>NC_047089.1:156615558-157884908 GCF_902459505.1 Geotrypetes seraphini | reverse complement strand
CTGATCTCTCCCTCACCCTCCCTCGGCTCAGCACAGCATGGCCCTCACCCCCCTCCCGGTATGGCCCACCCCCACCAAAAGTTGGGAGGAGGGGTGCTCAGTCCCTCCTGCTCCTAGGCCTCCCACCCTCCCAGCATGGCCCACCCCCCCACCAAAAAGTTGGGAGCAGGAGGGGTGCTCAGTCCCTCCTGCTCCGATGCCTTGCCTCCCACCCCCCTGCCCACCCCGGTACCTTTAAAATAGTTCTTCGGGAGCAGGAGGGTTGCCTGGACCCTCCTGCTTCTACGCCAATTTTCTGGAGCAGGAGGCATGTCCTACTGCTCCTGCTCCCTGGGCCGCCGCTGCACAATAGCGGCCTTAGGCCCCGGCACATCATCTGATGAACGGGGAGGGGCCTAAGGCACTGATTGGCTGAGGCACCTTGGGCTCCTAGGAGCCTGGGAGGATGCACAGACTTATCTCTGGAGTTTGTTTTCACACAGGCTAAAGCTTGTTTGCGGTTTTAATTGATCCCTTCTCAACTTAGGACCCCTGATGAAGGCATGTTTTCCGAAACACGGACCATGTCGGGTCCTATGGTTTGTTTGCCTTTAGGCAATGTTTTTAACCGCATTTTATTAATTGTCATAATAAACTTTGCCTGCATCATTGTACGTCCATCTGCAGTTTTCCTTGCTTTGGTTTGTCTTTGTATTTCTGAATGCAGACTCTGTTGGTTCCTCTTTTCGTTGTTTGTCCATATTTCCTCAGCACTTCTCAGCATGTCTGGGCTGTTCCTTGGCTTCCATGCTCGGGATGACAGCTCCTCTCCCCAGCTTCCAGTTGTAAGGGATTTATTTTCCTGAGGCTTCTGCACTTCCTGGTGCACGTCAGCTGTGCTGGAACTTCCCCTCTCTTTAACCCTTTGTCAGAAAATACTACTGGAGCATTAAAGTAAGCTTTACCAGCAGTTTTAGGGAAGGACTGATAGGGTAAATAAGTGAAGCCTTGTGCTACTGCTGCACTACTTCCTCTTCCCTGCCCTTCTGGTGCCTGCAGTCTGCCTCTCCCCTGCTCTTCTGGTGCCTGCAGCCTGCTCACAAGATTTTAAAGTCCTATTTCTTTCCGTAGGAATGGGTACTGGTTTAGCACAGGTAGGGCTGGCAGCAGGGCAGGATTAACCAATAGGCCCAGTAGGCATGTGCCATGGCCCGAAATGGTCAGGGGGGCCCGATGAAGGAGGGCATCAACATTGTTTTTTCCAAATGGCAAGGGCCTCTCCAGCATCGATCAATAACGCGGGTCCCCCCCATCGACGGAAAGTAAGACAAGCAAGCAACGCGGGTAAGAAAGGCAACGGGAACTGTAATTTTGCAAGCGGTGCTGCTTGTTCAAAGCTTCCCTCTGACGCAGCTTCCTGTTTCTGCCTGGGCACATGGGGGGTGGGGCGGGGCAGGGGGCCCAGTGTACTTGTGTGCCTAGAGGCCTTCAACAAATTAATCCTGCCCTGGCTGGCAGTAGGATTTGTGGGCATGGCAGGGTCTTGCCTGTCACAGAATGTATTACAGATCTACACATATAAGTCTGGACTTTTGTAGGGGCCCTTTTACAAAGCTTACTGCAGCAAAAAATGGCTTAGCATGGGGAGCACTGAGACATCCTGCAGTAATTTGGTGATGTGCACATGTTACACATGCACTATAATTTTTTTAATGCTGGGGGATGCTGATAGGACATGTTTTGCACTAACCAGTATGTGGGCACTACTGTGCACTAAGGCACAGATTTTCTAGGCACCATTGTCAGCGGCCACCTTAAAAGCAGCTACTGGTCGCGTATCAATCAGGCAACAGTGCCATTTAAAGAATCGCACCTTCAGGATAGATAGATGCCAGAAATGTAGTCCAGTGTTTTCAAGGTCTACAATTTCTGGCGCCTACCTTTGACATGACATGAACTGAGGTGCTTTACAACAACTAATGCCACTTTCGGCATTAGCCACGTCTACTGTGGTGTTAGGTGCCATAAAATGCATCCATAGGTGCAATTCTGGCACAAATTTTTTTAGGCATTGGTAGGTGCTTTGAAATTTCTTTTAAAAGCATTTTTAAACAGCATTTTCCTCTTAACTTAGGCGAGAGTATGGAACCTATATTAAGGCACCATTTATAGAATATGGGCCTAACTGATTAGTGCAAGTTTAGCGTATGACTCCTTATTGCCTACAAAATAGGTAGAAGCAGGGGCTCAAGTACTACTGGCCATGCGCTAATGAGAAAATTAGCATGTGACCATTAAAATTAAAATCAATCATTTTACCCCAGCAGCAAAATTGGCTTTAGTTTGCAAGAACAATCCATGTAAGGGCACACTAAGGCCTCTTTATAACATTGTTTGGTAAAAAGGCTCCTAAAATTTTATTCTCTACACCTCCCTTTTACAAAGCTATGTGGCAACAGCACCGAAGCGCATTAATTTCCAATGGGCTTCGTTTTGACTACAATGGGCCACCACAGTAATCGACTTTGTGAAAGAGGGCCTAAATGTATTCAAAACACATGACTAAATACCAGTATTTACATATGTAAATCACAGACACATTTTCTAAAATAACTACCAAAATGTGTATTTTCTGAAATCCTTGTGTGTGTTTTGGGGAGTGGGGAGGATGTTTATTTCATGAACCATAGCCATTCTTTAAAATCAATTTCAGACTTGGGGGTGAGGTGGCCCTGAGAAGTGCCTTTGACTTTTTGACTGCATGCAGGGGCCCCCTATCTTTGCTGTTTCTCAGACAGTGCATTAGCAGACAGCAACAATCTGTGTCACAAATACTCGTACATTTGACAAAACTTGTAAAAGTAGGTTTATGAAATCAATACATCTTTGTAAGAAAGCAAAGAGCAGGGCCATTTTTCAGGAAAGCATAAAACATTTGTTTTAATTGGCAAGTAAAAATACATTGCAGGTCATTAGTATACTATATACAAGGTGTTACATTACAAATACATGTTTAAAACTGAAGTTCAGTGGCAGTTAAGTGCTCTCCAGGGTCATTAATTTTCCTTTCTGCTGCTGCCCTCATGTGGTAGAAACTGGTGATGCAATGCTACAGCACCACGCCAATTAATTTTTTCTATTTCCCAAACACTTATGTTACAGCAACCTTATTGTTAATACAATGTCTTTTAAAACAGATGTTTAAACAAACTTCTGGTTCAGATTTTTCCTCATTTAACATTTTGGTCAAGGCAGGTTACTTGAGATTATACCGAGAGCATTTTTCAAATGTTTAATACAATATTCTTACTGTACACAAAACATGTAGTGCATGTGTTTACATGCACACACATAAACACATACATGCTTATTTTCACTGCATCCTTTTTCCTAACCCTTACAGTTCATACTATTTCATATCCACATATTTCACCAAATTAACAAGCTACAACTTTAGTTTCAATACTTGCAAAGTCATTTTTGCACAGACCGCCGTATGTAGATTTATTTAAAACATATTCCGAAATGATACAAAACAATGGAAATCAGTTTAAAGAGAATGGATGATAAAGTTCTACAAAATTCAGTTTCTACTCTTTGTAAAAAAAAAAAAAAGAAGGTTAAATAAAGCCAAAAAACCTGCAGCATGGCTTTACAGTTGGGAAGCTGTGAACATCCCAACCAGTAGATGCTCCAATCTTTAACTCCTCTCCCCCTCTTAAAATATAAGGCAGTGCAATATTTCTTCAACATTAAAACAGACTGTCCAATGCCCCTTTAATTAATACTTCAAGAATCACCGTTAAAATATTTTCTGAGATACACACTGTGAATTAGATCCTAGAGTAAGCATTGATATTGAAGCCACCTGGGGCACAAATTTTCATTATGAAGTTAAAAAAAATTCCAATGCTTTTTCAATACTAATGCAATACCCCATAACATTAAACATGCTTAATGGCTCCTTTTCCACCACGGCTTTGCCACTGTATCCCTATTGCTTGTACAACAAAATGTGCAGAACACAGTCGTGGTCAGAAATTTAGGGCTGTACCATTTAGATGACGAGGGATACAAATACCTCTTTTCATTACAAACAAAAAATAACAAGGTCCTTTTACTAAGGCGTGCTAGCTGTTTTAGCGCACGCTAAATATTAAGCGTGTACTACACACTAACGTGTCCATTATATTCTATGGACGCATTAGCATTTAGCGTGCGCTAAAATGGCTAGCGTGCCTTAGTAAAAGGATCCAAAACTAACAACAAATTACCCATTAAAAAATGAAGTTCTCTACTGATCATAGACAGCAAAAATAATTTTTAAAAAAACTTCATTTTTTAGGTTAAAATATTTAAAAGCAGCATTTTACTAATACATAAATACAATGGCAACAACTGGTATGATTGAATCTGTACACTAAGAGGGTAATTCTATAAGGAACCACTTTGTATAATGTTAAAAGACTGCATGTAAATGGTCGCATTATAATCGTTTACCCACCTACATAGGTACTTAAGCATGTAAATGATCAAGTATGCACCATGTTTTTTGCAGATAGGCATGCACATGGGCAGACCTGAAACAGGTGATCTCTGAGGACAGCAGACATAATCTCACATGTGGGTGATGTCATCCATGGAACCCAGTACGGACACTACCAAGCCCACTGTCACTATAAATTTTAGGCAGTGCTCATATCGCACCCATGCCTTTCTGCCCGTCAGCTCACGGACCATCAGTTCAGTAACAAAGCTAAGAATCCAACTAGGGGAGGTGGGCAAGTTGAGAATATATGCCTGCTGTCCTCAGAAAATACATGCTACAGGTAACTATCTTTGCTTTCTTTGAGGACAAGCAGGCATAATATTCTTACATGTGGGACTCCCAAACTGCCAAGATCATATCTCTGGAAGAGGATACTGGTGAAACCCTACAGCAGTGCTTCTCAACGCTGTTCTGGGGACCCCCCAGCCAGTCGGGTTTTCAAGATATCCCTAATGAATATGCATGAGAGATTTGCATATAATGGAAGTGACAGGTATGCAAATCTCTCTCATGGATATTCATTAGGGATATCTTGGAAACCCGACTGGATGGGGTGGTCCCCAGGACAGGGTTGAGAACCACTGCCCTACAGGGTTGAAGGAAAAGTTGGATTTCAATTATTTCAATACTGACTGGATAAATGTAACATCAGGGAGTGCTACAAAGGTAAAAATCCTAGTTGTATTAAATGACTGCTTCTTGGAGCAATTGGCCCAGGCACTGACCAGAGGGGGTCCTTAGTGGAAAGCAGGTCATAGTACGAGAAGTACCGGTCCATGGGAAACAGTGACCATAATATGATCAAATTTGAGCTACCTGGAGTGATGTCGCTAAATAAATCTACTGTAACAGCACTTGATTTTCGAAAGGGCAAGTAAAATAAAATGAGGAAATTGGTTAAAAAGAAGCTAAAAGGATTGGTGGCAAAGGTTAAGACTAAATCAGGCAAGGGTATTATTTTAAAATGCCATTGTGGAAGCCCAGACCAGATATATTCCACGTATTAACAAAGGTGGAAAGGAGCCAGTATGGTTAAAAGGTGAAGTGAAAGAGGCTATTACAGCCAAAAAAACATCCTTCAAAGAATGGAAAAAGGATCCGAATGCAGAAATTAAGAAGCAACATAGGCACTAGAAACTTGCCAAAGTGGCAAAAACACGTAGTAACAACTTTTTCATGTATATGAAAAGCAGAAAGCATGTGAGGGAATATATAGGACTATTGGATTATCAAAGAGCAAAAGGAGCACTTAGGGAGGACAAGACCATAGTGGAGAGACTGAATGCTTTGGTCTTTATGGTAGAAGATGTAAGAGACGAAAGACTAAGGGATCCCCACCAACATGGCTTTACTAAGGGAAGGTCTTGTCAATCCAATCTGATAAACTTCTATGACTGGGTGACAAAAAAACTGGATAAGGGAGAGTCCCTGGACATCATGTATTTAGACTTCAGTAAGGCTTTTGATAGTGTCCCACACCGGAGGTTATTGAACAAGATGAACGTTATGGGCCTTGGAAAAAACACTAACAGCATGGGTAGAAGACTGGCTTAGCGGCAGACTTCAAAGGGTGATGGTGAACGGTACTCCCTCAAACACATCGGAAGTGACCAGTGGAGCACTGCAGGGCTCGGTCTTGGGCCCAGTACTATTCAATATCTTTGTAAGGGATCTGCCTCAGGGACTTCGAGGCAAAATTACATTATTCGCTGATGATGCTAAACTATGCAGCGCGGCAGAACCTAAAGGTGCAACCATGCCCGACACCATGGAACAGGACCTACTTTTACTAGAACAATGGTCCAGTACTTGGCAACTGAATTTTAATGCCAAAAAATGTAAGGTAATGCACCTTGGTAATGGAAATCCATGCACAACGTACACGCTGAATGGTAAAAATCTAACAAGAACTGCAGCAGAACGGGACTTGGGAGTAATCATCCGGGATGATATGAAAGTTGCCAATCAGGAGGAGAAAGCGTCAGCAAAGGCTAGACAAATGCTGGGATGCATTAGAAGAAGCTTTATCAGCTGAAAGTCTGAAGTTATACTGCCGTTATACAGATCCATGGTGAGACCTCACCTGGAGTACTGTGTTCAGTTTTGGAGGCTACATTATCAAAAGGATGTGAAGAGAATGGAGTCGATTCTGCGAATAGCCACTAGGATGGTTTCAGGACTCAAGGATCTCCCATACAAAGAACGTCTGAACAGGCTGCGTTTACATTCTCTCGAAGAGCGCAGAGAAAGGGGGGACATGATAGAAACATTCAAATATGTCACGGGCTGCATTGAGGTGGAGGAAGAAATCTTTTATCCCACGGGTCCCATGGCGACAAGAGGGCACCCACTAAAACTCAGGGGGGTAAGATTTCATGGGGACACCAGGAAATACTTCTTCACCGAAAGGGTAATTGATCAATGGAATGGTCTTCCACGTCAGGTAGTTGAGGCCAGTACCACGCTCGACTTCAAGGGGCGATGGGACTGTTTGGTGGGGTCGCTCCAGAGGAATGCTTAAAAGATGGATTCTCAAGGAGGGAGGGTTCTTGAGTGGACAAACTTGTTGGGCCGTCGGCCCTTTTCTGCCGTCATACTCTATGTTTCTATGAGATCTACCTAAACTAGAAATCTTTTCAATGGAGGATGATGTGGAGGAACTGAAAGAAATCTCCATGGACCTGGAAGACATAATGAAACAAATCGACATGTTAAAGAGTGAAAAATCACCTGGACTGGATGGAATATATCCCACGGGACTGAAAGAACCCAATCATGAAATTGCTGATCTGCTGTTAGGGATCTGTAGCCTATTGCTAAAATCACCTGAAGATTGGCGGGTGGCTAATGTTACACTGATTCTAAAAAGGGTTCCAGGGGTGATCCAGGAAATTACAGACCATAAGCCTGACTTCAGTGCCAGGAAACCCTTATAAAAAAAATAAAATTATGGAACATGTAGATAAATATGGTTTAATGCAGGGGTGTCAAAGTCCCTCCTCAAGGGCCACAATCTAGTCGGGTTTTCAGGATTTCCCCAATGAATATGTATGAGATCTATCTGCATGCACTGCTTTCATTGTATGCTGATAGATCTCATGCATATTCATTGGGGAAATCCTGAAAACCCGACTGGATTGCGGCCCTCGAGGAGGGACTTTGACACTCCTGGTTTAATAGGACAGAGTCAGTATGGGTTTAACCAAGGAAAGTCTTGCCTCATAAATTTGCTGTATTTCTTTGAAGGTACAAATAAGCATGTGGATAAAGGAAAGCCAGTTGACAGAGGGGCATTAAAAATAAAAAAGTCTAAGTCCAACTTGTTTCCAGGTGAATATCCAAAGTTGGAGGTACAAAAATGGCTATTTTCGAAAGGCAAACTGCTGGACATCCATATATAATTTTTAAAAAATCATCTACTTTAGACATCTTAGCCACCAGGATGTTTAACTTTACATCCAGGTTGAAAACATCCTAATCCTGACCATTTGGATGTGGGTGGGGCCAACATAGTAATGGACTGGCCACTAGTGCTGCTCGATTTGCCAATTTGAATCGAATAACAGATTCACATTTGTGAATCATTTCGAATTGTTTCGTTTTCTTAAAAAAAAATTGAGCTTTTCGATTCACTGACCAACCTTCCTCCCCACATACCTTTGGACCTTCTAAAGCAGGAGCAGCAGTGCTCTGGCAGTGAAAAGCCTGTCCTAAGCGCTGCCTCTTGCTGGCCATCCACTGCCGCTGCTGCTCCTACTTTAGGAGGCCCGATGGCAGAGCTCAAAGTGTGTGTGGGGTGTCAGTCGGGAAGTGCTGCATAGGTGCCAGCGCTGTGAGTACCCTTGACACCACGGTTTTAGGGGGTTCCCCGAAGGCCAGCATATTTTTCCTTTCTCTCCACTGTCATCCATCTTCCCCCTGGCCTCCCGGTCTTACTTTCAAGACTAATTACGGCCTTCAGAGGATCTCCGGTGATGTAGTGATTTTAGCAGGCTGCCGTTGGCCTCCGCTGCATATTCCCCTATGCTGCGGGCCATCCCAGACCAAAACAGGACATAAAGTCAGAGGAGGGGTAAGACCGCAGTGGAGGCTGATGGCAGCTTGCTAGAATCGCTACATCACTAGCGATCCTCTGCAGGCTGTAATTAGTGAGTCCGGGAGGCCAGGGGGACGCCGGACAACGGTGGAGAGAAAGGGAAACATGCTGGCCTTTGGTGGGCCCCTGGAAGTAGCTATTAGAAGTACATGGAGGGAGGGGGTCCAAAGAGAAGGGCATATACCGGACTGAGGAGGGTGGGAAAGAGGGGATGAAATAATGGGTCTTAAAACAGAGGAAAGGGAGAGAGATGGTGGACCATGGAATGGATGGAAAGAGAGAAGTTGAACCCAAGGGATGGTGTGGAGGGAGGGAAGATAGAAAAACTGGAGGGGAGTAGAAAAATGCTGGACTGTGGGGATGGAAACAAAAAAAAAAAAGGAGAGGTGCCAGACCTCCAGGGGAAGGAAGGGAAACGGAAGGGGAGGATAAATGGAAGATGGATGGTAAGCATGGAGATAGAAGAAAACATCAAATGGGCAGGAGACCCTGGCAAGCGAGTTAACAGAAGACAAACAGAAAACAGAGCCTGGGACCAACATAATTTGAATAAAGACCAGACAACAAAGGGTAGAAAAAATAATTTTATTTGTTGTTTTCTGATTACAATATGTCGGATTTGAAATGTGTATCCTGCCAGAGCTGATGTTACACAATATCAATTTTCAGTAACGTTGAAGGCAATTTCATAACGTAGCAGGCAAATTTATGATAATGCCTATGGGATTTCTGACCACCTCCCGAGTATCATAACTTGCTGGAGTTCAATTCCTCATTCTTCCCAACATAGCTAAAGCTTACTTATATTTTAATTTAATTTTCTTTATTTCATAATTTAAATAGTTTTTAAATAAATAACTTAGCTTTTCAGCATTTCAGCAAAATTCTCCCCTCTACCAACGCGTTTCACTTTGTCTTAATCAGGTCAGGGGAAACTAAGCCGCGCAGCAACAGCCCCGAAGCCCTTTAAATCTTTATGGGCTTCGGGGCCGTTATCACAGCGTAGCCATTAGCACGGTTTTGTAAAAGAGGCTGTAAGTATAACTTTATCTCATTTACTGTGCTGCCGATATCCCATAGACATTAGCATGAATTTGCCAGCTACGTTATGAAATTGCCTTCAACATTACTGAAAATTGATATTGTGTTTAACTAACTAGAAAGTGAATTAATAAAGGGAAGATGGCTCAGAGCTGGGGTTAGACAGGAGCTAGGACCTAACAGAGAGAGGAAAAGTCTTTTTTGTTTATTTTGTTTACACTACAGTGCCAGTGTAGGTAGGAGAAGGCAAAGGGGGTGGGTAAAGCAGCTACAAAATAAAACTGCCAGGATGTTTGAAATAAACACCCAATTGGGCAGGAAAATTGAATCAAAAAATTGATTCAATGGGCTGAACCGAATTGAAATTTTTTTTTCCCTAAATAGGGCAGCACTAATGGCCACATAGACATCCTGACAGAGCAATGGGACACCTTAGAGGGCACTGCGTTCAGTTCTGATCATCTTATATCAAAAAAGATATAGTGAAATTAGAAAAGGTTCAAAGACGAGTGACCAAGATGATAAAGGACAGTACTCCTCTCCTATGAGGAAAGGCTAAAGAGGTTAGGGCTCTTCAGTTGGAAAAAAAGACAGCAGAAGGGAGATATGATTGAAGTCTACAAAGTCCTGAGTGGTATAGAATGGGTACAGTGAATCATTTTTACTCCATCAAAAATGACAAAAATTAGGGGACACTTGAAGTTACAGGGAAGAACTTTTAAAACCAATAGGCATGAATATCTTTTTACTCAGAGAACAGTTAAGCTCTGGAACGCATTGTCAAAGTATGTGGTAATAGCGATTTATTTAGCTACATTTAAAAAAGGTTTGCACAAGTTCATGAAGAAAAAGTCCATAGTCTTCTATTGAGAAATGGGGGAAACCAATGCTTGCCCTGGAATTGTTAGAATGGAATGTTGCTACTATTTGGTTTTTTGCCAGGTACTTGTGACCTGGATTGGTCACTGTGGAAACAGGATATTGGGCTAGATGGACCATTGGTCTGACATAGTATGGCTATTCTTATGTTCTTTTGCTTTCCCAAACCGACTATCTCTTCTGGACTTGTGCTCTAAACAGTAGTGAGAAGTAAATGTATGGATTGAGGGCCAAGTAGCTGCTTTGTATAGTTCTTCAATAGATGCAGAGTGAAAATAAGCCAACGAGGCAGCCATAGCCCATACATTATGGAGATGGTTCACAGCTCCTAATTAGGATCAAAGGTGATAGCTAGGAGGATCCCCTATGTGGCTTAGTCTAAGGTGTGAAGGGCTGATTGTAGTCTAAGGTGTGAAGGGCTGATTCTCCAGGATGGGAATATGGCTTTGGAAAGAAAACAAGCAGAACAATGGATTGGTTGTGATGGAATTCTGAAACTAGGGAGGAATTCTGGATGTGTTCAAAGGACTACCCCGTCATGATAAATAGAGAGGATCCAATACAAGGGCTTGATGTTCATTCACTTGGCATGCAGACGCGAGGGCTATGAGGAAAATGACTTTCCAAGTGAGTAGCTTGAGAGAGGAAGATGTAAGCAGCTCAAATGGAGATTTCATGACAGCAGAGAGAATCACATTAAGATCCTAAGTGCCAGGAGGGGGCTTGATAGATGGTTTTGTATAGAATGGGCTTTTCATGAAATGGGTTACTAAGGGATTTACAGAAAGCAGTTTGTTGTCCAGGCGGGAATGAAATGCACTGAGATGAACTCTAACCAAATTGTTTTTCAGACCAGAAGTAGAGAGATAGAGAAGGTAATTGAGGATGGATGGAAATGGACATGTGATGGGCTCCAGTGAATGTAGTCCACATTAGGAAGAAAATCATGTTCACCTAAAGTGATAACAGCACTGAGTAGGTTTCTTAAATGCTTCAATGAGAGTAGACACTGTAGCGGATAGGGAGAAAGTATGCTGCGAGCAGTGGCCCAATTCTGAATCTCAACTGCTTCCATACAAAGGGATTAAGATTTCATGCCTCCTTGTTCAAACAGAACATGGCAACATGGTGTCTGTAAGGACAAGTACTACCTGTTGGTTATAGAATGTTTTGAGAGCATTCTCTATTGCTCATAGCTCTAGGAGACTGATATGGAGGGACTGTTTGTGGTGAGATCATACTCCCTGAGTGTAGAGACTGTCTAGATCAGTGGGTGCTATTTTGTGGCCTACGGTCTTGTACCCGATCTTGCACTTTGGGCAGGAAGAGAGGTGCCGGTGTCAGTTGACTTGCAACTTCCTGCTGCCATCGCGTATGCCATGACTCCTGCCTTTGCGTATCCAGCAGATACGCGAAAGCAGGAGTCCCAGCATACGCGACGGCTGCAGGAAGTTGCAAGTCAGCTGACGCCGGCGCCTCTCTTCCTGCCCAGTGTGCGAGATCGCGTACAGACTGCGGCTGCAAAATACAGGTACTGCTGCACAAGGGGAGGAGGGGAGGAAGGAAGGGAGAAGGGGTACTGCTGGACAAGGGGAGCAGTGAAAGGAGAAAGGGTTCTGCTGCGGGACCTGGCAGAAAGGGAGGGAAAGGAAAGGTGCTACACACTAGAGGGGAGCATGTTGGGTTGGGGGTGGGAAGGAGGGATGCCACTGAGGGAGAAGGCAAGGACAGAAAGAGAGAGGCAGAAAGTGTTGGACTCATAGAGAGGGCAAGATGGATGGGGAGGACAAACGAGAGGAGAAATGTTACACTGGGGAAGGGGGAGAGGGCAGAGAGTGAAAAGTTGGACTTATGGAGGGAGAGAGAGAGATGTTTGGTTGAGGGAAGGAGGACCAGATGAGAAGCATGCAGGAGGAAGAGAGAAAAAAAATGTTGGATTGGTGGAAAGGAGGGAGAAATTTTGGACTGGGAGGGGGATCAGGAAGGGAAGGGAGATGGACTTTAGGGGGTAGAAAGGAGGAAGGGAAAGAGAAATGTTACACTGGGGGGGGGAGGAGGGAAGGAGAGAGATGTCAGACCATGGAAATAGGGAGGGAAGGAAAGAAAGATAGGAAGGGAAGGTAAGGTATGGAAACGCAGATTTTGAGAAGCAGAAAAATTGAATGTTAAGTTAATGCCAAAGATAGATGCAACTCCGTGTCTAATAAAAAACAGGGATAATATGCTTTTATAGAAAGTCAATAAAGTCTAATTATGATAGAAACAAACTGACTATAATGAACACCAATTCCAAGAGAGTGAAATTACTTTGAAGTACGCTCAGAGAAGTAAAACTGAAGAGAGAGAGACAACCTCCTCTTGGGACAAGAGTTTACCATCCAGTCATTGCATATTTTATAAATCACTCTCTGAGAAATGGTAAACGCTGGTTTATATCTATTTTTCAAGCGAATCAGTTTCACGGACATCTTAAACAGCATTTCATTTCTATCTTTTGAGTGAGAAACTTTTCAACTTTACAGCTGGGTCTCCTGAAGCAGATAACGAAACGGGGCCGCGTTGGGACCCTACAGGACTTTTTCCTCATAAGATAAGTGAGATTGTAACAATGCTCCAGTGACACATGTTTCAAACAAAGGTGCAAAACAAGAAAAGAAACGTTTTTTGAACTTAAAATTTTGAAAAATAGATATAAACCAGTGTTTACCATTTCTCAGAGAGTGATTTATAAAATATGCAATGACTGGATGGTAAACTCTTGTCCCAAGGGGGGGTTGTCTCTCTCTTCAGAGTTTCACTTCTCTGAGCGTACTTCAAAGTAATTTCACTCTCTTGGAATTGGTTTTCATTATAGTCAGTTTGTTTCTATCATCATCATCATCAAAGATAGATGCAAGGCAGAAAGTGAAGACAGAGAGAAAAACAGTCAAAGGACAAGAAGGCCCTGGAAACATAGTTAAAAGCAAAAAAAAATAAAGTCACCAGCCAACAAAGGTAGAGAAAATGATTTTATTTTCAATATAGTGATTGAAATGGTCTGAGAAAGGAAAGATGTTAAACTTTAACTGTGAGGGCCGTAGAAAAAATAGGGTACTTGGAGGGCCGCAGAAAAACATACCGGTAGTTAATGTCATATTAAAGAAATTACCATTTTGCATGAGGTAAAACTATAGTTTATAAATCTTTCCTTTAACTATAGAAACCCTGAGCCAAGATGAATGGCACATAGCAATTTCTACTGCTGATGTTCTAGAACCTCCGGGCCGCAGACCAGTATCGGGCTGTGCTAAACTGGGCCGCACAGAAATTTTTTTATTTACATTGCAGGCAATCCCCAGATTCTAGCCAGCTCCCTCCTCTCAGCCGCACTTCTCTTCACAAAGCTGTGAGCAATGGCTCCTACACTGCCTGCGGCTGACCTGGAAGCCTTCCCTCTAGGCTTCTGGTCAGCCGCGGGCCACATGTAGGAACCTCGGCCTTGTGAAGAGAAATGCGGCTGGGAGGAAGGAACAGGCCAGAACAGGTAAACACCCACAGGAGGGAGGCACAAACTTGGGAGGGAAAAACGAGGGGCACGTTGGGAAATGAGAGCCAGGTGTGTTGGGACACAGAAGGGAGGGAGCACAAACCAGACAAAGGATGGAAAGAAGGAAGGAGGGAGGTAGGGAGGGGACATGAACTTGAATGAGATGCTGAGGTGGGGGAGGGAACAGAAAGGGAGAATTGTACATTGATGTTTGAGTGTGAGGGAAAGAGATGGTGCACATGGGGAAATGAAGAAAGACGAGAATTGTTGGGCATAGGGATGGGACAATCTAGTTGCAGGGAAACATGCTCAGGGTTCCCACTGGTGAGTTGTATTAATGGTGAGTTGTATTAATATATTGTATATATTGCAATGTAAACAATGTAATGTTTATAATGTAAACAATGTAATATTACAATGTAATAAATATAAAATGTAATAATTACATTTACATTATATATGAAACTAGTCTTATAGCCCGTTACATTAACGGGTGCTAGAATATATGTGTGTGTGACTGTCTTTATTTCTTTTTCTCTCTGTATTTCTGTCTTTTTTTTTTTTTTCCTTGGCTGTCCACCACCACCCCTTGCCTGCTCCCCCTGTCCATTCTCACTTCTTTTTACCTCCCCTGTGTCCACCTCCACCCCTTCACTGCTCCCCTTATCCAGCAGCAGCCCTTCTCCCTTTGTTTTACCTCCCCCCTATCCATGCCTCCCTCAGCACCTCTTCCCCTTTCCATCAACCCCTCTTTCCTGCTCCCCATGTCCAGCAGTACGCCTCCCTTTTACTGCCCCCTCTGTCTGCGTAAATGGCATTAACAGGCCCTCCCAAGGCGCTTCTGGGGGGAGGGTCTCACTTATTTCCTCTGGGTCCTGTCATGTCTGCAGTTTGCTTTTAGACTCGGATGAGGCACGCAAACTGACCTTTCAAAATAAATGAGGGCGCTAAACACAATACAAATGACTCCTTCCTAGGCACAGTGTGTGTGTGTGTGGGGGGGGGGGACCCCACTTGCGTGTTAGTCGGGTGCTCAGCATGCACAGCCTGGCTCCTATTTGCAACATTGTTCACTAAAAAAAAACCAAAACAAAAAACACAGCACACTACGCTTGCGCCTGTGAGCCTGCAGGGACGGGAGCCTGCTGCTCATTCTCTTTAGTGTTTGCCCTGTCCGTGTCTCTCATTCAACTCCCTGTTAGCAGAAGTCCCTGGCCTGCCCTCCCCCACCCCTCCCGTACACGCCAACCAACCTGCCCGGTCAAACTGCGGAGTGTTGCTCCCTTCGCCACCCATGGGCTAAAGTGCTTCCCTTCCCATCCGACCGTACCATTCGCTTCCCCCACCCTCCTTCCACACGGCCGCACTGCGGCCCTCTCGGAGTCAACGGAAGAGAGGTGAGCGGAGAACAAAGAAGAGGCGCTGGAGACAAACCGTGAAGAGGGGGGTCATAGGCTTTTCCCTCCCTCCACTGCTGCAGGAGCCTGAGCCGGCATAGGCGGTTGAGGGGGGAAGGTTGTGGTCGGAGTTGCTAGGCTGCAGCGGATGTGTGAGTTGCGAGTGTGGGGCCTGCAGCGGCGCGAGGTGGAGAGCAGGCTGTGGTGACGTAGTAGGCGCGCATGTGCACTCATGTCCGCGACGGATCAGGGAACACGACTTTAGAGTGCGCATGCGCGGCCTAGCATTTTATTATATTAGATAATTTGATTATATATTATGCACTTTGATTATTCGCTTGAATCCTTCTCCCTCCCCCCTTGTAAAAATTGTCTTGCATGAAACCAGTCCCTGATGCAGCAAAGACTGGGGACCGCTATTCTAGAAGATATATCAAATGCATCAAAATATACCTCTAGCTAGGAACTTCCTGGTAGTGAACAAGTTCTCAGATAACTGTTTGAATTATTTTAAGTTTCTCTTGGTGAAGGAAGTCCTCATATTCTGAAAGTTGTTTAACCAAGAATTTTAAATAATGGAAGAATAGAACTGGTAGTTCATAGTCTTATTTATGAGCATGGATGATTGAAAAATGCATTTACTGGCTTGCCTGCATGGAAGAGCAGAAGGATAAGACTGCATGAGTGTTTTATAACAAATTCCACAATGAGAGAGTGATGTTGAAGTTACTGGACACCTCTGTATTCTGTACATTGTGTCAATTTTTTTAGGAGCTGAAAGAGGGGTCTTCTAGTTCTTAAAAAAGGTATCTCTCATGATCCTATGTAAAGGCACCCTAATACAGTCATTTGGTGGTGATTCATAGTCAAGAATCTCAAAAAGCTCTAAATGAGGTTCTTCCTCTGTCACCATTTTAATGGGAAGAGCTTGGCCCATTTGCTTTATAAAGCCAGTAAAGAATATGCTCTCTGGTGAAGACTTATGCCTTTGAAGACGGATCAGAAAGCATGCCATAGAATTCTTCTGCTGCTAAATTTGGCAGATCCTCATCAGAATGGTTTGGGATATTTGTCTGAATCATAAAAATACTTTCTCAAAGGCAAATCTGGGAGAGTATGTCGAGAGCAGTGTCAACTGTGCATCAAGGCAGGGGCTGATGCTCTGTCTGAGGCTATAACTCCTTTGCTGAAGATGATGCATGCATAGAATGTGTCATGCTGACCCTGATGCTCGATGTTGAGCAGGGGTGTATGACCATGTTCTCAATCGATGCCTCGATGTATCCTTTGGCTGGGCTGAGGCAGGCATAGATGCCTTTAAATCCCTTATAGACTGTATCTACAGTAGCCCCAAAAGCTCTTGTATGAGCATAACTTGGATCTCCTCCTGGAGAATTTTTCACACTGCAGTTTGTCAGGCATTCAGTGTCCTCTTTTGCATATGGAGATAAGAGGGCACAGTGAATGTCCTGATAATCAGGGCCTAGACACTGAATAAACCAATTATGAGGATCAAAACCTAAAATGATCTAATTATATCAAGTGTATTTCTTGCAGCCACTGGACACTTTCTTTGACATGGAGGGAAAAAAAGTCAAGGGCTCGGTGGCCCGGGGAGCTTGAGTAAAATGTACATTATACTGAGAAATATTGAGGTTTTCTGTGGTGAAAAAAGCCTTGAAGTGGCCCGAAGGCCAAAAAATGAAAAACTGACCATACTGAACCAAACTCAAGGGAAATGTGAAAAAAAAAAGGAAGAATTATGAGGAAAAAGAAAAAACTAATATCGGGAAGGCAGAAAAAATTACTTTGAAATTTGACGTGCTGAGGAGGAACCAAATACATAGCTTTTTAGCTCTGTGGAAAACTAAGGGCTCCTTTTACGAAGCCACGTTAGCGGTTTAACGCGCGTAATAGCGCACGCTTAACTGCCGGCCGCGCTAGATGCTAACGCCAGCATTGAGCTGGCATTAGTTGTAGCCACATAGCGTGGGTTTAGCACGCGCTAAAAAGCAGTGTGCGCTAAAACTGTTAACGTGGCTTCATAAAAGGAGCCCTAAGAATCAATGATCCTGCGAACTGACATCAAGCGGGAAGGCACTGGCACGCAAGTGATATGGGCACTGCCTAAAGATCTAACGTGACAGTGCATTGGATTCTGTGGATGACATGACCCACACTTAAGAATATGCTTGTCCTTGGAGAACTTATAAAATACCATAACATATTGGATTATAAAATACCATAGTCACATATTGGACTGAGTTCTATAAATAATGGTGAAAAATAAGTGCTTGCTAAAAAATGCACTGAATCTATTCTATAAATGGCACTCAAAGTTAATTGCTGTTTATAGAATAGCGCTTGGTGCTGGGAATCACACGTAATTTAGATGCAAGGATTTACAACAGATAAACCCTGGTGTAAATCCTCAAATCTAAATTAGGTGTAGAACTCCCTTATTCTATAGCAGTGCGCATAAATTACAGGAAATGTCCCCGATCCGCCCATGACCCTCCCGTAGCCATGCCCCCTTTTTTGGAATTGTATGTAAAATTGATGTGCATATCATGGTGTCCAAAAATACGAGCATAAATTTTAATTGATCCCAATTAATGCAGCATCCAATTATCATCACTAATTGGCTTGTTATTCAGTTAAATTGCATGTGGAAATTGGATGCACATCCAAATTTCTGCATACAATGTTTAGCGCCTTTTATAGAATTAGGTTGATTCTGACTAACATCTAGGCACAAACATTTCCACCAGCTACAGGATGGTGTAAGTGATCACAGTTTAATATAAGAGCATTTTCAACACTTGCATTAGTGTTCTATAAAGAAAATGAGATGCCTACTTTTCTTTCTAGGATAGATTTGAAATAGGCACCTGCTTACCCTATTATCCTAGGTGCCCCTAGTGAGGTAATTCTATATCACTGTGCCTATTTTTAGGCCCAAAGAAAGCACCAATTTGGAGTTTACTCTACAAAAAAAACTATGTGCTTATATTTCTTCAAAGAATACTAGCATAGCAGGGCAAATATGTACATATATTTTAGGTGTGACTACTTCCACCAGCCATAGAATTGCTGTAAATAATCAGGCCTAGACTGCCAGGAAACATGTATAAATTATAATATTCTATAATTTATGGCATGTGTGTCCAAACAGTACCAATGGGGGATTTAGGCACCAGGCTATAAAATAATGCACAGCCAGAGTACTGGCATTTACGCACAACAAAGCTCATATTTAGACCATGGGAGATCACCATGTGGTCCGCTGCAATATTGGAAATTCAATGCTGGCACTGTATCCGGCCACTGGCATTGAATTTCCAGTCCATGTTTGACCAGCCAAGACCTAGCCTGCTATGCCGATATTCAGCAGCTAGCTGGTTAAGTCTCAAAGGCCAAAGATATATCACACTTTTAGGCAGTTGTCTTTGGCCACCGAACTTAACCGGTGAGTTGCTGAATACTGACAGTGACTGGCCATGTCGCAACAGCCAATCTGCTAAGACAGATATTCAGTGTGAGATAGCCGGCTATCCCCTGCTGAATATTGGCAGATAGCCAGTTATGTACTACTTAGATGGCACAGGGAGCTGTTCCTGGTTATCTAAATAACGCTGAATATCAGCCCCAATATAACCATTTCAGGGAAAAGGTGACTAACATTTCAGATCTAAAATGTCATGGGTCCATAAGCAGTCTGAAAAGTTACGTTTGAACTTTTGTAACTTTTTTTTTCCCCACATAAATGAGGTTTGGACTGCCATATTACAAATTGTTTGCTCTAACAGAATTCACTAAAACTTCATTTTTTGTTTCTGACAACTTTAGTCTTTTTCCCCCAGATATGGCTACATAAGTGCACACATATACACTAAGGACTGGATTTAGTAAATGGCATGGAAAAATGGGCACCAGGAAAAATCAGCGCTCAGTACTATTCTATAAATGGTGCTCTAGGATAAACACGCTTTATATAAGAGCATCAAGTAGGGGTTCCTGCACCCAACTTTGGGCATGAGAACTTATGCCAGCTAAAACCTGCCGTTAATCCTGGCATCCAAGTTGGGTGCAGATCCCTGGAATTCTATAACACTGCACACATCTTTTGAGAATGCTCCTGGACCCTTTCCGTGACCACATCCCCATTTGGATTGCACATTATGGGATTAGGGTCCCCAGGCTTATAGCGTGCAGCCAGATGTGTATGCAATCCCTAATTGGTGCCAATTAAAGTCAATAATTGATTGTTAGCATCCAATTAGTGATAATTGGCTCATTAGGTTACATGTTCATCTCTGTATTGCGCCTAGATATTTGGGCAATCTTTATAGAATCTGGGGGTAAATAGTGATTTATACATGTTCTTGGCGCCTAAAAATATGCACCATATTATAGAATTACCCTCCACAAGGGTAATTTTATAAAGTCATTTCCCAGTTATGTGGCCTATGATAAAATTTTGTCCAGTGTAAAGATATGCATGATGATAGGATATTGTGAACTTTTCTGGTAGGCAGGGTTGGACTGGGCTCCCAGGTAATTAAGGCCAAGGGCTCTAACCACCTATCAAAAGTGATTAAACTAGATAAAGGCTATTGTTGTGGCCCTTTGGGCACTGCCCTATTGTTTCAATGGTTAATTAGCCCCTGCCAGTAGGCATGCATAGGGCAGCGTTTGAGTGGAACACAGGCAGAGTTTGCAAGTGCATCCATAGATGAAAATATATGCTAATTTATGCAAGTACTTAAATTATCTAGCCCACATCTGCAGCATAGGTGTGCTGACTTGCCATTTAAGCCAAGCACCCTTTTATAAAATTACCCTCCAAGAAGATAATTTTATAAAGCCTTATCTAGCAGTAAAGCATGTTTTATACACAAAAAAGGCTTTTCTGGGGACCATGTTTAGGCCTTATTGTAAGGTGTGCCTTTGTTTTATGAAATACACAATGTACATACATAGAGTATACACACATATTCAAAGCAGGTGTAAATCTGTGTGTGGGCATTTGGAAATTATTGGGTCTGGGTGTTTAAATTATAAGAGCACCTAGGCATAAAATTAGGCACATTATTTGTTACTTTGACATAGATACACTTAGAGGCTAATTTTAAGCAAAAATTCCAAAAAGGAGACATATTTTATAAAGGTCAACAAGGATACTTACTTGCTTTTATAAACTAGGCACCCACAACGAACCCCATTAACAGACAAATGCTCTCATACAAATTTACACATGCTCTGAAGAGAGGGTATAGATCAGTGGTCTCAAACTAGCGGCCCGGGGGCCACATGCGGCCCGCCAGATACTATTTTGAGGCCCTCGGTATGTTTATCATAATCACAACAGTAAAATAAAACAGTTTCTTGATCATATGTCTCTTTAGCGATAAAGTACAATATTATTATTAAGACTTAGCCAAAAGGAAAGATTTATAAACCATAAAGAGTTTTACCTCATGCAAAATTGTCATTTCTTTAATAAGACATTAACTATTTTTTTCTGCGGCCCTCCAAGGATCTACAAATTCAAAATGTGGCCCTGCAAAGGGTTTGAGTTTGAGACCACTGGTATAGATGTTTGCATATACTCAATGCATGTATTTAATAAAATACACATGTACTTTGCAACTTCACTCCACCTTTGTCCTCAGGAATGCCTAAGTTCAGACTGAGTAAAATGAGGCACAGTCTTTTTAAGAGGTTCATTTCTGTGAGTAAAACATGCTTTACATAGAAAATCTTTTTAAAATTACCTCTTCAGTGAAGCAAGGAGTTCTACATAATACTATCATGTTGACAGTTTGCTTGCTTTTAATATGTGCGATGTCACATTTAATAAGTCATTGTCCATAATTCTTGATCATTGAACTGATCTCTAGAATTTAAAGACAACACAGCAAGTTCATAATAAAAGAGACAAAAATAAACACACACACACACACACACACAAAAGTCCTGTCATCTGTTAACACCAGATGAATAAAGTGCATAGCAACTACTATAACAGTTCTTGAATTAAGAAAACACTGATTAAGTCTCAAAAATATGTAGCTTGATGTTTGTTAATTCTGCACGTTGCTACCTGTAGACTCCTTTTTAGCACAATTAACATTTTTTCCCATTATATCATCTTCATACTCTTATATGGAATGTGCAGAGATCTCCGACTGCTGCCTGATGTAACTCTGGAAATTCTTGTCCCCAATTGGATGCTCTCTAATAAAGTAAGAAAGGGAAAAAGAGACATGTATAATTTTATTTTCTTACATGAAAAATGGATCATTTGCAGTCTGATATTTATTTATATTGTTACAGGGTATTTGATATTTCAGTTTCCACTATTAATTTTATTGTATGCTGTTTTGATATTAAAGTAAAGTGAGAACAAGGGGGTAATTCTATAAATTGGCAACTAGACTAAGATCAGCTTTAAGTATGGGTGGAAAAATGTTGCTATTACAATTTGATTTCTCTGTGACATTCGACACAGTAAATCATACTCTGTTACTAAACAGATTATCTGAACTAGGTATTTCAGAACTTGTTCTACAATGGTTTCATGGTTTCCTTGCAAACAGACAATACAAAATTTTGAAGGACAGAGTCTATTCTGATCATTTGACTCCGTCAGGTGGAGTACTGCAAGGATCTCCTGTTTTATTATTGCTATACAATGTCTTTATGACCATTCTAAATTCAATTAACATAAGCCCTGGGGAATGGCTATTCTCATATGCAGATGATATTTTTCTTTTAATTCCTGTGGATTTGAATTTAACAAAATATGTCTATCAAGCTGTCTAGAGCTTTAATTAGAATGCAAGAATGGTCAACAAAGTACCATCTTAAACTAAACTACTGTGGTTTAGGCTACATACACACTCAATTCTATCTTCCATCATACAGACAAATGGAGTTATTTTCAATAATGAAAAATCCTCCAGGGTTTTGGGAGTCTCTCTAAACAGCGCACTGAGAGCTAGATGCACTAAAGTCTCCGTCCGATCTTCTAACGATTGTTGCTAAACCAGTTTGACTGGTTTAGCAACTGATTGGATTTGCCTACCCTATGCATAAAATGGCTCACTGAATGATTTTCTGTGTGGTCGTACATTCTCCAATTCTGGCATGCAAATGAGGTCATAGAAGATTAGACTTATACCTTCGATAATCTTCTTTCTGTTAGTCCCTGTAGGATTCCAATATGCTAGGTGTTCAATCCCAACCTGCAATCCATGAATTGCAGAAATTCATAAACTTTTCTGAGCACATACTCCACCCCCTTAGCCTGAGAGCTAGCAAACATATCCAATTAAAGTCCCAAAGCCAAGCAACATACCTGGACAAATCCATAACAAGGGGGTACAGGGTTGGATCCCCAGAAACAAAACTAATTCTTGAACTGGTTTGCTCTGCAAAATATTAACAAGCAATAAACTGGCATAAAGGCAACTCAGAAACATTGAGGAACAATGTTGAACTAACCTGCTGTATGCAATGAGCACCCCAATAAAGGCTTTCAGTAATGCATACTCACAGAAAATTCCCCACAAGATCTGTCAACTGGCTGGAAAGTGTTCAAGCCTGTAAGGAGAATCATCAAGGCAGAAAGAAGCAGGCTATTCTAAACAACTGAGTGTACACAGAGAGGGTGGGTAGTATAGAATCCTACAGAGGCTAACAGAAAGAAGATTATTGAAGATATAAACCTAATCTTCCTTCTTTTACGTCTCTTCCAGATTCCATTCGCTAGGTGACGTACAAAAGCAATGGTAACATCTATGGTGGGACAGAAAAGCATGCCCTCAACACCGAGGTCCCAAAAAGCGGCATCAGAACTAGCCGCCACATCCACTCGGTAAAAACCTGGTAAAAGTATGAAGACAGGACCCAAGTAGCTATCCTGCAAAGTTCATCAGCATGAATTACATGAAACGCCGCCTATGACGCAACCACACTGCCAGTCGAGTGGGCATTATGCAAAATCGGTGGCTGCTTGCTATGGGCCAGGGTAGGCAATTCCGGTCCTCGAGAGCCAAAGCCAGGTCAGGTTTTCAGGATATCCACAATAAATATGCATGAGATAGAGTTGCATCTCAAGGAGGCAGTGCATACAAATCCATCTCATACATATTCATTGTAGATATCCTGAAAACCTGACCTGGCTCCGGAATTGCCTACCCCTGCTATGGGCAATGGAAGTCACAGAAATGGCCATTTGAATCCATTGAGCAATCGAAGCCTTGGCCACTGGTCGACTATGACGAGGCGCATCAGTCAGGTTAAATAGACGATCAGACAGCTGAAAAACATTAGTCCTCTCTAAACAGTGGAGCAAGACTCCCCTGAGAGCCAACTTTTGCAAGATCCAATCCTTTCTCTCTGGGCCTGTGGAAGGAAAAACAGACAAACGAATTTCCTGTTTGACATGGAAGGCAGAAACCACTTTCGGTAGAAAGGAAGGAAGGTACAGTACGGAGAAAACTCCTGCGTCCAGGAAACGGATAAAGGATGCCCTGTATGAAAGAGCCTGAAGCCTCCAAAAATGCCATGCTGAGATGCCGCCGACTAAAAAGATAGTCTTGACTGTCAGATCCAGAATAGAAGCATCCTTCAGTGGCTCGAATGGGCCTCTCCAAGGCCCTGCAGAACAAATTTAAGATTCCACGAAGGGAAAAGAAAATGCAATGAAGGTCGCAAACGAAGTGCTCCTCCCAGAAACCTGGACATAACAGGATCAGCAGTAAACGAACTAGTGCCTCTGTGCACTCTAAAACATGAAAGTCATGCAGTCTGAACTGTAAGGGAGTCTACTGCAAACCTGTTTCTAGACCTGCCTGAAGAAAAACCAGGACAACTGAAAAGGGAGCACTCTCAGGCTCCATGTGATTCTTAGCACACCACTGATTGAAAAGCTTTCCAGGCTTTGGCATAAGACGCTATAATAGAGGGTTGCATCGAGTGCAACCCTACTACATCCAAAAAACCACACTTCCTCCAAGCTGAGCGTTCAAGAGCCATTCCATAAGACCAAAACACCGTGAGATCTTAGAGAGAGAAAGAGAAAATGGTTACTGCGGATGGGCCATTTGGCCTTCATCTGCTGTCATGTTTCTATGAGATCTCCATGGGCACTGGCACCTGACTAAGAAGATATCGATGAAGATGGGGCCGGAGTCTCTCACCCCACGGAAGATGGACGAGATCAGCAAACATGGGCGCTGAGGCCAGTCTGAAGTTATTAGAATCACCAGGCTGGGATGAGTTGCTATCTGGCAGAGGACCCGACCCACCAGAGGTCACGGTGGGAACATCATACAGGAGCTTATAAGTCAGCCAGGATCAAACCAAGGCATCTGGTTCTAGCAACAGACCAAAAAAGTCCCAACGCACCCGCCACCTGTGTCAAATGAGCAGGATCTGAGGAATACACCTTTCAGAGGAGCCAAATAAAATCCAGTGAAAAGGTCCACTCTGCAACCATGGCAGGACTCTGTTGAGAAACACGCGCTGCACCAAAAGAGTCCCCAGACTTGGAATGCAGGCGTTTTGCGCCAGAATCCAGAATGGCCTCTGGGCGAGATTTTCTCCGGAAGGCATGAACCCAGGCCAAGATTACTTAGAAGAGGCAAAATCGGTACACAATCACTGATCCAGTGCAAATCTGGCACAATCAATGTCCATATTCAATGGATTATGGGATGGGGAGTCCATCCCAAATGATTTTGTGTCACATCGAGGATTTTTAAGTCAGAAATAAAAGTTAGGAAAAAAAGATCAATTTTAAAATCCAAGATGGCCACCATCACAAATTCATGTCAAAAATCAAAATTAAAAATTAAAAATAGCAATTTGGGGTCTGGGGAGGTGGAAAATAAGAAAAAGAAGCAGATCAACTGAAAAGACTTCTACGGATGGCTTGCAGAAATTGTAACTGGATATGTTTGCTAGCTCTCAGGCTAAGGGAGTGGAGCATATATATTCTCAGAGAAGTTTGTGGATTTCTGCAACTCCCGGATTGTGGGTTGGGCTTGAACACCTAGCATATGGAATCTAGAAGGGACGTAATAGGATTAATATTAAAACCAGGCATCCGATCAATGCCCTAACCTTGCATGACAGAATTGGATTAGTATTACTGACCCGTCTAGACCTTTTATTTTCAGATACTGTGCCCATAAAAAAAAATGCTGTGCTGTGCTGACGACCTGTCCCACCTCCCACTCCCTGACAAACAACCTTGGTATCAAAAAATTGATAGGAGGAATGCCCACTCGCTCCTGCTGCCTTGAACCTCACCTGCACTGACCCCCCCCAACCAACCCCTCCCATTCCCTAAAAATCAGCAGGAAGGATGCCCACTCCCTTCTGCCACCGTGAACCAACTCTCCTACACTAAACCCCACACACAACCATGCTCCCCTCCAACCAAGCCCTTCCCGCTACCATTCCTAAAAGAAAACATCAGCAGGAGGGATGCCCATTCCTGCCATTGGATGCCCCCTGTCCCCACCCTGATCCACCCCCAAACCTCAAAAATAGATGACAGCAGGAGGGATGTCCATTCCCTCCTGCTCGCAGGCCTGCCACTCCAAAATGGTGGATCTTTCCCTTCCTGGTGCATCCTGGGATGCAAGGGGAGGAGTCTAAGGCCCTGACTGGCTCAGATGCCAAAGGCCCCTTTAAGGGCAGGGGTCATAAGCATCTGAGCCAATCAGGACCTTAGGCTCCTCCCTCTGAATCCTGGGCTACAGAGGGAGGAGCCTAAGGCCCTGAAAGCCTTGACTGTAACACACGAACAACATCTGTGCCACTAAAAAGAAAAAAAAATCCCAACATCTGAGTAGCAGGAGGCTGCTTTGGGACTTCCCCTGTCACTCAGCTGTTCAGGCTTCCCCAAACTAGCTCTATGCAAGTGTCAAAGTCATTCTCACGGGTAAATGAGGGAGGGGGGTTGGGTTAGGACCACTGGGGACAAGAATTTCCAGAGTTGTTGCTGCTTTGAGGGGTGGAGGGGGGATTGTTGGGTCAAGGCCACTACTGGTGCTCCATTCTTAGGGGCCCTTTTACTAAAGTTTAGTGTGCATTAATTAGTTTTATACTTATGGGCTCCTTAGCATTCCATCAGTACAAACTAAGCTGTAGTAAAAAGAACCCTTTTTGGGTACATTGCAGTTAGTTTAGCAGGGTTTAAAAAAGGTTTGGATAATTTCTTAAAACAGAACTCCATAGGTCTTTATTGAGATGAACTTCTCAGGGGAAACCACTTCCTATTCCTAGGATAAGCAGCATAAAATCTGGTTTTCTCTTGCCAGGTACTTGTGCCGTGGTCTGTCCCATTATGGTAACTCTTATGTTATTCTGCTTATCCTAGAAATAAAGCAGGTCATTTTCCGAAGTTCATCTTAAGAATGGCTTAAGATAATAAATTTCAGAGTTCAGTTACATGTTGAGTGAAGAAATACTTTGTAAATTTATTTTAAATTTACTACTCGGTACATAAGAATAGCCTTACTGGTTCAGACCAATGGTCCATCAAGCCCAGTAGCCTGTTCCACAGTAGCCAATCCAGGTCCCTAGTACCTGGCCAAAACCCAAGGAGTAGCAATATTCTATGTTACCGATACAGAGCAAGCAGTGGCTTCCCCCATGTCTTTCTCAATAACAGACTATGGACTTTTCCTCCAGGAAATTGTCCAAATCTTTCTTAAAACCAGCTACACTATCTGCTCTTACCACAACCTCTGGTAATGCGTTCCAGAGCTTTCTGAGTGAAAAAATATTTCCTCTTATTGGTTTTAAAAGTATTTCCCTGTAACTTCATCCAGTGTGCCCTAGTCTTTGTAATTTTTGATAGAGTAAAAAATTGATCCATTTGTACCCATTCTACTCCATTCAGGATTTTGTAGACTTTAATCATATTTCCCCTCAGCCGTCTCTTTTCCAAGCTGAAGAGCCCTAACCTTTTTAGTCTTTCCTCATTCCAGAGGAGTTCCATCCCCTTTATCATCTTGGTTGCTCTTTGAAACTTTTCTAGTGCTACTATATTTTTCTTGAGCTAAGCAGACCTAGTCCTTGTATTTTTGGAAAGAGTAATCAAGCAATTCATATCTACCCATTTCACTCTTCCCAGTATTTTATACACCTCTGCCATATCTCCACTGAGCTGCCTCTTCTCCAAGCTGAAAAGCCCTAGCTGCTTTAGCCTTTCCTCATCATTTTCATTGCTTTTCTCTGTACCTTTTCTACTTCTTTTATATCTTTTTTGAGATGTGGTGACCAGTATTCAAGGTGCAGTTACACCATGGAGAAATACAACGGCATTGCAATATTCTCATTTCTAATAGCTTAATAACCTTGGGTTCTGCATCCCTAACCCCTCTATGTCATGTCTGTCTGAGTTAGATTGTAAGTTCTTGGGCCTGGTGTGGTGGGTGGAGGGAATAGGAATGGAGGAGGGGCAGAACACGGGGAAATATTCCATTTAAGAAGGGGGAATGTGGAAGAGTGAACAGGGAGACAGATTTTGAATAGGGTACAAAACAGCTGAAAGTCTGATATATTATAGGGAAGAGGGTGGGGGCAGTGCAAGAAAGGATGGGGGTGCCATGAAGGGAAAGTCACATGGGGTGCAATTATAGCTTGCTACAGCCCTGACTGCACATAGCAGGCAACCGCCTAGGAGAGAGGCGAGGCTACGCTTGGGTCGAGGGTGGGGCTGGAGGCGTGGTTGGGGCATGGCCATGCGTCCTCTTTTTTATCATCACTATCTCTGGGCCTTGATGAGGGCCCAAGATGTTGCCTTATCTCAATCCCACATAGATCTGCCCACAAATAATGAAGTGCCACTCACATGAATAGAAAATAATTTTTCCTTTTATTATATTTTAGTGTCCGGGGGAGGGGCATAGCTGGGAGGAAACTGAAGGTTAATAATTTAGTTATCACATATAAACTGATTTTTGGTCCAAAAAAGCCCATAAATGGGGAACTTGGTTTATATTTTAGTCTCTCTCTTTTCTCCCATTCTACCACCACCAAATTCCTCTCCTCCACATCCCCACCTTTCTGCGTAGTGAATGGTATCAAACTATAGACAAAGAGGTAAGGAGCATCCATATTAGAGTACTCAAACTGAAAATCCAGGTGTAGCAGGATAGCAAGAGAAACAGATGATTTTATATAAAGAAGAAAATGCTTATAATTATTGATCCAGCTCCGATTCCTAAGCTGTTTAGTAAAGTGCAATAAGGTTTTGCAGGCACCATGTAGTAATTGCCAATATGCACTCTGTTAACTGTTTGTGCAGACCTGTGCTGTTTGCATGTGATAATTCCCAAGTCAAACAGCTAATGAAGCTTATTAAATAGGCCCCAAAGAGATATGTAGATTATTTTATCACACTCTTAGTGGAAGAAAACTGGGATCTTAAAAAAATGAATAAAAAAGAAAATAACCCAGGGACAAGTGTTCAGAAGACCCATCCAGGAAACTGGAAGTAATCCAAACAAATTTTTGTGTTTGAAAATCAAACCCTTTTCCTCAAGTATTAAATGTTTGTTGAGGCAACTCAATGGCTGCACAAAATTTAACCAGCACATAAAGAGAGCTTGAGGTGTTTTGGGGGTGTAGGTATGATTTATCTGGACAGTATATTCAACACTGTCTAGTTAAATTTAGGCAGATTAATCTGATAGCAGCATAGGAATTGATCTAAGTTATCTGGCTAGCTTTAACCAGATATGTAAAGCAGTAGACTTTGTTCTTTGGGATTGATCTGAATATCTGTTAAGGTTTTTCAGACTGCTGGCAATTAGCCTAGCTCTGTCTACTCTTGCTATGCCATGAATTCTATTTTGTGTGAGGTGAAAACAAATGTGAAAAATAATTTCCATTAAGGTACAGGTTCACCTCTGTTTACCATAACAAATGGGTTGGAAGAATGTGTTTATGCTATATTCATAACCAGACTAAACAGACCACCATCCAAACAGTATCATCTTGATTTACAGTCATGTGAAAAAATTAGGACACCACATGAAATATTGAGTTCTTTCTTAAGAAATGTTCACATATCGATGTCATATCTTTTTATTTATCTCTGTAAAAGAAAGTGATCTAATTGCAGGTAAACAACAAAAGTTTTCCTTGATTTACTCATGAAACATAAGATATCCACAAAACTGTACAGTGGTACCTTGGATTACGAGCATAATCCGTTCCAGGAGCATGCTCGTAATCCAAAATGCTCGTTTATCAAAGCAAGTTTCCCCATAGGAAATAATGGAAACTCGCTTTGATGCGTTCCCCCCCCCGAGAACCAGCATTGCTCCCCTCAAAGCCCCCCCCCGCGATCAAGCATCCCCTCCTGTGATCCGGCACCCCCTCTGCCTCGAACCGGCACCCCCCTGCCACGATCCGACCCCCCCAGACACGATTGGGCACCCCCCTGCCACGATCCGACACCCCCCCCTGCTTCTTATCCTCATCTGGGCACTTGAAAATCGGCTTCCTCCTCTGCTGGGCCTTGAGCATCTGAGCATGCTCAAGGCCCAGCAGAGGAGAAGGCCGATTTTCAAGAGTGCCCAGATGAGGGTAAGAAGCGGCGGGGGGGTGCCCAATTGTGTCGGGGGGGGGGGGTGTCTGATCGTGGTGGGGGAGTGCCCAATCGTGGCGGGGGGGTCGGATCGTGGCAGGGGGTGCCCAATCGTGGCGGGGGGGGGTCGGATCGTGGTGAGGGGGTGCCGGATCGCAGGGGGGGGTTCCGGATTGCGGGGGGGGGGGGGGTGCTCGTAAATCGAGCCATGCTCGGTTTCCGAGGCACCGATTTTGCAAATGTTTTGCTCGTCTTGCAAAACACTCGCAAACCGGTGCACTCGTAAACCGAGGTATCACTGTATATTCTAACTGAGGAATAAATTAGGACACCCCACATATACTTCCACTTAAAGTGGCTCAAATCATACACAGGTGTATCACATCAGATGCACATAATTATTTAAACCTCAGACATTTAGTTTGATGTACTCATGATTGCTGCAGTGAGAGTGAACACCATGCTGAGATCAAAACAGTTGTCTGAGGCCTTCAGAGAGAAGATTGTAGCAGCTTATAAGTCTGGTAATGGATTTAAAAATATCTCGAAAGAATTTTACATTAGTCATTCCACGGTCCGAAAAATAGTGTACAAATGGAAGACTTACCAAACAACTGCCAACATGCCCAGGTCTGGATGTTCAAGCAAGTTGACCCCAGAGCAGACCGCAAGATGCTAAAAGAAGTCTCCAAAAACTCTAAAATGTCATCATGACACCTACACAGGCTCTTGCTACTGTTGATGTGAAAATGAATGCCTCTACAATCAGAGAGAGAATGCACAAATTTAACTTGCATGGGAGGTATGCAAGGAGGAAGCCTTTGTTCTCTAAGAGAAACATCAAGGCCAGACTGAAGTTTGCCAGAGAGAATTTAGACAAACACCAGGACTTTTGGACTAATGTTCTATGAACAGATGAGTCTAAAATTGAATTATTTGGACACCAGAAAAGAGGACATGTTTGGCGTACACCAAATACGGCATTCTAGGAAAAGAACCTCATACCAACTGTGAAGCATGGAGGTTGAAGAGTCATGCTTTGGGGATGCTTTCCTGCAGCAGGATCTGGCCAGCTCACCATCATAGAATCCACCATGAGTTCTACCGTGTATCAGAGGGTCTTGAGAGACATCTACATCCCTGACTCACTTTTACGTCGGACCACTGGACCAAAAACCCACCACACTTCAAATCTGTATGTTATGACTATACTGTAAAAGCTGAAATTTATACCTCTATGTATACCAAGTTTGTATTTCCTACCAAAGTTTGTCTTACTTATAATATTAATGTAATCTTGTAACCTGTTCTGGGCTCCTTTGAGAGGACAGGCTAAATAAATGAATAAATAAAATAAAAAATCTATTAGAAAATTAAAGCTGAAGCAGAACTGGACCCTGCAACATGACAATGACCCAAAACATACCAGTAAATCTATCAAGGACTGGCTGAAAACTAAGAACTGGAGGGTCCTTGAGTGGCTGAGTCAAAGCCCTGATCTTAATCCAATTGAGATGCTGTGGGGTGACTTAAAATGGGCTGTACATGTAAGAAACCCCTCAAACATCTCATAGCTTAAAGAATTCTGCATTTAGTGGGCCAAACTTTCCTCAGACTGATGTCAGAGACTGGTAGATGGCTACAAGAAGCATCTCACTGCAGTTATTTCAACCAGTCCTAATTTATTCCTCAGTTAGAAAACACATTTTTGTGGATATCTTTTGTTTCATGAGTAAATCAAGGAAAACTTTTGTTGTTTACCTGAAATTACATCACTTTCTTTTCCAGAGATAAAAAAAAAAAAAAAGATTTGACATCGATATGTGGACATTTCTTAAGAAAGAACTGAATTTTTTATGGGGTGTCTTAATTTTTTCACATGACTGTACATTAATTGTTAACTGAAAGTACATAGTAGACAAGTCATAGAATCAGGAAAGAGGGGTAAGTCAATTAAAGAAAAAGGAAAAGTCACAGCTGTGGTTAACCCTTTCAGGACCATAAGGATCGTAGGCCAATTTTTGTGGTTTTGACGACATTTTTATGGTAAAAAGGGCTTGCAGATGCCAAAAAATTGATTTTTTTTTGTGAAATATCATTAAAAAAAAAAAAAAAAAATCAAACTTCTGGCTTATGGACTGTGTGGCAAGTGAATCTTCTCGTCAATCTGGCAACGACGCTAATGAATGAATGTCGGAACCAGTTTGTTTACATAAAGGCAGTATCATATGGAATCCGTACATATCAAATTTAGAACTGTAGACTATCCCAATCAAAATTTATAGGATTTTAAAGTTATGGGACAAATATGTCCCTTGGTCCTGAAAGGGTTAAGGACTCCCTCTAAAAATGCTATATGGATTTTCCTTATCCTGTTCTCCAGGAGTCTAACAAGTACTTACTGGCTTCCGTACTTTGTCTTTTTAAACTTGTCCCGCCTATACTGAGCATGTTCCTGTTCTAAAGTTCGAACAGCTGCTAGGATTTGCCTTAGTGTCTTATAGGTTTCCTGAGGGTCATCAATGAGGAAAGTTGAATACTCTTCTTGTTCCGGCCCATCATAAACTGATTTGCTCCCGCAAGCCTCTGAGGGAAGAGGTTAAAAAAAATGGAAAAAAGGGAGTAATATCAGAAAAATCCTTGATGCCATTTAAATCACAGACATCTTCTCCTATATGCAAGGATACTCTTTCTTAGTCAAGTTCATGCTACTAGAATCCACACCTTCCCCTTTGCACACACCTTGCATTTTCTCCAACTTAGTTATATATGTGTTATACAGAGAGTAGATCCGTTCTGTCTCTCTGTCTCCATCTATCACCAGCTGTATGTTTGCTGGGAGGCCCCTATGGAAACAGGAAGAAAGTAGAATGTTTTGGAACAAAATAAAAATAAATAAAACTAAACATCTTTTTGAAACTAACATACTATAAAAATAATATGCAAGCAGATAAATATTACAAATGAAATATGTTAAAAATATATCAACTCATACTATTCAGGAAAGCATTTTTTTCTCAGACTACATACAATGATAAACAACTCAAATTTAAGAAATACCCTTTACCTAACAAGGTCTTGATGCTCTTTATAATTAAGGGAGTATTTTTAAAAAGCTACGTTAAGCACAAAAAGCAGAGGTTTATGTGCAGAAATTACTTCTTTTAAAATTCAAATCAAAAACTTATCACATGAAGGTGCATCTCATATTCACTCAGCCAAGTAACAAAGGGGCCTCAAAACCAGTTCTTTGAGTACTCATTCAAATCATTGGCCCGCACTGAAAAACAAACCAGAGAGCCAAAAAACACCACAGAAGTAGAGAAAAAGAATCTCTGGTCAAAAAACGGATTCAAAAAAATAGTGCAAAACTATAATTTAGTAGAGTGAGAAAAAATCAGGTAAGCAAAGGGAAGATAATAAATCTAATAGCAGAGAAAGTCAAGCACTTACCATATATACTCGAATATAAGGCAATCCGAATATAAGTCGAGACTCCCATTTTTCCCGCCAAAAATACAGAGGCTTAATATTCAAATGCCATGCCCTGCCAGGATCTGCATCCAGTGTCCCCTCCCTGACAAGCTCTACACCCACCATTTTCCCTTCCTTACCAGGCTCTGTACCTAGACCCCCTCACTCCCTGCCAGGTTCTACACCAGCCCTATTTCCTCCATGCCCTACTAGGCTCTGTTCCTTACCCCTTACCAGGCTCTATACCCAGCCCCCCTCACTCCATGCCAGGCTTTGCACCCTGGCTCACCTTCTTACCTCTGGTGGTCTAGTGGTAGGCCGGGACAGGAGGGATGCCTCCTGTCTCCTGTCCCAGCTGACTAACTTTTTTTTAACCCCTCCCCCGCGTTTTCCTGCCATTTTTAATCCCTGGTGGTCCAGCGGTGTATGGAGCAGGAGCGATCTTTCCATGCCCTGCCCCGTGCTGAGCTTCTCTGTCCCCATTCCCTTTTCGCGGCCAGCAGCACACCCGACAGATCTGAGCTCTTCCTGCTTGGCCCCATGCTGCTCTCTGAATGGCCATCGCCAGGAGCATAACTAGAATGTACTTTTGGGGGAAGGCTCAAGTTTTTTTCTGTCAGTTCTCCTTCATCCCCTGAAATCATACCTTTGCTGGTGGGGATGCTCAAGCTCTGCCAGCAGAAGAGATTCTCTGCTGGAGCTGCACTTGTACCGCTGAAACAGCGAGGAAGCCAGCAAAGTGTTTCATTTCTGATGCTGGCACTTCCTTATATGCTCAATTCAATGTATAAATTGAGCATGCACAGAAGTGCCAGTACCAGCAGCTAGAGCACCCTGTTGGCTTTCTTGATGCTTCAGCAGTATGGACACGGCTCAGGCAGAGCATTTATTTGACTGGAAAAGTTTGGGCATCCCTGCAATTGGTGCCACAATTTTGAAGGGGGCCTGAACCCAAAGTAAGGGGACCTAGGACCCTGAGCCCCCCTCCCTAATGGCTAAAGCACTGATTAAAATATGTCTGTTTTATAAATGCAACTTGTGCACATATGCATATTTATAAAATTAGGGTCTTTGAGCTAGCACCAGTAGTGTTCATCTGCTCTAAGCCATGTATGTGTGTGCACTCCATACAGATAAATACATACTACATAAAATATGTACATACCTCTCACCTCCACCCCAACTCTGCCCAAATGCTGTTTCTAGTAATGCATAAAAGTACATGTGCTCTTGTCAACATGCATAGTTGCCCTGTATTGGTAGCATGGAATATTGCTACACCTTGGGTTTTGGCCAGGTACTAGTAAACTGGATTGGCCACTGTGAGAACGGGCTGCTGGGCTTGATGGACCATTGGTTTGACCCAGTAAGGCTATTCTTATGTTCTTATTTGCATACACTACCACGATTTTTATAATAGTCATAGCCACACTTTAAACATGGTTAACACACTGAAAATGTTTTACAAAATTACATTCACAAGAGATGGCAAAATAGTCAAGAAAAAGACAAATCTACATTTTGAAGACTCTAATTAACCTTTGCTGCAAATTTGCAGTCACGAGACAGTAAAAACTTAAATCAATAACATTTTGCCCCTTACCCAGTACAAGGAGTACAACCAGGAGCATTCTCTGAGGTCGCTTTGCAGCACAGCCAGTGCCCGGTAAGGAATGCAGATGGATGGTAGACGGTGAGACGTTTTTTGTTGCACTGACTGACCTTGGTGAGGATATCAATCCAGTCCTTGGCCTCTACACAGTTGTTAGCCTGTATGTACAGAGCTCGCTCTGGCTGAATTACCTGAAACATCTATAATGAATAAATACAACTAGTTTCAAACACCGATTCAGAGATTATGCTACCTAATGCAATGAAATCTGTTTTGAAAATTCAAAAATTCATTAAAAAAAGCGTAATTCACCGATCAGTAGGCCCAGATTTAGACACAGGGGTGTAAGTGGAGTGGTTGCTCCCCAAATGGATTTTGAATAAAGCAGCGCCGGGAGGTCACGTGATGTGGTGCTAACGGGAGGCTGTGCAAGCTTTCTGCTCCCAAATCTCGCACACTCTTTTAGTTAATTTTTGCTATTTTCAGCACAGCACTGGCTTAGAAGCCCACCCTTTGTTAACTTGTTGGAAGTCTGCTCTGTGCTAGCCTGCGCGCTGTTGTTCAGCCATGTCTGCGAGGGCCCCGCGCAAGAATAAAGAAAAAGCTAGGAGATTCCAAGATGGCGATGCCCGACACTGCAGAGGTCTCAGTGAGCTCGGTTTGGACATCTGAATTTATGGCGAAGGTGACTACTACCATTCAGAAATCCCTTGACAAAATCTACAAACCATAACCGACAAGTTGGAAGTTATGAATGGCAGACTGGAGTCGCTAAAGGGGGAGTTATCCTCCTGCTGCCAGCGCGTGCCGATGTGGAAGATAGCGTGCAGTGACTTACCGTCCATAATCAGGAGCTTCAAAAACAACTTCATAGCCTCGAAGATAAAATGGACGACCTGGAAAATCGATTCCGACGTGGCAATCTAAGGTTGGTGGGCCTCCCCGAAACTATTACGGATTCTGAACTCCGGGGCTTTTTAGAAACTTGGTTGATAGAATCCTTGGCTCTGCATTCTACAGCGGGTCCCCTACGTATAGAGCGGGCGCACAGGTTGGGCCAACGGAGAGTGCCGGCGACTAGGCCATGGGTAGTGATTCTAAAGCTGCTAAACTATGCCCACAAGCCGGAGATTTTGAAAGCTATCTGAGCTAAAGGCCCTCTTACTTACGATAATAAATCGGTGCTCTGCTTTCAAGATTACTCGAGCAGAGTCTCATTGCTACGTAAAGCCTATGCTCCTTTGTGTGCTGAGTTGCATACTAAACATGTGCAATTTACACTCTTGTATCCTGAAAAGTTGAAGATCTTTTACGAGGGAAAGAACCATCTTTTTGAGACTCCGGATGCAGTGGCAGGTTTTATTCATCAGATGCCGGGTCCCTCTTCTCAGTCTACTTGAGCGCTTGGGTGCTTTGGATCTTTTATGTTCAGTCTCTGTCAGCATGTTTCCTATAACCGAATGAACCACTTTTCTGTTGGATTCCTGTGAGTTTTTGCTCCACTATGCCTGTTTCAGGCATTCTGTTATTGGAGTTCTGGAGTTTGCTGGGGCCCTGGGGGCCTGGCCGGCCCTCACAGAGTCCTTCTTTGGAGTGTTTGGTGGGGTTCCTAACCCGCCCTGTGGATGGGCGGTTGGGAGAACGCTTCGGACCTGCAGGTGCCCAGGTGGATTACATCTTTTGGACTGCTGGAAGGGCTAGGTCACCAGCCAGTATGAACTTTGTTTGAACATGGATTCTGCAATAATTAAATGAGCAGATTATTTTTGTCTCCCTCTCTTGGTTTGGCAGGGGTTTTTAGTCTTGATTGTTCAGATTAGGGTTCTTCTACCATTCCCTACAGAATTTTTTTTTGAGAGGGAGACCCTGTTGGGTGGAGTTTGACTTTTTTTATGAGTTTGTTTTACTTTCAGTCTTGTGGGTAACTTTTGGGGTATGGATTGTTGTGGTCCTCTTTGTATACATAGCTGGCTGCGGAGGTGTTTTCATGGTTTGGGTGGATTTAATATGTATATATTGCTATTATTTTACTTATTGCTCTTTAGTTTTTTTTAATCTTCTGTATTTCTGTATTTCTTTTTAACTTTTATATAGTTATTTACTGTCGCCTTGTATACTTGACTGCGCTGACTGTTATCTTAGAGTGTGCGTGGGGGGAGGGATAGCAGAAGGTTATCTCAGAGGCCATACATGGGATATGGTATTTGACAGGTTCTAGGGGTTTTATTTCTATAGTTCAAGGGAGACAGGGCATGGGGAAGGGGTGGTGGGAGGGGTGTGTTTGAGGTTTTTGGGATGTGGGTTCTCTTTTTTTCTCTCTTTTCTTTTTCTTTTCTTCTCTGCATCTCTCGTGCATGGTCCTGCTGTGGCCTCTTTTCTAACCGGCTTTGGATTGAGACTTCAAGGGGAGCTGGAGGCTGGGTCGGCTCTCCTTACCTTTTGGGTTGGGATCTGTTTCCTTTTGGTATTTTATCCACCGCCCATTACCTGATGACACTCCGATGCATTTCTTGGAATGTGAATGGAGTTACATCCCCTATTAAACGTCACAAGATACTACAGGCCTTGAATCGCAATAAAGCTGATTTGTCTGCCACGGAGCATGCTAAATTTCAAAGATGGTGGGTGGGTCATCAGTTGGGGGCTCTGACTACGACCAGGAAAGCTGGGGTTTTAATATTATTCCGGAAAGGAATTCCCTTTACATTACATCAACAGTGGGTGGATCCTGAGGACAGATATGTTTTGACCCGGGTGGCTATAGCCAGAAAACAGCTGATTCTGGGCAATATTTATGCTACGAATAACCATGATCAGACCATTTTCACATCTTCCTTTTTTGTTGGGGGGAGATTTCAACTGGGTTCTTGATCCATTAGTGGATAAATCTCACCCCTCAACCGCAGAACGCATGAGTAATAGACGTGGGTTGCCTGTGTTGTGTGGAGCATTGGATCTCATTAATGTGTGGCGAGTGTTACATCCTGGCGAAAAGGACTTCACCCATCTTTCTCAGGCTCATGGCACAATGTCTAGACTGGACTATTGGTTGATTTCTAGGTCTTTTTTCTCTATAGTACAATCGGTGGAGATCGGATCGTTTGATGCATTAGATCAGTGATTCCCAACCCTGTCCTGGAGGAACACCAGGCCAATCGGGTTTTCAGGCTAGCCCTAATGAATATGCATGAGAGAGATTTGCATATGATGGAAGTGATAGGCATGCAAATTTGCTTCATGCATATTCATTAGGGCTAGCCTGAAAACCCAATTGGCCTGGTGTTCCTCCAGGACAGGGTTGGGAACCACTGCATTAGATCATGCCATGATTATTCTTGTGCTTGAGATGGATCCAACCATGCAGCAGTCTTTTCAATGGCAGTTTCCTCTTTATTTGTATTCAGATCCTCAATTTAAGGAATTTTTGTTACAAAAATGGGCGGATTACCAGTTGCATAATGCCCCTCACTGGGACTCCTCTATTCTGTATTGTGAAGCGGCAAAAACGGTTTTGCGGGGTGAGTTTTTGGCCTATTTGACTCGCCGGAAAAAAAATGCGAGACAAAGATCCTCCGGTTGGAGATTCGACTTTGGGATAATCGTACTAGTTATGGCAGATATCCGACTTCCCAGAATAGGGCTCAGCTGGTGGCCACTCAGACTGCTTTATAGGAACTGCTTCATGCTCGAGCACGTAAATCTTTGGCTTATTACAAATATAAATTTCATCTTTTCGGAAATTCCCGAGGTCGGCTGTTAGCTAATGCAGTGAAGCAAACGAGAGGACCGAGTCATATTCTGCAATTGCATTCTACTCTGGGAGCGAAGGTCCGTTCTGATACAGCTATTAATGCGGTTTTCTATGACTACTATCGAGCGCTCTATTCCACGCCATCTGATTTGATGGATGGAGGGGGTATCTGGATGGTCTTTCTTTGCCCCAGATATCTGAGCAGGATAGGGTTCAGTTGAATAGACCTATTTCAGAGGCAGAGATATCCATGGTTATTCGTTCGGGTGCTTTGCTTAAGGCTCCTGGATTAGATGGCTTTCGTCTAGAATTCTATAAATTGCTCCAGGAGTCCATAGCCCCTGTTTTGTCACATACGTTTAACTGTTTTGTGTCATCCGGGGAGCTCCTGGATTCTCTTAATGTTGCCAAAATCATTGTATTACTGAAACCGAATAAAGATCCAGAATATTCGGCTTCCTATCGCCCGATATCTCTGCTCAACGTAAAGACCAAACTGTTTGCCAAAATTTTGGCCAACAGATTAGCTGGCTGCTTGCCAGCGTTATTGGCTTCTCCTCAGGCTGGGTTTGTGCGGGGGCGACATGCCACCAAAAATCTTCATATGATTTTAGCCTCCCTGGAACTTGTTGAACGGCAGGAGCTCCCTTCTTTACTTATCAGTTTTGACACCAAAAAATCGTTTGATCGGGTTTCCTGGAATTTTTTGTTTTTTGTTTTGGACCGGTATGGTCTTACTGGCTTTTTTCAATTGGCAATTCGGGTGTTATATTGAGCACCTCAGGCTTTGGTTTGGACGAATGGTCTCAGTTCATCGCTTTTTATGATAGCGCATGGCACTCGGCAGGGTTGTCCCTTGTCCCCTCTTTTATTTGTATTGACTCTAGATCCCTTACTTCGAAATGTTCTCGCTAATCCAGATATTCAGGGTATTAAGATCGGAGCTTCGGATGTATTTGAGGAATCCTGAGGCCTCCCTGCCTAGTCTCATGGACACGTTTCAGGAATACGGAGATTATTCAGAGAGATTGGGGGGGTTCTTTCCCGCTTCAGTGGGCCTCGGTTTTTTTCCGTTATTTGGGTATACAACTTATCACCTCTGTTTCTTCCTTATATAAACGGAATACAGACGCCTTGTTTCGGTAAAAGGAGGAGTGTTTGTCTCGCTGGGCCCCCTTGCCTATATCGCTTCATGGCCGTATCCAGCTTCTTGCCATGACTTTATTTCCCAAATGGCTTTATACCTTGTAGCTGTTACCAGTTTGGTTGAACACAAGGGATATACGTCTTTTACACTCGATGTTCTCGCAGTTCTGTTGGAATAAGAAAAAGCCGCGGTTAGCGTTTAAATATTTGTTAGGGAACTGGTCGAGGGGGGATTGGGTATTCCCGATTTTCGCCTTTACAATTTGGCTTGTGCTTTGCGTTCTTTGGGTGAATGGTTTTCAGATCATCAGGATTTTACCCCCAAGGCTCTTGAAATGGCTCTTTGGGCCCCCTGGAGTATATTATCTCTTCTTCAGGTGCCGTTTACTGCATTGCCTTCTTCGGCAAATTCTAGCCTATTATTGCAGTCTCTTCGGAAGGCCTGGGTGGAGCTGGTTACTTTGTGGCGAGGTAATAGTCGTGCCACAGGTATTTTACCCATTCTGGGGAATCTACGCTTTTTAGTTTTCGCAGAATGTCTCATGTGGGAGTTCGGACGCTTTCCCAGGTTCTTCAGGAAGATGGTACATTGTTTTCTTGGGGTTATTTTTGTTAAACTTATCATTTTCAACTGGGGGATTTTTTGGCCTATAAGCAACTGCAACATTATGTTCGCTCTTTGGATCGTCAGGATCTGTTGTTTCCCATTGCTAAGAAACTTAGTGAATTTGTGGAACCATTCTTAGACGATGGTTTTCGGGTTTGTATAAATCTCTTCAAAGTTTGGTCCCTGGGGTGGACCGTGACTCTTTATGTACATATTGGAGTTTTGAGGTTGGTATCGCGGTCACTCCCCTGGATTTTTCGAAGTTGATTAGTCGTATACCGGAAATCTCAGTTAATGCTGATCTTCGCGATTGTCAATTTTGAGTTTTGCATAAGGCGTATTTTATTAGAGAACGATTGCATAAATTAGGTTATAGTAATTCTTCTAGTTGCCAGAAATGCAATTTGGGGACCCACTCTTTTATTTATGCTTTTTGGACATGCCCCAAAATTAGGATCTTCTGGAGAAGGATTACTGAATATGTTGCCAGCATTTTGAACCGGCGTATCCCCTTATCAGCTGCAGGGCTATTATTGGATAAATACGAGGCTTTTTGTCTTCCTCAACATGGGCAGTGACTGTTTATAAGGAAAGTGGGAGTGTTGGGGAAAAAAGAAGTGCTTTCCATGTGGGTTGGAGATTCCCTTCCTTCCTTTTAGGAACGGCACAATCGTCTTCATTCCCTTTTATTATTGGAACATAGATGGCACGTACTACCCCTAGGCAGACAAAGTTATTTCTGTCCATCTGGCTCCCCTACATTCAATCTTTGAGTCCCCGGGCTCAAATTGATATACTTAATGTCCTTTGATCTGTTACATTGGGGGTTGGTTGAAGCGGTTCATGGGGGGTACACGAGAGATGCAGATTCCTTTCCCTTTTCATTCTTTCTTTCTTTTTTCTTTCCTTTTCTTTTTTCTTCTGGTTCCTTTTGGGGCTTTTTTAATTTATTGTTTTTCGTTCTTGGGGAGAAGGTTTTTCTATCTTTTATTTTGAATCTTTGTACTACCTGGCTCGCCACATTATGAGGCTGGGTGGACAGTTCTCGAGCCTGTCCCCATAAGACTCCAGGGTCTTGGAATTTATCTTTCATTTCTTTACTTCTGGTTGAGTGGGTGGGGCGAGGGTTCAGCTGCAGTAGAGAACACACTTGTTGTATTGGTTCTCCATGTTGCTACCCAAGTGACCGGGTACTTGTTCTGTATCTCTTTTTCTAGTCTGTTTTACGGGTGGGTTTTTTTGATTATAGCTGGAACATTGGTTTGCTTTGGTTTGTTGCCTTTTGTCTTGCTTCACTGGGGAGGGGGGTTGGGGGAGAGAGGGGTTGCCGGGGGGGGGGGAGTTATGTATTATGTTGACTGTTGTTATTTCTCTGTTTTCTGTGCTGTCATCAATAAAAAATTGTTTCCACCTTGAATAAAGCAGTGCTTATGCAGATCAACCTTGTACCAGCAACTGTTTTATAAAAGGTTTGTTCTCCCTGATGTCAAAACCTAGCTAGACTCCTGACTGAGAGGTCTTACAGTGCTGGACCCTCACTCACACTAACTTCCACCAGGGTTGCCAGATGGCAAAAAATTTTCCAGTCAAACTCTTGGCAAAAAGTAGCCCAAAAGTAGCTCAAACAATTGCCACTGGAAATCCCTCTGATTTATTACAGAAATGCTTCATAGAAATACAAAATGTTTATTTATACACTTCACATATCCCAAACAGTTCATATTGGTGTACAAAAGACCAAAACCCAAATATAAAACATTCAGGAAAAACCCAACAACAAGCTCTTCAAACTTCTGGACATAATGAGTCAAAAAACAGCAGCATATTTATTTCACCAGTGTTAAGTTTCAACTTGAACGTACTAGCCCACCACTCCATCTTCAGAAAATAGTGGTCTAAAAGCCAAGCAGATGCAGGGTGATTTTCTTCAAAAGGCAAAGTATATCATCGGCACAGAAGTACAAAAAACCAGGAAGATGATCAAAATAAGCAGCCAAGGTGGGCATCATCATATTAAAAAGAATATATATATACTGATGACCTAAAGAAGAGGGTGTGTACAAAGGTAATTGCACAAAGGTGTAAAAATAATTACACTTGCACAAAACTCTACCAGTGGCTGTGGAACAGGTCACTTCTTCTTCTGCTGGCCCAGACCTGAATGTTTATTTGAACTATGGGGCTATACGGCGGCCAAAGTCCATGTAGTTAAAAGAAACCCTCAGGTCTGAGCTGACAGAGGAGGAAGAAGTTACCCATTGCTGCTACTACTATTACTGGAAAATGGAACGTGTGAGGTGATTAAATATGCAGATGACACTAAACTGTTCAAAGTTGTTAAAATGCATGCAGATTGTGAAAAAATGCAAGCAAACCTTAGGAAATTAGAAGACTGGACATTCAAATGGCAGATGAAATTTAAGGTGGATAAATGCAAAGTGATGCACATTGGTAAGAATAACCCAAATCATAGTTACCAGATGCTAGGGTCCATCTTGGGGGTTTGCGCCAAAGAAAAAAAGATGGGTGTAATTGTAGACAATATGAAGGAACCTAACACCCAATGTACGGCAGCAGACAAAAAAACAAACAAGATGCTAGGAATTATTTTTAAAAAGGGATAATTTCAAGACCAAGAATGCTATAATGCCTCTGTATCACTCCATGGTGCGACCTCACCTGGAGTATTGCGTTCAATTCTGGTCTCCTCTCATCTCAAGAAAGATACAGCGGCACTAGAAAAGGTTCAAAGAAAAGCGATTAAGATGATAAAGGGGATGGAACTCCTTTCGTATGAAGAAAGACTAAAGATGTTAGGGCTCTTCAGCTTGGAAAAGAGACGGCTGAGGGGAAATATGATTAAAGTCTACAAAATTCTGAGTAGAGTAGAATGGGTACAAGAGGATCAATTTTTCACTCAGTCAAAAATTACAAAGACTAGGGGACACTCGAAGTTACAGGGAAATACTTTTAAAATCAATAGGAGGAAATACTTTTTCATTCAGAGAATAGTTAAGCTCTGGAACGCATTGCCAGAGGATGTGGGAAGAGTAGTTAATGTAGCTGGTTTAAAAAAAGGTTTGGACAAGTTCCTGGAGGAAAAGTCCGTAGTCTGATGTTGAGACAGACATGGGGGAAGCCATTGCTTGCCCTGGATCAGTGGCATGGAATGCTGCTATTATTTGGGGTATTGCAAGGTACTTGTGACTTGGATTGGCCTCTGTGAACATGGGATATTGGGCTGGATGGACCACTGGTCTGACCCAGTATGGCTATATATTCTTACTACTACTACTGATTATTTCTATTGTTGGTGCTAACAGAAAACCATGTCCTTTCAACTCACGCCATCTCCTCCCTCTCTCCACCACTCTGGTTGTCCGACATCTCTCCTTCCCAGCCTGGCATCTCTCCTCCTTCCCTCCTCCCTTTTCATGGTCTCACATCTCCCTATGCTTCTCTTCCCCCCTCTCACCTACCTTTTTCTCCCCTTCCATAGTCTGGCATCTTTCTCTCCTTCCCTCTCCCTCCAGTAGTCCTACATTTCTCTTGTTTCCTTTCTCCTTTCTTGTGGTCTGACATCTCCTCTTCTCTCCTTTCCACCTCCTCCTCCCTACCACAGTCTGGCATTTCTGTCCTCCCCTTCACTTCTCTCTCTCGGAAGTCTGACATCTTTTTCTTGTTTTTTCTTCTCCATCCCCGCAGTACAGCATTTCTCTTAATGACTACCATTCTGTGATCACCCAGCGACCCCACTGAATTCCTCTCCTCCACGGGATCCGATAAGGCAGCTTTCATTCTTCAGGCTGCCGGCACCATAAAGTAAGCACACTGTCTTCAGCGACCTGGAATTTTTCCCTCTGCTACTACTTCCTCCTAAGTGGGGACAGGAAGCAGTAGCAGAGGGAAAGCTTCCAGGCAGCATGTTTATTTTAGTCATGCTAACGGTGGCCCAAAGAGTAGCTGCAGCAATGAATCACACCAACCTCAGACCCACCATCTCTCTTTTTCTCAACTACTCTTTCATCCAACATCTCTCTCCCTCCTTCTCCACCACCTCAGGGTACACCATCTCTCTCTTTCTCTTTCCACCTACCCTCCTATCCAGTATCTCTATACACCCTCCTTCCACACCATCCCTGGGTCCAACTTTTCTCCCTTTCTTTTTCCTCCCTCCATTCCATTGTCCACCATCTCTCTCCCTCTTCTCTGTTTTCAGGCCCATTATTTATTCCCCTTCATCTCCCCCCTCCCTCTTAGTTTAGTGCGGCAGAGGGAAAATGCAGCGGAGACCATGAGTGACTGCTAGAAATGATCCAGCATCAGCAGTCCTCTGCAGATGGTAATTAACTTCTAAAGTTAGATCGGGAAGTCCAGGGGGATGCCAGACAAAGATAGAAACAAGAGTAAACCATACTGGCCTGAGGGGGGAGGGGGGCCAAGGACAACAGCCCTTTTTGCCCTAAAGGCCCTTCTTGAAGTACAAGGGCAAAAAGGGCTGTTGTCCTTGGCCCCCCTCCCCCCTCAGGCCAGTATGGTTTACTCTTGTTTCTATCTTTGTCTGGCATCCCCCTGGACTTCCCGGTCTAACTTTAGAAGTTAATTACCATCTGCAGAGGACTGCTGATGCTGGATCATTTCTAGCAGTCACTCATGGTCTCCGCTGCATTTTCCCTCTGCCGCAGTCTGTCCCAAGCTGAAACAGTCTTCCTTTCACCTCCTCCTGCCAGCTGCCATGCTCACTGCTCCAGTGCATGGCTGTTCTGGTCTCGTGACTTTTCCTTGGATCAGCTGGGGCACAATGGACCAATCCCAAATAACCTCAGAATCCCTAAGATCATTTGTGATTGGCGCATCATGCTGCGGCAGAACCAATGAAAAAAAAAATCAGGAAGCTGCCAGCAAACCTGTTACCCACCCAATATAAGCCCAATTTCTGAATAAACTAGCCCAAACACCTGCCACTTGCCAAAGCCCTTTATTTCCTGCCATTGGGCTTAAAAACTAGCCCAATTTGGTTGGAAAACTGCCCAACTGGGAACACTAACTTCCACAATGACAGGAAGTCTTTGCTTGAGTAAGGGGCAGGGCACTGCAGGGCCAATCAGCTTGAAAGTGCTAGAATGCCCAATGCAGAAGTTACATACTAAAGAAAAACTGCTGATGTGATCTTCTTTAGCGTAGGGAGGGTAATGATGGGAGAAGAGAGGATCAAGGCAGGAACAATCAGGAAGAAGATGAGAACAGTTTCCAGCCTCCCCCCCCCCAGCTAACTATTTCTTCTGGATGCTGGTAACTGATATCTACCCTACCGACCAAAGCGATGCAATGTCTTCACTGAGATAAACACAGAAGATAGAAACATGATGTCAGATAAAGGACAAATGGCCCATCCAGTCTGCCCATCCACAGCAACCAAGAAATTCCACGTGCCTATCCCAGGCTTTCTTGAAATCAGACACAGTTTCTGACTCCAACATCTCTACCTGGAGACTGTTCCATGCATCTACCACCCTTTCTGAAGCTGATTTAGAATCCCTGAAGAAACCAAATGAATGTTGGTGAAACGAGTGCTTGTTGGAGTCTTTTAGCTCTGTCGGGGAGCTTTTGAGCTTACTGTGTGAGGCTGAGGAATGCTGTTGAAAAGAAGAAGTGGATTGAATACCGGCAGCTGCCTTCTAGCAGAGTTCTCTGGCGCCAGAGCTAAGTAGTTTGCTTCTGCCTTTTTCAGCTTTTTAGCTTTTTTATAGTTTGAAGCTTGATAACTTATAAACAATTTCTAAAAACATTTAAAAATTATTTGAAAACTTAAAAAATTATTACTGTGCACAGTAGTGGGTCGTTCCCTCTTTAAATCTTTCAACATTGTTTTACGGGTGTGAGTTTTTTGCCAATGACAATAAGAACGCCAACTATGATAGAGACCTTCAAGATCCTGAGGGGCATCGAAAAGGTTGACAAGGACAGATTTTTCAATTTGAAAGAAACCACAAGAACAAGGGGTCACTCGATGAAATTGAAGGGGGACAGGTTTAGAACAAACGCAAGGAAATTCTTTTTCACACAGAGGGTGGTGGACACATGGAACACCCTTCCGGAGGCCGTGATAAGAAATAGCACAGTACAGGGTTTCAAGGAAGACCTGGATAGGTTCCTGGAGGACAAAGGGATTGAGGGGTACAGATAAGAGCACTGGAAGGTTTAGAGATAAGTGTAGAGGTAGGTATAAAATTAGTCAGGGACCACTGCTCAGGCAATATGCCTGATGGGCCGCCGCGTGAGCGGACCGCTGGGCTGGATGGACCCCTGGTCTGCCCCGGCGGAGGCGACTACTTATGTACTTATGTAAAAATCATCAAAGATTGCTACATGATATAAGTTTTTGAGGCTTTTTCTCCACCTGTTTTAAATCTTAATGTTAGATCTTATTGTGGTAACCCATTGCTGGGGAGTGACATTTTTTTAAATTTTTGATTTAAACATCTCTATCATGTCTTCCCTCTCCTGCCTTTCCTCCAAAGTATACAGATTGAGATCTTTAAATCTGTCCCCATATGTCTTATGACAAAGGTCACACACCATTTTAATAGCCTTCCTCTGGACCAACTCCATCCTTATTATATCTTTTTGAAGGTGCGGCCTCCAGAATTTTATACACAATATTCTAAATGTCTCACCAGAGTCTTATATAGGGGCATCAATACCTCCTTTTTCCTACTGGCCATACCTCTCTCTATACACCCTAGCATCATTCTAGCATTCGTCGTCACCTTTTCAACCTGTTTGATCACCTTAAGACCATCACATACAATCACACCCAAGCCCCGCTCTTCTTTATTGCACATAAGTTCTTCACCCCCTAAACTGTATTGTTCCCTCAGATTTTTGCAGCCAAAATGCATGACTTTGCATTTCTTCGCATTAAATTTTAGCTGCCAAAAAGCTTCGCCAGGTCTTTCTTCATGATATTCACACCATCCTCGGTGTCTACTCTATTACAGATTTTGATATCATCCACAAAGAGACAAATCTTACTCTACAATCCTGAAGCAATATAGTTTATAAAAATGTTAAAAAGAACAGGCCCAAGAGGCACACACCACTGGTAACATCCCTTTCCTCAGAGCGATCTCCATTGATTACTACCCTCTATCGCCTTCCACTCAACCAGTTCTTGACCCAGCCCAATGGCGCTCAGTTTATTAGATGTCTGTGTGGAACACTGTCAGAGGCTTTGCTAAAATCTAAATATAGCATATCTAGCATACTCCCTCTATTCTCTGGTCACCCAGTCAAATAAATTGATCAGATTTGTCTGACAAGACCTATCTCTAGTAAATCCATGTTGCCTCTGGTCCTGTAATCCACAGGATTCCAGAAACTTTACCATTCTCTGTTTTAAAAGCATTTCCATTAATTTGCTTACCACAGAAGTCAAACTTACTGGCCTGTAATTCCCTACTTCTTCCTTACTTCTACTTTTGTGGCGAGAGGGACCACATCCGTCCTTCTCCATTCCTCCAGTACCACTCTCGACTCTAGAGACTCATTGAAAAGGTCAGTCAGTGGAGCCACCAGAACTTCCCTAATTTCCTTCAGCACCCTCAGATGTACACCATCCGGCCCCTTCGCTTTGTCTACTTTTATTTTAGCTATATCCTCAAGAACACAACCCTCTGAAAATCAATCAGGGTCTACCACTCCTCGATCCCTATTCATGTTTGTCTTATATGGCCCCGCTCCCAGCACGAACAAAGAACAGAAATATTTGTTAAGCAATTCAGCCTTTTCTTTATCAACTTCTACATATTTCTCCCTTTCACCTTTGAGTCTCACAATACCACTTTTGCACTTCTTCCTATCACTATCTATAAAATGTCTTGTCTCCCCATTTTACCGTGTCAGCTATTTTTTTCTTCCATTTGCATCTTTGCTTTCCTGACTACACGACCAGCCTCTTAACTTTTCCAGATATTTTTGCCCGTCTTCCTCTTTCTGTGATCTTTTGTAGTTTATAAAAGCTAACCTCTAATTCCTTACCTTCTCAGCTACTACTTTTGAGAACCAAAGAGGCCTTCTTTTCCTCTTACTTTTACTTACCTCACAAAGAGGTTTGTCAACATTTTGCAGACATTCCCATCCAGACAACAATTCCTTGACATAATCCTCCATCTGAACGAAGTCAGTATTTTTAAGTCTAGAACCTTTGCTTTTGAATTGTAATGGGATCTGTTTACTCCTTCTCAGTGCAATACTTTATATGTACTTACAAGAGGTGCTTGAGATTTAAAATTGGCTTTATTTAACTTAAATCAATAGTAACACAGAACAACAATCTTAATTAAGATCAGTTTAAAGAAATATATAGAAATTTACAATCTCTGTGTCTCAGTAAGATGTAATGTTTAATTACATAGTCCACATAGTCAATTCTATGTATTTACTCGAACCTACCCCCTGTTTAGTGAATGGACTTGAATTTTGCTAGTTGCTGTCAGAATAGTACTGCTCTAAAAAGATTCTTGATTTAAAACAGAATCTCACTGTAGCAGCATTTCTCACCTCTGCCCAGGAAGAGATTGTCGTTCCCAACCCCCCTTTCCAGGCAAGGCATTTCTCTTCATGGTACATCTTTCCAGTCACTCTGCAGGGCTGGACTCCACTAGTTCTCTCTCACAGTCTCATTCTACTTCTCTTCTTCCTCCTTCTTTTCCTTAATGTCCAAGAAACCCATTGTTATATAGCCATTAATGGTAAGTCTTGTCATTGGCTGTTCACAGGCTAACATGGCAATAGCTTGACAGTTCATGACTGGTCCAGCTTGATGAGGATTAACTCATGGGAATTGGTCCTTTGATTCAAAAATCAGGTCAGCTTAAGCATACACAACCTATTCTCTGCTAGGCCCATTAAAGGGGAGTCTCAGAAGACCTGCCCTCTGACCACTTTCATGGGTGTGCATAATTGTCCCAGATCATCATGATCTAAATGGCCTTCCTCACCGGTTCTTCTGTCCCATGATCTCATCTAGAATAAACAATCCTGCTCCATGTTGCAATGTTTTTTTCAGTATACCAGCTTGGATCAATAATGCTGACAGCTTAATTCTCTTAAAAAAAAAATACAGTTCAGGCCTGGTCTGAACAACTATGTAGCAAAGCCCAAGTTTAACTTAACTTTCCTATAGCCTATATAGGCCCCAAACTACCCCAAGACTAATCTTAACACTGACATTTTTAAATTGTTTGTGAATATGATGAGCAATGCAGGAGTGTAATGCATCAGAGTAATGTGATAAGTCTTGCGCTGAAATATTTGGGAAGAATTTAGAAGATTATCTTCAGTTTTGCGACAATTGCTGCTTTTTTTAGATATGATATTTATGCTGGGTACCTTGATTCTAAAGAAAGAGTTTTGAAACATGGTCATGTCAGGAGGGGTGACTTGCAATATGAGATAATGATGAAATTCTATATAGGATAAATAAAATACATCTAGTGACATTTCAATTGTGAAATACAGTGAAAGACAGTAAATAAGACAAATTAATTTAGAAAATTAAGAAAAATTTGATCAATGAAAATGCAGGCTATAAAATGAACTTTGAAAGTTGAATGCTCCAATTAGCCATCTGAGAATTCTGAAAAAAAGTAAATAACTAAACCTATAGGCTGGTTTTGTCTGTGTTGCATGCTGTAGGATTTAGAGAGAGATAGAACTGAAGTTGGAGTGAGTGAGAAAACTGAGGAGGCTGGAATCAGAGAAAGGAAAAGGCAGGAAAGAATTTCAGGCCTTTTGATGGGAATAAATTATGCAAAACACTACAAATGAACTTTGCAGAGTTTTAAAATATTTTGCGCAGAATTCTGCCAGGAGTAAATGTCTTGTTGCAAAGGTGAAGGAAACAGATATGCAAGAAATTCTAGTCAACAGCAAAGTTTTGACAGAAAACGAAAGGTGACAACACTCACATTTTTCATTTTGAATGATTCCTCTTCTAATTTCTCCACTGCTAGAATATTTTCGATTGGAATGCTACACAGTGGGTGGTCACCTACAAGAAATGTTAAATAGAAGCCGGCAGCCATTAAACGACTTACTACATACTACACCATTACTCAAAACCACAAATATTACTTCTATGAATAAGTATATGCCATAGTCTCTTCTCATGACTACTAACTTATTAATCCTTAAACAGTGTAAATCTTGTACTTGTTAGAGTACAAATTTGTTAGAGTCAAATATTGCTGCAGTGATCCCTGGGTCTATGAAGGCAAGAAATTGAACAATAATCCAAGTTAGGTCATGGTAATGTCTTATATGGCTAAGTTACATTGTCAGGTCTGAACCCCATTGCTTAAGCAATTTCATTGGTCGCCAAAGGCACATTGGATACAATATAAAATGTTGATATTGATTTATCAAATTTTAAATCATGTGGTGTCATGGTACCTATCATAGGCAGTGCAGCTATACAATCCTCCATGACAATTGAGATCTGAGAATGTTAAGCAACTGAATTCCCTAAATTGTGTGGAAACTGAAATAACAACTTTTTCAATTGTTGGTCCATTGTTATGGAATAAACTCCCAGATCATTGGCATTTTGCTCTACTGTGTTGCAATTTAAGAAATTTTTGCAGATTCATCTTATTATTTAAGCTTCCTCTGATATTTGATAATGGTGGTTATACAGCAGGTTTATTATATGATTTTAGAATAATTTTTTTATATTTAGGTTTATTAGTAAATATTTTCTTTTAATATTATATTTCTGTGAATTATTTTATATATGTTTGTATTTTGTACTTTGCTTAGGCCCCCTTTTATCAAGTTGCATTAGGGCATTGGTTCTCAACCCTGTCCTGGGGACCCCTCAGCCAGTTGGGTTTTCAAGATATCCCTAATGAATATGCATGAGAGAGATTTGCATACCTGTCACTTCCATTATATGCAAATCTCTCTCATGTATATTCATTAGGGATATCTTGAAAACCCAACTGGCTGGGGGGTCCCCAGGACAGGGTTGAGAACCACTGTGTTAGGGTTTTTTAAATCACTGGTCACTTCAGTAAAGCTCCGGCACTCACAGGAATTCTAAGAGCATCATAGCTTTTACCACAGTGACCCGTGATAAAAACCCTAACACAGCTTGATAAAGGGGGCATTAGTTTTTTGGTAGGGTATAAATTTTAAAAATAAACAACATTATGGGCGTTAATGTTGCAACATTGTATATTGGCTAATTCATTCCTTTAAGATTCTTTTTAACAGTTATGTTGTTAGGTTTTGTCACAGTCCGTACTGGATAGCACAGCAGGCCCTGTGACTATAATAAATATTGAGCTGGTGTGGTCCCCACTGACTTAGGGAACCTTTCAGGTTTAAAGTCTGTTGCCCGCAATAGGGCTGTAGGTAAGTATTTCATATTCTTCTGAGAGAATAAGGACTCAGACAACAAAGCAGGTTTCCAGCTTTTATTCTGGCCAAAAGCCAGATTGTGGTTAAAACTCACCACTATCTTACAAAGCAAAAATACTTCAAAACAATTTCCTGAAAAAAAATAAGAAGCACAAAAGAAAATACAGTGGAACCTTGGTTTGCGAGTGTTTTGCAAGATGAGCAAAACACTCGGCAAACTTTCGTCTCTCAAAACGAGTGTTGACTCACTACACGAGCTCTCACTAGGGTGGCCCAGGGGTGGGTGGGTGGGTACTGTCTGTGGGTGCTGCAGCCCTTGCGGCGTGGTGGTTTCCTGCGTGCTTGTATGTGGTGCGCATGTTGTTGGAGTGGCGCCGGCTTGACGGGGGAGTGCAGAAGTCCTGCGCATGCATCTGAAGGGTGGCCGGCTTGAATCGGAAGCCGGGAGGCGCTGGTTAACGGCAAAGGCATCGCCGAAGAGGGAGGAGAGCCGCACGGGGACCCCGGGGAAAGGAAACCACCATGCTGCAAGGGCTGCAGCACCCACAGACAGGTACCCACCTACCCCTGGGCCACCATAGTAAACCTTGGTTGTGGAACGAATTGTTTCAGTTTACATTATGGTCTATGGGGACATGTGCTTTGATATACGAGTACTTTGGATTACGAGCATGCTTCTAGAACGAATTATGTTCGTAAACCAAGATATCACTGTAGTCAATAAACCCAGGCTCTCAGTAAAAGTCAGAATATCTGAAAGTTCAATTGCTGGCTCCTGGACTTTAAGTATAAGCTATAATCCTCTTCACCAGGACAGCCTTAAGTATAGGTTAATTAATCAACTTTGTAAGTCCCATGGAAAAGTTTCAAAATGGAGTCCTTCCCACAAGCAGCATAAGAAATTGTCACAAACAGTTTTGCATTCAACATGCCCTGGATACTCCCATAGACCTCAGAGAATGATTATTATTCCCAGAGCTCAAAGCACTTCAGTAAGAACTGTGCCGTTCTAAACAAGCAGCCTTTCTCCAGCTGTTGCCATGCCAACCACTTCTCAGCTGGTTCACTCAGAACATAATGCAGTGCAATCACAGAAAAAATATACCTCAGGGCTTTTCCTTATGCAGTTTAAACAGCTTCCAAGTTCCATTACTGGTTTTAACTGAAACACTCTCCTAGCAGGCAATTTTCCATAGCAGCCACTTTCAAACACAAAAATTCAAAACTCAGATTAGCACAAACACTGGCAGCTTCAAAATCCCAACAACTCACTTTTACAGCAACTTATGTCCGTGGCTTCTGCATAAGTTCCTGACTCTGTTACCATGACTGGAGTATTCACAAACTCCATTTTCTTGGGCTGTTCCTCCACTGGAAAGGAAGGGATTTCTTCCATCTCCTAATCTCCATTTCTGCTGCTGTCTGGCTGGGGTAAGAGCTCAGATTTCTCCATGCATGGCTGCTTGCCTGCCTGCTTCTCCCTCTGCTCACTCACTCTCTGCTCTTTACAGAGCTCACAGCCCCACCCCTCAGTCTTGATAGGGGGGTGAGACTGATCTCTCTCCTCAGCTTTGTTTCTCAGGGACAGCGTTTCTCTGTCTCTGCCTTACAGGAGCAGAGTGCAATCTGGGATTTAACCCTTTAAATGGATTGACAAAGGCTCTGGGCTGAATAAAATCTTCTTGCTTGTTACGTACTGACTCACCCTGGCTGCACTGGTGGTAGTCAGCGATATCAGGTTCTAGCTTGCTGATCTGGTCAGCTCTTCTGCATAAGGGCAATATGTTCCTATACCTTTTCTTGTTTATTAGCAGTGGATGTCATAATCCCCCACGCTTAAGAGATGACTACCACTTGTTCTTGGGGAGCCCCCCCCCCGTGTTCTCAGAGATCCGAGACAATATATCAACATTAGTATTTAGTTTCCCTGAATGATCAAGTTTCAAGTTTCAAGTTTTATTAATTTTGATATACCAACCATCAAGTTAATATCTGGCTGGTTAACAATATGTTTAAAAGAAAGAGAAATTATACAAAACTAAAAAAAAGAGGCATTGTGTATATACATATAACATCACAAGACGAACTAGATGGTGAGGATAAAAGGGAAGGGAGGGTGAAGTTACATATTTGAGAAGAAATTGGAGATAGTAGGGTAAGGATAAAACATAATGGAAGGGGGCGCTTTAAAGAAAGCGATTATTTTTAGTAATTAGGGAAGATAGCTCTAAGTGAATGAGAAGGCATCGCGAAATAAAAACGTTTTTAAATCTGTTTTAAATTTATCGAGTCATGATTCATCGCGGAGTTGCTGTGGCAGGGAATTCCAGAGGGTAGGGGCAGTTACTGCGAAATTTACTCTACGTGTATTGTAGAAGTCTTTGATAGTGGGGATAAATAGAAGTTTTTGATCAGTTGATCTTAGAGTGCGTGAAGAGCTGTAGGGAATGAGAAGTTTGTCAAGGAATAATGGCAAATGAAAGAGCTTTATTTTGAAAGATAGTAAGATAATTTTATAGGTGATGCGGTGAGAAATAGGGAGCCAATGTGCTTCTTTTAGAAGAGGGGTAACATGGTCGTATCTGCCTACTTTATGGATAAGTTTTATTGCTGTATTTTGTATTAGTTGTAACCGACGAATTTCTTTTTGGGGAAGGCCATTTAGAAGAGAGTTACAGTAATCAAGATGAGAAATTACTAATGAGTGTATCAGGATAGTGATTGAATTAGTTTCAAGGATGGATGAGAGAGATCGGATGATACGTAGTTTATAAAAGCAAATTTTAACCACTGAACTTATGTGATCGTGAAAGGTAAGGTCTTTATCGATGATTACTCCTAAAAGTTTAATCTTTGTGTCCATTTGGATCGGTGTAGATTTAATAGAAATGTCGTCCTGACCCTGAACACCTGAAAGGCTAGATACCAGTGTGTAAGCCTAGCATTACTGTTACGCATGGTATTCAACCACTTCAAAGCGGCATGGTCTGTGACTAACGTGAATTCTCTATCTCGTAAATAACGCTCAAGCGTTTGACCTGCCCACTTTACAGCCAGCCATTCTTGCTCCACAGTGGCATATTTCTGTTCATTCAGGTGGAGCTTCCGGCTAAGATAAAGTACCGGGTGTTCCACCCCTTGATATTCCTGACTCAGGACTGCCCCTAACCCTGTACCTGATGCGTCAGTCTAAAAGATCAGGGGTTGAGTGAAGTCAATGGCTCTTAAAACCGTCTGTGTACACAAATTTTCCTTGAGGGTCTCAAAAGCGTGACTACCAAGGGCCTCCCAACTCAAAGTTTCTGGGCTACCCTTTTTCAACAAATCTGTAAGGGGTCCCACCTGTGATGAAAAATGGGAAATGAACCTCCTATAGTAACCGATCAAACCTAAAAAGGCTCTTAGTTGCTTTTTGTAACCAGAAAGTGGATAACTGGACTTTATCCACCACAGGTCTTATCTGGCTCTACAATATATCCTAAATATTTAACCTCTTGCTGTCCTATGGAGCATTTCTTAGGATTTATAGTCAACGCAGCCTCTCTTAAAGACCTCAAAATTGCTGTTAAATGTGCTAAATGTTGCTCCCAGGTGACAGAATGGATCACAATGTCATCGATGTAAGCATCCACGTATTTATGATGGCCTCTAAGTACCTCATGGACTAAGCGCTGACATGTTGCAACCATGCCATGCAGTCCAAAAGGCATACGCCTAAACTGAAATAATCCTTGTGGGGCACTGAATGCCGTTTTAGACCGGGCAGCCTCTGTGAGGGGGATTTGCCAGTACCCTTTTGTCAAGTCGAGGGTTGTCAGAAATTGGGCCTGTCCTAACTTGTCCCAGAGCTCATCAACCCTCAGCATCAGAAAGGCATCAAATTGGGATAACTCGTTCACCTGCCGAAAATCAATGCAGAAACGGGGAGTCCCATTTGCCTTAGGAACAATAACAATTGGACTACACCAGGAACTCTGGGAGGGTTCTATCACCCCTAACGATAACATTTCCTGCACTAACTCCTCAACCAGCCTTTTTTGGTCTTCAGACTGCCTATATGGATATACCCATACTACCTTGCCAGGGTTGGTCACTATCCCCGTCTTTCCTGGTAGGGTGGAAAATCCCTTGCTTTACATTACATTACATTACATTAGTGATTTTTATTCCGCTTGTACCTTGCGGTTCAAAGCGGATTACATAAGAAGAGAACTGGACATTTCCAGGATGGTACATGACAATAGAGAATACAGTTTGAGGATAGAGACTTAATAACAGAATGATAGTAAAGACTTAATAACATCGGAAGATGTTTTGGACGGCAGTGTTTTGGTTTCTTGGGGGATGGGGTGAGGGAGGTTAGGTAGATTGTATATGCTTTTTGAACAGCAGTGTTTTGATTTCTTTACGGAATGTCTTGAGGTCTGATGTTGTGGTTAACAATCTGGTGATGGAAGGTTCGAGTTTTGCAGCATGTGTTGCCAGGAGGCTATCATAAAGCTTTTTGCGGTGAGTACCCTTGAGTGGTGGGTATGTGAATGATGTCAGTTTTCTTCTTGTTCTGGTTGGAAGGTTACGGTTTAGGCGGTCATTTAGGTAGGTGGGTGCAGTACCGTTAATTACTTTGAAGAGTAGACAGTATAGTTTGAATTGAATTCTGGCTCGAATCGGTAGCCAGTGTGAGTCTAGGTAGGCATTGGTGATGTGGTCAAATTTTCCGAGTGAGTAAATTAGTCTAAGGGCTGTGTTCTGAACAGTTTGAAGTTTTTTGATCATGTTTGTGGGGCATGGTAGATAAAGGATATTGCAGTAGTCCACGAGACCTAGTACCAGGGATTGTACAATTATCCTGTAGTGTTCTTTGTCAAAGAATTTCCTTATTTTTCTTAAGTTGCGCATTGTGAAGAATGCTTTTTGGGTAGTTTTGTTGATTTGGGTCTGCATAGTGCAGCATCTGTCTATCTGCACTCCCAAGATTCTGAGTGAGGTCTGGATTGGGTATTTGGTTGCTTTAATTTCTAGATCTGTTATGGATGGGTTTTTGTCCGTTTCAAGCATTAGGAATTTGGTTTTGTCCGAGTTTAGTTTCAGTTTGTGGTTTGTCATCCATTTTTCTACTTCATCCAGAATTATTTCCAGGTGTCCTATAATTTTAGACTCTGGGCACTGCAGGGTTTCCTTAATCATACACTGATAGTGGAAGTAAAAAGGGAATCATGGACAGAACATAAGCGATTTTCGGTACCAAAACCATCTTTAAAGAGTCCAAGCGACCCCACCAGAAAAATTTCAAAGGAGTCCATCTGGTGGTGGTGGATTTAATGATTTGTGAAATGTAATCTGCATTATACTCCTGAATCTTATCATGAGAGATAGTAAAGTAGACACCCAGATACTTCAGCTTGGTTGGAGTGTATTTGAGATTTAAGTTAAAAAATATCTCCACAGAATGTACCGTTAAGAGGAATGACCTCAGTTTTTGTTGTATTGAGCTTGTATCCTGAGACCTGTGCATAAGAATTAATCATCTATACAATGACAGGTAGAGATTCCAGAGAGGTGTACAATTTAATATCGTCGGCATATGCCGATAGCTTGATTGTCAAATTCTCTAACTGAAAACCTCGTATTGCCCTGTTTGATCTGATGGAAATTAGTAAAGGTTCCAGTGCCAAGTTAAAAAGAAGTGGGGAAAGTGGGCACCACTGATGAGTGCCTCTGGTTGGAGCAAAAGCATCTGAGAATACCTCATTTATGCAAAGTCTGGTGGATGGGTTGGAGTACAAAAGCTTGACCATTTGAATGAAATCTTTATGAATTCCAAACCATGTCATGACTTAAAATAAGAACGGCCACTCTACACGATCAAAGGCTTTTCCTGCATCAAGCGCCATTGCCATAAAAGGTGCCAGTTGAGAAGGCGCTTGAGAGATTATATGTGAAAGCCATTTTGGTCAGTATTTATTATTTTGGGCAACACCATTTGTAGTCTCAATGCCAATATTTTTGCAAAAAATTTAGCGTCCACATTTATTAAGGACAAAGGCCGATAGGCACCAGTAATGGGTCCTTATCCAGCTTTAAGAGTATAATTATAATCACCTCTGTGAAGGTACCCTTAGCAGCACCAACAGCATTGAGATGTGACAAGTAGTATAGTGTAGTGTAGAATTAGTAGAACATCTTTGAATGCTATGTAAAACTCAACCGTGAGGCCGTTGGGCCCTGGTGATTTACGCTTTGCCATGGAATGTAAAGCCTCTACAAGATGATCCAGTTGGAGTGGCATACTAAGGACCCCATTGTCTTCCTCATCAAGCTTGGGACATTGCAGATCATGAAGGTAAGAATCTATCAATGTAGGATCAGGACAGTCTGTGGTGTAGAGATCTTTATAATATGATTTGAACTGGCTACAGATATCTTTGCAAGTCAACAGTCTCATTCAAATAATTCTTGATAGCAGGTATAGAAGTTTTTTCTGATCTTATTTTCAGATATGTGGCCAATTGGGGACCACATTTATTTGCAGTTACATAATAATTTGCCGATTTTAGAAAGATTTCTTTTGAGGTAGCAGTGCTGAGAAGTAGATTATATTCATAACATAGCTTATAGAGTCTCTCTTGTAGAGGTAGGTTAGATAGATCATTAAAATGTAAATATTCCAGAGACGATATCTGACATTCCAAGGACTGTAAAGCCGCTTTGTTATCTTTTTTCTTCTTGGAAGCAGATTATATTATTGTGTCTCTAATATATGATTTGAACGCATCCCAGGTGTTATTCCATGAGGTATCATCTACTTTATTGAGTTCAAAGAATTCCTTAATGTGAGCATTCGTTTATTCAATAAACAGTGGATCTGATAGAAGGGACGAGTTTATTTCTAGGTGTGCCAATGTTCTTAAAAGTCAGTGATATCGGCGCATGGTCAGAAACTGATATCTGATGAATCTCAGAAGAATCCAATTTATCTACAAGAGAATAGCTTGTCAGGAAAAAGTCGATCTGTGAGTACGAGTGTGGTGGAGAAAAGAAAGTGAACGCCAATTCATCTGAGTGTATCAGTTGCCACGGATCAACTAGCTTTATATGGAACATCAGATCCTGCAGGCAGAACCACGATTTAGATTTTTTGTAAGATACCCGTGATTTCCTATCTTTCTCAGGGATTATTATTAGATTAAAATCGCCACCTAATATATAAGGCTGATCTCATGAAGAGTTAATTTCTCCTGCCAGGATGTATGATTTGCCTAAAAATGTGGTAAAAATTATTACATTACATTAATGACTTCTATTCCGCCTGTACCTTGCAGTTCTAAGCGGATTACAACAAAAAGATAACTGGACATTTCCAGGAAGAGGAATACAATTAAAGACGTTGGGCCTGATACATCAAAACGATAGCTGGACGTTTTCAGGAAGAGGAATACAGTTAAAGGCGTTAGGTCTAAATCACATTTTGAAGGGAGGATCCTAAGAGGGGGAGAGAGGGGAGAAGAGTGGGGTTAGGAAATTAGGATGAATTTCTTGAATAGTATGGTTTTGATTTTTTTTCGAAAAGCTTTGAGGTCAGTTGAAGCTGTCAGTAGGTTGGTGATGGAGGGGTCCAATTTAGCTGCATGTGTTGCTAGTAGGTTGTCGTACATCTTTTTGCGCTTAGTTCCTTTATAAGGGGGGTAGGAGAAAGGGGACTGGGTTCTCCTTTGTCTGGAAGAGAGGTTCCTATTTAGGCGGTTGTTTAAGTGGGAGGGTGCCGTTCCGTTTAATGTTTTGAATAATATGCAATATAGCTTGAATTGGATGCGGGCTTGTATTGGAAGCCAGTGTGAATCTAGGAAGGCGTTGGTGATGTGGTCAAATTTTCGAAGGGAATAGATCAGTCTGAGGGCAGTGTTCTGGATGGTCTGTAGTTGTTTTATTAAGTAGGTGGGACAAGGAAGGTAGAGGATATTGCAATAGTCCAGTAGACTTAGGACTAGGGATTGAACTATGAGTCTGTATTGTTCTTTGCCGAAGAATTATCTAATTTTGCGAATGTTGCGCATGGTAAAGAATGCTTTTTGTGTGATTTTGTTGATTTGCACCTGAAGAGTGCAACATCTATCAACTGTTACTCCAAGGAGTTTGAGAGTGGGCTGTATAGGATATTTGGTGGTTTTTATTTCTAGTTCTGTTATCAAAGGGGTTTTGTCTTTTTCAAGCAGTAGAAATTTAGTTTTGTCTGGATTGAGCTTCAGTTTGTGTTCTGTCATCCATTTTTCCACTGTTTCTAGGGTTTTTACCAGGTTATCTGTTGTAGTGGGGTCTTGTGAGTCAAAGGGGAGGAGTATGGTTATATCGTCTGCATAGCTGAATGAGGTTACTTCGAGTTTGTCTAATAGGGTACCAAGGGAGGAAATGAAGACATTGAAGAGCATAGTGGGAAATAGTCTTCTACCTAATTGGTTAACCATGGCAGGCTAATTTAGCTTTGGTTTTGTGTCTACTACAAGTATCTACTTGCTCCTTTGTTCAATAACTTAGTGCCTAAAGTTGAAAACCATTTGTGCATGCATATTACAAAAAACTTGTTTTTTTTTTAAATTCTTTATTGATTTTCCAAACATCAAAAGTGCAAAAACAAATATGTATCGATATAACAAGTCAATAAAAGCACATTTATCGTACAAATATACATGAATAACCATTTTTTCCCACTCACCCACCCAATGACTAATCAATAAAAATCAATAAACATAAAAACATAGATTCTTTCAATAACCTTTCCCTGTTTAAAATAGTAATGTCATCCCACCCTAGATGTATATACCCAAAGGGCTAAAATTAGGATAGAAATAGAAATAAGCTCCCCCCCTCCCACCCTACCCTGGAACTTATATTGAAATATCTTCCACTGTAACTATGGCAAATTTAACCTGTATATTGTTATTAGGTCCTTAGTGTGTGTCTAGTTAGGATAAAAAAACATGCATTGAAAAACTTGCACTGTTAAAGATAACTATGGCAAATTGTAACCTTTAAACTCTATATTATATTTATTGGTATTAGACCACTAGTATGTACAGAATTAGGACACAACCTTATATTGTATAATTGTACTGTAACTGTCATATTGAAACCTGTTAATTGTATTTTATGTATGTTTAACTTGTAACCTGTTCTGAGCTCCTTGGGGAAAACTGAATAGAAAACAAAATTAATCAATCAATCTCAAGCTACAGTATGTGCTATCAAGATAAGCTGCTGGTGTCAGAGAGCAATAAATACTTTGATCAAGTTTAGTAAGAAAAAAAAGACAGGTTTTCAAGTGAAAGTCACGCAATGATGGGGTTTAATAACATATTATAATTTGATGCTCATTACTTCCTGATGAGACTCTTTATATAATCCAATGAGGCTGAAACTAATCCTCCACTGTGAATTCCTAATTGCTCTTCTGCACAGCATTTAGCAATCAGTTTTTAATTAACAGTATAAAACACAATTAATAAACATTGAAGGGAAATGCCAAACGTTGCAAGAGTTATTCTGTGAAGTTTTCAAGTTAGATTCTAACAAAATTCAGAGGTAGAGCCATGACTTCATAAATATCTGTGTATTACCCCCTCTTCTTGGAGACTAGGATTGCCACTGATGCATCCCCGATATATAGGAAAGTCCTTGGAAAAAGCTGGCAGTTAAATAACAAGACAGAAGGCTGGCATTATGGGGACACAGAAAGTATGCTCAGTCTCTGCTATTCTTCTTTACTACCCGATTACAAAAAAAGAGAAGAACAAGTACTACTTGCTGACCAGATTCCTGCCTTGCTGCTATTCTTCTTATCGTAAAATCCCAAAGAAACTAAGAGAAATCTGAGGAGGAAGGTAGTGCGATAGACAGAAATTTTGGAAGATGAGGCAGGGGGGTTAGGAGTGACAATGGAGAAGAGCATAAGGGGTAGAAAAGGCAAGAGAAAGAGGGAATCTAAAAGTTGGCAATGAGAAGAAGATGGAGAATGGCCTTCTAGAAGAATGAGAAATGGAAATAAACAAGGGAGCTAGGGGAAGGAGATCATTTTAAAAGAAACTGGAAATAGAGAGGTACCTGAAGATGAGGAGAGATAAAAAACATGACAAGGAGGGCAAAAGACAGAGAAAAGAAAAAGGAAAGGGTCAAGTGGATAAAAGCTGAAATGAGCAAATGGCAGCTAAGAGTGCTGGGAGATGATGTACCCATTTTAAAATTCTGTACCCATGCATAAAAGTCATGTAAATTTCTTTTTTCTTGTATAGCAAGATTGATAAACAGGACAATTATGTCTTCAGCTCTGGTTTATGTAACACAAAGGACATTTTTTTTTTTAAACAGATCTTTCCTGAATAATGCATGCTTCCTGGTCACCCTACCAAGAATGGCTGCATTTTTTTTTCTCTCACTATGTTCCTGGCACAAATCAGTGATCAGGTGAACTGAATTTAAAGCTTCAGGAAGCTGATAGTCACTTTGATTTAAACACTGCTGCTAGGACCCCTGGAATGAGACAGACCACCATTTCATTTTACACCTTTGCTGAGGATGAATCATTTCAAAATATATTGTCACAGGGAGAGAGCCCTGTGATGATTAAGGAAACCCTGCAGTGCCCAGAGTGTAAAACTAAAGCAAGGGATTTTGAGCAAATGTCACCAGTTATTACTCCTAAACCTGCTCCTAGAACCAGGCAGGGAAAGAAAACACACCCTTGCTTAATAAACGCCAAAAGAAAGATAGCACTGCAGAGACCCATTCACCCTTGCCTAATAATAACCTAGGAACAGCCAGGGAAAAGAAACTACAAGTCCCAGCAAGCACCAGGCAGGTAAAGGACAAACACAGGGCTGGATTAGTTCTGCAGTTAGCCTAGCTGTAATCAGAGCTAATCAGCATGGCAACTGCCAAAACTCAAGAGCAGAAAGATATAGGGTCTCTGGTGGATCTGGAGGTAATCAGCTCAGAGCAACTGTAAAACGTGTGTCTTCCAGGCAATGGAGGCAGCCACAAACCCTCAGAGTAACTCAAACCTCTGAAGGGAGCAGACCTCAGCACCAAAGGATCAAAAGGCAAGAAACAGTTACTTAGGTGTCAGGTCAAAAGCGCGCCGGGACAAAGGCACGCCCAGACAATTGAGCGCAGCGCGGAGGTGCGCGCTGCTCAAAATTACTGTTTTTAGGGCTCCGACGGGGGGGGTGTGGGGGGGGAACCCCCCCACTTTACTTAATAGACATCGTGCCGCATTGTGGGGGCATTGTAGGGGGTTTGGGGGGTTGTAACCCCCCACATTTTACTGAAAACTTCACTTTTTCCCTGATTTTAGGGAAAAAGTTAAGTTTACAGTAAAATGTGGAGGGTTACAACCCCCCAAACCCCCATAACGCCGGCACGATGTCTATTAAGTAAAGTGGGGGTTCCCCAACAAAACCCCCCATCGGAGCCCCTAAAAACTGTAATTTTCTTCGGCGCGCGCCTCCATCTTGCGCTCAGTTGTCAGCGCGCGCCTTTGTCTTTCGCGCCGTTGTCTATGAACCGTTACTTCACAGGAAGATCAGGTAGGAGACCTCAGGAGTGAGACTTCTACTAGTTCTTTTGAGGCTAATTCTAATGAAGTTGAAATGCCAGAGGAACTATATAATGAGGAAATGAGAAATTGAACCTGAATTAATAGTTGTGGATGACATGGAAATGTAATGAAGCCTGTGAAAACAAAGTATTGTTTCTAGAAAAGTGGTAATGCCTCACAAAGTTTTGAAGTGGAAAAGTTAAAGTCAATGCTACAAATTTGGGCAGTCACAGAAGAACTGTATGCAGCCTAGCCACGCAGTGCAGGCAGGTTGCAGGGTTTTTGTGTTTAAAGTGAAATACTGTTTTTGGATTGGAATCTGGCAGAGCACAGACATGATATGAACCTGATTAAATGGCCCTCTGAAGGTTTTCTTTTTTCCTTTTTTTTTGTCAACTAGTTGGGATTGTTAGACAGGGGATCTATAAAAGCCAGATCTAAAAGGGTTAGGAAGAATCCATGCCTTGGGGTGTGAATTATGGTTTCACCCCAAGGAGCTACTTCAGAGGCAAGCTGCTGTTGACTGCAATATTGTTCTGAGTCATACTAATGCTAAGCACTGTGATCCAACAAGCTGTGTGGAATTAAGAAGTGTTTTGGTTTTGGCATTTTTGCAAATACTGATGGGTTTTGGTCACCACCTCAAGAAAATGTGTATTGTGATAGAGTAGCAAAATAAAGTTCACACTGGACAGTTTATCATAGTCATTTAGTTTTATTTGCATACCCAGCTACCCTCCATACCTTGCCTTACCGCTCAGCTGAGGTTTGGGTGATCAAAACCAGGGCTCTGGTCTGATCCAGTCCGAGCCTTGCCCGGTCACGATATGGAAGTAAACATATACTGCACCACAAATATGTTTTATATACATAGTCGAGTCACATTATTATGATCACCTGCTAATATCCAGAATAACCGCCTCTGGCAGCACGGACGGCAGCCAGATGCCATGGGAGTGACTCAATAAGAAGCTGAACAGTTGCTAGAGGAACCTGGAGCCATGCAGACTGCAGTGCGTCTGACAGTTGCTGATAGGTGCAAGGTGATGGATCCAGTTGTAAAACATGTTGATCGAGCTGGTCCCACATGTGCTTGATTGGGTTAAGATCTGGGTAATTTGGAGAATAGGGAAGTAGCTGGAAGTCTTGGTTGTATGCTGCGAACCACTCATGAATAATTCTGGTGATATGATATGCCGCATTGTCCTGTTGAAAGATCCCATCGGCCTTAGGGAAGACCATCAACATGTACAGGTGTATTTGATCAGCAAGGATGGAGAGATATCCATATCGGTTGAGAGTGCCTTCCAGAGGCATCAAGGGCCTCAAACCATACCAACAAAACATCCCTCAGACCAAAACACTGCCGCCACCAGCTTGTGTACATCCAGCAATGGTTGCTGGGTGTTTGCTCTTGGTGGTTTCATGCCTGACATGCCAACATCTATCCATTCAATGGAGCTCAAAACGTGACTCATTGGAGAAGGCAACCCTCTGTCAGTCGGGACTTGCCAGTGAAAGTCCAATATTGGCACTCTTATGCAAATTGCAGCTGGTTTTTTACACAAGCATGGGTGCAATCACCAGCCTTCTGCTCTGGAGTCCCATTCACAACAGGGTTCACTGAACAGTTGTTTTGGACACACATCTGGAAGCCCCCTGGTTCGTTTGGATGATGAGTTGTTCCATGGTTGCATGCCAACTGACTCACACCAACCTGTGTAGCCAACGTTTACCTTTTCCATCGATGGCTCATGCTGCCCCCCCAGTTACCACATCAGGTCGTTGAAAAGTTCCATTCATGGTACACTTTAACCACAGTAGCCCATGAACAATTCACAAACTCCACCTTTTCCAAAATGCTGCTGCCCTTGGCCTGGTAGCTGATGATCATGCCTTTTTCAATGGCTGATAAATTGCACTTTTTCCCCCATGACAGCCATGGTTGTTATATTGACAACTTACTGACATCCCACCTTATATACCTACAAAGTCTGCGCATCAGAGGTAGGTGGTGGTCATAATAATGTGATTCAACCATGTATTATGTTCAGTACTCTTAAAATCAGAACAGTTGTATTTTGAGAGTAAAGTGATACTTATCTGTAATGCTTAATTTTAACTAGTAGAAGCCAATGTTTCCACACCTTACAGATATACAACTAACAGAGCCCTAGGCCAGGGGTTGATAAATTAAGGTTTGTGGTGCTTTAACCATTAGCTGCTCCATGCAGGTTAGTAGCAAGCAAAGTCAATCAACAAAAGTAGAGATAAAAGAGATGCTTCATCTGGGACTTTATTGCCCTAAAACAAACATCAGACTCAGCACAGTCTGTATTTTGGCACCTTAGTCTCTTCCTCGGGAGTCAAACTGTTAATATATTCTGTTGTTTGGAGAATACGTCATATAATAGTACACAAAAAAAGCTGAAACACTCTTATGTTAAATCAGTAAGTAAACGGCAAAGGAACAATAAGCCACAGTGGCTCTCTGCGGAGATTTCGGACCTCATCAAGGAGAAGAAAAAAGCATTCATCTCTTATAAACAATCAGGGAAACAGGACTCTAGGGAAGTCTATCTGGCCAAGTCAAAAGCCGTCAAAACAGCAGTTAGGGAGGCCAAATTCCACATGGAGGAGTCTCTAGCGAAGAACATCCAGAAAGGAGATAAATCCTTCTTCAGGTATATCAGTGACAGAAATAAGAACTCAGGTGGGATAGTACGTCTTAGGAAACCAGACGGAGACTATGTAGAAGCGGACTCGGAAAAAGCCCAACTGTTAAATGAATACTTCTGCTCAGTCTTCACCCGCGAGGCAACAGGACTCGGCCCTCAGCTACAGACAAGGGTTGACGCAGATGACCCGTTTAGTAATTTCGAGTTTACACCCAGCGGTGTCTACTGCGAGCTGTCAAAGCTTAAGGTTAACAAGGCAATAGGGCCTGACAACCTACACCCTAGGGTGCTCAGGGAGTTGTGTGATGTCTTGGCGGAACCGCTATCCCGCACTCTTCAATCTCTCCCTTAGTACAGGTAACGTCCCATTGGACTGGAAGACGGCTAACGTTATTCCACTCCACAAGAAAGGCTCCAAGATGGAGACAGCAAACTACAGACCGGTGAGTCTCACATCAATAGTGTGCAAACTAATGGAAACTCTAATCAAACGCCAATTGGATACGATCCTGAACGAGGAGAATCTACGGGATCCCCGTCAACATGGATTTACTAAGGGGAGATCCTGCCAATCCAACCTGATCAGCTTCTTTGACTGGGTGATGAGGAAGCTGGATGTTGGGGAGTCCCTGGACATCATATACCTGGACTTCAGTAAAGCATTTGATAGCGTACCACACCGCAGGTTGCTGAGCAAGATGAGTTCTATAGGATTGGGTGACACATTGACGAAATGGGTTGGGAACTGGCTTGGAGGTAGGCTTCAGAGGGTAGTGGTGAATGGCACCCCCTCCGAAATGACGGAGGTAATCAGTGGAGTGCCGCAGGGCTCGGTCCTGGGCCTGATCCTATTCAACATCTTTATAAGAGACTTGGCAGAAGGGCTGCGAGGTAAAATAACATTATTCGCTGATGACGCCAAACTAAGCAATGTAGTGGGCAACAGCACAACAGACATAAATTCAATGTCCGACAACATGATGCATGACCTACTCCTACTGGAGCGCTGGTCTAGGTCCTGGCAACTCAGCTTCAATGCCAAAAAATGCAAAATCATACACCTGGGCAGCCATAATCCATGCAAGACTTACACCCTTAATGGCGAGATCCTAACAAGAACTGAAGCAGAACGAGACTTAGGGGTGATCGTCAGTGAGAACATGAAGACTGCCAATCAAGTGGAGCAAGCTTCACCCAAGGCAAGGCAAATCATAGGTTGCATACGCAGGAGTTTCGTCAGCCGTAAGCCTGAAGTCATTATGTCATTGTATAGATCCATGGTGAGGCCCCACCTGGAATACTGTGTGCAATTCTGGAGCCCTATTGATGTGCTGAGACTTGAGTCGGTCCAGAGAATGGCCACCCGGATGGTCTCGGGACTCAAGGATCTCCCGTACGAGGAACGGCTGGATAAGTTGCAGCTGTACTCACTCGAGGAACGCAGAGAGAGGGGTGACATGATAGAGACATTCAAGTATCTCACGGGCCGCATCGAGGTGGAAGAAGATATCTTCTTTTTCAAGGGTCCCGCGGCAACAAGGGGGCATCTGTGGAAAATCAGGGGCGGAAAACTGCACAGGGACACCAGGAAATTCTTTTTCACTGAAAAGGTGCTTGATCGCTGGAATAGTCTTCCACTTCAGGTTATTGAGGCCAGCAGCGTGCCTGATTTTAAGGCCAAATGGGATAGACACGTGGGATCTATTCACAGAGAAAGGTAGGGGAGGGTCATTGGGGTGGGCAGACTAGATGGGCCGTGGCCCTTATCTGCCGTCTATTTCTATGTTTCTAAATGAATCAAGCTACCAGGAAGTATACCACTCATTGTGAATGGTAGCAAATTTTCTGAAGCTGCACCAGCTAAACACAATAAGGGGGCAATTCTATAAATAGCACCAAAATCTAAGCAATGAAAAGATTGGCACTCAGCCAGCATTCTATAAAGGGCAGCCAACCTCTATAGATGCCAGCAAAGAATACGGATTGCACCTAACTCTGGGTGCCGGACTTACACCTGATAGGAACAAGTGTAAATCTGGTGCCCAAAGTTAGGTGTGGATCAGCCAAATTCTATATCAATATCTTTTTGCAAACACCCATGACCCGCTCATGCTTTTCCCATAACCATGCCCCCCTTTTATTGTGTGTGTGAGAAAAGTTAGGTACCAGTTTATAGAACAGCACACAGGAGATCCATGTCCAACTTCAATTAGGCATCAATTAAGTGACCAATTGGTGTCTATTACCTTGTTAAGTTGCACATGGATCCGAGATCCGCACACAAATTCTGGTGTATAATACTTGGTACTAGTTATAGAATCCAGGTGGAAAGGTGGAAACAAACTGAATAAATGTGAAGAAAACACCTCTGCTAAACAATCTTCCATGGGGAACTCTCTGTTGGCGGGCTTTGTGATTTTATATTTCTTATGCAGTCTCTTTTTGGGGGTGAGCTGAACTAGGATGCCCCAGCAACTATTTAACAAATTCATTTTCAAAAGGTTTATTTTCTTCCAGTAAGGTCCAAATGCTCAAAAGTTTTCCGTGCCAGTAAGACTCATTATAGCAGTCTTACTGGAATGGATATACAACTTCTGATGCACAAAAGGATTCTCCATGGTTGCCACCGATCCTTGTAGCAGGCAGCCACTGAGAACCCTATGCAAATGCATCAATGAGCCCATTAGTATTCTAATGAGCTCTCCTTGTGATGCATTAAAGGGAATGCCTCCCACTTTTTATTTTTTACAGGGAAAGTTTTCCAGCAGCTTTGGAGGTGGCATGTGTTGTGCACTCATACAACAGCTGCACCCTCTCAAAAAAAAAAAAAAAAAAGCCTGCAGCTAGCTGCCATTCTCCTTCCCTCTGCCTAGCTGATGGTGGCTCTGGAGCAGCAATCAGCCAGCAGAGGGGAGAGTGGCGGCTGCTGGCTCAGCTGTTTTGCGGCTTCCCCTGCTGGCTCCAAAGCCACGATTAGCTGATTGGGGCTTCTCCTGCTGGCAGGGGGAAACCCCGATCAGCTGATTGCAACTCTGGAGCAAGCAGGGGAAGCCGCGATTCAGTTGACTGGGGCTTCCCTTTTCAGTCTGAAGCAGAAACCAACAGGGGAAGCCCCGATTCGCTGATTGTAACTCTGGAGCCAGCAGGGAAAGCTGCAAATCAGCTGAGCTGGCAGCTTACGCTCTCTTCTCTATCAGGTCTTAACTGATTGCAGTTCTGGAGCCACTGTCAGTTGGACAGAGGGGGAGAATGGCGGCTGCAGGTAGGAGGAGGAGCTGTGCTTAGCGATTGCTCTTCTGAGCAGGTGCCAGGCACAGTTCCTCTCCTATGTTACCAGGCTATTTTGCACAAACAGCATGCATATAATTTGCATGCTATTTGTGTGAGTATAGCCTGGTAAATGTAAATCACTCTCAACCTGGTATTTTTTATTGGGTTGATGGAACTTTGTGCATCTGGACCTAAGTAATTAAGCCGTCACTACATTAGACATAGCTGTATTTACCTAACCCACCAAAGTGAACTTCATAGATCATAGTTGTTGTTTTTTTAATTTAAATTTTGTTTGAAATTACACACAGTTGATTGCTGTTACTACAGTGATTCTTAAATCTGGCCTCGAGATCCTCTTTTTTTTAGACTGTTAACGGTGAATATTCCAGTAATAAAAAATTTTATACCTATAATCTGAGAACCAAAACCAAAGCTGTCCATAAGCTTTAAAGACCAGATGTGAAATCCACGTTATTTCCAATCCACAGAGCAACTGCTTTTTCATAAGCTAGTACAGCATTGTGTTAAAAATCACTGATTCTCAACCTTTGTGTTACAAATTTAAAACAGAACATCAATGAAATGAGTCAGAAGATGAGGTACCAATAGAATAAATTCAAGATAAGCTGCTGCAACATTTTCTTGTAGTTTTGAAAAGTGAGGAAGCACTATTTTAGACCACCCATGAAATACATAATAAAAGTGAACCATTTTTGTTACCTTTGCTTTTCTGATAGGTAAACTCATGGTTAGTCAGGCGAAACCACCTCTTCTTGAAATTTTTCATGCCAAACCGTTTTCTTCCTTGAGCTCGTTTAATCATAAACCTATTTCAGATTGGACACAAGTCAACAGACTGCTCTATTTGAATGCATAAGATTAAATAGAATTATGTCTAAATTAAATAAATGCACTTGACTTCATGAAGCCCTTTTCAAACTGCATAATAATGCACCAGTTAAAAAGATTAGTTTATAACCCTACAATGAACAAATCCCTACAATAGACACATAATGGAACAGTACTGGAACAATGGTTGTTAATGACATTAAAAAAGGACACAAATGAGTCAAAAATCTTAATGTACAGATTTGTGCTGAAAACACATGATGACATCAACAAAGGATTTTAAGGTATAAACTTAAAGCTTTAATAGTGAAGCTGAACTTAAGGCTTTAGTGAAAAAAATAACATAAGACTGTAAGTCCATCAAGCCCAGTTTACTGTTTCCAACAGTAACCAACTTAGATCACAAGTACCTGGCAAGATACGAAGGAGGAACCAAAACAAAGAATTTGACCAAAAGAGAAACCCCCAAAAAACTCTATGGAGTGACGATGTTCCTGAAATGAACTTTATTGAAAATGTAAAAGTTCCAAAAGTCAACATGAACAGTCCACATAAAAGTAAAATAATCCACATAAAAACCTTAAGGACCTAGTCTGCTGAAAGCGTAGGACCCCTATGCTCTCAGCAGACTAGGTCCTTAAGATTATTTTACTTTTTTATGTGGATTGTTCATATCTACAGTATACCCATATGTGTGTGAAAATGTATTTTTAAAACTACCCCTTCTCAGAGAATAATTCTATAACAGTGTGCCTATTTTTAAGCACCAAGAATGCATAGCAGCGTGGAAGCTGCATTTAAAAAGAGCCTGACCTCCTCACCGATCCAGAGGGCAGGCAGGAATCGAGGCAGGAGCCCGATCCTGCAGGGGCGTTGAGCCGTTTCCGCCCCCCCCCCCCCCCCCCCCCGAATCCAGCGGGGGCCTACTTTAAAAGCGAGCAGCGTGGAAGCTGCATTTAAAAAGAGCCTGACCTCCTCACCGATCCAGAGGGCAGGCAGGAATCGAGGCAGGAGCCCGATCCTGCAGGGGCGTTGAGCCGTTTCCGCCCCCCCCCCCCCCGAATCCAGCGGGGGCCTACTTTAAAAGCGAGCAGCGTGGAAGCTGCATTTAAAAAGAGCCTGACCTCCTCACCGATCCAGAGGGCAGGCAGGAATCGAGGCAGGAGCCCGATCCTGCAGGGGCGTTGAGCCGTTTCCGCCCCCCCCCCCCCGAATCCAGCGGGGGCCTACTTTTAAAAAGCGAGCAGCGCCAACGGCGCGCCTTTGTGAAGTGACACTTATTGAAGCGACATCCCTCGAAATCCTCAAAATAACCTGTATAACATGATAATGTGTTAGCACTGTTTACCACCATAAGAACCTATACAGACAGATAAGTTATTAGTACTGTTTATCTCCATAAGAACCTATACAGACTTATTAGTTGTTAGATCTGTTTTTCTCCATAAGAACCTATACAGACTGATAAGTTGTTAGTACTGTTTTTCTCCATAAGAACCTATACAGACTGATAAGTTGTTAGAACTGTTTTTCTCCATAAGAACCTATACAGACTTATTAGTTGTTAGATCTGTTTTTCTCCATAAGAACCTATACAGACTGATAAGTTGTTAGTACTGTTTTTCTCCATAAGAACCTATACAGACTGATAAGTTGTTAGAACTGTTTTTCTCCATAAGAACCTATACAGACTTATTAGTTGTTAGATCTGTTTTTCTCCATAAGAACCTATACAGACTGATAAGTTGTTAGTACTGTTTATCTCCATAAGAACCTATACAGACAGATAAGTTGTTAGTACTGTTTATCTCCATAAGAACCTATACAGACGAATAAGTTGATAGTTACTGTTTAGCCCCAAAACAATCTATACGTCCTCCTTATAATCTGATAAGATACTAGTACTGTCTATCCCCTAATATCCTGACAAGCACAGACAATCTGCTATAGCTGACACTCTTCGTTAGTTCTTCCCATTCCTACTTAACTTTGATAGTATTCCCCCGAACCAGTAGGGACCCTCACAATTCAAAAAAGAGCTCCACTTCTCTCAACAGTGGGAAGAAAACTCACCCATCTCTGAACTCACTACTGAAGGACACAGACGCTACAGAACAAAAGGGAAAAAATAAAATAAAAACGCCTCCTCCTCCCCTAACATCCCCACACCCCCCAACCTGCACATCACACCAGTTACCAAACAGCAGAACCTCCTGCACCCTACACAAACACCACCATGCCTCCCAACTTTTCAACAAACGTACTCCTACATCTACTACTCTTCCTACTTCTAACCAACAGAAAAACAGAAGGTTATCACACATCCTCTATCCCAACCTTAACAGAATCCCAAAGGTTCCCACTACCTACCAGAAAACTTCATTCACCCAGAAACCTGATAGATTGCTCCTCACTCAACCACATCAGCATACCAACCAGCTGGGGAAAAAGACCACCTCCAAAACCAAAGCCAGAAAACCGCAACCATCATCCACAAACCAAAGAAAATCTCCTCCACCCAAACCGCTCACCCACTCCCCAAACTCTCAACATCTCATTATCCTGCGCATACATGAACATCAGATCAATAAGCACAAAAGCAGACCTCATTAAGGACTGGATAGTAAAAAAGCAACTAAGCTGCTTATTCCTATCCGAAACCTGGCTAACCTCGGAATCCGATCCCACCATCACAGAACTATGCCCTATAGGTTACAAAATAGAACTGATCTGCAGGAAAAAAAAACGTGGTGGAGGTCTAGCCATCATACTCAAAAACAACATCAATATAAAGACCCTAGACAAACACACCACCCCTCACCTAGATCTCCTAGCCTGTCAACTATACGATGATTCTCTCACAGGAACACTAACATGCATCCTCTGTTACTCAACACCAGGAAAATGGAATGACAACAAACAAGATATCGAAGAATTTATTTACCAGAACTCCCTAACCTCACCTCATAATCTAATCCTAGGAGATATAAACCTCCATCTTGAAGATCACACCTCTAAACAAGTAATAAATTTACTCTCATACCTCAAAGCACTGAACTACCAGATCCTCGACCCCCAACCCACACACGAAAAAGGCCACCAACTAGATGTCGCGGCTTACATGACCCAACACCACCACAAACCCGAAATCCATATCTCAAATGGGGCCTGGCACCCCTCACTCTGGTCAGACCACTATGAATACACCTTTAACATCAACTGGCCTCAAAACATCAACAAACAACCGCCAAAAAAAACCTCCTTCAAAACACGCCAAAAAATTGAACCCCCCACATTCTGGGACAAAGCAGACCACTCCATCACCAACACAGCCCCCAACGAATTCATATCCCAATGGCGAACCATAAGCGAAACCATCCTGAATGAACTAGCCCCAGAAAAATTAAAATTTAAAATATGCAGACCTTCTGATAAATGGTTCGACTCCGAACTCCTCCAATCAAAAAAGCTCTGCAGACAACTAGAGAGAGACTGGAAAAAAAATAAGAGCTTAAAACACACTAAAACTGCATGGAGAAATCAAATTAACCAATATAAAACCAAACTCAAGGAAAAACGGAAAGCCTTCTACTCCAAAATGATAGGCACAAAAATCCCAGACACAAAAAAGCTATTCAACCTAGTAAAGAACCTCACTGATACTAAACCTTATCTTGCCACTCAAGGTACCCACCCACCGACAGCCATCCACCTAGCAGACTACTTCAAAAACAAAATCACCAATATCAGAACCGCATTCATCGATACACCCACCCATCTCGAAAAGATAACAACAAACCCAATAACAGGCGAAGCCATCGTAGCAGACAGAAGCTGGTCCAACTTCCCAATCCTACTTTGGTCGGATATGAACCGACTCTACAACAAATACAGCCATGCCTCCAGCGAACTAAATAATTGCCCCACCTACCTGTTATCAAACGCCTCCACCACATTCAAAACCAACTTTATGTTATGGATTCAAACCACACTAACAGAAGGCCAATTCCCACAGGACTTAGGAGAGATCTTAATCACCCCAATCATGAAAGATCACAAAGGCCCAATAGATAGCCCCTCCAACTACAGACCTATCGCTTCAATTCCAATATACGTCAAAATAATAGAAGGCCTAGTCACACAATACCTCACAATCTACCTGGAAAAACATAACCTACTCCACCCCTCACAATCAGGATTTCGAACCAACCATAGTACAGAAACACTACTTGTCTCTCTTCTAGATACAGCCCGGCAACACATCAGTAAAGGAAAAAAGATGATACTAATACAACTTGACCTCTCTGCTGCATTTGACCTAGTTGACCACACCATATTACTACAGATACTCGACGCCATAGGGATCTCTGGCAAAGTTTACAACTGGTTTCAAGGGTTCCTCAAATCAAGAACCTATAGGGTAAAATACAATGATATCAAATCAGAGCCATGGGCAAATCCCTGCGGAGTTCCACAAGGATCACCTCTCTCACCTACACTCTTCAACCTCTTTATCTCCTCCCTAGGAGCCACCTTAGATAACCTAAATGTCACATCCTTTAGCTACGCAGACGACATCACCATACTCCTCCCCTTCGACCCTTCAGAGCCCACCACCACCGCAAAACTGGAAACAACCCTAGATACAGTAGAAAAATGGATGATGGATCATAAACTAAAACTAAACTCAGAAAAAACAAAATTCCTCCTGCTCGAAAAAGCCAAATCTCCTACCATCACAGAACTGACAATCAAAAATACCAAATACCCAATACAACCCGAACTAAAACTACTAGGAGTCACCATAGACAGATGTTGCACAATGCAGTCCCAAATCAACAAGACGACCCAGAAAGCTTTCCTAACCATGAGAAACCTACGCAAAATCAGAAAATTCTTCAACCAAACACAATTCAGACTAGTCGTACAATCCCTAGTCTTAGGTCTGCTGGACTATTGCAACTCCCTATATCTTCCTTGTCCAGCCATTATGATAAAGCAACTCCAGACCATACAAAACACCGCCCTCAGACTGATCTACTCACTTAGAAAATATGATCACATAACAACCGCCTTCTTAGACTCCCACTGGCTACCCATACAAGCACGAATTCAATTCAAATTCCTTTGCCTATTATTCAAAGCAATACAAGGCTCTTCCCCATCCTACCTAAACAATCGCTTAAACCAGATCTCCACCACAAGACAAAGAAGAACCCCAAATCCTTTTGCCTTCCCTCCACTCAAAGGCACACAACGCAAGAAAATGTTTGACAACCTTCTGGCAACACAAGCAGCAAAACTCAACCATTCCATCTCCAACCTGCTGACAACATCGGACGACTTCAAAACATTCCGTAAAGAAATCAAAACCCTGCTTTTTAAAAAATTCATCCAAAAACCTTAAACCACTTCACCTACCTCCAGCCAAGTTCACCTACCTCCAGAAAATTCACCTACCTCGACTGAACTCATCTACCACCAGACAATCCTCCCCCAAATATCACACCTAATCACCCTTCATATAAACAGACCATAAAAAGATTGTAATCTTGCCTACTCTAACTGTGTTCCATTTCCATTTGCTAATATCACACTGCTAGGCACTGTTCAGTTTTCTATCCAACCCATAAGATCCCCAAGAAAAAAAAAAAAAAAAAAAAAAAAAAAAAAAATTGTATCCTCACTGGAAAATGTCCAGTAAAATCCTCTGTAATGTGATCATCTCTGGAAATGTCCAGTCAAATCTTTTGTAATCCGCCTTGAACTGCAAGGTATAGGCGGAATAGAAATCCGTAATGTAATGTAATGTAATATAAATGACCAGAATACCAACACATACCCACGTAAATGCTGGCTGTCCTATGCCTCTGAACTACCATTTTAAAAGCAATTGTGCAAAGTTTGACAGTGGATATACGCATGGGCAGAGTCTGGGCGATGTGTGGTTGGGAAGGGGTGTGAAATTTCATCTCTTGGCAGTCTAGGTGTAAGCATTTACAGCTGGTGTAAGTGGGCACACCTAAATTATAGGCATGTATTTGCCCTGCTATGCTAGTAGTCTCTGAAGAAAAGTAGGTATATATGACACCAAATAGGTGACTTCTTGATGCCTTAAAATAAGCACATTGTTGCTTTCTATATGCTTTAAATATGAACTATTTACCAAATAGCTCATGCTAATAACAACAAATGAAATAAAAAATACAACTAATGAAAAGGAAGCAAAACTTTATTATATGCGCTCCTCTTTTAGGAAACTACTATTCCTAGTAAATTATCAGAGGAATAGTAAGGGAGGAGGAATACAGTGGACAATGGAATGCACAGAGATTCAATATACTCTAACGTTAGCATGCACGTACCCTTCTTTCAAAAGTATAGGTTGTTCTATGCTCTTGTGGTCTTTTCTTCCGGAGGATGAAATCAGATCCAAAAACTGGAAAGATAAACAAAGGGTACGAACTACAACATAGGAAGAGAAGGCAAAGCATAAACGCCTACTCTATCAAATGTGGAAACATTCAGGAAAAATCTCACTGTAGGAAAGATGAAGAAACATTAGTCTCTAACCAAATGTCTCTTACAGAGCTATTTTTAGCATGAATTGCAGGACCTTCAAAGAAGAACTTGGAAGACCCAACTACTACTATTTATTATTTCTAAAGTGCTACCAGATGCACTCAGCAATGTACAACAAAAATAAATGAGTTACATTAATCTAAACAAGGTAGTGTTTCGTGTATGTTTTATTCGATGCCACTTACCGCATATACTCAAATATAAACTGAGATTCTGGGCCAAAAAAGGGGGTCTCGTATTTCAGTCCTCCCTCTCCTTGACCTGCATGATGCTATTATGCTCCCCCAATGACCATCAGTATGCTGCTCCCCTCCCCTCTGACCATCGGTGCATTACTATTCACCCTCCCCCACTCCTCTCTCCCCAAGATGACTGGGGCTGCTGTCATGCACGTGGAGGTTTTAAAAAACGTGTTTCTTTGCCAGCCCTTAACAGGAAGGATTAGTGGAGTTCCCCTCCTTATTCCCTGATGCTTAGGCATCTGTTTGTCCTTTTTCAGTGCCAAACACTTAGGCCCAAATTTTCTAAATAGTGCTGTAAGTTGGGTGGTGGTAGATGCCCTACCACAGCCTAACTTAATTGTTTAAATTGGTTCAATTGGCACAGTAATTGACTGCACCAATTAAAAACTGGTTTAAAAAAATGTAGGTGCTGGCATCATATCTACAGAGGTGCCTAAGGTTGAAGTGGACATGATTTGCATTGGAAATGACCTTATGAACCATTAGGTGTCTCTGTAGATGTGATTCACGTCAAAGATATAACAAGGATGGAGTCGAACCAGAGGAAGACTACTAAAATGGTGCGTGGTCTTCGTCTTAAGATGTATGGGGACAGACTTAAAGATCTCAATCTGTATACAGTGGTACCTTGGTTTACGAGCATAATTCGTTCCAGAAGCATGCTCGTAAACCAAAATACTCGTATATCAAAGCGAGTTTCCCCATAGGAAATAATGGAAACTCGCTTTGATACGTTCCCCCCCCCCCCAGAGGTCAGCAGCACTGCTCTATTCCCCCCCCCCACGAGAACCGACAATGCTCCCCCCGAAGGCCCCCCCGCAATCAGGCAACCTACCACCTGCGATCTGGCCCCCCCCTGCCGCGACCTAAAGTCCCCCAGACCCACCCGAACCAGCTTCTTACTTTCAGCTCGGCCTCGGCACCGGCATGTCCTGTGCGTTGGTGCCGATGCCTGAAGATCGGCCTCCTCTTCTCTGCTGGGCCTTGAGCATCTGCGCATGCTCAAGGCCTGCGAGTTCACGTTCTCTCCGAGATTCTCGGAGATCTCAGAGAGAATGTGACCTCGCAGGCTTTGAGCATGCACAGATGCTCAAGGCCCAGCAGAGAAGAGGAGGCCGATCTTTGGGCACTGGCACCAACGCACAGGACATGCTGGTGCTGGTGCCAAGGCTGAGCTGAAAGTAAGAAGTGGGTTTGGGTGGGTCTGGGGGACTTCAGGTCACGGCGGGGGGGGGGGGGGTGCTGGATCGTGGGGGGGGGGGGGGGGGGCGCTCGTAAATCAAGCCATGCTCGGTTTCCGAGGTGCCGATTTTGCAAATGTTTTGCTCATTTTGCAAAACACTCGCAAACCGGTGCACTCGTAAACCGAGGTACCACTGTTCTTTGGAGGAAAGGTGGGAGAAAGGAGATATGATAGAGATGTTTAAATACCTACGTGATGTAAATGCATGAGTCAAGTCTCTTTCATCTGAAAGGAAGCTCTGGAATGAGAGGGCATAGGATGAAGTTAAGAGGTGATGGGCTCAGGCTTAATCTAAGGAAATACTTTTTCACAGAAAGGGTGGTAGATGCCTGGAACAGTCTCCCGGTAGAGATGATGGAGACAGACTATGTCTGATTTCAAGAAAGCCTGGGATAGTCACGTGGGATCTCTTAGAGAGAGGAAGAGATAATGGTTACTGCAGATGGGCAGACTGGATGGGCCATTTGGCCTTTATCTGCCATCATGTTTCTATGTTAGCAATGTAAGCCTTCAAAATCCTGGCTTACATTTCCGGCACCTACCTTTGACTTTAGCCATGATTCTGAAAACAGTGTCGTACTGTGAATGATATGAGAACGGTGCCGTTTTTGCAGGCAGCTGCCAATTACAACACCATTTGCAGAATCTGATCCTTAGTTTTTTGCTGAAAATTCACAAATTTAGAAACTTATATTCAAAACAAACTAATATTCAAAACAACTTAACTGGCTGCTGACCAGTTAAGATTGGTCGGTCAAGGCTGGCTGCTAATATTCAGTGGCACTTAACTGGCTAAATGCTGCTGAATATTGTCGTTAGCACTGAACATAAAGCCAGCATTCTAGGGGCAGAGTCAGCACTTAAATGATTAGGGTTTGTGTATAAAGGGGACCACATAAATGTCTGCCCTATCTTTATGTGGTAACCCATGCCTTCTCAAGTGATGAATATCAACTTATGAGGCTATGTGTTAGCCAGCTTAAAAATAACCAAATATTCAAAGCCAAAGCACACACAAGTCCTGGCTTTTACTATCAGGGAATAACACCATTAGCAGTGAGCAAAATGCTCACCACTGCTGAATAGAGACTACAATTTATGTCCCTAGATATACGAGGGGTGTTCAATAATTTATCTACCTGAGAATGAACGCAAGTAGCAAGCATGTGCATGTTGTGACATGTCTCAAGGTATGGACACTTTCCTAGAGGAAAAATCCATAGTCTGTTAATGAGAGACAGGGGGGAAGCCACTGCTTGCTCTGGATTTGTAGCATGGAGTGTTGCTACTCTTTGGGTTTTGACCCACCTCCCCACTTCCCCCATTCTCTGTCTCTGTTCCTGTCTTGTCTGCTCACAGTCTCGAGGTCATCTTTGATTCCTCTCTCTCTTTCACCACCCAGATACAATATATCACTAAAACCTGCCGCTTCTTCTTCTATAATATTATGAAAATATGACCCTTCCTCTATTAGCACACTACCAAAATCCTTATCCATGCCCTCATCACCTCAGACTACTGCAACTCACTACTCTCAGGCCTTTCATTTAGACATCTTGCTCCACTCCAATTCATCCAGAATTCAGCTGCATGACTCATATTCCATAAGAGCTGCTATACTCACGTTACCCCTCGCTTATAATCACTTCATTTGTTTCCCATCCATTTCCCAATACAATTCAAACTCCTCTTACTGACCTACAAATGCACCCACTCGGCTGCCCCTTCACTATCTCTCTTCACTTATTTCCCTTTATGTTCCCCACTGCAAGCTCCGCTCAGCTGGTAAGTCCTTCCTGTATATGCCATTCTCTTCCTCCACCAACTCCAGACTCTGTCCCTTCTAGCCTGCTGCGTCATATGGTTCAAACAAGCTGTCCGAATCCCTACAGCAGGCTCTGTCTCTGGCAGTGTTCAAGGCCCAGTTAAAAGCCCACCTCTTCAAGACTGCTTTCAACTCCTAACTCCTCTCACCTTGGGTTCAGCATCCTGTCACAGGGAGAGCCCTGTGATAATAGAAGAAAACCTTTAGTGCCCTGAAACTAAACCTAAACCTGCTCCCAGAAGCAAGCAGGGCAAAAAAACACCCCTGGTCAACAAACCCCAAAAGAAGGGCAGCACTGCACTGACCCACTTATCCTTGCCTAGCCATAGCTTAGGAACAGCTAGGAACAGAAAACCATAAGTCCCAGCAGGCACTAGGCAGGTGGTGGCAAAGCTTAGGATTGGATTAGCTCCTGCAGTCAGCCCAGTTGTAGGCAGGGCTAATCAACAGAGAAACTACCATGGCTCAGAATCACAGAATTCTAGGAGCTCAGCTGGACCTAGAAGCAATCCACCCAGAGCATGTGAAAAGGGTGTGTCTTCTAGGCAATGGAGGCAGCCACAAACCCACAGGATACCTGAATCCTCTGAAAGAAGCAGACCTGTGCAGCCAAGGGTACAGAGGACAGACATCAGTACTCCCCACAGAAATCAGGTAGGAAACCTCTGGACTGAGGTTTCTAATAATTATTCTGAAGTTGATAACTATGATATTGAAATGCGAGAAGAACTGTTGGTAAATGACACTGAAATGGAGCCTGATGAATTGTGCATGTTTGAAGAAATGGACAACTAGTGAGACCTGTAAGAGTAAGAGTACTGTTTCTAGTAATGTGATGTTACCTCACAAATTAAGGGAACAGAAGAGTTAAAGGTTACTGCTTCTGATTTAAGTAATCACAGTGGAACTGTTGGCAACCTGATCCAAACCGTACAGGCAGGTTGTAGGATCCTGGATTTGAAACAGAAAAGTTATTTTTGTTGTTTGGAAACTGACAGAGCATAGCCTGAGGAAGTCACCTTTTTTGAGCTTTGTATTAACAAATAGTTGGGATTACTTGGGCAGGGGATCTGAAAAACCCAGATCTGATAAGGGTGGAAGAATCCCATGCTCAGGGTGGAAAGTCTAGTTACACTCTGAGAATTGCTCCAGAGGCAAGCAATTGGAAAACTGCCAGATTCTTGAAAACTTTAAACTGAATAAGCACGGTGGGCCAACAGACTGTTTGGTCACCAAGAAGTGTTTTGTGTTTTGGGATTGGTTTTCAAGTTAAGTGTTTATGTGTATTACTACTCTCAAGAAGAATTGCACTAGAATATAAAGTGGTAAATAAAGAAGAATTCACACTTTAACATTTTTGCCTAGACATTTATTTCATCTGCATACCCCTCTACCCTCCATACCTCGCCTTACCGCTCAGCCGAGGTTTGGGTGACCCAGGTCAGGACTCTGCGCTAAGCTAGTCCAGGCCTTATCTGGTCACAATCCTTAACCCTATATGTCATGTCTGTCTGTCCAAGTTAGACTGTAAACTCTTCTGAGCAAGGACCATCTATTAAATATTGAAATGTACAGCACTGCATACACCTTTCAGCACTATATAAGTGATAAATAGTAGTAGTAGTCTTCTGCAGTAACACTAGGCCGCCCTTCTGCTCTACATGCAGGTCTGTGTGGCCATTTGCAAAGAATGCTGCTATATAAACATCTATATCCCTTATTTTTCCCTGTTCATATGTTGGATGCTCCAGTTTATAAAATGGATATTCATGCTGGATGTTCTTAGTTTATGGATATCTGTCTCACATATTTTTGAACAGGAAATCTTGATGTATTTTCTGTTTGAAAATACAAGCAAGATGGATGTCCATTTGGAATACTCTGACTTGGAGGTCTTTTCAAAAATGCCCCTGAATGTGTTCTTTCCACAGCTCCTATGTCCTTACCTTCTGATTCTTCATCATTTCCTTCTGGTGTGAATACCAAAGAAATTATTTGTTTAAAATACACTTGGATGGAATTTGAGTGGGAATGGTGATCTGCATAATTTAAATATCGATGTGGTGTTAAACTTAACCCATATATTCAATGTCACTGTCAACATAGGTAGTAGCTCTGTGTATCTGGATAGCTATTCAGATAATTTTTCTATCTGCCCTTGCCCCACACCTTTCTCAAATGGATAGCATCAGTCATGTAATTAGATATTCTGTCCTATACTATCTGTACAATATTTAAACGTCTACAAGTAGGGAAGTTATATATTCACCAGCTGGCAATGAATTTATAGGGGTCAATTTGCAAAGGATTTAGGCGTCCAGATTTAAAAAATGGCTTCTTTGAAAATTTACTGGGGCAACTGCCTGCATATTTACTTAGCACTTAACTAAACTCCTAAATTATGGATCCTAAAAAGAATGCAGCAACAGGGAGGAGTTAGAAGTTTAGCACAGATTTTCAGTACTAAATTTAAAAGTATAACTTACAAGAGAAAATTATCAAGAAACTAAGGGCCGCTTTTACAAAGCTGCGGTAGTAATGCTGCTGTGTTAAATGTACAGAAGCCCATTCAATTTCAATGGGCTTTGGTGCATTTACTACGGCAGAATTGATACTACAGCTTTGTAAAAGGGGCCTTAAGTCTCATTTCATAAAATGAGGCCTGTGCTAAAATAGCACGTTAATGGTAAAATAATGGTAGTCCATATTGATACCTTCCTCCTTAAGCACCTAAATTTATGTGGATTTTCAAATTAAAATTTAGGTTCCTAAGGGTCTCTTTTACTAAAGCTTAGCATGTGTAATGTAATGTAATGTAATGTAATTTATTTCTTATATACCGCTACATCTGTGCTAACTGCTGCAAATTCTGTTTTATACCTATTCATCGTAGAACACTAATGTTCATTAGCACACACTAAGCTTTAGTAAAAGGGCCCTTAAATAAAAATAGATTACAAATTTAGGGGTCCTTTTAATAAACTATGGTAAAAAGTGGCCTTAGCATGCCCTTACATGAATCTTTCCTGCATGCTAAGCCTATTTTAAAGCAGTTGTAAAAATGGCTTTTTCTATGTTTTGTATTAATAGCAATGCACTAATATTGTCATTAGTGTATGGCTATTTTTTTTTTTTTTTTTAAATAACCATATGTTACTGCTACCCATTTTGTAGGTGGTAAGGGCATGTGCTATTATATAGCTGCACTAACTAATTAGCATAGGAATGCCCACTCTCTGCCCCCTGACAATGTCTCTCAAAAATATATTTTTTAGCATATGGTTAGCATAGGCAGATTTGGCAGTTACTGCAGGATCCCTGAGTGTGTCCCTCAAAATGACATTGTAAACTGTTTAAGGCACAAGTTAGTGACTAATGCAGCTTAGTAAAAATGCCCAAAATTGAGGTATTTAACTTAGGTGTCTAAGGGCTCCTTTTATGAAGCCTCGTTAGCGGTTTAACGCGCGTAATAGCAGGCACTAAACTACTGGCTGCACTAGCCGCTACCGCTTCCTCTTGTGCAGGCGGTAGTTTTTCAGCTAGCGTGGGGGTTAGCGCGTGATAAAAAGTCACTTGTGATAAAGTCGCTAATGTAGCTTTGTAAAAGGAGCCCTAAATTTAGAGCCTCAACTTTTTATGAATATTGGGCTAATTAATGTTACTGTCAGGGTGGAGGGAACAATCATTTCATCCAATCTTAGTATCACTGAAATAACCACTTTGCTAACTAAATGCATCTGACACACTAGTATAGAAAGGCAACTGCTTGACCAGTGCTATGGGATTCCTATTACTTACATTTTTTACTGCATCTGCATACTTCTGTTCATTGAAGTAGTCATAAAAACTTGCCATGTAAGACTCCTTAAAACTGGCCTGTAAAACAGTTAGGACCAGAATAATAATTTGTTCTAAAATACACTTTCAAAAAGAGAATCAGAGTAAAACAAAGACCATTGGAACCACAACCACTCTATTTTGAGCTTATTCAATATTAACACAAAGTTAAAGCACGGGTCGGCAAGGTAAGTGTTCCAATGTTTCACAGGAATTCTATGAGCATTTACCGCACCGGCCCATGCTAAAATCCTCTAGCGCAGTTTGATAAAAGGGGCCATAAATTTAATACTTTCCAATGCTTTAACTGAATTTATTCTTAGTTGGTTAATTCATTTAAAATTTAAGACTATAAGTCATGCAGAGTCACACCATTGTACATGAAGCCCAGAATACTGACTCCAACAGTGGCCAGTTCCTCCAGGAACTTGTCTAAACCTCTTGAGAATCCCCTCCAGTTTCATCCTCTGGTGCCAGAGCTAAGTATTTTGGCTCCTTGTTCAGCAATGTTGTTATCTGGAACTTTATTTTTCACATTTATATATAAAAAGATTAAAATATTTTACAGAAAAACGTATTATAAAAATTTAAATACAGTGGTACCTTGGATTACGAGCATAATCTGTTCCAGGAGCATGCTCGTAATCCAAAATGCTCGTTTATCAAAGCGAGTTTCCCCATAGGAAATAATGGAAACTCGCTTTGATAGGTTCCCCCCCCACGAGAACTGGCATTGCTCCCCCGAAGGCCCCCCCTGCAATCCAGCACCCTCCCCCCCGCGATCCGTCACCCTCCCGTGATTGGGCACCCCCCCCCCGCCACGATCCGTCACCCCCCACCGCGATTGGGCCACCCCCCCGCCGCTTCTTACCATCATCTGGGCACCGGCATGTCCTGTGCTTGGTGCCGGTGCCCGAAGATCGACCTCCTCTTCTGCTGGGCCTTGAGCATTTGCGCATGCTCAAGGCCCATCAGAAGAGGAGGCCGATTTTCGGGCACCGGGACCAAGCACAGGACATGCCGGTGCCCAGATGACGGTAAGAAGCGGCGGGGGGGTGCCCAATCGCGGCGGAGGTGTGCCCGATCGTGGCGGGGGGGGGTGCCGGATCACATCGGGGTGGGGGGGGGGTGCCGGATCGCGGGGAAAGGGTGCCGGATCACGGGGGGGGGGGGGGGGCGCTCGTAAATCGAGCCACGCTCAGTTTCCGAGGCACCAATTTTGCAAATGTTTTGCTCGTTTTGCAAAACACTCACAAACCGGTGCACTCGTAAACCGAGATACCACTGTATATATATAAAAAAGAATTCAAAATACTGTGCACAATAGTGGGGTTTTCCTTTTAGATCTTTTTACATTGTGCTGCGGGTGTGAGTTTTTTGCCCATGATAAGAAAAGAATGCCAGCTGTGAATCATCAATGATTGCTGCATGTTAAAAACGTTTTTGAGGCTTTTTCTCCACCTGTTTTTGAATTTCAATTTGGATCTTAGAGAGGTAGCCCACTGCTGGTGAGTAACATTTTTTGGAATTTTTTGGTTTTACTGTCACTACTATTTTGATCTTGAGAGACATTTAAATATCTACGTGGTATAAATGTACATGAGTCAAGTCTCTTTCATTTGAAAGGAAGCTCTGGAATGAGAGGGAATAGGATGAAGTTAAGAGGTGAAAGGCTCAGGAGTAATCTAACAGTCTCCCGGAAGAAGTGGTGGAGAAAGAGACTGTGTCTGAATTCAAGAAGGCATGGGATAGGCACATGGGATCTCTTAGAGAGATGAAGAGATAGTGGTTACTTTGGATGGGCAGACTAGATGTGCCATTTGGCCTTTATGTGCCATCATGTATCTAACTACCTCTACAACAGGGGTGTCCAATGTCAGTCCTCGAGGGCCGCAATCCAGTCGGGTTTTCAGGATTTCCCCAATGAATATGCATGAGATCTATTAGCCTACAATGAAAGCAGTGCATGCAAATAGACCTCATGTATATTCATTGGGGAAATCCTGAAAATCCGACTGGACTGCGGCCCTCGAGGACCGACATTGGACACCCCTACTCTACAGAATAGATCCCTCGAAGGGCTCCTGAACTTAAAGAAAGCAATAAAAATAAACCTCTTCATCTAATCCTTTGCCTACTACCATATGTTTAAAAAAGAAATATATATTGGAACTAGACCCTCTGTATATGTCATACTAGGATAAACACACTGAGGGGCATAATTTAAAAAAACGTCTAAATCCCCTTTTGGCCTAGGCCCTAAACGCTGAAAGTAGAAGCAGGGAAAATGTCCATTCTCAAAAAAAAAAAAATGTCCAAAAAGAGGTTTTTTTGATAATGGCCTGCCTCTACGTTCAGCTGTTTAAACGCCCAGACCACCACTACATCTACACTAACAACATATAATCAGCCAAAAAAAGCCTAAATCCCAAACACCCAACACATGAGCTTTTAGGCAAAGGAGGAGCCAGTCCTTCACCTAAAAGCTGGATTCTGTAACCGGTGTCTGTCAAAAAGAACACCGGTTACAGAATCAACCCCCCACCCCACCCCCAGCAACGATTGCGGCAGGAGAGATGGCTCATCTCCCCTGCCGCGATAATGATCCCAAAGTGGCGTCAACTACAGCACTTCGGATTGCTATCGTGGCAGGAGAGATAGCCATATCTTAGTGAGGGTGGAGGTGGGGGGGGGGGGGGGGTTAGGAAGATCACAGGGGCAGGAACGGTTGGGCTCCCTCCTGCCCATTTCCAATCGAGGTGGGTAGGGTAGTTGCCAGGGCAGGAGGGGTTGGGCTCCCTCCTGCCCATGTCGTGTCAGGCGGTAGGGGCTGCGTCAGGGCAGGAGGGGTTGGGCTCCCTCCTGCCCGATCCGAGGTTTGGGGGGGGGGGGGGGGCGATCGCTATCGCAGCAGGAGAGATGAGCCATCTCTCCTGCCGCGATCGTTGCAGTAGGGGGTAGGCAGGTTGTTGGGGCCGCTGAGCTGATTGCGGCAGCCACAATCAGCTCAGCGGCCCCTTTTTCGGCACTTATACCTGTTTTGACTTGGTCTAAGTCAAAACGTATAAGTGTCGACTAGGCAACCTGCCTAAACCTTTGGTTATACCTGCTGTACAACTATGTCTAGGTCGGCCCACCTCTCGCCCTTTCTCCTCCTCTAAAAGCACCTCTTTTTGCTCTATGCGTTTAGAGGCAGGTGAAAGGCCTAAGTTGGTTTTAGTTACATCTAAAACCAGCTTTGGTTATAGGTACTTGGACGATCAGGCTTTTTGATCGTCCAAGTACCCATTTAGGCCACTTTTTTGACATTTTAAAAAATTGTATTATAAGCCCCATTGTATCATAAGCATGATAAATTGTAACCCGTTTTGACTGGATATTATGTATGTTAACCTGTAATCTGTTCTGAGCTCATTGGGGAGAAAGAAATAGAAAACAAATTTAATTAATTAATTAAACAACAGTGATAAAATTGGATTCTGTGCTCAGCAACATCAATTTCACTGCAATACTCAAGAATCAATAGGCTATAACCATATCTTGGCACAGTTTTATGATATGATATAGTGCTTTCTGTAAAACCAGTATAGTGAAGTAATTAAAGAAAAGCTACCTACAGATTTGGATTTTGATAAACTGCCCAGTGTTTGTATGGTCTTGGAAATAAGAGTCAAAGTCCTAGAGGTCTGTGGATCCTAATAAAATTAAGAAAATAAATAGGTAAGTTAAATCGATACCACAATTTCAAAACTGGCTACATTTATTTGAGTGATATGAGTGATTAAACAATCAAAGCATGCATTTAGGAGGCAATTCTATAATTGGGCACCCAGTAGGAGCTATTCTATAGAGGTAAGATCCTGCTCACAATGTAAAGAGTGTCCCTGCCATGCTTAAGTGCCCACACATACATCATATGAACATAATCGTTGCCATACTGGAACAGCCAAAGATCATTCAAGTCTTGTAATTTCTATAACACTACTAGACATACACAGCATTGCACACATTAAATGTATGTACTTTCTTTCTCCCTGGAGAGCTCACAATTTTAAGTTTTTGTACCTGGAGCAATGGAGAGTTAATTTACTGCCCAGGGTCACAAGGAGCTGCAGAGGGAATTGAACCTAGTAACCCAAGATTTCAGTCCACTGCCCTAACCATTAGGCTACTCCTCCACTCCAGTGGCCAAACCACCAAACCATAAGTACCTGGCAAGATCCCAAAAGAGTAAAAAGATTTTGTGCTGTTTATCCTAGAAATAAGCAATGGATTTTTTTCAAGCCCAACTTAATGGCCTATGGACTTTTCTTTTAGGAAATTAGCCAAACCTTGTTTAAACTCTGCTAAGCAAATTGCTTTTACCACATTCTCTGACAATGAATTACAGAGTTTAATTATCTGTTGAGAGAAAGGAATATTTTCTCAAATTGTTCTAAATTTACTACTTAGTAGCTTCATTTTGTACCCCCTAGTTCTTATATTTTTAGACAAGCGATTCACATCTACCCATTCCATTCCACTTAGTATTTTATAGACCTCTATCATATCTCCCTCCAGCTGTCTCTTCTCGAAGCTGAAGAGACCTAACCTCTTTAACCTTTTCTCATAAGGAAGTTGTCCCATCCCCTTGTTTTCACTCCCGTCTCTTTAACTTTTCTAATTCTGCTATATTTTTTTAAAGATGCAGTGCCCAAAACCGCACACAATATTTCAGGTGTGGTCGCTCAATGGAGGATACAAAGGCATTATAATATTCTTTGTTTTGTTTTCCATTTCTTTCCTAAACTAAACTAAACTAAATCTTAGGTTTGTATACCGCGCCATCTCCATGGTCATAGAGCTCGGCACGGTTTACAGGGATTGTGAAGAGAAAGGAACTACAAGGAAAGGGGTTAGATGAAGATCGGAGGAAAGAGGAATGTTAAAGAGCTAGGATGTCAGATGAGGAGGGAGTGATTAAGTTTTTTCCTAATAATTTCTAACATTTTATTTTCTTTCTTGAACTCTAAGTTCGATTCTAGGATACTAGCAAAACCTAGTACATATGTAACATAGTAGATGACGGCAGATAAAGACCCGAATGGTCCATCCAGTCTGCCTAACCTGATTCAACTGAAATTGTAAAAAATTTTTCTTCTTAGCTATTTCTGGGCAAGAATCCAAAGCTCTACTGTGCTTGGGTTCCAACTGCCAAAATCTCCGTCAAAACCTACTCCAGCCCATCTACACCCTCCCAGCCACTGAATCCCTCTCCAGCCCATCCTCCCCCAAATGGCATATACAGACCGTGCAAGTCTGCCCAGTACTGGCCTTAGTTCAATATTTAATATTATTTTCTGATTCTATATCCTCTGCATTCATCCCACGCTTCTTTGAACTCAGTCACCATTTTCCTCTCCACCACCTCTCTCCGTATAATAGAATTTACTAACATTGCTCTTGAATCTCCCACCCCCCAACCTCAAATTATGTCCTCTGGTTTTACCGTTTTCCTTTCTCTGGAAAAGATTTTGTTTTACGTTAATACCCTTCAAGTATTTGAACGTCTGAATCATATCTCCCCTGTCTCTCCTTTCCTCTAGGGCAGGGTTCGCAAAGTCCCTCCTTAAGGGCCGCAATCCAGTCGGGGTTTTCAGGATTTCCCCAATGAATATGCATGAGATCTATGTGCATGCACTGCTTTCAATGCATATTAATTGGGGAAATCCTGAAAACCCGACTGGAGACCCCTACTCTAGGGTATATATATTCAGGGCTTCCAGTCTCTCCTCATACGTCTTCTGGCGCAAGCCTCCTATCATTTTTGTTGCCCTCCTCTGGACTGCTTCAAGTCTTCTTACGTCCTTCGCCAGATACAGTCTCCAGAACTGAACACAATACTCCAAGTGGGGCCTCACCAATGACCTGTACAGGGGCATCAACACCTTCTTCCTTCTACTTGCTACGCTTCTCTTTATACAGCCCAGCATCCTTCTGGCTGCAGCCACTGCCTTGTCACACTGTTTTTTCACCTTTAGATCTTTGGACATTATCACTCCAAGGTCCCTCTCCCCGTCTGTGCATATATTAGTTTCTCACCTCCCAGCATATACAGTTCCTTCCGATTATTAATCCCCAAATGCATTACTCTGCATTTCTTTGCATTGAATTTTAGTTGTCAGGCATTAGACCATTCCTCTAACTTTTGCAGATCCTTTTTCATATTTTCCACTCCCTCTTCGGTGTCTACTCTGTTACAAATCTTGGTATCATCTGCAAAAAGGCACACTTTTCCTTCTAACCCTTTAGCAATGTCACTTTCAAACATATTGAACAGGATCGGCCCCAGCACCGAACCCTGAGGGACTCCACTACTCACCTTTCCTTCTTCGAGCGACTTCCATTAACCACCACCCTCTGGCGTCTGTCCGACAACCAGTTTCTAACCCAGTTCACCACTTTGGGTCCTAACTTCAGCCCTTCAAGTTTGTTCAACAGCCTCCTATAAGGAACCGTATCAAAGGCTTTGCTGAAATCTAAGTAAATTACATCTAGCATATGTTCTTGATCCAGCTCTCATGGTCACCCAATCACATTTTGGCACTTAGTTATGCCAGAAAAACATGTGTGTGTATGTGTGAGCACTTAAGAGTGGTGAATGCACTGTGAACAGAATCTTACCATCCAAGAAATGAATCTGCTAAAATAATGATTTTTTTTTTTTGTTAACTTCTTATTTATCAAAACTAAGATCATCCTTGAAGCTATGCATTTTGGGCCATATTCTATTTATGATACAAAAAACCTATCACTGACTAGAACAGCGCTTAGCATTATTGTATAAAATATACATGCACCTTAGGAGTAACCATTTAGGCCTAAATACCTGTGCCTAACTTGAGCGCACATGGGGTATATTTTATAACAGTGCACATAAATTTTAAGAATACCCATGATTCTCCTGTACACTTCCCCTGGCTATACCTCCTTTTCAATTCACACATTAGTTTTTACAGAATACGCCAACCAAGGGCTATATTCACTGAGCAAACCGATCGGTTTGCGAGCCCTTTGCGACCAAATTTCCATCCAAACTGAGCATGGACATTGGACGCCTGCGCACTCATAAAGCTGCAGTTGCCAATTAAGCTGCTAGCTTTCACTCAAGGTGTGAAAAAACAAAAAACATGGAAAATGATGCTAACGCAAGGTTTTACCAAAATATAATTATGTATTTATTTATTGTTTTTATTTTTTCATTATGAAACTCAAAAGAATAGTTGCGTTAACAGTTGCGTTAGTGGGAGGTTGTTATAGTTGCCCAAATGCTGGCCTTCTGATAACGAGCTCAGCTCAATACTTCGAAGCTCCTCATTATATACTCAGTGTGACATCATTGGCTGTCAGCTAATCAAAACTAACAGAGGTAGTGTTTAAAGTTAGACAAAGAAAATTCCTCTACGTTTAAAAGTTTCAGAAATCATATTTGTTTTGTTTACATTCATTTCTGAATATACATTAACATTTTATAACATATACAATATTCAAGAGAATCTGTATTTGTTAAAAGGGTGCTGAAATATTCTCAGCCTGCTTTGAACAACTAAGTTTCATGTTACACCTAAAAAAGTGTTGAAAACTGGTCAGCCTTGGAGGAAAAGGAGAAGGAGGAGGGGCTGTTCCCCCTCTCCCTAAAACCTAACAGCTTCAAATCTAACTTAACCATTTCCAGATGTGTTCAGGATTTTTTCTTAGTATTCTTTTTATATAAAATATTTCACTTTAAATATAGATTCTTTCATCCATCCATACTTGGGCCCAAACATTCATAATTTCATTCATAGCTCGGTCATTCATATTTCATACATATTATATCTCAGTTTAGAATATGAAATCTGATATACTTTTCCTAACCAGCTTGAGGCACATCTGGTATCAATTAGGAGGCAAGGAGCAGGAAACCTGAACAAAGACTTGGGACATAGGTTGAACACAAAATGGAGTTCAGCCAAACAGATACAGAAAGACAGAAAACAAAATGGAGTCCATGAATATCCTGATTTCCTCCATGATCTAGCTTAATAGCAAAGTACATAAAAAGAATATTATTATGCTCTCCCTTAATATTAATCTGTAGTGTGTTTTTCTGGCCTTGGCTACATCCATATTCAGATTTTTATTCACCAATTTTTCGTACGCTTCTAAAGGGCGTAGCCTTATCTAGCACATATGCTTGTATCTGACTAGAGTTACCCAGAATCATACGAAAAGCAGGCCATTTTTGTAGAAAAATTCCACAAAATACTGCACTATCATGTCCTGATGTCCATTCCATTACCGTCCCATAGATATCATCCCCTACTGGCCACGAGCCACTACTGCTCAAACCCAATTCACTAACACCTGTAGCGATCCGATCCAGATCATCTGATGCAAATTAGTAAAACCTCATACAAAATAGCCAAGCGACTGATTCACTAACAATTGCTTGGCTATTTCAAATCGGGTTTTACTCTTGGCAAACCCGACTGCTGCAGACCTGTCGGTAACTGAGTTACCGACAGGTCTGCAGCTATTTTGACAGGCCTGCCTGTCTTTTTTATTCATTTTTTTTCCCCATAGCACAGATATTTTGTGTGTGTTACACACGCAAAATATCTGCCCCATAAAAAAAAAGAAAAGATAGGCAGGCCTGTCAAAAAACAGCCAAGGGCCCCCGCCCCCCGATAAACAGCAGGAGGGATGCAAACTCCCTCCTGTCCTGCCACCAACTGAGTCACCCCATCCCCCAACAGGCAGGTGACTCACCCCCGACAGGCCCATCGCACCCCCAGACTACCCCACCACACCACACCTGACCGCACTGGGCCACCCCTAGTCGGGCCAGGTCTGGCCCGACACCTCCCCTGTACTTAAAAGTTGGGAGCAGGAGGGGTGCTCAGTCCCTCCTGCTCCTTAGGCCTCCAGCGCTGCTGTCTTCTGGAGCAGGAGGAACCGCAAAGTCCTCCTGCGCACCGCGAATGTGGGTCTTAGGCCCCGCCCCGGTGTATCATGTGATGCATGGGGAAGAGCCTAAGGCCCTGGTTGGCTCAGGTGCCTCAGGCTCTTCATTGTGGCGCCTGAGCCAATCAGGGACTTCCTAAGGGCTGAGCTTATGTTAGTTCGGTATTGTCTATTACTTTGACCAATCAGGGACTTCCTTAGGCTCAGCCCTAAGGAAGTCCCTGATTGACTGAGACGCCTTGGGCCAATCAAGGCCTTAGGCCCCTCCCTGTGCATCAGATGATGCACTGGGCATGGCCTAAGGCTGCTAATGCGTAGCAGTCAGCGGAGCAGCAGGAGGAATTTGCACTTCCTCCTGCTCCCGAAGATGGATTGAGGTTTAAGGAGCAGGAGGGACCGGCCACTCTTCCTGCTCCCGAAGATGGAGCCGGGAAGGCCTAAGGAGCAGGAAGAATTGGGCAACCCTCCTGCTCCCAATGATTACGGTACGCGGGGTGGATGGGCAGAGCCCTGCCGCCTGGCCCTACAGGGGTGGGCAGGTCATGCGTTCCATAGGGCCGGTCGGGGGTGAGGCGGTGGGGCCAGTGTCAGGACGGAAGCCAATGGAGCAGGAGGGACTGAGCACCCCTCCCGCTCCCAACTTGTATGTATTGGGGGGGCCGGGCCCATGGGTGGGCTATTGTAGACTCTCCTGCTCTCTGCCTTCCCTCTCTGACTCTCCTGCTCTCTGCCGTCATTCCCCACAGTGCAACCCTGCTTTAAAACCACGGGCTTGCACTGCGAGGAAGGGTAGCAGAGAGCAGGAGAGTCAGGGGAGCCAGAGTCAGGGTGAGCAGGCAGGCGAGATCTGGGCAGAGCCCTGACAGCAGTGACAGGAGACTGTCAGGGTCTGCGCATGAGCGGGGATGGGGGCATTCCGCCAATCGCCCCATTTGAATAGTGTTGGTTTGTGAATCAGTCGGATCTCCCCGAATCGGAAACGGATTGGTCCGATTTGGGCAGGTTAATGAATCTAGCCCCAAATTGTTTTCATTAACTTCTAATTAGTGCCAATTAGCATCAATTATTAGGTGTTAATGAAAGATTAGGTTCTAACTGGATAATCTTGTTTCTGTTAATATATACAGGAGTCCGTACATTAGATGATCAATACATGCTTGCGAACCACTTGCAGAAGGATGTTAGTCACATCTTTCAGCTCCTCCTCCTTCACCAGTGGAGTATAGCTCCCTCTTCAGTTTGTACCAGAGCAATCAAACTCCACTGCAACAGGAGAAAAGAGAAGAAGAGGAATGGGGAACTTCCCTGGAAACAACATACATTTCTGTTTTGCTCTGCAATTCATTAAAAAGAATAATTATTAGCATGAACTTGCAAAATAGGTGTATCAATGAACCAATCTGCTGTGTGCAACTAGCACTAACAAATAAAGAACTCCAAAGCTTAATAACTCAGTGTTTTATTAGTAAGTTAATCATACACATTCATCCAACTGACAGGAGAACTCCAGTTCTGGACCATAGAGTTGTCCAAGGCAGAAATCAGGCGAATTGCAGAATGCACAAGGCAGACTATACATTCTCATGTGTATATTAACAATAACAAGATTATCCAGGTAAGAACCTACTCTTTCATTCTGTTACCTATATACAGGAGTTCATACATTAGGTGAGATACAAAAGCAGTGCCAAACGTCTAGGGCAGGACAAATGAGCCTACCTGCAAGATTAAGGACCCAAAAGCAGTGTCCTCTCGAGCCATCAGGTCCACTCTGTAGAATTTTGTACAGGTATGGAGAGTGGACTAAATAGCTGCTCTATAGATCTCTTCAGACGGAACTGCCCGGGACTCTGCCCATGAAGATGCCACACTTCTGGTCGAATGAGCTTTGCCAGAAATAGGCAGCTGTTTGTCATAGCCAGTGTTTTGTCAAAGAAACTTCCAGGCAAATCTATGGCAATAGAAGCCTTGGAAGCTGTTCTGCCTAGTCTGAACTAACTACTTAGCACAAAAATATGGTCAAAATGACAAGACTCATTTGCCCTTTCCAGGTAGTGGAGCAAAACACACATTTAGCCTCTGCAATATTTCATCTTGCTTGTTCAAACCCGTAGGATAAAAGTGAGTAAACAAATCTCTTGGTTGACATGAAAAGCTGACACAACCTTTAGTAGAAAAGAAGGCATCGTGTGCAGAGAAATCTCAGCCTCTAAGATCCTTAGGAAGGGCTAACTGCAAAAAAAGAGCTTATAATTTAAATTTCCGTCTCGTTAAGAATATTGCCACCAGGAATACTGTCACCATGAGGTTCAGAAGAGACGCCTCGTGAAGAGACTTATATGGAGGCTTGGACAGGTCCTTCAGAATGAAATTAAGATTAAAAGATACAAAAGGTTGGCATATGGGAGGTTGCAACCTCAGCGCTCCCTTAAAGAACCAGGTCATATCAGGATGAGATGCCAGAGATTGCTTTTCCCCTCAAGCCCAGAAGAATGAGAGGTTCACCACTTGGACCTTGAGAAACACCATTGCTAGACCCTTTTCTAATCCTGCTTGAGAGAATGTCAGGAATTGGCGCCGTGAAAGGCTCAACCTGATCTTTGGTGCACCAGAGCTGGAAAGCCTTTCAGGCCCTACTTTAGGCTACAAACATTGATTGCTTCTTTGCTCTTGAGGACTAGTGGCTCGTGGCCAGTAGGGGGGCGATGTCTATGGGACGGTAATGGAATGGACGTCAGGACATGATAGTGCAGTATTTTGTGGAGATTTTCTACAAAAGTGCCTGCTTTTCGTATGATTCTGGGTAACTAGTTAGATACAAGCATATGTGTTGGTTAAGGCCACGCCCAATAGAAGCGTACGAAAAATTGGTGAATAAAAATCTGAATATGGATATAGCCAAGGTCAGAAAAACACACTACAGATTAATATTAAGGAAAAGCATAATAATATTCTTTTTATGTACTTTGCTATTAAGCTAGATCATAGAGGAAATCAGGATATACATGAACTCCATCTTGAGGTAGTGACTCTATTTTGTTCTGTTTTTCTGTGTCTTCTGCTTGGCTTTACTCCATTTTGTGTTCATCCTATGTCCCTAGTCTTTGTTCAGGTTTTTGCCCGCCTTGAGCATCCCTCTTGGTCTAATTGATACCAGATGGGCTTGAGCTGGGTATACTAGGCATAATAGAGAAAGTTTTCTTGCATTAAATATGAATGAAATACATGTTATGTATGGAAGGGGCCCTGAAAGAACGAATGAATGGATATATGAAAGATATGTGAAAGAATGTACTTAATTTCCAATATTTTATATATGAAACCCGAGCACATCTGGAAATAGTTAGAATCAGAGACCTGTAGCAGTTTCCAGCATAGGAAGGGGGGCACATGAAGCCCACACTTAGGACTGTGTAGGTGTAACATGAAGCTGTCAGGTTTCAGGGAGAGGGGGAAACAGCCCCTCCTTCTCCTTTACTGTGCTGACAGGGAGAACCGAGAATTTCTCAGCACTTTGTAACAAATGCAGGTTCTCTTTATATACTTTTTTAAAAGGACAAAAAGAATATTGGATATGTAATAAAATGTTTATGTATATTCAGAAATGAATGTAAACAAAAAATTATGATTTCTGGAACTTTTATTCCATGTTAAAAAGAAGGTCTTTGTCTAAATTTAAGGACAACCTCTGTTAGTGGATTGGCTGATGGCCAATGATGTCAAACTGGACTGAAGGTATATATTGGGGAGCTTCGAAGTAGCGGGTTGAAATCGTTATCAGAAGGCCAGCATTTGGGCAACTATAACCACCTCCCACTAACGCAACTAGCCTTTTGAGTTCCGTGATAGAAAAATAAAAGCAATAAATAATTATTTTGATAAACCTTGCGTTATGCGTCATTTCCATGTTTTTGTTATTTTGCACACCTTGAGTGAAAGCTAGCAGCTTAATTGGCAACTGCAGTTTTATGAGTGCGCTGGTGTCTCATTATCCATGCTCACTCTGAGAGTAGCAATGGCTACCTCAGACTAGCCCTTGTGGGTCAAAGCAATCTGGGTTCTCCATGGGAATTGAACTCTGACAGAGAAGACCCACATGCACTGGTAGCTTGAGGCATCTGTCTTGCTGGAGATGCACAAGATCTGCATACCAAGGCCAGTCTGGGGCTACCAAGATCACAAGTTCCTGATGAGATGAGATTCTACAGATGATCCGGCCCACTGTGAGAGAAACACATATAGAAGCCTCTCTTCCTGCCAGGGTTGAACCAACGCGTCCAACTCTGCACTTCCCGGTTCACCTCTTTGGCTGTAAAAATGTTTTGCCTTTGTGTTCTTGGCTGATACCATCAGGTCTTCCCCAGTGTTGCACAATGAGACTGAATGCTCCTTGGGACAGGACCACTCCTCTAGCTCTAGAGTCTGCCAGCTGAGAAAGTCGACCTGTACGTTTTCCACTCCTGCTATGTGGGCTGCTGAGAGGGCCTGAAAATGGACATCTGCCCACTGGAACAACATCTGAGCCTCCAGACTTAAAGGAACACTTCTAGTGCCCCCCAGTCTGTTCATGTATGCTACTTTGGAGGCACTGTGGGAGAACACTCAGACTGCCTTTCCTTGCAAGTACTGTTCCAATGGCCTCAGCGCTAGGCGAATGGCTTGGAATTCCAGGAAATTTATAGACCAACTAGTCTTTAAGCCCGTTACATTAATGGGTGCTAGAGTAGATGTCTGTCTGTCTGTTTTTTTTCTTTGTCTCTCTCTCCTTGCACGCTGCCTGTCTGTCTGTCATTTTTTCTGTCTATGTCTTTCCCTATGTCCTTAGTGCCCTCAGTGCCTCCTTCCTATGTCCTTAGTGCCTCCTTCCCATGTCCTTAGTACCCTTTCCTACATCCATAGTGCCCCCATTCCCTCCTTCCTGTGTCCATAATGCCCCCAGTGCCTCCTTCCCATGTCCTTAGTGCCCCCAGTGCCTCTGTACTGTGTCCTTAGTGCCCCCAGTGCCTCTGTACTGTGTCCTTAGTGCCCCAGTGCCTGCGTACTGTGTCCTTAGTGCCCCCAGTGCCTCCTTCCTATGTCCTTAGTGCCCCCAGTGCCTCTGTACTGTGTCCTTAGTGCCCCAGTGCCTGCGTACTGTGTCCTTAGTGCCCCCAGTGCCTCCTTCCCGTGTCCTTAGTGCCCACAGTGCCTCTGTCCAGCTTAGTGCCCTCAGTGCATCCTATGTCCTTAGTGTCCCCAGTGCCTCCTTCCTATGTCTCCATCATTATCTTCCAGACTTTCTCCCACCACCACTCCCGATGCCAGTCTGCCTGCCTGCCTCCCATCCCCCTGAGCAGCATGTTTCCATTTAAACCCCCCCACCCCCAATGCCAGCCTGCCATCCCCCTGAGCAGCATGTTTCCATTTAACCCATCGATGGCAGCCTGCCTGCCGCCTCCCATCCCCCTGAGCATGTTTCCATTAAAAAACCCCAACCCCCCCCCCCCCGATTCCAGACTGCCTGCCTGCCTCCCATCCCCCTGAGCAGCATGTTTCCATTGAAACCTCCACACCCCACCCCTGATGCCAGCCTGCCTACCTGCTTCCCATCCCCCTGAGCAGCATGTTTCCATTGAACCCCCCGATGGTTGCCTGCCTCCTATCCCCCTGAGCAGCATGTTTCCATTTAAAGCCCCATCCCCCCGATGCCAGCCTGCCAGCCTCCCATCCCCCTGAGTAGCATGTTTCCACTGAACCCCCCCCCCGATGCCAGCCTGCCTACCTGCCTCCCATCCCCTGAGCAGCATGTTTCCATTGAAACCCCCCACCCCCTGATGCCAGCTTGCCTCCCATTCCCCTGAGCAGCATGTTTCAATTGAAACCCCTCAACCCCACTCCCCCGATGCCAGCCTGCCTGCCTGCAACCCATCCCCTTGAGCAGCATGTTTTTAAACCCCCTCCCCCCCCGCGCCGACCCTAACCGGCACACCAGAAACCCCCGTTGACACTCCCAGTCGACCCTCCCGCTTCTAGACGGCCGACAAACCTCGCAGCTCCAGCAGCGTCCCAGGCACAGTAAACACGCTGCTTTGCGGTCTTCTACTGGCCTAATATCCTCTGCTGCATCTCTGATGATGTCATCAGGGATGTGGCAGAGGAAGTTAGGCCAGTAGAAGACTGCGAAACAGCGTGTTTACTGTGCCTGGGACGCTGCTGGAGCTGCGAGGTTTGTCGGCCGTTTAGCGGTGGAGGGTCGGCTGGGAGGGTCAACGGGGGTTTCTGGTGTGCCGGGTAGGGTCGGCAGGGGGGGGGGGTCACGGTGTGTTAGTGGTGTGCCGGGCAGGGTCGGCGGGGGGAAGTCACAGCGTGTTACCTGCCACCGGTCCTTAGACGCGCGCATGCATACTCTTACCTGCCACAGCCCAACAGATCAGGGAACACGGGGTAAGAGTGCGCATGTGCGCTTAGCATTTTATTATATAGGATTCCTCCGCAGGAGGGTCCATTGACCCTGTACCGGATGACTGCCACAATGGGCTCCCCAACTGAATAGGCTGGTGTTGGTCATTAGGATCACCCATGAGGAGATTTGGTGGGGTAAGCCCTTTGATAAGGCGTCCCCTTGGAGCCACCAATGCAAGCTGTTCCTTGCATTCCCTGCCAGGGAAGCTGTCACTGTAAGGAATGTCTCTGCAGGGACAATATGGACAACAAAGCATCCATGAGAGGGCACATATGTACCCACGCCCATGGAACTACCTCCAGGGTAGCAGACATCAAGCCAGCACTGGAAGGTAACGTCAGGCTGTGGAATTCAGCATCACTAAGAGATTTGAAATCTGCTTTCTGAGCTTCTGTTTTCATGGCTTGGGAAGAAAGATGTAGCCTTTTGCTGTGTCAAAGCAGAGCCCACCCCCCCAGATACTCCAGGCATTGGGTCAGCTCCAGATGAGTCTTCTTGAAATTGTCAATGCAGCCCAGATCCTGTAGGAGATCCACAACTTGTCACACTGCCTGCTCGCCCTCCGGCCTTGATGGCGCTCTGATCAGCCAGTCGTCCAGGTATAGGTGCGCCTTTATTACCATACTGCGGAGATGAGCTGTAACCACCACCATCACCTTGGTAAAGGTGTGTGGGGCCATTGCCAGACTAAAAGGCAGGGCTCAGCCCCCCCAAATCCTTGTGGCACGACAGGGGGAGAATAAAATTCAGCCGATTCTCTGAAACCTAAAGGGATTCATAGAGGAGCCCCATAGCCTGTGCTCGTCTCTAATAAATCAGAAGGCGAGCAGGCTCCCAGGGGAACAGACTGCAAGCCTTGAAGTAACACAAAGCAGGCTGGCTCATCAGGTACAGTTGCAGTCCACCCTCGCAGGGTCTGCGTTCTTTTCCAGGCAGAGTAGCCCCAAATATTGGGGTCCTCTGGCACCAAAGCCTCCTGAAAATGGAGTAAAAAGAGCTGAGAATAATAAAAACTGAACAGAGCAGATCAGAACACCTCTTCTTGGTTCGCTTGCAGAAGGAAAAGCTGAAGAGGGAACTATATTCCACTGCTGAAAGGTGTGATTGATACCCTTTTGCAAGTGGTTCGCAAGCATTGATTGACAGCTTCTGCTGTCCTGTTTACTGCGTCAGGAAGCAAGGAGAGCTCAGAACTTGGTGGCGGTGGCTTGGGGGCCTGTCCCTCGATGGCTGTGGCAGTGGTGGCTTGGGAGAAAGAAAGAAAGAAAGAAAGGGAGCAGGCAGGGAGACAGAAAGAAAGGGGCGGCAGGGAGACAGAAAGAAAGAAGGGAAACAGAAAGAAAGAAAAAGGGGGAACAGGGCGACAGAAAGAAAGGGGGCATGGAGCAAGACAGACAGAAAGAAAGGGGGGCAAGGAGAAAGAAAGAAAGAAAGAAAGGGGCAGGGAGAAAGAAAAAGGGGACGGGGCAGGGAGAGAGGAAGAAAAAGTTGGGGAAGGGAATGAGATCTGGAGGCGAGGAAGTAATACAAGAGAACTTAAACATTATTCGTGCCTCCATTGGCAACCAGTGCAGTAGACTATAGTAGGGACTAACATGATCGCTTTTCTTCAGTCCAAATATTAAACGGACAGCCGTATTCTGTACTATTCTTAGTTTTCTCAGTTTTTTAGGTACACCCAAGTAGATGATATTACAATAATCCAATATAGATAAAACCAATGACTGTACCAATAGTCTAAAAGATAAAGGGTCAAAATATTTTTAAATGGTCTTTAATTTCCATAGTGCAAAAAAGCACTTCTTTGCCACTAAGTTCGTGTGTTCAACCATGGGTGTCTAATGTGACTCAAAATCGGATAATCATGACCATTTAGGTATAGCGATGTTTTTGTAATTTTATCAAGAGCAGCATGGGGCATTCAGTGCAGCTCCCTGAGCTAAAAAACTGCTCTCAAGGTTTAGTAAAAAGGGAGAGGGTATATTTGTCTATTTTTGTATAGTTGTTACTGAGGTGACATTGCATAAAGTCATCTGCCTTGACCTCTTTGAAAAACCCCCGGAATATAAATGATACCGTATTTAACATTTTCTCTGTGTACCGTGTGCTTTGTGTTTTTTTAAATTTTATTGTTGGTAGATCATTTTGACTTGGTCATTTTAAAAGTAGCTCGCAAGCCCCAAGTATGGACACTCCTGATCTACAGTGTTCTATTCCTCCCTACTGGCATTTTTGAAAGACAAGTTCTCTAATAACCTGAAGCTCTTCATTACATTAGGGCTGTCTAGTAAGCCAAACGTATCTTTGCTGCAAAACAGTCATGCTTTCATTAACTGTACTTACTGGGTGGTGCGGAGTAAGCTGAAAGAGGTTAGGTGAAAGGATTGCAGGTGCAAAGAACCTCAGGAAAATAAAACTGCTTACAGCAGTATATCTAACATCTGAGTCATCTACAAGAAGAGAAAACATCCAGGTCAATTAAAGGTCATCAATGTTATACAATGTACAGAGACCTCCCTTACTACTACTTATCATTTCTATAGTGCTGCTAGACGTACTCAGCGCTAAACATTAAAACATTTAAGAGACAGTCCCTGTTCCGTAGAGCGCTTACAATCTAATCAAACATCCTTCCCCAAGAATACTCAGTGGCCTTTCTGCAAGTGCAAGTAAAATATCTGTACAGCAAGGTGCCTTTGCAACTTTATCAATTATCAAAATATGTTTGCAGGCCTCTTTATAGAATCATAATATAGAAATAAAATAAAATCTAATTGCATTCGGAAGTATTTGCACCATGGTAAACATATAATTGTTTTTTTAATATAATCATGGACCTTATGAAGATAGTGCATTATGTAAAAATCCATTATGATAGCAATTCTAAAACAGGGTTTCTAGGACTGTGTTTCTCAAGTTGGTCCTGGAGTATTTTATTTATTCACTAGTCGTTAAGCCCGTTACATTAACAGGTGCTAGAATATATGTGTGTCTGTCTGTCTGTGTTTCTTTATCTCTCTCTCCTTGGCCACTGTCTGTGTCCTTCTGTCTTCCTCCCCCCCCCCCCCCGAGCAAAGCTGTCTGCCTCCAGCACACCCCTCCCCCCAAAGCAGCCCCCTTTCCCTCTCCCTAACTGTCTCTCCATGGCCCTCTTCTGTCTTCCCCCCCAGAGCAAAGCTGTTTGCCCTAAGCACACCCCTACCCCCAAAAGCAGCCCCCTTTCCTTCTCCCTAACTGTCTCTCCATGGCCCCTTCTGTCTTCCCCCCAGTGCAAAACTGTCTGTCCCCAGCACACCCCTCCCCCAAAGTAGCCCCCTTTCCCTCTCCCTAGGAACAGTGCTATTTAACTTATTTATAAATGATCTGGAAATTGGAACGAGTGAGGTGATTAAATTTGCAGATGACACTAAAATATTCAAAGTTGTTAAAATGAAAAGCCAAAAACTGTGGGGTGGTCAACACCGAGGGAGGCGATCCAACTTCTCACAGCAAAGGACCAAAGTTGTTAAAACGCATGTCAATTGTGAAAAATTGCAAACAAGATGCTAAGAATTATTTTTAAAAAGGGATAGTTTCAAGACCAAGAATGCTATTATGCCTCTGTATCACTCCATGGTGTGACCTCACCTGGAGTACTGTGTTCAATTCGGGTCTCCTTATCTCAAGAAAGATATAGTGGCACTACAAAAGGTTTAAAGAGTGACCAAGATGATAAAGGGGATGGAACTCCTTTTGTGTTAGGGCTCTTCAGCTTGGAAAAGAGATGGCTGAGGGGAGATATGATTGAAGTCTACACAATCCTGAGTAGAGTAGAATGGGTACAAGTGGATTAATTTTTCACTCCGTCAAAAATTGCAAAGATTAGGGGACACTCAAAGTTACAGGGAAATACTTTTAAAATCAATAGGAGGAAATACTTTTTAATTCAGAAAATAGTTAAGCTCTGGAACGCATTGCCAGAGGTTGTGTTAAGATCTGATAGCGTAGCTGGTTTTAAGAAAGGTTTGGACAGAAGAGAACTATGATGGCGTACGGATGCAGTTAGAGAGCTGGTAGCTCCCGTTTCCAGTACAAATTTCTATATAGCCTTTGAGACTATTACCTGTTTTCTTCTTGAACAAATATGTCTCATATGAAGCAGAAAGTTATAGTGAGGGCCCCGATGTTGCCGGCTCTCACCTCCTCTCCCATTCAGCCGACTATTCCTCTGATTTTGGAGTGCCAGCACATGACCAGCGTTCGGCAGGAGTTTCATCGGGCAGTCTACTGTGGAGCTGAGGTGGACACCTTGAATGCGCTTCCAGAGGACGTGATAGGGCAGAGTACGGTACAGGGGTTTAAGAAAGGATTGGACAATTTCCTACTGGAAAAGGGAATAGAGGGGTATAGATAGAGGATTACTGCACAGGTCCTGGACCTGTTGGGCCACCGTGTGAGCGGACTGCTGGGCACGATGGACCTCGGGTCTGACCCAGCAGAGGCATTTCTTATGTTCTTATGGCTCACTAGAGTATGACACCTCGTTATCCCTCCCAATGGTTTCTGTGCCTCTCTGTCCAGCTGAGACATGGAGCACCAAATCAAGCCCCGGATGTGAAGAGGAGGAAACCCAGGAGCTTGGTGCAGGCGGAGTTTAACCTAGGGGAGAAATGCAGGCTAGGAAGAACATCAAAGAGTTAGTGGTGCTACTGGTAAAGCCAGCAGACACGATGGAGACACTTTTGGAGGCCATTAAAGGCTTGGATCAGAAGGTTGAGAAGATAGCTAAAGAAGTAGAGGTACTGGTTTCTAAAGTTGATTCGTTTGCTCTTAATGTTGATAAAGTGTGGCAAGAGTGCTTTGAAAAAATTCAACTAGAAACATAGAAATTGACAGCAGAAAAGGGCCACAGCCCATCAAGTCTGCCCATACCAATGACCCACTCCCTGACTAGAAACAGGGACACTGAACATAAGAACATAAGAACATAAGAACTGCCATCTCCGGATCAGACCTTCGGTCCATCAAGTCCGGCGATCCGCACACGCGGAGGCCCCGCCAGGTGTACACCTGGCGTAATTTATAGTCCACCATATCTTTATATGCCTCTCTTAAGGAGATATGCATCTAGTTTGCTCTTGAAGCCTAGGACGGTCGATTCCGCAATAATCTCCTCTGGGAGGGCATTCCAGGTGTCAACCACTCTCTGAGTGAAGCAGAACTTCCTGACATTAGTCCTGAACCTGTCCCCCCTTAGCTTCATTCCATGTCCTCTAGTCCGTGTCAAATTGGACAGTGTAAATAATCTTCTCTGCTCTATTTTGTCGATTCCTTTCAGTATTTTGAAGGTCTCGATCATATCCCCACGCATTCTCCTTTTCTCAAGGGAGAACAATCCTAGTGTTATAAGTCTATCCTCATATTCCAGTCTCTCCATACCCTTCACCAGTTTTGTTGCTCGTCTCTGCACCCTCTCCAGTAGTTTTACATCCTTCTTTAGGTAGGGAGACCAATGTTGGACGCAGTATTCCAAGTGTGGTCTGACCATTGCCCTATAAAGCGGCATTATAACTTTCTCCGATCTACTCGAGATTCCTTTCTTTATCATGCCCAACATTCTATTTGCCTTCTTTGCCGCTGCCGCGCATTGTGCCGACGGCTTCAGGGTCCTATCTATCAGTACACCCAGGTCCCTTTCTTGTTCACTCTTCCCCAGAGTTGCACCTGACATTGTATACTCGTATTCCTTATTTTTATTGCCTAAATGCATTACCTTGCATTTCTCCACATTGAACTTCATCTGCCATTTCTCCGCCCATGTTTCTAACCGACACAAGTCGCTCTGGAGTTTCTCTCTATCCTCCTGCGATCTGATTTCCCGGCATAGTTTTGTATCGTCTGCAAACTTGATGATCTCACTGGATATTCCTTCCTCCAGGTCATTGATATAAATATTAAAAAGGATCGGCCCAAGTACCGAGCCCTGGGGTACACCACTAGTCACTTTCTCCCAGTCGGAGAACTTCCCATTTATGCCCACTCTCTGCTTTCGGTTTTCCAGCCATTTGCCTATCCATCTTTGTATATCTCCCTCTATGCCATGGCTTTGTAGTTTCCTGAGAAGTCTTTCGTGTGGAACTTTGTCGAACGCTTTCTGGAAGTCCAAGTATATTATGTCCACAGGCTTCCCACTATCAATTTGCTCGTTTACGGTCTCAAAAAATTGGAGTAAATTCGTCAAACATGATTTCCCTTTCCTGAATCCATGTTGACTGGGTTTCATCAAGTCGTGTGCGTCCAAGTGCCGGACTATGCTATCCTTGATCAGTGCTTCAACCATCTTACCGGGAACCGACGTAAGACTCACAGGCCTATAGTTGCCCGGTTCCCCTCTCGATCCTTTTTTGAAAATTGGCGTGACGTTCGCTATCCTCCAGTCGTCCGGTATCTGTCCAGTTCTGATTGTCAGGTTTGCAAGTTTGTGCAATAACTCTCCGATTTCAACCTTCAATTCCTTTAAGACTCTCGGGTGAATTCCATCCGGTCCAGGGGATTTGTCACTTTTAAGTTTGTCGATCTGATAGTATATCTGGTCTAAGTCCACTTCAACTGTGGTGAGGCTGTCCTCTATTTCTCCTGGAAACACTTTCTCCGCTTCAGGTATTGTTGAGGTGTCTTCCTTCGTAAAGACAGACGCAAAGAAGGAATTTAGTTTGTCTGCGATTTGTTTATCTTCCTTGATGTACCCTTTTCTTCCCTGGTCGTCCAGGGGTCCCACTGCCTCTTTTGCAGGTTTTTTCCCTTTCACGTATCTAAAGAAGGGCTTGAAGTTTTTGGCCTCCTGGGCTATTTTTTCCTCATAATCCTGTTTGGCATCCCTCACCGCCTTGTGACATTTCTTCTGATCATCTTTATGTTTGTTCCAGGCTTCGGTTGTCTTTATGCATTTCCATTTTTTGAAAGAGTCCTTCTTTTCTTTTATGGCTTCCTTCACCTGTATGGTAAGCCATGCCGGTTCTCTTTTGCTCTTTGTTCTCCGATCTTTGGAAATCCTCGGAATGTAGAGATCTTGTGCTTCTGTGATAGTATTTTTCAGTAGGGACCATGCCTGATCTACCGTTTCAAGTTTGTCCACCATCTTCTCTAGTCGTTTTTCTACCATGGCCCTCATGCAATCGTATTTACCCTTTTTAAAGTTTAAGGTGGTGGTTAAGGTTTTGGCATGTTTCCCTTTCCCGATGTCAAGTTTAAAGTTGATTACATTGTGATCACTCGTTCCCAGTGGAACCACGACTTCCACTTCTGTTATCGGTCCCGTTAGGCCATTTAGGACCAAGTCCAAGGTGGCGTTGCCTCTTGTCGGCTCTTTTACCATTTGTTCCAGGAAGCAATCCCCTAGCACCTCCAGGAACTTGGCCTCCTTGCCGCAGTTGGAGGTTGCTAGTTTCCAGTCTATCCCTGGGAAATTGAAGTCTCCCAATATAATTACATTGCCCGTCTTGCATTCTTGTTTGATTTCCTCCATCATTTCTGAGTCAGTTTCCTCCGCCTGTCCTGGGGGACGATAGTAAAGGACTCTATATCAACTGTTATTAAAGACCAAAATTTTCTTCAAAGGAAAATTGAGCAAATAGAATATTTCAATAGATGTTTAAACCTCTGGATTTTGAACTGTCCTAAAATAACAGCTTTGTCCCCAGTTGATACCTTAAAAAAATTTTTCTTAGAGAATTTTAATTTTCCTTCAAAAGCTATTCCGCCAATAAATAAAGCATATTTTCTCTCAATAGTTAAAGATAAAAAGAGTGCGACAGATAATATTCCAGAACCTGAGGATAAACAACTGCAAGATTTAACAGCATTATTGGAAGATTCCCTCTCAGAAATTAAGGAATGAAGTACATTGTTAGTTAATTTTGTCTTTGAACAAGATCTCACATCTGTTATGTGAATATATTTTAAAAAGGAAATGATTCCCTTTTGTTGACTTAGGTGTCTGAGGTAGACGCCAGGAAATTAGGCCAAGTAAAACTTGGCATAATATACCGGCACCTACTTCCAGGATGCCTAGCAATGCTGAAATCTGCTTAGGTGCTGGTAGGCATGTTTCTATAGAGGACACCTAGCAGTTGATTGACAACTGTGCAGAGCAGCATCAATAGAATCAGGACATTAGGGCCTCATTCTATAAACTGTTCCTAACTGCTAGGTGCTGTTGAGCGTAATTGACAATCATCTGCTAGGTGTCATTTATAGAATCATGCCTAGCGGCACCTAAGCATCTTAGGCATCGGTAGGTGTTGAAACCTTAAGTGTACGACCATTTAGGCCAGGGTTTTCTTAGCCTAAATAAATGTGCCTAAGTCAAACCACACCCAAAATCTGCCCTGAATCTGCCCCTAACCATGCCTACTTGCTGGTAGGCACCTTGAAGTATATGCCTACCTCAAAGTAGTAAGTATCTACCAGTTAATTAATTTTTTAAAGTTTTTTTTTAATGGTGCTTTAATTTAACTGTGTTTTTAAAAAAAATTCTTTATTCATTTTTAAAACATACAATAAGTGAAATACAGAGTAAATTAATCTTTTTACAATATAGACATCACTTAAACTTTTTCAAATATTCATGCTTATTAATACCCTCCCTCCCCCCCCACCAAAACTTTTACAACAATTTTTCCAACCTTATTTACCTCCTACCCATCCCCCCTCCCTGGATGTGCATATTATCTAATAACAAACCATAACTATAGAGATTCTACAAAGGACATCAGTGGGCCCCAAATTAATTTAAAGTTTTCATTATTCCCTAATATAGCAGCATTCATTTTCTCATATTTATATATTAGACACCAACTTGCCCACCAGAATGTAAAGTTGAGACGATCCCAGTTTTTCCAGTTTCGTGTAATCAATTGTATAGCTGTACTTGTCTTAATTAAAAAGAGACGTCTTTTATGTTTATCTAGGGGATCTTTGATATGCAAAATAATACCACAAATTATTATTTCATAAGTTAAAGGAATCTCAGAATTTAAAATATTATTAATATGCCCCTAAATTGATTTCAAAAAAATCTGAATTCTAGGGCAGTAAAACAATAGATGGTCTAATGTTCCTATGTCTAGGTGACAGTGCCAGCATCTATTAGATCTAGAATTATCTAATTTATTTAACCTAACTGGGGTCCAAAAAGAATGATGTAACAAAAAGAACCAAGTTTGTTTCATAGATGCTGACGCTGTACACATCATCCTCCAAGACCAAATACGTGGCTATCGAGATGCAGAAATATACTGCTTAATCTCAATGCTCCAAATATCCCTAAGAGCGTTTTTGGGTTTCTTATTCATAACTTCAGATATTAATTTATACCACTTGGCAGCTCGATGCCCTAGCTTATCTGCCTGAACACAGAGGAATTGCAGGCTATAAAAATTTTTCAAATTACGCCATTCAAGAAGCCCTTTCTGAATAGCCTGCTTCAGTTGCAACCATTTATAAAATTGAAATTTTGAGATACCAAAAGATTGTTGCAACCGTGAAAAATCAAGCAGTTTTCCATTTGAAATAACATCCTCTAATGTTCTTATGCCTACTTGCATCCAATCTTTCCATGCAATTTTTGAACTGCCTATTTGTATCTTGGAGTTGAGCCATAGTGATTAACACAAAGACTATTCTATAGGAATTTCAGTTAATTTATTTATGCATCTCAGGGTCTTCCAAGTATCCAAAATAATGTTATTATCCTTAGCATAACTGGGTAGTTTAATGTCTAATATATGAGATAAACGCATTGGGGACATAATTTTCCATTCCAAAATTAACCACTCTGGATAATGTTCCATGAGATCAGTTAGGATCCAGTACATATCCTGACGCAGAATATAGGCCTGATGATACCTATAGAAATTTGGAAAATTTACCCCTCCCTCCTCAATTGATTTTTGTAAAGATACTAAAGCTATTCTAGCAGTTTTGGCACTCCAAATAAATTTGATAAGAATACTGTTCAATTTTTTGTAAAAAGAACTTTGAAAATAAATTGGTAACATTCCCATTTGATAACACACCACAGGCAAAATCATCATTTTCACTGTTTGAACTCTCCCCCACCAAGATATATGTAACGGATTCTATTGCTCACACATTTCTGTAACCTTTAACAATAAATATTTTTCATTTATTTTTATTGTTTCTTCCGGTGACTTGTAAATCCATATTCCTAAATATTTTATACCCTCTTCTTTCCATAGAAAAGGGAACTAATCAAACAATCCTTTTTGAGAATATATATTATTTATTTTATATCCTGAAAACTTTCCAAATCTTTCGATCAAGTCCAATAAATGTATATTATTTATTTTATACCCTGAAAAATATCCAATAAATGTATATTATTTATTTTATATCCTGGAAACTTTCCAAATCTTTCGATCAAGTCCAATAAATGTGGAATAGGAGATTCAGGATTTCTCAAATGAAGCAAAATATCATCTGCATATGCAGAAACTTTGTATTCCCGACCAGCATAAGGAATACTCTGAATCTCATCTGCTTGTTGAATAGCCAATAATAAAGGTTCCAATACAATATCAAACAGCAGAGGCGATAAGGGACATCCCTGCCTGACTCCCCTCTCCAGACAAAAATCATCTGAAAAGGAATTATTTATATACAATCTGGCCAAAGGGGAGTTATACAAAGCTTTGATCATTTGTATAAATCCAGAGCCCACTCCAAACCAATCCATTGCTTGGTACATAAAAGAACCATTGTGTAAGACTTGCTTGACCCCATTTGATCGTGATTGGCGTGTGTTTGTTATCTTTTACACAGTTTGCTTTATACCTTAACCACCATGGACCCCTGAGGAAGGCGTGTCATCCGAAACACGGACCGCGTCGGGTCCCTTGGTTGGCTATAAGGTTGTATATGTTACTGCATTTACTAATAAACAACGCCTGCATCTTGTACATTGTCTGCAGTCTGTTTGTTGTTTTCTGGTTGCTGTTGTTTACTGCAGACTACGTTGGATTTTCTTTCTCCCTTTGGTACATAAAAGTCCATTCTACACGATCAAATGCCTTCTCCACATTCAAAGATACAGAGAAGGCAGGATCCTTCATGGATTTTGTTAATGTCAACATATGAAGAGCCAATCTAGTGTTATGTGAGGAATGTCTATGAGCAACGAATCTGGTTTGGTGCATACCTATAATATAAGGGAGAGCCTTAGCCAAACGTAGGGCCCATACCTTAGCCAACAGTTTTCCATCAACATTTATCAAAGATATTGGCCTGTAGTTTGAAACCAATAAAGGATCTTTATTTGACCAGCAAACTATAGTCAAAGATTCTGCCATAGTACCTGAAATGCAGCCTTTATTCAGTTGAGCTTGGTATAATTTTAATAAATAAGGCATTAATGTATTTTGAAATGATTTATAAAACTCCACAGTGTATCCAACCCTTCCTGGAGCGGATCCAACTCTAAGGGACTTCAATGCTGTCTGAATCTCCTTCAATGTAATAGGTGCATCAAGAGATCCTTTTATGTGCTCGGGAATTTTAGGACCCTTAATTAAATTCAAAAACTCTAAACCATCAAGTTCTTTATTTGAATAAAGCTCAGAAGAATACAGAGTCTTATAATATTCCAAAAATTGTTTTAATATATTATCAATTTTAGAATGAGTAACCCCATTTTCATCTGTAATAGCCACAATCTTTACTTTTCTTTTTTTTTATTTTAAATAATTAGCTAGTAATCTTCCCGCTTTATTCGAGTTTCCATAAAACAAAGCCTGTTGATTGAATAATTCCTTCCTACCCATTTAGAAGAGATCTCATTATAATTATATTTAGCTTTTAAGAGGGACTGGAATGTATCTTGTTCCCATTTTACTGTTAATTTTGCTTCTAATTCTTTAATCTTTTCTTCCAATTCAGAAAACTCTTTTTTAGACTGAGTATTAATATAAGCCGAATTTGAAATTATAAACCCTCTCATGGTAGCTTTAAAAGCATCCCATAAAGTTCCCAATGAGATCTCATTTGAGGAGTTTCATTGAAAATATTCCTCCATTTTTATATTAAATTCTTCCATAAATTTTGTATCCTCAAGCAATGTATTATTAAAGCTCCAAAAAGGTCTCTTTCCATCTTTTTCCTCTAATTCAAATTCTATCCATACTCCACCATGATCTGATAAGATAATTGGATCTATGGTAGCTTTTCTGATCTGTTGTACTAGATTATCTGAAACAAAAATATAATCAATCCTAGAAAATGATTTATGAACATGTGAACAAAAAGAAAATTCCCGAGCATTAAAGTGTAAAATTCTCCAAATGTCTTTCAACCCACAAACTTGAATCAAATTATCTAATCTTAATGATTTTATCAGTCTGCTTGGTTTTTTATCCAATAAAGGGTCCAAAACAGCATTAAAATCTCCCACCACTATTAAATTAGTTGTAGCCAAAGGTAGAAAAATATGTTGGAGTATTTTGAAAAATTCTATTTGATTTGAATTAGGACCATATACATTAAAAAGCGACAGAGTATCCTTGCCTGAGTTCATTTTCACATATACCCACCTACCCATAGGGTCAGCTGAAATCAAGTTAAATGATGCATTATATTTTTTATTTACTAATATGGCAACCCCCCCTTTCTTCCCTACAGCAGGAGCATAAAAACATTCTTTTACCCAACCTCTTTCTAACTTTTTGGATTCTATATTAGATAAATGGGTCTCTTGAATATAATAAATATCCGCATTTTGTTTTTTGAGAAAATTCAGTGGTTTTTTTATTTTTATACGGTGATTAAGGCCATTAACATTTAATGAAAATAACTTCATATACATGTTAAATTATAAATTAATAGTTCTCTATTCATGTTACTATTTATATAATAACCCATGCACATCCAGGGCCCTCACTACCTTACACCCCTTCCCTTACCCTTCCCCCAACCCATTAAATGATACGAATACTTGAAAGCGCTTATCAGGACTAGCAACCAAAAAACTCCTCCAGGTACATATATATAATCATATTAGAAGAATGTAGATTTTCATCAGTTATCATTTATATTATATATATTAGTTGAATCATCTTAATAAACTTATTAAGTAGATTAAATAGAAAAGTATCTTAATCTATTACATTTTATATCTGAACAGATAAAAATAGAAAATAAAATCATCCTTTAAAAGAATTAATAGATTATTATCCTTAAATAACAATTTATTAATTAATTCAACAACCTTTCAGATTAATTATAATAAACAGTTATAAGCCAAGTTTAAAATATTCCATATTTACATGACCTATTATCCTGTCATTATAAAAGCAAGCACCTCTGTCCATAGCTTTAAATGAATATCTGAAATTTTCCCATATTGATTTTAGGAAGATCTCAATCAACCTCCTTATACCAATCATCAAACTAAATTATTTAATGTTTTATGGACTTCTATTTTCTATTTCATTAAATGTTATTTACTGATATTAATTAACAATTCAGATTATTCTCACACACAGAAATTAATTAAAAATAATTAATTTATTCAGATATTCTTATTAGAGATTGTAGAACCCCAAACAGTGCAATCCACTTTCTTCATCTATTTATTATGAATGGAACATCCTTTCTTTATATGTATACTCAATACAGATAAATTATAACTAATATCAAATATGTCTTTAATTCACTTTAGTACAATATATTAATTGATGTTATTTTCTAACATGCTGTTAAATGTGTGACCTTTTAGTCAAAAGCCACATAAATATCTGACATTATGAGCATATCCCTTCCATTACTTACTTAGATTTACTATTCACTTCCTTTCTCAATATTTCAATAACTCACCACTTTCTATTTTCTATTTTATGACTCATTGGATTACCAAAATTCAATTATACTATGCTATCTATTATGCCATACTCGGAACAATTAAGTACAGAAAGGAAAATTATGTAAAAACATATTGCAATTTAAAATTGCTTATTTTCATTGTGTATATTTTGGATCTTGTTCACCATATCCTCCACTAATTTTCCAACATTGGTCTTTTGAGGCTGTCTCGAAGATACAGCCTTCTTATTCTCAAATAGAGTTGTCACTGTGTTCACACCTGCTCTGATAACAAGGGGTGTCTTGGTATGAGTATCTCCCTTGCCTGCAGCTTTCTGCTCTGCCCGCGCCAGCAACCTCTGCTTTTTCTCTTGTTTGGTCTCAGGTCTGTATTTATGAGCCAACTTAAAAAAGCTGTGTGGCTGGCTGACGGTCCAAAGCCTGGGTAAACTGATTGATTGCAGGAGGCACTTTCAAAAGCTTATAAAGAATTGACCTCTGGTGCTGCAGTCGAATGTAACGAGGCCATTTCACAAAGCGAGTCAGATCACGCTTTGGCTGAATATACTGACCATTACCAAAATTCTTGGTCTCTTCTCGAAGAGTGGATTGACAGCCTTCTTGGCCTCCTGCTTCTTGACCACAGAAGGGGCCGGAGCCACCTTCTTCCCTTTAGGCATGGCAGACAGCGACAGAGAAAGGGATGAAATCAAATTTATGAAGTCTCTCAAAACTCTCTTCATACTATGTAGGAAAGGGAAATGGCCCATTGAAACAACACAGACCAACTGCTATTCCCTTCGATGTTCGCTGAAATGTCCCAGGTTGGCACGCGCTGGCTCTCAATGACCCACCTTATATCTTTCTTCAGGCCTGATGCTTCCACTTCCTCGGCGCCTAGGATTGAATCATCGGAGCTTCCATAATATAATTCTACTGTTTCGTCTGTTTAGAATCTCTCAAAAGCCAGCAGACAGTGCAGAGCCTGTTAATGTATGTCCGACTTGATTTCTTCAAAACTATAAGAACTCGTCTGGTAAAAGATATTATACTCCCTTAAATCGTGTCAAAGTGACGTCATTACCAGAAATATAGAATGAGGCGGGACCAAAGGAAACTGTCCAATCAGAAAGCCACATATGAAAGATCCATATCTCATTCTGAAGTTTAGCTGTTAAACTGTAAAATATTTAACTCTTTTCTATCCAAAGAGCACTGTTAAAAGTTATATTAACTCCATTTGTTGATCTTAAAAAAAAAAAAGACCCAATAATTAAAAAAACTGACACTTCTTTAACATTAATCCAATATTGATAAAATCAATCTAATGAAACATACCAACTGATCAATCACAAATTACGTTTAATTTGAATAAGAATTTTCATTCCATTGGCGTTGTTTGTTGTGATATACATTCTTTTAACTTTACCGGGTCTTCAAAATGCAAAAAGATTTGTTTTGATATGTTACCCGAATAACAGCTGGGTAAAAAAGACCGTTTTGAGCCCCTAGCTGTTTTAACTGAGGTCTTAATTGAAGAAATTGTTTCCTACTATCTGCAGTTCTCTTTGCAAAATCCGGTACCAATAAAATTTTTGCATCCTTGTAATTCAAATTTTTGTTTTGTTTAGAGACTTGAAGAATTTCAAATGCTGTTGATACCGCAGAACACAGAATATTAAAGGTCTTGGACCAGTATAGCCAATATTTCTTTTTATACGAATTCTGTGTGCCTTTTCCACTTCGAATGGAAATTTAGATGACAGTGGTATTAGTTTCGGAATAAGCATTTCTATAAAGGCTACAGCATTTTTCCCCTCTGAATTTTCCGGTAGTCCTAAAAGTCTTATATTTCGCCTTCTTGCACGATTCTCTAGATTTTAATTTGTGCTGAGAAATCTTCTTGTATTTTCTGACTTTTTAAACATGTTTTTTGACATGTTATAACTGCTGACTCTGTTTTTTCTAATCTACTTTCCACATTGTCTATCCTTATAGTAATGCCATCCATTTTATGTGATAAACATGTTACCTCTTCAATTACAGTAGCAAGCTTTTCTACGTTGCCCTGTAATAGTTCTCAGATATTCTTTAATTCTTCTCTGGTGATTTTATCTGGTGAATCTTCAGGTAACGGAACCCTGGACGACGCTGACAGATTTTGCTTACTTCTTTTTGATTTTCCACCCAAAAACGCTGTTTCTAAATTAATTTGTTTAGAGGCAGCCATATTTAACAAAAGATGTTTTGTTTTTTGATATCCGCTTTCAAAAATAAATAAAATGTATCCTGGGTAGACGGAGCTACTTAGTTACGCATCCATTAGCCAGCGCTCGCAAACCACGGTTTTGATTAAGCCAATTAAGAAAATTAAATTAGGCACCTAGATTGGCTAGGCACACCAATCTGAATACCTAGCTTCAGGCATCTTTTAATCTACTCTAATGGCAATGATATCAAGTTCCACCAATACAAAGGCAAACAAACACGAACTTGTAACACTTGGCTGAAACAATCAATATGGAGTATACTTTTTATGAAACCCTCAAGAGTCCTGCAATGTTCAATAATGTACATTGAAACAGCTAGCGGCAGGTATGCAGTTTATCTTTCATTGGGTTTTCATATATTATTTGAGCAAGTGAACTCTTCAACACTCATGTAGCATCCTACTTAAACCCACACTGAAATATGTGCAGTGAAAATACAAATATAACCAGCGATACTTATCTTTTGACTGGTCGCTTGATGTTTAGCAAGAACGCCTAGCCCGTAGATAAAAGGCCCGACGGGACCTATTTCGCTAATTAAGGCTTCTTCGGGGGTCTATAATTCAGGCTGCGAAAAAGATTAAAACAATTAATACTAAACTCACTGTACACTCGAACTAACAAACAAGTGAATATTTCTTAAAATAATTAACGGTACTCACTGTGGACAGCTTGACCTAACTTTAGCAGATCAAAAAATGGCATCGGCAAACTGCCGGAACCGCGCATGCGCTTAAGAGTCAAAATTTAATGACATCATAAAATGACCTAACAAAAACTATAACGTGCAGAAATTAAATATTTTTGTGGTTTTAGTTATTTTTAGAAAAATACATACCAATCTATAGCACTGTTCAGGCCTGCTGGCTTACCTGTGTTTAAAGAGAAAATCCACCGACATTCTTTTTGGTGTAGTTTCTTCTGTTTATCACCAACTCTCATATGAGAATCAACTTTATCAATGCAAAAGCACTTTAGATCAGTGAACTTGTGATATAATTGAACACAGTGTTCTACTATGGGAGCTGTTAATTTCTTATTCTTTAGATTTGATTTATGCTCCGATAATCTAACTTTAAAGGGTCGGGTTGACATGCTGACATACCATTTAGAACAAGGGCAAACTATTACATATATGATGTGATCTGTGGTGCATGTCAAAAATTGTCGAATGATAAACCTCTTTCCATTACTAGGGTTGATGAATTCTTCTATGGGGACGGTCACTTCTCAGAAACTACATTTCCCGCATCTAAAAAACCCTTTAGGTAACAAATTAGAGGGGTGCTGATGTGTAATCATCACGGGGCTTAAGATATCTTTAAGATTTCTCTCCTGTGAAAAAGCTATTCTCAAATCAGTTTCTTGAAATAAAGGATGGGATTGCACAATTTTCCAGTTATTTCTGATGATACTGGCCGGTGTTTTACCATGTGCTTAATACCTTAGCACACACGTGCAGATGTCATCTTGCACATCCTTTTGTGATTTGTCTTGCTTTTGTAGAAGAAAATCTCTATTGTAGTATCTTGCCCTTTTTAGTGCCTGATTTAAAATCTTCTCAGGATATCCACCGACAGAAACACATTTTTGGACTTTAAGAACTGTCATCCTATAGCCTTAAGGAAGAATTTGCCTTTCTCGCAGTTTTTCCGATTAAGACGGAATTGTTCTTCATTGACTTCTTTTAAAAAACAGGCTAAGAGATTGAAGAACTCACTCAATGATAGAGGATATCCTGAGAAGATTTTAAATCCGGCACCAAAAAGGGCAAGATACTACAATAGAGATTTTCTTCTACAAAAGCAAGACAAATCACAAAAGGATGTGCAAGATGACATCTGCACGTGTGTGCTAAGATATTCAGCACATGGTAACACACCGGCCAGTATCATCAGAAATAACTGGAAAATTGTGCAATCCCATCCTTTATTTCAAAAAACTGATTTGAGAATAGCTTTTTCACGGGAGAAAAATCTTAAAGATATCCTAAGTCCCGCGATGATTACACATTAGCACCCTGAACAGTGCTATAGATTGGTATGCATTTTTCTAAAAATAACTAAAACCACAAAAATATTTAATTTCTGCACGTTATAGTTTTTATTAGGTCATTTTATGACGTCATTAAATTTTGACTCTTAAGCGCATGCGCGGTTCCGGCAGTTTGCCGGCGTCATTTTTTTGATCTGCTAAGGGCAGATCATGCTGTCCACAGTGAGTACCGTTAATTATTTTAAGAAATATTCACTTGTTTGTTAGTTCGAGTGTACAGTGAGTTTAGTATTAATTGTTTTAATCTTTTTCGCAGCCTGAATTATAGACCCCCGAAGAAGCCTTAATTGGTGAAATGGGTCCCATCGGGCCTTTTATCTACGGGCTAGGCGTTCTTGCTAAACATCAAGCGACCAGTCAAAAGATAAATGTCGCTGGTTATATTTGTATTTTCACTGCACATATTTCAGTGTGGGTTTAAGTAGGATACTACATGAATGTTGAAGAGTTCACTTGCTCAAATAATATATGAAAACCCAATGAAAGATAAACTGCATACCTGCCGCTAGCTGTTTCAATGTACTTTATTGAACAGTGCAGGACTCTTGAGGGTTTCATAAAAAGTACACTCCATATTGATTGTTTCAGCCAAGTGTTACAAGTTCGTGTTTGTTTGCCTTTATCTTTTAATCTAATCTAATCTTCAGTTTATATACCGAGTCATCTTTTATAGAATCAGGGCCCCAGAACTTCTGAATACTGACCCCTATGTGACTCACCTTGGAAGCGTTTTGCAGCTGATTCTCTGAGTGAAAAGAATACATCACACATAACAGTAGGGCAGCTCACTCCAGATTTTGTGATGACATTAAATATACGGTCAACAAACTGCCTCAGGTTTTCCTAGGAAAAAATTAATTGATAAGTAATTTTTGGAGAGCAAACTTGAAGCCTTGCCAATTACATGCTACTGCATCTCTACACCGAGCAGAACTTATTCTTGGAGAAAACAGTTTATGACATGTTTTATGAGGCTGACTTAAGATAATGATGCACATGATTGATAAGAACCCTAATGTCCCTTCTCCAGATCTTAAGCTCATGTATACCAAATTTGGATAAATACAATAATTGAATAAAAGGTATCACAAATTACAAAGAATCTAGTTTCAGGTTTAAATATTACTTGTTGCTGTCTAATGAACTGTATGTTATGGCAAAATGCCACATGCATCAATAGAAGGATAGATGGAGAACATATTTTTTGAGCATAAAATAATATTGGGTATGAAGAGATTTTGTACTTACCCTGGTAAACTCTTTTCCAGTAGATAGGTAAGACATTCTAGACAAAGGCTGCGACCTCTGCGTAGGCACAGCAAATCTGTGTACCATGGACTGTGAGGCCATCTGGAGCCACCAGAATGACGCCGTCCGGAAGAACTGTGATCTTCCATAGAACTCGGCCACCCATTGGTCAAGGAGGAAAAAAAATACAGCAGAATCTCCAGATACCACAGCTGTAGCAGAGCGTCGAGCCCTTTGCTTCTGGGCTCGGAAATTCGACTAAAGAAGTGATCCGCTTACTTACTTCTTGACATGGCCCTGAGGTCAAAGCAGAGTCTTCCCCATTATCGTTGGAATGCTTCTGGGGACAGAACTCACTCGCCTGGATCCAGAGGCTGTCTGCTGGAATGTCATCTACTCCTGCCATCTGTGCTGCTGACAACGCTAGGACATGACTCTCCAATGAAAACAAAGACGGGCTTACTGAGCCAGAGGTGTACTCTGGGTTTCTCTCTGGCGAGTGATGGAAGCTACTGTTGTCATGCCGAATCTCTTTGTCCACCAGCATCTCCTATAATCTCGACAGAGCTAGTCAAATGGTTCTGAGCTCCAACCAGTTGATTGACCACTGTCGCTGAAATGGTGTCCAACACCCCTGAACAGGAAAACAATTGCAATGAGCTCCCCAGTCCCTGCATACGTCATCACCACAAACCGGGAGGCAAAGTATAGTGGAACGCCCATGCGGAGCGATTACAGGAGAAGCCACCAAGCCATGCTTGCTTGGCTTCCAGAGGCCAAGGTAGACGAATCTACAAAGCATCCCTGTGCAGAACCTGGTGAGAAAGTAAAGCATTTTTGTCGAGGATGCATGTGTGCCCTCGCTCAAGAAATCACATCCAACGTGGCAACTATTGATCCCAGAACCTGAAGATAATCCCAAGCTGAAGGAGGTGGTCATTCTGGAAGAGAAGAAAGCTGAGCACTCAGTTTCTGCCAGCAGACTACTGGCAGAGAGATGCAGCCTGCTGCCGGGTTGAATTGAACTCTTAGGTATCCAAGTGAGTACATGGGTGTCAGATGGTGCACTTTAGTGGTTTTTTTTGGGTTGATTTCATTAATGTTTTGAATCTGACAATTCAACCCAGGTCTTCCAGGACATGGAGCCCCCACTCCAACATGCAGCATCCCTCGGCCAACGAGAGAGCTCTGATCAGCCAGTCCTCTAAATAAGGGTGCACCTGGAGACCCATCTGCCGCAGGTAAGCCACCACCGCCACCATCACCATAGTGAAGGTCTGGGGTGCTGAAGTCAGTCCAAAGGACAGGGCCAAGTACTGATAATACCGATCCAACCAGAACCCACAAAACGTAGTGGTAGATCAGAAAAATGGGGTTGTGTAAGTACATCTCTGTAAGATCCAGAGAGGCAAGAAACTGTTCTGGAATCACTGCTGCAATGACAGAACACATGGTCTCCATTCGAAATCATGGAATCTTGAAAACTGCAGTCACGTGCTGGAGATCCAGAAGAGGCTTCCACTCTTCAGTGCCTTTCTTTGGCAAAGAAAGTATATGGAGTATCTGCCTGAACCCGAGAGATTGGGCGATAAGGGGTCCATAGTTTGAAATTCCAGCAAGTGCTGAACGGTGGTCAGAATCCTGAGCACTTTGTCTGGGCAATCTGAGCAGAGCCCACTAACCAATCTGTCAGAGGTCTAGCAAAGTCCAGTTTGTAAGCTGGCCAAATAAACTCCAAGACTCACTGGTCAGGTGTTAACATGCATCCAGACAGGCAGAAATGTTTTGAGAAGGCCCCCAATCCTCAGAGGGGCATCCGTTGACCTGGTGCCATTGTGCCTGTGTATCAGGAAGCACAGCACTGAGTTTGGGAGGCTAGGAACAACTATAGCCATTATACTAGCTTGGGTAGACCTGAGAAAACACCTACAATGTATCACTTGCACATGGTTGGAAGTGCTGGGCGTCAAGAAATCAGAATGACCAGAACCCCAGGAGGGCCGGGTCTGCTATCAGTTTGAGTTGTAGGGCGAGTCATTCAAACCCCTGTCAAACAATCACAGCTGCTGAACAGGCAGCCCAGCCAAAGGAGCCTTGAAGGTGGAACTGGAAACAGCAGCTCACAGCTGCAGAGATGGATTACTCTGACATCTGAGTACAACTCGAATAAGTAAGCATGCAATGCATCTGGCATATAAACCTTGCGCGCCATAACAAAACTGAAAAGAGGGAACCACCGACTCCCTTTCCAGAGTGCATTTTTGAGTGTTGACATGTGTGAGTGACACAAAACATTGCCAAAACAGCTTTAATGCCTAAGGCAGCTTGGTCACCTACATTGGGGGGAAAGGTGCAGTTTGTCACCTGCGCTACAAAAAATCCACCCTGGGCTGAACCAAAGGCTTAAAATCCCAGTGTGGCATAGCTGTAGCAAAAGTCAGCGCACTCACAGGAGAATTAAACTGCTCCAAGACCAGAATGCACATATCAGGGTACGAGGAGATGGTAGCAAGTATACATCACAAAGCTTGAGAAAGAAGTAGTTGGAGCCGGCTGAGAGACCAAAAAGACCTCCTATAAAGATTCAGTAAGAAGGTCTGGCAAAACAGCCAATTTAAATAGGCGCAGGCTTGTGAGAGAATTTCCAGGCTCTCCAAACCCCAGAGGGATCCAAAGATCCAGCACACAGTCCCTGATCTTCCGTCCCAGGAAGCGCTGCACCTATAATTAAGGGGTCAGCAAGCAAATCATCTGCACCTGGATATCCCAGATCAGGGTAAGGTAGCACAAGCATTGTGGCAGGGTGAGTCTAGTCCAAAGGAGTAACGCTACTGAGACACGCCGTGTAGGTGAATTGGGACTGCGCAGGGGGAAAACATTTCAAAATGCTGAAAATGTTGAAAATGTGTCTGGCTCTTAGGGCAAAGGACACATTAAGTAATCAAAACTGAACTTTTCTGAGGCTGTGCAGAGTCCGTAGCCTGGCGGATAGAATTACCAGCCATGCTGAAATCCGAAAACCATGAAGAATGCCTTGCTGGGCTAGCTGAGAGTTTGGTCACCTGCTTCAGCAGGGAAGAGGCAAAGCTGAATGTCCACCACATGACATGTGGCACAAAAACATTCTAAAAGCACTAAAATAGTGCAATGCTGGCATGAATCCACAAGAAGAGAGCCCAAGTACTCCATCCCAGTATGTTTACAGACAAAATTTGCAGTTTGGAAGAAGCAGGGAGCTCTAGAAAATAAAAATGCTAAAAATCCACGATGGCTGCATCACAAAAATCACAATATTTTTCCTATTTCCCAAACATTAAAAACAGCAAGTTTAGATTTTTTAGGAGGGGGAACATAGGGGAATATTCAGAAACAATGAAAACCCCACTTTTCAAATCTTCCCAGATGTCTCTCACAGGCTGTCAGCCTGGTTTGTACTCACTATGACCTGAGGATCAGTTAGAAGTGCTGCAAGCCTGCATTCAGCTCTCTCATAGTAGCTGGATGAGAATAATCATTGCCACAATGCTGGGAATGTTCCTACAAAGCTGGTCTTCAGGCTGCCAGTCAGACTTCAATGTCTGACTGTACCCCCAAAAAAGGATCAAGAGGAGAGTCGGGCAACTACAGACCTGTGAGTCTTACGTCTGTCCCTGGAAAGATGGTTGAAGAACTGATTAAAGTTAGCATAGTCTGGCCCTTGGATACACACGACCTGATGAGAGCCAGTCAACATGGCTTCAGGAAAGGGAAATCATGTTTGACAAATTTACTTCAATTTTTTGAAACAGTGAACAAAAAAATTGATAGTAGAGTACCGGTGGATATAATACACTTGGACTTCCAGAAAGCGTTCGACAAGGTTCCACATGAAAGACTTCTCAGGAAACTACAAAGCCATGGAATAGAGGGAGATATACTAAGATGGATAGGGAAATGGCTGTAAAACAGAAAACAGAGAGTGGGCATAAATGGGAAGTTCTCAGACTGGGAGAAAGTGACTAGCGGTGTGCCCCAGAGCTCGGTACTTGGGCCCATCTTATTTAATATTTTCATCAATGACCTAGAAGAAGGAACATCCAGTGAGATCATCAAGTTTGCAGACGACACAAAGCTATGCCGGGCAATCAGATCGCAGAAGGATAGCGAGGAACTCCAGAACGACTTGTGTCAATTAGAGAAATGGGCAGAAAAATGGCAGATGAAGTTTAATGTGGAAAAGTGCAAAGAAATGCACTTAGGCAGAAAAAACATGGAACACGAGTATAGAATGTTAGGTGCAACTCTGGGTAAGAGCGAACAAGAAAAGGACCTGGGTGTACTGATAGATAGGATCCTGAAGCCATTGGCACAATGTGCAGCAGCGGCGAAGAAAGCAAATAGAATGTTAGGCATGATAAAGAAAGGAATCACGAGTAGACAGAGAAAGTTATAATGCCGCTTTATAGAGCAATGGTCAGGCCACACTTGGAATACTGTGTCCAACATTGGTCTCCCTACCTAAAGAAGGATATAAAACTGCTGGAGAGGATGCAGAGACGAGCAATGAAGCTAGTAAAAGGTATGGAGAACTTGGATTACAAGGAACGACTTGAGAGACTGGGATTGTTCTCCCTTGGGAAGAGGAGACTGCGAGGGGATCTGATTGAGACTTTCAAAATACTGAAAGGAATCGACAAAATAGAGCAGAAAAAAAGTTATTTACAATGTCCAATGTGACACGGACAAGAGGACATGGACTGAAGCTGAGGGGGGACAAGTCCAGGATAAATATCAGGAAGTTCTGCTTCACACAGCGGGTGGTGGACACCTGGAATGCCCTCCCAGAGGAGGTTGTTGTGGAATCCACCATTCTAGGATTTAAAAGCAAACTAGATGCACATCTCCTTATGAGAGGCATACGGGTGACTAAAATTACACCAGGGTACACCTGGCTGGGCCTCCGCGTGTGCGGATCGCTGGACTTGATGGACCTAAGGTCTGATCCGGTGACGGCAGAGCATATAACTATAAACTATGGAAAAACCACAACAGAAGGTATAACAGTATAAACATTCTAAAACACAACTGCATGGAAACGAATAAGATATTCTCCAATATGGGCAGTTATCAAGAGAAGACATAAGCAAATGAAGATGAAACAGTTCAGGTGCCTGATGTTGAAGGCTGGTTAAGCTCGGTCGGAACAACCAAGCCCCTGCCAACTGACTCAGCAGTAGCGCCAGGGGAGCTCCGCTCTGGCTGGTCTACTGGCATTCGACAGCCCAGTTCTTTTAAGGCCATCCAGGCATCCGCCACAGTGTCCACTTTACGATGTTTCCCATTAACAGTGAATAACAATCCAACCGGAAAGAGCCATCTGTAACGGTATCCTTCAGCTCGCAGCCATTGAGTAACTTCCCAAAAAGAGCGCCGTTTTTGCAGGGTCGCAGTAGCCAGGTCCTGATACACCCCGACCGCTATTCCTTGCCAGATAAAGTTGGGATGGCACCGGGCTGCTTGGATAATCCACTCTTTCACCAAAAAATCTCCAAAACAGGCAACTATATTTCTGTTCCCAGCCCCACAAGCTTGTCCCAAACTTCTATGAGCCCGCTGCAGGGCAATAGTACACCGCTCCTCCTCCGAAAGCAACTGTTTGCAAAACTCCTGCACCACTTTCTGTGCATCTTTATTCTGGTCGGATTCAGGAATATCCTTAAAACGCAAATTATTGCGTCTCGAGCGGTTCTCCAAGTCCTCAATTTGCCGCTTTAATTCATCAAGCTACATCATTGCCGTGTCCATCGCAATAGAAGTCTCCTGCAGAGAAGTTTCCACATGGTCAAGCAGTCCCTCAGAGGCCGAAACTCTGCTGCCCAAATCGCTCACCTCCGCACTTATCTCTGCTAGGGCCGCCTTAACATCTGAGCGTAGACTCACTACTTCATTTTTAATTTCCCGGAACCACCGTTCAAGGTTTTCCTCCACCAGCCGCTCATCTGACAAAGAACTGGCCTGTAAGGAGCCAGCCTGCGAGATCGCAGGTTGCTGCGCCATCTTGTGCAGAGCCGACGGGGAGCTATGAACCTGTGATCGGGTTTTCACACTCGCGGTGCCTGGGAACTGAAATTTTTCTAACTTTTTCTTGCTCGTCATACACTCAACGAATGTAGGCACCAGAGATGGGCTCGTACTACGCAGTAGAAAGTGTTTATAAATCGAAATAGCTCGAACCCCAAAGGAGCTCAGAAATTAAGCAGCCATACTTCTCAATGACGTCAATTCCTCCGTTGTATTTTCATATTAATGTTTCCCTGCCATTTTAAAGTACAACTACATCCCTATAAAATGTTACAAACAACCAAGATAGCATTTGTTTTACCTTGTTGTTTTCCAGATTCTCTCCATCTTTTAACTTTACAGGGTCTATTTCGCAAGGTTTATGGGTTTCACAGATCTGAAAGTGATGGATAAAAACAGTATAGAAATTTTAAAAATAAATAAATAAATAATACAAAAGTATATTTATAAAACATCAGAAGCTATCCCATGAAACCAGCTCATTAGTGTGGCCAGTTGCTTGTCCAGCTTCTTTCTGTATGCAATGGAAATGGAACATTCCATGGCACAAAGTATTTTTTAATAAGAGAGAAAAACGCAATTAAGGATGTAACCCCAGAGCTTTTTTCTCTAGCTGGGGCAGATTAAATGGTTTAATTATGCTCCATTACTATCTTACTTTATTACCTTTAGATGATGTCAAGACACTCACTTTCTAGTACCTACTAACTTCAGCATAGGAAAAAAATTAATTTTCAGGCTTCAAACTGATATTCCAACATACTCACTATTGCAGTCAATTAATTAGGTCCTCAGTCAAGACTATTTACAAAACCAGCTAGTTATGTAGCACGAGTCTGCAACCCTTTGCTTTATTGGCTTTTTTGATCACTTGCTACCATGCCAAATAAAAATTTTTACAATATAATTGCAACCAGTCTGTTTGTAAGAGGGTGAGTTACTAACATAGTAACATAGTAGATGATGGCAGATAAAGACCCGAATGGTCCATCCAACCTGCCCAACCTGATTCAATTTAATTTTTTTTTTCTTCTTAGCTATTTCTGGGCAAGAATCCAAAGCTCTACCCAGTACTGTGCTTGGGTTCCAACTGCTGAACTCTCCATCAAAGCTCACTCCTAAGCTGTAGTAAAATGTGTTAGTCACTAACCTTGAATAATTTAGTACCACAGGTTAGTGACTTGGGTGGTAAACTGAATTTTGCATATCATCGTGTATTTCTGGCCACAATAAAGTGGGCCCCAAGCTGGGTGTGTTATCTTACAGAGCCAGTATGGAAACACTATCCCACCATTCCCTCCAGTAATACTCCATCCTTGTGGCAGTATACCCTCCCAACTTAGGTGTCTTCCTAGGGGTTGTGGAGGAGGGAAGGTTAACAATGATCTCTGGATGATCCAGCTCCAATGGCTCCTGACATCAAACTGACTACCTCAGCCCCACAGTGGTAGTCTCATGGTACAACCATTAAGGAGTCAAGCTGCCAGGACTGAGATGACAGAGGCTACCAGGACAGAACAATTCATGTATCAGTCCTGTCCTCCTTTCCACTACCCACTAGGTGAACCTCAGGCAGGTGCTAGAGGAGTGAGAGGGTGGGGAATAGAGTTTTCATACACTATTCTCTTTAGGAGGATCCCTTGAAGCATCAAGCTAAGTTTTAGATGCTGAGCTGCAGTGATTTCAGACAGGAACCATACTGAGTGCAGTAACAGGAGAAGCTATATTAAAAATATAAATATTCATAAACATAAATTAGGGCAAGTTATCATGGTCATACTCTTAAAATAAATAAAAAAATCAGTTTGTAGTGACCCTCCTTTTATTATGCCTGAAATGAAACTGATACCAGTCTTTCAAAAACGCAAATCACCTACTTCAATTTTCCCATCCTTCAGAATGCAGAATGGGATGGTCTTTGGGGCCATGGCCCCACCATTATTTTACCCAACTCATTATCAGCAATTAGAGAGTTTGGGGGTGGGGCAGGACATTGGTGTTATTTGGCCCCTTCAACCAAAAAAGAAAATAGAAAACTTCAAATCTATCTCAGCTAAGAACTTTGTGTGCTCAAACAATGAGCATCTTCAGAAACTTTCTTTTAGGAAAAACACCATTTCCTGACAGGGCAGTGCAGATACAGATTTGGTAATGGCTGAGTCACTGGGAAAGGAAATCCGTGGTCTGAAGTTCTTGCCCAATTTGTTGTAGCCATGGAAAAAACAGTGTCAGACCACAATCAAAAGATTAACACAAAAAAGGCAATATTGCAGTTTATGAACACAGTGATATCTGGGGATACCTTTATTACTTGAAGAACTTTGTCATTTAGGTGGGTGATAGATTACTTAAGGGTCAAGAATTAAGGTACTTATAAAATGAGAAAAATGTTATGAATAATGTTTATTGCCTTTTGCATTTTCTGTTCTCTCCCTATGTAATGTGGACTTGATTTGTTTTCCTCTTGCTACAATACTCTTTTATGTAAGATTGCAAAATAAAGAAAAAAAATTACTTGAAGAAACCCAGGATGACTCTGTGTTATGAGCAGCAGATTAGTGCCCTACGCATCGCTCAGTAATGTTCAAGCTTTTGGTTGTTTCTAGTTACTGCATCCCACATTCTTGAGAAATTTACAGCTTTACCTGGGTCTAGGGCAGGATTAAGGCATAGGAAAACTAGGCATGTGCCTAGGGCCTAAATATTTAGGACAGGCCCTCTCAGATATGTAAATTCAATTGCTGCTAGTATACTGTAAATTTACACATGAGGTAGCGTGTAAATACGGGCACCTGGTTATATAATTGTCCTTTATGTTTCTGTGTTGTTAATTTTTTTAATGCAGATATATCCTCTGCATTATATAACTACCTACTAGAGCACACAAAACACTGTTCTAAATACTTGAGTCCCTCATAAAAGTACTCTTTTACTGACTAGGCTGATGATGATGCTGGGTGTGTATGTATGAGGGACTAATGAGATACAGAGTTCTTAATATTTTGAGGAATAGTGTACATGCCACCCATGAATTTCTGATTTGTAAAGTGGTTTTAACTGCTTTTTTTTTTTTTGTTCAAATCTTTTTATTGGAATTATAGGTAACAATACAGAAAAGAAAACAATACTTATACATACATGTTTAACTCCTTTTAATCTATGCATTCTCAGAGAAGACTATTTTATGTATAGGTTTAAGACTTCTTTAAAAATTCTTTTCACAAGAAAAATAAAGCACCTTTTTGCAAATTCCAAAGGAAAAGGATTTTGTATCACGAGTTTGCATCCTTTAAAACAATAATTTACTTCTCCCCCCCCTTTTACTAAACCATGAGAGCGATTTTTAGCACAGGGAACCACATTGAATGCTCCACGCAGCTCCCGATGTTCATAGTAGAGAATTACACAGTGGCTGTTACACGTGGTTAACTGCGGGTAACCCGCCGAAACAATGACAAAAAAAAATGGTCACCGCGAGTACGGAGACAAGGCCATTCACCTTCCCGTGGCGCGGTGAATGGTCTTGTCTCCGCAGTTAAGGGAATGAGGACGCGTGGTGAATGAGCGCATGGTCCGGCAGCCCCCTCTCTCCCGCCAGCTATCCGGCCATGCATCTCCCTCCCTCCCTTCTCCTTCCCTTCTCTTCGTGGCGATTTCTATAAGGCTATGCGTTGTATTGCAGCCAGAGCCTTGAAGTTGCGTCGCGTGTGGCTGCTGGAAAAGTCTCCTCTGACGCAACTTCCTGTTTCTGGTTGCATCGGAGACTTTTCCAGTAGCCAACATGACACGACTTCAAGGCTCCGGCTGCAATACAACAAATAGCCTTATAGAAATTGCCACAAAGAGAAGGGAAGGGGAAGGGAGGGAGGGAGATGCATGGCCAGCCTGCGGGAGGGAGCTGCTGGACCACGCGACGAGTGCTGGGGGGAGAGGAGAAGTTGCTGAAGCAGTCTGAAGGGAACTGGGGAAGAAAGAGAGGGGAGAAGACGCTGGGAATTGGGAAAGAGACAGTGGGGAGAAAAGATGCTGGGAAATGGCGAAGAGAGAGTTGGGAGAAGGCGCTGGGAAATGGGGAAGAGAGAGTGGGGAGAAGATGCTGGGAAAGAGGGAAACAATATTTGAATCGCTATCCCCTTTTGACTCTTCCCTATCCAATCTCCCCTGCATTTTCTCCTTACCTCCCCTCTCCCATCTACTTTGGTTAACTCCTTCTACTTAAAGAACAATCTTCTCTCTAGGTTTGCAGTGACGGAGTGGTGACGGGAGCGAGCTCACGGGGACGGGGACAAATTTTTCCCCTGTGTCATTCTCTAGTTTATTGAGTTCCTATAAGCATCAGGAACAGTGTGGAGAATTCAGTGCAGCTCCCTGCGCTAATAACTGCTATCACAATTTAGTAAAAAGGGGGGGGGGGTAGTAATGATACTGAAAATCTCCAACCAATAACTTTTTTCTCTTTAATTTTTATCTATTTGTTTGCACAAGAAGAATACATACATTTGTTGCTTTCAAACAAAAATAACATTTTCAATGCAAGCAGACAAGTAGCATGCAAAATGAGTATTTCTACTTTTAGACGTTACCTAGGGCAGAAACTTAACAGAAGACAAAAATGTTAGAAAGACATCATTACCTCGTCTATAATTGGCTTTAGAGTAACCTGAAGATAATGCATCCCAGCCAGCTTCATTGTCTCATCAATACACTTAGATGTTAATGAATTTCCTCTGAAAATGGTATTTGGGTCCCTAGGATAATAAAAAGCAGAATTCTGTAATTTAGTTTTCTTAAGTAAAAAATCATAAGGCATAAGAACAAAAGAAACAATTAAGGGACAGGGAAAGCAATGTTTTTCTGAAAACCATTATTTATTTATTTTGTTTTCTATCCCGTCCTCCTCAAAGAGCATTATCCACCTGACCTCCACTTGACCGAGGACTATCATCTACAACATTATTAGAAGTGCTACAAAATTTTCACTTTAGGCAGCACCAACCACCATGTCAGCTACAGTTTATACAACAATTGTTTCTTGTCTGCTTGTGGCTATTTAAGAAATATTTTTCTTTTTCTTCTCTTCATCACAGTTGTGCAATTGGCCTTTATTTTGTTTTTATTTATTTTAATTCAGTTTAGCAGTGGGATGAACTTGTATTTATTTCTTTGAAGCCCAGTCCTGCAATTGAATTTACAGCTGAAACAGGCCTTGTTGCACTGTAGAAACAGAGGAAATGATGGCAGATAAAAGACAATATGGCTTATCAAGACTGCCCATCCATAGCAACTAATAAGCTCTATACATTTCCTTTCCTTTAGAAACCTGCTGTTCCTCTCCCAAGTTTTCTTGGATTCAGATATCGCCCTTGTCTTTACCATCTCCACTAGGAGGATGTTCCATGCATTCACTACCTTTTCTGTAAAGAAATATTTTCCTAGATACTTGCAAATCTATCCCCTTACACCTTCATCCCATACCCTCTGGTTTGAGACCTTCTTTTTAACTGAAAGAATCCCATCTCCTATGAATTTGTGCCATGGAATACTTAAATGCTTCTGTTATTCTCTCTCTAGCTTTCTTCCAAGGTATACAGAAGCCAACGGATAAAGCCTAGCTATAGCTTTAGAGAGTCAGAAAGAGCTTCCTGGAGTACTCCACTCCACCCCCACTGTTCCTTCAACAGACCGAGAGCTGTAGGTGGGACGGAAAAAAGGAAGACAGCACATTAGAATGGTCCTTGACCGAACACTGAGATGTAGAAGATTGAGAGCCTAATTTAAGCTCTTTCAGAGCATCAGCAATGAAATGGTGAACAGAGACAGACTTAAAAAGTGTGCGGATGGCTGGGTTCTCACCCAAATCCGGACTCTCTGAGACATCATCTTGGCTAGCCCCGGCAAGGGTCTCAGTGAGATCCAAAATAGAAACAGTGTTAGGAAATAGGATAGGAATAATATCCATATAACAAACAACGCAATCCAGATTAGATGTGGCTGGATGAGAGACCTCTGGCACCGGAGCAACTGGCCTAAAGAAAGGCGACACATCTGACGGCTGCCTTGAATGAGCTGGACTTGAAGTATTCGCTCTCCAGTGGAGCCGAGATGAAATCCAGGGAAAATTCACACCCTGTGGCCATTGCTGGGTCCCGCTGATGTGCCCATTCTGCACCAAAGGAGTCCCTAGATTTGGTACGCAGATGAATGGTGCCAGTGTCAAGAATGAAGGAGACCTTCAGTGCTCAATCAATTTATTGTATAAGACTCAACACAGCCATGTGTGAAAAGTTTAATGTTCATACTGGCTGCACTGCTGAGGTCTGAAAGTGAACTGTTCTAAGGCTATCTATGTGACATTATCTAAGTATTGCCTTAGCAGCTAATAATATTGAAACTTATAGCCTGTTACTGCTTCTACATACTGTGACAGGAATCCTGCTAGTCTCACCAGAAACAGTGAGGAAGACCCTGCAAGCCCCATTAAAAACCCTGCCATCAAGTTTGGGAAACATACTGAAGTGTATAGAAATCCTGTGCACAGCTTTAGAGGAGCCTGCTCCTTTAATAAGAGTGTTCAGAATTCAGGCTTACCTTCACAGTGCAGGGTCCTTTACGATCTTGCCTGTCCCTGCTAGTTAGGGGTGTGGCTGGATGCCAAGGCTTCCATTTCCTGAGCTTTCCTCGTTAGACAGAGAGGGAGGCAAACAGCTGAAACAGGCAGCTGAACAAAGCTGGGAAGGAGGCCTGTCCTTCCAGCTGAACCAGCGCCAGCACAGGACCCTGTTGACTGGGAAATGGAGGAACTTGAAGAAAGCCATACTAAGCCAGTCTCAGAAGCCCAGCCAGAGGATTATGCTATGGAGAGTCAAGAGGACTATGTTTTGCTTGACTTTAGTGAACAACAGATGGACTATTAAGCCAAGCAGTTATTTTTCCCTTTCACTGAAGTTTTCATTTTTAAGGTTTGTTTTTTTTTCAAACCTGCCTGAGTGTTTGTGCTGGGGACATTGTGGGGTGTGTCCAGCCACCCTAAAGAACTGTAAAACAGTAGCTGCATTTTTGTTTTTGTTTTATTTTTGGAGCAGCTTGTGCACTGCTCTGAGTTGTGCTTTGGGGGTGAGGAATAATACCTGTGCCTGTCTTTTGGGAGGGCGGCAACACCTGTGGTGTACGGGCCTATCTCTTCCCAGCCTGTTGGGGAATTTGGCTCTATTCAACAGAGCTTCAGCCAGAGCCAGAGTGTGTGTTTTTCAAAAGGAAAACTGTTTGTTTAAATGGACTAATTTTGATAGGCCAGCTAGTGTGGCCGGAAGGAAAGTTTCTGGATTTTTGTTTTTGAAAGTTGGACTTTATCCATTGCACTGGTTGTGCTGAGATTGGACTTCAGTGACATACTTGGAGCTAAAGGAGAAAAGTATGCTTAGAGCTCAAGTATGGGAAGCTGTGAAACTTTACTTTACCTTTGAAAATCACTGAAGGACTTGAGCGTCCTTGAGAGCTGGTGCCATACCTACCACCCTGTTTAAGTTTTGTTTTTGCCATTAAAGTGTTTTCTGCATTATATAACAGGGGAGTCTCAGTGTGCAATCTTTGGGAGGTACTGAGAGCTGTGTTCCACTGCCTTCATTCAAACTTGGGACAGGGATTCAGAGGGGCAACTAGGCCTAGCCAGGCCTGTCCCACAATACTCGCAAGTAAAGGAGACTAACCCACTGGTCAAGACTTGTATGCTTTTTGCACTAGAAACTGCATTTCTGATACTTACAGGTTGCAAGAAATACCACTTTAAAAAAATGTCTAAACAATTCTGTCAACTCAATATTTCAACAAAATGTATTCATGGCATCAGAATTGAGAAATTGACTTGGTGGGTAGGGAAGGGGAGAGCAATTTAAGGGTAGAAAACAAACATTTTCACAAAGTTCCAGACCCTAACATGGGCACCTTATTTCGCTTGACAGGCTGCCTCAAGAGATATAATTCTGTTCTAGTGTCATGAGAGTGGCAAGTTTATACCCCCTGAGGCAGCCTACCAGGCAAAATAAGGTACCCTTGTTAAGATTTAGAATTTTGTGAAAATGTTTGTTTGAACAGAGATTTAGTACCGCTGAATAAAATACTGCACCAGAAGACTGAGGATTAATTTTGGAGAAACAAAAATATATTGAAGATAAGTAGGACTACTACTATTATTTTTTTGATCTGAATATAAGGACTTATTTTGTTTGCTGGGAACACTGGTTGTGATTTTTTCCTGAATATATCCAGAGTTATTGCATTTTCACTAAATTTTTTTTCTGTAATTTTCATTGGCTAAGATTTTGAGGACTTCCTACTATTAAAATTGTTCCTAGATGTACAAGGGCATATTTTTCTCACCACACTCTAATACATAGGTAACTGAAAGCCCCCATTATTTTTCTGTTGTCTAATTTATTAGCTTCACTAATGTCTGATAACATTTCATCATCTGTCTGTTCATTCTGGCCAGGCAGACAGTAGTATACTGATCCGGTGAAGGCATTTCTTATGTTCTTATGGAGGAGGTTGTGACGGAAACCACCATTCTGGGATTCAAGGGCAAGTTGGATGCTCACCTTCTTGCAAATCACATTGCGGGATATGGGTCTTCAACAGGAAACACCTAGCTTAGCCGCCGCATGTGCGGGTCACCGGACTAGATGGACCCAAGGTCTGATCCGGTGAAGGCATTTCTTATGTTCTTATCATTATCCTTTTCACCTTTACACATGGAATTTACATCCATTAGGATGCTAGGGCATATTTTCTTTCCAGCAGAACTTTTATTCTATTTGATGCAAGGACCTCCACCAGTGTGATCACCCTACCTCTGCAATATAACTTGTACCCTGATTTGACAGCATCTCACTGGCTATCATTCTCCACCAAGTCTGAGAGATATCTAGTATATCTACCTTTTCATTTTATATTCTAACACTCCCTTCAGCTTTGGGCAAAATACAGTACAGGATCATGTACCCATCAGCTGCACCCTGTCTCTTGCTAGGCAGCACAGATTTAAAATAGTGCATAAAAGTGGCTCTCCTTCAACAAATGTATAAACAACTGCAAAGTTTAACCCCATTTAGTACCTTCAGTGATGCATTAAATTGTATTCTCCACTAGGGGGGGTTACTTTATGTGTAAAGTATGTTTAATACATAAAGGAGATGGTATACTGTTAACCAACACCAGTCAATCCACTCAAATAAATTAGTCTTCAGACCCTCAGAAATGCCCCCATCCACTCCATTGTAGTTTCAATAGTGGTTGGATTTACACATTAGATCCTCACCGGGTCACTTATAATCTGTTGTGAAGATAGAACTTTACTCTGACTATTTTGCCAACAATCTTCTTATAAAGCTAATACTTAGCTGAGGTGGTGCATTCAAAGGGATCTATCACCTTTGAATGCACCACCCTTTGAATGCACCACCTCAGCTAAGTATTAGCTTTATAAGAAGATTGTTGGCAAAATAGTCAGAGTAAAGTTCTATCTTCACAATAGATTATAAGTGACCTAGTGAGGATCTAATGTGTAAATCCAACCACTATTGAAACTACAATGGAGTGGATGGTGGCATTTCTGAGGGTCTGAAGACTAATTTATTTGAGTGGATTGACTGGTGTTGGTTAACAGTATATCATCTCCTTTGTGTATTGAACTGATATTATCCTCTCATCAACATATTAAAGTATGTTTATACATACACAAATGTCTTTTTATATAATTGACAGCTAAAAATGCATATGTACCTTTGTTCACAATATCAAATGTACTTATGAGTGCACCACTCATGGGCATACTTGCGAACAAACTTTGGATGAAGATGATATGGAGTAGCGATGTATATATTTATTTTATACAAGAAAATACGCAAAAGAGTACATGCAGCAGGTATAAATTTGTGTGCTATCGGGATTGGTTTGGGGCGCTTTCATCTGCTCCAATTAAAACAAAGTCCTTCCTATTAGTCAATTTTTGCAGCTACAGAGAATCTGTACATTAGAAGATTTTAAGGCTCAGGCTTTAATAGTGAAATAAAGATTTTTTTTCAATGGGGTATCCAGCAGGAATTATTAAACAAGCTTATTTAAGAGTGCATTATGCTAAAAGGAATCTATCATTGGAATATGTTCAGAAGGAATCACAGTGTTTTGACCTTTGTGCAAGCATATTCTCAATTATCAAGAGAGGAGACCCAGGCAGTTCTTCATCATTGGCATGTGTTAGAATTGCTTAATATCTTTAATACTAAACCTATTTTTATGTTTCTCAGATTCAAAAAACATTGGTGAATATATAACAGCAGGTAGCATGAAGGAGATTTTACAATATGAATAGGCACTCATTCTCAGTGTGGAAATTGCGAATGATGTTTATTATCTTTAACAGATCCTGATTGGGTCCATCCCAAATACAGGTAAAACATATACCACTATGTTTGAGACTACATGCAATACTGCTTATGATGTTTATTTGATCCAAAGCTCTGGTGGTCTCTTATGTGAGCAGGACATTATGCTTCATTAAATTAAGATTAAATGAACATAAATTGTGTATCAGGATAATACAAGAGACAATTCTGTTGGTATTTCACTGAATAAAACGCACAACATAAAGTTCCTGATACACGCTGGCACATTACTGGTGTGGTTTCAAGAGGATGAGATTGTGTCAATTATGATAGCTTTTTGAATGAACAGTGTTGGATCTTAATACTGTGAGGCCTATTGGACTGAATGAAGAAACTGAGTAGATGATGTTGGTGTAATCTGATTGGCTGGTTGTGATCAGCTGTCTTGTATCTAAATTGAGAAAAACACGGGTGCATTTTATATTGAGAATGGATGCATTGAACTAGTAGTGAATGAAAATAAGGTTAGAGTCTTTAAGAAATACGCATTTTTTTGGGCATATTACATAGGTGTTCTTTTACATTTATTTCCAAATTCAATATATGGCACGCAAAATTGCACGTGCAAATTTGGGCATGTGCAATTAATTGATCAATGAGCCAATTAGTGCCAAAAACTGAGCACCAACAATCAATTATTGGCGCTAATTAGCAACTCATTTGAATTTATATGCACATCTTTAGTCAATAGTCTATAAAATTGTATACATAAAAGTTTATGTATGGATCCCAAAAGGGGGAATGGTTATGGGAGGGGTATGGGCGAGTCAAGAGTGTTTCTATAATTTGCATGTAGTGTTACAGAATACAGGAGATCTGAGCCTAATTTAAGCATGAGGATTTACACCAGGCTTTAGTTGGTATAAATTATTGCACCCAAAATTGGGTGCGGATCCCAGCATTAAGTGCTACTCTAGTATCTAACGTTTGAGCACCATTTATAGAAAAACTTACTAAGCATTTCTTTTGACGTCCAAATTTGGATGCCATTTATAGAATTTAGTCCTTACTATCCATACTGTATAAATGAAAAGCTATTAAAATACAATTTTAATACATACCAGTGTAATTGGCAAATTAAAAAAATACTTTATAATATAAAGAAAACAAAAAAATGCAGGTGTATGTAAATTGCTGGCTACTTACTGAGTTCTGTTCACTTCAGCATTTGCAATTGTACTTATGAAAGGCACAATTTTGCCAAAGTGTAAGAAAAGTCTAACGAGAGGTATGGCTGCTTCCTGTTTTTCTCTGCAAACTTCACCCAACACATGTGCTGCAGATGCTGAAACAGGCTGAATGGTGAGAGAGAAGAAAACACCACTTTTTACACAGCAAGATATGCTAAATTAGGTTGATGCACCAACAATCTCAAGTTTTGTTCCTTTTGGTGGCTGGTCTTTTTTGTCATAAGAGGACAATAAATTAAAAAGGAACTTCAAAACATTTTCTACAATCTAGATGAAGGCAGAACTGTTTCAAGGAAAGAATTTGGATAGGAAACAAATTCCAAAACTATGATTTTTGAAACAAAAATTGTCTTTCTGAAAACTGTCCACTTACTTTCCTCCTCATTGTAGAGGTGGGGATCATTTGGCCTTTATCTGCCATCATGTTTCTATGTTTCTATCAGTGGTCCCAATAATTGGCAGTAATGCACATAGGTGCTAGGTACTATTCTATAATGTATGTAAAAAGTCACTTACCACTGGCTTCTATGTATGGTGTCCATATTGCACACTCTGCCAAGATGTGTGTGCAAATTAATTGGATAAAAAGCTCTTAACCATCAAGAATTGGGTGCTAACAACTAATTATTGATGGCTACTGGTACTCATTAGAATTTGCAGGTTTGTATGGCTGTATGCTTTCCTATCAAGCAGGGTGCCTAACTCCTATAACATGTACACCAAAATGAGGTATCGCCATAGGAGGGACATGGGCGTGTCAGGTAATTTCAAAATGTTATGTGCATAGTTGTAGAATACTTCCTCAGCATGCCTAACCTGGGAGAGAACATTTTTACCAGGTTTCAGCAACTGTAAGACTGGTGCCCAAAGTTAGGTGTAGGAATCAGTACTATGCGCAATTCTATACACACCCTATATAGAATAGTGCAGTGTGCCAAATTTTTTGATGGACTTTTTTGAGCCCCATTTGTGGAATTTCCCCCTTAGCATGTAAGTGCATGGAGGTGTACACATAGTTGGAGTATGGGTGGGCTGAGGATGTGTCACCAGGTGACGGGTGCAACTTATAGAATGTGATCATTTGCCCATGTAAATTAGTGTATGTGGGCAAAACAAGAAGTATGCTTAAAACTAGAATTATAAATTACAGGAGCTGTATTCTAAGAAGCATTATGTCATCACCTTTTGTTCCACACTGGACCTCTGTTGGACACACAACTAAAGACATGAAATTCTGCGCTATTAGTCAATTTACCACTAGATGGCGAAGATGTAATGTTCCCAAAATACAAGTGGGAAATAATGTATAAAAAAATCTGGTGCTTAAGATACCTTGTGAAAGTAAATAAACACCATTCACCAGAGAAGTCAATTGACAAAACTTATGTTGCTGCTTTTCTTGTGCTCAGAGATACGCTGAATCATGACACCGTTATGTGAGCAAACAACCTACCCCTTTGCAAGCAAAATGATTCATGTTACAACCGGGTTTTTCTGAAGCAGCCAGTTGGCGAAACGCATCAGGATCCGTGATTTAATTCTAAAGTTAAGTACAACTGATTTGAGCACATATAAATCTATGAGTATTCTCTATTAAGTAAAAGAAGTAAAAACATTTGTGTAGTGATTGAGAACAAGAGCTGTTTTCAAAGTGGGTTGTTTGCTCACATAACGGTCTTATGATTATCACAATTTACTTTTTTATACCTTTACAATGGGTTCCTTTATATGCCTCATTTTTTCATATTTTTTAAATTATGCCTTCATTTTTTATTTTATAATTACTTATAATTTATATTTAAATGTTTAGGGCTTGATTCTGTATAGGATGCCTGGTCTCAGCAGCTACCTAAGACGCTTTTGAGAATCACACAGGGGCATTCAAAAATAGAATCACGTCTGTCTTAATGGACAGACACCTAACCCACCTAACTATACAATTCTTTAACTGGTGCCTGTGGCATGGACACCGGTTAGAGAATCATATTGCTGCTGAGCTGATCATGAAGAAAGGCTAAATAAATTGCAGCTGTACTCACTAGAGGAACGAAGAGAGAGGGGGGACATGATTGAGACGTTCAAATATGTCATGGGCCGTATCGAGGTGGAAGATGATATCTTCTGTCCTATAGGTCCTTCGACCACCAGAGGGCATCCGCTGAAAATCAGGGGAGGGAAATTTCGAGGTGATTCCAGGAAATACTTCTTCATAGAAAGGGTGGTCGATCATTGGAACAGTCTACCTCTGCAGGTGATTGAGGCCAACAGAGTGTCAGATTTTAAGAGAAAATGGGACATTCACGTGGGATCTCTAAGGGAGTAAAGTCAGGGGGGTGGGTCATTAGAGTGGGCAGACTTGATGGGCTATAGCCCTTTTCTGCCGTCATATTCTATGTTTCTATGTTTCTATCATAGCAAGGGAATCTCCCTGCCGCAATCAGCTGAGCAGCTGCAGCAGGAAACACCCCCCAGCCCACAGAGTCGGCAGCAGGAGGATGCCCAGTGCCTCCTGCCTGCATGCCACCCCCCCATATGCTCCCAATCCCTCCTGCTGGCACACCCCCCCCTTGAAAATCACCAGCAGGAGAGATGCCAACTCCCTCCTGCTGGAAATTCCCCACCCCCTGAAAATCACCAGCAGGGATGCCCACTTCCTCCTGCCAGAACTCCCCCGAAGACATGCTCCCACCCCCAACACCCCCAAGCCCATCCAGATCCCCTCCCGTACCTATTTCTCACAGGACGGCTGGAGGGGTGCTTACTCCGGTCAGCAGGCCCACCTCCACAGAATGGTGGGCCTTCCCTGAGTGGCCTAAGGCTCTGATTGGCCCAGGCACCTAAAGTCCCTCCCATAGGAGGGGCCTTAGGCATCAGGGCCAACTAGAATCTTAGGCCTCCCTCCTAGTGCATTCTGGAATGCACTAGGAGTGGCCTAAGACTCTGATTGGCCAGATCCCTTAGGCCAACTTGCAAGAAATAGGTATGGGAGGGGATCTGGGTGGGCTTGGGGGTGTTGGAATGGGGGCATGTCTTCAGGGGGGTTCCAGGAGAAGGGAGTGGGCATCCCTTCCTGCTGGTGATCTTCGGGGGAGGGGGTTCTGGCAGGAGGGATTGGGCATTCCACAAGGGATGCCTCGGGGGGGGGGAGCAGAAGGAGGAATTGGGCACTCCTCCTGCCACGGAATGTGTTGGGAGGGTTCGCCATTGCGGCAGGAGAAATTCAGCACTCCTCCTGCTGTGGACATTCGGGGGTGGGGGAGCATTCGTGGGTTCTGGCAGGAAGGAGTGGTCATCTCGCCTGCCAGTTGACTTTGCATGGGGGATGGGTTCCCTGCTGTGGCCACTAAATTGATTGCGGCAGAGAGATTCCCTTGTCACAATTGGCTCAGCGGCCACGTCTATTTAAAATGTAAACCAGCATTTTTCTGGCCTACATTTCAGGCACCTATCGCGACCCTAGGAAGACACCTAGGGATGCCTAAGCTATCTTAAGGCCATTTCCTTGCAAAAACCACGCCTAGCCTTGGGTGAGCTTAAGTGACCCTATGCGTCTCCCTAGCCTCACAAAAATAACTACAGTGTAAGTGACCTGCCTCAGGGTGGTTTTTTTTGTTTAGTTTTTTTTTAAGTGCATCCTGATTGGTTGGTTAGACAGCAGTAGGATGCCATTTATAGAATTTGGCCCACAAAGTCCAGCCATCACAGCTTTTTATATTAGCTTATTACAGTGTTATTGAAAACTGCTACAATTAAACCTAAGTTGAAGAAAAAAAAAAAAAAACAGGTGGAATGGTCAGTTTTGAGTAATTATAGACCCATAGCAATGTAGTCATTTATGGAGCAAATTATTGGAAAAAATAGTATTGAAACAACTGGAGCGAGAAAAGCTGTTACATAATCACCAATTTAGATTTTGAACAGATCACAGTGTTGAGGCCTTGTTTGTAACTACAGTAGATGAACTGAAAAAAGGGATGGATAAACGAAAGATGATTTGTTTAGTCTCCTTGGTATCATCGGCATTCGATACAGTAGATACAGGGGTGTTGATGAATAAAATGAGAGCAATGAGAATAGGGTGTATAACACACGAACGGTTCAAATCCTATTTCCAGAATCATTCAGTTTGTGTGCAGAGTACCGTATTTTCACGCATATAACGCGCGCGTTATACGCGTTTTTACCTACCGCGCATACCCCTCGCGCGTTATATGCGTGAGCGCGGTATACGAAAGTTTTCAAACATAGTTCCCACCCCGCCCGACTCACCCCCCCAGCAGGACCACTCGCACCCCCACTCCGAACGACCACTCGCACGCGCTCCCACCCGCACCCGCATCCACGATCGGAGCAAGAGGGAGCCCAAGCCCTCTTGCCCGGCCGACTCCCCGACGTCCGATACATCCCCCCCCCCGGCAGGACCACTCGCACCCCCACCCCGAAGGACCGCCGACTTCCCGACAATATCGGGCCAGAAGGGAGCCCAAACCCTCCTGGCCACGGCGACCCCCTAACCCCACCCCGCACTACATTACGGGCAGGAGGGATCCCAGGCCCTCCTGCCCTCGACGCAAACCCCCCTCCCCCCCAACGACCGTCCCCCCCCCAAGAACCTCCGACCGCCCCCCCAGCCGACCCGCGACCCCCCTGGCCGACCCCCACGACCCCCCCACCCCCCTTCCCCGTACCTTTGGAAGTTGGCCGGACAGACGGGAGCCAAACCCGCCTGTCCGGCAGGCAGCCAACGAAGGAATGAGGCCGGATTGGCCCATCCGTCCTAAAGCTCCGCCTACTGGTGGGGCCTAAGGCGCGTGGGCCAATCAGAATAGGCCCTGGAGCCTTAGGTCCCACCTGGGGGCGCGGCCTGAGGCACATGGGCCCAACCCGACCATGTGCCTCAGGCCGCGCCCCCAGGTGGGACCTAAGGCTCCAGGGCCTATTCTGATTGGCCCACGCGCCTTAGGCCCCACCAGTAGGCGGAGCTTTAGGACGGATGGGCCAATCCGGCCTCATTCCTTCGTTGGCTGCCTGCCGGACAGGCGGGTTTGGCTCCCGTCTGTCCGGCCAACTACCAAAGGTACGGGGAAGGGGGGGGGGCGTGGGGGTCGCCAGGGGGGTCGCGGGTCGGCTGGGGGAGCGGTCGGAGGTTCTTGGGGGGGGCGGTCGTTGGGGGGGAGGGGGGTTTGCGTCGAGGGCAGGAGGGCCTGGGATCCCTCCTGCCCGTAATGTAGTGCGGGGTGGGGTTAGGGGGTCGCCGTGGCCAGGAGGGTTTGGGCTCCCTTCTGGCCCAACTACCAAAGGTACGGGGAAGGGGGGTGGGGGGGTCGTGGGGGTCGCCAGGGGGGGTCGCGGGTCGGCTGGGGGGGCGGTCGGAGGTTCTTGGGGGGGGGGCGGTCGTTGGGGGGAGGGGGGTTTACGTCGAGGGCAGGAGGGCCTGGGATCCCTCCTGCCCGTAATGTAGTGCGGGGTGGGGTTAGGGGGTCGCCGTGGCCAGGAGGATTTGGGCTCCCTCCTGGCCCGATATTGTTGGGGAGTCGGCGGTCCTTCGGGGGGAGGGATGTATCGGACGTCGGGGGGGGGGGCATCAGGCTTTCAGGATGGGGACAGACCTTCAAGGGGGGACAGTGCACGGAAGTCAGGGGGGGGTGAACGGAGAGTCGGGACAGCGCACGGAGAGGCGGGGCAGTGCACGGAAGTCAGGGGGGGGTGAACGGAGAGTCGGGACAGCGCACGGAGAGGCGGGGCAGTGCACGGAAGTCAGGGGGGTGAACGGAGAGTCGGGACAGCGCACGGAAATTCAGGGCAGTGCACGGAAGTCAGGGGGGGGGTGAACGGAGAGTCGGGACAGCGCACGGAAAGTCGGGGCAGTGCACGGAAGTCAGGGGGGGGTGAACGGAGAGTCGGGACAGCGCACGGAGAGGCGGGGCAGTGCACGGAAGTCAGGGGGGTGAACGGAGAGTCGGGCAGCATGCGCGGTATAATCGTGAGCGCGTTATACCAAAGTTTTTGTGCTTATCATCGTGATTTCTGCGCGCTATACACGTGTGCGCGTTTTATACGGGTGCGTGTTATTTGCGTGAAAATACGGTAATGGTCAGGTATCTAAACTAGTGCCCACTTGTACAGGAATACCACAAGTTTCTGTGCTCATGGCATTATTATTTAATCTATATTTAGCCTCATTGGGATCTGTGTTTCAAGATTTTAATGTAAGTTACCATTTTTATGCAGAAAATTATTCATTTTTTTTCAAGATGGAGGATTGGGAAGTTTAACTACAACCCAAATCATTGATATATTTGCAAGCGGTGGAAGAGTCAATGAAAAATCATAAGTAGGCATTGAAACTTAATAAGACTGAAATGATGGTGATGAGCAAGGATGAGGACCCAAGGTGGCCCAAATCTATTATTTGTGACCTCCATATTTCAATATAGAAAAAGCTTAGAACATTAGGGTTCTGGTTAGATCCCACTTTGACTATGAAGGGTCAGGTGCCGGCAGTGATTAAAGCTGCTTTCTTTCAGATGCGGGTGCTTAGCAGGTTAAAATCTATATTATCACATTATGATGTTCACATAGTATTCAAACAATAGTTTTACAGAAATAAGACTACTGTAATGCATTTTTTGGGGGATAGTATCTTCCAGGTTGTCCAAAATGCTGCCTCACAGTTAACATGTGGAGGGAGCAGATTTGAACATGTAACGCCATTACTGAAATAGCTTCATTGGCTACCAGTAAATATCAAGTTATTTATAAAGTGCTTGTGTTGATATTTAAGACAAGTTCATTTTAAGATCCTATGGTATTTGACACAGGTGGTAAAAGTAACATAGAAACAGACAGCAGATAAGGGCCACGGCCCATCTAGTCTTTGAGGTCAAAAGGGATGTTACAGTTAGTTATTTTATTTATTTATTTGCTCAATTATTTAGCCCATCCTCCCAAAGGAGCCCAGAACAGGTTACAAAGTTATTGAAGAAATTACAACTGTGCATTATGAGAAAATAAGGTTTTCTATTATCTCAGTGGCAGGAGTGCTGTTATGGAATAACCTGACAGGATCCCTTTGATTGTTACCTGACCTACAGAAATTTAAGGTTTTAAAAACAACTTTATTAGTAGAGGCTTTTTATTAAACAATTTGCTGATGAATTTTATGATTATAAAATATATATATATATATATATATATATATATATATATATATATATTTATGCTTTTTGTTATTTGACAGTTATGTATGTATCTTTGTGAATCATTTAGGCATAAGCGGGTTAAAAGAATTTTTAAATAAATAGTACGTCATGACGCAATTGAAGAAATACCACATGAACCCTTATCTCCTACAAAATGGTGAAAGTAATAGTGGAAGTAAAAGACAGACTGTTTTGAAAATGGACATTTTCTCTACTGGATTTCTGGACTTTTTTTTTTTTTCCGTCCAAATTAGACTTAGACATCTTATCGAAAATGCCCTCACTATGTTGTGTGTATAAAACAGGCAACTTTTTACGTTTCTCTCATAAGCATCCTATTATAAAAATAAGCTCAACCCATCAAACTGAATTGAAAGAAGAAATTCTATTCCTAACGGCTACTATAACTCTTGTCAAGGCACAGGAAAGCTTTAAAATGATGTAGCTAAATTAATTTTAAAAAAAAAATTATAAAAAAGTATTCCATTCAACTACTTTCAGTGTTCGGTTGAGAGCTCATGGAATTCAGAGTGAGAGAGAGAGACATGACAGCTAACATACCAGCAGCCAAGAGTTTAATACAAGAAGGCAAGATACAGCCAGAAAACCTTTATTTAGACAGCAAATCATGTTAGGCCATTCAGTTAATATGCTCAGAAGGGCTGTGTATTTTAGGGGAAAAATTTATTGCATTCTTAAGGTTTATGATTGTGTTGTATTGTAATTTATTTTGTGTACAATTATAATGTACTTTGAAGTTTTCTTAAGAGTGGGCAATTCAGAAATGTAACTAAATTAACAGTATTAAGAAGTTTCACTACCTGTTGTTTTCCAAAACTGCTATAAGATAAAAGCAGAAGGGTGTGTCTTCACAGAGATTACATCTCCAGCACAAAAACATGTTTAAAACGATTCTCAAAAGTCAAAAAGGTAGTAGGTGTGGTGGAGGACTGAGGTTAGCTAGGATGCCTTCCTAGTTGCAAAAAGGCAAGCCTTAAAAGACAAGCTCCTCTACAATCTGCTGTGCAGCTTACCTCAACATCTGCAGATTTCAGCAAGAGTTCTCTGAGTGGGCTGTAATATTCAGAAGAAAAAACATGGTCCTCAGTATAAACCACGTTTAACCTTAGTGAGCCAAGGTCAACAGGTTTCACAAACTTGCCATTATCCCTGGGCTGTAGAAAGTACCTGCCACAAATAGTAAATAATAAATTTTGAAAGCAATTTAGCCATATTAAGGGCAATTCTATAAATCAGATACCTGCCTTTATACACAAATTATGTTCATAATACTGGCATATATATGCATTTACAGTATGTATGTAAATGGCAATACTGTGACTAAGCGCTATTCTGTAAGTACCCACTTGCTGATGGGGTATTTGCAAGGAAGTGTACCGAGGGGAGCAGCATGAACAAGACATATGTGAAAAACTTAGATGCGACAAGACACTACTTAAATCCATCTGAAGAATCAATGCACTAGTCCCCAAAACTAAATAGGCCATAAAGGTGATCAATCAATTAGGCCAATACAGTTTCTGCACTGAATCCTGAACGGAATCCTGATTGAAAACTGTGGAGGCCTTCAAATTTATCCAGGTAATTTACTATTTCAACATTTACTAATCCTTCCATAAGCTTCGTGAATAGCAGGATGGTGGCAATAGGTCTGAAGTTTGAATTACAAGTAAGACTCTTTAGTATTTTTTACAATTGGAGTAACCAAAATTTGGCCTATTTCCTTCATGAACAATCCTTCTTTCAATGAGGAAGCAATCCATTTAAAAAGATTGGATTTCTTTTTTAATTCTTTATTGATTTTCCAAACTGCAATAGTGCAACATACAGATATATAACATACAATTAATCGACAAAAGCACATTGAACTTAGAAATATAGCATTCTTCATTACATTAGATGGGCAGTTGTCCAGATGACAGTTGGATTTAGCATATTTAATAAATAATTTACAGAAAATTGTCCAATCCGGGGAATTAAATTGTTCCCAGGTCATAACTGCCCTAACACCATCATGTAATTGAATGATAGTCATATCGTGATCTTTATTTGGTAAAGAGCTAAAGTATGCTCTCAAATACAGATTTTAGTTTTAAAACTCAGCAAGAGCCTCTGATGAAGATGGGCTCTGCAATTTAGCCCTTTGTCTTAGAATCTATGTTAAACAAATCATTAACCAATTTAAATAGCTCCTTACTATTTGCCATACCAATTTTATGAGCATAGTATTTAGTTCGTTTCTCCTTAATCAAATTTTTATAATCTTTCAATTTTAATCGCCAACTAACCATATCCTCTATTTTTAGCCAAGTTTTTTTCAATTCCCTTTTTAGCTCTAATGATTCGTCATCAAACCAAACATTAGAAGATCTAACTTTCTTTGTGTTATTTTTTAGAGGCGCAATCATATCTAATATCTGTTTACTAGAGTCATTCCATTCAGATAAAAAATTACCATCTAATTCAGATTTTACTTTTAAATCATAATGACCCCCAAATTCTACATGATTAACTAATCCTCTACTAGTAACGGTAATTGTCTTTTTGGATTCCTTGAATTCCTCAGTCCTACTGGATTTCCTGCCAACTAAGTTCCAAGTTACAAAGAAGGTGATTGGACCAGATAGAATTAGTCCATGTAACCTGGTGAAAGAGTATTTTGGGATTAATAGGCTCTTTAGATGAAAAAGTCACTAGATCTAATTGGTGACCTTTTTGATTGGTTTTGTAATACCATATACCTAGGTACAGAATCTTACTAAGCAATCCCTGTCATTTCTCATTTCAGAAGTCCTTCTGGATTGTCAGAGATGGCCCTTGACTTCTGCTGAGAGTCTACCAGATCAGGCTAAAAATGGAGCCCATTTACTAAGCTACAAAAAGCATTAATGTGGTTTAGCATGGCAAAAAATTCTTCCTGCAGTGAGTGCTAAAATATTTTTTTAAGGATCATGCTAACTAGCTAGTGAGTGTACCATGTGCTAACTGGTTAGTGCAGGGTTAAAGCAGGAGTATTTACTGCCTCCTAATTAAATAGGAGACAATAAAGTCCATATTCTATAAATGTTGCCTTAAGTTAGGTGCCTAATTTAATTGGCAAAACCATTTAAAAATCATTTTAAAATAATGTAGGCACCTACTGGCACCTAGAAAAACTTCGCTTTCATCGCATCTATGGAGGCACATTAGAATGCCTATGGTTGAAGCAGGTGTGGTTAACACCAGAAATGACCTTAAGCATTCTAAGGCATCTCTGTAGATGCGATTCTCGTCAAACATAGGAGCTGGAAAAGTAGGCCTTTAAAACCTTGGTCTACATTTCCAGTGCCTACCTTTGAAGAAAGCTGAAATTCTGTAAACGACGCCATTACGTGATCGGCTGCTGATAATGGCGCCATTTACAGAATCCATCCCTAGGTGCTCCTATGTAACTTAATACTTTTGTTTATTGTGTGCACTAATGGAGAAATTAGAATAGTACCAGCAAAAATAAAAAGGAAAAGTAGCTCTTTTACTGGCACGGTAAAGTCCTGCGTTAGGACATAGTACAGCCATTTCTTACTGCAGCTTAGTAAAAGAGCCTCATATTTATCTATTTATAACTACTACAGATATACACATTGTTTAGGGAAAAAAAAAACCTAACATTTTCCAAATAGCCCCATATTCTATAAACAACGTCTTAACTTAGACCAGTAGGTGCCTAAGTTAAGTTTAAAACGTCGTTTAAAAATGGACTTAAGAGAAATTATAAGGTGCCTTAAAAAACTGTGTCAGAATCACGCCTATTGGCGCTTAACGGCTCTGTAGGCGTGGCTAACACTGGAAACAGCACCAAACACCAGGAGGCACCTCTGGAGGCATGATTCATGTCAAAGGTAGGTGCCAGAAATGTAAGCCCTGAAAACCCTGGCCTGCATTTCCTGTGCCTACCTTTGCCGAAGCCACGATTCTCTAAACAGTGCCGTCACGTGATTGACATGTAATCGGTAGCCGCTTTTAACGCGGCTGCTGATAATGGTGCCTTTTAGAGAATCCAGGCCAAAATGTCTAATGCAGCAGCAATTTCTGCCTGAAATATGAGACATTTCCAAATACTTTAAATTTTCAACAGGATGGATCCAGCACATCAAGCTCGTAAAACAGTTGAGGTTCTTAATTAATGAAACCTCAGACAGCCAAAAGCTCAGTGGCATTGAATATTTCATGAATGTGTCAAGGCTGAAGAAGGACACTTAGAACGAATTAATTAAGAGAAAACCCCATTATATTAATGCATTTTCAAAGGTCATGCTAAATATATAAACAATTGCAAAGTATTTTGAAACTATATAAGTGGTCTCATTTTTTCTGGACACTATCCCTCAGATTCTATACATGGCACTTCGAGTTGAATGCACAAATTTGGGCACATATCTAATGTGTGCATACAACTTAATTGAATAACAAGCCAGTTAATGCTGATAATTGGTATCTTAACAAGCAATCATTAGCACTAATTGAATTTAATTAATTGAAAATTATGAGCATAAATTTTACAAGCAACTCCTAAAAGGTGGCACAGCCAGGGGAGGTTCATGGGCAGATCAGGTGCATTACAGAATAAGGGGGATCCACAACTAATTTAAATATAAAGATTTACACCACATTTCAATTGGTATAAATGGCCACACCTAAGCTTTGTTGTAGATCCCAGACATGCACCTAACTTTAAGTGTCGTTTATAGAAAAAAGCTAAATAGGGGGTTTCTGGCACATATATAGAATTTAGTCCTGTATACATACATACGCATACAATAATCTTTAGGTGTTAAAAGCAGCTTATTTTAAAATGAGCCATGTTCACTAATTGGGAAGATTAGAAATACTGAAATCGTTTATTTCAATGATTCACCCTCAAATCTATTTGTTCCAGAGTTATGCAATTCAGTTCACCATTGGTATGCTCTGCTTCTACGCCTATACATAAGGTTTCCCTCCGTTATTGCTCATAGAGACTTCTGGGAAGCATACTGCATCAGATCTCTCCATATGCAAGTTACTTGCTAAGATTATAGAACCCACTAGTATTTATGCACTATACTGTAAAACTGACAGACTTAAGTGCTAGTATTCCATAATCTGAGTGCAAAAATCAGTATCTTAACTTTATGTGAACTCTTATGAGGGGGAAAATGCTTACCGTATTTTCACGCATATAACACGCACGTTATACACGATTTTTACAAACCGTGCATAACTGTGCACGTTATACGTGTGAACACGTTTTACAACTTTTTTTTTCAATCCGATCCGGCATCCCCCCTGCGAACCGGCATCCTCCCCCCCGCTCGCGTCACCCCCCTCCCCCGCGATCCTACATCCCCCCAAGCACCGCAAAACATCTCTTACCCGATTGGGCACCGGCACCGGCACCAATGCACAGGATGTGCCAGTGCCCGAAGATCCTTCCTCGTTGGGTTGGGCTGGGCTGGGCGGTGCGGTGCGAGAGAGATCCTCCTTCTTCCTGCGCCGGGCTGGACTAGGCTTTGAGCATGCGCAAATGCTCAAAGCCTAGTCCAGCCCGGCACAAGAAGGAGGAGGATCTCTCTCGCACCGCACTGCCCAGCCCAGCCCAGCCCAACCCAACGAGGGAGGATCTTCGGGCACTGGAACTGGCACATCCTGTGCATTGTTGCTGGTGCCGGTGCCCAATCGGGTAAGAGATGTTTTGCGGTGCTGGGGGGGATGTAGGATCGCGGGGGAGGATGCCAGTTCGCAGGGGGAATGCTGGATTCGAATGAAAAAAAAAATGCTCTCTCGGGTAAGTGAGCGGGGGGAGGTTGCCGGTTCGGAGTAGGCGGGTGGAGGTTTTAGCATGTGCGATATACGTGTGTGCACGCTATATTAAATTTTTTTTAACATAAATTTGTGTTCCCCGCGCGCTATACCCGTGTGCGCGTTTTACACGGGTGCGCGGTATATGGGTGAAAATACGGTAATTACCTTCACACCTTGCAAAGTAACCCAAGGAAAGCCATAGAAAACAGGACTTTATTACAATACTGCTATTTCAGGATAAGTACAGCCTAAGGAACCCACAATCTCCAGTTCTAGTCATGAAAGTACAGTTACTTACCGTAACAGGTGTTATCAGGGGACAGCAGGCAGATATTCTCACATGTGGGTGACATCATCCACAGAGCCTGGTATGGACAGTGGCCACTTTAAGTTTTTAGAAACTTCGTGACTGCCAACACCGCACATGTGCAAGAGCCTTCTCGCTCAAATGTCAGCTTGTGATATCTTAGTTCCATAAGCAAGCTAAGAAGCCAACCAGGAAATGTGGGAGGGATGCAAGAATATCTGCCTGCTATCCCCAGATAACACCTCTATACAGTAAGTAACTGGGCTTTATTCTAGGACAAGCAGGCAGCGAACTCTCACATGTGGGACTCCCTAGCTTATTGAAATGGAATGGAGGGAGAGTTGGCCATTAAGAAAAAAATTAATTCTGTAATACTGCTTTGCCAACATGACTATCTCATTTGTAATATGATTCTAGACAGTAGTGAGATGTGACTGTGTGAACTGAGGAATGTGTGAAGTAGCTGCTTAGCAAATATCATGATTGCAAGAAAGCTACTGATGCTGCCATAGCTCGGACCTTGTGTGCTGTAACATGTCTCTTGAGCTGCAACCCAGCCTGAGCATAGCAGAAAGAAATACAGGTCGCTAACTATATGGAACTAGTTCTCTTGGTTACAGGAAGGCCCAATCTCTTAGGTTCATAAGAAATGAACAGTTGAGGTGAAGTCCTATGTGGCTTAGTCCTTTATATGTAGTAAGCCAAGGCACGCTCACAGTCCAGTGTGTAGAGCTGTTTCTCCAGGATGAGAATGAGGCTTTGGGAAAAACCCAGAAGCACAATGGATTGATTCAGGTGCAATTCCAAGACTGCTTTTAGGAAGAATTTAGGATGGGTTCTGAGAACCACCTTCTCATGATAAAATACTGTGAACGGTTAGTCAGAAACTAATGCTTGTTAACAAGGCAAGAAACATGCATGCCATACCAATGCAAAGATTCACAAAATATTATCTACATAATGTAATACAGCAGGCAGACCTATGCCTATCTATAAGGAGGAGAGTAGCAACACAACATGCAGCCAAAAGTACATGTAAAATCCAAAACACAGAGCACAGAGAGACACCGGAGCCATACACCTGTTGTTGTTGAGGGGATATGCAAATAGGTCTATCTAAGGAGTCCCCCATTGTGGGAAGATGTGGCACAAGACTTTGGAGTTGAGAATCCACTTGTGCAGCTGAACAAATTGCTGAGCTTATCAGCTAGAGCATTCTGTTTCCCTTGTACATATATGGCTTTGAGAAATATGTTTTGAGAAATTGCCTATTTCCAAATGTACTCAGTTTCTTGACACAGAGGAAGACAGCCTGTTCCCCCCTGCTTGTTGATGTAGTAAATCACTACTTAATTGTCTGTTCGACCAAGGAGGAGTTGGTTGGAAAGACGCTCCTGAAAGGTTTTTAGAGTATTTTGAATTGCCTGCAGCTATAACAGGTTGATGTGGAATGTCTTTTCTTGAGCAAACCACCGACCTTGTGTCCTGAGACCATCCAGGTGAGCTTCCAAAACATATATGGATGCGTCCATGGTGATGTGGGGGGATGTGAAACAACAAACTTCTAGAGAGATTTGTTGGATTCATCCACCACTAAAGAGATTGGCGAAGAAGTGAAGTGACTGAGATCCGTCAGGATAAGGGATCAAGGGCTTAAGACCATTCAGATGCTAGGGTCCACTGAGCTGAACTGAGATGAAGTCATGCAAATGGGGTAACATGAACTGCAGATGCCATGTGACCTATGAGTCGCATCATCTGTCTTGCAGAGATGGTTTGTAGAGTGGAGACATGATTGCAAAGATGAAGTAAGGTGTCTTGTCTTTGTGAGGTAGAAAAGCCTGTAGAAGTTTCAAGTTTCAAGTTTATTTTTGATTTGTTGGATCGCTTATTTAATTTACTAAGCGATTTACAAATAATAATGCAAATAACAGGTTAGTTAAAATTTAATACATTGTTAAAAATAAAATCATACAGACTAACGGACACATAAGGAAAGAAAGGGTAAAACTACAATTGTAAAAAAAAAAAAAATTAAAGGTAACAAAAACATGAGGTAAGGGAAAGAGAAGAGAAAAAAATAAGTTGAAAAAGAATTAGGAAAATTAGTTTCATACATTAAATGCGTCTTTAAAAAGGAAACTTTTTAAGCTACTTTTAATCTGTTTCAAAGCTTTAAGCTGTTTCAAATCTTTTTCTACTCTAAGATACTGGGGCAAGCTATTCCATAATTGTGGGGCCATAACAGAAAAAATGTCAGTGCGACGAGTTCCAATAATTTTTAGTGATGGAACTGTTAGAAGATTTTGGTTGGTTGATCTTAAAGTGCGAGGAGTACAATATGGGATAAGTAATCTGTTGATGAATTGAGGTTCATTTGAGATCAATGTTTTAAAAACTAAAAGTAATATTTTAAAGGTGATACGATGAGAGATAGGGAGCCAATGAGATTCAATAAAAAGTGGTGTGACATGGTCAAATTTTTTACAATTATGTATTAATTTGATTGCTGTGTTTTGGACTATCTGGAGACGTTTCTTCTCCTTCTGAGAGATATTTAATAGTAAAGCATTACAGTAATCGAGTTTTGAAATAATGAGTGAGTGAATAAGTATGTTTAATGATTTTGGCTCTAAAAATTTAGCAATTGATCTGATCATACGCAATCTAATAAAAGATATTCTAATTGTATTTGTAATATGTTTATGAAAAGTTAGTCCATCATCAATTGTAACTCCTAATATTTTTAGGGAGCTTACTAGGTTTATTTGTACATTATCTAAAATAAACAAAGTATTTAGGTGTATATCTTTTTTCCAAGGGAAAAAAAGTGCTTTGGATTTTTGGACATTTAAGGCTAACATGTTTGAGTTTAGCCAATGTTTAATTTCTCCTAATTTTTTATTTATATCAGTTATTTCATTTTTGTTGTCTGGATTCAGTGGATGAAGTGGATGAAGTGGATTCAGTGGAAGAAGAGTGGTGTTGAGTAGGGCTCCTATGAATTGCAGCACTTGAGAGGATTGAAGTTACAACTTGGGGAAGGTGACTTAGAACCCGAGAAGCAGGAGAAAAGTTATTGTCATCTGTGTTGCCAAGATGGAGCTTTTTGTCAGCCAATCGTCCAGATATGGAAAAAATGGAAACCCATGGGGTTGCTGCTACTACCACTGGGTACTTGGTAAATACTCTTGGAGAAGAAGCTAGGCCAAATGGCAGAACTTTGAACTTAAAGTGTTGATGAGCTATCTGAAAACTCAGAAACTTTCTGTGATTGGGATGTATTGACATGTGTGTGTAGCCTCTGAGGTCTAGAGAGAAAGCCAATCATTTCATTCTAGAAGTCGGTTGTCATAGGCACCTTCAGAACGATGGGCTCTGACCTACCTGTGACAGGAATTTGGCTCCTGTGGGCCACTATGAGCCGCACAGGGATTTTTGGGAGACCAGAGAGATAACACTGCACAACCAGAGACTTTTCAAAAAAGTTTATTCTTGAGAAACAAAAATCAAAATGTTCAGCTTGTTTACAACAAAAGTAGCTTGTGCAATGTTTGTGTCAGAATGCTCCAAAACATACGAGTGCCTCAGCAGGCACAGGAAAAAAAAAACTCCTTTAAACAGTCTTTCAGGTTTGTTAGTACTTGTGCTGTCCTGTACAACATCGCTTTCTAGCACTTGAGCTTCACTGGTCTCACTCCTTTCCCAGCAGGAGTGAGCTTATCTCAGTCCTGGCTTCCAGCAGCCCTTGAGTTTTCCCCTTTGTAGGCTAATCAGTGCTGAGCAAACAAACAGGTGATTGGAAAGCTTCTGCTTCTAGTCTGGTCCTCAAAGCAAGCAGGAAAAAAAAGTGTCTTTTAAAGTCACATTTAAAAAAAACATGAAAACAAACACACTCCTTAGTGTTCCAACACACTTCCATTGATTGCTCTGCTGCTTCCAGCTGTTCATATGGTGCAGTCTCCATGTTTTTTATCAGCGCCTCTACCATCTTTCCGAGTACCGAGGTCAGACTCACCATTCTGTAGTTTCCCGGATCTCCCCTCGAACCTTTCTTGAAGATCGGCATAACATTCGCCACTTTCCAAGTCTTCCAGAATCCTTCCCAATTTGAGCAACAGATTGGCTATTAGTTGAAGCAGTTCAGCCTTAGCCCCTTTCAGTTCCTTGATTACCCTCGGATGGATGCCATCCAGTCCCGGGGATTTATCATTTTTAAGCCTATTACCGTATTTTCGCGGATATAACGCGTGCGTTATACGTGGTTTTTACGTACCGCGCATACCCCTCGCGCGTTATATGCCTGAGCGCGGTATACAAAAGTTTTTAAACAGTTCCCACCCCGCCCGACGCCCGATTCACCCCCCCAGCAGGACCGCTCGCACCCCCACCCCGAACGACCGCTCGCACGCGCTCCCACCCGCACCCGCATCCACGATCGGAGCAAGAGGGAGCCCAAGCCCTCTTGCCCGGCCGACTCCCCGACGTCCGATCCATCCCCCCCCCGGCAGGACCACTCGCACCCTCACCCCGAAGGACCGCCGACTCCCCAACAATATCGGGCCAGGAGGGAGCCCAAACCCTCCTGGCCACGGCGACCCCCTAACCCCACCCCGCACTACATTACGGGCAGGAGGGATCCCAGGCCCTCCTGCCCTCGACGCAAACCCCCCTCCCCCCCAGCCGACCCGCGACCCCCCTGGCCGACCCCCACGACCCCCCCACCCCCCTTCCCCGTACCTTTGGAAGTTGGCTGGACAGACGGGAGCCAAACCCGCCTGTCCGGCAGGCAGCCAACGAAGGAATGAGGCCGGATTGGCCCATCCGTCCTAAAGCTCCGCCTACTGGTGGGGCCTAAGTCGCGTGGGCCAATCAGAATAGGCCCTGGAGCCTTAGGTCCCACCTGGGGGCGCGGCCTGAGACACATGCTCGGGTTTGGCCCATGTGCCTCAGGCCGCGCCCCCAGGTGGGACCTAAGGCTCCAGGGCCTATTCTGATTGGCCCACGCGCCTTAGGCCCCACCAGTAGGCGGAGCTTTAGGACGGATGGGCCAATCCGGCCTCATCCCTTCGTTGGCTGCCTGCCGGACAGGCGGGTTTGGCTCCCGTCTGTCCGGCCAACTTCCAAAGGTACGGGGAAGGGGGGTGGGGGGGGTCGTGGGGGTCGGCCAGGGGGGTCGCGGGTCGGCTGGGGGGGAGGGGGGTTTGCGTCGAGGGCAGGAGGGCCTGGGATCCCTCCTGCCCGTAATGTAGTGCGGGGTGGGGTTAGGGGGTCGCCGTGGCCAGGAGGGTTTGGGCTCCCTCCTGGCCCAATATTGTCGGGGAGTCTGCGGTCCTTCGGGGTGGGGGTGCGAGTGGTCCTGCCGAGGGGGGAGAAGAATCGGACGTCGAGGGGGGGCATCAGGCTTTCAGGATGGGGACAGGACTTCAAGGGGGGACAGGCAGATCTTCAAGGGGGACAGGCAGACCTTCAAGGGGGACAGGACTTCAAGGGGGGACAGGCAGACCTTCAAGGGGGGACAGGACTTCAAGGGGGACAGGCACGGAGAGGCGGGGCAGTGCACCGAAAGTCAAGGCAGGTGAACGAGAGTCGGGACAGCGCACGGAGAGGCGGGGCAGTGCACGGAAAGTCAGGGCAGGTGAACGAGAGTCGGGACAGCGCACGGAGAGGCGGGGCAGTGCACGGAAAGTCAGGGCAGGTGAACGAGAGTCGGGACAGCGCACGGAGAGGCGGGGCAGTGCACCGAAAGTCAGGGTGAGTCGGGGCAACCAGAGGAGAGTCGGGGAGGGCGAAAGGAGAGTCGGGGTGGCCAGAGGAGAGTCGGGAAGAGCGAAAGGAGAGTCGGGGTGGCCAGAGGAGAGTCGGGCAGCATGCGCGTTATATGCCTGAGCGCGGTATAGAAAAGTTTTTTTACATATCTTCGTGATTTATGCGCGCTATACCCCTGTGCGCGTTTTACAACGGTGCGCGTTATATCCGCGAAAATACGGTAATCTGCCTGCATACCTCTTCTAGACTGACCATCAACCCAGTCAGTTTCCCATCTTCATTTCCCGCGTATAGAAACAATTTCAGCACAGAAACTCTACTAGGATCTCTTCTGGACACAGTCAGACAACACCTCAGCTCAGGAAAAAAAATGATGCTCATACAATTGAACCTGACCGCTGCATTCAACTTGGTGGACCATAACATACTACTACAAATCCTAGATACAACAGGTATCACAGATAAAGTATACTCATGGTTTGAAGGATTCCTTAAATCAAGAACCTATAGAGTAAAATCAGAAAAAGAAAAATCTAAACCTTGGTCAAACCCCTGCGGAGTTCCCCAAGGATAGAGTCCCTCTATCACCGACTCTATTCAATCTCTATACAGCCTCCCTCAGCTCACACCTGGACAAACAAGGCATAACCTCCTACAGCTATGCAGATGACATTACCATTCTCATACCCTTCAAATGGGATGCCCAGTGGGATCCCTTAGAAGGTTAAACCAAGGGAACCTGTCACCAGGAGTGGGATCCCTAGGATAGTAGACTTGGGGGTGGGTCAGTAGAGTGGGCAGACCTGATGGGCTATGGCCCTTATCTGCCGTCATATGATCAACCAAAACTCTCCATGACAAACACAATACATCAAACACTAAAATCAGTAGCAACCTGGATGAAAGATCACAAACTGAAATTGAACCCAGATAAAACTAAATTCATCCTCCTAGAAAACAACAAAATACCAACCACAACCAACATTGAAATCAACGCAATCAACTACCCCATTCAAGCCACCCTAAAAGTACTAGGAATAACAATCGACAGATGCTGCACCATGCAACCGCAAATCAATCTACTTACGGCATCCCTCGACTACAAGACTTTTAGAAAAGAAATAAAGACCATACTCTTCAAGAAAGCCCTGAAAAAAGAAATAACACCACAAGCTTCAATCACCACCTCTCACTAAAGCCAACTACCCAAACAAATAACCATACACATTTCTTACTCTCTTTGAAAATGTCCAAACTTTTTTTTTTTCCTCTAGTAAGTTCTTGTTGTAATACATCCTTGATAATTCTTTTGTGATCCGCCTTGAACTGCAAGGTAATGGCGGAATAGAAATCCCTAATGCAATGTAATGTAATGTAATGTAATGTATAGCCTGTCGGCTTCCGGTATATTGTGTATATCTTCTTCGGTAAATACAGATACAAAAAATGTGTTCAGTTTTTCGGCGATGGGTTTGTCTTCCTTTAGCACTCCCTTTATTTCACGGTCATCCAATGGCCCCATCGCTTCCTTCACGGGTCTTTTCCCCTTGATATATCAAAAGAACGGCTTGAAGCTTTTCGCCTCCTTGGCTATTTTTTCCTCATAGTCTCTTTTGGCCCTTCTTACAACCTTATGGCATCTGCTTTGATGCTGTTTGTGCTTTTTCCAGTTTTTGTCCGTTTTTGACCTTTTCCATTCCTTAAACGAAGTCTTCGTCTCTCTGATCGCTTCCTTCACTGCTACAATGAACTATGCCGGTTCCTTGCATGAGGTTTAAACGGTGCTATGTTTTGCCTCTCTTCATCCAGGGAGTGCACTACTTTGGGGACATCTCTAGCAGACATAGGTTGCCCATCAAAGGGTATAGGGTCCCTAGAGATAGCATGTAAAACTTTTCTTTGACTAGATATTTGTTTAAAGCTTAGAGGTTGAGAATTGGACGAAGACTTCCCATCTTCTTTGGAATTAGGAAATACCTGGAGTAGAACCCCTGATTTTTCTGAAATGGGGAAAATACTTCTATGGCATTTATCTGAAATAGAGCTTCAATTTCCTTAAGATGGGACATCTGTTGTGATGTGAAAGAGGACTCTCTCGGAGGATGGTCTGGAGAAATAGTGATAAAATAGAGACTGTAACTTTCCTTGATGACCTTGAAGTCCCAGGTGTCCATAGTGATGAGAGTCCAGTGCCGATGATACAAGAGAAGTCGATCTCTGATGGGATGGTGAAAAGGCTGAGAAGGTGGAATTTTGGCCAAGCTTTCTAAACTCTAAAAGCACGAGTGGGCTGGTTTCTGAGGAGTCAAAGACTGGACTTCGGAGGTCTCTGTTGTTTCTGCTTCTTCTGTGGTGGAGGCTTAGAAGAGGATGTTGTTGTATATCATCTCTTATAGGAATAAGAAGTAGATCTTTGAAGAGACTTAGAAGGTTGAGCCTTAGTCTTAGATTCTATTAAAGTATTCAACTCTGCTAATGCCGAGTAAGTCTTTGAGTCTGTTAAAGTATTCCAACTCTGCTAATGCCGAGTAAGTCTTTGAGTCTGTTAAAGTATTCCAACTCTGCTAATGCCGAGTAAGTCTTTGAGTAGCATCCTCCACCTTTTCATCAAAGATTTTTTCACCAAGACATGGGATGTTGGCTAACTGGTCTTGAAGACTGATATTCATGTTGGAGACTTGCAGCCAAGCAAGATGTCTCTTAGCAATAGACATTGCTGATACTCTGGATGAGATCTCAAATGCATCAAATACCGTTCTTGCCATAAATTGTTGTGTTTGAAGTAGACTGTGAGAAGTCTGTTGAAAAGCTGTTAGGCAGTCAGATGGAATATGCTGGTCAAAATGAGCCAACTTCTTTATAAGATGTTTAAGGTAAAAAGACATGTATAAGTTGTAATTAAGAACTTGGTAGGTCAACACAGAGTTCTGGTTAAGACAGTGACCAAATTTATCCAAAGTACAACCCTTAAGTCCCGGTGGTACAGTGGCATAAACCCTGGAGCTTGAGGATTTTTAAGAGTTGATTCAACAAGCCTCCAATTTGACAGGTAGAGCTTTTCCCAGCTGTCTGATATACTTGGTAAATGAAAGTGCCTCTGGAGGAGAACTTTTTCTAGGAGGAGGAGGAGGAGATGGATTTGAAGGGATACCATAGGACTCAGGAGCAGATAACATAGGCTCATACTCAGTATCAGTATTGTGATGAGATAGGTCAGAATCAACTTCTTGTACCCCAGGAGATTCTCTGTAAGATGAAGATTTTCTAGGTTGAAGAGACTGATGAGTGAGAGGCGTCAGAGGGTAGTGATTAATGGATATCGCTCTGAGGAACGGGATGTTACCAGTGGTGTGCCTCAAGGTTCTGTTCTTGGGCCTATTCTTTGTAACATTTTTATGAACGATATTGCTGCAGGGCTCTTTGCAGATGATACCAAAATCTGCACTGGAGTAGACACCCAGGATGGTGTGAACAACATGAAGAAAGACCTGGTGAAGCTTGAAGAATGGTCTGAAATTTGGCAGCTAAAATTTAATGACGACGTTCGTTGATGCTGTGTGGAGAATGTCAATACTTCGATGCAGAATGTTGCTACTATGTTGCAGAGCGTCAATGTGATGTAGAGTGGTTCTGCATCAATGCAGACCTGGAATCGGTACCATGTAGCCTCGAAGTGCTATGGTCAGGCTGGGCAGGTACTGAGGGAGTCAATGTAAGCAACGGTACTGAATGCAACTTCAGTTGTTCTCTGAAGAGTTGCACTGGAACCCTTGGCTCAACAGCTGGTACCATCGATGTAGCAGGGGGTTGAGGGGTGGGAGACCTTGATGAGGATGCATGCCCTATAGTAGACACAGCCTGCACTGAAGGATATCGATGGTGTTGATGGCCTGCATTGAGGGACTCAATGCTGTAGAGGCCTGCAATGCTTGTTGGGAAGAGGATGACTTCTTAGCAGGCTTGCTCAATGGAGGAACAGCTTCCGATGTCAAAATCAATGCTGGTACCTGTGATTCGGATTTATCAGTAGAGTCCATAGTCAAGCCGAACAGCTTCTCCTGCTGGAAACATCAAGTCTTTAACGAGCATTTCTGTAGTGTAGAACGAGTACAAGTGTCTACTTGATGCTTAGCTCCAAACACTGGAAGCACCAACTGTGAAACCGCTCGAAGATTTTGACATAGACAGAAAAATCTTGATGGTGAGGTCAAAAGACTCAATGATGATACCAAGAATGAGAACTGCTGAAGTAGAAAAAAAAAGAGGGCCGAAAGGCCCAACTCAGGTACAGAAAAAGGAAAATATATTAATTTTTTTATACAAACTGAAGAAAAACACTGAATAAGAAAAAGAAATAAAGCTGAAGGGCAAAATATAGAAAACCATTGATGGGAAGGCAATGTGCATTGGCCAGAATCCAATAAAATAGCACTTCTTGGCTCTGTAGAAAACATAGAGGTACCATGAGCCGACATTGGGCAAGAAGGCACTTGCGTATGCGCGATGTGGGCAGTCGTGAAGTTTCTAAAAACTTAATGTGACAATGCACTTTTACCACTGTTCTTTACCGGGCTCTGTGGATGACGTCAGCCACATGTGAAAATTTGCTGCCTGCTTGTCCAAGGATAAAGGTCAATAAATCTATGGGGCAGAGTTTTAGAAACTTATGTATGCAGATGCTCAGGATTGGAAAATACAGGACAATAATGAATCAAGAATATTGATACAGCTAAAAATATAAATAAGAAGTACACTTACCATGCTTCATGACAGTTAGATTGTCGTAGAACTGACAAAGGAATTCGAAGTTCCCCTAGAAATTCATCCCCAAATTTCAGGTTACTGGCATTCCAAAGGTCAACTCTACAAAACAATAATCCACTAAAGTTCAAACTGTAGGAAAGCAATAATATTTTGAAACAGTTTTTGAGCTACAATATCCTTATACTATAGGCCCAGAATGGGATTTTGTTTGTTATTATTCATCATTTTGTTTTAATAAAAGACTTGACTTCCTATACTGGCTGTGACGTCTCCAGTGCATTTCGAGGCTTTGTTTCTTCTTTTTTTGGTCTTTGGTTACCTGCACTACCAAGAAATCTACCTTGGGCTGAGTATACAGCTGCTGACATTCCTGTGCCATTGGATACAGCTGAGCCATAGTCTTGGATACCTTAAGGGACCCTTCAGGCTCCCAATGCTCCCAATGCTCCCAAGGCTCCCAATGCTCCCAATGCTCTGTGAATATTACATTAATGCCACTCCACTCATTATACAGCAAGAAATAGAGGAGGCCAGCTGGGAGTTCAAGTTTAACTCCCGCAGAGACTCTGCAATAAGCTCAACCAGAGCTGAGGGTCTGAACAGCTGGCAGACCAAGGGGTCATCCCCTTAATTGAGGACCACCACTATATCTTGCACCTTCACACTGGTCTGTGATCCTATATCTCCTGACAGAGAGGGCTCGCTCTGTGATAGTAAAGGCACACAATTAGACTCCTCATCTGATTCTCCCTCAGAAAGGCCCACTGGATATTGGCCAGGCTCTGCCACAGAGGTAGATGCATCCTGAGAGCCCAAGCTTCCTCACGCACCCTTGGTGAGTTGCTAGACTTCCCCTGCAGATCTTATCCATCCAGATAAGCTCTTCACATCAGATTGACATATTCTGGAGAAATGGCTTATTAGGCAGCAGGAAGTCCCCTTTAGATGACTCCAGCTTGTGTCTCTTGAGTTCCGTGGCTTCCAAGCTCCTGCACTTAGAAACACTGCAATTCTGGGGCTCTGGAAGGTCTCCATCCCAGCCATTTCTGAGGCAAAACAAGGTGATTTCAAGGTTCTGAAGAATTTTGAAAAAAAATCAGGAAAGTCAAGATGGCCACAGCAGCAGCATTTTGGAGCCAAAGTACAGTTCTAAAACACACTAACTAAAAAAAATTTAACACACTGATTTTATGATTTTAGAGGAGGGGAAAACTAAGGGAAGGGGCACAAAAGCCAGGAAAAAAGTTTTAAAGATTCCCACTCCCCCCCCCCCCGATTTTCCTCTTAGACTGTAAAAACCTTACTCATTGTGACCTGTGCTGGTAACGTGCTGCAGCCTGCCTCAGTTCCAAAGGTAAATGGATCTGGGAGAAGATATCACTGCTTCAAATAGAACACTTCTCTAATGCTAAATTTTTAGGCTGACAGATGGAGTGGTGTCTGAGCCTCGAACCCCCGTAGACACGAAAGGGAGGAAGTGAAACACAGCCATCACCCTGCAGAACCTTGTCGAGTCCCCTATGGATGCCTGACAGCCACTGTGATATAGCAGGCAAGCAATACTACAAGGGGAACAGATCCAGAGCTCCAAAAAGGTTTCTGCAGGTTGGCCAACACATACCACAGAGGTATTGGCCTGTCAGATGCAGACCTCATTCTGCTTCTCCTCCACACAGGCCAAGCTGAACCCTTGATGAGGGGAGCTCTGAGCACTGAAAGCCAAACATTTGCAAAAAGAACCAAAAGAAAAATAAAGAAATATACAGAGTAGATCAGAAAGACTCCTTCTGGCTTGCATGCAGAAAGAAAAACTGAAGGGAGCAGCAGAGCCCTCTAGGGAAGGAGGAAGGATTCAAAAGTTGGAGTGGATTCCTTCTGCACGGCTTGTGAGCATGGGAAGAATACCTCACTGACCAAAATGACACACCTATAGCACTAGAAAAGAATTGGTATAAAAGAGATAACTACTTTTATAACTCCTTTAGCATTAGCATTAATTCAGGCTTCTCTCATGTCCCCCCCTCTCACACACACACCCTACCTTCACCCATTTTCTCTCTACCCTCACTGTATAGAATAGGAAAAAAAAAGGTAGAAAAAATGAACAATCCTTTGTTGTTGTTTGAACTCTTTATGCCTCACCTGGCTTCAGCTGCAAATTCCTCCAGCAGGATCCTCGTTTCCCTTCTGTAACTCTTCTAAACATGAGCTTAAGCCACATAGCTCCAGAAGTTTGGGTTGGTCTCACAGTATCAATTCTTGCCAGGCTTGAAACCACTGAACCAACCTGAACTTCCACTGCTGCATGGCTAAAACTAGCAGTTAGATGAGTCACAGCCAGAAAGCAAGCATCCTGCTGGAGGAATCTTTGTTTCCACTGAGTTTCTGAAGTCCAGAAAAATGATGTTAGTAGGCTGGATTTTGGTCCGCAGGCTACAGGTTGAACAAGACTGTATTAAAATCTATTAGTTTGAACTGTGAGAACTATCCTTATAGCAGGGATCTCAAAGTCCCTCCTTGAGGGCCGCATTCCAGTCGGGTTTTCAGGATTTCCCCAATGAATATGCATTGAAAGCAGTGCATGCACATAGATCTCATGCATATTCATTGGGGAAATCTTGAAAACCTGACTGGATTGCGGCCCTCAAGGAGGGACTTTGAGACCCCTGCCTTATAGTGACATTTGCCTCGGAGTTTGATAGGGACTTAATACTTCAAACTTATTTCAGGCACATGAATGATAAATATTTTGGCTTAATTATTCGTTTGTTCCCAGATTTATCTAAGGAAACACAGAAAAGAAGGAAAGATTTCTTGGATTATAGACCAAGGGTCTTGACCCTAGATGCATTATTTGTTTAGAGATTTCCTGCAAAATGCTGTATCTCATTTGATAGAAAAATTTCCTTTTTTTGAGCCGAAACAACTATTTATAGTGGCCAAAGAAGGGGGGGGAAGTGAGTATTGGCTCAATTGTATTACCCACAATGTAACGAACCGGCTGTTTGGGGGTTAACTATGAGTTCTACTATGTCTTAATAAGTTTATATATTTCTCATTTTGTGCTTAATTTCTTTGTTCTTGGATCCTATTTGTGGACTAAATAATCGATTAATTAATCTTCAATTTCTTTTTGTTACCATATCGACCATATATATGATTTATTTATCATATTTCTAATCTTTATGCAGGTATGTTGACTTGTTATTATTATTATAATTTGAATAAAAATAAAATAAAATAAAAAATCTATTACTTTGGTTGGGTCTGATGCACCATTGGCCTTCATTATATAAAATATATCAAAACTCATTTCAGTTGATGATATGAGCTTTCAAAAATATATTTTTACCTAATTTCCATCTTGTCAACGTCATCTTCTTCAACATCAAAGTGGAATTTTTTGTAGCTACAAGGTCTAGTCACCTGCAAGATAAAGATAAGACAATTTCTCAGCAGACGGATGGAAAGACAAAAAGACAAGTTTCAAGTTTATTTAAATTTGATAAATCGCTTATTACATACTAAGCGAGTAACATTGAAAATATATGGTATACAGCATTAAAATATATGGTATACAACATTCTTAAATTTGCATGCCTCTTACTTCACCACCAGCCATAGGTATTGGAATGGGGGGATGGGACACGGCCTCCCCCAAAATTGCCACTTACTTTTATCCCTGGTGGTCCAGAGGTGCAGCAGGCAGAAGCAAGCTTTCCGCGCTCCTGCCCGCTGCTAACCCAGTCGGTGGCAGATGGTTTCCTGCTTGGTGCTCAGCAGCTTCTTGACTGGCTCCCGCAAATTCTGGTTCCTGCTCATTGCAGCTCAGTGGCAGAAGAAATCAGCCACCACCAACTTGGTTAGCAGCGGGCAGGAGTGTGGAAAGCTCGCTCCTGCCCACTGCACCTCTGGGCCACCAGGAATCGCCAGAGGAGGTAGGAGGATGGGGCAGGGTGCAGAGCAAGCAAGGGAGGGGGGCTAGGTCCAGAGTCTGACAGGGAAGGGGCTGGATGCAGAGTCTTATGGGGAGGGGAATGGGGCTGGGTGCAGAGCCTGACAGGGGAGGGAAGGAAGGGACTGGGTGCAGAGCCTGACAGGGAGAAGCTGGGGAGGGAGGGTCTGGGTGCAGATCCTGGCAGGGAGAGGCTGGGGGAGGGGGCTAGGTGCAGAGCCTGGCAGGGAGAGGCTGGGTGCAGGGGGTAGGGAGTTGGGAAGGCAGGGAGGACAGATGCTCAGGGGTTTGGGAAAGACAGATACTTCACATACTGGGAGAGGGTTGGGAAGGACAAATGCACGGGCTGGGGGGGGTAGGAAAGGAGGAAAAGAGAGATGCTGCACAGGTGGAGTAATGGAAAAGGAGAGAAAGAAATGCTGCCAGGGGGAGGGAAAAGGAATGGAGAATTGTTGGACATAGGTGTGTGGCATGAGAGGGAAAGAGAGATGATGTATATGGGGAAAGGGAGAATTGTTGGACATGATAGTGGTGGAGAGGAAGGAGGGAGAAGTGTTACTCTGGGAGGGAGGAGAGATGACTCAAAGAAAGGAAAGATGCCATACCACAGAATGGAAGGGAAGGAGGGGAGAGAGAGATGGCAGACCTCAGAAAGGAGAGGAGAGAGATGTTAGACCTCGGGAAGAGAGGGGAAGGATAGAGAGATGCCAGACCATGGGAGAGGAGAGAGATTCTAGGCTATGGGAAGGAGTGGAGAAAGATGCTAGACCATATGAAGGGGGAAGACAGAGATGTCTGACCATGGGAGAGGGATGAGATGGTGCATAGGGATGGAGGGGAAGGGGAGACAGAGGGAGGAGATGGTGCACAGCAATGGGTGTGACAGGGAAGAGATAAGAAGAAATGCTATTTATGGATAGATGGGAGTAGGGGATATGAAAGAGGGAGGTGATAGTACACATGGATAGGTGGGAAGGGAAGGCATGTAAACGTAGATTTTGAGAAGAAAGCAGAAAAATGGAAGAAAGTTGAATGTTAAAAGTTAATGGTAAAGACGTACGTATGGAAGAAAGTGAAGGGGAGAAAAACAGCAAACGGATAAGGTGGCCCTGGATACACAGTTAAGAGCACAGACAGAAGGAAGTGCAGACAGAGACTGGAAAAGATGGTTTGAAAACCAAAATAACCAGGCAACAAAGGTAGGGGAAATGATTTTATTTTCAATTTAGTGATTGAATTGTGTCAGTTTTGAGAAATTTCATCTGCTGCCTATATTTTGCACTGTTCAGGAAGAAATGCATTTGTTATAATTTCTCTGGGGATTGTACTGCATGCAGTCTTGCATCTTAGGGTTTTGTTTGTATATATTAGTACTTTTAGTTTGTGGTCCTGTATTTGCATTTGTGCGATGTCATTGCATTGACATCTGCACATGCGTGAAGGCTTCCAAATGCGGCCTTCGAGCTCGGGGAGGGTCATGGGGGTGGGGCTGGGGTGGAGGTAGAATGGGGAGGAGCTGGGGGGTGAGATCAGAAATCCTCTTTTTTTCAAAAATGGAATCTGGCAATCCTAGGTCATAAATAACTTGGAAAAGGAGGGATTCATAGCGTCAAATATATTGAAGAGGTTTCCCCATTTTTGGCTTGATATTATGCTTAGATGAAAAGTTCAAAAAGGCACCCATTTTATAAAAGCAACATAGCTATCTACTGTATATCCCTATAGTTCAGAACTAGCCCCCAAAACAGTGTGCAAATATTATTTCATAAATTTACATACTGCTCTGAAATATATGCATATATCATAGCTCCTCTTATGCTCTGGTCAAACCATGCCACCAGAAATGCACATAAGCAAATCACACACTTTCTATGCATGTACACATATGCAGATATGCAGTTTTATGGAAGCCCTGGCTTTTCTGTATGTGAAACGGGCTTTACCCATGGAAAAAACCTGCATAAAATAACCTGTGACAATGAGAAAAAAAGCTTACTATAATTGGCTCATAACGCCCTGACATATTTTTTAGACTGTGCTTTGTTTAGTGGGAAAAAGCCAACAAATAAACATTTTGGCACAGAGTGCAGCCTTGCCTACCTCTGCTGGCTGTATTAAAAAGCAGAAGCAAAGCATGTACAGGCTTGTTTGCTGTTATGAACTTCAGAGACTATAGGAATTGTAGCTACCTATTGAGGGGCTAATGCTCAAAGCCACGCACAAATAGGCCCACAATACAACAGCATTGCAATAAAATAGCACTACTTTTATGCATGGTGAAATTGGGGTTAATGGAGGGAGTTAGGCACGTGATGCGTGTGCACAAAGATTTTGTAGTAAGCGTGGCTCCAGTGTGCAAGTCCAGAAAAAAACGGAAATGCTAGCATAATTTGACGCTTATTGTTTACAGCCTAAATTTGAGCCTCACAAATATTAGTAGTACAAGCAATTTTTGAGAGACACATATTTAGACGCAGCTATATGCTTTTACTTTCAGTTTCACTTGAACACACACACATGTTTGTTATTTCCTATCTGCCTTCAAAACTTACAATGAAAGTGATTTGAATGTGACAGTTCTACTGCTGTAGGTGTTTGATCAGTGGTGTACCTAGCATATGTGACACCCGGGGCCCATCATTTTTTGACACTCCCCCCCCCATCTGTTTGAAAAACATGATTTTTAGTAACAAGCCACACGTCACAAATGAGTACCTAGAAAAAGGCAGCATCTTACATATTGCAGTGAGCAATACATCAATGCACCCATTATAAAACTAAACAAGCCAGACTAGTACAGATCAATCCTACACCGTCAATCCTAACAGAAAACCATGTCTTTCGAACACACAGAACACAGAAAATACCTTCACCTAGTATGGAATATGTCATCACAAACTAACCCCTCCCTCTTTTACAAAACTGTAGTGTGGATTTTAGCCACGGTGGTAACAGCTCTGACGCTAATAGAATTCTGAGCATCAGAGCTGCTACCACCATGGCTGGCACTAAAAAACGCTCCACAGTTTTGTAAAAGGGGGGATAAAATAGAATATATAGACAAAGGTTAAATTGAACCATCAAGAAGCTGGACTCTGCATACAATGCAACACCACAGAAACAGTGACACATGTCTCCTAAAGCAACATATAAATAGAAAATCTTTGTTCTACCTTTGTCTTCTCTGGTTTCTGCTTTCCTCATCTTCTTGCTACTCTCTTCCTTCCATCCACTGTCTGCCATCTCTCTGCCCCTATATGGCATCTTCTCTCCTTCTATGCCCCTTCCAGAAACTGTATGCCTCCCCCTTCCATCTCTCCTTTCACCCCCATTGGTCTGGCATCTCTCTCCTCTCCTTCCCTCTCCCACACCCCTCTTCTGCAATCCCTTTCTTCGCTCATTTTCCTTTTCAATTTATTTTCTGCATCCATCTACATTACGTTCTTATTACCCTCTCATCAATTTCCTTTTTTACAGTCTACCTACAGCTCGCCACCTCTTTCCCTCACCCCTTCCAGTATTTCTATAACTCAATCCTTTTCTCCATCATGTGCCCTCCTTTTATTTATCCCCTCCTTCCATCCTCTGCCCTCTTCTCTCTCCCCACTTCCATCATCTGCCCCTTCTCTCTCTTCCCCCCCACTTCCATCATCTGCCCTCTTCTCTCTCCCCACTTCCATCATCTGCCCCTTCTCTCTCTTTCCCCACTTCCATCATCTGCCCTCTTCTCTCTCCCCCTTCTCTCCACTTCCATCATCTGCTCCTTCTCTCTCTTTCCCCCTCCTTCCATCATCTGCCCTCTTCTCTCTCCCCACTTCCATCATCTGCCCCTTCTCCCCACTTCCATCATCTGCCCCTTCTCCCCCTTTCCCCCACTTCCATCATCTGCCCTCTTCTGTCTCCGCCTTCTCTCCACTTCCATCATTTGCCCCTTCTCTCTCTTCCCCCCCACTTCCATCATCTGCCCTCTTCTCTTTCCCCCTTCTCTCCACTTCCATCATCTGCCCCTTCTCTCTCTTTCCACCCTCCTTCCATCATCTGCCCTCTTCTCTCTCCCCACTTCCATCATCTGTCCCTTCTCTCAATCTCTCCATCCACCACAGGCCCATCTTTCTCCCTCACCTTTCCGATTTTGGCAACAAGATCGGCAAGGCCCACCCCCGCGACGGCACTGAGCGGCATGGGCGCCCCCATCTCCGCAATGGCACTCAGTGGCATCGGCGCCCCCCCCTGCCCCGCGACAGCACTCAAGTTCGGCCTCCTTCTCCCAGCATCAGCAGAACTTCAGATCGGCAACAAGTGCTCAGTCAAAAGCTTCCCCTGACTGAACTGCCTGGGCGGAAATAGGAAGCTGAGTCAGGGGAATCTTTTGACTGAGCACCTGTTGCCGATTTGAAGTTCTGCTGATGCCGGGAGGAGGAGGCCGAACTTGAGTGCTGTCGCGGGGCAGAGGGGGAGCTGATGCTGCTGAGTGCTGTCGCAGCCCAGGAATTTTCCGGACCTGTCCGGCTGTGCACCCCTCTTAAGGCTGCACCCGGGGCGGACCGCCCCCCCTTGGTACGCCACTGTGTTTGATTAATCCAATTACACTGAATGTACAAAGGAATTTATCTCTACTGACATTGAACTACTGACATTGAACTACTGACTTTGACAACCCTAGATGCAGGCATTCCATCGAAACATGGCCCATGCCAGATCATCCATTAAAATTTACATGTAATTTCCATTCTCAAGGCCCAATGTGCTTTTTCTTGTTTAATGTTTCCCTGCCATTTCTGTTGAAAAGTGAAGCCCTACAGATAAAAGAAGTGGCAGTACTTAAATCCAACATCCTAGGGCAAGCCAATCACCATGGTAAGTGGCAAAACACTACAAATTTTCATTGCATTTTTCTTCTATAATGGAGAGGGGAGACACTCAAACTAATAACAGACATCCATTCTTACTACACCTTCCAGGTCATCAGAAACATAATACAATGCAGTTTGCATCAATATGTGCTGAGACACACTGGTGTTGTTGTTGTAACACCCAGAAGAGAGGCTCTGCTAATAAAATCTTGCAAGAGCTTTTAAATTCTCACCAAAAACCTATACTTACAAAAATAGATTTTTGTTAAACATGAACACCAATCCTTTCCTTTCTTTTCATAAGTTATATCTTTATTGACAGAGTGCTTTAAAATGTTGTTGTTTAAAGTTATATGAAACATATTTCCAGATTTTTTATATATGATGATAACTGCAGTAACAGAATTGCAATGCCAAGCAGTTATATGTAGGGGCTTTTGTGGGTGTGGGAGACAATATAGAAGCAGAATTCCTCGTTCTTTCTTAGACCACCTTCATCTTTTCCTACCACAGGCCAGGAATGCTAGACTGGGGCAGCTAGAAACCCACAACATTTAATTAGATTGCTTATCAGCATTGAAAGTGATATCCAAAATGATAAAGCTAGCCAAATAAAACTTTTTTTAATAAAAATTTGGAGCCATCTTCAACCTACCTTTTGGCTGGATATGTCAATTGTAAGTGTTCTGCAGACAGGAAACACTTAGGGGCTGATTCTATAAACGAGAATCCCTATTGTAGGCAGCAGTAAGGGTCCTACTGCCATCTGGCAACCAAACGGGACACACATATTAAAAAAAAAGCTCCCCAAGGCAGGCCGCCTACATGTAGGTATTTGTTGTGGGTCTAGGGAAATGCATATGGACACCTAAGCTCACCCATGGCTGGGCGTGGGCACTGTTTCATGTGGAAGTGGCCTTGGATTAGTTTAAGAATCTGTACGCATCTCCCTTGAGCCAAGGCCAGCAAAATGCTGGCTTATATTTCGAAACCTAAAAGTAGACACGGCTGGCTTAGCTGAAATTGGCAGGAGGGATGCCCACAAAAATCTGAGCCTGCAGCCTTTCTAGGATTGCTTCACTCATAGTTGCTGCACCAGGCTACATATGCCTGCACCATCTGCTAAAGCTAGAGAACACTAAAGATCTGAAGAAAGCGCCAGTCCCCTATAAGGGGAGTGAAGTCAGCTCTAAGCTTTTTCTCTGGCTCCATCTCTGACAGGAACATAATACTGCACACTACTCATCCGGACTGGGATTGCACAGACAATAAGAAAAAAAAAAAAGAGGCATAAACCAAAATCCAAATAAACTACAATAATGGTGCATTACATGTTATCATTCATTCTGAGGCAGTACAAACCTCAAAGAAGAACACTTCATCAAACTGGGGGTTGTTGGTCTTCTTTTTAACTTTTGTCTTTTTTGCTTCAGTCCTGCATGGACAAGAGGGAATGAAAACACTGTTTACTATAAGAATAAAGTTTGACAAATGATGACCTAATAATGAATGAAGAAATTTCATGTTTTGGTTTGGCCATGTAAAGTCACAATCCAAATTTATTTATTTATTTTTTAAGTTTTCAAATTGCATATCAAGTATTCACTTGCACAGAAAGTAAGTTAGTGAGGACATAACTTTCTTAAAAGTATAAATCACATAACACCTTAATATCTAATATAATAAAACGCTAGGCTGTGCATGCGCACTTCCTATGTGTGCGCTGGTTTTCCGTGAGCTGTAGCGACACATAGGAAGTGCGCATGCGCGGCTTACGCTCTGTCCTGTTCCCTGTTGAAAGACGCAGCGTCTCCCTTACACTAACTTTGCCGTCGCCGCATCTCCGCTCTCTCTCTCTTCCTCCCCCCCCCCCCCCGGGGCGCACCAGAGGGCAAGATGAAGGGGGTGCGGAGCAGCGCTGGCGGCGGCAGTGTCCGGTAGGGAACACGTCCACGAGTCCCCCCTCCCGCATCAACTGCTGCTGCTCCTGTTTGAAGCGGCCTGCTGAGGTTTGCGGCCGGCTGTAGCGAACCTCGCAGGCCGCTCTCCACATGGAGCATGTTCCCTCTGACACGAAAATTAAGCCTAAGAGCTCAAAACCTGCTGTTTCTGGACCAATGGACAGACATTTGATTCTTTCCACAGAAAATCCACCACAACCTTTTTGTGATATGAACTCTCCCATGTCGGGTGCATCATTGAGTCCCCTAGAAAGGACCCCCCCCCCCTTCACCCAGTATCTAGTGATAGCGGGAAGATCACACCCACTATTTCTACTGAATATGTGATCCCCTCTGTGCAAACAAGCAAATTAGTCTTTACTGATATACCTAAACCACCTGAATTTTCAGGTGTTGCAGAGGATCAACCACTAGCAGTGGAAAAACAAGATATTACCCTCAAAGATTTGTGGTTAGGTATTTCTAGAGTCGAAGGGTTTCTCAGAGAATCAATGAAACAAACTTTGGATTATTCACAATCTGTGTCTCAAAAATTTTTGAATGTGGACTCCAATTTAAGTTGTTTGGATGAAAGATTAAGTGTGGTAGAAACACAAAGTAATACATTGCAAGCTGTCTCAGTATCTGCTGTTAAGGATTCTACGCTGTTACATTCTAAAATGGAAATGTTGGAAAATATGAATAGAGGGAGGAGTCTCTGATTGGTTAATTTCCCAGTGACTCATTTATTATCCCCTGAAATTCTGTTAAGGAAATTTTTTAAAGAGATACTGGGGAGACCTTTCCAATTAATAATTATTATTATATTCCGCAAAAAAAAATACAGTCCGACCAGGAGGAGGACCATCTGGTCACTAATGGAATAAATTTGACAGAATTTTTGGAAGATAGTCAAGATGTGATTCAGAGTAGGTCCACCATGGTAACAGCATGCATGAGTGAGACAGATAAGACGTTAATAATGAAACTTTACTTTTAAAAATAGGTTGACTAAATTTTGTGGCGATTTAGTTAGGATTTTTCCTGATGTCTCGAGAGCTACGCAACTAAGGAGGAAGGAATTTTTGAAATTAAGAGCAAGAGTTTTAGCTCTTGAGGCATCATTTTATTTAAAATCTCCATGTAAATGGCTTGTTCAATTGCAAGACATTGAATATGTATTTTGGGACCCCATTCAATTACAACAATTTTTAATGGCTCGAGAACAGAAATGAGGTTTGTTGGTTTAATGTTTCACTACTGAGAAAATTGGAGGAACGTCAGAGTCCCAATAATATAGGGAATGGTTAAGATTCAATGAATCAAGAACCAATTCTTAGTTTTCTTTGTATTCTTTGTTAGTTGATATTAAGGTTTGGCTCCCCAATTTAGTGGGCTTGAAAAGGAATTTTGTATTAAATATATAATTACTGTAAAACTTTGTGTAAGAATCCTTTTTCTTTGGTATCATTTGATATTATAAATTGTTAAATTTGTATACATTAAAAAAAAAACAAAAACGAATGGAATCTTCTAAGAGCCTCAAAAAACTCCAAGCCACTTGGGGTCTGCTGACTAGCAAGGCCTTAGGATGATGATCCATAACACTGATCATATCAGGTCATATAATAATAATATTTTTATTTTTATATACTGCCCTACCACATAGTTCTAGGTGGTTCACATACATTACTAAAATTATAAAATCGATGAATAAAAATACAGCGCTCTAAATAGTACTAAAATTATACAGTAAAAGAATAAAATACGATTTACTAAAATACAATAAAAAACCTCAAGAATGTTCTAGCTGTAAAATCAATTTGCCTGTTAATATTCTGGAACATCAGTTTACAAATTTATCAAATAAATCAGTTTTTAGTAATTTCATAAAGGACATATATGAGTGGGCCTGGGAAATAATAACACTTAGCCATTGGTCCATTTTGCCTGCCTGAAAACCGAGCAATTTATTGAAAAATCTCTTGTAACGTCAAGGTTTGATGGTTGGAAAAACAAATAAATATTGCCCCTTGAAGGGAAGCTTACTTAGGGTGGCCTGAGAAGCTGAGTCTCCTGCCCATTGTCTGATTTAAAGCATCCACCAGGCGGAAATAGAATAGGATGACACCTTGCTCATGATTCATAGGATGTCATACAGTGTGTCTGTTACATAATTCACCCCAGAAAGGGTCCTTATCTACCTCTGAAGCTGGGACCTGAGGTAGCTGAGAGTGGCAAGCACATGCCACAATGGAAGCCGCAGCTGCCGCTTTAATCCCTATGGCTAAAACTTCAAATTGCCTCTTAAGAACCACATCCACCTTGTGGTCCTGAGTAGTGCTGCCCAATTCAGGAAAAAACAATTTGATTCGATTAGATCTGGCCTATTGAATTGATTTTTCGATTCGATTCACTTTTCCTGCCCAATCAGGTATGTGTGTGTGGGCGGGGGAGGGGGGGTTAATGGCATGGCGGGTTTATTTTTGTAGCCTCTTCACTCACCCCACTCCCCTTTGCCCTCTCCAACCCCATGCTGGTGCTGTGATATAAACAAAACAAAAAAGACTTTTATTCTCTCTATTAGGTCCTAGCTCATGCTCGCTCTAGCAGGATAAACATTTCAAATCTGACATATTGTAATTACAAAATAGAAAATAAAATTACTTTTTCTACCTTTTGTTGTCTGATCATCTTATTATTCAAATCATGTTGGTCCCAGGTTCTGGTTTCTGTTTGTCTTCTGTTAACTCAATCACCAGGGTCTCCTGCCCATTTGACATTTTCTTCTTTCCCCATGTTCACCATTCATCTTTCATCTCTGTACCTTCCCTTCTACTGTCATATCCAACATTTCTATTTCTTTCCCACTGTCTACTATATCTCTCTCTCTTCCTGCCTTGTGCCCTGGGTCAAACCTCTCTATTCTCCTCCATGCATCATCTCTCCCTTCCTCCCCTCCATTATCATGTGCAACATTTCTTTCTCTCTCCCCATGCACCATCTCTCCCTGCCCTACACCCTAAGTCCAACATTTCATGCCCTCTCTTATCCATGCATGTCTCCCTCCCCTATATGCATGATTTCTCCCTCTCACCCCTTTCTACCTCTTTGTTTACTCCTGGAAGAATTCTGTACAAAAACATTCAAAATTCTGCACACAAAATTAGCAAATTCTGCAAGTTTGGCAAAATTTAAACAATATTTTTGCTAATTATTATCCATATTCCATTTAAACAGTTACAATAAAATGTTTTTCTTCTACCTTTGTCATCTGGATGTTTTATTTTTCCATCAAGTTGGTTCCAGGTTTTTTTCTTCTTTTCTGCCATCTGCTAATTCTCCTTCAAGTGGTTGCAATCCATTTGTTTTTTCTACTCTCTCCTGTCTATTCTCTCACTACATCTGCCTCAGACATTGATCATTCCTTTTTAGTTCTTTTCTGCCTCTTTATTACCCTTCTCCTCTTTTGCACTTTTCAGCTACCAATAAAATTTCTATCTTGTTTCCCATTCCCCATCTCATTCCTTCCTCAGCCCTCCATTCCCTTTCATCTTCAATGTACCTCCATTAACATATTTCTATCCTGTTATATCTATCCTCTTAACCATTTCCTTGCCACCCTATTCTCCCCCTCAGGGTTTTACCATTCTCAACATCTTCATTCCTCCACCCTTATAGCCCATGATCTCCTTCCCACCCTTGTAGCCTGACATCTCACTATCTCTTCCCTGCTGCACTCTTCCACTCTCTTCTCTCACTCCCATTTCCAGGCATCTCTCCATCACTCCATTCTGCTCCTGGATTCAATATCTCCCTCCTTCTCCCCTTCCACCGCCTGTGTATCTCTCTCTCCCTCTCATGTCCAACACCTCTCTCTCTCTCTCTTCCTTGTGCCCTATGTCATATCTCTCTATCCCCCTCCATGTACCATCTCTCCCTTCCTTTCCTCTTACCATGCACAATTTCATCCTCTCCTCTCACCATGCATGTCTCCCTCTCCTCGCCTTTTGCCACCATCTCTCCTTCCTCTCACCCTCCCCTCTCACTGTGCAACTAACTTTTCTTCCTGAAGTTCCTTTAACTCCTTTCCTCCCCCTGTGCCACCAACTTTCCTTCCTCTTACCTTCCCCTATGCCACCAACTTTCCATCCTCTTACCTCTTCCCTCCACATGTACCACCAGCTTTCCTTCCTCTTCTTTCCTCCCCCTGTGCAGCAGTTGCTTCCCGATCGAACACCCCCCCCCCCCCCCCAACTTCTGGGCCTCCTAAAGCAGAAGCAGCAGCGATAACAAGATGTAGGCGGCCTGCCCGCCAGGGCTTCCCTCTGCCGTGTTATCAGTAATATCATCAGTGACACAGCAGAGGGAAGGTCCCAGCGGGCAAGCCAGGAGCAGCCTGTTTACCGCTGCTGCTGCTTTAGGAGACCTGGAGGAGACATAGTACTGGGTCCGCAACAAGCTCCTTCCTCACATAGCTGCAGAGTAACAAAAGGTAATTTTGCACCTCCGCCAAGAATCTGCAATATTTTCCCCTTCTTCTAAATGTTTAAAACTCACTGAATCAGTGAGTCCAATTTTTTAAGGAAAAGAATCGATTCACCTAAATGAATCAGTCAGCACCAGTCCTGAGTATCTGCTTGGTGACCTGTGCTACCAGTGAATCTACCTTCAGCTGAACAAACAGCTGTTATAAACCTGAAGCCACGGGGTAAAACTTGGCCATAGTCTTGGCCACTCGCAGGGACCCCTCTGGAGACTCCTAGTGGTCAGTGACTGGCTTTGTGATGTCAGGATGTGAGGGAAAGAATATGGTCGGAGCCACTGGGAGGCTGGCAGAAATTCCAGCTGCAATTCATGCAGCAAATTAATTTTTAAGCCTTGAAGAGCTGCCGCACCATGAGATCTTCCCCTTGGTCCAGGGTCACCACTTATTCTTGTCTGCTGGTCTCATGCAAAGAACCAGACTCCACCATGGAAACTGCATCCTGGGACAATAAGGGCATGAAATTGGAACTTCCATCCTCCCAGTCGATGTCAAACTGAACACCCTAGTCCAGCTCTAGGTCCTCGTCTGAACCTGGAGGGCTTTGGAAAGGCCTCTTCCTCTGGGATTGAGCTTCCTGTTGGTCCCCAGCCCTGAAGGACTCAGAGGAAGCTAAGCCTAAGACTCCTGCCCTTCCCCTGCATGCCCTGTATCTGACCATCCAGCACAAGCCTGGCATGATATAGGGGTACAAAAACCTGAGGGGTCCATTCCTATTATTGTTTAAAATAAAAGATGGCTGCCACCAGCAAATTCAAGTTAAAAATGGCCCAGGGGGCTTCCCTGAAGTTCAAAAACTACAGGGAAAAGGGTTTTGCCTCAGCTCAAAAGTGAAGCTGGAACAAATGGAGAAGAATTCTCCCTCATAAGCTCGCACTACAAACTTGCTCTTCAGGCTGCCAGTAGGACTGATAATGGAAATTAAACTAAACTAAACCTTAAGCTTATATACTGCATCTTCTCTATAAAGATGACAGCTTGAAAATATTCAAGGTGGTCATATAGAGATTGAATAAAATTGAAGAAAGTGGGGAACCCTGAAGAACCCCACAGGGGGGCTGCCAGAAATTGGAAGTATTACCAAGAACATTCACTGAGTAGGAACGATACTGAAGAAATTTAGAGAACCAGTCCAAAACTGCCTGATGAAGACCTATATCTGAAAGCAACTGAAGGAGAATGCCATGATGGACAACATCGAATGCTGCAGATAAATCAAACTGGAGTAAAATAGAATATTTATTTTGAAGACGGATTTGTTGAATTTTTGAAAGAAAAGAAATCAATAGGGTTTCAGTACTAAAATTAGAGCGAAACCCATGTTGAAATGACTGAAGTAAAGAAAATCTCTCTAGTCAGTAAGTTGATCAGCTACAATTGATTCTAACATTTTTGTCAATAAATGTATGTTAGCAATTGGGCGATAGTGAGAAGGAATTGTAGGGTCTAAGTCTGCTTTTTTTAAAAGAGGAGTAAGAGTTATTTGTCTCATAGAATGTGAAAAGTATCCATTTTCCAAAGTAAAATTCAGAAAGGCAGTTAAGCCACGTTATAGCTTGAGAAGAGATATTAAGAAATAAATAAGAAGGGAAACGATCCAAAGAACATTTACACTTTCTCACCCTTTCGCATAATCTAGAAACTTGAAGTTCAGATACTGATGTGAATGAACACCAGTAACGATCAGCTGGTATTTCCTCTGTAAAGTGTTTAAAATGTGTAGGGAGAGGCACAATTTCGCTCGTGGGAAAAGATTGTCTAATAAGATAAATTTTTTCTTGAAAAGAGTAGGCTAAATTTTCAGCAGAAGGAGATGAGGAGTGATCAGTTTTTTTTGTTTTTTTAAAAATCTTTATTCATTTTTAAACTTATAATAAGTGTGATAACATATCCATACAAATAACCATAAATATATCACTTAATAATCAACAATGATACATATAATATTCTCTTATCTCCCCCCTCCCCACCCTTATCTATCATATAATCAATACTTATACAACATGTAACAATAAAAATACCCTCCCTCCCACCCCATAATTGAACTTGTAAATTTAAGGGAAACAAGATTTTTCTAATCATTACAATACTTTGTTAATGGCTCCCAAATATCTTGAAATTTCCTGAAACAACCCTGTTGTATTGCAATAAGTCTCTCCATTTTATAAATATGACATAAGGAGTTCCACCAAAAATTATAATTTAATCTATTCCAATTTTTCCAATTATATGTAATTTGTTGAATGGCAACCCCAGTCATTATAAGTAATAATTTGTTATTATTTGTAGATATCTGACTTTTTGCTCTCATTGCCATACCAAACAGCACAGTATCATATGATAATGCCACAGGGTTATCGAATAAACAGTTAATTTGGTCCCAAATTGATTTCCAAAAATTCATAATGAATGGACAATAGAATAATAAATGATCTAAAGTCCCTGCTTCGAGATGACAGTGCCAACATTCATTAGACTTAGAGTTATCCAATATTTGTAAACAAACAGGGGTCCATAAAGCTCTATGTAACAGAAAAAACCAAGTTTGTCTCATGGATGCCGACACTGTACATCTCATCCTCCAAGACCAAATTCGTGGCCATTGAGACGCATTAATTTGATGCTTAATCTCAATGCTCCAAATGTCTCTCAGACCTGTATTTGGTTTTTTCTTAATAAGTCCAATTAATAATTTATACCACTGAGCAGCCTGGTGACCCAAGAAGTCTGTCTGAAAACATAGGAACTCCAGACTATATTGATTATTAAGGTTTTTCCAGTCAGGGAACCCCGCCTGTTGCAACCATCTAAAACTTTCTGATTTAGTAAGGCCATATTTGTGTTGCAACTGTGAAAATTCAAGCATTTTACCATTAGAAATAACATCCTCTAATATACGTATTCCTGCTATCATCCAATGCTTCCAGACAAGTTTTTCTCCACCAATTTGAATCTTGGAGTTCACCCAAATAGATTGATTTGTAGATTTGTGAATTGGAATATTTGTTAAATTACTTACGTACCGTAATGTTTTCCATGTATCAGCTAATATGCTATTATCTTTACTATAACTAGGCATTTTGATACTGAGCACATGACAAAGGCGTAATGGAGACATGAGTTGCCATTCTAGCCATAACCAATCTGGAAGTTTTTCCATGAGCTCTGGGAGGACCCAATTTATACCTTGGCGTAAAATATAGGCTTGATGATACCTATAAAAATTGGGAAAATTTACCACTCCCTCTGAAATTGGTCTTTGTAAAGATACCAAGGCCACTCTAGGAGTTTTACCCAGCCAAATAAATTTTATAAAAATACTATTTAACTTTTTATAAAAGGACCCCTGAAAATAAACCGGCAACATACCCAACTGATAACAAACCATAGGCAAGATCATCATCCTTATAGTTTGGATTCTCCCCCACCATGAAAGATGTAAAGGATTCCATTGCTCACACAATTCTGTAACCTTCTGTATTAACAATTTTTCATTTATTTTTATTGTTTCCTCCAACGTATTTTTAATCCAAATGCCTAAATATTTTATTCCATCTTCCCTCCAAAGAAAGGGAAATGAGTCAAACAATCCTTTTGTACAATGGACATTGAGTGGAAGAATTTCTGATTTACTCCAATTTATCTTGTAACCTGAAAATTTTCCAAATTTTTCAATCATTTTAAGTAAGCTAGGAATGGTTGGCTCAGGATTTCTCAAATAGAGCAATATATCATCTGCGTAAGCCGAGACCTTATATTCCCAATCTTTATGAGGAATACCCTGAATCTCATCTGCTTGCTGAATAGCCAATAACAAGGGTTCCAATACAATATCAAAAAGCAGAGGAGACAAGGGACAACCTTGTCTAACTCCCCTCTGTAATCTAAAACCTTCTGAAAAATTATTATTAATATACAATTTAGCCACAGGGAAGCTATACAATGTTTGAACCATTTGTATAAATCCTGAACCAATAGCAAACCATTCCAACGCTTGATACATGACGGTCCATTCAACACGATCAAAGGCCTCTTCTGCATCGAGGGATACAGAAAAAGCCGGATCATTTAAGGCTTTTGACAAATTCAACATATGCAATGCAAGCCTAGTGTTGTTAGAAGAGTGTCTTTGAGCAACAAATCCTGTTTGGTGCATTCCAATAATAAAAGTTTTAAAGTCGGTATTGGTCAAGGAACGCCAGAGCTTAAAGAGGGTACCACTCTGGTTATTGGATTTAGCTATCTTACAACCCCCTGAGCTCCAAAAATATTACAGCAGACTGGACAGACAAGTGCTCCCAAGGGCTGATCCTGCTAGCAGCAGACTTCCGCAGCTTGAGTCTGCGTCTTCTCCCAGGCAGAGGTCCTAACAAGAAGTAACCTCTGTGCACGAGCCTCCCACGAAAATAATAAAATCACAGAGCAGATCAGAAACAAATCTGAGCAACTTGCTTGAAGAAGAAAAACTGAGGGGGCAGGAGCAAGTCTACTGAGAGGCAAAGTTGAAAGACGAGTGATTTAATTCTGCAAGTAACTTGCGGGTTCAGATGCGGGTTTAGTCCTAGCATTCAGGACTACTAGACAGATTGCACTAGAATTGGGTATTTTGAACATTACCCTGCCATTGGTTAGCACTGATAACCATATGCAAATTTCTACACCAAAATAGCTAAGCAAAATGAAATGCTGAAACATTTCTTTATTATTAACCCTCTTCCACCTCCCCTTATTACTGGAGTATTTTAACCACCACTGACTAGTCTTCCTCTAGATCCCTGTACACAGGCATGCTGATTCTGGCCACCAGATACTGTTATGGTGCAACAGATGGGACTCTCATATAGGGTCTATGAATGTCTCTAACATCTCCAGTCTGTTGACCTAAGGATCATAAGCTGGGTAGAGGAAGACTTTCACACTGCAGTGCAAAGATGTAGAACTGAGCTACCAGGCCAGGCCATTTTTAACTTTGATAGACTAAAAATATAATTTTATTTAATGAGATTGTTAAACTTGGTCAAATAAGAAGTACTTTCAGTCAAGGATACTCAATTACAGCATAGAACTTCACGGTATTGTGGTATATAAGCTGTTATTATTATTATTATTATTATAAAATGATCATGATTACTGGCATTCAATTTTAGGATTCTGCTATCAATAATAATAATCCTCTAAGCGCGCATGCGCACTTAGGAGGATGTGAAGACCTGATGTGTGCTGTGTCCATCTGTGGCAGCGGCTTGAGGTGCATGCGCCACAGCACAGCCGGCGACTCCCCCTTCCCGCCCTCACTCACAGCCAAAACCTCGCCGGCTCACTCACCGCCAAAACCTTCTCGCAGCCCCCTTCCCAGCCACTGCGTTTAAATTCATAGACAAGCGCAACACCGCGCTACCGCTGGCCTCGCCGTCTTCTGTCCACTGCGGCCTGCCCTCTCTGACTACTTCCTGTTTCCGCTAGGGTTGGCCGCAGTGGATAGAAAACGCCGAAGACAGCGGTAGCGCGGCCCAGCGCTTTTCTGTGAATTTCAACGCGGCGGCTGGGAAAGAGGCTGCGGGAAATGCTGCTTCTGCACAGGGAAAGCCGAGAAATGCTGCTTCTGCACAGGGAAGGGTGGGAAAAGCTGCTGCTGCACAGGGAAGTGAGGGGAAATGCTGCTGCTGCTGCACAGGGAAGTGTGTGTGTAGGGGGTATATGCTGCTTCTGCACAGGGAAGGCCAGGAAATGCTGCTTCTCCACAGGGAAGGGTGGGAAATGCTGCTGCTGCACAGGGAAGTGTGTGTGTATGGGGGGAAATGCTGTTTCAGCACAGGGAAGGGTGGGAAATGCTGCTGCTGCATAGGGAAAGCCGGGAAATGCTGCTGCTGCACAGGGAAGTGTGTGTGTGTGGGGGGGGGGGAAATGCTGCTTCTTTAAAGGGAAGGGTGGGAAATGCTGCTTCTGCACAGGGAAAGCCGGGAAATGCTGCTTCTGCACAGGTAAGGGTGGGAAATGCTGCTTCTGCACAGGGAAGGCCAGGAAATGCTGCTTCTCCACAGGGAAGGGTGGGAAATGCTGCTGCTGCACAGGGAAGGTGGGAAATGCTGCTTCTGCACAGGGAAGTGTGTGTGTAGGGGGGAAATGCTGCTTCTGCACATGGAAGGCCAGGAAATGCTGCTTCTCCACAGGGAAGGGTGGAAAATGCTGCTGCTGCACAGGGAAGTGTGTGTGTGGGGGGGAGGGAAATGCTGCTTCTGCACAGGGAAGGGTGGGAAATGCTGCTGCTGCACAGGAAAGTGTGTGTGTGTGTGTGGGAAATGCTGCTTCTGCACAGGGAAGGGTGGGAAAAGCTGCTTCTGCACAGGGAAGGGTGGGAAATGCTACTGCTGCACAGGGAAGGGTAGGAAATGCTGCTGCTGAACAGGGAAGTTTGTGTGTGGGGGGGGGAAATGCTGCTTCTGCACAGGGAAGGGTGGGAAATGTTGCTACTGCACAGGGAAGGGTAGGAAATGCTGCTGCTGCACAGGGAAGTTTGTGTGTTGGGGGGAATGCTGCTTTTGCACAGGGAAGGGTGGGAAATGCTGCTGCTGCACAGGGAAGGGTAGGAAATGCTGCTGCTGCACAGGGAAGTTTGTGTGTGTGTGGGGGGGGGGAATGCTGCTTCTGCACAGGGAAGGGTGGGAAATGCTGCTGCTGCACAGGGAAGTGTGTGTGTGGGAGGGAAATGCTGCTTCTGCACAGGGAAGGGTGGGAAATGCTGCTGCTGAACAGGGAAGGGTGGGAAATGCTGAAGCTGCACAGGGAAGTGTGTGTGTGTGGGAGGGAAATGCTGCTTCTGCACAGGGAAGGGTGGGAAATGCTGCTGCTGCACAGGGAAGGGTGGGAAATGCTGATGCTGCACAGGGAAGTGTGTGTGTGGGGGGGGGGAAATGCTGCTTCTGCACAGGGAAGGGTGGGAAATGCTGCTTCTGCACAGGGAAGGGTGTGAAATGCTGCTGCTGCACAGGGAAGGGTGGGAAATGCTGCTGCTGCACAGGAAAGGGTGGGAAATGCTGATGCTGCACAGGGAAGTGTGTGTGTGGGGGGGAAATGCTGTTTCTGCACAGGGAAGGGTGTGAAATGCTGCTTCTGCACAGGTAAGGGTGGGAAATGCTGCTTCTGCACAGGGAAGGGTGTGAAATGCTGCTGCTGCACAGGGAAGGGTGGGAAATGCTGCTGCTGCACAGGAAAGGGTGGGAAATGCTGATGCTGCACAGGGAAGTGTGTGTGTGGGGGGGAAATGCTGTTTCTGCACATGGAAGGGTGTGAAATGCTGCTTCTGCACAGGGAAGGGTGGGAAATGCTGCTGCAGCACAGGGAAGGGTTGGAAATGCTGCTGCAGCACAGGGAAGTGTGTGTGGGGGGGAAATGCTGCTTCTGGACAGGGAAGGGTGGGAAATGCTGCTGCTGCACAGGGAAGTGTGTGTGTGTGTGTAAATGCTGCTTCTGCACAGGGAAGGGTGGGAAATGCTGCTGCTGCACAGGGAAGTGTGTGTGTGGAGGGGGAAATTCTGCTTCTGCACAGGGAAGGCTGGGAAATGCTGCTGCTGCACAGGGAAGGGCGGGAAATGCTGCTACTGCACAGGGAAGGGTGGGAGGGAAATGCTGCTGCTGCTGCACAGGGAAGTGGAGGGGACAGAGAGGGAAAGGGGGCTGGGAGCAATCTTGGTTTGCTTTGGGGGAGGGGAGACAGAAGGGAGCCTTGGAGAGACAGAAAGACAGGCAGGCAGGCAGCGCATTAGAACGAAAGACAGACACACAGAAAGACAGCGGGCAGGGAGAGAGACAGAAAGAAAGACAGACAGTCAGGGTACCAGAGAGAAAGAAAGGACAGACAGCGGGAGGGAGAAAGAAAGAAAGGAACAGAGAGACAGGGGCAGGGAGAGACACAGAAAGAAAGAAGGACAGACAGCGGGAGGGAGAAAGAAAGAAAGGAAGAGAGAGACAGGGGCAGGGAGAGACACAGAAAGAAAGAAAGACAGACAGACATATATTCTAGCACCCGTTAATGTAACGGGCTTAAACACTAGTACACTATAATTGCAGTAAAACTGCCTGGGTCTTACATACAAAGCAGCATGTGAAAAAGACTAAATAATGCTCAAATCAAAATTAGGTTCTTTTAGGAGTCCTTTTATTAAGGCGCGCTAAATGTTAAGGCATCCATTATATTCTATGGGCGCCTTAGCATTTAGCATGCGCTAATCTTTACCGTACCTTAATAAAAGGACCCCTTAATCAGTTTCCTAAATTGATTCTTAAGGACCCCACATGCTGGTTGAGGAAAACTAGTTAAAATAATCTAATTTTGATTTCATCATTATTGAGTCTTTTTTCACATGCTACCATTCATATGATATAGGGTGGATTTGATTTAAATTAAATCACAACTTGAATCACTAATCGGAAAGACTTGATTTAAATCACGGTTTTTTTACAGAAAGATTTTTGCTGTGAAGATGTTATCTCTGCAGACACAAATTCACAGTTTTGAGAAATGCAAAACCAAGTATCTGATATTTTTTTACATAGGAAAATTGCCCATGATATTATGAATGGATTATTAGAATTCACTTACCAAAAACTAATCCTTATTTCTTGATGAATAACTTTTGGATTATAATGTATCTTAATAGAAAACGAAGTTTAGACAGATATTTTCTCAAAAAAGCATTTTATTTAAAATAATCTGATATAAATTTTTTAAAATCTGGGTTTTTGGGTTTGTTTGTTTTTGTAATTTTAATTACTGATTTTTATCCACTCTGATATGACACCATATACAATACACACACACCTACACAAGGATCTACACTGGCAAAAAAAAACCCCACATTCCATTAGTTTTTGCTTTTTTTTCTTACTTTTCCCAATTATCAGGTATGTTTCAGTCTCTGTGCAGAGCTGCATGCATCTGGCAGCACTACAGAAATAATTAATAGTAGTAGTACTAGTTTCAAACATTTGCTTTGAAAGGGAATTGTTTGTATAAATCAGGGGTGTCTAACCTTTTGGCTTCCCTGGGCCGCATTGGCCGAAAAAAATTTTCTGGGGCTGCACAAATGCGCAAACGCTGCAGCAAGACAGAGGAGGGAGCTGGCAAGACAGTAAACACCCGGGGGCATCAGAGGAAAACACTGCATCGCCCTTGACGGGGGCCGCACAAAATACTTCACAAGGCCGCATGCGGTCCTTGGGCCGCAGGTTGGACACCCCTGGTATAAACTAACCCTCCATTTTATTAAGCCGTGCTGCTGAGCAGTGCAAGCTCAATGCCGAGTCACCCATTCTAATCCTATGGGTGGCTCGGCAACACAGCTTGATATAGGAGGGGGGGGTAAATTATTGCAAGGAGGTAGTGTAAGCAAATCAATCTCAGGAATATTTATTGTTGATCCTGACTAGCTGGGGTTCCCCTAAGGATGGAACTTTTTCTAGGAGCTGGGCTTCTTTCTGTGAAGTGCCACAAGGCTCTTCTATTTCTACTATGCTTTTAATATGTCTTTATGAGTACTCTGCAAAAAGTACATTTGTCAGCCGAAGTTTGTATGTTATCCTATGTTGATGATATTTTTTTAAATTAATTCCATTAAGTTCAAACAAGGAGGCCATTTCAGCTAAGATCACTGATTGCATGAATAGAATTGTAAATTGGGCTTCTACTAATAAGTTGAAACTGAATGCAAGACAGACGAAAGTTATTTGATTTCACAATTCACTATCTTCTGTTCCTTCATTTCATACTCTACAATCAGGTACTACCCTGCAAGTAGATAAAACGTCTAAAGTTTTGGGTATTCTTTTAGTTCAAGTATTTTTATTGATTTTATATGGTAATTAACAAAATATACAAGATATACAGTACAGATATTATCTAGCTCCTTGTTTTTAATTTCACATTCCAGTGCGTTGATTTCCGCTTGGGTATTCTATTAGACTCTTTTATTACATTTGAAGATAACATTTCTAATTTATGGAGGAAGATTTTAAATATTATGACGAAACTTACGGCCTCTTTTACAAAGCTGCGCTAGCGGCTGCTGCGCAGCAACAGCCCCGAAGCCCTTTAAATCTCTATGGGCTTCAGGGCCTTTAGCGCAGCGCAGCTGCTAACGCGGCTTTGTAAAACAGGCCTTTAGGCTTGTGAAGTTGTGCTTTTTTGATTATCATTTTGCACTGTTGGTTCAGATGTTAGTGTTACCTCAATTCGATTACTGCAATTCTTTATATTTGGACTTAACATCAAAACCGATCAAAAAATTGCAGTTACTCCAGAATATTGTGGTAAGATTAATTTTTGGTCTAAAAAGATATGAAAGTTGAAAGGCGAATTAAGTTTAAATCAGCTTGCATAGTTCAGCGTATATTACAGACTGACTCTTCAGATAATCTGATTTTGTTTTTATCTCATTTGCATTATTCTTCTACCAGATTATGTAGTACTTTATTATTACATTTTCCACAGATTAGAGAAGTACAGTATAAATGACAGCTCAACTCTTCTTTTGCTTATACTGCCATTACAATTTGGAATAATCTACCTGTTTATATTAGGACTGATATTAATCACTTAAGGTTTCATAAAACTTCAAAAACTTTTTTTATATGACTTGTTGTAATATACATGTTATGATATTTTAATTATTGATTGTTTTTGTTTTTTTCCCATAGATTTTACGGCCTCTTTCAATGTAAATCGCCTTGAACCTTTTTGGTGAAGTGTGATTAATAAATTGCGTATTAGATTAGATTAGATTGCTATAAATGTTTTGACAATTCTGTATCAGTATTTCTACAGGCATACCTTTACTAGCCCTAACAAAGACACATTACCCCTCATTATCCTTCAAAATCAAGTACTACTTTTAGTGCACCTCTTTGTAATACTTGCCTGGAGGGTCCTGATAATGTTACTGTGGCATATGGATCACACTGTCCATTCACAATTGGCAGTTCTTGGCATCCTAAAACTCTAAACAAAACAGGGAAAATGAGACAGTTATGGAAAAAAAATCCCCACAAACTGAAGTATGTTGAATTTTTAAGTCAAAAGAAAGAAAAAATATCCATAAAAGTTACTCATTTTATTCCAATAATTTTCATCTTCAGATTAAATTTATATAAGGCAGTAAGTACATTGTTTGCTTGTGTTTAACTTGTTTCTATTCCCTATAAATACTTGCTCTTAACTACTTTTATAGAAGGAAAATCATCTCCAAGCTCATCAGATGCCTGTTTCTGCTCCAAGTGCTTTAGTCTTGTGTTTGCCCCCCCAAAAAAAAAAAAAAAAAAGTGGCAAAAGATTCTTCATCTATCCTTGCTTTTTAAGAAGAAATTTCCTAATCTAACTCATATTCTGTGCTTATTTTATAAGTCCATATAAGTGCATATGGTGTCCTAAGAAAATAGGCTTAAAATAGGCACATTTGTGGACTTCTCACACAGGCATGCTAATAGTAATGAAACAACCATCCTGAAGTTTCAGTTTGATTTTCTATTATTTGTATCCTTCAAATGAAAAAAATAAAAAAGAAATCCCAGCCAAATATTTTGAGAGAGACTCTCACATGCTCCTCACAGTCACAGCAACTATTAAATTGACTCAGCTGCATTAATTATCACTGTTGCTTTTATCTTCTGATTCATCAGAAGCTCACACAGGAAAGTGAACTTGATTTGACCCTGAGAGAGCTAACTGAAACTGATTTGTTTATGACTAAATGATTCTTGTATTGACACGTGCTGCTAATTGATTTAATTTCTCCCAAAACACCAGTAATCTATTTTATTTTTAATAGCTGCTGTCTGCAGCATCTTACATTTCTCTCAACATTTGGATAATCACTTTTTTGTCTTTCTAGCCCACTCCCACCCCCCTCCAAAAATCAAAAAGATTAACATACAGGAAAACAGATTTTGATTTAAGGACATTATGGTAAACCCACAGGCAAGTCAAATTTCAGCCTTGGCATGTTTCTTTTTATATCATGGATAAAAATAATATTTACTGGGTACTTGACATATCGTGATTTATACAATGTAGAAAATGATAAGACTTTAAGAATTGCCATCATTGGATAGGAAGGCACCGGCACATGATCAGTGTGGGCACTGCCTAAAGATTTAAAGTGACCGTGCACTTGGCAGTGTCTGTGCCAGGTACTGTGGATGACATCACCCACATGTGAGAATATTATGCCTGCTTGTTCTTGGATAATTTTTTTTTTCCTTTACAGGGGTGTGTTAGGAAGTAGAGAGTAGGTGTGACAACGCTAATCAGCGTGCGAGACATTGATACTCACTAATTGATTAGTGCAGAGGTCCTTACTGCTTTCAAAGTAAATGGTGGTAGAGGCTCACATAGCAATTCTTTTTAATGGCTGCACACAAATGGCAAAATTAATGTGTGACCGTTAATTCTGAAAATGGAAAATGTGCTATTTTTAATCCACAGCACAAGTGACCTTAGCACGCAGGAAAGACCCAAGAAAGTGGGGCACACTAAGGCCACTTTTGCCATGGCTTTAGTAAAAGGACCCTTTATGTTAGGTGTCACTATATAGGATAGCGCTTAGGTGTCCTTCTGGCACTCTTTTGGGTATGAAGTTAGCATCTAAATTAGTGTGCACTGTCATGCTAGAGTGGTAATTGTTACTTCATTAATAAAAATGTCTCTTAGATTTCAAAGATCTGGCTCTCCTATGGTGGGGATTTCTTCTCTTTTTTAGCACTCAAGACAATTTTAAATGAATGGAAAGAGGACAAATCCACTTAAGTAATGTTTCTGGTGGAATATTCTTTTTAAATTTATATTTATCAATATTATACAAGCATAACTTGAAAGAAAAGCACACCATACAAAAAGGAAAGACAAAGTAACACTATACCAAGGATATAACTTGTACTACATAATCCACTAACAGGGGAAAACCAAAGGTAATAATATCTCTTGAAGCAAAAGGCAATATAAGGAAAAAGAAAAGGAAACCTAGGAATAACATTGTAGGATGATAAGTCCAAAACCATTATTCATTCCAAAGTAACTCCTTGGAAAAACCTTATCAAACTATACTAGCTGATTGTTTAGCTTCTATCAAAAACTGGATTTGGTCTGGATGAAACCAATACCAAAGGCTTCTGCCTCTGTCCCAATACTTGGGCCGGTCACAATAATCCTGCCATTGAAATTCCAGGCATCTCCTTGGAAGCTTTTTCTCCAGCTACCACTGATCTTATTGGTATCTCTCTTACCAGCTGACAGCTCTCCTTTGCAACTGGATCGCTGTCTTGTGATGCTTCAGGCTCTTATGTCCAGAGTGGGGATACCATTGCATGTGGAGGAGGAACAGTCTGCAGTAGTATAAAGTTCTCCAAGGGATGCCACTTCAAGCCTCCCAACTAGTCCGCAGTAAACAGGACTTGGAGGTATGAAACTCCGGAATTGTTGACTGTTGATAAGGAAAGCCTTGTTGATAAGGAGAGGACTTGTTGACTGTTGATAAGGAGAGGCTTGCTGTAATTCAGAGGGGAAATCTCAAATCTTCCCCTCTTACACTTTTCCCCCATTCCTGAGGATATTCCTGAGGATAATGATTTAATTTAATTTAATTCTTATATACCGCTAATAACCGTGAGGTTTCTAAGCGGTTTACAAAAATGATGCATTTAAAGATACAATAAATAAAAATAAATAAGATAGGTACTTGGAAATTCCCTAACTGTCCCAAAGGCTCACAATCTAACTAAAGTACCTGAAGAAACAATTTATGAAAAGTAAAGATAAAAATATAAAGACAGAGGTAGAGATAGAGATAGAAATGAATATTCCAACAAGATGGCGGCCAGTTAGGTTATCTTCTGTGCTGTCTCCCTTGTCCTGCTTTTGTTTTATTTTGCCTTTGTTGATTTTTATTTTAAATATCTTTTTTGTTGATTTTTTGTTCTGTCTCTGCTGTTTTCATTTGGGACTTCCAGTCTCGTTAGTGTTTGCTTCTTTTGAGCTCACCTACCGATTTCCAGTTTGACAGTTGCTCCGATCTGGCAGCTGAGGGAGCCGTTGCCTGATGCCTGAATGGTTCTATGGTGGCGGTTAAGAGTTGAAGAATTGGGTCCTGTTTCTTTTCATGGTGGATGGGAGAGTTCTGGCTTTCAGCTCCTTGTGTTCATGTCCAGCCACTAGCGGAGAGGAGTGTGGGAGCACTGCTTCGTCCCCTCCCGAACCAGCATAGGACCAGCTCCGTTGAATTCAAGCTGCAACAACGGCGTGCTGAGGGCAGATGAAGGCGGGAGCCAGCCCACGCCGCCGCAACGTAGGGACTACATTGGACTGGCATGCAGGTCGGTTGAGCCAGCTCGACCTCCTCCCCATTACTAGCAGGGAGAGGAGATTAAATCTTTTTCTCCCTGTTAGGTCATGGGAGAGGCGGAGCGCTGATCGCACTCCTCTCCTGAGTGGGCTGGCGAAAAGATGTCAGCCCGCTGCTTGAAAGCAATCTTTTTTTTTTTTTCCTGCTGGGTCATGGGAGAGGCGGAGCGGTGCTCACACGCCACTCCTGAGCTGACACTCTTCAATATTAATATGAAGATCTACATGCGGTGGAACTGTGACCAGGTGCCCTGCTGGAGAGAGGCTCCCAATACTGCTGCTGGTCTCGGTGAGCCGTTAGCACCGCTTCTTTTAAAGTGTTCTCCCCTGCTGGATCGGGGGAGGGGTGTAACTGATCAGGTGCCCTGATGGAGAACTTCTTACCATATCTTCATAAGCAGAAGTCATCTTGATTTTCCCCTCTGGTGGAATATTCTGAACAATTCATAAATGAGATCTTTACTGTTGTGAAGGACAGCACATGATTTTAAATATTTGAGAAATGACATCAGAGGAGGGGCGGGTCCGTGGCAGAAGGACGACAGCTCCTGAGGCCTATGGCAACCTGCAAGGATCGCTAAAGTACCCACGATCCTTTCTGCAGGCTACAATCAGGTACAGGGAGACGCGGGTACGAGAGGGGAACACACAGTCCTTCGGGGGGGAGGTATAGTCCTTCAGGGGTGGGGTGTAGACCTTCAGGGGTGGACAGACCTTCAGGGGAGGACAGACCTTTAGGGGAGGGGGTCCTGGTGTAGAAGTACACGGAAGGAGGGAGGGAAGGAGGGTTCAAAGATATGTGCATATGCCGTACTTTGGGGGGAAGAAATAATGAGTCTACAAACAGAGGAGTGGATGATGGATAATGGGATTTAGGGAGGGAAGGAACAGAAAGGGAGAGAAGTTGGACACAAGGAATGGTGTGGAGGGGGGGATAGAGATACTGGATAGGAGGGTAGTTGGGAACAGAAAGGGAGAGATGGTGGACCCTGGGGTGGTGGGGAAGGAGGGAGAGATGTTGGATGAAAGGGTAGTTGAGAAAAGATGAATCTGTGGTTGGAGATGAAAAAAAGGAAAGATGCCAGACCTCCAGGGGAGGGAAGGGAAACGGAAGGGGAAGGGAGGACAGATATAGAAGATTGATAGTTAGCACGGAGATAGAAGAAAAGAAGTAGACCCTGGCAAGCAAGTTATCCGAAGACAACCAGAGCCTGGGACCAAGACAACAAAAGGTAGAAAAAATAATTTTATTTTCTGTTTTGTGATTACAATATGTCAGATTTGAAAAGTGTATCCTGCCAGAGTTTTTGTTAGACCGCAAACGTAAGCTAGGATTTAACAGAGAGAGGAAAAGTCTTTTTTGTTTATTTTGTTTACACCACAGCGCCAGTGTGGTTAGAAGAAGGCAAAGTGGGTGAAGAGGCTATAAAATAAACCCACCAGGGTGTTTTATAAAAACACCCAATTGGGCAGGAAAATCAAATCGAATAATCGATTCAATAGACTGAATCAAATCGAAATTTTTTTTTCTGAATCGGGCAGCACTAGTGCAAACTTTCAGAATGGAGATTTCCAGACCAAAGATGCAGCAAGGTCTGGGAGGCCTCAAACTGTGTCAACTTCTGAAATTATCAACCACATCCATGATCTGATTTTGGCAGATCAGCGAATATTGGCTAAAACAATTGCTGATAAACTACAGATATCCAGAGAATGTGTTGGATATATAATCTTTTTTTTTTTTACTTTGTTTTTAATGCCAACAAAAAGTGCAATACAATTTATATACAAATAATGATAATCAACCAAGCATTTATAATTAATCAGTAGCTTTACAAAAGATAAAAATTCCTTGCCCCATCCATCATTACCATCATGTGATGGGTATATAATCTAAAAGCAGCTAGATATGCAGAAGCTGTCAATCAAGTGGATGCCCAAATGTTTGAATGCTGACAAGAAACAGCATTGAGTGGACACTTCCAAGTTGATTTTGCAGCATTTTCAGCTGGTGTCAACTTTTTGAAACAACTGCCATCTTCCCGACTGGAGCAACTAAAGACCCAGGACGTAGGAGAGCACTCCGCCCAAGTGACAACGTTCCAGCCACTGAGCCAGTTAAAAGGCTCAACGAAAAACCAACTGCTGGGGTTTTTTTTGGGTTTTTTTAAAGTTTTACCCCCTTTCCTTTGGCTCTGCCATATTCTTGACCGGAGCAACTAAAGACCCATGGGAGAGCACTCTGCCCAAGTGACAACGCTCCAGCTACTGAGCCAGTTAAAAGGCTAAATGGAAAACCAACTGCTGTTTGGTTTTTTTTAAGTTTTACCCCCTTTCCTTTGTCTCTGCCATGTTCCTGACCGGAGCGACTAAAGACCCAGGGCGTGGGAGAGCACTCCGCCCAAGCAACAACGCTCCAGCCGCTAAGCCAGTTAAAAGGCTCAAAACCTAATGGCGCGCAGCCGTTCTGCGCACCGTCTAAGGCATGTGTCAAAGGCGCTCGCCTTAGCAAGCGCCTTTGCGAAGTGACCAAACCTCCTCCTGCTGAGACTACATAACCATTTGACAACCCAGTCCAAATCACAGCATCCACACCCAGTCATTGCTTCGCAAGCTTGTCCCAAGATACCCAGCTCCGCCTTGATTCCTGCAGAGACCAGTGAATCCCACTTCAACACCCTAACCAGCAGAAGAAGAAGGAAGCAGCCCTCCATTTTATCCTTCCTTCCTCAACAAAATCTTAGCCCAACTGCCACGCTGATCACACATATATCCCACCAACAACCCCTATCTTTCAAGATGAATCCATTACCACAAAAACGAATGCAAACTGTCATACTCTTATTCCTGCTCCTTACCTACTGGAAGATGGCAGAAAACTACATCTACCCAATACCTATTATCTCAACTAATTACAGAAATCACCACCCAGCCGGGAGAATCACAGGGAACATAAATACCAACTGCCAAACCTATATACAACATACCATCACACCAACTTGGGGAAGAAGACCTTCTAACTCCCCCAAGACCAAACCAAATACACACATTCAAGATCACTCATCTACCCAATACAACAACCAGTACACAAATAGAGTACACCACACTTACATGTGCCTGCTTAAACATCAGAGCCTTAGGTCCAAAGACAGAACACATAAAAGACTGGATAGAAAATGAGAATTTAGACTGCTTCTTCCTCACAGAAACCTGGCTAACATCAGACCTAGACCCCAGAATAACAGAAGTCTGCCCAAAAGGATACAAAATAACAGTGGTCTGCAGAGAAAACAAAAGAGGGTGAGGTCTAGCCATCTTAGTCAGAAAATCCCTAAAACGAAACATACTAGACAAAACATCCTCTCCTTACATGGACCTACTAGCTTGCCAACTTTCAGGCACCACACTAAAAGGATCCATAAGCTGAATGCTCTGCTACATAACACCAGGGAACTGGAACACAGCAAAACCTGAGTTTTAAGACTTCATATACCGAAACTCACTAACAACACCCTACAACCTAATCCTAGGAGATCTAAACCTATAACATAGAACAGCATTCTGTAAGCATATTACAAATACAGTTCATTAAGAACTAATTATACCCTATATAAATTCCCCAAGTAATCTGTCTTAGCATATTAATGCTACATTAGTTTATACATTACACTGATGTCTTCTATCCCGCCAATACCTTTCAGTTCTAGGCGGTTTACAACAAGAAATTAGCCTGGACATTCCCAGGGAGATTACAAGGTTGATAGCTATAGTATGCGTCAGGATCTGGGAATGATCGATACGGTTTGTTTAGATCAGGAGTCTCAAAGTCCCTCCTTGAGGGCCGCAATCCAGTCAGGTTTTCAGGATTTCCCCAATGAATATGCATGAGATCTATGTGCATGCACTGCTTTCAATGCATATTCATTAGGGAAATCCTGAAAACCTGGCTGGATTGCGGCCCTCAAGGAGGGACTTTGAGATCCCTGGGTTAGATCATTTGACAAATTTCTTGAATAGTATGGTTTTCAGTTCTTTCCTGAATGTTTTGTAGTTGGCGTCGTGGTCAACAGATTTGAGAGGTGGTAGTCTATTTTTGCTGCTCTGGTGGCTTGTAGACCGTCATATATTTTTTTGCTTTCCATGCCTTTGATTCGACCACGTCTCCCCACTCCTCTCCAAGCTTCACTGGCTCCCAGTATACTCCAGAGTCCTCTATAAATGTGCCTGCATAGCCTTCAAGATTCTACATGGCGTCCTTCCTCCCGTTATCCCACTTCTTTGGAATTCCTCAAACCCGCTCTCTACTAGATCCTCCCAAAAACTGAAACTATCTTTCCCATCTATAAAAGGTATATCCCGCGCAGGAAAACGTGGAACATCCCTCCCTTTTAGAATCATAGAACTCTGGAACAACGTCTCATCCCCGCTCAGAAATTCTAGCTCCTTCCAATCCTTCCGCAAACACCTGAAAACTTGGCTCTTTTCAAAAATCTAATCACCTCCCGTTCTCTAGTACCCTGTCCCTCTCCTATATCCCTTCTTTGTAGTTCCTTTCCTCTCAACCTCTGTAAACCGTGCCGAGCTCTGCGCTTGCGGAGATGGTGCGGTATACAAACCTAAGGTTTAGTTTAGTTTAGTTTAGGGGTGGATAAAGTGTGCTTGAGTTCTCCTTGGTCTGGATGTGTTTTTCCTGATTAGGCGGTTGTTCAGATAGCTTGGTCCATTTCCATTTAGGGCTTTGAATACGGTGCAGTAGAATTTGTGTTGTATGCGTGCTTGTACTGGGAGCCAGTGTGAGTCTTGGAGAGCTGAGGTAACGTGGTCGTATTTTTTCAGTGAGTATATTAGTTCTAGGGCTGTATTTTGGACTGTTTGTAATTGTTTTAGCATGTTGGTGGGGCATGACAGGTAAAGTATATTACAGTAGTCCAGGAGTCCTAGGATTAGCGCTTGTACTATGAATTTGAATTGTTCGTTCGTTGCTGAAGTATTTTTGGACTTATCTTAAGTTGCGCATGGTTGCGAATACCTTCTGAACCGTTTTCTTGATTTGAAGTTGCATAGTGCAGCCTTTGTCTATCATAATTCACAGCAGTTTTAGGTTGGGTTGTAAGGGATATGTGATGGAGTTTATTTCTAGGTTTGTTTTGGTTGGGGTTTTGTTTCTTTCTAGAAGTAAGAATTTAGTTTTGTCTTGGTTCAGTTTTAATTTGTGGTCTCTCATCCATTTTGACACTGTTTCTAGTGCAATGTGTAGTTTGTTCGTTGTGTTGGGGGTGGATTGGTCGAAAGACAGGAGGATGGTGATATTGTCTGCGTAGTGTTTGACGTTATGCCTTGTTTGTCTAAGCATGTAAAGGTTGAAGAGTGTTGGTGATAGTAGGGAGCCTTGGGGGACTCCGTAAGGGTTGTTCCAGGATTCTGATTGTTCATTGTTTGCTTTTACTCTTTATCTTCTTGAGCAGAGGAATCCTTCAAACCAACTGTAGACTTTGCCTGTGATTCCTATTGCCTCCAGTGTTTGTAGTAGGATGTTGGGATCTACTAGGTCAAATGCCGCTGTGAGATCGAGTTGTATGAGTAGCATTTTTTTGCCTTTGCTTAAGTGTTATTTGGCTGTGTCTAGGAGAGAGACTAGTAGTGTTTCTGTACTGTAGTTGCCTCTGAAGCCTGATTGTGAGGGGTGAAGAATGTTGTGGGTTTTTAAGTATTCGGTGAGAAGTTTTGCTACGAGGCCTTCCATTAGTTTGACATATACCAGTATTGAGGCTAGTATGGTGTTAAATCACAATTTTCAGAAGCTAATGGTTTCAGCCAAGACTATCCTGATTTCTATCGGCCCATCTCTCTGCTGAACTATGAGGCTAAGCTTATGGCGAAAATTCTTGCGACTCGCCAGGCTCGGGTGTTACCATCAGTGATTTCTGAGTCTCAGGTGGGCTTTGTCCGAGATCGCCCAGTGGCCAAGAACATTCGGCATATTTTGCTGGCTTTAGAGCGGGCAGCGGTGGAGGGTAGCCCCTCCTTGCTTATCAGCTTTGACGCAGAGAAGGCCTTTGACAGGGTGCGGTGGGACTACCTTTTTGCGGTGTTACAAAAGTATGGCCTGGGTCCCTTCTTTCTAAACTTGTTCCGAGCACTATACATTGATCCGGAGGCGCGGGTTCTTATTAATGGGGAGCTCTTGGGTTCTTTTCGTATTCGTCGTGGTACCAGGCAGGGGTGCCCATTGTCTCCGCTGCAGTTTGTGCTTTCTCTTGATCCTCTGCTTCGGGAAGTCCAATCTAATCAGGATATACGGGGGTCTGGCCCTGGGGGCCTCTCATTTTAAAGTGGCAGCTTTTGGTGTTTTTGACAGACCCTCAGCAGTCGCTACCCACCCTGATGGACAGTATACGTGAGTATGGTGACTTTTCGAGCTTTACTCTGAATTTGGCTAAGTCGGAGGCCCTGGTTTCCTCGTCTCTTCTTCGGCGGCATTGGCGAGGTGGCTTTATGTTACGCTGGGCGGACTCTTCCTTTCGGTACCTGGGGATCCAGCTCACCATGGATCCTGCTCAACTGTATTGTATTAATGTTGATAAGCTCCTTTCGGATACTAAGCTTTTACTGGTTACATGGCAGGATCTCCCGTCTCGTTGTCTGGTAGGATTCACCTGTTCCGCATGATTATCTTCCCCAAGAGGCTTTATGTTCTCCAGACACTTCCTTTATCTCTCTTGCAAAGGGATAGCTAGGCCTTATATTCTATGCTATCCTGATTCTGCTAGGGGGGACGGAAGCCTAAATTGCGCTGGCCTTTACTAATTGGTCCGACTTCAGAGGGGGGTCTTGGGGTGCCTGATGTTCGGCGTTATAATAAAGCTTGTTTGTTACATCATCTGGGGGACTGGGTGCTGGGCACTTCCTTTTATATGGATCTTTCATTGGAGCGGGACTATTTCTATCCTCTTCACCTCCTTTATGCTCCTTTGTTGCGGTTTCCGGGGGCTTGTAAGCACAGCATTCTATTTCAGCCATTGAGGGGGACGTGGCACCAGATTATTCGGTTATGGAATCAGGATCCTTCTGCCAGTGTTTTTTTGCCCCTGGTGGGGAACTTGGATTTCCCTCCGGGGGTGGGCCCATCTGTTTTTGGTGGCTGGGAGGGCCCGGAGTGTAGAGCTTTTACAGCATGTTCTGCAGCATGATGGGGCCCGTCGGGTGAGTGAGGCTTTGCTTGCCTGGGGGGTTCCGGGATCTGGTTTTTTCTTTGCTTATTGTCAGCGACATTATGTTGGATCCCACCCGAAGGGGTCCCTGGGTGGTGCATTTGGAACCAGTTTCTACTCCTTTTTGGTGGCAGACTCAGACACTAGGGTCTCGATTTCTTATTTTCACTGACAGCTTTGGACTCTTAGCCCGTCCAGGGTTTCCCCAGGGGTTTTGGAGGCTTGGCAGCGGGATTTGGTAGGAATCTGGGGGAGGTATTTTTGTTGAGGGTGTTGAAACGCACCGCTAGCCTAGTCTCTAATGCAGATTTGAGGGAATGTCACTTTTGCACTGTCTTGCGAGCCTATGGCTCTCAGTGTCAAGCATATTATATGGGCTGTGTGGACACCCAGCTTTGTGGGAGATGTTCTGTTGGGGTCAACTCTTACTATCATGGTATTTGGGGTTGTCAAGGGATACAGCGCTGGCCTTTTGTCAGAGCTGGCCTTTTTGCAGGGCCTTCTTCGGGTGTCCGTGCCTATCTCAGTGTTTTCTATGCTTTTTGCACATTTCCCATTGCTTTCAGGGTACTCTTCCTCGGAGAAATTGTTCCTCAGTAAGTGTTTTATTTTGGGGAAGAAATGTATCCTGTGTTGTTGGCTTGCTTCTGAGCCACCTACCTTTTGGTTTTGGAGAAATAGGCTGCATGAACTCATGGGCTGGGAGGCTCGGCTGGCTTCTTCTTCTCGCCACCGCAGTAAAGCTTTTGTAGACACCTGGACTCCATATTTGGACACTTTGTCACCACTGAGTCTTAGCCATGTTCTGAATAGATTACAATGGTACTCTGCCTTACCTGCTTAATATATTTATGCTGTCTCTGCACAATAGTTCTCTCTGTTAGGATGGGGGTTGTGGAGTTGGGGGGGGCTTCTGTGGGGATGGGAGGGTATATTGTTTGTAACCTTGGAGGACATCAGAACACAGTCCTCCGGGGAGTTTGCTTTCATTTGTAAACATGGTTTTCAGCTGATATTGTTATTGTAGTGTTCTTTGTTTCATAAAAAAGGATTTCACATAATGGTTTCAGCCAAGAAATGCTCTTTTTTTCCTGAATCTGATAGCCATGTTGTAAGTCCAAATATTTATCTATGTAATTGGATAAGCATTTCCAGAGAGACCAGAGAAAGTAGAGTAACACTCAAAATATAGTCACAGATGTAGTTTTAGTCCAATAAAAAGGTTATCATCGAAATTTTCTTGCTGAACCCAGTTAAACCTGAGCTGGCCATCCATCAGTATTCAGTGGCACTTAAGCAGGTGTCCTGTGACCACCATGTCACTGTCCAGATAGTGCTTGAGAAGTCTGACATTGGATCTTGGGTGAAGCCAGGGCTTAACCAGTTAACAGTGATATTCAGTTCACTAACCAGTTATGGTGCTCAAAACTGCACACAGAAATCTTGGCATATATCCAAATTCCACATGCAATTTAAATGAATGACGAACCAATTAGTGCCAATATTTGGATGATAATAATCAATTATTGGTGCTAATGCGCATACATCTTCCTAGGTATATTTTACAGATGCATAAATTCTAGTGTGCACGGCTGAAAAGAGGGTGTGGCCATGGGAGGGATAAAGGTGGGTCTTGGGCGTTCCAAACTACACTTAATCCATGCCTAATTTAGGTACAGAGATTTATACTAGGTCCCAGTGCTAGCCACTATTCCATAAACTGTGTCCAGTTTGGAACGTTGTTTATAGAATTAGAGCTTAGTGCTCATTTTTTTGCCTACAATTTTTCGGTACCATACATAGAATTTTGTCCTAAGCGCATAAAATTAGGATAGAAAAAGGCTCTCCTAACTTGTCCACCAGGCTAACCAAGCACTGATCTGAATCTGGTGCTCAGACTCAATTCCAGAACCCATGCATGGCCCAGCACTGAACATTTGGGCTTAATTCAGCTTACAGTCGTCAGCAGCTTAAAAACCGCTGACCTCTTTAAGCTAAATATTGGGCCCTGCAAGCTAAATATTGGGCCCTATATTTCCGGAAAGACAAAGATAAATACAACATACAAGTCCCTCGGCAGTCATTGAGTTCACAACAGCTTATATTTTCAAACCTAAATTCTCCACACCATTAAAATTTCACTTAAAAATGGTGCCGTTGCATTTATAACTTTTATGATTTAAAACTTTAAGGCAATTTGGTTTTAAAAACTGCCAGCTACTAGGACTTAACATTTCTACAGCACTACTAGGCATATGTTGCTGTTCAGATACAGAGGAACACTGTTTCATGAGCTTACAGAAGGGTGTGCCTACACTTTTTTGGCTTGCGAGCTTCTTTAAAAATGACCAAGTCAAAATGATCTACCAACAATAAAATTTTAAAATACACAAAGCACACTGTATGCAGAGAAAATGTAAATTATCATTTATATTTGGGGGGAGGGGGGTTCAAAGAGGTCAAGGCAAATTACATTAAAATATGTAATGTCACCTCAGTAAGAACTATACAAAAATAGACAAATATACTCCCTTCCCTTTTACTAAACCGTAATTGCGGTTTTTAGCACAGAGAGCTGTGCTAAATGCCCCCCGCACTGCTCCCAATGCTCATAGGCTCCCTGGGTTTAGTAAAAGGAGGCCATAGTGCAAAATATAGACAGCAGATATAAATTTGGACACATTTTGATCACTAGATTTAAAATAAAATCATTTTTCCTACCTTTGCTGTCTGGTGATTTCATGAGTCACTGGTTGCACTTCCTTCTTCTGACTGTAAATCCAATATTTCTTTCTTTCTGCCTCCTGCATGCTTCCTCTGCTTCAGACATCATTCCATTCCCCAACCAACATCTCTCTCTGTCCCTCCATTAGTCCAACTTTTTCTTCCTCTCTCCCTGCCTCCCTTTCTTTCTTTCTTTCTGTTTTTCTTTCTCTCTCCCTGCCCCCTTTCATTCTGTCTTTCTCTCTCCCTGCCCCTTTTCATTCTTTCTTTCTGTCTGTCTTTCTCTCTCCCTGCCCCCTTTCTTTCTTTGTCTTTCTCACTTTCACTGCCCCCTTTCTTTCTCTCTCCCTGCCCCCCTTTCTGTCTTTCTTTCTCTCTCCCTGCCCCCTTTCTTTCTGTCTGTCTTTCTCTCTCCCTGCCCCCACAAAGCTACTGCTGCCGATTTCTCCCTGCTTCCCCGATGCCAAGTCAGGTGCGTACAAGTGCCGGGCCCACAAGTCTTCCCCCGATATCAATTCTGCCGTCGGAGAGGAAGTTCCGGGCCAGCCAGGCAGCAATTGGCTGGCCCGGAACTTCCTCTCCGTCAGAATTGACATGGGCGGGGGGAGAAGGCTGTGGGCCCGGTGCTTGTACGTGCCTAGCCTGACGTTGGGGAAGCAGGGAGAACAGAACGCAAAGGCAACGCGAGTCTATTGCGGAGCCCGGGATGGGCTCCACAATCAACTCACGTTGCCTTTATGATCTACTGGTCGATCACGATTGACCTTTTGGGCACCCCTGGCTTACAGTGTAGTTAAGACACACAGATCAGACAAATAATTTCTTAATACATAACTGCTAATATGTTTAACACAGATCTGGAAATGTAAGGGGGTTTGGATCTAAAAGCTATCTAGAGGACTGATATAGAAAGCTAACATGAGCCTAACCAAGTGGTTACCGTGGGTTGTACACCCTCATTACTTTCCGAGCAATGCAGAGCATGGTTGAGGGTGGGTGTTAACTCACATGGAAAACATTAAAATATATAAAATAAACATTAAAATACATAAAATATATGGCTGAGCCCTGAGAGACCACAAAAGGCATATCAAACCATACAGACTCACAAGTTCACTGGACCACTTGAATTTTTCTTTAAGATAAAAAAAGATCCAAACCATTTTAATATAGTATCTTCTATTCCTATCGATTTTAATATCCACAATAAAATCTTGTAATCCAGGTAATCAAAGGCTTCTGCTATGTCCAACATTGCTAGTAAAAAATAAAAACCTTAAACCCTTATCAAAATTTAAAGTTCTTATATAGAGGGCTGAAAGCAAAAGAGTTTGTGTCATGTTGAGTTTGAAAGCCAAATGGGCAATTAACCAAAATGTCATTCAGATTAATAAAAGGTAAATTAGAAAGGGTCAGGCAAAGACTTCTAAACATCTCTTCAGCTTTCCAGAAGCTTTTCCACTCTGCCGCCATCAATGATATCACCCATCCTTTGAGGAAATTATTTTACTTTATTTCTTACCGTGTTGCAAGTTTATGGCAGACAACGCCAGTGTCCGTTATAACTTCACTCAGCCTCAGTTCTAGATGCACCTTGCCCTTTAAAACACAATGACAAAAGCTCCATGTGAAAATCAGGAGTGCAAGAAAACATTTTCATTTAGTTCAGTTTAATATTTGTTGTTGTTTTGTGAGTCTGGCTTTGTTTTAGTGTGTGTTATTTTGTTATAGCATGTTATAACACATAGTAATGAAAAACTGCAACAGAACAAAACTCAGTGAAATGAAAATGTACATCTCTAGTGGAAACTACAGCATGCACAATCAACAATCACATTAAAATAACAAAGAGGTATGCATTTTTCTGCAATATAAACAGATAGAAGGAAACACTAAGGGCCTGATTCTCCAAAGTGCGTCCCGATTTTAGGCAGCTGTAGGCGTCCTACAGCTGTCTAATCAGCCAATCGGGATGCACATTTTTAAAAAAAAATGCTCCCCAGGCAGGCCGCCTATATTGAAGGCGAGGCCCGCAAGACACCTAGGCCCTGATTCTGTATAGGACGCCCGGGAGTGGTGTCCTATTCAGAATCGGCCTACACTAAACCCCGATTCTGTAACCGGCGTCCATGTTACAGACGCTGGTTAGAGAATCGGGTTAGATTAGACACGCCCGCTACACTTATCGCGGCAAGGGATCTCTCTGCCGCTATAAGTATAGCGGGCCGCGGCCCCCTGACCGATCGCTGGCAGGAGGGTGCACAAACCCTCCTGCCAGAAGATGCCCCCCCCCGACACTACCAACCGCCCCCCCCCGACACTACCAACCGCCCCCCCCCGACATTACCGATCTCCCTCCCACGCCGACACTACCGATCACTGGCAGGAGGGTGCCCAATCCCTCCTGCCCGAAGACGCACCCTCCCCCTCCCCCCGGCGCTAACAACCCCCAAACCTCCATCCCACCAAACTAACCTTTTCTTAAGGCCAGACGGTTCTTGCCCGTCCAGCTAGCAGGCCTGCCTCATCGAATTAAGGCGGGCCCGCCCTTTCCTGGCCCATCCCGCCGAAGCCTAAGGCCTGATTGGCCCAGGCTCTGGAAGCCTGGGCCAATCAGGCCTTAGGCATAGCGGTTCCGCCCATCCCCACTTAATCTAAGGCCTGATTGGCTGGGATGGGCTGGGAAGGGGCGGGCCCGCCTCATTTCGACGAGGCAGGCCTGCTGGCTGGACGGGCAAGAACTGTCTGGCCTTAAGAAAAGGTTAGTTTGGTGGGGTGGAGGTTTAGGGGTTGTTAGCGCCAGGGGGGGAGGGTGCGTCTTCGGGCAGGAGGGATTGGGCACCCTCCTGCCAGCGATCGATATTGTCGGGGGGGGGGCATCTTCTGGCAGGAGGGTTTGGGCACCCTCCTGCCAGCGATCGATATTGTCGGGGGGGGGGAGGGGGAGGGTGCTTCTAAGGGCAGGAGGGATTGGGCACCCTCCAGCCAGCGATCGGACAGGCCGCGGCTCGCTATACTTATAGCGGCAGAGAGATCCCTTGCTGCAATAAGTATAGCGGCCGCATCTACTTACAATGTAGAACAGCATTTTGCTGGCCTACATTTTAGCATTTCTCCTCTACTAGGGAGATGTGTAGGGCCGCCTAGGTTCGCCTAAGGCCCGCCTAAGGCCCTTAGGCGAGCTTAGGCATCTTGCGGGTCTCCCTAGGCTCCCGGAGGCGCCTTCAGGCCTGCCTGGGGAGCATTTTTTTAAAAAACGTGCATCCCGATTGGCTGATTAGACAGCTGTAGGACTCCTACAGCTGCCTAAAATCGGGACGCACTTTGGAGAATCAGGCCCTAAGGGCCCAATTCTAAAAACAGTATCCTGTGTTAGGTGGCAGTAGGTGCCCTATCATCACTTAACTTAATTTAGTTGGTTTAATTGGCGCACTAATTGGCTGTGCTAATTAAAAACCAATTAAATACCATTAAAAAATGGAGATGCCTCCAAAAAGAGTGCCATTATCACGCCTACGGAAGCGCCTTACGACACTTAACATCACTGTAGGCATGGTTAATGCCAGAAGTAGCAATAGGCATCGTAAGGCGCCTACATGGATGCAATACTCGTGAAAGGTAGGCGCAAGAAATATAGGCCTTGAAAACTCTGGCCTACATTTCTGGCGCCTACCTTTCATATAGCCACGATTCTGTAAATGGCTCAAGTTGTGTGATTGACATGCGATCCGTGGCCATTTTAAGGTTAAGCCATCAATAATAGTGCCTAAAAGCCTTTGGGGAGAGGGTCATAACATACATTCTGAAATAGCACTGGTTACCACCACAGAAAGGCTTGCTAAAGGGTAAAAACACACACAAAAAAACCCCATCTAACCTGTGGTGTTCATCTCTCAGACAGAGAATTCACACTGTGACAACCAAGCTTGCTAAAGAGTTAAAAAAACAAAAACAAAACCCAACCCAACCTATGGTTCATCTCTCAGACAGAGAATTCATACTGTGAAAACCAAGCTTGATAGAAGGCGCTTAAAATTGGGGAAACCCCTACTAATGAAAGAAGGCTGATAATGCTGAAGTCAAATCACAAGCTGTGTACTGATGACGCCATCCCCGTCAACCGCCTGCCCTGTGTACTGATGATGTCATCAATACACAGAAGGCCCCAGCAAGAAGGCCGTGAAGCAGCCTGTGAGTGCTGCTGGCCTGACGCTCCTCTCCCGTAAGGTATTTATAGTCACGGTTGGTGGGGATTGGTTGGGAGGGAAGGATGATCAGCGGGGGTTCGGCGGTTCGGCTGTGGGGCGGGGAAAGAGCGGCTGCCTATGACTAGGGCTTATTTTCGGGGGTAGGGCTTATATTAAGACCTACCCCAAAAATCATGCTAGGGCTTATTTTCGGGGTAGGTCTTATTTTCGGGGAAACACGACAATATTCAAGTATTGTGCTCTTACTATTGTTGAAATATTTTCCATAGGAATGGCCAATATTTCAACAGATATAATAGGACATTTTGGAAAATTTAAGTCTCAAATTATTCTTCCTTAATTGATTCTCGAAACTTTCTATATTCCATGTTATAAACGATCGCTCTTTAATTAGTTCTAATTCCAAACTATTCATTTCCTTGATCTTATCTTCTTGCTTCTCCAATTTTTAATTTAAAATTAGATAACAACAAACCCTGTTGCTCCAACTTGGAGAAAATAGTCCCATAGTCAGTATTGAGTACTGAAACACTCAACTTAAGGTTTGAATCCATAATAGATATAACTTGCCACAGCACTTCCATATCTATTTTTTCTGTTTTTTTCAACTCCCCAAACTTCATGATATTCCCTCCCGAAGCGCTCCTTGCCTCTCCTGTAGTGTGGAGTAAAGGTTGGTAATTATCAGCTGCACTTTCTTCATATGAGTCTAGTGCAGCCATCCTTTCTAAGCTGAACTCTGTGATTCCCTCTCGGGGTAACAGTTCTCCAGTTACTCCCTCCACCGAAATGCTTCTGGGTTGGGGAGGAACCAGTCTTTGCTCTGGGCTCAACAAGACCCGGTTTGGTTCTGCACTGAGATCCACCAAAAGACTTGGGTTATCCACTGGGTGAGTAAATGCTCCGACAATTATTGTCTGTACCATTCGCTGTGGAACTACTACTGTCGCTGGAGGGTGAGGGTGGGAGGCTCCTTTCTTCTTCCCCATATTCGTTGTTGGGGAGAGAAATTACAAGCGCTGGGACTAACAAATGGACGGAGCAACCAGCTAGGCGTGTACTTTCGACACCATCTTGACCTCGTAATGTACCTCAAAATATTTTTAAGGTAAGTTCTTACTCACTAACATGCTCTGCCTCCCCCCTTCAAAGAATTCAACATCATCAGAGACAGAGACGCGGCAGAGGAAATCAGGGAAGTAGAAGGCCGCAAAGCAGCGTGTTTAGAGTGCTGCGGATGCTGCTGGAGCTGGGAGGTTTGTCAGTCGTCTCGCGGCGGGAGAGTCAGTGGGGTTGGCTGCATGGCAGCGGTAGTGGCGGGGAAAGATGGAAACATGCTGCTCAAGGGTTATACTGCACAGGGGGATGGGAGGGAGGCAGGCTTCGGAGGGTGGGGGTGGGACAAAGTCTGGAAGGCAGTGAGGGGAACATAGAAAGGAGGCACTCTGGGCACTAAGGACATAGGGAGGGGCACTAAGGACATAGGAGGCACTGAGGGCACTAAGGACATGGGAAGGAGGCACTGGGGCACTAAGGACACGGGAAGGAGGCACTGGGGGCACTAAGGACACAGGACAGAGACAATGGGCACTAAGAACACAGGACGGAGACAATGAGGCACTAAGGACACAGGACGGAGGCACTGTGGGCAATAAGGACATGGGAAAGAGGCACTGGGGGCACTATGGACACAGGACGGAGGCACTGGGGACACTAAGGATATGGGAAGGAGGCACTGGGGCCACTAAGGACATAGGAAGGGGCACTGAGGGCACTAAGGACATAGGAGGCACTGAGGGCACTAAGGACATAGGAAGGGGCACTAAGGACATAGGAAGGAGGCACTGAGGGCACTAAGGACATAGGAAGAGGGCACTGAGGGTACTAAGGACATAGGATAGGATCTACTCTAGCACCCGTTAATGTAACGGGCTTAAACACTAGTAGATTTTATAAAAGCTTTGGCTCTCTATTGGTGTAGCCTCTAATGGAATTTTTTAATAGCATTAAGGAGAGGGATACGTTGCCTTGGTCATGGCGTTTAGCAGGAATCACTCTGATTTTGAAGCTGGGTAAAGACCCCACTCACTGTGCTTCCTATCATCCCATCTCACTACTCGGGACTGACTCTAAAATATTCACTGGCATTTTAGCACAATGATTACAATGTGTTATGGGGAAATTAGTGAAAGACGATCAGGCAGGTTTCATTCAAGATAGGCAAACCTTTGATAATATTAGAAGGGCTCTCCATGTTGTCAACTTGGCGACTGCTCTGATTTTAGGGGTGGATATAGAAAAGGCCTTTGACTGGGTCTCTTGGCCTTACCTGTTTAGGACATTGTCCTCTTTGGGGATCACTGGTCAGTTTTTAGCCTGGACAAGGATGCTTTATGTGAAACCCTTGGCAGCGCTTAAAGTGAATGGGGAATATTGTGCAGAGTTTGAGTTGGCTAAAGGAACAAGACAGGGGTGTGTCTTGTCACCACTTTTTTCTTTATATAATGCAAATTTTCGTGAGGATTTGGATAGATGGGAGCGCATGCCAATCTCTTGGTTAGGTAGAGTGCATGCTATTAAATTGACGGTTTTGCTTAGATTTCTCTATTTTCGGCCTTGCCCACTATGCTTCCTAAGTATTTTTCTGCCACCCTACATTGCAGAATCTTCTCCTTTATTTGGAGGTGCAGGTCCCCGCGGATTCAAAAAGCAATGTTATTCCAGTTGTGAGATAGTAAAATTGGGGAACCCCTATCCCACCCCTATTATTATCTGGCTGTGCAGCTTAGATACCCGATTGCTTGGCAGAAGGAAATACACAAAACCTGGGTTCAAATGGAGGTCTGGTTTCTGGGGGATATTCCTTTAAGACTTCTTCTGTCTTGTCCCGAGTTGGATTTGAGATATTACTCCCCGTGTTAATCCTTTGCTAGGAGTACTTTTACGCCTCTGGTCCTCTTTTAGGAACCGATTATTTCATGGTAGGATTTATTTTGACCAAACACCAGTGGTAGTGGCAGAGGAGTTTCTCCCTGGCAAAAGACTCTAGATATAGAATATGGGAGGCAGGGGGTTTAGCTACTTTGGGACAATTTTTGGTGGAGGGTAAACTGATTCCAGTGTCACGCATGCAGGAAGAATATGGCCTTACAGTGGCAGAAATTTTTCAATACAATCAAGTAACTGATTTTATCAAGAGAAAGGCCATGTCGGACCTCCTTCGAGTTAATCCAGCCTGGGATAAACTATGGGTGGAGTCTAGTGGGAGAGGCTATATTTCTTGCATATACCACATGCTGGTGTATCATGATCAACCGCCAATGCATTATTTTGCCCATTGGGAGGCTCTGTTACAGCAAACACACCAGCGCAGTACTGTAGAAGATTACATTGTGCTCTTTACTTAAAAGTTTCAATAGCAAGCAATATGGTTGAAAATAGCTTCAAATTACTGTATCAGTGGTATTATACCCCACTAAGTTTACATAGGATTAATTCTAGCATCTCTGATAGGTGTTGGTGACAGTGTGGAGACCAAGGGTCCTTTTAACATATTTGGTGGACCTATCCTAAGGCGGGCTTATTGGGATATGGTTTTTTCTCTATTGCTGGATATCTGTGGGGTGATCATTGAAAAACATATGGGATGTGCGTTATTAAACATGAAACCTGCTGGGGTGCCCTCCAAGTTTTATAAAATGATAGTGACTATGGTTACAGCTGCTCATTTAGTGTTGGCAGATGCATGGCGTCAGGCCTCAACTCCGTCTCAGGTGCAGGTGGTGCAGAAAATTGATTTTGTCTAAGCTGACAGCCATGAAACATCATAGCCTGGGTCGGCTACTGGCACAATGGAAACCATATATTATTTTGAGTGAAACACGAGAACACTGCACATAATTTTACCCATGGCTTTTGGGCTACACGGAACCTCGGGGTGGGGGAGGGGGGAGAATCCTGTATTCTCTTTTTGAGTTTGACAGCTTTGTTTCAAAGAGTTATGTTATAACTGTTTTCTGCTATACATATCACTTGTTGGTTTTGAAAAAGTTTTCAAATTTTCAATAAAGAAAAAAAAAAAAAGTATTTCCTTAGATTACTCCTGAGCCTATCACCTCTTAACCTTATTCTATGCCCTCTTACTCTGGAGTTTCCTTTCAATTAAAAGAGACTTGCCTCGTGTATTTATGCCACAAAGATATTTAGATGTCTCTTATCAAATTTCCTCTCTCCTGCCTTTCCTCCAAAGTAATCAATCCGTTTTTTTCAAAGTGTAACACACTAATAACTCCTAAAAATAGGCTAATGCTAGATTGAGTCTATCTCTACAAAAGATTTCATTGGAGACTATGGATCTCAAGTGCCCGCAGCTATTTGCCATTAGAACCAGTCTTGGCTAATAGCCTATATGCGGGCTATCATCGGTCCAAGTGTCTCTTTTTAATTTTTAATTTTTATTTTGCCTCTATGGGCTCATCTTAAAATAATGTTTGTGTAAATTATGTGTGTTTAAATATATAAATATACTTTCACCCCTTTTTTTTTATAGGACTTTTATTTATAAGGTTTAGTATTTAGCTCGGGTGTAGTTCTCTACCCGGCCATCCAGAAGTGATACGACGGAAGATCTCCGTTTCGCTCTAACCTTATAAAAAGAGCTGCTTCAGGAAATTGATATTTTGTGATTGCATATACTATAAAAAAAGGAAAAAGTATAAATTATACATATCTAAATGATTTATATTTTTTTTGTTAAGACCAACTTATTCTTGCTATAAGTGGAAGCTCTAGGGGACCGCCCTGAAGTTCCTTATTTCCATTTAATTTAACTCGATTCTATTGCATTTCATTTCATATTATACATTTTGTAATGCCTTAGAATTTTTTAAAATATATATATGCATATGAAATTTTTGGAGAGTGGCTGACTATTTAATTAATCAGAAAATTTTTGGAGAGTGGCTGACTATTTATTACATTACATTACAGATTTCTATTCCGCTTGTGCCTTGCGGTTCTAAGCGGATTACAAATTAGGAGACTGGACAATTTCAGGAATATTACAGTACATAGAATCAGGAATGTATCAAGTTACAATTGTTAGTCTGGAAGTTTCCAGGAGAAATTTAGAGCACGTAGTAGATAAATAGTAGGTTGATGAAGTGAGTTGTACAATGTTTAGGTATTTATTGAATCAGACAACTCATATAAATGAGGGCTATTACCGGAACACACTTTTAATGGTGATAATCTTAAAACCTTTCAAAGAGATCATTTAAAACTTCCTTATTAAAGTAAAAGCCTTCCCATCGCTACTATCTGCTCACCTTTTTATGCTGCCTCAGCATGTTCAGTCCATTAGAGTAAGCTTTCTGAAACGCAAACGCCTAAGCACTCTGCATTCTGATTTTAAAGGCTTTTGTACGTCATTTCCGGTGAATATTCACTGGAAATGATATTGTCCTTACGTTCTAGCGTTATTCTAAATGAAATGGTTATGAAATAAATTGTAAGATTCTATATGTGTATATTTCTTTCATCTGATTTAATTATTCAAACATACTTTTTGAATGAATTTTAAATAAATCTTAGATAGATGTTTAAAACTCAATAGGGTCCAATCTTCTATATGTCAAATATACTATATGATCTGCAATGAATGTATTGACCTCTGTCTTGTATTACTAACCTGTATTTTACCTCTTATTCAGTCTGTTGTTAAAAGAAGATCTGCCAATTCGCTGTCATGTTTAATCCCTTAGGTTGTAAGCACTGTAAGCAATCTATCCATTTTTTTTTCCCTATCCCCCCCTTATTGATTCTGGAATTTTATCAATAATCATACAGCGTAACTGTTCAAAGGAATGGTTATATGTCAAGCAATGTGTTACTAAAAGTGCTTCTTTTCTTTTCAAATGAAGATAAGATTTATGTTCCGTCCTATGGAATTTAAATTGTCTAGTTTTTTTTCCAATATTAATTTTTGAACATGGACATTTAACCTCAGGGCGGTCCCCTAGAGCTTTCACTTATAACAAGAATGATTTTCTTCAAAGTATACATATTGAGATTTTAAGTCTGTCCCCATATGCCTTAAAAAGTTTACCATTAACCATTTTAGTTGCCTTCCTCTGGACTGACTCCATCCTGTTTATATCTTTTTGAAAGTGTGATCTCCAGAATTGTACTCAATATTCTAAATGAAGTCTCACTAGAGTCTTATACAGGGGCATCAATATCTCCTTTTTCCTACTGGCCATTCCTCTCTCTATGCACCCAAGCATCCTTCAGCTTTTGCCATCAACTTTTCAACCTGTTTGGCCACCTTAAGATCATAACATACTATCAAAGTTCCGCTCCTCTTTTTTGCACAAAAATTCTTCACCCCCTAAACTGTACCATTCCCTCGGGTTTCTGCAGCTCAAATGCATAACCTTGTAGGCCTGTTAAATGACATTATTTGTATCTTGTCTGCCTTTGATGTGGCAACAAAAGTCTTGTCTGCTGCTCAAGCATCTTATTGTTACTGCAACAGATTCATCCATTGTTGATGGCATCAAGGAGTATTTCCAACATTTAATTGACACTTGTTTTCCTGTTCATCCACTACACAGTGTAGGTTCTCTTCTGCACCCATGTCTGAAAGACAATCCAATATCTTCCTAGATGATGTAGAAACATAGGCATCTGAATCTTTGGGAAAGCTGTACCAAAACCAGATCAAAATGGAAGGCTCTATTCGTGATTTATAAACAGTTGTACAGAATATTGTCCCTTTTTATACTTTAATAAAAATATTTAAATATAAAATCATAAGCCTGTGTCTAGAAGTCGTATTTTGAATAGTTGATTATATTTCTTGATGTCTTACAAATAGGTCTAGCACACTATGTTTATCCTTCCAGAGAAGGTGTTGGGGACTCCGTACCTGGGGGGAGGGGGAGGTGAGAATTTTTCATCAAAATTGTTTCTGGAGCCCGGTTTCGCTGGCTGAAATTTTGTTATCTGTGTTTTATTGCTGGCTCTAATAAAAATCATTTAAACATATAAAATCATAAATGTTCGAGATTTGTGCAAATGAGGACAAAGTTCACAGGGATGGGGCAGGGATGCACATTGCGATTGCTAAGTAAATAAAATCTAAACACCATAGATTCTATGGGTTAATTTTTTAGAGAGTCATTTACCAATTGTTTAGTAACTTAAGTAATGGGGCCTTGTAGTAGGTAATGCAAGTTACCATAAGAACATAAGAATTGCCACTGCTGGGTCAGACCAGTGGTCCATTGTGCCCAGCTGTCCGCTCACGTGGCAGCCCTTAGGTCAAAGACCAGTGCCCTGAGACTAGCCTTACCTGCGTTCTGGTTCAGCAGGAACTTGTCTAACTTTGTCTTGAATCCCTGGAGGGTGTTTTCCCCTATAACAGCCTCCGGAAGAGCGTTCCAGTTTTCTACTACTCTCTGGGTAAAGAACTTCCTTACGTTTGTACAGAATCTATCCCCTTTTAACTTTAGAGAGTGCCCTCTCGTTCTCTCTACCTTGGAGAGGGTGAACAACCTGTCTTTATCTACTACGTCTATTCCCTTCATTACCTTGAATGTTTCGATCATGTCCCCTCTCAGTCTCCTCTTTTCAAGGGAGAAGAGACCCAGTTTCTCTAATCTCTCACTGTACTGCAACTCCTCCAGCCCCTTAACCATTTTAGTCATTCTTCTCTGGACCCTTTTGAGTAGTACTGTGTCCTTCTTCATGTACGGCAACCAGTGCTGGACGCAGTATTCCAGGTGAGAGCGTACCATGGGCTGGTACAGCGGCATGATATCCTTCTCCGATCTGTTCGTGATTCTCCTTCTTAATCATTCTGTTTGCCCTTTTCACCGCCGCCACACATTGCGTGGGCGGCTTCATTTACTTGTCGAACAGTACTCCCAAGTCTCTTTCCAGGGGGGTCTCTCCAAGTACTGCACTGAACATCCTGATTTCATGTATAAGATTTTTGTTACCGACATGCATCACCTTACACTTATCCATGTTAAACCTCATTTGCTATGTCACGGCCCATTTCTCGAGCGTGTTTATATTACGTTGCAGGTCTTCGCAATCCTCCTACGTCTTCACTACTCTGAATAACTTCGTATGGTCTGCAAATTTAATCACCAGATGATAATCTTTAGTAAGTGCTCATTTATAATCTTTTGCTGTTAAAGAAAAATGCAACTAAAGACAATGTAAGGCTTCAGAGCGGACTAGAGAAATTTCTCACACAGAGAATCCCATGTTACAAAGTCTCATTACTCATTTCCTGATGTTTTTATGGAAAAAATGGTTGGCAAGCTCACAGAACAATGAACTCTGCCTTTAAAGAGAGACTGAGCAGGAATTTCTTATGTGCTCACAGTCCTATTTTTGGTCTTAAAAAAAAAGGTTTCAGCATTCAGCAGCCCTCTCTCTTGAGAACAGAATTTCTCTGACTCAGGAGCTTAACTGAGCTGTGGCTTTGGAAGCAAGCTTTGCTTTTTCCATTGGGAGCTGGCAGTCTGCAAAGGGAGTGTTGCTAATGGGGCAAAACTGGTTCCTTAAAATTCTGAAATGTTTGGGGCAATACATCTCCTTTACAAACTGGCTTCAAATGCTACAGAGGTTTTGTGAGTAGTGGGAGGAGGACATTTTCATGACACTGGACTGAGGGGTAAATGAGAGTGAATAAAATTCCAGTTATGGAAGGGTTGATCATTCTTCTTTAGGAGTACAGGGGCTCAAGGAGATCACCCAGGCTCAAAGGAGTTGGTCCTGACTGCAGAGCAATTACATTATTTACGCAGGTTCTTATTTTCTACAAATACCAGCAGTTCATTGCGGATTACAGTAACAGAGTCAGCGACATGTCACCCTGGAATTATATAGCCAATTCCATCACATTTAGCCAAACAGCTGACTAAAGATCTCTTTAAACAGTCTTCAACAGCTTTTTTAAATTCAAGTAATTTTGTTAAATGGAAAAAGGTCCACTTTTTTTTGTGCTGGTGGAGGAATTTGTATCACCGCAGATTCCAGAGAGCTTCAGAAATTATCAGAAGGGCTCAGAGAAAAAAAGGGCAAAAAAGAAAAGGGCAAGTATTTACCAAGGGAGTTGCAGTCAAGCTTTTGCATACTGTAATTCAGGTCACAGAAAATAAAGACAGCTGAAGGATCCCTGAAAAGACTTAAAGGAATGTCTCTCTTGATCTGTTTTGGAATCTTATCCATATGAACCTGTCTTGTTTGGAATCAATCTAGCAATATTTCCCCAGCAAAGACTTATTATTTTTGAACAGTCAAGTCAGCCTGGACAACTGAAGTACGAGAGCTGTAACAGATCTAAAGAAGAGCCCTGAAAGAGTATCTTTTCCTTGCCCAACACAACTCTAGATATATAGGTGGTGGATTAGTAACATTTATCTACTCAGTAACCCTGAGCTACAGAAACATGAATAGGATCCACGCTATTTATATTTCTTTAGTCTCTGTCTGTAATATGATGTCACACTAAGTAGCCATAACAGTGATAAATGTCAGGAATGAATGTGGGCATATGTTGAACCTTTGCCCACAGATATAAGGGCAAGGCTTCAACATGTGCTCATTGAGTACCTTCTGCAATAGTATATCACATTACATTAGTATTTATGGATTGCTAATATGCCCCAGGAGGAGTTCAATGTGATTTACAATTTAGAAGAGCCTAGCCATATCCAGGGATTACATTATTTCTGTAGGATTCATGACATAAATAACTTGGTTTGGGTTCATGTATGCGTATGATTTATTTATATATTTCTATACCAGACAATTCAAAGTTCTTGGCAGTTCACAAGAGAACATACATAATAAATCAAACATAGACAAAATATATGGCATATGATTTGGAGCTAAGATTGTCTATATCTGGTGCTGTAGTCTTGATATAGTCCATTCTCAGTAGTATGGTTCATGAACTGCAAAATCACAAATAAAAAAACAGAGAGTCTATGAGAAATAGAGGTTAGGTTCCAGCAGTACATCTTCGGTCTCAAGACCATGGAAAGTGAACAGTGAATACTATAGGGAGAATGGAGTTAGGTTCCTGCATGGGACAAAAGCCTCTGCCCCCAAACCAAGATATTCCCCCCCCCCATCAGCACACCTCCCCCTGACAAGAATAGGAGCATTCCCCCTCCCTCCATGAACAAACACCACCAACCCCTCCTCCGCAACCAGAGGAAGGACCCCAGGCCAACCTTGTTTCCCTGGTGGTCTAGCAAGGCGTTGGGGCAGGAGCAATTTCCATTTGCTCCTGCCCATGCTCTTTCAGCGATGAAAATGGCTACCAAGACTTCCAGCAACAGTCTAGCAAGGTTTGAGCCTTTAACTAGCCACTGGAATTCTCACAGCCATTTTCATCACTGAAAATGCATGGGCAGGAGCGAGTGGGAATCGCTCCTGCTCCAATGCGCCGCTAGACCATCAGGGAAACAAGGTCGGTCTGGGGTCATTCCTCTTGGTCCAAGAGGGGGGTTTAGTGGTGTCTGTTCGGAGAGGAAGGGGGAATGCTGCCTATTCTTGTTAGGGGGCATGCTGATTGTGGGACAAAGTTTCACGGTATTGGGGGTGGGGGGCACCAGTCTGCAAATATGTAAACACAGCAGCGCAAATGGGGAATATTGGTTGCATCTGATGAAACTACAGATACATGAATTTGCACATCACGAATGAGCAGATAATGAGAACTGACTGTATTATAGGTTCTGGTATGGGCATCTCTTTCCAAGTTTGTAGGGAGCTTGGTTATCTATTAAGATAGGAGATGTGGTGTGTCTTGTTTGGTTTCTGGTGGTTGTGGCCTGTTTGTAGAAGAGGAGTAAGGTATTTTCCAAATAGATAGGTTTTTAGGCCATTACGAATGTTTTGGTAGGAGGGTGTGTTCCTTAATTGTACTGGTAAAGGATGCCACCATTTTGTTGCCAGGTATGGGAACATAAGAATAGCCTTACTGGATCAGACTAATGGTCCATCTAAGCCCAGTATCCTGTCTTCACAGAGGCCAAACCAAGTCACAAGTACTTGGCAATAACCCAAATAGTAGCAGCATTCCATGCCACTGATCCAGGGCAAGCAATGGCTTCTCCCATGTATGTCTCAACAGCAGACTATTTCCTCCAGGAACTTGTCCAAACCTTTTTTAAAACCAGCTATATTAACCGCTCTTACCACATCCTCTGGCCATGCATTTCAGAGCTTAACTATTCTCTGAGTGAAAAAATATTTCCTCGCATTGGTTTTAAAAGTATTACTCTGTAACTTCATTGAGTGTCCCCTAGACTTTGTAAATCTTGATGCAGTATATATTAAAAAAAAAAATCAATCCACTTGTATCCATTCTACACCACTCAGGATTTTGAGGACATCAATCATTTCTCCCCTCAATCATCTCTTTTCCAAGCTGAAGTTATCCTAATTCTAGATAATAATATTCTTCTTCTATATTTATGTATTATATTTGCATTATTGTAAACCGAGTTAGGAACCTTTTGGTTGAAGACCCGGTCTATAAAATTAAGCTTTAGTTTAGCTTAGTTCCATCCTCTTTATCATCTTGGTCACTCTTCTTTGAATCTTTTCTAATGCCAATATATATTTTTTGAGATAAGGAGACCAGAAATTAATGCAAAACTCAAGGTGAAGCCACAACATTGAGCGATACAGAGGCATTATAACATTTTTAGTCTTCTTTACCATCCCTTTTCTAATAATTTCTAGCATCTTGTTTGCTTTCTTGGCTACCACCACACATTGGGTGGAAGGTTTCAGTGTATTGTCCACGATGACACCTGGATCTTTTTCTTGAGCGCTGACCCCCAAGGTGATCCCTAGCATCCGGTAACTATGAATTGGATTATTCTTCCCAATATGCATCACTTTGCATTTGTCCACATTAATTTCATCTGCCATTTGGATGCCCAGTCTTCCAATTTCCTGAGGTCTGCCTGCAATTTTTCATAGTCTGCATGCGTTTTAACAACTTTGAACAGTTTAGTGTCATCTGCATATTTAATCACCTCACTCATAGTTCTAATTTCCAAATCATTTGGAAGTTAAATAGCACAGGTACCATCACTATTTACCCTCCTCCATTGAGAAAAATTGCCATTTAACCCTACCCTTTGTTTTCTGTCTGACAACAAATTCTTAATCCACAATTAAACATTGCCTCCTATCACATGACTCTTTAATTTCCTCAGGAGCCTCTCATGAGGAACTTTTGTCATAAGCTTTCTGGAAATCTAGATATACTACATTAACTGGCTCGCCTTTATCCATATGTTTATTCACATCTTCAAAGAAGTCAAGTAAATTGTTGAGGCAAGACCTCCTTGGGCTTAATCCATGCTGATAGGCAATACACCACTCAGCAATTCTCCAGTATTTCAGATAAACACTCACTTTTTGCTCTCCAATCTCCAACACAACCAAATGGCTCATGGGTCAAAAACAATTTGTTGCTCACCTTATTTGCTTTAAAAGCAGGTCTAAATCTGGGTGTGTTTCAGGACACCCAAATGAATCATTTGCTATCTGATGCCAGAGGAGGGGTGGGATAACAGCAGAGGGAACGTGTTGCAGAGGCCAATGGCAGCCTGCTAAGATCACTACAGCACCGGCGATCCTCTGCAGGCTGCCGAAATTAGATGATAGACCGGGAAGTCAGGGATAAAGCTGGAGGATGCTAGAAATAAGGAGGAAATATGCAGGCCTTCGGGGGGGAGAAACATAGAAACATAGAGTATGATGGCAGAAGGGCCGGCAGCCCAACAAGTTTGCCCACTCAAGAATCCTCCCTCCTTTGAGAAACCATCTTTTAAGCATAACTCTGTAGCAACCCCACCTGCCTGTCCCATCGACTCTTGAAGCCGAGCACGCTACTGGCCTTGACCACCTGTCGTGGAAGACCATTCCATCGATCAATCACCCTTTCGGTGAAGAAGTATTTCCTGGTGTCACTATGAAATCTTCCCCCCTAAAGTTTTAGCGGATGCCCTCTTGTCACCGTGGGACCCTTAAGAAAAAAGATTTCTTCCTCCACTTCAATGCAGCCCATGATGTATTTGAATGTTTCTATCATGTCTCTCCTTTCTCTGTGCTCATTGAGAGAATATAAGCGCAATCTGGTCAGACGTTCTTCATATGGGATATCTTTAAGTCCTGAGACCATTCTAGTGGCCATTCTCTGGATCGACTCCATTCTCTTCACATCCTTTTGATAGTGTGGCCTCCAAAACTGGACACAGTATTTGAGGTGAGGTTTCACCATGGATCTGTAGAACGGCAGTATGACTTCAGGCTTTCGGCTGATAAAGCTCCTTCTGATGCAACCCAGCATTTGTCTAGCCTTTGCTGAAGCTTTCTTCATCTGACTGGCAGCCTTCATATCTTCCCGGATGAGTACTTCCAAGACCCTTTCTGCAGTAGTTCTTGTTAAGTTTTCACCGTTCAAGGTGTATGTTCTGCATGGATTTCCACTTCCAAGATGCATTACTTTACATTTTTTGGCATTAAAGTTCAGTTGCCAAGTACCGGACCATTGTTCCAGTAAAAGTAGGTCCTGCTCCATAGTGTTGGGCCTGGTTGCACTGTCAGGTTCTGTTGCCCTGCCCACAATGTTACATAGTTTAGCGTCATCGGCAAATAATGTAATTTTGCCTCGAAGTCCCTGAGTCAGATCCCTTACAAAGATATTAAATAGCATTGGGCCCAAGACTGAGCCCTGTGGCACTCCACTGGTCACTTTCGACATTTTTGAGGGAATACCATTTACCATTACCCTTTGAAGTCTTCCGCTAAGCCAGTCTTCTTTTACCCATGCTGTCAGTGTTTTTCCTAGTCCTAACGAGTGTGGGACACTGTCAAAAGTCTTTCTGAAGTCTAAATAAACGATGTCCAGGGACTCCCCCCATCCAGTTTTTTTGTTACCCAGTCAAAGAAGTTTATCAGATTGGATTGACAAGACTTTCCCTTCGTAAAGCTATGCTGGTGGGGATCCCTTAATCTTTCATCATCCAGAATCGTGTCCGGCAACAGCAGGAAGCTATTAAACTCTTTGAATGGAGCAAGACTCAGGCAACTGGTTTCTGAACCAACAAGGGATCAGGCAATACTGGACCTAGTACTTACCAATGGGGAAAGTATCACAGAGGTCTCGGTGGGTGAAACTTTGGCCTCCAGTGACCACAATATGATATGGTTCAATCTCAGGAAAGGTTTCACAAAATCTACCTCAATGACCAAGGTTCTCAAATTCAAAGACACAAACTTCCAAGACATGGGAGACTTCGTTCACCAGGCGCTACAAAGCCAAGCAGACACTGACAGCGTGGAAGAAATGTGGTCAACTCTGAAAGCCACCATACAGGAAGCAACAACCCGCTATGTTAAATCAGTAAGCAAACGGAATAGGAACAACAAGCCACAGTGGTTCTCTACGGAGATCTCGGACATCATCAAAGAGAAGAAAAAAGCATTCATCTCTTACAAACAATCAGGGACACAGGACTCTAGAGTAAAATATCTGGCCAAGTCAAGGGCCGTCAAAGCAGCAGTTAGGGAGGCCAAATTCCGCATGGAGGAGTCCCTAGCAAAGAACATCCAGAAAGGAGATAAATCTTTCTTTAGGTATATCAGTGACAGAAATAAGAACTCGGGAGGGATAGTACGTCTCAGAAAACCAGACGGAGACCATGTAGAAACGGACTCGGAAAAAGCCCAACTGTTAAATGAATACTTCTGCTCAGTCTTCACCCGCGAGGCGCCGGGAATCGGCCCTCAGCCACAAACAAGGGTTAAATCAGTTGACCCGTTTAGTAATTTCAAGTTTACACCCAGCAGCGTCTATTGCGAGCTGTCAAAAATCAAGGTCAACAAGGCAATGGGGCCTGACAACCTACACCCTAGGGTGCTCAGGGAGTTGGGTGATGTCCTAGCGGAACCGCTGTCCGCGCTCTTCAATCTCTCCCTTAGTACAGGTAACGTCCCGATGGACTGGAAGACAGCTAACGTCATCCCACTCCACAAGAAAGGCTCCAAGATGGAGATGGCAAATTACAGACCAGTGAGTCTCACATCGATAGTGAGCAAACTAATGGAAACCCTAATCAAACACCAATTGGATAGAATCATGGACGAGGAGAAACTACGGGATCCCCGCCAACATGGATTTACTAAGGGGAGATCCTGCCAATCCAACCTGATCAGCTTCTTTGACTGGGTGACGAGGAAGCTGGACGCTGGTGAGTCCCTGGACATTGTCTACCTAGATTTCAGCAAGGCATTTGATAGCGTACCACACCGCAGGTTGCTAAGCAAGATGAGTTCTTTAGGTTTGGGCGACACATTGACAAATTGGGTTGGGAACTGGCTTGGAGGTAGGCTTCAGAGGGTGGTGGTGAATGGCACCCCCTCCGAAATGTCGGAGGTGATAAGTGGAGTGCCACAGGGCTCCGTCCTGGGCCCGATCTTGTTCAACATCTACATAAGAGACTTGACAGAAGGGCTCCGAGGAAGAATAACATTATTCGCCAATGATGCCAAGCTAAGCAATGTAGTGAACAAGAGCACAACAGACAACAATTCGATGGTAGATGATATGATGCATGATCTACTTCTACTGGAGCGCTGGTCTAGGTCCTGGCAACTCAGTTTCAATGCCAAAAAATGCAAAGTCATGCACCTGGGAAGCCGAAATCCATGCAAGATTTACACCCTAAATGGCGAGATCTTGACAAAAACTGAAGCAGAAAGAGACTTAGGGGTGATTGTCAGGGATGACATGAAGTCTTCAAACCAAGCTGAGCAAGCTTCATCCAAAGCAAGGCAAATCATAGGTTGCATACGCAGGAGTTTCGTCAGCCGTAAACCTGAAGTCATTATGCCACTATATAGATCCATGGTGAGACCGCACCTGGAGTACTGTGTGCAATTTTGGAAGCCACATTACCGCAAGGATGTACTGAGACTGGAATCGGTCCAGAGAATGGCCACCAGGATGGTCTCGGGACTCAAGGAGCTCCCATACGAGGAGCGGTTAGGGAAGTTGCAGCTCTACACACTCGAGGAACGTAGAGAGAGGGGAGATATGATCGAGACTTTCAAGTACCTCACGGGTCGCATCGAAGTGGAAGAGAATGTATTCTTTTTCAAGGGTCCCGAGGCAACAAGGGGACATCAGTGGAAAATCAGGGGTGGGAAACTGCACGGTGACACTAGGAAGTTCTTCTTCACCGAAAGGGTGGTTGATCGCTGGAATAGTCTTCCACTTCAGGTTATTGAGGCCAGAAGCGTGCCAGATTTTAAGGCCAAATGGGACAAACATGTGGGATCTATCTGCAAAGATAGATAGGGAGGGTCATTGGAGTGGGCAGACTTGATGGGCCGTGGCCCTTATCTGCCGTCTATTTCTATGTTTCTATGTTTCAATCTGTTTTTAATCAACATTTCCATGAGTTCACTATTGATATGAGGCTCACTGGTCTATAATTTTCGGCCTCTGACCTGCATCCCTTTTTGTGGAGTGGGATAACGTTGGCAGTTTTCCAGACCAGGGGCACTCTTCCCTTGTTCTGCCAGGACATCTTTCAATTCTTGAAGTACTCTAGGGTGTAGATTATCTGGGCCCATAGCTTTGTTTACTTTTAGTTTTGATAGCTCGTGGTAGACGTCGCACGCAGTAAATTCCATGTCCTGAAATGGGTCCTCCGAGTTCCCCTTTGTTTGTAGCTGGGGACCTTATCCTGGCGCTTCGCAGGTGAAGACTGAGCAGAAGTAGTTATTGAGTAGTTCTGCTTTGTCTGTGTCTGAGTCTGTAAAGTTGCCATCAGGTTTCTTTAGGCGCCCAATACCGCTTGTGTTCTTCTTCCTGTCGCTAACGTATTTGAAAAATGATTTCTCCCCTTTCTTTACCTGCCTAGCTATAGTTTTCTTCCTTCCATCCGGAGTTTAGCCTCTCTGACTTGCTTTTTAACTTCTCTAGATTTGGCCAGATAAGTTTCTTTAACTGCCGATCGTTGTGATTGTTTGTAGGTATCGAAAGCTTTCTTCTTGTGCTTTACTAGTTCTGAGATCTCCGCGGAGAACCACTGAGGTCTATTTTTCCTGCGTCGTTTGCTCACGGTTTTTATGTACATGTTGGTTGCTTCTTGTAGGGTAGATTTCAGAGCCGACCATAGAACCTCTACACTGTCCATTGTGCTTTGGTTTTGCAGCACTTTGTAGACATAGTCCCCCATGCCCTGAAAGTTAGTTCCTTTAAAATTTAGGACCTTAGTCGATGTATTTGACCTAGTGGTACCTTCCTTGAGGTGGAACCACACCATGTTGTGGTCGCTGGAGGCCAAGGTGTCACCCACCGATACCTCTGCGACACTGTCTCAGTTGGTGAGCAACAGGTCCAGGATTGCCTGATCCCTGGTGGGTTCTAAAACCATCTGCTTGCAAGCTTCTCACATGGAGGCTAGTAGCCTCTTGCTGCCACTGTTTGTAGCCGCTGGTTTGTTCCAGTCCACATCGGGCATATTGAAGTCTCCCATCAGCACTGTATCTCCACGCAGTGTGATTGTCTCGATGTCTTCCATTAGTTCATCGTCTGCATCCTCCTTTTGTTTTGGTGGTCTGTATACAACACCAAGATACAGGCATTTGTTATTGCCCCTAGCAAGGTTCACCCAGAGGGATTCTCCCATATACTTGATGTCTGTGATTTTAGTAACCTTGATGTCATCTCTTATGTACAGAGCTACCCCTCCTTCTGATTTGCCTTCTCTATCGCGACGGAGTAAGTTATATCCTGGTATAACCATATCCCATCCGTGGGATTCCGAGAACCACGTTTCTGATATCGCCACTACATCAAGGTCGGTGTTTCTTATTTCCGTTTCCAGTTCCAGTATTTTGTTGCCTAAGCTGCCTGGAGGGCCTCTGATGTAGAAGTACATGGAGAGAATGAGGGAAAGGGGGGTCCAAAGAGATGTGCATATGCTGGACTGAAGGGGGGGGGAAGAAGAAATAATGGGTCTAAAAACAGAGGAAAGGGAGTGAGATGGTGAACAATGGGATTTAGGGAGGGAAGGAACAGAAAGGGAGAGAAGTTGAACACAAGGGATGGTGGGGAATAGAGATACTAGATAGGAGGGTAGCTGGGGAAAGAAAGGGACATATGGTGGACTCTGGGGTGGTGGGGAAGGAGGGAGAGATGCAGGATGAAAGGATAGTTGAAAAAAGGAGAGATGGTGGATCTGGGGATGGTGGGGTCCATCACTGCAGCAGCAGGGATGGAGACAGAAAAAAGGAAAAATGCCAGACTTCTGGGGGATGGAAAGGAAATGGAAGGGGAGGATAGAGATGGAAGATGGATGGTTAGCATGGAGAAAGAAGAAAACTACAAATGACCAGGAGACCCTGGCAAGCGAGTTATCAGAAGACGTTTGTCCCAGAGCCTGGGACCAACATGATTTGAAAAATGACCAGACAACAAAAGGTAGAAAAAATAAATTGATCCGCATGCATTTCTTGAAAGAATTTCTCTGCCTCTTTTACCTGAGTCGGAACACAATAAGCTGACGTCTCCCATGTCAGCTATATAAATTATTGGCACTATCAACAGCATGCAACAAATAAAGCACCGGGACCAGATGACATCACTGTCGAGTTCTACCAAACCTTCAAGTCAACGCTGGCACCGTTCCTACAAAAGTTTTTTGACCATATGGCATCACAAAAAAAAGGCTTTTGTGATGTTTATGCAAGCAACTATCATTGTGATACCTAAACAAGGTAAAGACCCCAAACATGTCGGCAACTACTGGCCTCTCTCGATGATAAACGTAGATGCTAAGATCTACGCTAAATTATTGGCCTCCAGATTGCAGGAAGTTTTACCATCATTAATTTCTGAGGATCAAACTGGATTTATGTATGGGTGACATTCCTCCAATAATATGCGTACTCTATCTAATATTATATCTGCATGTTAATCACTGCCTCATAAATTAGCCTTTTTGGCACTGGATACTGAAAAGGCTTTCAATAGAGTGGAATGGCCCTTCTTGTTTGCAACTCTCACAAAATTTGGCTTCCCCATGCAATTTATTCAAATGATAAAAGTTCTATACTACGCCCCTACTACTTAAATCTGTATCAATGGTCAACTTTCCGGTACTTTTACATCAACTAGAGGAACTTGACAGGGATCTCTACTTTCGCCACTACTGTTCAGTCTAGAGCTGGAGTCCATGCTGACTGCTATTCATGCAGACAACTCCATTAAAAGATTTGTTCATGACACCATGGAGGTCAAGTTATCCGCATATGCGGATGATGTCATCCTTTATGTAACTCCGGAATCAATTCCATCAGTTTTGAAAGTAATAGACAGTTATGCGTCGGTTTCTGGATACAGACTAAACACAACTAAGTCTGAGCTAATGCCGCTGAATTGTATTGAAGACAAGCCTGAAATGGACGCCTATGGTTTTATTTGAAATCTGCCAAAAATTAAATATCTTGGCATATATGTGGGTCCCATGTTAGAGGATTTGGAGCAGTATAACACAGATTATATTCTAAATATTATTAATGACTCTACTGAGAAATGGTTCCCTCTTAAGTTAACTTGGTGACGCTGTCTGGACACCATCAAGATTATACTATTACCCAAAATAAATTATATTCTGAGAATGGTGCCATTTTTGTTCAAATGACGTATGATATTGAAAACTGCCTTAGTGCATTTTTATCCCCCCAATATATATGGCTATACTCTAGTGTCCTTAATATCAGTCCAAATGTTGAAGTATCACGTTAGAAATATGGACCTAGATATTATACCTTCTTCTAGGTTAGTGAATAAATAAATGAGGAAGCCTCAGCCCCACCACTCCATCGCTTTAGCTTTTCTAACTGCGGGAAGAATTACGTGGTGCCATTCATTATTGGCTGTTCCGCATTCATATGTTCTTCTATATGTATAACATATAAATTTTTAATAGTTTTTGTATAAATAATCTTAAATATTTGTGTTGACTCATTTAAAATTTATATGCACTTATCTTTGCATCCGCCAAAACCTGGGAGTCAGACCCAACATGTTTCGCGTTGATACGCTTTATCAAGGGTCTCCCGAGGTTGCTGCTGCCATCCGACTCTTTCCATTTTTAAGAGAGTCGGATGGCAGCAGCAACCTCGGGAGACCCTTGATAAAGCGTATCAACGCGAAACATGTCGGGTCTGACTCCCAGGTTTTGGCGGATGCAAAGATAAGTGCATATAAATTTTAAATGAGTCAACACAAAATATTTAAGACTAGTCTTTAAGCCCGTTACATTAACGGGTGCTAGAATAGATGTGTCTGTCTGTCTGTGTTTCTTTATCTCTCTCTCCTTGGCCGCTATCTGTATCCTTCTGTCTCCCCCTCCCCCCCGAGCATAGCTGTCTGCCCCCATTACCCACCTCCCCCCAAATGTCTCTCCATGGACCTCTTCTGTCTTCCCCCCAGAGCAAAGCTGTCTGTCCCCAGCATACCTCCCCCCAAAGCAGCCCCCTTTCCCTATCTCTCCATGGCCCCTTCTGTCTTCCCCCAGCACACCCCTCCCCCCAAAGCAGCCCCCTTTCCCTCTCCCTGTCTCTCCATGGCCCCTTCTGTCTTCCCCCCAGAGCAAAGCTGTTTGCCCTAAGCACACCCCTCCCCCCAAAGCAGTCCCCTTTCCCTCTCCCGCTGACTCTCTCTCTGGCCCCCTTTCTCTGTCTGTCTTTCTGTCCCTCTCCCTGCCCCTGTGTCTTTCTTTCTTTCTGTCTCCCTCCCTCCGCTGTCTCTGTTTGTCATTTTTCCCCATTTCCCTGTGCAGCAGCATTTCCATCCCACTTCCATATGCAGCAGCAACAGCATTTCCCTCCTATCCCCCCCTTTCCTGTGCAGAAGCAGTAGCAGCATTTTCCCCCACCCCCCTTTCCCTTCTCTTATCTTCTCTTCCCTTCTCCATTCGGCCCCTCCCCCTTCTTTTACTGCCGTTGTCCTGCTGTTGTCCTGCTCGACCTGGCCTGCTCCTGACCCTCCCACCGCCAACAAACCTCGGGGCTCCAGCCGCGTAGGCAGCACTTTAAACACGCTGCTTCGCGGCCTTCTACTGCCGATTTCCTCTGCCGCGTCTGTCTCCGATGATGTTATCAGAGACACGGCAGAGGAAATCGGCAGAGAAGGGCGCGAAGCAGCGTGTTTATAGTGCTGCCTACGCCGCTGGAGCCGGGAGTTTTGTGGAGGGTCAACGGCTGGAGCGGGGCTGCTGTCCACCATTGCTGCCACTGGTGCTGCCTAGTCCGCTGGAGCCGGTAGGTATATAGAGAGCACTGTTGCGGCATACGCCTCCAGCCCCTGCAAGCGCCGTGAGGTGTCAATTAGAATGTTGCCACCTCACGGCGCAGTGAGAGGCAGCGGCGAGTGAAGGCGGGCGGTGATGCGCTGAGGACAGGGAGAGAGAACAGTCGCGCGCCTTCAGCCCCCGCATGCACCGTGAGGTTAGAATGTTGCCACAGAAGCACACCTCAGGGCGCCAGGACTCACAAATTTTCGAGAGCGCATGCGCGCTCTAGCGTTTTATTATTATTGATTATTTATACAAAAACTATTAAAAATTTATATACGTTATACATATAGAAGAACATATGAATGCGGAACAGCCAATGATGAATGGCACCACATAATTCTTCCCGCAGTTAGAAAAGCTACAGCGGTGGAGTGGTGGGGCTGAGGCTTCCTCATTTATTTATTCACTAACCTAGAAGAAAGTATAATATCTAGGTCCACATTTCTAACTTGTTAGTGCATTTTTATGGCACAATAAACAACCTCGTATAGCGTTGCATGAATTAAAACAAGTCAAAGCTATGAGAGGGGTAAATTTCCCCGACTTTTTGCATTATCAGCATGCTTTCATCAAGAGGCATGGCTTGATGTGGTTGGATGCTGATTCCACTACTAATTCCCTAATCAGGTTACAATTAGATAAAAGTCTATATGAGGGCACTCGCCTCGCCTACATGCTCTCCACTCCTCTACATTCCAAAGATAAAAAGGGACCAATTTTCTTATGTAGTACTCAAGGCTTACAATAACTTGATGGAAATTAAATGGCATGAATCTTGTCTAATTATGTTGTGGCATAATGATCATATTAAATACAGTGGCAGAAAGAACTGTGGTATTTGGACTCTTAAAGATTTAATAAGGGACTCTCGATGGATGTCCTTCTCTGAATTGCAAACTTATTACAAACTGCCTCTACATCAACAGTATCGTTGGATACAACTAAGACACTGCCTGAAAGCTCTTTTTCCGGATATAGGGCACTTAAAACATATCCCTGACTTGCCTTCACAGACATCATTAATCAATAAGAATCACAAAGGAGTTGCCTCAAGATGGAATGTCGTTATGAGAAAATCTTCAACTTCCAAATTAACAAGTATGTTGAGTGCTTGGTAAAGCGATTTGGGAGTTTCAATTGAGGAAGAGATTTGGAAAGAAGTCTGGTAAAACATGTGTAGATCTGCTCGTTCTGCCTATGTTCTCCAATCTCTATTCTTCCTTCTACATAGAACACACTGGACCCCAATTAAGGTTGCAAAATTCTCGAATGGACTTTCTTCTATGTGTTGGTCTTGTAACTCACAGGAAAGCACACTAACGCATATGATCTTTGACTGTACACATTTATCAGTTTATTGGTCTAAAGCAGGGGTGTCAAACTCAAATCACATAAGGGGCCAAAATCTAAAACGCAGGCTAAGTCGTGGGCCGGATTTTTTATTAAGATACTTGCCCCCTCCTTTGCTGACTCATAGTGTGGGCCCCAGCACCGGTGGCAATTTTGATGCTCACCAGCAAAGGAGGGAGTTAGTCTTAGTAGAAGTATACAGATGCAACCTCTCCAACCCCACACTGGTTACAAAATAAATAAAAAAGACTTTTCCTCTCTTTTAGGTCCTAGCTTGCTGTCTAACACCAGCTCTGGCAGGATACATATTTCAAATCTGACATATTGTAATCACAAAATAGAAAATAAAATTATTTTTTCTACTATTTGTTGTCTGGTCGTTTTGCTTTTGGTCCCAGTTTCTCTTTCTGATTTTGTCTATCTTCTAATTCTCTTTCCAGTGTCTGCTGTCCATTTTTTTCTCCTCTTCTCTCTTGCTCCAGTCCCTATCTCCAACATATTGATTTTTCCCTTTCAACTTTTCTCCTTTTTTCTTTTCTGCCTCTGTCCATTCAAATCTTGCCCTCTTTCTCATCCTTCTCCTTTTTAAATTTTCAGCTACCTATCAATTTTCCATCTTCTCTTATTCTGTAGCTCTTCCATTTCCCATCTCACTCCTTTCCCAGCCTTCTATTTCCTTCTATCTCTCCTCCTCTCTACTCTTGGTCTAACATTTTGCGCCATCTCTTTTCTGTTGTTCTTCTTTCCTCCCCCCTTGATGCTGAACAATGAGATGGAAGGGGGGGGGAAAAAAAGAGATGCTGCATCTCTCTCTCCCTTCCACCCCCAGGCCTAACATTTCTCCAACCCCTTCCATCTCCAGATTCAACTCTTCCTTTCTCTTCCCAACTGCCCCCCATCCCATCTCTCCCCCTGTCTGCCTACCTCCCTCCCCCCAGGTTCACCATTTCTCCCTTTCTCTTCTCAACGGTTCTCCCTCTTTCTCCACACTATTGCAGGTCCAATCTCTCTCCCTTCATCTCGCTCTCTTCACAGCCCGTCGTGCCTTTCCCTCTGGCACCAATCCGATGTCACTGCCAGGCCGGGGAATCTGCCGGCTTCAGCGGATAAGGAGTGCTGTGCATGGCTCCTCCTTCTGCTTTTTGCCTGCCGCGGTCTGTCTTCAATGATGCACAACTTCCTGTTTCTGCCCGGGAGAACGCAGGGCAGGAGGGGGAGCCACGAACAGCATTGCCGAGGCCGGCAGACTTTCCAGTGTGGCATCGTCATTGGACCAGCTCGGAGGGGAGGACACGCTGGGCTCAAAGGGGAAGATCGGGAACGTTGCCGCGGGCCACATAAAAAGGCCAGGCGGGCCGGATTCAGCCCGCGGGCCTTGTGTTTGACACATGTGGTCTAAAGTATGAGAAACCATCTCTACAATCTTAAACATACAGGAGCCTCTAAATCTGCGTGTAATTATATTGGATCATCATGGTCTACTACATACACTGCCTGATCATAATACAAGATTGCTTAACATATTGTTGTTCATGGCCCTTAACATTTTACACTGTTGGAAAGACTTATCTAAAGTGAATTACGTCACCTAGTGGAATATACTTTGCCTTACAGTAAAGTATGAAAGCGTCATTGCCAAAAAGCATAAGTCTATAAGCTCCTACCTCAAAATATGGAGTCCGGTCAACTCTTATTGTAATACAGAATGATGTCATTTAGTTACTGTGCTAGACTATAGCTACCAATGTTAGAATATATATATTATATTATGGCTCATCTTTCACATTTCTATGGGGTATGGCTCTGGTATCTCTTTATGCTTTGAATAATGTGCACAATGTTGGCTGCAGATTGTGCTGACACTCTCCTGTTAGATAGGCATAGATCAGTCAGCTATATCGTATTGTTCGTCAACATTTTGAGATTCCTTACTTTACACAGCTTATTTATATCTTGCCTTGTTAACATTTCCTGTTGTTTCTGTACATTAAAATCAATAAAATCTTTGAACTGAAAAAGATAAAATAAATTTATTTTCTGTTTTGTGATTACAATATGTCAGATTTGAAATGTGAATCCTGCCAGAGCTGGTGTTAGACCGTGAACGTGACCTAGGATTTAACAGAGAGAGAGGAAGTCTTTTTTGTTGTTTATTTTGTTTAAACCCAGCGCCAGTGTGGGTAGGAGAGGGCAAACGTGAGCTAGGATTTAACAGAGAGAGGAAAAGTCTTTTTTGTTTATTTTGTTTACAGTGTGAGTAGGAGAGGGCTAAGGGCGTGTGGTGGGTGAAGAGGCTATAAAATAAACCTACCAGGATGTTTTATAAAAAACACCCAATTGGGCAAGAAAATTGAATCGAAAAATCAATTCAATAGGCTGAATCGAATCGAAAATTTTTTCTTGAATCAGGCAGCATTAGTATTTACTAATTCTTACTGTCTTTTTTTTTTTTTTTTTAAAAACCGCCCAATGTTCAGCACTATTTAGCTGACCAGGAACAGATCCTGGCCAGCTAAATAGCGCTAAGTTGGCTAACTGTTGACATTCAGCGGGAGATAACTGGTTGTCTCCTACTGAATATTTTGGTTAGCGACAAGCTGGTCAGAACCAATATTCATTGGCTGACTAGCTAGGTCTAGTGGCCAGATAGACCTGCCTAAATAGCAGGTCTATCTTTGGCTGCTATGACTTAACTGGTCAGCTGATGAATATTGGTTTGGCCAACTATGTCCTACTGCAACTGAACTTAATAAATACAGAAATTCAGAAAAGCTAGTAGCTAGATACAGCTCCGACACTGAATTTCCAGGTTCACCGCCAATTGCGAGAAGTAGCCAGGCTGCCTCCTGCAGTCTGAATATTGGCTCCAAAGTCTGTTGATGCATTGCTGTGTAACCAATATTTCCTACCCCATTCTGTTGTATCTTCCAGTTGTATTGGGTTTTTATATATAATTTTTCTATTATATGTATGTCTGAAATAATTTTGGACTGTAAGCTATTTTGATAAATTTTTGTGGTAAGGTGGTATATTCAATTTTATAAAATAAATAAATGGACAAAATGCAAACTGCATCATCTCACCTGCACTTCTGAATCAGCATCTACATGCTGTACCTGGAACCAGGTGTCTCTGTTATGGTACTTTTGCAGGTCTTCTTTCTGTATGGCAACTTTTCCTGCAAATAAAATGATTAAAAGTAAAGATGAAAATGTAATGGTGGTAAACCCAAGTTCATACCATTCATTTCAATTCAAACCAATTAGATGGTAAGCAACAAAATCTACTAATTTAAATGAAAAATATCTCTATCCTCTTCTGTTTCTTTTTCTGTCATTGCCTTTAGACCCTAAAGTGAGTTTTACTATATCATCCATCAATATACAATTTCTTCTAATCCATTCTGGAAGGCAATTCTATAAAAGGGTATCTATATTCAAGCTCCTAGAAGGCACCAACTGGGAGTCTACTCTATAAAGTCTACTCTTTATGTAGAGTCGCTGCCTAATGGTTAGTGCAGTAGCTTAAGAACTAGAGGAACTAAGTTCGATTTCCTCTGCACCTCCTTCTGACTAAGGGCAAGTTACTTAAATCTCCACTGCTCCAGGTACAAAATAAATATCTGTATTTAATATGTAAATTATTTTGATTGATTATATTAAATCTCATTCCCTTTCCTTTTTCCTATAGAACACTGTTTTCAGAATTGGTCCTAGAGTACCTTCCCTGCCGGTCAGGTTTTCAAGATATCCTCAATGAATATGCATGAGATTAATTTTCATACACTACCTCTATTGCATGCAAATCTCTTTCATGTATATTCATTGTGGACTTCCTGAAAACAAATTGAACAATAGCAAATCACCTGGATGGTATACAGTGCTGATAGAATTGAAAAATGAACTTGCAGAGCTATTGTTAGTAATTTGGAATTTTTCTTTAAAATCTAGCATAAATCTAGCATAGTACCGGAAGACAGAAGGGTGGCCAACAAGACAATTAATTTTTAAAAGGGTTCCAGAGGTAATCTTGGAAATTATAAATCGGTGAGTCTGATGTCAGTGCATTTCAAAAAAGGCAAACATTAAACACTTCAAGCACTTTAACACAAACTTGTTCACCAAAGAGCCTTCAGTTGGTCATATGCCTGCACTGGCTGACATGTCCCTGCCTCAAATTTTCATGCCAGACAGATATAAAATAAAATAGATAATAAAATACAGGTGTGCACATCCCAACAACTTTCCAACATTGACACCAACTGATGAACAAGCATTATGTCGTTTATGGAAAGAGTGTGCACGACTGAGGAAAGAGTCATCCTATTTACAAAGGGCCTCTTTTACAAAGCCACTACCACAGCTTTGTAAAAGGGGCTGAAAGAGTTTGGCGGAATCCCCCCTGTAGATCGCAGCAGGAGGGATGCCTAATCCTTTCTGCTGGAACAACCCCCTCCCCCTTTCCGGTGATCGCAGCTGGAGGGATGCCCAGTCCCTCCTGCTGGAACCCCCCCCCCCTGTAGATCGCGGCAGGAGGGATGCCTAATCCTTTCTGCTGGAACTCCTCCCCCTTCTGGTGATCGCAGCTGGAGGGATGCCCAGTCCCTCTTGCTGGAAACCCCCCCCCCCTCCGAACGATCGCTGACAGGAGGGATGCCCAATCCTTCCTGCTGGAACCCCCTTGTAGATCGCCAGCAGGAGGCATGCCCAAAATGCGGGTATATGCTCTTTACACACTACCACAGTGATCACTGACCCCCTCCTCCTTCACACCACCATAAAAATCAGAATAAAAACGTACATACCTGTCTCCAGAACATCAGCACCTGCTATAGAAAGCCTAGTAGAGCTGCACAGAGGTCTCTTAAGTAGCCTGGGGGGTGGGCTAATGAATCATAAAGAGGAGGACCCAGGCCCATAAGCGACTCTAACCACTACATTCATGGTGGAAAATGTGAGCCCACCAAAACCCTACTGTACTGCATATATAGTAGGTGCTACCTGCAGCCATAAGGGCTATTGGGGTTATAGACAAGTAGGTATAGTGGGTTTTGGGGGGCTCAAAATTACTTATATGGGAGTTCTGGTGAGATGTTTATTTGGCACCCTTTTTGTGAAGTTCACATCAGTATCCTGTAAGGTGCCCCACTGCTCTGTTGCCATGTCTGGGTGGCCATTCCATTACATTGCTGACTCCTTCCATGTCCAAAAGGTCTTGTTCTGAGCATTTGGGACTTGGATGAATATTTGGCAAGAATGTGGTATAAAGATAAGACAGTGGTGGTCTGGACGATGAAAAGCCTGGACATACAGGTGGACGATTTTTGAAAAAAAGTATACTTTAGACATATTTTTTGAGAATGGACATTTGTGCCCTGCCGACTTTGGGTGACTAGCGCCCTACGTCCAAATTGGACTTAGACGTATGTTTTTATTATGCTCCTCTATGTGCATAAGCGTGCACCCTACCTGGACTCTGTTCATATGAATGCTCCCCTGCAAAGTACGTACTTACAGAATAGCATGTGGTCGGATTATTGTAATTTATAGGCATATGCATTCACATATGTAGGTAAATAACTAGAAAACCAGGATTTATTTGCATACTTACCTCTTGTGGGCTACTTTTACTAAGCTGTGCTGAAAAGTGCATCCTTAGTGCATCCTTATGAGGGTCTTTCCCGTGCAATAAGGCCATCTTTTTGTGTAGTCAGAAAATGGCCGATTTTCCATTTTCTGAATTAATGGCCATGCGCTAATGTTGCAAATAGTGCATGGTCATCAACAAAATTAGCATGTGAACCCTTATTGACACCTATTTTGTAAGGATAAGAGCTCATATACTAATTTTGCACTTATCTATTAGTACTTGGCAATGCAGATGTACTAAATAATTAGCGCAGAAACACCCACTCTCAGCCCCCCAGAAATGTCTCATCTGGAAGAAAATAAAATTGATTTAGTGCATGGTTTGTGAGTCTGCAGTAAGCCCTTTTAAGCTGTAGTAAGCAAGTAGCAGTGCTTACTGCAGCTTAGTAAAAGGACCCCTACATGGCCTAAAACTGCTGCTGCTGTTTTTTTCCATACAGTAAAGTAAGTCATCTTCACCCCTCTCCCCTTTGACTTGTCTGGCTCACTAAGATATTGAACTTCAATATCAAAAATTCATCTTCAAGTGATATATGGGGTTTTAAGAATGCACAATCTTAGTCTATACTGAAAAGCAATTTTACAGCAGACTGAGAACACTGCAAGTGCCTACTACATAAAAGTGCCAAAAAGCTTGTGGACATGAAAGTTAGCTACATCATCTTTCCTAAATAATCTAATTCAGTTTGGAAAGCTTATTTAGATGCAAATGGTGATGAGCATTTAATTGTCAATAAAAGTGGGACACACAGGAACAAAGAAGATGATTGATGATAATGAAATGATGATGAACGTGCATTAATGCCAACCACTGTTTCAGGGGTGTGCAGACAAAATATTTTAATTTTATTTTCTTGGGTTCCTGAAAGGAATTATTTTGCAATGACAGGTATTGTTTGTTGTTAACTCTCAGGGACAATACTGTTACTAATGTGCACTCTCTTCAGAGGAGTGCACTCCTGGAACCAGCAAAAGAAGAACCCTCAACAATGGTAGCAGACCAAAGGCTGATTCAAGAAAAGCTGGTTGTTTTATTATTAACTGTTTTTTTCATACCTGTTGTTACAGATAAATGAAGTCTCTTTTTATATTATTGGCTGTATAAATGTTGGACCATAAAGGCACACCAAAAAATTAATACCATGAGAACATAAGCATGGGCTAGACCAAAGATTCATCAGGCCCAACATCTTGTTCCCAACAGTGGCCAATCCAGGTCACAAGTTCCTGGCAAGATCCCAAAAGAATTAAACAGATTTTATGCTGCTTATCGTAGAAATAAACAATGGATTTTCCCAAGTCCATCTTAATAATGGTTTATGGACTTCTCTTTTAGGAAATAACCCAAACCTTTTTTAAACACTGCTAAGCTGTTTTTACACCATTTTCTGCCAATGAATTCAAAAGTTTAATTACACATGCATATAGTAAATAAATATTTTCTTCAATTTGTTTTAAATTTTCTAGTTAGTAGCTTCATTTGCATGCCCCCTAGTCATTATAGTTTTGAAAAGAGTAAACAAGTGACTCACGTCTATTTGTTCCACTACACTCAGGCCCAGATTCTCTATATGGCAACAATATCAGCGACCGCCAATCACGTGACAACACCGTACAGAGAATCATGCCTCCAGGAAAGATAGGCACCAGAAATGCAGGCCATGGTTTACCTGGCCTACATTTCTTGCACCTATCTTTGTTGTGAATCACACCTAAGTAGGCGCTTTATGGCACCTAACACCACTCCTGGCGTTAGCTGTGCCCATAGTGGCATTAAGCACCTATGTAGGAACAATTCCAGCCCCTTTCATTTAGGTGCCTGTAGGTGCTTTAGTGTCTTTTGTCACTTTAAACGGCGTTTCTCAATTAACTTAGGTGCCAGTAGGGCGCCATTTATAGAATTTCCCCTCAATATTTTATAGATCTCTTTCATCTCTCTCCTGAGCTGTCTCTTCTCCAAGCTGGAGCACCCTAGCCTTCTTTAGCATTTCTTCATAGGGAAACTATCCCATCCCCTGTATCAGTTTTGTCGCCCTATTCTTTAACTTTTCAAATTCTACCATATCTTTTTTTTGAGACAAGAATTACACATAATATTTGAGGTGTGGACAGACCATGGAACGATTCAAAAGTATTATACATTTTCAATTTGTTTTCCAGTCCTCGCTTGATAATTCCTAACATTCTATTTGCTTTCTCAGCCACTGCTGTATACTAAGTAGAGGGTTTTAATTCATCATCAATGAAGTTATCTAGGTCTTTTTACTGGACAGTGACTCTTAGGGCTCCTTTTACAAAGCCGCACTAGGGCCTAAACGCGTGGAATAGCGCGTGCTAAATTGCCACACATGCTAGCCGTTACCGCCTCCTTTGGAGCAGGCGGTAGATTTCCAGCTAGCGCACGCTATAGCGCATGCTAATCCGGTGCATGCGTTAAAACCGCTAGCGCGGCTTTGTAAAAGGAGCCCTTAGTGTAGAACTTTGTATCATGTAAATATAGTCTGGGTTCTTCTTTCCTATATGTATTACTTCGCACTTGCTCATTACATTACATTAAGTGATTTCTATTCCGCCAATACCTTGCGGTTCAAGGCGGACTACATAAAGGTTTTCAAGAGGTTACAAGAATTGTGACATAGCATAAGAGATGTCATAAGAGTTACATAAGAAATTACCAAAGAGTTGTTGAGATCTTAAGGTGATAAATGAGGGTAATTAGATTCATATTAGAATTTGTTGGGTAATTAGAAGCATATTAGAGTATATTAAGGATACAGAGTGGGTAGTTGGGGGTTGGGTAGGAACTGGTCGTGTTAAATAGGTTTTATGTATTTTTTTGAAGAGTAGGGTTTTAGTTTCTTTCTTGAAGGTTTTGTAGTCTGTGGTCAATGACAACAGAATGGTGATTTGTCTGTCCAGTTTAGCTGGACAGACAGAGAAGGGCTATACTCACCTACCATCTGCTGTTGTAAAACTGAGACATACCAGCTGGCTCACCTTATTAGGTGACATCGCTCAATTATTCTCAGTCACCTTACCTGCTGGTAAGAGAGCATATACCCGCATTTTGGGAATGACCTGGAGATAATGATAAAGAATAATGTTTATCCCCTCAACCAAACACATTTTCTCTTCCTTAAGCCATCTCCTCCAACACATTCTTTATCTCTGTCCCTAAGCTCCTCTCTCCAGCAAACTCACTTCTAACTCTATCCTAACTAGTCCCAATCTCCATCCATATCCATCTCTTCTAGTCTTCCTTCACTATCCTGTGTCAACTTCCCAATCCCTTCAAACTACCGTATTTTCACGTAGATAACGCGCACACGTGTAAAACGTGCACACGGGTATAGCGCGCGGAAAGCACAAATTTATGTACAGAAATTTTTATATACCGCGCACACCCATATACCGCGCATGCTGCCCGACTCTCCTTTCGCCCGCCCCGACTCTCCTCTGGCCACCCCGACTCTCCTTTCGCCCGCCCCGACTCTCCTCTCCCCCTTGAAGTCCTGTCCCCACCCTGAAAGCCTGTTGCCCCCCGACGTCCGATTAACCCCCCCCCCCCGCAGGACCGTTCGCACCCCCACCCCGAAGGACCGCTCGCACGCACTCCCACCCGAACCCGCACCCCCACCCTGAAGGACAGCTCGCACCCCCACAGCCTCCCGACCCCCCATCATGTAGAAGCTCCTACCGGTGTCCTGCTGCTTCCTCTTGGCGGTCCCGACTCCCCAAAACGATCGGGGCAAGAGGGAGCTCAAGCCCTCTTGCCCCAGCCAACCGCGGCACCCCCGACACGATCAGGGCAAGAGGGAGCTCAAGCCCTCTTGCCCCCCCGACTCCCAACTCCCCGACAATATCGGGCCAGGAGGGAGCCCAAGTCCTCCTGGCCCTGGCGACCCCCCCCCCCCCCCCGCTAGTTGTTCGGGCCAGGAGGGAGCCCAAACCCTCCTGGCCACGGCGACCCCCTACCCCCCACCCCGCACTACATTATGGGGGGGCAAGAGGGCTTGAGCTCCCTCTTGCCCCGATCGTGTCGGGGGTGCCGCGGCAAGAGGGCTTGAACTCCCTCTTGCCCCGATCATGTCGGGTGTCGGGACCGCCAAGAGGAAGCAGCAGGACACCGGTAGGAGCTTCTACATGATGGGGGGGGTCGGGAGGCTGTGGGGGTACGAGCGGTCCTTCAGGGTGGGGGTGCGGGTGGGAGTGCGTGCGAGCGGTCCTTCAGGGTGGGGGTGCGGGTGAGCGGTCCTTCGGGGGGGGGTGAATCGGACGTCGGGGGGGACTAAGTAAAAAAAATTTTGTACAACGCGCTCACGCGTATAATGCGCAAGGGTCTGCGCGGTACGTAAAAACCACGTATAATGTGCGCGTTATATGCGAGAAAATACGGTAGTTCATCCCACAGTTGTTTTTAAATTCTCCTACATTTGCTGCACAAGCTTTTTGGCAATTACATCTCTAAACAGACCTGGACCACAAGTCTGTGAAGTGCTCTTTTGATATTGTAATCTGTCTGGTGTACACTATATATATCTAATTATGGTATACTGTTCTGCTTTCTAACCTAGACCTCTTTATTCCTAAAAAAAAAAAAAAAACCCAAAAATGCTTTCCCTTCCTTTTCTGGCTAACCTTGGTACAAGAGTCTTTCTTGAGCTGCTAATTTTTCTAACCTTTTCTAACCTGGGTTCTAGATAAGCTCTGTAAGGTTTTATTTTACATTGCCAAAGCTTGGATAGGTAGCAGATTAATTTTTGCAGCTGGTTTACTGGGCAGGAACTTTGAATATATACATCTGCTAGCTTCCTTCCCAAACATCTTGACTGTAGGCAGGCTCTATTACAGTGTATAGAAAGGTGTTTTAATAAAAAATTTACATTGAAGATAGGTTTCATTGCTAACACAGCTCACAGATCTCTGGTTGCCTAGGCCCTCCCACCCTCTCCTCAGCCCAGCCATCCCTGTGCTTACACTACTTATACCTAATTCTCATTTGCTTGGTTCCCTGCTGAATTAAGGACAAATTGTTCCACCCACCCCTGGATTATCACTGATAAGTATTTTTCTTGTCTATAGATCAGTTACTTCCTATACCATCCAATCAAGATGACCTTTATTTAGTGCAATCACTGTGGCACTTTAGTTTCAAGGTGCACCATCTGGAGATTTAGGGCTTGCCCCATCTGTCGTCAGCTTTCTAGTATTAAGGAGGAGCTCAGAAATCTTAAGCAGGAATTGAATGCAATCAAAGCAACTTCCATCACTCCACAAAATCATACCAATTTGCCACCACTACCTCAAAGAGTAATGTAATCAAGGAATAAATGGATCACAGTAGGGTCAGGCAGACTGCGACACGTGACACAGAAACATACACCCTCACAATTGCACCTACAGAATTCCTTTGCTCCATGAGAGCATTGCAATGCTCAAGAAAGAACTGAAATCAAACTGGAACCAGTGAAGGTAACTTATGAAGAAAAGCACTCACAAAGGAAGAGTAAGAAACCTCAAGCCAATAAATTATTGCTTTAAGGGGATTCTATCATCAGAGGCATTAACATTGAAACACAAGACAAGAAGCCTAAAAGAGTGAAGTGTCGGGGACGGTGATGAATTTTGTCAGGTACCTGGAGGACAAAGGGATTGAGGGGTACAGATAGGAGTAGAGGTAGGTTATAGGGACAGGATTAGAGGATTAGAAGTAAGTTACAAAATTAGTCTGGGACCACTGTTCAGGCAATAGGCCTGATGGGCCGCCGCGGGAGCGGACCGCTGGGCAGGATGGACCTCTGGTCTGTCTCAGCGGAGGCACCTTCTTATGTTCTTATGTCTCCCAGGATCCTCGGCTACTAGGAGTACCCAACTAATACTGTCTATAATTAAGGAAGAAACTAAAAAGTCTAAAGCTGATGTTATCCATCTGGGAACAAATAGCATAGCCAACATCTCCACACTTGCAGCTCAGAAAGTCTTTCGGGAGCTTGGTCAGGGCTTGAAACCTTTTGTAAAGACTGTAGCTTTTTCTGATGTACTGCCAGCATATGGAAAGGGAGAGCAAAGAGTTAAAAACACAGAGTACTTCAATAGGTGGTTCAAAGCCTGGTGTCATCAAGAAGGCTTTAGGTACATAGGAGGATGGGGAAATACATGGAAGGACAAGAAGCTATATTGTACTGATGGGCTACATATTAATACAACAGGAAAAAAAATCCTTGCGGATAAATTTAGATAATATGGGGCTCATAATCGAAAGGGAAAAACGTCCAAAAAACGGCCTACGTCGGCACTTGGACAAACATTTCCCAAATACGTCCAAGTGCCGATACTAAAAACGGGTTTTGGACGTATTTCTAAATGACCTAGGCCTACATAGTGCCGCTGAACGACCAAAGCTAAACGGGGCATTTCAGGAGGAGTGTCAAGGGCGGGAGTTGGGTGGGATATGGGCCGGCTTAGACTTAGTCGTACAGCATGTATAACCGAAAGTTATACAGCTCACGATCGACGGAACTTGGACGTTGTGACTTAGACCATGGTCTAAGTCACAAAAACCCACTAAAGTCACTAGATAAGCACTGAAAACACATAAAATAGACCCACACACACTACCCCAGTTATTCCCAAGCCCCCCATGCCCTCATAAAAATATTAATCACACCTTTAAAATTCAGCCTCCAGACCATCATCACCTGGCCGCCTGGCATAGGAAAGCCTAGTCATCCAGTACAGAGGCGGCTTAAGCCGTCTTAGGGGTGGGTTAGGGACTCATGCAGAGGAGGACTCATGCCCATAAGCCCCTGTAATCACTGCATTGATATTTAAACATGTGCACTCCCTTATACACCCCCAAAACCCTTTTGTACTGGCATATAAGTGGCTCCTGCAGCCATAAGGGCTATTGGGATGGTAGATAAGTGGGTCTAGGGGATTCTGGAGGTGGTTTGGAGGGGCTCACCATGACCTTATAAGGGAGCTGTAGTGAGGAAAAGACATGGTACCCTTTTTGTGAAGTTCTCAGCAGTGCCCTGTAAGGCACACCACTGTTTAGGTGGCATGTCTGGGTGTTCAGTCCATCACTTTGCATACCCCTCCCACGTCCAACATGGCTTGTTCTAGGCCAGGGGTGTCCAATGTCGGGCCTCGAGGGCCGCAATCCAGTCGGGTTTTCAGGATTTCCCCAATGAATATGCATGAGATCTATTTGCATGCACTGCTTTCAATGCATATTCATTGGGGAAATCCTGAAAACCCGACTGGATTGCGGCCCTCGAGGACCAACATTAGACACCCCTGTTCTAGGCGTTTTGGACTTGGACGAAAAGTTAGACCAGTGGTTCCCAACCCTGTCCTGGAGGACCACCAGGCCAATCGGGTTTTCAGGATAGCCCTAATTAATATGCATGGAGCAGATTTGCATGCTTCTCACTTCAATTATATGCAAATCTCTCTCATGCATATTCATTAGGGCTAGCCTGAAAACCCGATTGGCCTGGTGATCCTCCAGGACAGGGTTGGGAACCACTGAGTTAGACAAAAATGTGGTATAAAGATGGACGATTTAGCGACTTGATCAGCTCTGCAGGACGTATAATTAGACGATCTTTGAAAGTAAAACAATTTTGAACATATTTTTTGAAAATGTGTCCTAAGCTATTTTTTTACTTTGGATGACTTGCGAGTTGGACGTAAACGGACTTAGACGTCCCTTTTGATTATGCCCCTCCACATTTCTAAGCATTTAAACTAGAAGGTGGGGGTGGCATATATATGAAGGACAATTATAGAGACCACCCCCAGCAAAAGACAAGATGTGATAGTAGTAAATAAAGATTGTAACACAAACAAATTAGCATCTCACTTCTTAGTATTGCAACGGGAAGTGAAATGAAACAAAACAAAAAAAAAACTATACAAAAAAGATTACTGCTGAAAAATAGCTGGAAAGCGATGACCACAAATGCTCGCAGTCTAAGCAATAAAGTTCATGATCTGCAAGCCCTAATGTTAGAGGGAGACCTGGATATTGTTACTATCACAGAGACATGGTTCAGTGAATCCCATGGATGGGATGGAAACATATCGGGATATAATCTTTTTAGAAAGGACAGAAATGATTAAAAGGTGGAGGAGTAGCTCTCTATGTAAGGACTGATATCCAAGCGACTGAAATGCAAGGGACCTAGGAGAGGAAGCAGCGATATGGATCGATCTGAAAAGAGTAGATGGAACTTCTATCTACGTGGGTGTAGTCTACAGACCTCCGACTCAATCGCAGCAAATTGATAAAGATGCGATTGTGGATATCCAAAAGTTTGGAAAGAAAGAGGAGGTGCTGCTGTTGGGAGATTTCAACCTGACGGATGCGGACTGGAAAGTTCCATCTGTGGAATCAGAAAGAAGTAGGGAGATTGTGGATGCCTTTCAAGAGGCTCTGCTCAGATAAATGGTGACGGAACCCACGAGGGAAAAAGCGATATTGGACCTGGTCCTCACAAATGGAAAGAGTTTACCTAATGTACGAGTGGGTGCTCACCTGGGAAGTTTTGGAGACCGTATCTGGCGAAGGACTCAAAAAGGCTTGAAGCAGTCCAGAGGAGGATGACAAAAATAATAGGAGGTTTGAGACAAAAGACGGATGAGGAAACTGGAAACCCTGAATATGTATACCTTAGAGGAAAGGAGGGACAAAGGGGAGATATGATTTAGACGTTCAAATACTTGAAAGGTATTAATGTAGAACAAAATCTTTTCCAGAGAAAGGAAAATGGTAAAACCAGAGGACATAATTTGAGGTTGCGGGGTGGGAGACTCAAGAGCAATGTAAGGAAATTCTTCTTTACAGTGAGGGTGGTGGATGCCTGAAATGCGCTTCTGAGAGAGGTGGTGAAGAGGAAAACGGTGACGGAGTTCAAAAAAGTGTGGTATAAACACAGAGGATCTAGAATCAGAAAATAATAGTAAATATTTAAGAACTAAAGCCAGTACTGGGCAGACTTGCATGGTCTGTGTCTGTATATGGCCGTTTGGGGGAGGATGGGCTGGGGAGGGCTTCAATGGCTGGGAGGGTGTAGATGGAATGGAGTGAGTTTTGACGGAGACTTCAGTAGTTGGAACCTAAGAACAGTACTGAGCAGAGCTTTAGATTTTTGCCCAGAAATGGCTAAGGAGAAGAAGAAAAAAAACCAAACCAAAACCAACAAATTTCTAGATTGAATCAGGTTGGGCAGACTAGATAGACAATTCGGGTCTTTATCTGGCATCTACTATCTGTCATCTACTATGTTACTATGGTATCCTATAATGCTCTTAATCTTATGAAATTAGTGAAGGAGTTTGGGCAACAGGAGATGAATGGTAGAGGTAGAAAAAAAAGAACTGATATTGATGAAGTACCAAGTAGCATGACTCAGAGGAGAGGGGAGGGAGAAGAGTCAGAGGGCCACACTTAAGGTCAAAAGGGCCTTAGCCCTTGAAATGAAGAACACCACACTATATCCTTCATTTTCACTCCCCATCCTTAAGAGTTTTCAGAATATTCCTAATGAATATGCATGAGAAAAGTTGCATACAATAGAAGTAGAAAGCATGTAAATCTCCTTCATGCATATTTATTAGGGATATCCTGAAAACCTGACCCATTTGAAGCCCTCAAAGACTGGAACTGAAGACCAAGGCTTTATTAGTACCACAAATGAAGCAATTTCAGATCCAGAAAATACTTTTGCTTAATTTTCTTTTTCTCTTCTTTGTATCTGATAATTCTTTGGATAATACTACTGTAGTTTTATCCACTGACTCAGCCCCTTTTAATACTATTTCTTCACTGTACCCTTCTAGAATCTTGAATTCTATTAAGGTCCTAAAATTGAAACTTGCAGTGCCTGAATCAAACTTGACATATATAGCATACACACTTTATTTCAATCTCAGACTCCTTTTTGAAGAGTTTCCATAAATACCATGTAACTTTCCTACCACCCCAGTTTTAAACATCAAATAATTGCATTACAAAAAATTTAAAGATTACAGATATCTATAGAACATTTATATTCATATTTGGTCTCTTCCACTCTTCCTCCAGCAAAATCTACCAAAAATAACTCCTTTCTGAGGCCTCCTTACTATATACTGCAGCTAGATGCCTAAATATGGTGTCAGGTCAAAAGCGCGCCGGGACAAAGGTGCGCCCAGACAATTGTGCGCAGCGTGGAGGCGCGCGCCACTCTAAATTACTGTTTTTAGGGCTCCGACAGGGGGGTGGGGGGGAACCCCCCCCACTTTACTTAATAGACATCGCGCCGCGTTGTGGGGGCATTGTGGGGGTTGTAACCCCCCACATTTTACTGAAAACTTCACTTTTTCCCTGTTTTTAGGGAAAAAGTTAAGTTTACAGTAAAATGTGGAGGGTTACAACCCCCCAAACCCTCCACCCACCCACCCCACCCCCGTCGGAGCCCTAAAAACAGTAATTTAGAGCGGCGCGTGCCTCCGCGCTGCGCTCAATTGTCCGGGCGCGCCTTTGTCTTTCGTGCCGTTGTCTATGAACCCCTAAATATAACAATGGATTTCAGCTACCGAGCTGTACACTTTCTGATTTACAGGCTACTATGTCAGTTGGTACCTAAAGACAAGTCCATAGAATCACCAAAATACTGTAGCTGAACATTTTATAATATAATTGCAATATATTGCAATATATGTTTTTCTTGCAATAATTATTATTGAGAAATCTATCTCTATAGCACAAACACCAACCACCTAGTCCTTAGTTGAGTGCATGAATTTGTGCAAGAGGTATGGTACTGGGGCTACTTGCTAACAATGATCAGATTTGATATAATCTCTGGAGCAAGTACACACAGGAAATACAATACAATAGCATTTAACTTTTAAAAAGGAAACTATGGTAACATGAGAAGAATGGTATCAAAGAAACAGAGAAGCAGCTGCAAAAGTCAAAAACCTGCATCAGACATGGATATCATTCAAAAATACCATACCGGAAGACCAGATCAGATATAGTCCATATATTAAAAAAGGAGGATGGCAGGCCAAATGACAACTGGAGTGATTAACAAGAGACCATCTATTAAATGTCAAAATGTTCAGCGCTGCGTATGCCTTTCAGCACTATACAGTATAAGTGATAAAGTAGTAGTAGAGGTAAAGGATACTATTACAGCTAAAAAAAATTCCTTCAGAAAATGGAAGATAAATGGACTGGAGATAATAGGAAACAGCATAAGGAATGGCAGGTCAAATAGGGTAAAGGGGGTGGGACTTATATACCGGTACTTATTTTTCTGTGTGAGTTATACAATCAAAGCAGTTTACATAACAGGTACTTATTTTGTACCTGGGGCAATGAAGTGTTAAGTGACTTGCCCAGAGTCACAAGGAGCTACAGTGGAAACCTAGGGCTAGATTCACTAACCTCCTTTCTGTGTCCGATCCGAGCCTGATTGCATGCAGGCTGATGAATTCACTAAAAGCTTGCATGCAAATGGGGGCAATCGTTGGCACGCCCCTCACCAACCGTACAGATTGCTGGAGTGCGATCCTTGAGCATGCGCACACCATCTTCCTAGACTGAAGATGGTCTGTACATGTGCTGGTGGTCCTTCGTGTCCGTTTTTTTTCTTTTTTAAAACTATTTTTTTAACTTTGCAAGCCTGTGGTTTCAACCCGCTTTAAACCCATGGGTTAAAACCACGGGCTCGCACTGTGGGGAAGGGCAGGTGAGTTGGGGCTGAGCAGAGCTGGAGAATCGGGGCAGAAAGTAGGGTTTTAGCACAAGCGATTGGTCCTCACCAGTCGCTAGTTTTTTGATTGGCCAGCTAGTCGGTAAGTTTAGTGAATCGCATCCTTCCTGCTTTGCATGCCGATTCCCCTCATTTGCATGCACAGATCAAGATCGGATCGGAGGAGAGGTTAGTGAATCGGGTTGGAGGGAATTCAAGTCACAAAGGGCTTGCAAAATGATCAGTACACGATCAGTTTGCTTAGTGAAACTAGCCTTTAATGCTTTTGAAACAAGATAAGTCTTCAATTGTTTTCTGAAATGTAGGTAAAAATGTGATGTAAATAGCAATTGTCGAAAGTCTTTATCATGAAATGCTCCCTGAAATGATAGAGTAATATCATGGTACTTCTTACTTTTACAACCCTTAACAGAGGGAAATACAAAGAGGGCATGTGATTTTCTACTTTTCCTTTGAGAAGCTATCAGAAATCTCTCAGCAAAGTACAACGGAGCCATGCCAAAGGCAACCTTATAGCACAAACAGCCTAATTTGAAAACTATGTGAGCCTCAACAGGAAGCCAATGCAGCTCACGATAAAAGGGGGTCACGTGATCAAACTTCTTCAGACCATAGAACAGTCTCACTTCATATGTGTTGGGTTCTACAGATAAATCCAGCTTTTCCATCAGCAAAAAACATTTTGAGAGTAATTTTTAAAGGTTTTTCTGCATATAAAGCCCATTTTATATGCAGAAAATGGCTTTCATAAAATTGTAGAGCATATATATATGTAAGGGTGATCACATGTAGGTGTTTGTGGGGGTAGCAAAAGAAGAGTTGTTATACAGATAGATATTTTATAAAATAAATAGGTTTATGTGTAGAGTACACATACACATTTATACCATCTTCAGAGCAGATGTGAATTTATCTGTGAGAATGAGTTTCAAGTCTAGTCACATTGTTCTTGTTACTTGATATATAAATGATATTGCAATAATCTATATGGCTCGAAAGTAATGACTGGACCAAAACTTTAAATGCAGATAACTTGAAATACGGTCTATTAGTAAATAACTTCCAAAGTGTGTGATATCCCTTTTGAACCACAGTGTCAATCTGATTCTTCATTGTTAAGTTACAATCAAAAACGACTCCCAATATTTTAATAGAAGAGTAAATCATGTATTGAATTGCATTTAACTTGATCGATGTTTCATGGGAGGTTTTTTTGAGAGGAAGCAAAGAAGAATTTTGTTTTATTGTGGTTTAGTTTTAATTTAAATTCTGCCATCCAAGAATCTATCAAATTCAGAACGGCTTCTATACATAGAAACATAGAAATAGACGGCAGATAAGGGCCACGGCCCATCTAGTCTGCCCACCCTAATGACCCTCCCCTACCTTTGCCTAGTGAATAGAGCCCACGTGTCGATCCCATTTGGCCTTAAAATCAGGCACGCTGCTGGCCTCAATCACCTGCAGTGGAAGACTATTCCAGCGATCAACCACCCTTTCAGTGAAAAAGAATTTCCTGGTGTCACCTCGTAGTTTCCCACCTCTGATTTTCCACGGATGCCCTCTTGTTGCCGTGGGTCCCTTGAAAAAGAAGATATCTTCTTCCGCTACGATGCGGCCCGTGAGATACTTGAACGTCTCGATCATGTCCCCCCTCTCTCTGCGCTCCTCAAGCGAGTATAGCCGCAGTTTGTCTAACCTCTCTTCGTACGGGAGATCTTTGAGTCCCGAGACCATCCGGGTGGCCAGTCTCTGAACCGACTCCAATTTCAGCACATCTTTGCGATAATGTGGTCTCCAGAATTGCACACAGTATTCCAGGTGGGGCCTCACCATGGATCTATACAATGGCATAATGACTTCCGGCTTACGGCTGACGAAACCCCTGCGAATGCAACCTAGGATCTGTCTTGCCTTGGATGAGGCCTGCTCTACCTGGCTGGCAGCCTTCATGTCCTCACTGACGATCACCCCCAAGTCCCGTTTTGCAACCGTTCTTGTTAGGATCTCACCATTAAGAGTATAAGTCTTGTATGGATTGTGGTTGCCTAGGTGCATGACTTTGCATTTTTTGGCATTGAAGCTGAGTTGCCAGGTCCTAGACCAGCGCTCCAGTAGGAGTAGGTCGTGCATCATGTTGTCGGGCATTGAATCTTCGTCCTTTGTGCATTTTCCCACTACATTACTTAGTTTGGCGTCATCGGCGAATAATGCTATTTTACCTCGAAGCCCTTCTGCCAAGTCTCTTATAAAGATGTTGAATAGGGTCGGTCCCAAGACCGAACCCTGTGGCACTCCACTGATCACCTCCGTCATTTCTGAGGGGGTGCCGTTCACCACTACCCTTTGAAGCCTACCACCAAGCCAGTTCCTAACCCATTTCGTCAATGTGTCACCTAATCCTATAGAACTCATCTTGTTCAGCAACCTGCGGTGTGGTACGCTATCGAATGCTTTGCTAAAGTCCAGGTACACGATGTCCAGGGACTCCCCAACATCCAGCTTCCCCGTCACCCAGTCAAAGAAGCTGATCAGGTTGGATTGACATGATCTTCCCTTAGTAAATCCATGTTGAAGGGGGTCCCGTAGATTTTCCTCATCCAGGATCTTATCCAATTGTCGTTTGATCAGAGTTTCCATAAGTTTGCTCACTATAGATGTTAGACTCACTGGTCTGTAGTTTGCTGTCTCCATCTTTGAGCCTTTCTTGTGGAGTGGAATGACGTTAGCCGTCCTCCAGTCCAACGGGACACTTCCCGTACTAAGGGAGAGGTTGAAGAGTGCCGACAGTGGCTCTGCCAAGACATCACTCAACTCCCTAAGCACCCTGGGGTGTAGGTTGTCAGGCCCCATTGCCTTGTTAACCTTGAGTTTTGACAGCTCATCGTAGACACTGCTGGGCGTGAATTCGAAGTTACTAAATGGGTCAACTGAGTCTGCCCTTGTCTGTAGTTGAGGGCCAAGCCCCGGCGCTTCATGGGTGAAGACTGAGCTGAAGTATTCATTTAATAGCTGGGCTTTTTCGGAATCCTTTTCCACATAGTCTCCGTTTGGTTTCCTTAGACGTACAATCCCGCCAGAGTTTTTACTTCTATCACTGATATACCTGAAGAAGGATTTATCTCTCTTCTGGATGTTCTTTGCCAGAGACTCCTCCATGTGAAATTTAGCCTCCCTGACTGCTGTTTTGACTGCTTTTGACTTGGTCAGGTAGTCTGCCCTAGAGTCTTGTTTCCCCGATTGTTTGTAAGAGATGAAAGCTTTTTTCTTTTCCTTGATGAGTATCATAGTGGGTATGATGTTATCAACTGTTGTACTCTAAGGTATGACAATCGTGATGTCATTGGCATACTGAATAATTTTATACCTAAGTTTGTTAATTTAGAACTTAGGGAAGAAAGGTACACATTAAACAGTGTAGGTGAGAGTGGTGAGCCCTGAGGTACTCCACACAGATTTTTCCAAGTAGAAGAAGTAACATTATTAAATCTAACCTGATACAAACGAGATTCAAGGAATCCCTTAAACCATGAGTATACTTTGTCATGGATTCCAAAGGCATCCAAACATTCCAGTAATTTGTTGTGGTCTACCAGGTCAAAAGCGCTGCTCAAATCATAGAAACATGACAGCAGATAAAGGCCAATGTTTACCGTATGTTGCTTTTATAAAATAACCTAAAAACAGACACTTTTTGGTCTTTTCACCTAGGCATCCTGTAATAAATTACTCTCTTTTTGCTACTATTGGACTGCAAATTGAATCATTCAAATATTTACTTAGTTTAATTAGCTCAAACACTTGCAAAGGTAACAAACTCTTGGATATACCTAGAAAATTAAAACATAAAGAACTGCACTATTATAACATAGAGAGACGCTTTTCATAAAATGTTGCAGTTTTAAAATAACCCATTTCCATCAGAACACACCAGATGGAACAACTGCCATTTGCTACAAGCAAACTCCATAACGTCCTAAAATTAGTGAATTCAGACATGTATTGTGGACAGAAAATCTGATTTCTAGGATATAGTGGGCAATTTGTTTTTGGCAGAGCTTATGAGATGTTCAAACAAAATTATAGTCTAAAATTAAGTTAAATGAAAGAGTGTATGTAAAAAAATTTGATATAGGCTACTGGATCTACCAAGTTCAACCCTGATGTCACTCCCTTAACTAACAAAGACCTGCAATTACTCTGAATAAAGATTGTGTGGCAAGCTGTGGTACATTACATCAGAAATTTCAAGAAGCTACATACAGTATTTACTTACAAGGTTTCCAAATAACTGTGGTTGGAGCATCAGCCTGACAACTAGGGAAGGCTAGTTCAAATCTCTTTACTGCTCCTTGTGAAAGAAACATAGAAACATGATGGCAGATAAAGGCCAAATGGCTGTTTTAGTCTGCTCACTAAAGCTTACCACACTCTAATGGAATTAGTGCATGCACGGGTGTAAAATGATCGTCTTAGCATTTAGCACATACTAATTCTGTTAGCACACACTAAGCTTTAGTAAAAGGGCTCCTGTAGGAACAGGAAATAACTAGTTTGCCTAAATGTAACTCACCTTAAACTACTAGAGAAAAATGTGTGATCTAAATCCTAAACAAATGTATTTGGAAACTTCAATAAAGTAATGGAGCTAACTCAAAATAAAACCACTTTAAAAAGCCTAGAGTGTTTCCAGAAGTGAAATATTTACTTTATTATTTATTTAGGGCTCCTTTTACAAAGGTGCGTTAGGGCCTAACGCGTAGAATAGCGTACGTTAAAATGCCACGTGCACTAGCCGCTACCGCCTCCTCTTGCGCAGGCAGTAGTTTTTCGGGTAGCGTGCGCTAATCCGGTGTGTGCGCTAAAAACGCTAGCGCACCTTCATAAAAGGAGCCCTTAAAATATCTTAAAACTTTCTTAGTTTTGTTATTCAGTATTTACTTCTGATCTTTTTTATTCTCTAGTGTGTGCTTATCAGAGTTTAATTTCATGACACATCAATGCATTTTTTTTTTGTGTTACATGTTTTTGGAATATTGAGCCACAATCAGAAAAGAATACCACACACACTGTGAATCAAAGATTCAATCAAATCCAACCAAGAGTACTTTAACAGAGTTCTTCAAAGACCACATATATAACTCATGAACTGGCAATGTAATATATTGGTCTCAGAATACCGCAAGCAAACTCTTCTTTAATTCCTGTGCCAAATGGTGCCTTGATCTTCAGCGGAACAAAGACAAAAAAGAACTGCAGACTGTCACACCCGTGCTCTCTGTGAACACCATGAGCCATCGGGTAGTGACATGATGTTTGTATTGGCATGGTCCCTTTAGAATTAGGGTGTCCTTTCAAGTTTGCCACTAGGCAAATGCCTAACTAAGCTTACTCCCAAGGGCTTTGAAGAAAACACATTTGTCAGAATGGCCTTGGTGCAAAAACATAAGCTTTTATTCGGCCACCGGCCGTAGAATCACTGTGCCACTCCAGGTTTCCCTGGTAGCATGAACATAATACAAAACCAAAAGAAAAAGCTCATTTCATTCACTATCACTCAGGAATCAGCTCTGACCTTGCTTGGCAAATCATATACAGTCATTTAGTTCTTAATAAGGCTTAGAGGTGAAACAGTTAGCAAAAATAACTTTTCACTGTAGAGTTACAGAGGAGACATTCATATTCATGCCTAAGAGAGACATTCTGTGCTTTTCCTGTAGTGTACTCACTCTCTCCAGCTGGGCTGGACTTTCCACACAGAAACGGAGCACGCTTTATGCTGAGAGGATTAATCTCCTTTTCCTAAGAGGCATGCAGGCCAATTCAATTACCTAGTCACTATGGCAATCAATACAGAGCTGTGCTCTTGCACGGAGTCCTGAAACCAGGAACCTCAGGGTTTAACCTGGCTAGAATTACAGCCTAGCGTTTGGTTTAACTGTGTACATTTCCTGAAAAGGAGATTACTGTGTCTTTCACAAAGTCCAGCAAACTAGCATGTGAAAACTGCAGTACAGGATTACATTCCTCGATAACTCCCACAGTCATTAGTTCAATGAGAAAACAGAAAAACACAGCCAGAAAAAAAAAACCTTTTCACAGACCTTTTCCCAGTGTGTTCAACTCTCCATTTCCTCTGGCCAGCTCTCCTCCACAGTACTACTATCTTCCACCACCATTGGCTCTGGGGGAAGGAATTCTGTAGACAAATTACCAGTCTGCTCCTCAGTCATCTCCCAGTCCGTGCTGATGAACTGCCCTGCAAGGTCTGAGGCAAGCTAGCCCCGTCCTGCACTTCCTGCCTCTGCTCTCGTCCTGCTGTTTCTGTCAAGCCTCATTCTCCTCCTCCTTGCTCTCTGACGAGCCTGGCTTTAAGCTGAGGGAAAGAACCATTCCCCCTTGGCTTTGGATGGGGGAAGGGAATTCCTTCCTCAGCCTGTGCCGTTTCTCTGAGGGGAAACTGCTTGTGAGCTTTCTGCCTTACAGGCACTGGACAATAGCAAGGCAAATTCTTCCTGCCTGGCTTTGGGACTGCTTCAGGTAAGTCTAAGCTTTCCTGTTCTATTTCCATTTCTTTATCCTTACTCACAGGGTAGTCCAGCTAACTTATTGTCTTGGGCACTGACCTGGTCAGCCCTTCTGCACCGGGGTTTGTATACTTTCCTACATTTCCCTGTGGCAAACCTTGGGAATCCAGTATGTTTGTCACAAGACATATGTACAAGATGCAGGCAAAATTTATTGGAACAAACAAACAATTTGTTGCGTTACAGGAAAGTTCTCTTAAAACCAATAGGAGGAAATTTTTTTTCACTCAGAGAATAGTTAAGCTCTGGAACGCGATGCCAGAGGATGTGGTATGAGCGGATAGTGTAGCTGGTTTTAAGAAAGGTTTGGATAAGTGGAGGAAAAGTCCATAGTCTGTTACCGAGAAAGACATGGGAGAAACCACTGCTTGCCCTGTATTGGCAGCATGGAATATTGCTACACCTTGGGTTTTGGCCAGGTACTAATGACCTGGATTGGCCACCGTGAGAATGGGCTACTGAGCTCGATGAATCATTGGTTTGACCCAGTAAGGTTATTCTTAAGTTCTTATATACAGAATATGGGACCCAATACTATCTGTGTTTTGATCAACACATCTTCTTCAGGGGTCCCATAAAATGGTGGTAACAAAGAACATGCAATAAATTTGCTTCCATATTGCCTTATCTCATTCCTACACCTGCTAGCTTGCACTCAGTGAAAGCGCGAAGCCCACCGGCTATATACGAAAATTGACTTTTCGCACGCCACTATTCTTCAGTCTATTTCATCTCGGTTTAGCCATTGTTTCTGCCTGTAGATGTTGGCATTATCACAACTGTTCCAAAGATACAAGAAGCACAAATATTTGGTGTACCCCCAGTTGCAGACCCAGAAGGAGTAACACAACTTTGAAATCACTGGTGATCTGCATAGCGTGTGAGTTTTAAAAGTGTTTCCATTGACTCGTACGTTTCCTTTAACCCAACTGCATGAGCAACAGGAACAGATGGCTTCTGGTTTCCATTGTGTAAAAGTATCACTTTAAGGCTTGCTTTGCTTGAATCAATGAATAGTCTCCATTCGTCAGAAACATGTTCATATCCCAGTTCACGCATGAGACTATTAATATCAGTACAGAAACAAATGTTTCCTTCCATTTGGCAAAAGGAAGCTAGTATAGTGTGACGATCACAGAAAAAATATATTTTGGTGCTCTGCCTTAAAAGATTCCATTGCTTCAACCTTGAACCAAACAATTCTGCTTTCTCCTTTGACAGTGACAAGTCTCTAAGCAGATCATTAAGATCTTCTTGAGTTAGAAGGTGAGGTTGTTTTTCATCCACTTCCGGTTCATACAACTCCTCCACAGCAGCAGAGGCACATTTCTTCATCTGAACTTTCGGCACATTGCACTGCAGATGTTGAAGGAGGAATTAGAACTGGATTCTCTTGAGTCATGAAGAATACACAATTTTTTATTTTTTCCTTTTTGTGAATCCAGAAATTTTTGTCATGAAAAATAACAGTCTGAGTGATGATTTGTTGGTTCACGTTACACCATGGGTAAAGCGGAAGGCATCTTCTTCTGTTTCCCATTCAGTCACTGTGTCAATTCGGATTAGCAGACAGTGCAGCACACATGAGGTGCCTACGCTTTATCTTGGTCGCCAACTTTACAGCCAAAATAATGCTTGTATGCACTTTAAGTCTGCTGGGCAGATTATTTCACTGATCTTGTGCAGTAAATTGTCCGCAGACTTAACAGAAATTATCAGGATGGTTAACACAACCTCGTCTGTTGATAATTATAATATCTTAGACAAAAACAAACAAAATATAAAATTCACAGGTAGAAAAAGCAGCACAATAAACTTTCAAATTACTGGTATATGTGATCGATGAGCTGTCCTAAAACAGAAACAGAAACAGTAAAATACTGACGTTTCATTATTGATGAAAATGATATAACACACACTGATGCATAACTTATAAACAAGATGTGATAGACAAAAGCTGTTTTCAGATTTAGAGTCAGCATGTGGTTCTTGTTAAGGTACAGGTGACAGAACTCCAGTAGCAAAATGCTTGTTGACCAGTGTTAAGGGAATAAAGCTGAACAACCAATTGTTGAAATGTTTCCTTTCTTTTTTTTTTTTTAAGCTTCAAAAGGCCATCCAAGGGTGAGAGAGACCTATACCTCCCCTCTACCTCCACCCTCCATTTGTAGAGGCATTGTGCAGACCTCTGCCAGCAAGTCTCACCAACCTCTAGGTGGACTAAAACTTAGGGCTGCAAAGGGATAAACTCCTCCAGGCTCAACTGGTATAAGGAACATGCCCTAAACTGAAAAAGTTACACCATCCAATGAACTCGGCCTCAGAGGACACAAACCATGGATTACACTCAGAAGAGTTGGGACTGTATCAAAGGCCAATCTATACTATCTGCTGGAGGTAGGGAAACACTGAAGGGCTCCAGGTTACACTGTCCTTACACCAATGATGTCACTGGAGGAGTTCTGTAATCTATCTCCATCGGCTAATAGCAGGACATAATCCATTGGTCTGGACTGGTCTAATATGATTATAAGGAAGAATACATTTTGCTGTGCTTAGGGCAAAACTATACTACAGGCAGACCCCAGGTTAACAACGAGTTACATTTTGAAAGCTGTTCTTAAGTCAGATTTGTATGTGACTCAGAACTTGCAGATTTTAAGATTCTCACACTTACCTCTATTCCCAGCTGACAAAAGGGCCAACTGTCCCAGGCCAGTGTTCCCTCTAAGATACAGCATGCACAACAACACACTATAATGTGGCCATGCATCATTCCTGAATCTGCTGCAGGAGAAGTGTAGGAGCCTATGCCACTGGAAATACTGCTCAGTGAAAACAAATGAAGCCACAACCGCGTTCTTAAGTATGAATCATACTTAAGTTGGGTGTCTGTAACTCAGGGACTGCCTGTTTATCTTGTTATTCCCTTCTAAAAGTACAGATATGTAACTGTGGGCTCCTTTTACGAAGGTGCGCTAGGGTTTTTAGCGCACGCACAAAATTACCAAATCTACCGCCTCCTAAAGAGGAGGCGGTAGTGGCTAGTGCGCTCGTGAATTTAGCACGCGCTATTGCGCGCGTTAAGGCCCTAACGCACCTTTGTAAAAGGAGCCCTATGTTTCTAGCTTGGTTGCTCTACTAACCAACAGGAGTCAGTATTTTCACTACTCTTCATAAAGCAATTCCATTCATTGTATTCTCTTTACAATAGGTAACCATTCTTTACTTGCAGGATGTATCAGATTCCCTCAAGGCAACTTGAGGAATACTTTCCACACTCTCTTTTCTCTGCAATAAAAGCATTACTGAAACTCTTCAGATTCTCCTCAGGAATTTTGCCCAAATTTTGGGTTTTCTTCCTCACCAGATATTAATACTATTAAATTTTCTCTGGTTTTCCTATACATTTTGTTCAGCAACTCTCTTGTTAAGCATTAATTAATTAATTTAAAATTTATATACCGCATAACAACAAAGAGATACAGAACTTGTTCAGGAATTCTCGTCAGTAGATTTCACAGACAACTTCTTCCTCATCCTCTACAAATCTCTCAACCTCTTATCTCTGGGACACAAAATGGAGACATAGGGTTCCTTTTACAAAGCGGCACCAGATTAGTGTGTGCTAGTCGAAAATCTACCACCTAATCAAAAGGAGGCGGTAGCGGCTAGCGCGCCCGGCAATTTAGCGTGTGCTATTCCGTGCATTAAAGCCCTACCGTGGCTTTGTAAAAGGAGCCTATAGTTTAATCACAGTGCCCTGATTTCTTTTTCCTCAAGGCATGTGGCAACCTTGTCAAGCAATCCACACCTGCTTTCCCTATGCTAACTTCTCTCTTATCCTGTTCTCTTAGAGCACAACAGATCTTTCCTCAAAATTTAGGGGTATACTTTGGGCATACTACCATATTACATAGTGAGCCACAGGGCTACAATCACAAAAACGTGCTTTAGACAAAGGTAGGCTTTTCTCATTAGATTTAAGCTATGAAAAGGAGTGTACAGCAAGAATAATCTGGATAAGCAGCAATTAATGACGTGTTTTTACAAAGCTGCAGTAAAGGTTTCTACCGTGGACCGGTGAGGTAAATTCTCCAACCCTATAGAATTCCTATGAGTATCGGAGCTTTTATCTCACCAGCTTGTGGTAGAAACTTCTACCGCAGCTTTGTAAAAGGAGCCCTATAGTAGTGAAAAAAAATTCAAATAACAATCAAACAATAGTATACTACCTAGAATGTCAACACAACACATATTAAAACATCTTAATACACAGCACAGGGGTAAGTAGAGGTGGAATATATAGGCAGAATATATAATAAAAGGAGTTTTCATAGAAGATAAGCATGACCTTAAAACATTTCTATTCAAAGACGCCTATTTAAACTCCAACTGAAAAACACGAAAAAACAAAAACAAAAACTAATAAACAGAGAAATGCTTTTAAGATGCGACATTCCCCTCTCCCTTTTGATTTACCCTTCCCTTTCTTCCCTTCCTTTTTATTCATTTACATAATGTAATTAACAACCTCCCTTCCCCCCCTCCTCTCGTCACCCACTTGTCTCAATTATGTCTTTGTCTTGTCATTAACTTCCCCACTTCTTTTTTTCTTAGCTGTTTATACAATTTTAAATATCTTACATATTTTTTATTTTTATTATTGTAAACCGACCAGATACTTGTGATGGTTGGTATATTACATTACATTACATTACAGATTTCTATTCCGCCATTACGTTTCGGTTCAAAGCGGATTACAAAAAGAATTATGGAAGAAGGGTTACAACTTTAGATCAGAGGTTTCCAAGAGAGGGAAAAGTAGGATCTGGGGTTAGGGAGGGGATGGTAAGAGGGGGGGTTAAGCTTTATCATGGTATTAAGCTTTATTAAGGGATTTCTTGAAGAGTATAGTTTTTATTTCCTTTCTGAACATCTTGTAGTCTGGGGTTGTTGTCAATAGGTTGGAGACTTGGTTGTCTATCTTCGCTGCCTGAGTGGCCAGTAGTCCATTGTATATTTTTTTCTGTTTTACTTCTTTGATTGGGGGGTAAGTGAATGGGGTGTGTGTTTTTCTATGCCTGGTAGAGGTGGTTTGAATGAGGCGGTCGTTTAGGTAGGTTGGGCTGTCTCCATTTATAGTTTTAAATAGTATACAGTAGAATTTAAATTGTATTCTTTCCTGGATTGGAAGCCAATGAGAATTGATGAATGCCTCAGTAATGTGATCATGTTTTTTCAATGAATAGACGGGGAGGTAGAGGATGTTGCAATAGTCTAGGATACTTAGGATTAGAGATTGTACTAGGAGCTGAAATTGTGTTTTTTCGAAGCATTTTCGGACTTGTCTAAGGTTTCTCATAACTGCGAAAGATTTCTGTATTGTTTTGTTGTATATCAAATTACAAATAAACCTGAAACTTGACTAACAAGATAAAATTATACACAGAGTCAGAGAAGGTGCATTTATCTGAAGCAATCCTGGTGCTGTAAGTGCAGGCAATGTTAGTCCTTGTGCAACTAGCTACAGTAGTTGCTTCTTCCATTAAAGGTTTGTCAGAAGAGCCAGGCTTTCACTTGCTTCCTGACTGATCACTAGCCTCATTGTCTACCCTTACATCAATCATAAATTTTCATTGATAAACGTGGCTTTGAATCTCTGACTCAAAAAGTCAGTGGGGAGGCACCTCAAAACAGCCTGGAGAAGAAATAAAAACCATGAACTCAGAAGAAAGCCCCACTGTGTGGACTGTAACTTGATTTTAACCAGACCTAGGGTCCTTGTTTGCACGGTTCAGATAGCAGCCCTAGTGCATAAATCCTGGCCAAGGAATATTACTGCACTGTACTTTCTGAATTATGATAAATTGTATGGGGATACTAATTATAGGGAAATTCCCTAGGCAGTTATAGAGTTTCCAAGATACCTAGTTTCAAACAGCCAGTCCAGATTTGTAATTCAAGGTTCTACTCACTGAAATTGGTGCCGCATGACCCAGAGTGCACCAGAATGAGGTTGTCAGAAATCCAGGACTGGTTTAAAATCTTCCTCTTAAAACTTGGTAACTTGGAAATTCTGTAGTTAAAAATGAAGGCCCTCAAGCTCTGGCTGTAATTGAATTTGATGTCCTAAAGGTGCAGGAAGAAACTACCAGGTCAAAAAGGAAATAATTATTTTCTCTTTTGGAGATAGAGGTATGTATATCATTTAAAATTAATATTGGGCTTATAAGAAATTGTGAATGACTGCATCTGGACTATCCAATTTCTCCATTTCTTTTTGCCATTTTATATGATATCTGCATGAGTGAAAAGAGTGCACTTTCTTTGAACATGCCAAATATATTATCTCCCATGCAAAATATTTATTCTTTGAACAGTTACCAGAATATGGAAGTATCAGAAAATTTGGAAAACATCTCAGCAAGCAGAAGATACTTTGAAAATAGGATAATAAATCTCATCATAGTTGTGGCTAGAAGTAGGCCACAGGTAAACAAAACAAAAACACAAATTCTGGATCTTCATCACTTGTCTTGCCCATAGTGCCCATTATTCATATATTTGCCTACAACTCGGCTCTGGGTCATCTTAAGTCTAAAAACTGAAATCTTTGAAACAAAGTAATGTACCGTATCTTATGCATCAGCCAAAATCTATCAACAATCCAAAAGTAAGAATTTATCAGAATTTGCTATTTCTTAGGTAAGGAATTACAAACTTGAACAGCCTAAAAGCTGATAGAACATTCTTGTAACATGCTCCAATCACTGAGGAAAAGAAAATTGTAACATAATAGGATAAAAATCCAGAATTATGTCTTTTTAGTCTATGTATATTTTTTGACAAACCCAAGAAGTTGCACTGTGGGGTACGAAACATAGGCGATAGCCATATAAGGAATATTAGCTCTACTACATACCTATGATGGAATCCCTCCTTCGGAATACATCTCTGTCAAAAATGTAAAACGATAGGTGACGAAAATTACGAGGAATTTCACAGTAGAAGTCTTCTCCATAAAAAGGGCTAAAAATAAATCAGAGAAACCATGTCACTTTAATACTGAAATACCAAGCACTACAGCCCGTATTCTATAAACGGTGCCTTAACTTAGATGATGATAGGCACCCTACCAGAGCGTAAGTTAAAACGCAATTTAAAAGACCTTTAAAAAGACTTTTCAAGGCACCTACTATAACCTAAAGAAATGCTGCCGAAATTGCACCTACAGAGGTGTTCTACAATGCCTAACACCACTGTAGGCATGGCATTAGACACCATAAACCACGTCAAAGGAAGGCGCCAGAAATGTAGGCCTTTCTCAAATGTGCATTTCTCTAAACGGCACCATTGTGTAATTGATACGCGATCAGTGGCCGATTTTAAGGTGGCCACAGATAATGGCACAGTTTAGAGATTCTGGGGTCCCAGGTTATACTTTGTATTTGCTCTGACAAAAATTTAGCTCTCTTCAAACAAACTGATCTATCTGTATCAAAGTTTTCCATCATCTTGTGCCAGCAAAAATCTTGTAACTCTAAAGGGTCAATATTTAGCCGGTGATGGTGAGTGTATTTTTAGCCACTAGTGGTATTATTGCCTGATTCAATGCTGGGTCATGTCTAGACACTGGCAACGAATATCTGCATTAATGCTGCCAGGTATCTCTTATGCAGTTAAGGGCAATATTCAGCACTTAACAGCATAAACATAGGCCTGACTTTTATGCAGTCAGATTTGACTGCTAAACTTAGGCGGTTAACAGCTAAATATTGGCATTTAACTGCCTAAGTGCTGACTCAGCCCTTGGACCACCCATAAAATAGCTGTCTTTGAGATTAGCAGCCTGTGATGACATTTAGCGGCACTAACCAATTAAGTGCCACTGAAAATCAGCAGATAGCCATGAACAAGTGATTTAACTGGCCAGGAGCTGTTTTGAAGTTGAAAAATGTTTTCAATATCTACTCCTAAGCTTCTTTGTGTCTATTTTCTATCTCCGCTACTGTTTACCGTATTTTTGGCACTGCTGTTAACCCTTAGTCAGTCAATTAACATTCTAATACATTCACTAGTCAAATCTAAAATAGACTATTGTAACGCCCTGTACAAGGGCACTACTTTAAAAGAAATACGTAGACTGCAAATTCTTCAAAATACTGCAATAAAAATAATTACGAAAATAAAAATCTTTGTGTGTTGGCTTGGCTGCATACTTCAGGGCTCGAGGAGCATACCAGCTTTCGCTCCTTGGCATATCGTCTTTATGAACTTCTAACTTCAGATCCTATTGTCTGACTGGAATTTACTTTATTTCATTTATTTTATTTTTATTTATTGTTTTCTCATGTACTTTAGCTAGATTGTGAGCCTTCGAGACAGCTAGGGAAATCCAAAGTACCATTTTTATTTATTTTATTGTATCTTTAATCTTTCATTGTAAACCGCTTTGAACCTCACGGTATAGCGGTATATAAGAAATAAAATAAAATCAAAATCAAATCAACTCCCAAAAAAAAAAAATGTGATCATGTAACTCCACTTCTTAAGGAAAATCACTGGTTGCCAGTAAATCATAGACTCACATATAAAATTGCATTACTCACACATAAAATATTAGTAAACAAAGCGCCTGCATTCTTAGAAAGATTTCTAATACCATATACCAATGCAAAATCCTTAAAATCAGAAGAAAAATCTCTTTTAGTAATCCATTCATTAAAATTAATTTATTCAAAGAGGGATATGATCTTTTCTGTTACAGCACTACAAATTTGGAACGTGCTTCCATTCAACATAAGAGAAGAAAAATTACTCAAAAAGTTCCAAAGTCTCCTAAAAAGTTGGCTGGTCAAGGACGCATTCAACTGATGCACTCAAAATTTTACACCTTCATATTGGACAAGGATCACTTTCAAGTAAAAATTAAGCGGGTAACGTTCTCCACCATTTTGTTTCATTTACCCATCCCTTTGTTTTTTCTTTTTTTATGGAATTGTATTTAAGCCATTTTTTTCCTGCCTCCCTTATCAAATGTATTAGTCTGCTATAATTCGTTTTTACTGTCCTGTTTGTTGGATTTTTTATTTTAACTTAAATTTTAACTAATGTAAATCGCACTGGATTTAGATTTTGCGATTATATCAAATATTTTAAATAAACTTGAAACTTGACATGCAATGGATCGCTGGCAACAGCTTCTGCGTCAAGAGGATGTCCCAGTAATATTTGCTCCAGTAGTATGATCTTAACCCCAGGATCAATGAAGAACAGATCTGTGAATCCAAGTTTCAAGATTGCAACCAAGACCATAACTGATTGGCTGAAGGTCGGGTGAGTCAGTAGTAGGTGTTTGGCATTAACCTCACACTTCAGTGTTGTTGAAGGCATGTACAGGAGATCATTCTGTGTGTTAATCAGTGGAGCTATTGTAAATATCTTTATATCTGTAAACCAGATGAAACCTACACAGTGCTCTGGGTACTTGGTCAAAAGCTGTTTGTACCGTTTCAGGTGTGTGTCTGTTGTATAAATTAACTCTTGGACACAAGGCTTTTTAAGATACTTTAATTTCAGATTGTCATGAATTATCCTAACCATAGTAGTCTGGCTTATTCCTGCTTCTCTTCCTATTTGGTGAGTTATTTGGTGTGTTTGCAGTACATCCTCCTGGCTCAATACCAGATTGCGTACAACACCAATGTGCTCTTGTGTGCAAATCAAGCACGGTCATCCGCTGCTTGGCTAAAGATCTACAGTGCCTGTTGCTTGAACCTTGCATAGCAGCACATTTTTGTTCTAACCCTTCTGTGGGAACTCTTTCAACAATCGGCAACTACTGTAACCTTTTAGCAGTACCAAGTTCTTTATCAGAATTTGGTCTTCTGCAGTGACAACCATTTTGATACAGACAGTTTACAAACTATTGTCTGCTTCTGTGTGTATGCCATAGCAACAATTCATTTTCACAAGGTAGTGGTGTGGTGCAATAGGAAATGTTTACAACATTTTACATTAACTTCATTCAAGACAAGACACACTAAATTTCATAAGAATCGGTTGAGTTCTGTGGAAGATACAACAAAAACCATCTTGATGTGTTATTTTTTTATTTTCAGTTCACAGTACACAGAACAATCTCAAATACAGTATCAGAAATATTGCAAATATAGCATTAAAGAATTAATGACAGATGTGGAGGGAAGCCTGTTAACACTATTCCTATAAGTTATTTTCTTTTGGCATGAGTTGCATGATTTTAATGTTTAAACAACTTCTGAGAATATGCCAACTGATACATGTTCTGGAGCTACACAACAGAGAATCATAAATGGAACTTGCAGCCTGTCACATTCTGCTCTTGATATCTGAAGGACAAGTGGGTGTTTAACAAAGCAATAAAAGTATTTACAAAATTTAAACTTGTCAGACTGGTTCATAAATGAAACAACTGTGCAACCAGATTGAGGTACAGCAAATAAATGTCCCTTGTGCCTACAATTTACAGTAGGACAATATTTTTTCTCACACTGAAGAGACCATTCAACTTATCATAACAAGATGTACAATCAAATCAATCAAAATTATATCAGAACCCCCACCCCCATAAACAAAAAGATAAAATATGGAAGACAACAATTCCAATCTCTCAGGTATTCAGAAAATGAAGCTGAAACACACACAGCTGAGGCAAGCTTGCTGGGCACCCAAGGCAAGCCTTTTGTCTTGCCTACACAATTCTGATAGTCAAGGTTATCAATTGTGACCAAACACCCCCACCCCCCCAACAACAACAATTCTGTAAAAATTATAACTGAACATTATAGTTTTAAATATTAAACTTTGCTTTGTATTTACGGGTATGCCTGCTCTCCATGCAGGTTAAAGAATATGCGGATGGTTCTTTGAGTTTGTGTGGCCATCGGGATCTACTGTTTTGCTTTAATTGCAGCTGTTCTTTGCTGCTAGGTATAACCACCTAGTCTTATCTATGATTCAACTGGCCCTAAACACACATCATAAGTATTAATGTTTAGTTACTCTGAGGCTATGTATGTCAATTGTCCTAGAATTATAAGCCTGAGATTCAAAGAACTTTGGAAGACACAATGACAGTAAATGAAGTCTTTATTGCTGAAAGTCAAAGAAATATGTGAGCATTGGAACCCACCACATCTTTCTTGGTGGGGGAGAGTCCAAACCATCAAAATGATGATTTTGCCTGTGGTTTGTTACCAAATGAGTATGTTACTGGTTTATTTTCAAAGTTTCTTTTATAAGAAATTGAATGGGGATTCTTATAAAATTTATTTGGCTGGGTAAAACTGCTAGAATAGCCTTAATATCTTTGTAAAAACCACAATCGGCAGGGGGGGGGTAAATTTTCAAAATTTTTATAGGTATCATCAAGACTTCATTCTGCGTCAGGGTATGTATTGGTTCCTTCCTGAACTCATGGAGAATCTTCCGGATTGGCTGATCTTAGAGAGTCATCTCATGTCCCCATTATGTTTGAGACACATTTTGAGTATCAAGCTGCCCAATAGTATTCTTTTTTCCACCTGGAACACATTAAAATTCATTAATAATTTAACACCTACTCCAATACAACAATCCACGTGTCAATCCCTATGGTTGAACTCCAAGATTCAAATTGGCAAGTCTAAGATCCTCTGGAAACATCAGCTTCAGGCAGGCATACGTACTTTGGAAGATGTAATTGCTAATGGGATAGTGGTAAATTTATTACAATTGCAACAATCATTTGGCATATGGAAGTCTCAAGGATTTAAATGGTTGCAGTTGAAACAGGCCAATCAGAAAGGGTTCCCTGAATGCCGAAATTAAAAAAAAAAAAATCAGTATAGCTTGCCAGGCCTATGTTTCCAGACAGATTGGCCGGAGGATCAGGCTGCCAAGTGGTACAAATTAATATCTGAATATTTGAATAAGAAACCTAAAACAAGTTTAAAAGACATTTGGAGCATTGAGATAAAGCAGCAGATTTCTGCTACTCAATGGCCACAGATTTGGACTTGGAGAATGAGATGTACAGTGTCAGCATCTATGAGATAAATTTGTTTTTTTGTTATATAGAATTTTTTGGACCCCTGTTCGTTTACAAAAGTTGGATAGTTCAAAGTCTAATAGATGCTGGCACTGTCATCTTGAAGCAGGGACACTCGATCATTTGTTGTTTTATTGTCCCTTGATACTCAATTTCTGGAAATCGATATGGGGAAAGATTATTAGGATACTTGGTGTTTCTATGCCATTGACATACGAGATGGTTTTATTTGGAACATTATTGAAACCGATGAATCCAGTTGACAAACATAAAAAGCAGACTTCTTTAATTATGACAGGGGTTGCTATGCAGATGATAACCATGAATTTGAAAAATTATTACAGGTTAAACCTATCCTTTGAATAGGAAACATTGTGCTTATATTATAGGTATGAGAGAATATATGCAGAACAAGTGGGAAATAATAAAAAATTCAAAGAAGTCTGGGGTCCGTTGGAAACATTTATTAAATTGTAGATTGGTTAATTGGAACACTCCTTAATTTTTGGATTTTTTTCCCCACACACATCCAGATAGGGGGGAGGGGAGGGAGGGGGAAGGGTAAAAGGTATTTTGTTTTTTTATATTTATGCAATTGTAAGTGCTATTGTTTATATCTGTATGTTTATCTGTATGCACTTTTTCTTCAGTTTGGAAAATTAATAAAGATTTTAAAAAAAGAAAAGAAAATCATTTCCCCTACCTTTGTTGTCTTCTGATTTTGGTTTTCAAACCATCTGTTCCCAGTCTCTGGCTGCAATTCCTTCTGTCTGTTTTCTTAACTGTGTATCCAGGGCTATCTTATCCATTTGCTGTTTTTCTCTCCTTCCCTTTTTGCCAAACATCCATCTTTTACTATGGTATGTTCAGGGATATCAGCATTAACTTTTAACATTCAACTTTCTTCCATTTTTCTGCTTTCTTCTCAAAATCTATCTACTTTTCCATGTCTTTCCTTCCCATCTATCAATGTGTACCATCTCCTCCCTCTTTCTTCTCCCCTATTCCCATCTATCCATAAGAAGCATTTCTTTTTATCTTTTCTCTGCCGCACCCATTTATGTACCATCTCCTCCCTCTGTCTCCCCTTCCCCTCCATCCTTGTGCACCATCTTATCCCTCTCCCATGATCAGACAACTCTGTCTTCCTCCTTCCCCCCTCATATGTCTGACATCTTTCTCCTCTCCTTCCCATAGCTTGGAATCTCTCTCCTTCCCTCCCTCTTCCCAAGGTCCAACATCTCTCTCCTTCTTCTCTGTTTACTGCAGTCTGGCATCTCTCCACCTGCAGTCTGGCATCTCTCTCTCCATTCCTTCCCTTCCATGGTCTAGCACAGTGGTCTCAAACTGGTGGCCCGGGGGCCACATGCGGCCCGCCATGTACTATTTTGAGGCCCTCAGTATGTTTATCAATCACAAAAGTAAAATAAAACAGTTTCTTAATCATATGTCTCTTTAACTATAAATGAAAATATTATTATTAAGACTTAGCCGAAAGGAAAGATTTATAAACTATAAAGAGTTTTTTACCTTATGCAAAATTGTAATTTCTTTAATTTCTCTTTCCTTCCATCTCTCTGCCCAACAATTCTCCTCTTTCTTCATCTCCTCATGTGCACCATCTCTCTCTCAGACACGCAATTCTCCCTTTCTATTCCCTCCTTCACCTCAACATCTCTTTCCCTCACTCTCTCCATTCTTCCATTCTATGACTCATACTCCCCTCTCTCCTTCCCTTCATTCTGTGTCCCAAGTTCATGCCCCCTCCCTCCTTTCTTCCTTCTATCATTTGTCCTAAGTTTGTGCTCCTTTCTCAAGTCCTAACATGCCCCTTTCCTTCCCTCCATCCTGTGTCTCAACTAGATGCCTCCCTCCAACGGGTGTTTACCTTCTGGCCGGCTTCCTCCTCTTCACTGCCGCAGTCGTTTCTGTGTACAAAGCCATGGGTGGTGGCCCAGAAGCTTTCTCTCTGATGTCACGTCATAGGGAAGACTCCCGGATGAGGTGCGGGATATGTGAGGAGCCACCGCCCAGGGCTTTGTGCACAGAAACAACTGTGGCAGCGAGGAGGAGGGAGCTGGTCAGAAGGTAAAACATCCGGGGGTGTCAATAAGGAAAACATCACATCGCCCTCAAGCTGGTGCACAGGTATCAGGGGCCACATAAAATGGCCAGGAAGGCCGCATTTGGCCCATGGGCCTTGTGTTTGACACATGTGGACTAGACTGTCATTGACTCTCAGCTTTAAATCTGTTTAAAGATGTCCAGTTTTGCTCATGCTGAGTAAGCTTTTGAGTAGCCGCCTCTATCCAGTCACCAAAGAGTTCTTCACCAAGACATGGGATGTTGGCCAAGCAAGCTTGGAGATTAATGTCCATGTCTGAAACTCGCAGCCAAGCAAGACACCGCATAGCTACAGACATTACCAAAGCTCTGGATGTCAGCTCAAATGCATCAAATGCAGATCTTGCCATATACTTTCTGGTTTGTAGGATATTCTGAAAATCCTCAAGACGATCCGAGGGAATATGTTGCTCAAATTCAGAAAAGTACTATGTCAGATGTTTAAGGCAAAAAGACACGTATAAGTTATAATTTAGTACTCTGTTGGCTAGCATAGAATTTTGATAAAGGCGATGACCAAATTTATCCAGTGTCCTTCCCTCCCATCCTGGTGGTGCTGTGGCATAAAACCCGGAGCTTTTGGATTTTTTTAAAGGGTCGATTCTACAAGGATTGATGTTGGAGTTGTGGCTTGTCAAACCCCAAACAGGATATTATTCTGTAGAGGGAATCAATTTTTTGTGGCACTATAGTGACAGAAAAAGGAGTCTCCTCCTTACAAGGTTTATCGAAATCTAAAGAATCCAGTAGTTTGGTTCTGAGTTCAATATCACCTCGAGTTTTTGGATTCTTTAGGAACCCAAGTTAAAGTACTCTCATGGTTTAAAGGATTCCTAGAATCAAGACTCTATCAGATTAAATTCAAGGATGCACTTTCTGTAATTTGGAAGAATCCGTGTGGAGTCCTGCAGGGCTCCCCATTTTCTTCTACACTTTTTAATGTGTATCTTCTTTTGTTGGGTCATTGGATGAGTAAATTGGGTTTGAGGTTGTTGAGCTATGCTGACGATATTACAATTGTTATCCCACGTTGTAATACATTATCCAACAGTATTCAATTTATTGAGTCTGTGCTAAATATGATGGAATCTTGGATGCTAGAATTCAAGCTGAAACTAAATCAGGAAAAAACTACATTATTTTTTGTGTCTTCACAAAAGATTACCCTTGAATCAACAATTAAGATCAATTCAGTATCATTTATAATAAGCCCCAGAATTAAAATTTTGGGAGTTGATTTTGATCAGTGTTTAACTACGAAAAATCAGATAGATGCAGTGGTTCAGAAGAATTATCAAACCTCGTGGAAACTCCTTACCATCAGATCCTACTTTGATGCTACCACCTTTACACTCTTAGTTCAGACATTACTTTTGAGTATTTTAGATTACTGTAATATTATATATTTGACAAGTACTAGGAATTTAGCTAGACTGACCTTGGTTCAAAATACAGCTGTAAGAATGATTTATGACCTGAAGAAGTACGATCATGTAACTCCTTATTATCGTGAGTTGCATTGGCTCCCAGTGGAGGCCCGGGTGATTTTCAAGATGGGATGTTTATATTATAAGGTTGCTTTTGGTGTTGCCCCCATCATATTTTGTTGATAGATTTGTTATCGTGACACATCAGAGGAGCAGAAAATTTCATGCCCTATTTACGTTTCCTGTAGAGGCCTGCAACACTTGCTGGGAAAAGGATGACTTCTGAGCAGGCTTCCCTGATGCTGGAATGACTTCCGATATCAGTATCGATGCCAGTGTCACTGCTACCGAAGGCTCAGAACACCCTCAGAGTTGATGGCTGATCCAAAGATCTTCTCTTGTTGGATGCATCGAGCCTTCAACAAGTATTTCTGCAGTGTGGAACGCGTACAAGAGTCTACCCGATGTTCAGAGCCCATGCAAACACCAACCATGCAGGTCAGTGATGGAAATAGGGCGCTGACACCGACAGCACTTCTTAAACCTGCTCGATGGTTACAAAATGGATGGGAAAATCTTGTCGGCATGGTTAAACTCAATTTTGGTGAAAGAAAAAGAAATGAACATCAAGGGAGAAAAACAAAGGACCGAAGGTCCATCCATAAAAATGAGGAAAAAGAACAAAACTATTATTAGTAAAGTGTTCTCCCTAGGGCCTTTTAGCATGATGCTCCGCACGGCTAATTTATATGACCACCCGGCTATCATCCGCTCGTGAATTCTGCTGCTGCCGCTGCTGCTCAACATAAATTAAAAAAAAAAAAACTGGCTTGGAGATTTCATGCCTTATCCCATAGCGAACTTATGCTCCGGGGCTCTAACGTGTGCGTGCCAGCTTCCCTTCTCTTCCCTTCAAAACCGGAAGTTATGTCCCGGGGGGATGGGGGGGAAGAAAAGAAAAAGGAAGCCGGCACGCACATGTTAGAGCCCCGAAGCATGCGTTCGCTAAGGTAGGAGACAGGTCAGTGAAGCTTACAATTTGCTGTTCTTGCTGCCGGGTCCTGCCTATTTTCTGTTTCCACGAAGGCAGGACCCGGAAGCATTTCTCTAGAACAGGAGTGCCCAATAGGTTGATCGCGATCTTGGGCCGATCAGCCTTCCTCTCCCTGATGTCAATTCTGCCTTCGGAGAGGAAGTTTTGGCCAGCCAATCGCTGCCTGGCTGGGACGGGATTTCCTCTCCGACGGCAGAATTGACATCGGGGAGAGGAATGCTGGTCGGCCCGAAGCAGGGAGAGCTTGAGGGGGCCTGTTATCCGATGGCAGCGGCAGTGGCTTGGGGGAGGGCAGGGAGAAAGAAAGAAAGATGGCAGGCAGGGAGACAGAAGGAAAGAAGAGAAACAGAAAAAAAGAAAGGGGGCATGAAGAGAGAAAGAAAGAAAGGGCAGGGAGAGAGGAAGAAAAAATTGGGGGAGAGAATGAGGTCTGGAGGAGAGGAAGCATACAGGCTGAAAGGGAAGAAAGATTGGATGCACAGTCAGAAGAAGAAAGTGCAACCAGAGACTCATGAAATCACCAAACAACAAGGTAGGAAAAATGATTTTATTTTAAATTTAGTGATCAAAATGTGTCTGAATTTATATCTGCAGTCTATATTTTACACTATGGTCCCCTTTTACTAAACCACAATAGATGTTTTTAGCGCAGGGAGCCTATGAGTGTCGAGAGCAGCGCTGGGCATTCAGCGCAGCTCCCTGCACTAAAAACTGCTATCGTGGTTTAGTAAAAAGGGAGGGGGTATATTTGTCTATTTTCGTATGGTTGTTACTGAGGTGACAGTACATAGAGTCATCTGCTTTGACCTCTTTGAAAAAACCCCGGAATAGGAATGATAATTAACATTTTCTATGCGTACAGTGTGATTTGTGTTTTTTTTAAATTTTATTGTTGGTAGATCATTTTGACTTGGTCATTTTAAAAGTAGCTCGCAAGCCCAAAAAGTGTGGGCACCCCTGCTCTAGAACATCGCTCCTTAGTTTTATCAAGTGGTATATTGAGGGGCCAGCACTTTACATCTTATCACCTCATTCTTTCTTTTTTCTCCTCATGTACAGCACGGTTCTTTATTCTAAGCAGCTCTGGCACTAACAGTACTAAGGGTGCCTTATGCTACTTTCACTACCACTTGCAGTCAGGTTCGGCATTTTATCATGGTTTTGGTTTTTAATTTAGTTTTTCACCAGTATTTTCATTTATTTATTAAAGCAGCCTTTTTTAACAGCCCGAAACCCCTCCCCTATCAGTGTGCATCCAATCCACTGCCAACACTTTTTTGGCACCTCTTTTAACAGATCAAATATCATAGCCCCACTGTCGCGTGTTCACATTTATTCTGCGTACGAGTTTATCTCATCAGTGCAGAGACCTTTTCGGTAAGTCCATTTTACTTTCTCTTTTTTACTTTCCCGAGTGCTGTGGTTTTATTCTTTGGTTTTAATAGAAGCTCATTTGAACAATAATTTAGATCTTTCCCAGGTTTCACTTTTCATCTACCCGGTTGGCTTGTCTTTGAGCTACTATCGGCTTATGTTTTCAAGATACACTCTGTATTATCAGCTGTTCATTTCCCATACGTTTACTTTTGCTCTGTTTAGGTCTATATAGTCTAGGCATACTGTTTGTAACCAGTCTTCATTTTAAGTATGTATATGCCCTATTTTTTGGGGGGGGGGTTAAGTTCTTTTAGCATGTTATTTAATTAATTCTGAGTTCGGTGTTACAATTGTTGTTCTTGGTTTTTAGTTTACACATTATTCTTTTCTATGACATGTTCACAATGCAATTTTACTCAAAAGTATAAATAGGTATCCATATTTCCATTCAAGTTTCATCACGGTGCTCTGGTTTTGGCTCCAGTATTTATCACTTCCGTCCACCAGTTCTGGCTATCCGTTACCGTCTCATATTTTAAAGACTCACTCATTATAATTAGCAGTGATCCACATGTCTCTTCATAATGGACATGTTCGATTTTAGCAATTGAATCTTAGTACTATGGGTTTGGTCTTTTCTGGTTTCCTTTCTATAGTCTACTTTTCGTCTGGAGTCTTTTGAGTTTAGAATTACATTTTATGACATATTTTTGTAGTTATAATTGTATGACATGTCTAAATCAGTCAAGTTATCCATTCTTTTTATTATTTTTTGTCCCCTCATACAGTGGCAGACTGCCCCGGGTGCCAGCCCTAGGGGGGTACACAGCCGGCTGGATCCAGAACCTTCTGAGCTGCTCTAAATGGCATCTGCACCTCAGCGCAACTGCCGTGCTTATTTGGAAACAGAGTCGGCAGCCGCACTAAAGTGCAGGAAGGTTCCGCGATGATTGCATTTGCCGCCTCTGCCTCCGGAAGACGTAAGTGACATCGGAACGGGTGGACCGGCAGCTGCAGTCATTGCGGAACCTTGCCGCAACTCCCTGCGTCTGCCGGCCCACCCCATCCAACATCACTTACATCTTCCAGAGGCAGAGGCAACAGAAGCAGTCATCACCTTGCTGGTTTGGAGGGAGAGAGGAGCATAGAAGGGTGGTGGAGGGAGAAAAAGGGGGGTCAGGGTGGTATGGAAGGGTGATAGAGGGAGAGAAAGGGGCCAGATGCTGATGGAATTGGTGTGCAGGGAAAGGAAAGAGAGACATAAGGGGGAAGGATACTGGATGGAATTGGGTTGGAGGAAAAGAAAGGGAGCAGATGCGGATGGAAGTGGGGGGAAGGGAGAAGAGAGAGTGAAATGCCAGACCATGGGGGTCTAGGAGAAGGAAGGGAAGAAGAGGAGAAAGATGCCAGACCATTGGAGGAGGGAAGGGAAGAAGATTGATGCCAGAATAATAGGGGTGAAGGGAGAGATGGAAGTGGAATACAAGGAGAGAAGATGCCATATAGAAGGGGCAGAGAGAGGGTAGACAGTGGATGAAAGGAAGAGAGTGACAAGACTATGAGGAAAGCAGAAACCAGAGAAGACAATGTAGAAAAAAATTCTATTTATTTATTTTTTTGCTTTAGGGGAGATGCATCACTGTTTCTGTGGTGTTGCATTGTATGCAGAATCCAGCTTCTTGGGGTTCAATTTAACCTTTGTCTACGTTTTTCTATTTTATCCCCCCTTTTACAAAACTGTAGAGCGTTTTTTTAGCACCGGCCATAGTGGTAATTGCACAGAATTCTATGAGAGTCTGAGCTGTTACCATCATGGCTAGAAACCACATTACAGTTTTGTAAAAGGGAAAGGGGTTAGTTTGTGATTCCATATTCCATATTAGGCGAAGGTGTTTTCTGTGTTCTGTGTGTTCGAAAGACATGGTTTTCAGTTAGGATTGACTGTGTAGAATTGATCTGTACTAGTCTGGCTTGTTTAGTTTTACAATGGGTGTATTGATGTACTGCTTATTGCAATATGTAAGATGCTGCCTTTTCCTAGATACACTCTTGTGTGATGTGTGGATTGTTACTAAAAATCATGTTTTTCATACAGATGAGGGGGTGTCAAAAAATGATGGGCCTCGGGCCTAGGTACACCACTGCCTTCATAGTTTATATCTAATCCACAAGCCTGCTTTTAGGACCTATAGGGTATGTATCCCTCTGATTCATGACAATTTCACTTCTCATATTATCTTATCCATTCTTTTTATTATACAACTGCCCAGATAAGCATCATTCTTTGACGTGATTGGACCTTGAAAACTAACGGCAACAGTGTTCTCCCCAGAAATTTTTTCCAGCCATGAAAAACATTTGATGCCACAAAAACATTTGCTCCGTTTAGTGTGTTGGAGTTAAAAAAGTTTGAGAAATGCTGCATTTGTAAGAGGGCAAATATCTAATTATTCACTTCTAGAATTGGATACTTCTTAAATTTAATAAAAATATTATGGAACAAGTGTCAAACCTTAAGAAAGGCACAGAAATATTGAGCATTGGAAAATAGCTAATAATAATTAACTAATACAAATAGTACACATTTAGGGCTCCTTTTACTAAGCTGCAATAGCGTGTTTTATCGCACACTTAGCTCACGCAGAATTGCTGCACGTGCTAGATGCTAACGCCAGCATTGAGCTGGCGTTAGTTCTAGCCGTGTAGTGTAGCAATTCTGCATGCGCTAAAATCACTATTGCAGCTTAGTAAAATGAGCCCTTAATTTTCCCCACCTCCAAATTTCCCCATCCCGCCCCACCTGGCTACTTTTTCAAGCTACCCGGCTGGAAAAAATTTCTGGGGAGAACAGTGTAGTATTTTTTTTTTCTTTTTTTATCAAATATAAAAGAAAGATAGAATATGAAAAGAACTTGGCAAAAGCCAAGAAAAAAAAAGAGACGTTGAAGGGAAGGCAACAATCACAATGGACAGAGTCCAGAAAAAGCATTTATTTGCTTCACGTCAGGCAGGAAGGCATTCGTACATGCACGGTGCGGGCAGTTGCAAAGTTTCCAAAAACATAGTGGCAATACACTTTTACCACTGTACATACCAGGCTTCATGGATAACGTGGCCATTTATTTTCTTCATCAAAACGGGGCATCTATTAATTGTCAGTCCCGCCCCCAATCCCACCCTAGCCTCGCCCCAATCCTGCCCTAGTCCTGCCCCCAGCCCCACCCCCCCAATTTCTTCCATTAATTTTTCATGTACACATTTCTTATTAATTCATAATGGTAACCATAAAATTAAAAAAAAAACACAAAGCACACTATATGCAGAGAAAATGTTAATTATCATTTATATTTGGGGGGTTTTCAAAGATGTCAAGGCAGATGACTTTAAAATATGCAATGTCACCTCAGTAACTATAGAAAAATAGACAAATAGAGTGCAAAATATAGACAGCAGATATAAATTCTCAAAACTGACACATTCTGATCTCTAAATTAAAAATAAAATCATTTTTCCTACCTTTGCTACCAGGTGATTTCATAAGTCTTTGGTTGTGTTTCCTTCTGACTGCACAACCTTTCTTTCTTTCTTTACTCAGGCCCAACAATTGTCCTTTTCTATTCCCTCCCTCCCTCTTTCCTTTGTCCTTAGTGCCCCCAGTGCCTCCTTCCTATGCCCTTAGTGCTCCCAGTGCCTCCTTCCCATGTCCTTAGTGCCCCCAGTGCCTCCTTCCTATGTCCTTAGTGCCCCCAGTGCCTCCTTCCCATGTCTTTAGTGCCCCCAGTGCCTCCTTCCCATGTCCTTAGTGCCCCTCCCTTGCTAAAGTCAGCCTGTCTGCCTGCCTCCCCCTTACTGCCTTCCAGCCTTTGTCTCACTCCATCCACCGAAGCCAGCCAGCCTCCCTCCCTCCCTGCTGCGCTGAATATGAGAAATCTGAACTGCAGGACTGCTGCCTGTCTGCCTCCCTCCCTCTGAAGCCTAACAAATTCTTCTGCTCCCCTCCTACCCCCCGATCCATCGACGACGCCTGCTGCAACTTCTTGCCCTTGCTGTAACCTCTGGAAAGGCAAGTGCAGGCGCCAGCCCAGAAGCCTTCTCCTCAACATCAATTCTGATGTCGGAAAGGAAGTTCCGGGCCAGCCAGACAGCGATTGGCTGGTCCGGAACTTCCTCTCCGACGTCAGAATTGATGTCGGGGGGAAGGCTTCTGGGCCGGCGCCTAGACTTGCCTTTCCAGCTGTTGTTGCGGCAGGGGGCAGGTAAGCAGGGAGATTACCATTTTCCCGCGATCGCCTGTCCCGGTGTCCCCACATACAGCTTCGGGATGCCGTCTCTGAAAACGGGACATTTCAGCGTCCCGAAGCTGTGCATGGGGACAACAGGACAGGGGATCAGAAAAAGGGACGGTCCCATTCAAAACGGGATGTATGGTCACTTTATCCATGGATGACGTCACCCACATGTGAGAATTTGCTGCCTGCTTGTCCTAGGATAATGGAGATTTTAGGAATTTCCAGTGTGAAGAGTCCTTTTACAAAGGAAAGTAGCATTTTGAGCAAAGGGTTTGAATAAAATTCTCAGTGAAAAGCTCACTCCTCAACAAGTTTTCTCCCCCAAGTACTCTGGATAGCATTTTCCTGGCTTGTTACAAAGCACTGTGCTGTTCTGGCAGGGACAAGCTAATTTCATATGCAGTGCTAAGCACTTGCTTCCCTCCACTTTCAATTTAACAGTAGCCAAATTTTGCCGTGTGAAAAGAAAACCAACATGGCTTTTTCTTTCTCCCCCCGCCCCCCTCCTCTATTCGGAATGAAGGAAGGGGGTTCAGGGAGTAAAACAATATCTTCTTTCTGATGGAATCAAAAGAACCATAGAGTCTGTAATGAGCTTCCCATTAAATTACTAGCTTAACCTTGGGCTATCTCTTCTAATAGTATCTGCTTTGTCTTAAATGTGGGTCTGAAAAGCAAGAGGTCACACAACAGTCAGACGTTGCATGATTAATATCTCAAGTGCTATTGTCTTGAGCTCTCTGCCTTAGGACTCTAAAAGCTACTTTCCAAATAAAGAAAAATACTTCATAAAAATTATTGGCAGTCTTAAAATGCAGTTTTTCAGCATGAGGATATTAATGAATGCCAACAGCATCTGGTCACATAAGCCACAGAAAACTGACAAGGTCATTTTCAATTTACAGGAAGCAAAAACAGATTTTTTGTTGTTGTTATAATATAAATGCTCAGAATTTATTTTACTGCATGCGATAACCTGTGTCAAACCAGAAGGCCTCAAAATGGGGGAAATATAAACATTATGGGGTTGATATTCAAAGCAATTTAAACAGCCAGAAACAACTCCTAGCTGTCTAAATCGCTTGACCAGGACTAACTAGGTATATTCAGTGGCACTTAACCAGATAGTGCCGCTGAAAATGCCGAGTTACTGCTTAAGCCAAAACTAGCTACCTTTTGGGTATTTCAGGGATGGATTGACACTTAGGGCTCCTTTTACAAAGGCGCGCTAGCGGTTTTAGCGCACGCTAAAATGCACACACGCTAGCCGCTACCGCCTCCTTTTAAGCAGGTGGTAATTTTTCAGCTAGTGCGCGCTAATCTTGTACATATGCTAAAAACGCTAGCGCACCTTAGTAAAAGGAGCCCTTAGGTGCCAATATTCAGCCCATAACCAGCTAAGATATCCACATAAACAAAGTCCTATTTTTATGCAGTTTTTGTAGCTGGTTTAGTGTTAATATTGCTCTTAACTGCTATGTTTTAACCACCTACACATATGGCCAGATATTCAATCCAATTCCTGGTCATGGCTCAGCCCTGAATATCTAGGAATAAAACCGGTGGCAGTCTGAAAAATGCCGACCATTGCCGGCTGAATATCAACCTCAGTAAAAATACAATAGCATTAAAAATACAGTACAAATCAACCATTTTTTTTTTTTAAGTTCAAAAAGTTTTATTTATTTTCAGGCATAAAGTAAACAATAAGTAATGGTTATGTCACAACAGAGCAATCAAAAAACAGTAATAATAATTGTATACAAAGCATCACAAAGGATTATACATGAAAATATTATAAGCAAGCGGTTAGCTATCAGCGAGGAATAATAATGATGACACTATCGATATACTTATAAGTATGAGAAAATATACATAAGTTATGAAACCAAACACATAAACACGTAAAGCGGGCCAAGGTTATGCATGGAGACCCCTATCACAGTAGGTTAATATAGGTGACCAAATCTTACAATAAGAATGGAATATATTGCATCGTTCAGCATTGATTTTTTCATATTTAACTGATAAACATACAGAGTTCCACCATACATTATATTCAACATTAGCCAGGTTTTTCCAATTTCCTCCTCTCCTCCCCCCACTCATAGAACACCACCACATCAAAAACAAGTATAAATTACAGCAAAACATGAAAAAAAGAATGAACTAAATGATTCATTTGAACCCAGGAAGCACAGCATTATCTTTCTGTAAATTAGTATTAGCCTTCCATACTAGAAAACATAGCTACAGAAAAGCACACACACACACGCACACACATTTCTACGAGTAAAAACAATGAAAGGGGGTATTAATGAAACTTTCTGCATGCTATAAAGAAGTTGTCAGCCATTCTTTTATTATATGTAGTACTTGCATCTTGGACAACAAAATGAAAATTATTGTGTCTAAATTAGAATCTAACTTTCCACTGCTATTCTGAAGCAATGGAGACAAAATTAATTCATTTATTAAGTAAACGCAGTAAATATAACATAACTTTATTCTTCTATACCGCCATAACCAACTGATTTTTAGGCAGTTTACATCAAAGAAGACTGGACAATCAGTGAAAATACAAGATGATAGGGAAATACAAAATATTTCTTATAAGTACAATATTCTTTAAGAAAATACTATGTAAAGTAAACTTTTAATTAGAATAACAGTTCATAACATGAGACAAACGTGTTTTTTTTTCTGTTACATAGAAGTTTTTGGACCCCTGTTAGATTGCAAAAAGTAGATAGTTCTAAGTCAAATAGATGCTGGTACTGTCATCTCGATATAGGGACAATGGATCATCTGCTTTTTTTGTCCCTTGATACTTAACTTTTGGCGATCCATTTGGAGTCAAATTAATAGAATATTGGAAAATCCAGTGGGTTTGACATACGATACAGTGCTATTTGACACGTTAATGAGGGCTAAAAGCCCAATAACTTCCCATAACAACAAACTTCCCTTTATTATGACAGGGGTTGCCATACAACTTATTTTGAAGAACTGGAAAAACTGGGATTGATTAAATTATAATTTCTGGTGGGAATCTTTATGTCACACTTTTAAACTGGAACCTTATGATAGCCATACAACTAAGACATTATAGGATGTTTGGGAACCATTGACAAAATTCTGTAAGGAATGATTATTGATTTTAATTTAGCCCTTTGAGTATACACATCCAGAGAGGGTAGGAGGGTGGTGGGGATATACCATTATTTTAAATTGGGAAAGATTATTGAAAGAATCTCTGTATTTGTGTTTCTCTTGATTAGTCATTAGGTGGGTGGGAGGGGGGAAAATGTTTGCTCATGTATGTATGTAAGATGAACATGCTTTTCTTGAATTATTATATGTTTTTATCTACTTATTTACTGCACTGTTAATAGTTGGAAAATCAATAAAGAATAATAATTTTTAAAAAAAGAATAACGCAATCACTCTAAGAAATGAATTTTCAAACAATGTCGTCTTGATCAATTTCCGAAAAATACTGTAGGAAGACATGGCTTGACAAATACACTTACCCAACCAAGACTGCTGTTTACCTGCTTGGAAAGCAAAGGGCCTATCCAGGAAAGTCTTGTATTTACAACCATTAATTTTTGGGTAAGCAAATAACTGTTGACTTCTAGTTTTCCTCATCGGACTATACCATATAAAATGTGATAAAGGCAAGCATGATATTAAAAAAATAAAACTGCAGTCATCTACACAGTGAATCACACTGAGCAGTTCAGCCTCAATTCTATGATCCATTGCAAAATCCTGCACTTATTTCTCAACACTGCAAGTTGCATAAACAGCCTCTTGTTTTAGCACTGGCACCAGCATTTTATAGAATAATCAGGACTGCATGATGAATGAAACCTCTAGAACCAAACCACTTTGTACATGGATTCTTTTAAGCTGCCTTTGACCTCAAAAGGAGGTGTTATTTGTAAACCACAGAACATATCATCTGACTCAGTTAAAAATGTATTTTTTGGGGGGGAGGGGGAAAGATTAACCACGAGTTTCATCCACAAGGATGAACTGAGGACCCGAGATCACATCCCAGTATGAGTCAGAAACAAAATAAATAGCTTGAAGACACTGGCACAAGGGATCCTGCATGCTTCTGAACAGCCCAATGCTTTCTTAGTAAAAGTATATTTGAAGGCGGCAACATCTACTCTAACCCCTTAAAAAAAGTAAGGCATTCTGAAAGCTTTGTCTGTTTTTGACACTCAGCTGTGCATACGCCATTCTGATGAGTGTTACTTTCCTTATAATGGTATAAAGCATAGCTATTTGATATTAAAATCCCAACATATATGTAGGAGAATCATCAATGCAAACATTGATAATTTACTTGTATTGTGATATAGAAAATTTCAACTTATTTGTACAAGCCATCAGTGCACCACTTCCCTTGGATTTTCTTTTGCATTCTGTCTCCTGACCCAATGCATGCTTCATTAACAATAAAAATATTTGTGTACACTCATTTTTCTACTGCAGCAGAGATTGCCTAAAAAAATAGCAGTGCTGACTGTATCCTATTCCGGGCTGGAGACTTTTTGGCTAGACCTAATTTTCAACTTATACCCCAACACAGTATGGGATTTGTAGCACCTGATCTATCCACTGAAATCAGTGCTGCAAGCTCCATAATGCAATAGATTGGGGTGCTAAGAAATCCAGGACTGTCCAATAGTCTCTGGCCTGGAACTGGGTATCTTGGCATCTCTGCTGCATTTCCCAGTCTATCAGTATAACTTAATGGAGTCTTGGACAAGAGCTCTAGGAGGAGCAGGAATTAAACCTGATGTGGCTAACGAGATGCTATGAAGATCATGGTGCCTCAATCTTTGTGAAGTTTGAGTATAGTTTTCCCAATGAGAAGTAACAGAGAAAATGCGTAGAGGAATCTGTCTCCCCAATGAATGAAAAAGGCATTCAACCCAATGTGATGGGGGTACAGAGTCTGCAACAGAAATGTGGAATTTTGTTGTTGGAGGGGGGAAGAAAAGAAATTTACGATGGGTATCCCCCAATCTGACATAAGATGATTGTGCTAAGAGACCGTTCTTGCTGCTGAAGAAGTCTGCTCAATTTGTCTTCCAAGATATTTTGTTTCCCTGTTAAGTAAACTGCTTTGAGAAGTATGCCATGGATTGCTTCCATGTAAAGGGGCTGAGGACCTGTGCCCTCTTATTTGTTTAGATCAGGGGTGGGCAACGAGGGCCGCAATCCAGTAAGGTTTTTAGGAGTTCCCCAATTAATATGCATGAGATCCATTAGCATACAAAGGGAGACACTGCATGTAAATAGATCTCAAGCATATTCATTGGGGAAATTCTGAAAACCCAACTGGATTGCGGACCTCGTTGCCCACCCCTGGTTTAGATAGAACATTGCTGCAACTTGGCTGTCTGAACAGACATGGACTACTTGATGAAAGAGATGGTTCTGGAATGTTTTTAGAGCATTGCCTATTGCTCATATTTCAAGGTTTATATGGAGAGTTTGTTTGTGGTGAGACCATACTCCTTGAGTTTGTGGGTAGTTATAGATGAGCACCTCATCCTAACATCAAAGCATTTGTGGTTAAAACTTTTGGATGGCGGGTGGGCTAGAAGGGGAGACCTTGAGTGAGACTGAAAAACCATCCACCATTGGAGAGAGTGATATTGGTCAGACGTGATTTGAATTGGAGCAGACAGATGTCCCTTGATTTGAGACCACTGGGTTGATAGGGTTTATTGTGGGACTCTGAGGTGAAGATGTGCAAATGGAGTGATATACACCATCATCACCATATGACCCAGAAAGTGTAAACTGTTGACGAGCAGAAGTGCATTGTAGGGAAGAGGCTGTTTAACACAGGTGAATGAGATTGTCTACTCTCTGTTTCAGTAGAAAAGCTTGATCTTGAGCAGTATCCAGGAGAGCCCCAATGAACTCTAGCACCCTGAGAGGGGCATAGATATACTTTTGCTAGTTTATGGCAAACCTGAAGAGCTTCAGAAAATGAATTGTTGAGTTGATGGTATGCTGAGTTATATGTGATAATGAAGTCTTAATCAACCAGTTGTTTAAGTAGGGAAATACCAGAAACTCCCATGTATGAAGGGTTGCCACCACTATCACCAGGCATTTCTTGAAGACTCAGGGAACCAAAGTCAGTCCGAAGGGCAAGACTTTGTATTGGAAATGTCAAGAACCAATGTGGAAGCAAGGATATTTTCTGTAAGCAAGTAAGATGGATATGTGAATGTAGACTCCTTTTAAATCTAGAGAACATAGCCAATCGATTTTTCCCAGTAGAGGTAGAAGCGTTCCCAGATACACCATGCAAAACTTCTCCTTCATACCAAAAAGCACAGTTACTTACCGTAATGAGTGTTATCCAGGGACAGCTGGCAGCTATTCTCACATGTGGGTGACATCATCCACGAAGCCCGGTATGGACAGCATTCAAAGTGAATTGTCACTTTGAGTTTTAAGAAACTTTGTGCCTGCCTGCACCGCGCATTTGCAAGGGCCTTCCCACCTGACATAGGCTCATGGTACCTCTGTTCCATAATCAAGCTAAGAAGCCAACCAGGGGAGGTGGATGGGATGTGAGAATATCTGCCTGTTGTCTTCAAGTAACCCCCATTATGGTAAGTAACTGTGCTTTATCCTAGGACAAGCAGGCAGCATATTCTCACATGTGGGACTCCCTAGCTTACTGAAATGGGATGGAGGGAGAGTTGGCCATTAAGAAGGAAATAGATTCTGTAATACTGCTTGGCCAAAACAACCATCTCATCTTTAATAGAATTCTAGACAGTAGTGAGATGTGAATGTGTGAATTGAGGACCAAGTAGCTGCTTTGCAAATTTCATCAATGGGAGTGGAACGTAAGAAAGCTACTGATGCTGCCATAGCTCGGACTTGTGTGTGCCATAACTCGAGTTGCAGCCCAGCCTGAGCATAGCAGAAGGAAAAAACAAGCCACTAGCCATGTTGAAATAGTTCTTTTGGCTACAGGCTTGCCCAATCTATTAGGATCAAAGGAAACGAACAGTTGAGGTGATGTCCTGTGTGGCTTAGATCATTGTATGTAGTAAGCCGAGGTAGGTTTACAGTCCAAAGTGTGAAGAGCTGTTTCTCCAGGATGAGCATGGGGCTTTGGAAAAAAGACAGGTAACATAATGAATTGACTGAGTTGAAATTCCATGACCACTTTCATGATAGAATATTGTGAAAGGTGGGTCTGACACCAATGTCTGGAGTTCACTCACTCGACGGGCAGAGGTGATAGAGGTCTAGAAGACTATTTTCCAAGTGAGGAACTTAAGATGAGTAGAAGCCATTGGTTCAAATGGTGGTTTCATCAAAGTGGCCAGGACTGTATTAAGATCCCAGAACTGGAGATGGCTTGAGTAGAGGTTTGGAATTGAAAAGGCCCTTCATGAACTTGGAAACGAGGATGAGAGGCCAGAGATTTATTGTTGATAGGAACCTGGAAAGCACTAATGACACTGAGGTGAACTCTGACCAAAGTAGTTTTCAGTCCAGAATTGGAAAGATGGAGAAGATAATCCAATACTGACGATAGAGAGGAAGATGGAGCATCTTGATGTTGGAGAGTACACCATGTGTCCACCTCTGTTGATAGCATTGCTGAGTAGAAGGTTTTCAAGAAGCAATAATGGCTTGTACAGCATCCGAGAGATTAGGATCTGCTGAAGTCAGGCCGAGAGGTACCAAGCTTTGAGGTGTAGCGATTTCAGATTGGGATGCAAAAGAGATCCTTGACTCTGAGTGAGCAGAGATGGAAAGATTTGCAAAAGAATTGGATCCCTGGCACTCAGCTGAAGGGAGTATCAAGGTTGCCTGGGCCACCGAGGACCTATTAGTATCATGGTGGCTAACTCTGTCTTGAGTTTGACTAATGTCTGGAAAATGAGAGGGATTGGAGGAAATGCATACAGGAACTTGTCTGTCCAATCCAAAAGAAACCAGGCAGTTAAAAGAACACCTCACCTTGAAATAAAAGCAGTACAACAAGAAAAGGCAAGGGAGGTGTCTTTTCAACCAATGATAAAGTCTTTATTAGCAATCAACAATAAAGTCTATATTAGAAACAGTGGTCCCAACAAGGATCCCAGTTTCGGCGTATAGAAGACGTCTTCTTCAGAGTACACTTTGCTGATATGGCACTAAAATATAAAACACTTGTGCAGTGGATAAACAGTGCGATTCCACTGCACAAGTTTTATATTTTAGCACCGTTTCAGCAAAGTGCTCCCTGGAGAACCTAGTTGGGACCACTGTTTCTAATTTGGACTTTATTATTGATTACTAATAAAGACTTTATCATAGGTTGAAAAGACACCTTCCTTGCCTTCTTTTGCAATCCAAAAGAAAAGCATCTGCTTCCAGACTTTGAGGAGAGTACTGCTTGAAACAGTATAGAGATAATTGATTGTGGGGAGAGGCAAACAGATCTGAGGAGTTCACCATAGTGAAAAAATGTGGCACAATATCTTAGAGTTGAGGGTCCACTCGTGCAGTCAAAAAAATCTGCTGAGTTTGTCGGCTAGAGTGTTCCGAGACTCTTACACATACACAGCTTTGAGAAATATGTTGCAAGCAATCGCCCAGTTCCAAATGTGCTCAGCTTCTTGGCAGAGAGGGAGAGAGCCCATTCCTCCTTGCTTGTTGATATAATATATCGCTACTTGATTGTCTGTGTGAATCAGGAGGGCTTGACTGGATAGGCTGCTTTGAAAAATTTGAAGAGCATACCAAATTGCTCTGAGTTCCAATAGATTAATGTGGACTGCTGGGTTTTTTGTTTTTTTTAACAGACCAACAATCTTGCATGCAAAGACTGTCCGGATGAGCTCCCCAAGCATAAATGGATGCAATTGTGGTGAGCACCTTTTGAGGTGGAGGGATGTGAAATAGTAGACCTCTGGAAAGCTTGGTTGGTTCCATCCACCACTGAAGAGACTAATGAAGAGATGAGGTGACTGTAATGTTTAGAGAAAAGGGTCAAAAGCTCGAGACTATTGAGAGGCTAGGGTCCACTGAGTATGTCTCAGGTGGAGTCTTGCCAGAGGGGTAACGTGGACTGTAGACACCATGTGCCCCAAGAGCCGCATCATCTGTTTGGCAGAAATGGTTTGAAGACAAGAAACTTGCTTGAAAAGGTAGATCAAGGAGAGGTCAGTTGATCCGAGTACAAAAATTGTACCTGAAAAACTTACTATAATAGAGAAGCCCTGAGAGATAACTCTAGAAGCTATATGGGATCTAGTGGCGGATCTGGCAAAATCTATCAAACCTCAACTATGCCAAGTCGAACAAAAATTAAATACTCATGAAACATATATTAAAAATTTACAAACTGATATGCAAGATCTTAAAAATTCAAACACAGTTACCAAACAGCTTACAGAAACATTAATTAGAGATAATATAAATTTGAGAAGGAAATTGGAAGCATTAGACAATCTTTCTCGCAATAATAATCTTAGATTTTCCTAGAGTGGCAACAATACCTCCGAGAAATATGTTAAAACGATATATGATAGAAATACTGGGAATTTCAGAAGAATTGTTGCCACCGTTTACCCAAGTTTACTACTTGCCTATACGAAGAGAAGAAGGACAACAACATCAAAAATTACAGGAATTACAAGAGGACCAACAGACATTAAACATTTCGACGATCTTGGAACAATCAGACAGGGAAATGGCGACACCAGCAACTTTACTCCCTACAGTTGCCTTGGCACCAGACAAAAACTGGTTGCTGAGACTTTACTTTAAAAATAAATTAAAAGATTTTTTGGGATATAGAATACAAATGTTCCCAGACCTGGCATGGGGTACCCAAAAGCGTCATCGTTTATTTTTTATTTTAAAGCCGGGAGTTATTGCTCTTGGAGCTTCTTTCTTCTTACGACACCCATGTAAATGTGTGATATTATATCAAAAGCAAAAATATATTTTTTTTGACCCTACTCAACTGACAATCTTTTTGTCGGCTGCATGCCTGAAAGCAGGGACAACATGAGTGCTCATTTAAATTTGGACACTTCCTTCAGCTGATTGAATTCCCTGTTTTCCTTTCTTTATATTTCCATGATTTATTTTAGTATGCTCACTGACTATACTTCTTGGATCCATGATTTGAGGACTTGAGCTGGAGTTATGCTTTATTTTTTCTGGATTGTGGTCATATATAATTGAAAAACTTTATGTTCTTTAGTTAACTTCAACTTTCTGTACAAGTGGATACTTGATATGTTTATGGAAAATATGCTAAATAAATAATAAAAAAAAGAAAAGGTAGATCAACATATCTTGTCTTTGTTGAGAAAGGAAAGCCTGTAGCTGTATAGTATCGAGAAGGGATCCTATGAATTGTAGTCTTTGGGAGGGTTGAAGTTGAGACTTTGGAAAGTTGATTTCAAACCCTAGTTGTTGAAGAAATGTGATTGTCAACTGTGCTGCTAAAAGTACTTGCAATCCGTGAGTACGTAGGGTTGCTACAACCACTAGGCACTTGGTAAACACTCTTGAGAAAGATGCCAGGCCAAATGGTAGAACTTTGTACTGAAAGTGTTGAGCTATGCGAAACCGGAGAAACTTTCTGTGTGCAGGATGAATGGATATGTGTGTAAGCCATTTGTTTCAGTCTAGGAGGGGGTACAGAGTTCCCAGGGATAGCAAGCAAAGCTTTTCTTTGACTAAATATTTGTTCAGATTGCAGAGGTCAAGAATTGGATGAAAACCTCCCGTCTTCTTTGGGATTAGAAAATACCTGGACTAGAATCCTTGATTTTTCTGAGAAGGAGGAACTGCCTCTATGGCATTCAGTTGAAGCAAAGCTTCAATTTCCTAAAGAAGGGACATCTGTTGCAATGTGAAAGAGGACTCTCTTGGAGGGTGATACAGAGGTGTTGATTTAAAATGAAGGAATAACCCTTTGTGGTGACTTTTAGGACCCAAGCGTCTGTTATAATGAGAGCCCAACGTCGATTATAGAACTGTAGTCAACCTCCGATAGACTGGGGAAGAGTTGGGTAGGTGGGAATTTGGCCATGCTTCGTAAAAGCACATCAAAAAGACTGTGCTGTTTCTCAGGGGTGGATGACAGATTTTTGAGGATGTTGCTGCTTTTGACTCTTCTGTGGTAGTGGTTTGGAAGAAGAGGACGGTGCAGGGTATCTCCTATTATAAGTGTAGGTGGAGGGTCTTGTAGCTGACTTAGATTGTTGAGATTTGTTCTTTGACCTGTTGAAAGAGCTCAAATTCTGCTCATGCTGTGTCAACTTTTGGATTGCCACCTCTACTCTATCCCCAAAAAGCTCTTCTCTGAGACATGGGATGTTGGCTAAATGATCCTGCAAATTAATGTCCATATCAGAGACTCTGAGCCAAGCTAGATGCCTCATAGCAATGGACATGGCAGATACTCTAGATGACATCTTAAATGCATCAAACGCCGTCTGAGACATATACTTCCTAGTTTGAAGGAGGCTATGAGTTGTCTGTTGAAACTCTTCCAGAGGTTCTGGGGGAAGGTATTGTCTGGGAGTAGGAGTGTGTGGTGAGAGTGAGTGCTACAGGAGAGTGAGGAGTGAGAGCTACAGCTAAGTGACTGTGCAGATAATGGACTTTAACACTCATGTTATAGCCAAGCCTGTTGAAATGAAAGAGCAAATCCTCTAATTGTGTGTAGTTGTCTGCCTTCTTGTTGCCAAGAAAGTTCTTCACAACATGAATAAATGAAGAACAGGCACACAATTCAATTTCATTCATTCATTGATGCTATGAAATGTAGGTCATTTATAAGTTGTCTGATCTGTAGACCATTGAAAATTCCTGCCTTCAGTTTTTCCATGGTAAATCCAGGTAACACATGCACTATGTATTCAATGCACAAACCGTCTTTATTCAAAGCCTTTACAAATTGTTTCATCAGGCCTAGCTTTATATGTAGTGATGGCAGTATGATTCTATCTCATGCTATCAAAGGTTCATTGATTACATTTTGCCCTCCAGCCACCATATATTTTCTCAGAGGCCAATCTTTTTTGATCAATATTCATATTTGGCTCTACTATCCCAAAGGCATAAAAAGCAAGGATACTTTGTGTAGCCACTTTGTTGACCAAGAAGAAAATTAACCATCTTCAAGTCTACACAAATAACCCATTGTTGTTCTTAGTAATTTATCTTTTCCAAGACTAAAGAGATAGCCATATACTCTTCTTTCATCCTGGTGGAGTGACAGATTGGAATAGAACCATAAATTCAATCATATCTGATAAACTAGAACTGATGTGGCCTATCCAATACAATTTTCTGAATCAGCACCCCAAATAACCCCAGGAACTAGTCAAAAAACCCAAAGCACCATGAAATTTGTTGTTGTTGTTGGACTCTTATCAAGCTACACCGAACCAATGTTTGCTTAAAATGTGCTCAATATAGTAAAGCAATTGGCTTCAATAGTAAACGAGTCAATGAAATGTGACCCTATGTAGCTTGTAAAAAAGCTCAGAGATATGAAACTCTGAAAGGAAGGCTTTTAAACCTCCCTGAAAAAAGAGTTCACCTTCCAGTCATAGCAACTCAACAAGTTCATAGGGCACATTCAAAAACTCGAAAAATCACAAGGTTTTAAAGTCTTTCTACTTGTGAAGGAATGTCTTCACTTTATTACAGTGTAAACTGCCACCACAGGTTACTTAGCTCTGTATATTGCTGTGGGGGTCCCAACGCGGCCCCGTTTCGATATCTGCCTCAGGAGACCCGATATAGATGATTTTCAAAGAGTAGCAAATAATATTCAGAGAGTAACAAATGTAAACACTGGTATGGATCTGCAATTCGTCATTAACTGAATGTTTTACATAACGTGATGTTCAGTTGTATCTAAAAAATAAAAATATATGTTTTAAAAAAAAGTCCCGTGTGAGTAGTATTTCTAAAACAAAGAACTGCAAAGATTTATACAATTCCTAGGCAAAAAACAGGAGAGAGAAATTCATAAATAGTACATACCACAGTTGTAAGTATTCAAAAGACTGACATCAAGCAACTTTCAACTGCCAGCAAGACGCTGCCGGCTGTCTACTGCTTTAAAGGTTGAATGGAGGGGGGAGGGGAAAAACGTGATTACCACGTCAAAACGTGATGACGTGGTATAAATACAAATGCAATGCAATGTGAAACACAATCTAATTTTAAGACATTGTCTCCGATTTACAAAATCCTGAATTGGAAAAAAGAGATGAAATCATAGGTTATGGCACCTTGCACATAATAAAAATATGGATTGTCAGAATTGAATGAAAAAATGGAATTAAAGAAACGCAACCCATTCAATTTTGTTATTTAATCCCTTGGGGTGTAATGTGTCAAGAAGAAAAATCCACCTTTGTTCCTTTTTCCACAACATATGAGCCAAATTGCCTCCTCTGTTGGAGCTCACTGTGTCTAAAATGGAATATTTTAGATCTTCCAACTCATGCTGTTTCTCTAACCAGTGGAGAACCAGAGGGGGCTTCTTTCACTCTCAGTTTGATTCTGCTGATGTGTTTGCCTATCCTGGTTTTGATAGGACGAATAGTGTATCCTATGTATAAAAGATCACAGGGGCATTGAATAACATACACTACGTTTGAAGTACTGCAAGTTGTATCTGGGCAATTGTCTCGCCTCACTTGTAGATTAGGGAGGTGCAAATCTTTCAATGTAACACTGTATCTACACATAGTGCAATGCCCACACGGGTTGTGTTCTCTAGGAATTATAATGTTAGGGTCTTGTTGAAAGAATTATGACCGCACCAGACGTTGTTTTTTAAAACATATATTTTTATTTTTTAGATACAACTGAACATCACGTTATGTAAAACATTCAGTTAATGACGAATTGCAGATCCATACCAGTGCTTACATTTGTTACTCTCTGAATATTATTTGCTACTCTTTGAACATCATCTATATCGGGTCTCCTGAGGCAGATATCGAAACGGGGCCGCTTTGGAACCCCCACAGCAATATACAGAGCTAAGTAACCTGTGGTGGCAGTTTACACTGTAATAAAGTGAAGACATTCCTTCACAAGTAGAAAGACTTTAAAACCTTGTGATTTTTCGAGTTTTTGAATGTGCCCTATGAACTTGTTGAGTTGTTATGACTGGAAGGTGAACTCTTTTTTCAGGGAGGTTTAAAAGCCTTCCCTTCAGAGTTTCATATCTCTGAGCTTTTTTACAAGCCACATAGGGTCACATTTCATTGACTTGTTTACTATTGAAGCCAGTTGCTTTACTATATCCAATACCTTTTCTGGTTTCTTTTTGTTTGATATATTCACCCTGAACCCATTGCTTGTAAAATGTGCTCAAGGCAATGCTAAATTTAGTCGCATGTTCTGGCATTATCTTCACATTACTTCAATTTGAACACAGACAAGTGATCAAATCTCAGCACCCTGCCTCGGGTCTGCCTAATTCAATGTTGGTATTCCATTACTTAAAGGACTGAAGGGATTCTTGAACACTCAGCCCTGCTGGCAGAGTATCCTACTTCATTGGACAACAGATGAAGTCACTTCTCTTTTGCAATGGAGGTCCTCAACAATATTGTAACTGTCTATGGAAAGACTATTAGTAGACAATTGCAATTGATTAAAGGGTGAACCTTCCAACAAACACGGGAACCATTTTGAACTCTCACCCATATGGCATGTAACAGGATTCTAAATTGTAGAGTTGAGTCTTTGCGGATCCAAGATGGCCGTGGTACAGACGCTCTGAGAGCTACGCTTCTGATCACTCCACTCTGCTTACCTTTTTCTCTGCTTCATCGGCTTTGTGGCCTGATTTCCTCTTCTAATGCCGAAGAGAAGGGGCAGGAGTGCGGCTGGCACCTTGCAGCGCACTGATTTGCCCTCCCTCTTGCAATATCAACGAGCTGTTGCGGCGGATGCAGGGGGCAGCATTATCCACGTCGGCAATTAGCCCGCAGAGAGCACCCGGATATGGCGAGACAAGAGTTGTCTCTCCTGGGCTGGAAACCACCTTAAGCCCCGATGTGAGAGCTCCACCTCCGCGACCCCAGTCCACCAGTTCTCTAGGGGCAGAGGAAACCCTGGAGATGGGGAAGGTACTTTCCCCTGAGGCAGCAAGAACACCAATGGAGACTGTGGAAGCAGTGCTTTCTGTTCAGGGAGTATCTGCAGGAGAAGCCAGGGTAGAACTAGCAACTGGAGGTGAAGGATCCCAGTCAGAATCAAACCAGGAAAGCTCTTCTTCCTCTGAAGGTGAGCATTTTTACACTCAGCAAAGGTTTCCTATATGGGAGAAACCAGCACAAGTGGCCCTGGATTCATTATGGGATTTGGTTGCAAATTTTACTAAGACCATTAGTCCCAATTTCCTGTATATTGAAGGTAAATTGATTCAACATACCAGAGAGCTGAAGGATTTAACTGTAGATCTGACTGTTTCAAAGGCTTCAATTCAAAAGCTGGATCAAGATATGTTGACGGGTAAACAAGTACAAGAGTCCCTAATTAACGATAATATTAATCTTAGAAAGAAATTAGAAACACTTGAAAATAACTCTCGGAATAACAACTTGAGACTTATTAACTTTCCTAGACTAACTATGGTTACTCCTAGGGAAATGCTCAGGAGGTACCTGATAGAAATTTTGCAAGTTTCAGAAGAAACTATACCACTTGCCAAATAAAAATGGGACTCAATTACAGTCTAAAATACCGGATCAAGCACCACTGAATGTCTGAAATTTTAGAAACATCAGATAGAGAGATAGCTGTACCTTCTACAATGATTTTGACTGTAGTTCTTTCAATTTATAAAATATGGTTATTGAGACTTTTCTTTAAAAACAAACAGAAAGAGTTTCTTGGATGCAAAATTCAAATGTTTCCTGAACTCTCTAGAGAAACTCAAAAACGTCGTAGAGAATTTCTTCTATTGAAACCTAGAGTCACTTCACTGGGTGTGACGTTCTATCTAAGACATCCATGCAAGTGTATTATTTGCCACCGTTTAGTTAAATATGTCTTCTTTGAACCTCAACGGTTAACTGCTTTTCTGGCTTTGTCTCGACTGGATAAAGAGAAACCAACAGCTCTACAGTTTATATAAACTGCTCATATCTCAGTTCTGTCTGTAAATTTATGTTGCTATATAATTTTCCTTTACTCGCTAATTTGCAATCTTGGATCCATATTTTGAGGACTTGAGTAGGGATAGTTGAAAATAATTTTCTTTATTAAGAACATGGACTTTGTTTTTTTTCAGCTTCAGGGAGTTTTAAATAACCTTTCTGTTTAGCTGGAAAAATCTTTGGAAATTCAATCTCGTTCTACTCTTGTATCATTTGTATTTGAACAAGACTTGAATTCTATAATGCGGATGTATTTTCGGTTTTCTCAAGCTGTATTTTTTGGGCAGAGAATTTGGGTCTTTCCTGATGTGACTAAATCCACTCAAGAATGCAGGAAATTGCTCCTGAATATGAGACAAGAAGTTAAGGCATTGGGGGCTACTTTTTTGTTGAGTTATCCATGCAAATGTTTAGTTAAATATGTTGCTCCAGAACAGCTTAAGGACTTTTTGGATACTAAGTGGCTTGCCCAGGAAATTAAGGGATGATTGAAAGAAAGATAGATGAAGTGTAACCCGTTAAGCTTATTTCTTATTGTTAATATTTCTTTATAGAAGATATCCTTATCATGTTATATTCCCCCTCTAGCTGTTTGTTTTGAGGTCTAAGGAAGAGATAACATTTGTTTATATGATGGGATTAGTTTATTCCCTTTGATTTTTATATTATGTTTTTACCTCATTCTCTTTATTACCAGAACAAGTTGGATACTTGTAAAATTTGTTGTTAAAATGAATAAAAATTTAAATAAAAAAAAGAACATAAGAACTGCCACTGCTGGGTCAGACCAGTGGTCCATCATGCCCAGCAGTCCGCTCACACAGCGGCCCTCTGATAAAAGATTAGTGCCCTAACTGAAACTAGCCCTACCTGAGCACATTCCGGTTCAGCAGGAACTTGTCTAACTTTGTCTTGGATCGCTGGAGGGTGTTTTCCCCTATGACAAACTCCGGAAGAGAATTCCAGTTTTCTACCACTTTCTGGATGAAGAAGAACTTCCTTACGTACGGAATCTATCCCCTTTCAATTTTAGAGAGTGCCCTCTCATTCTCCCTATCGTACCAATGTCCAGATCGTTTATAAAGATGTTGAAGAGCAAGGGTCCAAGCACCAAGCACTGTGGCACCCCACTGGTGACACTCTTCCAGTCCGAGTATTGTCCATTTACCCCCCACTCTCTGTTTCCTATGCTCCAGCCAGTTTTTAATCCACGTATTTCACCCTTGATTCCATGGCTCGCAATTTTCCAAAGTAGTCGTTCATGCGTAACCTTGTCAAACGCTTTCTAAAAATCCAGATATGCAATGTCAACTGGATCGCCCTTGTCTGTCTGTTTACTCCCTGAAAGAAGTGCAGCAAGTTCGTCAAACACGATCTGCCTTTGCTAAAACCGTGCTGACTGGTCCTCATCAGCCTGTGTCCGTCAATGTGATCAATGATGCGGTTAATTACCTAAAGATTTGATTGAGATTTATACTTGTTATATCTTTACTAACTTACTTTCTGTACAAGTGATTACTTGGTATGTAATTTGAAAACTTATAAATAATTTTTAAAAAACCATTGTAGAGTTGTTATGGATATACAGAAGACTCAGTTAACCTGCACCCATGGGGATTGATAGATGCCAGATAAATGTAATTTCTCATTGCTTGAAAGTTACTATTAAAAACAGGCCTAACTAATACTATACCCCATACTATGCCATACCATAAACTGTTCCAGACAAACTACCAGAAATGTGGCATACTCAGGTGTGGCGTGCCAAGTTTACACTTAAATTTCAGCCAGAAATTGATTTTATTTTCATTTTTAAGTATTACAGTACTGTATTTCTTATATTTTTTTTCCTGGTTGCTTGAGAGTTCTAGTTAATTGGGTTCCGGTTAACTGAGATTCTTCTGTACTTGGTTGCCGATCTGTATTTTAGTAAATGATGAGAAATATGGGAAGATAATTTACATATTAAGAAAGAGTGATCTTTTCATGTGTGAATCTCATACAGCAATGAAGAAGATTTTAAGATACGTAGGTGTTCTAAATGGTTCACGGAAGTTTCGCCCCCCACATTTCGCCCCAGCAATTCGCCCCTCACATTTCGCCCCCGCACATTTCGCCCCCCGGATGTTTCGCCCCCACACATTTCACCCCCGCACATTTCGCCCCCCGGATGTTTCGCCCCCACACATTTCGCCCCCGCACATTTCGCCCCTGATTATGTGTACTGCACATTTCGCATTGGGCTAGTTTAGCGCTGGCCACTGCGGTATTAGCTCCAACGCTCATAGGGGAGCCAGAGAGAGAGAGTCGGGGAGGCAGAGAGCAGGTCACGGCAGAGAGCCGGGGAGCCAGAGAGAGAGAGTCGCACCCACCCCGACTCTCCCTTGTTGAGCCGCGGCCTGCCAGAGCCCGCCGAGACGCTCCCTTGGTTCCTGCGGGAGGGCCGCCGCACACGCCACGGGAGGGAGGGGTTGTGCGTCGCCGGAGGCCCAGTACCTTATCGCCGGGTGGGAAGGGGTGGTGTGGCTGCCGCCGTCTCATCTGCTCAGCGTGGCTGGCGTCTCATGTAAGCCGAGCACCTGCGGTTTCCTACTCTGGAGATGTAAGGGCTTGCGATAGAGGCAGGAGGAAGGAAGAGAGAATCCTTTGCCTCTTTGACTGTTCTAAGCAACCTGGTACAGTGGTGTAAAATCCACCCCACGCCGCCCTCACTTTGTGGGAGGTGGGGGCCGTGAACCCTGCACCACAGTGGCCGAGGTAGAGCCCTGCAAATGCGTCCTTCCCCTCCATGGGCGGCCCGGCTGTGTGGGAGGGGGGATTGGGGTTTCCGACCCTGGCGGCCGCGTCGCTGTCTCCCAGCCGCCCTGCTCCGGCCCCGGGCAGGGCGCGATGCACTGGAGAGCCGGGGAGCCAGAGAGAGAGTTGGGGGAGGCAGAGAGCAGGTTGATTTCAGGGCTGCAGGGCTGGCAGGACAGTCGGAAAGGGTCTCCCCCCCAGGGCCTAACTAGGTACTGGATCCAGTGGGGGGGGGGGCCTTCATGGTAGGAGTACAGCCCTCTCACTTCTGCCTTCTAAAATGGCTGTTGTCCTCTTGCAGCAGCTAATGGTATTAACAGGAAGTGCCGTGAGCAGCTGCGAAAGGTCATGGCAGCCATTTGGGAAGGCAGGAGCGAGAGGGCCATGCTCCTGCCACAAAGATCAATGCTGGACTGCTAGGTACTTTGATAGGTCTCAGGGGGAGGAGGGGGGGGCATGGGACATGTGGCTCACAAGCTGTATGTTGCCGACCCTATCTTAGACGCAGAAAGGGGAGGTGGGAAGGGAGACAAAGTTAGAGTGAGAGAGAGAGAACGGAGGAACGCTCAGGGGCGAAATGTGCAGTACACATAATCAGGGGCGAAATGTGCGGGGGCGAAATGTGTGGGGGCAAAACATCCGGGGGGCGAAATGTGTGGGGGCGAAATGTGTGGGGGCGAAATGTGTCTGGGGGCGAAATGTGGGGGGCGAAATGTGAGGGGCGAATTGCTGGGGGCGAAATGTGGGGGGCGAACCTTCCGGATCCCGTTCTAAATATGGTTGCTTATATGGTTCATTTTTGTTAATACCTTTTCTGAGCAGTTTGTATTTTGACACTTGCATTTTGAACTCTTAATAGAGAAAGTTAAAAAAAATAAAAAGCTAATTCATTTTTTTTTCTATCATCAAAGATAAAAGCATTTATTTTAAAATCTGTCATTTTATTTTAAATGGCAACACAAAATAAACAGTTCAGAAAAAGGTTCAGGATGACAACAGTTTAGGAATGTATATTTGAATCATAAGGATACCTTTTTTTATTTAAACAAGTCTTTTCTTCAAGTCATCAAGAAAACCCTTGTTGAAATCAACAAAAGCCTTCTGGGCTACTGAAGTTCTATATTAAAAGCTATTTCAAAATCATGTTTAATTATTTTTTTCTTTCATTTTTCTAAGTTGTTCAATTAATAATCTTGCTATTGGTAAAAAGCAGGAAATGTTTTTAAGAACACCAACTTCCAAATCTCAGGATTTCATTATGCATTCATATGCAAAAAACATAATTTGGGCCACAGAAAGAGTGATACCATATCAGTTCCTGAGAAAACAGATGGTGATCTAGTACACAGTTCTTCAACCGCCGGTCCGCAGAAAATTCCTGCCGGTCCGCACAGGACCGGCGAGATCAACTTCTTCAATTTCCTGCCGGTCCGCACAGGACCGGCAAGATCGAGGAGCTGTCACTCACGCAGGGCCGGAGAGATAATAAGGAGCCTCACATTGTGCTTTCTCCCCTCCCAGCGGCTCTCCTTACAAACGCAGCAATTCAAAAAGGAAGCCTTGGAGCTTTTGCTGAGTCGGGCCGCCTCTGATGATGCAACTTCCACTTTCCTCAGAGGCGGTGCGACCCAACAAAGGACCCGGGGCTGCCTTACTGAATCGAAGTGCTGGCAAGTAAGGAGAGTTGCTGGAAGGGGAGAAAGCTGCTGGGCATAGTGAAAAAAAAAAGGGACAGCTGCTACTGGGCCTGGATAGGGAGAAGGAGAGATGCTGCTGGGAAGTGGGAGGGAAAGGAGTCTGGGAAGCTGCTGGGTAAGGGGGGAAAAGGGACAGCTGCTACTGGACCTGGAGAGGGAGAAGGAGAGATGCTGCTGGGAGGGGAGGAGGGAAAGGAGTCTGGGAAGCTGCTGTGCATGGTGAAAAAAAGGGACAGCTGCTACTGGACCTGGAGAGGGAGAAGGAGAGATGCTGCTGGGAGGGGAGGAGGGAAATGAGTCTGGGAAGCTGCTGGGCAAGGGAAAAAAAGGGACAGCTGCTACTGGAGAGGGAGAAGGAGAGATGCTGCTGGGAGGGGAGGAGGGAAAGGAGTCTGGGAAGCTGCTGGGCAAAGGAAAAAAAGGGACAGCTGCTACTGGACCTGGAGGGAAGCTTGAGGGCAAGGGAAAAAAGGGACAGCTACTACTGGAGAGGGAGAAGGAGAGATGCTGCTGGGAGGGGAGGAAGGGAAGAGAGTTACTGCTGGACAGGAGGAGGAGGGAATGGAGAATGAAAAAAGGAAGGAAACAGCTGGCAGAGAGATTAGAGGAGGGGAAGGGGAGACACAGGCATGAGAAAGTAGAGAGATTGATGATAGGAAGGGGTCAGCAGAAAAATAAGCAGAGAGGGACAACGATGATAGATCTGGTGTAGGAGAAATAAAAATGAAGAGAGCAGTGAAGCTGGAATGAATCATGTAAAAAGGAGAGAGGGGTACAAGCTGGATGGAAAGGGGAGAAGGGCATAGAAAGAAGACAGATACCATATGGAAGGGGGAGAGGACAGACAGTGGATGGAAGGGGCAGATGCTGGATTGAAGATTCAGAGAGGGCAGACGCAGGAAGGAAGAGAGTGAAAAGAAGATTGAAAGCAGAAAGCAGAAACCAGAGACGACAAAAGGTAGAAAAAAATAATTTTATTTTTATTTTGTGATTAGAATATATCAGATTTGAAATATATATCCTGCTAGAGCTGGTGTTAGACATAACTGGGGACTGCAAAACCCAGGCAGTGCTTCCTTAGCTTCCAGCTGGCTTAGGGCGCTCTCTGACCAGGGGGCAGTTGCCCTAGTTGCACTCCCCTAAAACTATTCCTGTCATGTGTGACTGCAGTATTCTGTTAGCATGATATTTCTGTGTAGCATTCTGTAATAATTTGGCTTGTTCAGTTTTCTTGATAGTAGAGGGGATATATGTGAAGGGGAGGGGAGACAGAAGTTTTGTTGATCCTTGCTCTGAATTATTTGTATTTATAAAATGACAATTGTTTCTTTTTATACTTTAATAAAATACATTCAATATAAAATCATAACTGAGGCTTTTGTGGATGGGATCAGATGATTTGTGGGGACCGAGCTCGCGGAGATGGGGCGGAAACGGGGTTTTTAAATTTTAGTCCTAGTAGTTTGCCGGTCCACAAAATAATTCTTTTTTTTCTGCCGGTCCATGGGTGTAAAAAGGTTGAAGAACACTGATCTAGTATGTCACATTCAGACCAACAGAAGGCCTGAGTTTAATCCAATCTGTTTCATGGAATAAGGCCTCTTTTGCCCAGCCCTTGCCTAATACAAAAACAGTATTTTATTTTTCAATTACTGATATATCATAACACCATAAGAATGTGAAATTTCAACAAAGTAAAAAATCTGATCTCTGTTTCATAGCCAGGAAAATTGACATGACTTGTATGATAAGCGTGAATACGCCAGATATAAAGAATCATTTTTTTTTCTTTTGAAGTGACCAAAGTTTAAAGTAGATTAACACAGCTACCAAACTATTTTATTCAAAATTTAAAGAAACTGAACTTGATAGTTTGCTTTTTCTGGTGGAATGAAAGATTAGGATCTTACATGGATAATCTTCTTTCTGTTAATCTATTATGGATTTCGTACATGTAGTGATCAACCCATTCCCGCGAACTGAACTTGCAGAATTGAGAATACTTACAGCTTTGAGCACCTCCCACATGGAGATGGAGCCCAATGTACCTTCCAGTTAAGTCCCAAAGCAATCAATCTCCACTAGAACAGAAGACAAAGAAGGAGGGAAACAGGGAATCTCCCTTCATACAATAAACAAGTCTGTTCTGCTCGTTATCTCAGAAAACAAGAATTAGAACAATTGAACATAACAATCGAACCATACAAAAATAACCTGCTGTGTGCAATGGGCACGAACATTAAGGGAGCCAGAGGCTGAAGAATACACTTATTCATACTAGATTTCTTGGTGTTGTAGCTGTCTGGCTGACAGGAGAAGAACTCCAGACCTGGAACACAGAAATATCCAAGGCAGAAAAGCAGGTGAGAAGCTACTGCTCAGCTCCTCGATGGAGTTCCCTCTAAGGCAGCGGTCTCAAACTCAAACCCTTTGCAGGGCGACATATTGGATTTGTAAGTACTTGGAGGGCCACAGAAAAATAGTTAATGTCTTATTAAAGAAATGACAACTTTGCATGAGGTAAGTACCTACAAATCCAAAATGTGGATTATCTGAAATCTGAAATTATCAGAAGCAATTAAGGAAAGATTTATAAACATACAGAAAGTGAAAAACTATCAAAGTATCAACTGCAAGAGACAAGATTTTGGATCAACTATTTTGAAGCCCTCAGTATTATAAAGAATGATTTTTTATGGAAAACTTGTGCCTTAAGTATCCGGTGGTCGTGTCCGTAACCACCTTCAGCTCTCACCTCATCTAACACCAGACACATGCACAAGCTGCACTGCCTCCAATGATTACCTTAAGTTCGGGAACGTTGCCCACCTCTGTATGTGATTGTCCTCTCCACCACACCTCACAATCATGTACAGACACAGGAAAGCGCTTGCATGAGGTTACAGCAGTGAGGCGGGCAACATTCTAGAATGTGACCGCCGGACACTTAAGGCACAAGTTTTCCATAAAGAATCATTCTTTATAATATCGAGGGCCTCAAAATAGTACTTGGTGGGCTGCATGCAGCCCCTGGGCCGCAAGTTTGAGACCACTGCTCTAAGGGAATAGCCACACAGACGCACAATGTATAGCCAAAATGAATCACTCGGTTTATTAGGAAAAAAAAAAAAAATTCAGGAATAAAATAGCATTATCAGAAAATATGTATAAAAAGGTAAATTAGTAAATCAGAGTAATCAGCATGGCTGTACAAGGGAGAGAAAGATACAAACAGATACTTGTAGTTTCTGTATGTATGTTAGGGTCTCTGACTCCCCTTACATAAGCACTGGGTTATATACACAAGTTTCTTTATCCTGCAAGGCCCACCTCTAGCTCTGTCCATGTACCATCCCTATAGGTGCAAATCTGCTGCCTAGCTATCCCATCCCTAGTACACACCTCCATCCTTCGCTGGGGGCCCCATGACAGGAATGTCTTCTTGAACTTTCTTATTCTCAAACTTTCCATTCTTCACACGGGTACATCAGAACATCAGCCCCCACCTTTGGGGCCTGCATCTCTTATCAGTTCTTAGGTTCCTGGAGCCAGTGTGTCCATATATGGAGTGTTTTGCTGACATGGCATAATTTGTTGCTCTTCTGCCTTCAACACTTCCAGTGTCTGGTGTCCTTGGGAAACAGTCTGTGCAGCAGGGAATCGAAACTTACAAAGAAGCCTGCCCACCCCTATTGCCCCAGCCCAGAATTTCTACCTTCTCCCCTCACCTCAGTGACTCATAGAAACCCAGAAAAGTCAGTGGAATGGGCCACAGATTTCACTCAGTCTGCTCACTTGTGCAATTCATTCTGAGAAGAGTGTGACGATTCCTGCAGTACCCAGGGATCAGTTTAGGAATCTGTCCTGTTCAGATTCTTGTAAGATGTATTTCAGAAGAGTTCTGTGTGTGTCTGGTGGCTTGAGTCAGCAGCTGGAAACAGGCCGCAAACTCTCTCACTGCTAAGAGAGCAAGGGGGGGAGGGAGAGGAGGACTCAGGCAAAGAACATCTTCATCTGGCAAGGCTTAGGCATTCCCATCAGCAGCTCCAACCATGATACCAGCCCACATGCCACTTAAAGAGAAATGAGTCTAAAGACCAGCAAAAGACGGCCAGCTCCAACTTCTTCGCTCATGAAGCTCCATAATGCTACGAACTGGGTGCCTTCCCTGTTTAACTGCGCACAGTGCCACAAACAGCTACAACCATAAAACCCGGACTCTCACCGCACCTTCTCTACCCAGCATGTTAGCAGCGGCACTACAACCCCCCCCCCCTATGCAGCCCCTGGCCACCACAGAAGTAGAAGCCTGCCTGCTGCTAACTCGCTCCTAGCCTGCCCTCCGCTCCCGGCTCAGCTCCAGCACACTCTCTGAGCTCAAGCGGAGAGGGCATTCCGTCACCGTCGGGAGGGGCAGGCAGACAGAAGCAGAGCTGTATCTCGGTTGTCAGGTGCAGACAGTATGGAAGGAAAGAGCAGGCTCAGGGGAGCCGCAATCCAGCAGCCCGTGTGCTGTTCTGCAGCATGCCGCCACCCTCATCATCCAGTCGTTCCCGCGCTCTCTCTGAGCAGCATGCGCTAGGCAAAATCCTGGGGCTGCTGTGACACTTTCTCCCTCCTCGCACGCGAGCCCCGAGCCATGGAGGCGGCAGCAGACGAGGACCGGATGGCGGGGGCTACTGGGAAGAGAAAGGCCTGGGCGGAGAGCAGGCATCCAAGACTGAGGAGCTTGAGCTTACCTCTGAGCAACCAGAGAAGGGATGGGAGCGATGCTCCATGTTTTCGCCCAGAATGGGGGGTGGTCCTCCTACGCGCTCAGCATTGTGGAAGGCTGCCGGTAGAAGTGCTGGACTGCCGGGATTACAAAAGGTACTGAGGGGGTGGTATTCGCTCCATAAGATGCACCCTTATTTCCACCAACTTTTTTGGAGAAAAAAGTGTGTCTTATGGAGCGAAAAATATGGTAATTCAACAAAAGAAAAACATTTTCAGCAGAAACTTCAATGCACATGAAACAGTCTTTATGCAGCACAAAAAGGTGCCCTTTCCCCCTTCATAGGGCTTAAACAGTGCTATGAGTTCCAGTCTAATTACTTCTCTTTCTTCTTCCCCTCTTGAAGTCAGTCAATTTGTACCTTTGCTTAATCTTTTGTAAACCGCATAGAACTTCACGGTATTGCGGTATATAAGCTGTTATTATTATTATTATTATTATTATTATAAAACAGAAAAAAAAAACCTTCTATTTCTGTCAATGGCTGCAATACTAGTCCTGGCAATTCTAAAAGTCTCATCTCCTCTTCACTCAGGAACAAAACAGCAATACAAAAAAAAAAAACAAAAACAACTGTTCAGAGCAGCAGTTTGCTTTTCAAGTTTCACAAGGAAAAAAAAGCAAGCCAAACCTACTTCCATGGTTTCTACTCTCTAGAAACTCCATCAGTTCCTCTTGGAATTGGGTTACAGCTTCCAGGCTTGGAACTGTCCCATCCATTTCCATGGGGTCTAGATCAATTCCCTGACCTAGGCTGGTTTTTTGCTCTTTAGGGAGCATACCTTCCCTTCTCCCTGACCTTTCTGAATGAGGGAAAACACTACTGGCTTTTCAGGAGCTACGCCCAAATCTATGTGTGCCTGATAGTGATGCCTGATTCAGGAAAAAAAAATTTGATTCGATTCGATTTGATTAAGCCTATTGAATCGATTTTTCGATTCGATCCAATTTTCCTGCCCAATTGGGTGTTTTTTTCCAAACATCCTGGTGGGTTAATTTTATAGCCTCTTCACCCCCTTTGTCCTCTCCTACCCACACTGGTCCTATGGTGTAAACAAAATAAACAAACAAAAAATACTTTTCCTCTCTCTGTTATATCCTAGCTCACGTTTGCGGTCTAACACCAGCTCTGGCATGATACATGTTTCAAATCTGAAATATTGTAATCACAAAACAGAAAATAAAATGATTTTTTGCACCTTTTGCTGTCTGGTCATTATTCAAATCATGTTGGTCCCAGGCTCTGGTTGTCTTCTGATAACTCGCTTCTTTCTTCTTTCTCTGTGCTAACCATCTATCTTCCATCTGTGTCCTTCCCTTCCATTTCCATTCCTTTCCCCTGGTCTGGCATCTGTCTCCTCCCCCCCCCCCCATGCCCTGACATCTCTCCCTCCATGGTCTAGTATTGCCTTTCCTTTCCCTCCCTCCTTTGGTCTTGGCATCTCTCTTTCCTCTCCTCTCCCTTCCTGGGCTTCCTTATCCCTCCTTCCCTCTCTCTCCTCAATTGGGTGCAGCAGCAGCATTTCTCACTGTCCTCCTCCACTGTTCTTCCCCCTTCCCCCATCCAGTCTCCTCCCTCCACTGCTATCCCTCAGTCCTGCTGCAGCTTTCTCTTCCATTTTAAGTCCAGCAGCACTCTCATCTGTTCCCAATCCAGCAGCACCTCTCCCTCTTACCTCCCTCCACCACTCAGCTCCAACAGTACCTCCCCCTCCCCTCCTCTCTACTTCCGTTTCCCCCACCAATCTCCTTTCCACCCCCAGGGCAAGCAGCACCTCTCCTCTCCGACTAGCAGGGCTCCTCTCCCTTTCCTTTCCCTCCCCTTTGACTAGAAGCAGTACCTTACCCATTCACCTCCCAGGACTAGCAGCACCACTCCCTCCTTTTCTCGCCTCCTATCAGCACCCTTCCCTCTTGTCTCCTAGGTCCATTGGCACCACGCTCCCCGCCCGATTAACAGGCTCTCACCGGCTTGTGGATTCCCCGGCTTGACTTGGCACAGCCTGAAGTTCTGTGTCTGACTCTGGCCAAAGAAAGTAAAAAAGAAAAAAAGCCTGAAAAACCAGGCGATTTTTCAAACCCTCCCGGTAACACTATCCTGGATTAGCAGCTGCACCACTCTCTCCTCCGTAGCTTTAGCGGATCAATTCCCTTCTGCAGCCTCAGGGCCTCTGATAATCCGTCCCGCCTCCGATGATGCAACTTCCTTCTTCCTCAGAGGCGGAACGGCCTATCAGAGGCCCTGAGTGGCGGCGGCGGCGACAGCAGGATTTGTGACTACGATGACAGCCAGGCACGGGGAGGAGGGTTGTGCCCTGAATCGGAAAGGCCAATTTTTTAAAAATACACATAAATTTGAATCGATTCACCCAAAGTGAATCAGTGAATCGATTCGAATCGGAAATTGGGCAGCACTAGTGCCTGCTCTCACCTGAGGCTCTCTTGGGCTCCCCCGATGGATGTCTTGAAAAGTGCAAGGCTTTCTGAAAGTGGAGCCTTCCCTAGATTTTATATTTATAGGCTTAGACACTACCCTTTTGCTGCTGGATAGAGTCTCCATTTCCTCTACATCAGAATCATCTGAAAAAGGTTCAGATTCGGACAGGGCTTTCTCAGAAAAGTCAGTAAGCATTAACTGCTGTTGTGGAGTAGGTTTAGAAAAGATGTTTTTAGCCCTAAACCCTGCCTTTCTTAGGGATCCTAAATGGGATCATTGCAGGCACAGAGCCTGACTGGTCAAAAAGTCTCCTAGCTCTTGCAGGGTCCCCAGACACCACAAACCTCCACTTCGCATCATTGTGAGAAAAAGGCCCGGATGGTATTTTTTACCCATGTCACAAATCCATAGCGGTTCACCAATCCTGGAGGACAAGGATGAGGCTAAGCCCGAAGCTCCCACCACTCTCCTGCTTGTCTTGTGGCATGCAGTACACAGATGCTCTTCTACTGGCAATGCAGCACAAATTTTGCATGAATTTGCATCCTCACCACACAAGGAGTCCATCCCAGTTTTTAGGCAGATAGAGGCTTTTGAAAAAAAATTGTTTGAAATCAAAGATGGCCACCGCCAGTAAAAATAATGACAAAAACAACCCGTGGAGACTTTTTAAAAAGTTCAAAAATACAGAAAAGTGGGTTTTGGAGGTGGGAAACCCACAAACCCAGAAACCCTCAAATTTAGGATTTTTTATCCACCCCAATTCTCCTATAGGAATCAATGGGGTTTTACTCACAGTTCTCTGATGGTTCCTGCCTTGCTCCTTCAATGCAGCTGAAAAGGTGGAAAGGACTTTTCTGCCTCAGATACTTCCTGCAACTCCAGAACCAAGGAATCTTCAGACTGCAAGCCAGACCAACACTGAACGGGGGTGGGTAAATATGCAGCTGGCATCCTTATACCCCAAAGGTTCTTAAACAGGGCACTCACAGCCTGTGCTCAAGCCACTGAGAAACTCAGAAGAAACAAAACAGGATGAACCCTCCACGACCACACTAAGGCTTTCCCTAGAGAGCTGCAGTCCGGCACAGTGGAATCTGCATCCTTTCCCAGGCATGGAATCCTCCAGAATGGGGTCTCAGGACACCAAAGGTTCAGAAACAATGAACTTTAAATGCAAGAAAGAAAAAAAAAAATCTAAATAGAGCAGATCAGAAACACCTCTGCACAGTTTGCTTGCAGAAGAAAAACTGGAGGGTGCACTGGGAGGTGCTCAAAGCTGAAAGTATTCTCACTTTTGTAAGTCCAGTTCACGGGAATGGATTGATCATCACATGTACGGAATCCGGAGAAGATGTAAACAAAAAAGGGGTCTGGTGAATGTATAACTGGAAATATCACATACAGGAGGAAGAAATGGCTTCCAATACCTCTACAAGGCTTAATGGAAAGTTCTTCCAGACACTTACCTACTACAATTGATTTCAACAGCTGGCCAGCTTGAACAAACTTTGTTATGCCTGTTGATACCATAAAAGGGGGCGTTCTTTGGGATCCACTTCAAGACCATTAAGGAAGCATTGAGGAAGCAATGGGATTCTGTACACATTTGAGTTAGGCAGTTAGAACTGGGCACTTAGGGGATTTCAGGATGTTCAAATGAAAAGAGAAGACCAAGATCTATTCTGAAGTTTCACAAAGCACTTTTCACTTTCATTCTGGTCCACTCTACACACACTATTAGGTTTCACAGATATCCCTTGAAAAATAAAAATCACATATCTTTTTCATTTCACAATCATTACCTGTCAATTTATTTTCTATTATTACCACGCATCTCTCAATCACGTATTTTTCTATTTCATTTATTCACATCTCTAATTTATTATTACTATTCATCTCTTATTCACCTACTTCATTCTTTCACACTTCCAATTCATGCACTATTTTCAGACATTCTTTACATTCAGATACACTCATACAAATATTCATATTCATTCATATCTGTAGGATCACTGAAGAAGATGTGTTCACTAAAACACGGACCGCGTTGGGTCCTTCTCATTCAGGACGTATGTGGATTGTTATCGTAACTATTTACTGACTGAATAAAAGCCTGCATCAAGAACATCTTTTCCACAGTTTTCTTTTGTTTTTGGATTCTTCACTTATTGAGAAAACATTGGGTTTTCTTCTTTCATGGGAGGCAATTTGCAATAGTGTCAGTTGTTTAGTAAAGATCTTAAGTAAATGGACTTGTAGAAATGACAGTCCATAATTCTATCAATGAGCAAAGATGATTGGAAAATGTGTTTGCCAAACGAATTAAATGTCTTGGCTTCTCGGCCTGGAGGAGCAGAAGCATAAGATTGTGAGCTACTTGAACGCTCAAGGGTAGATTCTAATAATAATAATTATTATTATTATTTATTTATATGCTGCCATACCGGGGAGGTTCTAAGCGTCTCACAGCATGAAAAAAAACAATACATAACACACATTTTCAATAAAAATTTCAATAAAATACAATAAAAGGCAGTACATACATTTCAATAAAATTGATCAAGAGGAAAGTACAAACCATGCAGGTAAGAAACATAAGAACAAAATGCAAACATGATTGAAATAAGAGAAACGGCAATGCTATTACAATGTCAGCCTATTAAATAATTGAGTCTTTACTAATTTCCTAAAATCTAAATAAGAAGAAGCTTCTAACATCATTTTCTGAGCCATATATTCATTTTAGCGGCCTGAAAAGAGAAAGTTTTCTCAAGGAACCTCTTAAAGTGGCAAGATTTTATAGAAGGATAAGTAAATAACTGTACTCTCCATGTATTTTTATTAAAATGACTCCAAGAAAAATGAGAAAGGAGATAACCTGGTGACAGACCAAATGCTACTTTGTAACAAATACAAGAAAATTTAAACAATATTCTAGACTCCACTGGTAACAGTTGTTATCCAGGGACAGCAGGCAGCTATTTTCAACATATGGGTGACGTCATCCACGGAGCACGGATGCGGACAGCCTCGTAAGCAGACTTGCTTGTAGAAACGTAGAAGTTTCGAGTCAGCCGCATGCACAAATGCCTTCCCTCCCAGCACAGGGCGCGTCTCCTCAGTTCAGATAGCTAGCAGAGAAGCCAACCAGAGGAGGTGGGTGGGTTGCGAGAATAGCTGTCTGCTGTCCCTGGATAACATCTGTTACGGTAAGTAACTGTGCTTTATTCCAGGACAAGCAGGCAGCCTATTCTCAACCTATGGGTGACCTCCAAGCTAACTAGAATAGGATGGTGGGAGTGTTGGCAACTTAGGAGAATAAATTTTGCAATACTCTCTGGCCAAAATGTTCATCCCGTCTGGAGAAAACATCCAGACAATAGTGACAGGTGAAAGTATGAACCGAAGACCAGGTAGCAGCTTTGCAAATTTCCTCAATAGGTGTAGATCTGAAGAAAGCCACTGAAACTGCCATTGCTCTGACTTTGTGGGCTGTGATTCGACTCTGTAGTTGTAATCCAGCCTGGGCAAAGCAGAAAGAGATACAAGCAGCCATCCAGTTGGAGATGGTACGCTTAGAGATTGGATGTCCCAACTTGAATGGATCGAAGGAAAACAAAAAGTTGAGGAGCAGTTCTGTGTGGTTTGGTGTGTTCCAAGAAGAAGGCCAAAGCACGTTTATAGTCCAGAGTATGAAGACCTGATTCTCCAGGATGAGAATGAGGTCTTGGAAAAACACTGGAAGTACAATAGAATGATTGAGATGAAATTCTGAAACCACTTAGGTAAGAATTTAGGATGAGTACGGAGAACCACCTTGTCATGATGGAAAACTGTGAAAGGTGGATCAGCAACTAAAGCTTGCAACTCACTGACTCTTCGAGCAGATGTGAGGGCAATGAGAAACACCATTTTCCAAGTGAGATACTCCAGATGGGCATTAGACATTGGTTCAAATGGAGGCGTCGTCAATTGAGCAAGAACAACATTGAGATCTCAAACCACTGGAGGCGGTTTGAGAGGAGGGTTGACTTGAAAAAGTCCTTTCATGAATCTGGAAACCACTGGATGGGCAGAAAGGAGTTTCCCTTCAATAGGCTGATAGAAATGCCTCCACATGCTTAGGAAAGTTAGATCCTATTTCCACCAAAAACACTTTACCGTCCTGGTACAATCCATCATCTTATCCAAACTCGATTACTGTAATGCCATTTACCTGTGCCTAACAAAAAAAAGTCTTCACAGACTCCAGCTCATCCAGAATACTGCGGCCAAATTGATTTTTGCTAAACGCAAATTTGATCATGTCTCCCCCTTACTTACCAAGCTTCACTGGCTCCCTGTACTTTCCAGAATTCACTTCAAATGCTCCTGTCTAGCTTTCAAGATAATTCATGGCATCCTTCCGCCACTAATCCCTCTATCCTTCCTCGCCCAAACGCCTGCTACCACCAGATCCGCCCACAGACATAAACTATCCTTCCCCTCTCTACGTGGCATCCCCCACGCAGGCAAACTGGGAAGATCCCTCCTCTCCAAAATCACGGGCCTTTGGAACGATCTCACTATCCTGCTGCGAAACCTGGGCTCCCTCCAGCTGTTCCGGAAACAACTGAAAACCTGGCCTTTCTCTAATATATAACATCTCCTTCTTACTTCCCCCTTTTCATATGCCCTTGTAAACTCTCTCTCCCCTCTTCTTGTATTTTTAAGCTTTGTAAACCGTGTCGAGCTCCGCTTCCGTGGAGATGATGCGGTATATAAACTTAAGGCTTAGTTTAGTTAGTTTAGTTTAGTTTAGAAAACAGCAATTGCACTGAGATAGACTCAGATTTATGTATCAGTGCAAAAGAGAATCTAGAACAGAAGAGAAGGAGGAATCTTGAGGCTCCTTATCATGAGAGATGCACCAAGCAGAAAATCTAGTCCATTTGTGGGGGTAGCATTGCCTAGTGGAAGACTTTCTAGAAGCCTCTAAAGTGTCTCTTACAAGTTGAGAAAACTGAAGAGGAGTTATGTTGAGAGGATCCAAGCAGTCAGGTGCAGAGACAGCAGGTTGGGATGAAGTAGAGATTCGTGACTCTGTGAAAGCAGAGACGGAAAAACTGGTAAAAGGTATGGGTCCCTTCTGCTGAGTTGAAGTAGAAGGGAGTACCAAGGTTGTCTCGGCCACCGAGGAGCTATCAGAATCATGGTGGCATAATCGTTCTGCAACTTGACAAGAGTCTGGAGAATGAGAGGGAATGGAGGGAATGCACATAGAAAAAGATTCATCCATTCCAGTAGAAAAGCAGAACTGTGCAGTTTCTGGTTATGGGGAGCTGCAAAGAGATCTATCTGAGGCGTTCCCCACTGCGAAAAAATGTGATGAAGAAGCGAGGAATTGAGTGTCCATTTGTGAGGTTGCAGAAGACGACTCAATTTGTCTGCCAAACAGTTTTTCGCCCCTTGAATGTAGACAGCTTTGAGGAAGGTGTTGTGGAGGATTGCCCACTCCTAAACCTTCAGAGCTTCTTGACAAAGGGAGGGGGATCCCGGACCCCCCTGTGGGTTGACATAGTACATGGAGACTTGGTTGTCCGTCTGAATGAGGACTACGTGGTCGTGAAGAAGATGTTGAAAAGCTTTGACAGCATTGAAGATCGCTCTGAGTTCCAACAGATTGATGTGACACTGACGATCCGTACTGGTCCAGTGGCCTTGAGTATGGAGACCATCAAGATGAGCCCCCCCCAAGCGTAGGGAGAGGAATCTGTTGTGAGGACCTTTTGATGAGGGGGCGTTTGAAACAGCAAGCCTCTGGAGAGATTGGAAGATAGCATCCACCAGCGGAGAGACTGTCTCAATGAAGGGGTGACTGTAATGTGTCAAGAGAGTTGGTCGCAAGCCTACAACCACTGAGATGCCAGGATCCACTGAGGAATTCTGAGGGGAAGTCTGGCAAAAGGAGTCACATGTACTGTGGAGGCCATGTGACCTAGCAGTACCATCATGTGTCTCACTTAGAGAATGACACAGGGAAAAAATCTGTCCCCGTCATCGCCCCGTCACCGGCCCACCATCCTCTGCACCGCCCCGTCACCGCCGTTCCCTTCACCGCCCCGTCACCGTCACCGCCATCCCTTTCACCGCCCCGTCACCGCCACTGCCATCCCATTCACCGCCCCGTCACCGTCCCCGCTGCATCCATATAAGCCTTAGTACTGTAATATTTAGCTTATTCCTTTCTTATAAATCAAAGTTCCTGCTGCTGAACTAGAGAAAGAGATGTTCAGCTGGCAGGGCTTTGTTTATAAATTTTTATCAACACAACTAATATACTATTTTATCCTAAAGCAAAAAATAAATAAATAAATATAATTTTTTTTTCTACCTTTGTTGTCTGGTTTCTGCTTTCCACATCTTCTCATTGAATTCCTTCCATCCACTGTGTGTCTTCTCTCTGCGTCTTCCATTTGCTGTTACTGTGCCTCTCCCTTAACCCCCCCTCCCCCCAATTGGTCTAGCACCCATCTTCTTCCCTCCGCTCCCGCATAGTCTGGCATCTGTCTTCTTCCCACTCTGTCTTCCACATTTCCCTTCGGGGTCTGTTCCTCTCCACCCTCCTTCAATGTCTGTCCTATTCCTTTCCACCACCACCCTTCCCTCCCTCCTTTACCATCTGTTCCTTTCTACTACCCTTCAGCTCCTCTCACGTGGCTTATCTATCTACCTTCCTCCCTCTTATTTTCATGGCACGTTACAATGTAATTTGTGCAAGCCACTGGAGCCTGCGAGCTCGGTCCCTGTCCCATCCCCACAAACCATCTCGCTTCTGTGCTCCTATTTTCTCCATTTCTAATATCTCCCCTATGTATCTGTCATTGCCCCCCCTGTGTCCATATACCATCCCCATGGCATGTCCCCTTTATGTCTCTGTCCCTATGCCCCATGCACATAATTTCCCCTCTTTCTGTTACCTTCCTGTGTCCAGATTTCCCCTATCTTCCTCTTCCATACCAGTGTGTCTCTTCTTTTCAACCCCATCTAGCTTTTTTCCCTCTTTCTTCCCCCCCCCCCTGCTTCTAGCATCTGGCTTACCTGCCAGTCCTTCCCTTTCTTTCCTGCTGTGGGTTTTTCTTTCCGACTTCATCCCCTTGGCCCAGAATCCTTTTCCCTTTCACTCCCTCCTTCCAATTTGAGCCGGAAACACTAGCGATCGCACGGTCCCCGCAGCTCACACCCGCCTGCCCAATCGATTCTAGTGTTTAGCCAGCTCTCTCCCTTCTCCTCACCTTAGTTTGTAGATTTTCTTTTTCGGCGACCCGCACGCTATCAGAGAGCCGCGCACGCGCGGCTGCTCAGTGTTCAATCTTCTGCTCTGCTGCAACTTCCTGTTTCCGGTTGCGTCAGAGCAGAAGATTGAACACTGAGCAGCCGCGCGTGCGCGGCTCTCTGATAGCGTGCGGGTCGCCGAAAAAGAAAATCTACAAACTAAGGTGAGGAGAAGGGAGAGAGCTGGCTAAACACTAGAATCGATTGGGCAGGCGGGTGTGAGCTGCGGGGACCGCGCGATCCTTCATGCCTCACTGCGGGGACAAGACCATTCACCGCCCCGCGGGCGGTGAATGGCCTTGTCCCCGTCGCCGCAGCGACTGCTAGTTTTCTTCCCCGTTTTCGGCGGGTGACCCGCGGCTAAAATGCGGTGGCTGCGGGTAAACCGCCACCGTGTCATTCTCTAGTCTCACTGAAATTGAAGAACGAGAAGATACTGCATGACAGAGTTGAAGGAGATCTTCCAGACGTTGTTGCGGAAGGAATGCTCTGAGTTGGATAGTGTCCAGAACAGCTCCGATGAACTGTAGATTCTGAGAAAGCTGAAGATGGGATTTGGGAAAAATGATTTTGAATCCCAAGCTTTGTAGGAACCACGTAGTCCGTTGGGTCGCTACAATAACTCCCTGAGATGTTGAATCTTTGATGAGCCAGTTGTCTAGGTAGGAAACCACCTAGAGACTATGGTTCCTTAGAGCTGCTGCTGCACTTGGTGAATTGTCTGGGAGATTAATCCAGGCCAAAGGGTGGCACTCTGTATTGATAATGCAGATTCCCCACCTGAAATCTGAGATACTGATGGGAGGTCGGATGAAAGGGGATGCGAGTAGAAACCTCCTTGAGATCCAGAGAACATAACCAGTCGTTCTGATCTATATTTAAAATGGGTCTCAGATCACCTGTCTTCTTCGGAACTAGGAAGTAACGAGAGTAAAACCCCCTGATCTGCTGTTCCAGGGAAACTTTCTCAATGGCATAGAGATGAAGCAGAGCCTTAGCTTCCTGAAGAAGGGCAGTCTAGGATGGATTGGAAGGATACTCTCTTGGAGGAAGCTCTAGTGGAACCTGAGTGAAAAGAAGAGAGTTTCCATCCCTGAGTATTGTTGAAGGACAGAGGCAGAACGATGGAGGATATGCTCTATTTAGACAGTCAAAAAGGCTGTGAAGCCTTAGGTGCAGCAGAAGGCTGAGTTTTCTGTTGCTTCTATTGCTGCAGTTTCTTGGAAGGGGCTCGAATGTAAGGAACAGCTTTGGAACATAACGCCTCTGGAAAACCAGAGTAGAGCGTGAAGGTTTTGTAGGAACCGACTTTGGCTTTGGTCTGACAATGGAAACAAAAGATTTTTCATGATCTGACAACTTCTTAGTGGCAGCCTCTATGGATTCATCAAAGAGGCTATTGCTCGGACAAGGAATGTTAGGCAGACAGTCCTGAAGATTAGGATCCATGGCAATGGTGCGAAGCAAGGCCAAGCGGCGCAGTGCTGCAGAAAAAAACAGTGGCCCTAGCCGACAGTTCAAAGGCATTATAAGATGACTGGAGAAGATGCAATCTGAGTTGTGACAGAGTAGTAGTGACATCTTGGAACTCGAAATGGCTATGTAAATCCAGGTTCTTCAGAAAACCTGGAAGAAAATCAATAAGGAACTTGATATAGATGGCGTCCAAACTTGTCCATAATCTTACCCTCCCTTCCAGAAGGAACAATAGCATAGACCTTGGAAGGATGGGTTCTTTTCAAAAAGGACTACAGAAGGAGGGATTGGTGAGATAATTGTAAATTCTCAAAACCTTCGCAATGCAGAGATCTATACCTCGAGACCAATTTGCCTAGAACAGCAGGTATAGCAAAAGGAGTCTCCAGACGTTTGAAAGCTTGAGATAAAAGTTTGTTAAGAGGAAGCTTAAGTGACTCTGCAGGAGGTTGAGGTAGATGCATGACCTCGGAATACTCCTTAGAGTATTTAGAACCAGCATCTAACTGAAATTCCAGATCATCAGCTGATCTGCCAAGGCCTTGCCTCGAGAAGGGCTCGATGACCTTGAGGCGCCTCAAGCGGAGAACGAAGGTGAAGCTTCTCTAGAGAAGTGACAATCCAAATAATATGGAGATTTGGAGGAGGCAATGAAAGCAGCTGATTCCTCAGGGTCCGGAAGCGGTGACCTGAAGCGAGGAGATGGGGGCCTCGAAAAACTGGAAGGTCTGGAATGAGGCCCAGACGAATAAGGCTGCTCTTTAGAAGATCTGCACCTCGATGGATGTCTCGATGAAGGCCTCGATCGGCAACGAGAGTGGTGCTTGGAAGCAGGTCTCGAAGATCGAGGAAACTTCGCCCTATGTATGGAAACAGGCAATGCTGCTGGTGAATGGATAGGGCTCGAAGCTGTAGATCGAAACTCAGTGGTTTGGATCGAGAAATCTCGAAGCACTCCCAAAGACTCTGCTCCTTGTATGGAGTGTGCGGATTCCTGTCAAGACAATCACAAAGAATCTACTCCTTGTACAGAGTATGAAGGTTTCAATCGAGACACTCGCAAAGAATCTACTCCTTGCATCAAGTGTGTAGATGCCAGACCAGACACTCGCAAAGACTCTGCTCCTTGCAAAGAGTGTGAAGCTTCAGCTCATTACACAAGCAGGGACTCGACCTCGCAGGAGACTGCTGATTGCCCAGGCTGGATTACAGGAGGCATTGTTGAGGTAGAACCATATTTTCTCAATAACTGAACAAATTGCTGCTCCAACATGGTCTGGAAAGAAGCATGCAAAGGTGGATCCACGTCTGAAACCAGACCACTTGCCAAGGCTAAAGGCTCCAAGGTGGCAGTGGAGGGATCACCGCATGAACCTTCTGCTTAGGTATCTGACCTGAGGGGAGCTCAGGGGAAAATAAAGCCGGTGTACTTGAGGCTAAAGACGATCCAAATGAGGACGGTCTGATAAGGCTTGAGGTCGGAGTAGTGGAAGCAGGAGGACCCTCGCTGGAAGGCGGGACTGAGGTAGCACTTGAGGTCGAGGGTGTCACCGAGGAGTTCATGCTAAAGAATTTTTCCATTAAAACTTGACAACGTTTAAGGGCTCGAGGTTGAAGAGTAGCACAGCGCTCGCACGACTTCGGATTATAAGCAGGCCCAATCCGTGACAGAAATTGCTTGGTGACAATGGCTACACTTCTTGAAGCCCGTGACTGGCCGGGACATAGGAGGGAAGATAGCCGCTGTGAAGTTGAAGCCCGCAGGCTGCGGTCGTGCGGCCTGGCCCGCCAGTCAGTCACTGAAGAAAAAATAAAAATAAGTCTATTTTGTTTTTTGGGATTTTTTTTAAACTGTAAAGAAAGAAAATAACACAGCGATTCGCGAAGAAAATAAACACAAACCGCGGTGAAAGAAGGCACAAAGTAACAAAGTTAAATGCAGAGAGTCAAAGACAGACTTCTCAGCTCCACGGAAAACTGAGAACTGAGGAGACTAGTCCTGTGCTGGGCGGGAAGGCACTCGCGCATGCATGGTTCGGCTGACTCGAAACTTCTATGTTTCTGCAAGCAAGTCTGCTTGCGAGGCTGTCCGCATCCGGGCTCTGTGAATGATGTCACCCATTTGTTGAGAATAGGCTGCCTGCTTGTCCTGGGATAAACAATGTTACAGAGGTCCAGTATACTTAAAATGGAAGATTGCACCAACAACCAAAAAGAGACTTCATCAAAATATTTCTTGATGGTACAAAGCTTCCAGAGCACTGAAAAACATTTCTTAATAAGTAAATCGGTGTGTTTCTCCAATGTAAGGTGTTTATCCAGCGATACCCCTAATATTTTAATGGATTGTTCTATATAGCAAACATAAGGTATGGAGGGCTATGTACGTCAATGCCCCACATTTGGCAACAAGATTCTGGAATTAGAGACGGACATGAGGAACGCCAACCTAGATGTGGTGGCGATATCCGAGACCTGGCTCACGGACTCCCATGGGTGGGATATGGCCATACCGGGTTACAATTTACTTCGTCGAGACAGAGAGGGCAAAATGGGAGGAGGAGTAGCACTATATACTAAAGATGACATTAAAGTTACCAGAATTGCAGATATCAGGTACACAGGGGAATCCCTTTGGTTGAATTTGGCCAGGGGGAAGGACAAATGCCTGTATCTTGGCATAGTATACAGACCTCCAAGACAACAGGATGACAGGATGTGGAATTAATCGAAGACATAGAGAATATCACCTTGCGTGGGGACACAGTATTGTTAGGTGACTTCAATATGCCTGATGTGGATTGGAACACACTTTCCTCTGCGACCAGCAGCAGCAGAAGGTTATTAACCTCTATAAAGGGAGAAAGACTCAGGCAAATGGTATTAGAGCCAACTAGGGATCAGAAGATACTGGACCTGATACTTACCAACGAAGAAAGTGTCACAGAGGTCTCGGTGGGCGACACATTGGCCTCCAGTGACCACAACATGGTATGGCTCAACCTCAGGAAAGGCTTCACTAAATCTCACACATTAACCAAGGTCCTCAACTTCAAGGACACAAACTTCGAAGGCATGGGGGATTTCATCCAACTGGCGCTGCAAAACCAAGCAGAAACAGATAATGTAGAGGAATTGTGGTCAACTCTGAAAGCTACCATTCAAGAAGCAACCAACCGCTATGTAAAATCAGTAAGTAAACGGCGAAGAAACAATAAACCACAGTGGTTCTCTTCGGAGATTTCAGACCTCATAAAAAAGAAGAAAAGAGCGTTCATCTCCTACAAACAATCAGGGAAGCAGGACTCTAGGGAAGACTATTTGACCAAGTCAAAAGCCGTCAAAACAGCAGTCAGAGAGGCCAAATTCCGAATGGAGGAGAATCTAGCAAAGAACATCAAGAAGGGCGATAAATCCTTCTTCCGGTATATTAATGACAGAAACAGAAACACAGATGGGATAGTACGCCTTAGGAAACTAGACGGGAACTATGCAGAATCGGACTCCGATAAAGCTAAACTTTTAAATGAATACTTCTGCTCAGTCTTCACCTGCGAGGCGCCGGGATCCGGCCCTCAGCTACAGACAAGGGAAAGCTCGGTAGACCCATTTCAAAATTTCGAGTTTATGCCTGGCAGTATCTACTGTGAGCTATCAAAACTCAAGGTTAACAAAGCTATGGGGCCAGACAACTACACTCCAGGGTGCTCAAGTGACGTCTTGGCGGAACTGCTATCCGCGCTCTTCAATCTTTCCCTAAGTACAGGAAGAGTCCCGTTGGACTGGAAAACGGCTAACGTCACTCCACTCCACAAAAAGGGATGGAGGCTGCAAACTACAGACCGGTGAGCCTCATTTCGATAGTGAGCAAACTAATGGAAGCTCTAATCAAACGCCAATTGGACACGATCCTGGACGAGGAGAATCTATGAGATCCCCATCAACATGGATTTACAAAGGGAAGGCCCTGTCAATCCAATCTAATCAACTTCTTTGACTGGGTAACGAGGAAGCTGGATATGGGGGAGTCTCTAGACGTCGTGAACTTGGACTTCAGCAAAGCATTCAACAGCGTCCCACACCGCAGATTATTGAGTAAGATGAGTTCGATGGGATTAGGTGACACATTGACTGCATGGATTAGGGACTGGCTTGGAGGTAGACTTCAGAGGGTGGTGGTGAACGGCACCCCCTCCGAAACGACGAGGTGATCAGCGGAGTGCCGCAAGGCTCGGTCCTGGGCCAGATCCTATTTAACATCTTTGTAAGAGACTTGGCTACGGGGCTTTGAGGTAAAATTACGTTATTCGCCGATGACGCCAAACTATGCAATGTAGTAGGCGAGAGCACAACAGACAAAAGAACAGTGCCTGACAAAAGCTCAATGCCCGACAGTATGATGCATGACCTACTCCTGCTGGAGCATTGGTCCAGGACCTGGCAACTAAGTTTCAATGCCAAAAATTGCAAGGTCATGCACCTTGGCAACAAAAATCCATGTAAGACTTACTCCCTAAATGGTGAGACCCTAGCACGGACTGTAGCAGAACGTGACTTGGGGGAGATCATTAGTGAAGACATGAAGACTGCCAGTCAAGTGGAGAAAGCTTCATCCAAGGCTAGACAAATCATAGGTTGTATCCGTAGAGGTTTCGTCAGCCGTAAGCCCGAGGTCATAATGCCATTGTACAGATCCATGGTGAGACCCCATCTGGAATACTGTGTACAATTCTGGAGGCCACATTACCGCAAATATGTGCTGAGTTGAGTCGATTCAGTGAATGGCCACCCGGATGGTCTCAGGTCTCAGGGATCTCCCGTATGAGGAACGGCTGGATAAATTGCAGCTTTACTCACTCGAGGAACGCAGAGAGAGGGGTGACATGATTGAAACGTTCAAATATCTCACAGACCGTATCGAGGTGGAAGAGGACATCTTCTTTCTCAAAGGTCCCACATCAACAAGAGGGCATCCGTTGAAACTCAGGGGTGGGAAATTTCATGTCGACACCAGAAAATATTTCTTCACCGAAAGGGTGGTTGATCGCTGGAATAGTCTTCTGCAACAGTTCCTTACTAACATGGGACCTAAACTGCTTCCTCTTATCCAGCCTGGGCATTCAGCAGACTCCCGTGAGGTCAAGCTGCTTCCTATGCCCCAATCTGAACTTACACACTCTTTGCAGGGAGCAGAGTCTCTGCGAGTGTCTGGTCTGGCATCCAAGCATGTAAAGCAAGGAGCAGATTCTCTGCGAGTGCCTCGACGAGAATCCTCACACTCTATATAAGGAGCAGAGTCTTTGAGAGTGCATTCAAAATTGTAATTCCACCAAGCAAAACATTTGCATTCAAACCTGTGAAAGCTCCAGTCACAGAAACTTAGGTAGCATAAAAAGGTGCCCTGCCCCCGCCCTACATGAGGCTAAAGGTTCATGCAGCAAAAAGAAAAATAACCCCCCCCCCCTCTCCCCCCAGTTTTAAAGTCAGTAGGCCTTACAGGCAACACCAACTTCCATAGCTTCAGGTTCTGGAAATACCTGCTCAAAAATCTCCATCTGTTCCTCCTGAGGTAGGGCTTCAGCTTCCAGGCTTGGAACTATTTCATCTACTTCCATTAATTCCAAAACCGTAAGGTAATGGCGGAATATTAATCCCTAATGTAATGTAATTACTAGCTTGCCTTGAGCTGACAGGTTGAGCAGTAGAGAACCATCCCTTCTCATTGTCCTCTCTGACTGTGGAACAAACACTGCTGGCTTTTCAGCATGATAGCCACACTCTACTCTCTGTGTGTTCTTGCACTGCTCTGAGGCTCTCCTAGGCTCTACTCTCTGTGTGTTCTTGCACTGCTCTGAGGCTCTCCTAGGCTCCCCCTGTGGATGTCCAGGAAAATGCAAGGTTTCCTAACAGGCATTTTGCCTGAACTTTATTTTGATAGGTTTGGAGACAACCTTCTAGTGCTAGGTTGAGCCTCCATTTCCTCTATCTCAGAGCTATTAGAGAACTCATTTTCTGCAAGATTCTCATCATTGTACTTGGGGAACCTAGGCTGCTGTACTTTTCTGGGTTTGTGAATAACATTTATGGCCTTAGTTCTGCCTTTCCTAGGGTTTTTAAATGGGAACATGTCAGGCACGGAGTCTGACTGGTCACAGTTTCCACCTCTCCAGACTGTGCTATGCAGCACGTGGCACAAGGACACTCCCTAAGATGCCAAAATTGTGCACTCCTTACATGAATTTGAGGTAGAAGAGCCCAAGGATCCAGCCTAACCAGTTTTGAGGCAAAAATTAGTTCTGGAAGTGCAGGGAACTTTTGAAAAAAAAGATCGATAAAAATCTAAGATTGTCACCGCTAAGAAATTCGAGCCTAAAACTGCTAATAAAACACTTCTACAAAGTGCAAAAATGGTGAAATTAGGATTCTAAAGGTAGGGGAACATGCAGAAGCACAAAAACCCCTGAAATTCAGAACTTCCCCAATCCACATTACACGTTGTAACAGCCTTACTTACTGTGATCTGTGCTGAACATGTACTGCAGCCTGCCTCAGCCTTATATAGTAGCTGGAAAGGAGAAGAATCACTGTCTCAAGCTGGAAATGCTTCTTCAACATTGATCTTCGGATTGCTGGTCAGACACAGAGCCTAGCCACACCCCTACCCTCGCGAACTGCTGGATGCACTTACAGAAGGGGGGAGGCAAAAATACAGCCAGACACCCTGAGAGACACTGCTCAGCCTCCTAGCCTGCATTTGAACCAAGGTAGTAAGTAAGTAGTTGAAACATAAGATACATAACAAGGCAGTAGGTGAAACATAAACACGGAGATAGCCCCGAGCTCCAAAATTACTTGTGCAGGTTGGCTAACATATACCACCAGGGTATGGCCTATCAGATGCAGACCAGGGTCTGCTTTTTCTCTATGCAGGCAGAGCTATAACCAAGGTGAAAGTTCCAAGCATAAAGGTTATGAATGAGAACATGAAGAAAGCAGAAACCAGGCAATAAAGGTAGAATAAAGGTTAAATAAACAAATAAAATTTAAAAAAGGAGAGAGCAGAACAGAAACACTCCTTCTGGCTCATGTGCAAAAGGGAAAAACTGCAGGTGGCAATAGTGCTCACAGTGAATTAGGAAAGGCACAGAAAAAAATCTGGAGTGGATTCCTTCTGCAGATGGATCGTGGCCATGAGGAGAAAACCCACTTGTCTAGAATGACACCCATGCTGTTTGTCTATACTGTGACTCAATCTCAAGGGGGCATGTTGGGAGGCATATTTTGGCTGGACATATGATTTGGATGTCTTTCTGCAATAATGGAACATTGCAGAAAATGTCTATGGCAAAACTTGGATCTTTGAGCCAAGACCTGTTTCAATAACGAAAAAGTGCCCAAAAGGTGGCCAAACTGACCATATGACCACAGAAGGCTTAAGACTCCTCTAGTGGTCACTGCCCCCTCCCAACCCCCCCAAAGATGTAAATGAAACTGTACATACCAGCCTGTATGACAGCTTCAGATGTTATGGCCAGTCCTATTTGAACAGCAAGCATGTCTCTGGAGTTGCCTGGTGGTCGGTGCAATGGACTGCAGAGAAGAGGATCCAGGCCCATATCCCACTCTAACTAGAACATTTGTGGTGGAAAGTGTGAACCTACCAAAACATTAGTTAATTGTCATGGACTATTTCTTGTCTGCTGTCTTATTTAAGCCCATTACATTAACGGGTGCTAGAATATATGTCTGTCTGTCTGCAAGACTTATACCCTTAATGGCGAGATCCTAACAAGAACTGAAACAGAACGAGATTTAGGGGTGATTGTCAGTGAAGACATGAAGACTGCCAATCAAATGGAGCAAGCTTCCTCCAAGGCAAGGCAAATCATAGGTTGCATACGCAGGAGTTTCGTCAGCCGTAAACCTGAAGTCATTATGCCATTGTATAGATCCATGGTGAGACCTCACCTGGAGTACTGCATGCAATTCTGGAGGCCGCATTACCATAAGGATGTGCTGAGACTAGAGTCGGTTCAGAGAATGGCCACCAGGATGGTCTCAGGACTCAAGGACCTCCCGTACGAGGAGTGGCTGGAGAAGTTGCAGCTCTACTCGCTCGAGGAATGCAGAGAGAGGGGAGACATGATCGAGACGTTCAAGTATCTCACGGTAGAGAGCTGCACGGGAACGGGGATGACGGGAATCCCGCGGGACCCGCGGGGATCCCGCGGGTTCCCCCTTTGGGTCACGGGGATCCCGTGGGGACGCCCCCTAGGGTCACGGGGATCCCTTGGAGACGCCCCCTAGGGTCACGGGGATCCCGTCGGGACGCCTCCGAGGGTCGCGGGGTTCCTGCGTGGTTGGATCGCAGTGCACTCGAGCCGCGAGGGTAGTCTCCTTCTCTTTACCTGCCCTGTCGCAGCACACAGCCGAACGGAAATCTTCCTGATGTCAGCGCTGACGTCGGAGGGAGGGCTTAAGCAAAGCCCTCCCTTCCTCCGACGTCAGCGCTGACATCAGGAAGACTTCCGGTCGGCTGTGTGCGGAAGGGCAGGTAGGGAGAAGGCAATGGCGTACGAAAGAGGGGGGAGGGGGCGGTCCGCCCCGGAAAATGTGCACAGCCGGTCAGGTCCCCCGATCGACCGACAACAGGCCCGGCCGACAAATCTCCCTGCCCTGTAGCCGCGAATCTAAATTACCTCTTACAGCAGCTTCACTACTCCAGCTGCTGTAAGAAGGTAATTTAGATTCGCGGCTACAGGACAGGGAGATTTGTCCGACCGGACCTGTTCTGTTGTCGGTCGGGTGCAAAAGCGCCACAAAGGTGGAGGCAGGGAGGGAGGAAAGGTGGAGTGGAGAAGAAAAGACGCTTAAGGGGGGAGAAGGCCGCTGAAAGCACTGGGGAAGACAAAGGGGTGGAAAAGAACGCTGAAAGGACATGGGGTAAACGGGAGGGGGGGGGGAAGGACCCTGAAAACACTGGGGAAGACAAAGGGGTGGAGAATGCCACTGAAAGGACATGGGGAAAACAGGGGTGGAGAAGGCCGCTGAAAGGACATGGGGAAGACAGAGGGGGGAGAAGGCCGCTGAAAGGACATGGGGAAGGCAGAGGGGGGAGAAGGATGCTGCCTGACAGGACATGGGGAAGATGGTGGGGGAGAAGGACACTGAAAGGAAATGGGGAAGAGGGAATGGGAAGAAGACGCTGGCAGGGAAGAAGACAGAGGTGCCAGACTATGGGGGGAGCGGAGGGAAAAAGATGGGTGCCAGACCAATTTGGGAGGGGGGAGAACGGGAGAGGCACAGTAACAGAGCAAATGGAAGACACAGAGAGAAGAGAGGCAGTGGATGGAAGGAATTGAATGAGAACATGAAGAAAGCAGAAACCAGGCAATAAAGGTAGGAAAAAAAATTCTTTTTTTTTTTTTGCTTAAGGATAAAGTAGTATATTAGTTGTGTTGATAAAAATTTATAAACATTAGAGGCTCTGGTAGAAACCCGTTTACAAAGTATGTATTCTTCCCAATTAATATTTCCAAATTAATAGTCTTTTTGCTTATTTTTAAATGGGTTTCTACCAGAGCCTTTAATTCAGTAGCATAATTAAATGAAATAACTATTTCTGTAGTTTATAGGGACGGGCGGGGACGTAGGGGATTCCTCGCGGGGATGTAGGGGATTCCTCGCGGGGACGGGCGGGGACGTAGGGGATTCCTCGCGGGGACGGGTGGGGACGGAGGGATTCCTCGCGGGGACGGGTGGGAGTCCTCACGGGGACGGGTGGGACTTTGGCGGGGACGGGTGGGGACGGGTGGGATTTCTGTCCCCACGCAACTCTCTATCTCACGGGCCGCATAGAAGTCGAGGAAGATATCTTCTTTTTCAAGGGTCCCACGGCAACAAGGGGGCATCTGTGAAAAATCAGGGGCGGGAAACTGCACGGTGACACCAGGAAATTCTTTTTCACTGATAGGGTGGTTGATCGCTGGAATACTCTTCCACTTCAGGTCATTGAGGCCAGCAGCGTGCCTGATTTTAAGGCCAAATGGGATAGACATGTGGGATCTATTCACAGTGATAGGTAGGGGAAGGGTCAATGGGGTGGGCAGACTAGATGGGCCGTGGCCCTTATCTGCCATCTATTTCTATGTTTCTATGTTTCTTTCTTTCTGTCTCTCTCCCTCCCACTGTCTTTCTTTCTGTGTCTCTCTCCCTTGCCCCCTTTGTCTGTCTTTCTGTCTCACTCCATGCCCCTGTGTCTTTCTTCCTTTCTTTCTGTCTCCCTCCCACTATCTTTCTTTCTTTCTCCCTCCCTCCTGCTGTCTGTCTGTCTTTCTTTCTATCTGTCTCTCTCTCTCTACCCCCTATGCAGCAGCAGCATTTCTCTCCCCCCCACTTCCCTGTGCAGCAGCCACAGCAGAATTCTCTCCCCCTCCATTTCCCTGTTCAGCAGCATTCCCTCCCCCTTCATTTCCCTGTGCAGCAGATTTTCCCCCACCCCACTTCCCTGTGCAGCAACTGCAGCAGCATTTCCTCCGCCTCCATTTCCCTGTGCAGCAGCATTTCCCTCCTCCCACCCAACTTCCTTGTGCAGCAGCAGCAGCATTTCCCTCCCCCTCCACTTCTCTGTGCAGCAGCAGCAGCAGCAGTATTTTCCTCCCCCTCCACGTCCCTGTGCATTATCATCAGCATTTCCCTCACTCCCCTTCCCTTCCCGCGGTCTGGCCTGCTCCCTTAGTCCCTTGCCGCCCCCCTCCTTCCCTACCCTTCCCGCGGTCTGGCCAGCTCCCTTAGTCCCTTGCCGGAGTTTATTTTTAAGTTTAAAGGTGCTGCGGCGGCTCCTCTCACGATCCCCGCATGCATCGGAGGCCGCAGCGGCTTTTAACTTAAAAATAAACTTCAGCCAGTAGGGCAGTATTTCCTGGATGGAGGACTGCCGCTTCGATGGCTTGAGGAGGTGAAGAGCAGGGAGGCCAACGTTTTTCAATTTCACTGTCGGCCACTGGTACAGCTAAGGGCGAATGTGTACTCCTGCCGGCCACGAACCTACGGATCAGGCAGGTAGGAGTGCGCATGCGTGCTTAGCGTTTTATTATAGTAGATGTGTATGTTTCATGTAATCCACCTAGACCTTTGGATAGTGCGAAATAGAAATGAACAAAATAAATTGAATAAATAAAGCTGTATAGGCATAAGGGCTATTGGGGAGGTATACAGTTAGGTATAGTAGGTTGGGAGTAAGTTGTGTAGGGATCATCAAACAATGTAAGGGGGTTATGGTGAGATGTGTACCCGAGACCTTTTATATCAAGTTTACTGCAATTCTCTCTGTAGTGCCCCACTGCTCTGCTGGGATGTCCGTGTGGCCAGTCTGCTAAGAATGCTAGGTCTTCCTATGTTTTTTTGTGTGTTTTTCATTTGGACATTTTTTTTTCAAAAATGTTTCAAAAAGATAGACGCACTGAGAACAAATATATCTAGGAAATGGCCATTTTCAAAAAGAAGCAAATAAGACATATTTTCCTGGTTTGAAAATGGTCATTTTCTCTACTGGATTTTTTTACATTTTTCCCAAAATGTCCAAATTTTATTTAAATGTCATATTGAAAATGCCCTTCCATATATATTACAGGGGTAATTTTATTATTATTATTTTATTTATCAAATTTAAATTATCTTATCAAACATGAATCTTGTACAGAAAAAATTGATACAGTCTAATACATATCAGCAAAACAATAGTATATAGAACATTATAAATTAATCATTCTCAAGTCCACTATTTTGATAAAAGATTACATAGAGCAGAACTATAAAGATACTACTAGATTATCTTGAAAACCAAAAAGCAGATTACATTATCTGATGCCTGCCAGAGAATATCAATCTTTTAAGAGCTCTAAACTTCATACTCCTTCAAGGTGTTTCATGGATAGAAAAGCAGTTAGGTGAGAAGATTAAAAAATATATATATTTCAAAGATTGATCTCTCGCTAAACATTTGCATGGATATCTCAAATAAAAGGTCCCTCCTATGAGAGTAACTCCTGGTTTCAAAAGCAAAAACTGACACCTTCGAGTTTCTATGTCCTGAGAAACATCTGGGAATATCTGGATCTTAAATCCCAAAAATTTTTTATGTCTGTTTTTAAAGAACATTTTCAAAATCCACATTTTATCTGGCAGAAGTGCCACCGAAGCCCCTAATGTTAAGGATTTAGCTGCCTCTTTATCAGAGATCTCCAAAATAGTTGAAATATTCAACTGTCCTTCTAATTTGGAGATAATAAACTTGAGAGAAGGGAGGAATTGATTCTTCTGGAACTAAAAGTACTTCCAAAAAATATCTTTTCAACATCTCTCTAGGAGTCACTGTAAACACCTGAGGGAAATTCAGAAAACATAGATTATTATTCCAAGAGCTATTTTCCAATATTTCTATCTTTCTCAGCATCCTGTATTTAACGTATCTCACTTAAATCCTTATATTTATGAAATCGCAGGTTTGAAGAACCTATTTTAACTTTTAACTCTTTCAGTTCTTCTTCCTTCTTAGTTCTTCCTTCCAGACATTGAATTTGAGGGCACAAGGCTTTCCCCAAATTTGCAAATAAGTCTCATAAAGAATCAAGAGTAACTTCAAGAGGTTTAGTCAATGAAAACTTTTACAATTGTACAGTTATAATCTGCTCATTAGTCTGTATTTCCTCCTAATTGCCTCTGTTGGAATTCAACTCCTTCTCAGAAATTTGTAAACTTACAGAATCCTTAGGTGATCCGTCCTCCAGCGGGAAGAATCCAGGCCCACTGATGTTTTCAATAAAGCCTCCGAGTCAGGAACCACCACCTGCTTCAGGGAACTGGCGTTCTGCAGCTGAGGAGGAAGGGCTGTACAGTCGGGGCTCAGCGTGGTATTTAGCCCAGGGAGATCTGCCATGCTTCTGCTTCATGCTGGCATTTCCTGCAGGTGTCTCTGCGACATCACTTCATCTATAGCTTCCTCAAAAATTTTTCCAAACAAGCCTGAAGCAGCAGGCTTGGGGTGCTGCGAGGCGCCAGTGGCACTCCTGCCATGTTGCTTCAGCATTGAGGAAAGGTTTCCTGGAGACCCAGGAAAACAACAAAAAGAAAAAAGAACCAAGAGGAGAGCTTCCATGTGTCAGGTGTAATTTTATAACAGGGACCAAAATATCCAAAAGGTTGATATTTGACCGAGGTAACTTAGGTATCTATAGTTTCTCAGACTCAGCCCTAATAGCAGTTTTAAATAAGCATGAGCTTACAAATTTACACCTGTTCCAAATAAACTGTAAATTTGCGTATCTACTCTATGTATGTGCATCATATTTTAGAAAATTTTGTATTTCTGTTATGTCTAAAGTATACCCCTTAGGAACGCCTAAAAGCAGGTCGCTTAAAAGTGGGTGCACATGATTATGTGGTCATACAGTTTTCAAAACGATCCTTTCTCAATGTAAAAATGGATCTATATGCAAAAAAATAAAAAAAAACTTTATAAGTTACTCAAATAAGTGTAATTATTGTGAAACAAATACTGAATAAAAAAATTACCATAGTGATTTTTCTACTGTTTTGGTCCTGAAAACCTCCTCTTGGTCCAGGTTTACTGTGCAATAGCAATCCCTCATCTTGTTTGGGCCCGGGTACGAAGGAAGATTCTTGGCTTCTCCTGAAAAAAAAACAGAAGAGGAAAATACTGAACAATAAAATAAACATTATTCTATTCTATTCTATTTATATTCCACAATATTCTCACAGTAGATTCTAGGCGTATAACTACAATTAAACAAATATTGAGTCCAAACAAATTTATTCATTTATCATTAAAAATAAAAAGGTTTTAACAATTTTCTAAAGTTATAAGGAAAAACTTTTCTTAGTGCAGTTGGAATATCATTCTAAAGCTTTGTTCCTGCAACAATTTATATATAAGTATATAACCAATTTAAAATAAATTTATTTATTTATTCATTCATTCAATTTTCTATACCGTTCTCCCTGGGGAGCTCAGAACGGTTTACATGCAGTTTTCCCTGTCTATCCCAGTGGGCTCACAATGTACCTAGGGCAATGGGGGGATTAAGTGACTTGCCCAGGGTCACAAGGAGCAACGTGGGTTTGACTTTGAACCCACAACCTCAGGGTGCTGAGGCTGTAGCTTTAACCACTGCGCCTCTCTTCTCAATCTTCAACCAATGTAATTGATTCAGAAGATGAGTAACCCGATATCTTTTTGCTCTAAAAATCAAAAGCACAGCCATATTTTGAAGCAATTGCAGCTTGTTTTTTAAATTCAGTGTAACACCACAATATAAAGAATTGCAGTAACCCAATTGAGGCAGTACGATAGCTCTTACCACCGTTTAAAAATTCTCTTAAAGATAAAACAGAATGCATTTCCCGTAATTGGTGCAAACGAAAACAGATGTCAAACCACAATCCAAAATAATTCCCAAAACCCTAGATTTTTCTTCAATCCTAAGAATTTCTCCAGGCCTCAGTACTATTTTTTGACCAATAAACCCACCTGGATTACCAAAACAAATTTACTCCCTCTTTCACTAAGGCGCACCAGCCGATTTATAGCACGCTAATGTATCCATTGTATTCTATGGATGCGTTAGCCTTTAGCGTGCGCTAAATTGGCTAGCGCACCTTAGTAAAAGAGGGGGTTAGTTTTTGTTTATTCAGCTGTAAGAAATTATTGGCTGCCCAATCCACTAATATAATTACCTTTCAAACAAATCTCAAAACCACCTCCAGATTATCCAATGCTCGATTTAGGAAAACAATATCATAAGCATAAGATAAAATAAAATGCCTAAATTTGTCAATCATTCACCCAAAGAGCTCATATACAAATTAAAAAGCAACAGGAGACACAGGTGACCCTTGAGGAACACCACAATTTGCAATGCAGTACTCTCAATTTACATTCATCCCTTTAACACAATACCTTCTCGTCCTTAAAAAAAAAAACCCAAAACCCTGAAAACCAATTCAACATCTTTAAATCCAATCCTTTACTTTTTAATGGCCCTTACAGAATGGATTTATATTTGGCAAGTACTGTATTTATACAAGAGCACACCTAATTCTTCTGAGCTCAGAGATGATGCCTACTCTACAGTATATTTACTCTCCACTACCCTACATTTACAATCTGGAGCTATGGAAAAATTGTTATCAAGGGCAGTGAACAATGATGTTCTGATAAACTACAGAATAAAAAAAAACAGAACATGAAAAGGGAAGAGCCAAGTTTTGAGCCCATTTTTCTAAATTTTAGCACATGCTAATGGACATTAGTGTGCACTTTATGCCATATGGCCCATAGGTATAAATTAGAACATACAACATTTAGAATGTGTTAATTCTGTTAACGTGTCCTAAACTAAGCTTTAGTAAAAGGCCCCTTAAACAGATGTGAACTGAATCCAAGAGAACGAAATGAAATGCAAAAATAATAATTTCTATAAATAGTAGCAAACATGGTCTTTCATGGGAAATCTGCAATTTATGCCAGTTAGTTCAACCAGCAAATGTTTCCCTAAGGCTGTTTCTCAAAATAGCTTTAAACGCAGCACTGTCTGGTAAAGAGAAGCAAACCCATCTGTATTAAATCAAGTGCCCTTGGAAGATTCACTGTTCATTCAAGTTGATGCCATGATATGAACTATGATGAGAGAGTCAAACTAATGCATGCACTTTATTTTTGCATTTAAACAGACTCACACAATCCATGCAACAGCTTTTTCTAGGCAAGTTACAGACTAAAACATAAAACAAATATATAAGATATAACAAACAATGCACAAAACTTGTGGGCAGTTAAATAATACCAAATGCCTCTTTAAACAAATAAGGCTTTAAGTAGTTTTCTAAACCTAAAATAGCTTTGCTCCTCTCTGCCCTCCTGTGGGAGAGAACTCAAAAAAGGGCTCTCATAGAAATAACCATATCCTGATTAATTTTAAAGTGAGTCTGATTCAGTGAAAGGATCTGCATCAGGAATTAATTAGCTGACCTTAAAATAAGATCAGGCATATAACCCTGTATCAAATTTACCATATAATGAGGTACCAATAAACAACAAATTTAAATCCACTGTTGAATCACAAGCCATTAAGCACAGTTACTTACTATAACAGGTGTTATCCGAAGACAGCAGGCAGATATTCTCACATACGGGCGACATCATCCATGAAGCATGGTATAGACAGTATGAAAAGTGAACTGTCACTTTAAAACTTTTAAAGTGCTCGCAACTATCTGCACCGGGCATGCATGACTGCCTTCCTGCCCGAAGAGGCTCGCGGCACCTTAGTTCTTTAAGCAAGCTAAGAAGCCAACTAGGTGAGGAGGGTAGGATGTGAGAATATTTTTGACAGGAAAAAGTTCCAACTTTTGATACAATCTCTTATCCTTGGACTAATAGACTACTGCAACATACTATACCTCCCCTGCCCAGTGACCATGATAAAGCAATTACAAACAATACAAAATACAGCCCTAAGACTCATCTACTCATTAAAAAAATATGACTACATCACAGAAGCATACCACGACTCACACTGGCTCCCAATAAAAGCAAGAATAGACTTCAAATTCTACTGGCTACTATTCAAGGCTATTAATGGAGAAAGCCCAACCTACTGGAACAACAGACTGACTCAATCCAGCTCAACCCGACACAGGAGAACCCACTCACTATTCACACACCCAACAACCAAAAATGTCAAACGAAGAAAACTATATGACAAACTAATGGCCACCAAAGCAGCCAAACTAGACAGACAAATCACAAATTTGTTGTCTTCGACCACAGACTACAAAACCTTCAAAAAAGAAACTAAAACCCTACTCTTCAAAAAATACATAAAACCTATTTAACATGACCAGTTCCTTCCCAAACTCCATCTACCCACTCTCTACCCATATCTAATCTCATATGTTTCTAATTACCCAACAGGTATCACCTTAAGTTCTTGACAATCCTTATGTAATTCTTATGTAATTCCTACGACAATTCCTATGTAATGTTACAATTCTTATAACCTCCTGACAACTCTTATGTAATCCGCCTTGAACCACAAGGTAATGGCGGAATAGAAATCACTAATGTAGTGTAATATAATCTGCCTGCTGTCTCCAGATAACACCAGTTACGGTAAGTAACTGTGCTTAATCCTAGGACAAGCAGGCAGCATATTCTCACATATGGGACTCCCTAGCTTACTGCAATGGAATGGAGGGAGAGTTGGCAATTTAAGAGAATAAATTTTGCAACATTGCTTGGATGAAGTGACAATTTCATCTGGAATAGGATTCCAGACAGTAGTGAGATGCAAATGTGTGAACTGAGGACCAAGTAGCTACTTTGCAGATTTCATCAATGGGAATGGAATGCAAAAATGCAACTGAAGCTGCCATAGCTCAGACCTTATGTGCTGTCACACTACAGCCTGAGTATAGCAAAAGGAAATATATGCCACAAGCCAAGTAGAAATAATTCTCTTGGTTACAGGCCAGCCCAACCTGTTAGGATCAAAGGAGATGAGCAGTTGAGGAGATATTTTGTATGGCTTAGTTCGTTATAAGTAATAAGCCAAGCCTCGTTTGCAGTCTAAGGTATGAAGCGCCGTTTCTTCCGGGTGCGAATGAGGCTTTGGAAAGAACACTAGAAGCATAATTGATTGATTTAGATGAAATTCTGTGACTACTTTATGAAAGAATTTAGGATGGGTACAGAGAACTACCATCATGGTAGTAAACTGTAAAAGGTGGGTCCCAACACCAAGGCTTGAAGCTCGCTCACTCGACCTGTAGAAGTGATAGAGATTAAAAATACCACTTTCTAAGTGAGATACTTAAAATGAGCAGAGGACATTGGTTATAATGGAGGCTTCATCAACCTAGTGAGAACAACATTAAAAAGAAGCTAAAAACCAGGCGTGGGTGTTATTTTAAAATACCATCATGGAAGCCCAGACCAGATGTATTCCACCTATCAGCAAAGGTGGAAAGAAGAGGAAACGAGAGCCAGCGTGGTTAAAAGGTGAAGTGAAAGAGGCTATTAGAGTCAAAAAACATCCTTTAAAGAATGGAAAAAGGATCCGAATGAAGAAAATAAGAAGAAAAACAAACACTGGCAAGTTAGATGCAAAACACTGATAAAAACCAGCTAAGAAAGAATATGAAGAGAAACTTACAAAAAAGGCAAAAACTCAGCAATTTTTTTAGGTACATCAGAAGCAGAAAACCTGTGAGGGAATCTGTGGGACCGTTGGATGATCAAGGAGCAAAAAGGGTGCTCTGGGAGGATAAGGCCATAGCGGAAAGACTGAATGAATTCTTTGCTTCAGTCTTTATGGAGGAAGAAGTAAGATCTACCTGAACTAGAAATGATTTTCAAAGTTGATGATGTGGAGGAACTGAAAGAAATCTCGGTGAATCTGGAAGATGTACTAAGCCAAATCGACATGTTAAAAAGTGATAAATCGCCAGGACTGGATGGTATACATCACAGGGTACTAAAAGAACTCAAACATGACATTGCTGACCTGTTGTTAGTGATCTGTAACCTGTCGCTAAAATCGTCTTTAGTACCTGAAGATTTGAGGGTGGCCAATGTTACGCCAATTTTTAAAAAGGGCTCCAGGGGAAATCCGGGAAATTACAGACCGGTAAGCCCCACTTCAGTGCCGTGCAAAATGGTAGAAACAATTATAAAAAATAAAATTGTGAAACACATAGACAAACATGATTTAATGAGACGGAGTCAGCATGGGTTCAGCTGAGGGAGATCTTGTCTCACAAATTTGCTTGAATTCTTTGAAGGTGTGAATAACCATGTAGATAAAGGGGAGCCGGTTGATATAGTGTATCTAGGTTTTCGGAAAACTTTTGATAAAGTTCCTCTCGATAGGCTCCTGAGAAAATTAAAGTGTCATTCGATATGTGGCAAAGTTCAGTTGTGGATTAGGAATTGGTTGTTGGATAGAAAACAGAGAGTAGGGTTAAATGGTCATTTTTCTCAGTGGAGGAGAGTAAACAGTGGAGTGCCGCAGGGGTCTGTACTAGGACCGGTGCTATTTAACTTATTTATAAATGATCTAGAAATTGGAACGACAAGTGAGGTGATTAAATTTGCAGATGACATTAAACTGTTCAATGTTGTTAAAACACATGCGGATTGTGAAACATTGCAGGCAGACCTTAGGAAATTGGAAGACTGGGCGCCCAAATGGCAGATGAAATTTAATGTGGACAAATGCAAAGTGATGCACATTGGGAAGAATAACCTGAATCAGTTACCGGATGCTATGGTCCACCTTGAGGATTAGTGCCCAAGAAAAGGATCAGGGTATCATCTTAGACAATGTATCTAGAAAATCTTCTACACAGCAGGGTTCATAGACATAATCGCGGAAGACAAAGGCGCGTGCCGAAGAAAATTACTGTTTTTAGGGGCTCCGACGGGGGGTTTTGTTGGGGAGCCCCCCACTTTACTTAATACAGATCACGGCAGCGTTGGGGGGGTTTGGGGGGTTGTAACCCCCCACATTTTACTGGAAACTTAACTTTTTCCCTAAAAACAGGGAAAAAGTGAAGTTTTCAGTAAAATGTGGGGGTTACAACCCCCCACAACACCCCCACAACGCGGCGCGATCTGTATTAAGTAAAGTGGGGGGGTTCCCCCCCACACCCCCGTCGGAGCCCCTAAAAACAGTAATTTTCTTTGGTGCGCCTCCGCGCTGCGCTCAATTGTCTGCGCGCGCCTTTGTCCCGGCGCGCTTTTGACCTGACACCATACAGCAGTGCTACCAGCAGAAGTAGACACGATTTTCCACATGGTGTGATCTGCATCATCTTGATGCTGCATCCTCTTCCATATCCTCTGTATTGGACTATCTACTTCACTTATCCAACTCAGGTCTTAAAACCACTTCAGTCAGAGTCTACTTGAGTGCTCTCAGTGCTTTCTATATTCTGGTCAACAATAAATCTCTGGCTGAGCATCCTCTTGTCTCCAGGTTGAAAAGAGAAAACAAGAAGAATCACTGAAGTAGCACCCCTCTGTAAACACTGCATTGTCTTTCACAGGAAATGTAGATAAACCCACTATCCCCCCCCCCCCCAAATCCACTCCAGAAGGCGGCATTCAAACCGAATCTCCCAATGGTTCTCCACCTGCCACAACAGCAATTGTGGTTTCTCCTCCTATTATACCTACCATGCTACTTAATTCCCTCAGGGATGCAAAGTCAGACCAGGTCGCCTTATCAAGCTGCATCTGCCTGTTGCACATCGAGGCTTAGGGTGCTATCCAACCCAAAGAAAGATGCTGAGTCACTCAGCACCAGCATCAACTCAATTGGGCTACTGCATCAACATCATCCTGAGCACTTAGCCAGATCAAGTGTTGGTTCATTGGACCCTAAAGAAATACCAAAGAAGAGGAAGGAAACACTCTCTGAGAGACCTACAGTCTGGCATAAGCTGCCACTATCTTGGATCTTTTAAATGGCTGATTTTATCTTTATATTTGTGGGCCAGTTTAAGTAAAGAGATAGGGAAAGTCAAAAAATTATCCTAATCCCTGTGATATTCTGCCACAATGAGGGGCTATAGGAAGCTGCTTAGTTTAAGATGACAGAAAAGTGTGTACGTGGTGGTATTCTGGTCGTTTATGCAAGTGTCATAAGTAACTTTCTGCAGAATATTGACTAATGAAAAATACATGCCATAATTTTAAGTCATGTACTTTGTCAGTGGACATATGCATGAGCGGAGTTTGAGTGGAACATGTTTGTACACTCCTGCTAACATCCAGGCACAGGCATTCATACCATCTAAATAAATTGTGTAAGTGATCGTGCCTTATATGTAAGCATGTTTTGGCCATATGCACTAGTATTTTAAAAAGAAAAGTAGGAGACTTTTTTTTAAAATTGAATAATCTTCAAATAGGTACCATAACCAGCTCCTTTATTAGGTATTGTGATAGAGAACAGAGCCTGCACCAGGTCAGCCATGCAGCCCAAGGGAAGAAAGTTATGTCTCAGCTAGGATTCATGAATAAAGAGCTTACATATCCCCTTAAAGGTTGGGGGAGGGGAAAATGCACTACTCTGATATTTAGGACCTGCAAGCTAGCTGGGAACAGAGCAAGACTGGGTGGTTAGATTCTCCTTCAGCCTAGTCACATGACTCAGGGATTAGCCAGCTGAGTAGCCCAGAGGAGCAGGGGATGGAAAGTGCTAAGTGCAGCATATAAATCTCCCTAGGACTAGTGAAGAGAGAGGAGCCCCAAGACCTGAGAGGAACAGTCCAAGGATAAATGGGAAAAGCCAGGCTAGGACTTAGAAAAATTATGGTAAAGAAGCATGTTTCCTAAAATCAAGGTAGACACTTGGAACTGATACAATGTGAACAGGAACTAAGGGTCCGAAGTCAAATGTTTAATTGATGAAAGAAGCCAGCAAAAATCATTGGCTGGCAATTTTGTGTTTTCACTAATTTTTAATAGGAAACTTAAAAAGACTGAACTGATAACAGCCAAGAGTGGAAGATAAAATCCAGTGTGTTTAACTGATTAAGAGTACAGGCAGGCCCAGGTTAAGAACAAGTTCCTTTTTTAAAATTGTTCTTAAGTTAAATTTGTACGTAACTCGGATCATGTGTATATTTATGTTCTCCTGTACAGTACACAGTCTGTAAAAACATTAAACACTGAAGAAACAGTCCTCAAAATAAAGTACTATAGTTTAAATACAAAGAAAAAAATAGGTGGTTTGCCAGCACTTACTGTCATTCATAGTTTATATAAAATTTGATTACATGCCTATCAAAATTCTAGGCGAAAGTACTGCATAATGGAACATCCCTTTCCATCTGTCCTACTGTTCCCTCTCCACCACCACCACATCCAATATGTCTCCCTTTCATCTCTCTCTTCTTCATGCATCTCTACCTCACTTCTCTTCCACCACCATGTCCAACAATTCTCTTTTCCTCCCTATGCCCAACAATCTTCTTTCTTCATTTCCCCATGTGCACCATCTCTCTTTCCCTCTCACTCACAATTCTCCCTTTCTATTACCTCTCCAACCTCAGTATTTTTCCCTCACTCTCTCCCATCCTGTCCCAAATTCAGACTCCCCTCCCTCCCTCCATTCTGTGTCCCAAGTTCATGCCTCCTCCCTCCTTTCCTCCTTCTTCCATCCTGTCCCAAATTCTACAATCCAGCACTATATGCATCTGGTAGTAGTTTAAAAAAAAAAAAAAAAAAAAACTGTAAACTTGTAAATATGTCCCAATGTGCCCCTCTCCCTCCCTCTATTCTGTGCTCTAAGTTTATGCTTCCCATGGGCGTTTACCTTTTCTGGACGGCTCCCTCCTCTTCTCCTTCCAGTCATGCACTTGTTTCTCTTGACAAAGCCGGAGGTAGCAGTTCTTACATGCTGCCCGCAGCTGACCCAGAAGCCTTCCCTCTGACAACAGAGAAGAGTGCGGCTGGAAGGAAGAGGAAGGAGCCAGCCAGAAAAGGTAAACACCCACAGGAGGGAGGCATGAACTTGAGATACAGAATGGAGGGAGGGAAAGGGGCACATTGGGACATGGAAGGGAGGACGCGGACCCCGGTTCATAACTACAAGTATGACGTAAGTCGGACATTCATTACTGCCTGTGTCAGAGAACACCTCTCTTATTCTTCTTTGGACGACAAAGCAATAACCTTCCTTTGCCTCTCTTGGGAATCTTTTTACTAAAGTCGCAGCAAATGTGGCCTTAGCAAGCCACTTATGTGTGTCTTTCCCATGTGCTATGACCACAGCCAGAAAATGGCTGATTTTTCCACTTTCCCAGTTAATGACCATGAGCTAATTTTGTCATTGGTGAGCAACCATTAAAAAAAGTTACCACGTGAACCACTATTTTATAGGCAATAAGGGCCCATGTGCTAACCCTGTGTTAATCATTTAGCGTGCAGCAATGCCTCACATGATAACTGATTAGAGCTGTTATGCCCACTCCCCACTGCCAAACATGCCCGCTTAGAGAAAATTCAGAAAAATATTTTTAGCACACAACATATACACACAGACAGGCAAATTTACCATGGGACAGCAGCACACATCCTGCGATGAGCCTGTTTAATATGCGGTAAACGTGCGCTAGCGCTTACTGCAATTTAGTAAAAGGACTCCTTGGAGAGAGATATTAGTAAGGATAAAGAGGCCAATTAAACTCATCTGGGAGAGAAGTGTTTGCTGAGGTGAACTGTTCTGCCTTTTTCCTAGCTCTAGTCAGAGAGCAGGGTCACTAATTTACATAAAGAACAGCCTGTTGGAAAAATTATTCTTTGTTCTGAAAATCTGGAGATTAAAGATAATCCACATATAAAGTTACATCCACAGGAAGCTGATGCGACTGGTTTGTAGGATGCTCTATCTGTGAAAGAAATATTGACTCGTTCTTTTTATTCACCCTGAATGTACAAGGAACTGGTGGGAGGGAATCAAACAGTTTGGTATTAGGTTTGATAAGCTTTTCCTCACTATTAAAAGATGTGGAGGAGGTCATGATTGATTCCTTCTAATTCCACAGGAGGCTTCAGATTGATGAAAGAAGCTTGGTACCTTTTCAATGTAATCAATGGAGGGGCCTGCCCACCACAGTGCCGGTTATAGAATTACCCTCTAAAAACTTCAATAAAAAAATTGAACTTAAAAAAAAAAAAAACTTGGAAACTTTGAGCTCTTAAAGCTGCTGCCACTACTACCAGGCATTTGGTGAACACTCTTGGAGAGGAGGCATCATAGGTGACCTTGCTATATACTTTCCAGTCTGTGAAAGAGTGTGAATAGTTTGCTGATATTCTGTAAGGTGGTCTGAAGGAATATACTTTTCAAAGTCAGGCAATTTCCTTACCAGTTGTTTTAAATAAATGAACATGTAGAAATTGCAATTAAGGATTCTACTCAACAGCATGGAGTTTTGATAAAGGTGACATCCAAACTTGTCCATGGTACAGACTTATCGTCCCAGAGGAAATGATGCATGAATTCTAGTAGGGATATATTTTTTAAGAGTTGATTCCACTAATAATGAATGATGAGGAAGTTGTGAAGTTTCAAATCCTAGAGTTGAGAAAATTCTGTAAAGCAAATTCATCTTTCCCGGAGTAGCCTTGACCATCAAAGGCATCTCACAGTTTCTGAAAAGGATTTGTTTAATCAGTTCATGCAATGGCAATTTGAAGAAATCTTTGGAAGGTCCACAAAAGTTCAATAAATTATGGAATTCAGCATTAAATGAGGCACCAGCTTCCAATGAAAGAGAGAAATCTTTGCATAACTAGTATAATATAAATGGCAAAGGAGAATTCTTCAGAAGATCTTTTGGGAATAGCTACACCAGCAGACTCAGGTTCAGAGAGGGAAAAATCACACTCCGAGTCAGACTTTGAGTCCAAGAACACTTCTGGGAAAAAATGTCTAGAAGTCCTGTGACGTTTTCGGTACCAGTCTGATGAAGAAGTGGAAGTAGATCTTTGATAGAGGAGGTCAAGTAAAAGAGAAACTCCAATGTCAATAAAATCAAAATAACAGTTAGAACTGAATCTCCCTCCCCCAATATGCTGTGGGCTTAAAGGGGCAGATTCTGTAAAAGATGACTAACTTTAGGCATCCACAATGTGGACATCCTTCGACCTAGGCGTCCAAATAAAGTGGATAAGCCCGATTAATGACTTTAACAAGCAATAATTGAAAATTAGATGTCCAAAGGCTGGATGCAATTCACAAAATAGACGTCCAGAATTTCATGGACACCCAACGGAAAAAGCTGTGCCTAATGAGATAGGCGTGGTGTGGGCATGGCATTGATATAGACGTTCATTTACAGAATTGCACCTAGCATCCTAACACGTCTAATGCCTAAAATGTAGGAGTTACAAATGCAGGTCTATTTTTGAGCGTGAGTTGGACGCAAGTTAGGTGGACGCAATTTAGGTGTCACTTAGGCATGCTGGAGGCATATAGGTGAACAGAGCTTCTATTTGGGGGGCATAGAGGACTCCAGTTTGATATTAAGATCAAAAGATGTTTAATAATATAGTAACATAGTATATGACAGTAGATAAAGACTTGAATAGTCCATCCAGTCCAGTCTGCCCAACCATATAAGCGCCATAAATTAATTTAGTTTAAATGGTCCACTGAGGAAACTCGGAGGTGAAGTCTGGCAAAAGGAGTCATATGAATTGTGGAGGCCATGTGTTCCAGCAGGATCATCATGTGCCTGGCTGAAACTGTTGACAGAAGACATACCCTCTGGCAAAGGCGAATGACGAGGTCGAGGCAGGAACGAGAAGAGTTGAAGCGTGTCCAGCACCACTCCGATGAATTGAAGAGATTGAGAAGGACACAACTGGGACATGGGGAAGTTTACCTTGAAGCCCAGACTTTGAAGGAACATAATAGTCTGTTGGGACGTGGAAGACTGCCAAGGTTGAGACCCAAGCCCAGGCTGCACGGAGGCCTCGACGGACCTCGAGACCCGAGGCACTGGAGACCATTCCCTCCGAGGAGGGGAGTCCTTCGGCCACTTGGAAGGCAGGTGCCTCAAGGACAAGGCACGTTTAGAATGGTGCCTCGATCGAGGCTTAGTGGCCGGCAACTCAGGCCTGGAAGGATGTGGAGAAGAGTCACTCGAGGACAACCGGCGGGACCGTCGAAGCTTGTCCCGAGGAGCCTCGGCAGGATGCTCAGGCTGGCTAGCAGGGAGCAGGGTCGAGGCAGAGGTCAGCTGGGCCAAGACAGAGGAAATTTGCGTGGTCAGGATGGCCTTAAGCATATCCTCAAACATAGGCACCGAGACCAATGGATCTGGTCGGACAGGTGCAGCCGTGTGCTCCAATGAGGGCGACCTCGAGAAAGAGTATTCCCTATGCTTGGAGGCATGCTTGAAGGGAGATCTCGTAGAGGCTGGCAGGACTACACTCACTGCCTGGGTCACCTAAGACTCCGTGGAAGGCTTCTTCGGAAGGGAACCTGAAGGAGCAAGAGGAGACTTACCCGAGGACGGGGCCTTAACAGGCACGGCAGATGGGGCCTTCGAGGCTGAGGGCGACTTGATCGAGGTCGAGGCCCTCGAAGCCGATGCCGCTACCGGGGCCATCGATGTCTTATCCTCTGGCTGCTCCATAGTGCCGAAGAGCTCGAGGATCCAGGCACACCGCCTACGAAGAGCCCGCTGTTGGAGAGTGGCACAGTGCAGGCAGGACTCGGTGCGGTGGTCAGAGCCCAAGCACTGAATGCACCAACGATGGGGGTCGATAATAGAGATCACCCAACCTCACTGCATGCACTTTTTAAAACCGGTGACAGGCCGGGACATAAGGAAAGAAAGGCCAGGCAGCCTGGTCGAAGCCCAGGGTTTCCCGGACCGAACGACAGAAGAAAAATTCTTTTTTTATTATTTTTATTGAAGACGTGCTGCACAGCAACTAACTAAATCAAAAACAATAAAGCAAGCCGCAGTGCAAGAAGGCACTTAGATAGCGTGCAGAGCTGAGAGATAGGGCTTTCTGGCCCCGCGGAAAACTAAGAACTGAGGCCATGCTGAGGAAATGCACGCCCTGACTCGGGCGGGAGGCAATTGTGCATGTGCAGTGCAGCACTCACAAACTTTGAAGATCTTCAAGCAAGTTTGCTTGCAAGTCTGTCCACTACGGGGCTCTGTGGATGACGTCACCCACATGTAGAGAATATGCTGCCTGCTTGTCCTGGGAAAACACTGGTTTAAAGAATAGTGCTAAGCACGTTTTTATTCCACACCAATTTTTCAAGCACCATATATAGAATTTAGTCCTAAACGGACAATTTGTTGACTGCCTGCCTTTCCTGCAAATAAATATACATGCTGATAGGTTCTGACAGCTACACTAACTTTAAAAAAATCATTTTGTTATGACTGCAGCTATTTTTTTGCTGTCCCCTAGAAGCTGCTGGCATAGGCAAATACATAGTCTGCCTAACAGATACAGTACATTAGTCCTAATCCAGATTGGTCAATATCAGGGACAGAATGCTGGGCTCAACAGACCTCTGATCTGACCTGCTATGGCATATCTTATGATCTTATGTCCTCTGTTGTACTGTGAAGGTTGAATAAAAGAAGCACTTAATCAAAAGCATGACTTTACCCATAAACAATATAATCAGTGGAAACAGCTGAGCTCAGGCAAGCACAGGAAGAAAAATTAAATCATTATAATCTGACAAAAGCAACATACAGGACTTCTCATTACCAATATTCACCTTAATTTAGATGCAATTTTATTGTATGATCCAGACACCAAAAAGGAGAGGGAAGAGGAGGAGAGATTAAAAATGTAAAACCAAGGAAACTAAAGAGTGACACTCAGATGAGTCTGTTATTAACTGGGCCTTTAAAATTTTATTGCAAAATGTTGAAATGCTAGGAATGTAAGTCTATCTGCTACCTAAGATACATAAATCATGTACCATGCCTCCGGGGAGACCTATTGTTTCTAATCGGGGAGCGCTGTTGGAGGCCTCCTCTATATATGTTGACAAATTTCTTCACTTTTATATGGAGAGATATATTAATTACTACACTGTGATACTGTGTTAAACAAATGCCTTGTATAATCACAGCTCAACTTACAATAGTATTATATTTAATTAAATATTGTGAAAATCTCAGACCCAAAACCCGTGACTGGTGATAACACCAAACTGGGGTTCATTGGGGGACCATCATCGTTTTTCACTGTCCCCACGACCATCCAACTAGATATTGCATAAAAATCCAGATTGAAAAGACTTATCTGTTTTTCAATCTGGATTTTTATGCAATATCTAGTTGGATGGTTGTGGGGACAGTGAAAAACGATGATGGTCCCCCAATGAACCCCAGTTTGGTGTTATCACCAGTCACGGGTTTTGGGTCTGAGATTTTCACAATATTTAATTAAATATAATACTATTGTAAGTTGAGCTGTGATTATAGAAGGTATTTGACAAATTTCTTCAACCATATGTTAAACAGACTAGATCATATCTAAAAGACACCACGGATTTTTTGAAAAAACTAGAGGGTTTGAGTCCTGATCCACACTCGCTACTTGTTACTATTGATGTGTGTTCCCTGTACACTATAATTCCACAAAATGAAGCACTGGCTATAATACAACAGACTTTAGATGGTAGGGTAAACCCAAGAGTACCCACAGAGTTTATTTGTAAGTTAGCTGATATCGTGCTCCATGAGAGTTTTTTTATGTTTGAAGACCATCTTTTCCATCAAAGATCAGGAATTGCAATGGGCATTACCATAGCTCCTTCTGTTGCTAACCTATTTATGGACAAATTTGAACAAGATTGGGTATATGGGTCCCCTTTTTTTAAGAATGTAAAGATGTGGTTGAGGTATATAGATGACATTTTCCTTCTTTGGAATGGAGGGTTGGATACCCTGTTGGGGGTTTTTTCTTATCTAAATTTATGTCATCCTAAAGTTAAGTTCACTCACATATATAGCCCTGTCCAAATTTCATTTTTGGATGTTAAAATTCTAGTGAAAAATGGAATTTTTTGCACTAAAGTTTATACCAAACCGACCGATTGTAACTCGGTTCTGCATTTTTCCAGTGCTCACCCTACCTCCCTTAAAAAAGTCTTCCTTACTCTCAGTTTCTGAGGATTAGGAGAATATATTCTTCCACCACTGATTTCAAGATGCAGGCCAATGATTTGAAATATAAGTTTCTGCAAAGGGGGTATCCCCTTAAAATAGTTTCAACAGCGTACAAGCGAGCACTATATAGTCAGCGGGATGCTCTGTTTGCCCCTAAGCATTCGGCAGATCAACAACTGGGTGAACAGTGCACTACATGTGTGGTTACATATTCCAGTAATAGCTACCAGTTAGTTAAATCCCTTAGAAAACATTGGGACATTCTTAAGATCTCAGGGACCTTTAAGGATCACCATCTTAGGGTAGCATACCGGAGGAACCGTAACTTAAGGGAGATTTTATGTCCCTCAATTTTGACCACTGTTAACCCGACAGAGGAGGTAGTGTATCTGGGACATCAGAAATGCGGGTCATGCCAAATGTGTACAGTTATGCTTTGCACTGGGATGTTTTGTAACCCTCGCGATGGGAAGCAGTATATTCTTAACCATGATTCTGATTGCAAAATGTCTGGGGTAATCTATATTATACAATGCCCCTGTGGTAAACTTTATGTAGGACAGACCTCCAGGAAATTGAACACTCGTCTCACTGAACATAAAAGTAACATTAAAAACCGGAATCTAGGGGCTCCATTAGCAAAGCATTGTGTGGATTTTAACCACCAATTTACATCTTTGAAGGTGGTGGTTATTGAAGTTTTATCTCCGGGGGTACGAGGGGGTGATTTTAGGCGCTTCCTGGCCCACCGTGAGCAGCGATGGATTCACAGGTTGGATACGTTGAGCCCTAGTGGTCTAAATAAAAACATGGAGTGGCAGCACTTCTATTGATAGAAATAGTTTGTTCCCTTTAGAACTTCTTTGAAAGATAAGGTGGGAGGAGCTAGGCTACGAAGCTTTGACGTTGTTATGTCATGTGATGGATTTGTATAAATACTAGTCACTGTCGCCATTTTAGTTTGGTTTGAAAAATTTGACGGTGGAACTGAGTGTTGTAAGTAACATTGTATGTGATTATTTTGTTTTTAACTATAGAAGAAGCTAATGTAGTTCTCTAATTTATAGAATTGGATGCCGCAGTGCTGGCCCTGAAGCAGCGGACAAGCAGTGAGTCCGCGAAACGCTGGCCGCGTCGGCTTGTGCAATACTTGAGCACTGCTTGAAAAGTATATCCAGAGACAAGCGCTGTTTAAGATAAGTAGCTTGTCATTTTTTTCAAATCCTTGAGTAGTGCATATATGCATATCAATATAATGTGGACAAAATTGCAAAAATAGAGATGTTTTATATAAAAGAGTTAAAACTATACAAAAAAAAATTTTTCTATAAGAAATATTTAAGGATTAAGTTATTAAAGTTTATACATTTTGGCCCTGATTCTCCAAAGTGCCGTCCCGATTTTAGGCAGCTGTAGGCGTCCTACAGCTGTCTAATCAGCCAATCGGGATGCATGTTTTTTAAAAAAAAATGCTCCCCAGGCAGGCCTGAAGGCACCTCCGGGAGCCTAGGGAGATCCGCAAGATGCCTAAGCTCGTCTAAGGGCCTTAGGCGGGCTTTAGGCGAACCTAGGCGGCCCTACACGTCTCCCTAGTAGAGGAGAAGCTTAAAATGTAGGCCAGCAAAATGCTGGTCTACATTGTAAGTAGACGCAGCCGCTATACTTATCGCAGCAAGAGATCTCTCTGCCGCTATAAGTATAGCGGGCCGCAGCCTGTCCGATCGCTGGCAGGAGGGTGCCCAATCCCTCCTGCCCAAAGACGCACCTCCCCCGACACTACCGACCGCCCCCCCCCGACATTACCGATCTCCCCCCCAACAATATCGATCGCTGGCAGGAGGGTGCCCAATCCCTCCTTCCCGAAGACGCACCCCCCCCCCGGCGCTAACAACCCCCAAACCTCCACTCCACCAAACCTGTTCTTACGGCCAGATGAGTCTTGCACGTCCAGCCGGCAGGCACGCCTCGTCGAAATGAGGCGGGCCCGCCCCTTCCCGGCCCATCCCGCCGAAGCCTAAGGCCTGATTGGCCCAGGCTCTAGAAGCCTGGACCAATCAGGCCTTAGGCATAGTGGGTCCGCCCATCCCCACTAAGTCTAAGGTCTGATTGGCCTGGGGAGCATTTTTTTTTTTTTTAAACGTGCATCCCGATTGGCTGATTAGACAGCTGTAGGACGCCTACAGCTGCCTAAAATCGGGACGCACTTTTGAAGAATCAGGGCCTTTAGGTCTAAGCGGTCAATGATTGGAGCAGGGAGCTAAGTTACTACGCTGATCACTCGAGTTTGTGATAAAAGTATTATGCGTAGGCTCCAGTTCTGAGGCCATTGTAGCGTGATGCACTTTTTGGTTGTAGTGGTATGTTAGTTTGTTTCTATTTAGGAATGTAAGTAAACCATAGTTAAAATATGCTGGAGACTTTGATTGCTTGTCTGAAACTTGTAAAATGTAATGCAATATACTATCAGGATTTCAAATAGTGATGTCATTTTTAAGAAGAGATCAATTGCATTGTACCGCACTTCTTGGTAAACAACCCAAAAGATATGGGGCAATTGAGATGACTTTTCAGATCTTGTTTCAAGAGAATGGAAAGTTATATTGGATTTGAGCTATTGCTCAGAGAAGTGATTGAGCTTAATTCGGTACACTCAGAACACCCACGGAGTGTGCTGAATTAAGCTCTGTCCCATTTTCCCTGATGCAGGTTTCTGGCGAAACCCTAGGCCATCATCGGTCGATTTGTGAGCTTGATGAGCCATATACACTGAAAGATAAGTGCTGTTTAATGCTTTCTCCCCGATGGGGCTCTGAGGCTTTTCCTACTTTGTTAATGCAAACTGTGTTCTTTGACTTTACTTTTGTATATTAACAGCTATTTTGTTATTTTACTTGATTGCTTTTTTGATGTGGGAGATTTTTCATTTTTGAGTGTTTTAAATAGTGGGATTCCCCAGGGGTCTGTGTTGGGACCAATGTTTTTTAACATAAGTATCAATTATCTAGAGATAGAAATAATTAGTGAGATAAATAAAATTTGCTGATGACACAAAGGGGTCCTTTTATTAAGCTGCGGTAGGGGGTTTAACATGCGTTAAACCGCCTGCCGCACTAGCCACTAACGACTGCATTGAGCGAGGGCAAGAGGGCAAGAGGGCCTGGGTTCTCTCCTGCCCGTATTATAGTGGGGGGTGGGGGTAGGGGATCGCCGGGGCCAGGAGGGCTTGGGCTCCCTCCTGGCCAGATCCAGTTGGAGGGGGTCACCAGGACCAGGAGGGCTTGGGCTCCCTCCTGGCCAGATAGAGTCAGGGGGGGGGGGTCGCCAGGGCCAGGAGGGCTTGGGTTCCCTCCTGGCCTGATCGTACTTGGCGGGGGGGCACGATCACTGGGGCAAGAGGGCTTGGGCTCCCTCTTGCCCCGATATTGTCGGGGGTGCTGCGGGTGCCCGGGGAAGGGGGGCTTGGGTTCCCTCCTGCTCCAATGTTGGGGGGGGAGGTTGGTGTGGATTCTGTAACCGGTGTTGTTTTTGACAGACACCGGTACAAAATCCAGATTTTAGGCGAAGGACTGGCTCCTCCTTCACCTAAAAGCCCTTGTGTTGGATGTTTGGGGCTTAGGCGTTTTTTTGGTTCATTTTGTAGTATAAGTGTAGACGTCGTGGAGGTGTACTTGTAGACGTAGTGGTTGGTTGGGCGTTTAAACAGCTGAATGTAGAGGCAGGCCATTATCAAAACAAGGACTTTTTTTGGTTATGGACACTTTCCCTGCTTCTGCTTTCAACGTTTAAGGCTTTAGGCCGAAAAGGGGCTTAAGACGATTTTTTTGATTATGCCTCTCCACGTTTTTTTAGGTGCCGGTATATACCCAAGCTCAGAAAATAAAACCCACCATTTAAATGATTCAACATCTTAAGGGGTTATTGTAGCGACCCAACGGACTACGTGGTTCCTACAGAGTTTGGGATTCGAAATCAACTTTCCCAAAACTCAACTTCAATCCTCTCAGAATCTACAATTCATCGGAGCTGTTCTGGATACTATCCAACTCAGAGCATTCCTTCCGCAACAACGTCTGGAAGCTCTCCTTCAGCTCTGTCATACAGTGTCTTCCAGCTCCTCCATATCAGCGAGACACATGATGATACTTCTGGGTCACATGGCCTCCACAGTACATGTGACTCCTTTTGCCAGACTTCACCTCGGAATTCCTCAGTTGACCCTGGCATCTCAGTGGACGCAGGTTTGTGACCCACTTTTTTAACACATTGCAGTCACTCCTTCATTGAGACAGTCTCTCCGCTGGTGGATGCTCTCTTCCAATCTCTCCAGAGGTTTGCTGTTTCAAACACCCCCTCATCAGAAGGTCCTCACAACAGATTCCTCGAAATACGCTTGGGGCGCTCATCTCGATGGTCTTCGTACTCAAGGCCACTGGACCAGTACAGATCGTCAGTGTCACATCAATCTGTTTGAACTCAGAGCGATTTTCAAGGCTCTCAAAGCTTTTCAACATCTTCTTCAAGACCAAGTTGTCCTCATTCGGACGGACAACCAAGTCGCCATGTACTATGTCAACAAACAGGGAGGGACGGGATCTTACTCCCTTTGTCAAGAAGCTCTGAAGGTTTGGGACTGGGCAATCCACTACAACACCTTCCTCAAAGCTGTCTACATCCAAGGGGCGAAAAATTGCTTGGCAGACAACTTGAGTCGTCTTCTGCAACCTCATGAATGGACACTCCATTCCTCGCCACTTCAACACATTTTTTCACAGTGGGGAACACCTCAGATAGATCTCTTTGCAGTTCCCCACAACCACAAATTGCCTCAGTTCTGCTCCAGGATCTATTCTCCTCATCGCCTCGAGGCAGATGCTTTTCTTCTGGAATAGACAAATCTCTTCCTGTATGCATTCCCTCCATTCCCTCTCATTCCCAAGACTCTTGTCAAGATGAAGAACAACCATGCCACCATGATTCTGATTGCTCCACGGTGGCCAAGATGTTAAAAATGTCATTTAAAGCCTGTTGTTGGCCGGGACATAAGGAGGAAAAACAGCCGCCGCAAAGTCGAAGCCTCTGGGCTGCGCAGCCGAACAGAAGAAAGAAATTTTTTTTTTTTTTAGTAGAAATAAAAGAATAAAAGAAAAAAACACAACGATTCGCGAAAAAAAAGAACACAAATCGCGGTGAGAGAAGGCACAAAGTAACAAAGTTAAATGCAGAGAGTCAAAGACGGACTTTTCAGCTCCACAGAATACTGAGAACTGAGGAGACACGCCCTGTGCTAGGCAGGAAGGCACTCGCGCATGCGCGGTGTGGCTGACTCGAAACTTCTAGTTTCTACAAACAAGTCTGTTTGTGAGGCTTCCGCATCGGGGCTCCTTCGATGACGTCACCCATTTGTGAAAATAGGCTGCCTGCTTGTCCTGGGATAATCCTCTAATTTGTGAAAAATGTAATAATAAAGTACCATAATCTGGTGGAAGAATAATGCAAATGAGAAAAATGCAAAATCAGATTATCTGAAGTGTCAAGCCTGTAATATACGATGTCGATCCTAATGTAAACAGGTAAAATACTCCAAATTGTAATGGCAGTATAAGCAAGAAAGGAGTTGAGCTGTCTTTTTTACCGTACTCCTCTAATTTGTGGAAAATGAAATAATAAGGTACCATATAATCTGGTGGAAGAATAATGCAAATGAGAAAAATGCAAAATCAGATTATCTGAAGTGTCAAGTCTGTAATATACAATGATCTATGCAAGCTGATTTAAACTTAATTTGCCTCTCAATTGATAACCAATGAAGATTCTTATACGCTTATCGACCCAGTAGTTTTTTTACATCCTCCTCAATTATTTTTTCTAAGAAAATACTTTCTTGGTATTCACGAAAAGATTTAATTTTATAACTTTCATTTTTCTTTGACAAGCCTACAGCCATAGTTTAAATTTTATCAAACTCACCTTCTGCTAAAAAAATCTAATACTGTACTACAATATAATATACCCATGTACTGGCAGGTTAATGTTTCTTTGGGTATTTTAAGGCACTCTCAATTATTACTGAAATAGTCTGAACTTGAATAGTTTCAAGCTGAGGGACTCACTGAGGTATCTGAACTGTCTTGAAGATCACAAAACTGATGCATAGGAGCCATAAAGAAAAGCTGAGGTGTGTCCCAAAAATGGCAATTCAAGTTTTTTCAAGTTTATTAGGTTTTTATATACCGCCTATCAAGGTTATCTAAGTGGTTTACAATCAGGTACTCAAACATTTTTCCTATCTGTCCCGGTGGGCTCACAATCTATCTAACATACCTGATCAGGATCAAGAATGTGTATTAATATTACATTTATGAACGTAGTACCAGTGTTAAATCATGAAAGACTGTAGACTGTATGAAGTAGCAAGTGCAGCTCTATCTGCCTTGTTGGACAGACTTGATAGACCATGCTGGTCTTTAGGTGCCATCGTTTACTATGTTACTACAGCATGCTCTTAATGGAAAAGTTTAGAACAGGGGTGGAGGAAGGTTCAGTGAAGACATCAGAAACTCAGATTTATTGAGATTTAACTTTAAATTATTTTTAGTAAACCAGTCAGCAACCTGATCAAGTTTATAAGTAAGTGATATGGAGAGGGAAGGAGTTGTGGAGTCCATGGGAAAAAGCAATTGAATGTTACGTGTATATGAAGAAATGTGAAACGGAGTGACTGAAGAAGGATTAGAAGGGCAAAAGGAAAGGCACTGGGCCAAGAATGGAGCCTTAGGGAACACCCAATAAAAATGGACATGGTAATTAGGTACAATTAGAATGATGTACTACAAAGGATCAACCCATAAGATATTTATTGTGATCTTGGTATAACCAGATTGGCATAGTTATCAATGTGGGCTACCGTTAAGACATATTATTTAACCACTAACTAACTTTAACCACTTATTTTAGCAGTGATTCTATTTTATTCAATGAGATCTTTATGAATGAGACCTGTTATGGTTTTGAAGCAGAGGCAGGCAAACTTGAAAACGACCCTTGCTTCCACCGGCAGCCAGTGTAGTTTTTTGTAATATGGGCTTACATAATCAGATTTTTTGAGACCATAAATGAGATGGACGGCAGCATTCTGAATGACTCTCAATTGTTTGATGGTTTTCTTAAAGGATCCCAAGTATATAATATTGCAGTAATCTACCACCACCTATGCTTAAGATCAGAGATTGTACCAGCACTCATAATTCTCTGGAATGCCCCTTATCTGCCTATACCTCTCCCAAGGCCACACACCCTTTTGGGTTGCACATAAGAGGATTTACACATAAATTATAGAAACACAAGCAGACAGATCCTTATGCAAATCCAAATTAGTGCCAATTAATGACAACTTGTAATTGGTTGTTAACAAACAGTTAATGACCCGTTAACAATAAATAATTTATTTGCATGCAGATCTTGGGATTGCATACAAATCTGGGCACCATTTATAGAATCCAGGAGATGGTAATTCATTTCTCTCTGTCTAAAAAGGATTATAATTCTTGGTTAAAGTTCTCATATCTGAAACTAACAGCCATGTTGAAGAAGCAACATCTGTTTTGTTTGTCATTGTTTTTTTGTTGGGGGGGGTTAAGTACAGTAGCTACAACTGAAGCCTTGAAGACTGGCATAAATTCTCACACGTTAAACTTGTGATAACTAACCTCTCATCTATGTCTATTACATTTTCCAGAGAAATGTAACAAGCATACGAATAAAAAATTCACGGTAAAGCTGTTTAATTATCAGCTGAAATTACAGTGAAGTCTGTGTCATCCAAATCATTCTGGGACAGACAAACACTTCCCAGACATATAAATGCACTGCCAAACACTTTTTCCATTTAAATTTTCAAACAAAAAAGGGCTTATAAGTTTCTATTCCTGTTCTACATGCTTTTCTGTAGGTCTGCTAAATTTGTTTTGAGAGTAAGGCAAATTTGTTTTAAAAAGTTTAGCTCTACCATGCTGCTGAAATTTTTCAAATGGTTCCGACTCTTGCCTACAAAATGAGGACAGAGCTGAAACTTCCATGTAAGTCCTGGACTGATCTGATGGTGTTTTATCACAGTAAATTCACAGTTGTATGTATGCCATTACTGTAACCACAGAATATGTGAGCACAGATTATTTCAAACAGAGATCATTATGCTTTTGTTAGCTATATTTACTACACTACCTATTATCTGACCATCAAATGACTGGCTAGCCCAAGGAACCCTTTCACTGATGGAAGTTTCAAGTCAAATAATAAAGTCCAGATAATCAACCTTGTAGTCAGACTCAGTAAGTAAGCGTACGCCTTACAGTGCTATAGAAACAATAAATAGTAGTAGTAAGAGGAAGTCAGCAATATGAGTTACTGTTAAATCAGGTTATTTTACCACAAGTTGGGATATTTTAGCACTGGGTTCCATTTTATGCAATGAGACCCTGTGTTAAAAAATCTGAATTATGGTAAAATAGCTCATGTTGATAACTCCTCCACCCCCTTTAGTGAACAGGATAGAATCACTCTGGCAAGTCAGTCATCTCATCTGGACTTTGGAGGCTACTGACATACAATGCTCCACCACTGCTTCAGTGTAATACAGTCTAGTGCTGCCCGATTCAGGGAAAAAAATTTCGATTCGATTCAGTCTATTGAATTGGTTTTTCGATTCGATTCGATTTTCCTGCCCAATTGGGTGCTTTTTTCAAACATCCTGGTGGGTTTATTTTATAGCCTCTTCACCCCCTTTGCCTTCTCCTAACCACTCTGGCGTTGTGGGTCCTGTATCCCTAGCGGACTAGGTCTTTTAAGGCTTTTATGTGGATAACCTTTTTTATGTGGATGAATTTATTTTTATGTTTATTTTATGTGGATGATTTTAGTGTATCTTTGGAACTTTGACTCTTTCAAATAAAGTCAATTTAGGAACATCGTCACTCCACAGAGTTTTTTTGGTTTTCTTTTGTTTGCTGTGGTGTAAACAAAATAAACAAACAAAAAAAGACTTTTCCTCTTTCTCTCAAATCCTAGCTCACGTTTGCGGTCTAACACCAGCTCTGGCAGGAAACACGTTTCAAATCTGACATATTGTAATCACAAAATGAAAAATAAAATTAGTTTTTCTACCTTTTGTTGTCTGCTCATTATTCAAATCTTGTTGGTCCCAGGCTCTGGTTTCTTCTGATAACTTGCTTGCCAGGGTCTCCTTCTTCCTTCTTTCTGCATGCTAACCATCCATCTGCCATCTCTGTCCTCCCCGTTTCCCTTTCCTCCCCAGGAAGTCTGGCATCTTTCCTTTTTTCATCTCCCTCCACAGATCCACCTTTTCTTAACTACCCTTTCATCCAGCATCTCTCTCTCCTTCCCCACCACCCCAGGGTCCACCATCTCTCCCTTTCTTTTCCCAAATACCCTTCTATCCAGTATCTCTATTCCCCCTCCACACTATCCCTTGTGTCCAACTTTCCTCCCTAAATCCCATTGTCCATCATCTCCTCTATTTTCAGACCCATTATTTCTTCCCCCCCCCCCAAAGTCTGGCATATGCACGTCTCTTTGAACCCCCTTTCTCTCCCTCCCTCCATGCACTTCTACACCAGGGCCCCCCCTTCCCCTGGTCTGTCCCCCCCCTTGAAGGCCTACATCCCCCCCGAAGACCTGCCTGCCTGTCCCCCTCCCCTTTGAAGGCCTGCATCGGTGCATCCCCCGAAGGCCCGCCTGCCTGTCCCCCCCTTTGAAGGCCTGCATCCACCCCCGAAGGCCTGCCTGCCTGTCCCCCCTTCGAAGGCCTGCATCCCCCCAAAGGCCTGCCTGCGTGTCCCCCCTGAAACCATGTCCCCCCCCCTTTGAAGACCTGCATCCCCCCGAAGGCTTGTCTGCCTGTCCCCCCTTTGAAGGCCTGCATCCCCCCCAAAGGCCTGCCTGCCTGTCCCCACCCCCCTTTGAAGGCCTGCATCTCCCCCGAAGGCCTGCCTGCCTGTCTTCTCTGAAGGCCTGTACCCCCCCCGAAGGACTACACCACCCCCACCCCCCACCCCCAGAAGGCCTGCGTGTTCCCCCCTGGCCTCCGGGAATGAATTTTCCTAATTTCAGCAGCCTGCAATAAGATCGATGGCGCTAGCGATCTTTTCAAGCTGCCATACGACTTTGGAGCGTCTTCTCTCTGCTGCGGTCCCGCCCCTCCTCTGATGTCAGAGGAAAGGCGGGACCGCAGCAGAGAGAAGACGCTCTGAAGCCATACAATAGCTTGCAAAGATCGCTAGCACGAGCGATCTTATTACAGGCTGCTGAAATTAGGAAAATTCATTCCGGGAGGCCAGTGGGGAAGATGGACAGCATAGCAGCGGGAGGCCAGCGGGTAAGCCACTTCCTGACTGACCCTCCCCACTCACCCTCTAAAGCAGGAGCAGCAGGCCAGCAAAAGGCAGCTTTGCCGCTCCTGCTTTAGAGGGCAAGTGGGGAGGGTCAGTCATCGAATCGGGAGGCCAATTTTTTTTTGGGGGGGGGGGTAAATTGATTCGAATCGATTCACCCGAAATGAATCAGTGAATCAACGAATCGGGCAGCACTAATACAGTCTCTCATTGACTTTGAATACTTTCTAGAAAAGGAAAAGACTCTTCCAATTATTCAGCCCAGCTCAGGTCCTATCTGCAGTGAAACAAAGGACTCAAGCTGAAGAATCTACTATCTCCTCCCCCCAAAAAAAATCACAATTATTATTTTTTATTTAAATTAGCTGGTAGACCAAGAGCTGCTGAGAAGTTATTGACATTGAGGAATGGATGGAATGGGAGAAGAAGATCTGGAGGAGGTAACTTGCTGAATTTCTACTGAGATCTATGTTAAGTTTATATGAGAATGAACCACAATATATTATTTACTCATTATCTGGCTGTTTAAATTGTGGGTTGGGGGACTTTTGTGATTGTTGTATGATAATGCTGTACTGGTTACCTTATAACAGTTATTTTAAATTAAAAAAAGATCTGAAGACTAGGGGGACACTCCATGATGTTACACAATAGGAGAAAATACAGAGGGAGAGTTTATGGTTTGTTTGGTTATTTTGATGATGTAGTAAAAGCAACTAGTGTAGCTGGGTTTTAAAAACTCCCAGGGAAAATGTCATAAATCACTGTCAAGGTAAACTTATTACTGGGGACAAGTAGCATGGAAACTATCTACATTTTTGGGATATAAGCAGGTACTCATAACATGGATTGGCCACTGTTGGAACACAATCAGGCTCATTATGGCAATTCTTATGTTCATATTTAGATCCCTAAATCTAACTTTGCACCATTAAGAAATATTTCGATGAAGCTTCGTTTGTTAGTGCAGTCTTCTGTTTTAAGCATCCTTGACTATTGCAATATCATCTATCTGGGCGCCTACAAGAAAATCCTTAAAAAATTGAGAGTGGTTCAAAACACTGCAGTATGACTGATTTTTGGCCTAAAAAAAGGAAGCACATTACTCCCTATTATCAGAAACTTCACTGGTTGCCGATTGAGGCCAGAGTCTTGTTTATATACCCTTCTATTAAATTATGCCGATATAAGAGGTTTCTTGAGAGAACCCTCTATTTTCAGGCTGCTAAACTGAATGTTTGGTTTGGAAAAATCATGCTAGGAGCTTCTTCTTATTTCTATTTTAGAAAATTATTAAAGACACAACTATTTGATAAGTTGGTATCCTAATGCACTCTCTGCTTTTAAAATAATTATGTATTTCTTATATTTTACAATTTGATGTATTTCTATTATGAATTGTATTTTTCGCTGCATGTTCAGCTCTATCTTGTTGTGAACTGCCTAGAACCATTTCTGCTCTGGCGGTATATAAGAATAAATCATTATTATTATTATTATTAAATACGAATGTTCATATTTATATCCCTAAATCTCACTTGTTAGGACTTTTAGTGGGAAATTTTATAAGTAGTGGGAAATTTTATAAGTAACTTTGAGTGTGTAGAACAGTGTTTTGCATGCTCAATAGGCACTTATAAATTTGCCCATGGATAAATACAGCACTAAGTAGAGGCTCGAAAACATACAGCACTTACTTTTTATGAAATATATATGTCAGCATGCTCTTCTCTTTATACCTATCAAATTCTTTATTCCCCACTTTTATTTATTTTGACTTCTCATTCACCAAGGGACCATTTTACCAAACTGTAGTAAAAAGTGTGTGCTTACGCGAGTCATTACCGTATGCCAACATTTTTTTCTGCACAGGTAAAATAGCCAATTTTTCTATTTTTGAACTCATGGCTATTCATTATTTTCCCATTAGTGCATGGCTATTACTTTGTAAGCCCCTACCACCACCTATTTTGTAGTCGTTAAGGGCACCTTAAGTTGTTAAGTCGTTATGCTCTAATCATATGCCAATTGGTTTGCGTACAGCGATATAGCTGCACTAACCAATTAGCACAGAACATGCCTTCTGTCTGCCCCCAAACCCATCCCAATTTTTTTAGCACACAAAAAACATTACCACTGGACATGAGTGGTAATTTTTTGCTGCAATTTAGTAACAGGGTCCCTAAATCATTTTACAAAAAGCCCCCCATGGAGTACAACATGGAAAAATGTCACAGATAATGTGCCATTAGACATTGCATGTAAACAAATAAATACAGGTACAGAGATAAAATGTGACCCACTGAGGAAATAGGTACCAAAGGTGGGATATGTGACTTATTTATACCACAAGAGAGAGAGATATTAACTGCATAATCCTGCAAAATTTCAGCCTTGGGAATGGACTACATGCATCTTGAAGATTGGAGGGTGGCCAATGTTAATGCCAATTTTTAAAAAGGTTTCCAGGGGAGATCTGGGGAATTACAGACCAGTAAAAGCCTGACCTTAGTGCCAGGTAAAATAGTGGAAACATTTATAAAAAAATAAAACTGTGGAATATGGAGACATACATGATTTAATGAGACAGAGTCAGCATGAGTTCAGCCAAGGGAAGTCTTGCCTCACCAATTTGCTTGACTTCTTTGAAGGCGTGAATAAACATGTGGATAAAAGTGAGCCAATTGATGTACTGTATCTAGATTTCCAGAAGGTTTTTGACAAAGTTCCTCATAAGAGGCTCCTGAGAAAATTAAAGAGTCATGGGATAGAAGGCATTGTTCAATTGTGGATTAAGAATTGGTTATCGCACAGAAAACAGAGGGTAGGGTTAAATGACCATTTTTCTCAATGAAGGCGGGTAAATAGTGGTGTGCCACAGGGATCTGTACTGGGACCGGTGCTACTGGAACTACGAGTGACGTGATTAAATTTGCAGATGACACTAAACTGTTCAAAGTTGTTAAAATGCATGTGGACTGTGAAAAACTGCAGGAAGATCTTAGGAAATTGGAAGACTGGGCGTCCAAATGGCAGATGAAATTTAAGGCAAGATGGTAGAAGCACTGATAAAGGACAGCATCTGTGAGCACATCGAAAAAAATGGGCTGATGAAAGCGAGCCAACATGGCTTCTGCAAGGGAAGATCGTGCCAAACAAACTTACTGCACTTCTTTGAGGGGGTAAACAGCCAGTTGGACAAAGGGGAACCTGTAGACATCATTTACCTTGACTTCCAAAAGGCCTTTGACAAGGTACCCCATGAGCGGCTACTTAGGAAGCTGTGGAACCACGGGGTGGAAGGGGACGTACACAGATGGATCAAACACTGGTTGGCAGGCAGGAGACAGAGGGTTGGAGTGAAGGGTCACTACTCGGGCTGGAGGAAAGTCACGAGTGGAGTTCCGCAGGGGTCTGTACTTGGACCGCTGCTGTTCAATATATTTATAAATGACCTGGAAACGGGGACGAATTGTGAAGTTATAAAATTTGCGGACGACACTAAACTCTGTAGAAGGGTTAGAACTACGGAAGAGTGTGAGGACCTACAAAGGGACCTAAACAAACTGGAGGAGTGGGCGAATAAACGGCAGATGAAATTCAATGTAGGGAAATGCAAAGTCATGCATATAGGGAGAAAAAACCCGATGTTCAGCTACCAAGTTTTTCTTTACTCAGCGGGTGGTGGATACCTGGAATGCGCTTCCAGAGGACGTAATAGGGCAGAGTACGGTACTGGGGTTTAAGAAAGGATTGGACAATTTCCTGTTGGAAAAGGGGATAGAGGGGTATAGATAGAGGATTACTGCACAGGTCCTGGACCTGTTGGGCCGCCGCGTGAGCGGACTGCTGGGCGCGATGGACCTCGGGTCTGACCCGGCAGAGGCATTGCTTATGTTCTTATGTTCTTAAAGTGATGCACATTGGGAAAAATAATCCAAATCACAGTTACCAGATGCTAGGGTCCACCTTGGGAGACAGCGCTCAAGAAAAAGATCTGAAACTTTCTGCTGAATGCGGATGGCTAAGAAAGCAGACAAGATGCTAGGAATTATTAGAAAAGTGATAGTAAACAAGATTAAGAATGTTATAATGCTTCTGTATCATTCAATGGTGTGACCTCACCTTCAGTATTGCATCAGTTCTGATCTCCTTATCTCAAAAAAAATATAGCAGCACTAGAAAAGATTCAAAGAAGAGCAACCAAGATGATAAAGGAGATAGAATTCTCGTAAGAGAAAAGACTAAAGAGGAAAAGAGATGGCTGAGGGGGAGATATGATTAAAGTCTATAAAATCTTGAGTGGTGTGGAACAGGTACAAGTGGATCGATTTTTTTACTGCATCAAGATTTACAAAAACATGGGGACACTCAATGAAGTTACAGAGTAATACTTTTAAAACCAATAGGGGGAAATATTTTTTCACTCAGAGAATAGTTATGCTCTGGAATGCATTGCCAGAGGATGTGGTAATAGCGGCTAATGTAGCTGGTTTTAAAAAAAAGTTTGGGCAAGTTCCTAAAGGAAAAGTCCATAGTCTGAATGAGATAGACAAGGGGGAAGCTACTGCTTGCCCTGGATCAGTGGCATGGAATGCAGCTACAGTGTTCTCCCCAGAAATTTTTTCCAGCCGGGTGGCATGAAAAAGTAGCCGGGTGGGGCGGGATGGGGAAATTTGGTGGTGGGGAAAATTAACCTCCTCTTTTACTAAGGTGCACGCAAACCCCTGTGCTATGTGGGAAAACTAACGCCAGCTCAATGCTGGCGTTAGCATCTAGCGCATGTGGCAATTCTCCACGCACTAAGCGTACGCTAAAACCACTATTGTAACTTAGTAAAAGTAGCCCTAAATGTGTACTATTTTATTAGTTAATTATTATTATTATTTTCCAATGCTCAATATGACTTCCTTTTTTAAGGTTTGACACTTGTGCCAGAATATTTTTACTAAATTTAAGAAGTTTTTGCCCTCTTTCAAAAGGTATAGAGGTTAAAAAAAGGGAAAGGCGTTGAAGTCATTAGGTTCAATCTAGCCATTAATTTCTGCATGAATTTAAACAACTAAAAAAAAAAAAAAAGATAAATATAGCTGATCCAGTCATACAAGAAATGGCTCTACAGCAAGGGTACCCACACATTTTGGGCTTGCGAGCTACTTTTAAAATGACCAAGTCAAAATGATCTACAATAAAATAAAAATAAAAAACCACAAAGCACACTGTACGCAGAGAAAATGTTAATTATCATATATATTCCGCAGGTTTTCAAAGAGGTCAAGGCAGATGATTTTATGCAATGTCACATCAGGAACAACTATACAAAAATAGACAAATATACCCCCTCCCTTTTTACTAAATCGCAATAGCAGTTTTTAGCGCAGGGAGATGCGCTGAATGCCCTGCACTGCTCTCGATGCTCATAGGCTCCCTGTGCAAAAAACCGCTATTGCGATTTAGTAAAAGGGGGCCATAGTGCAAAATATAGACAGCAGATACAAATTCTCAAAACAGACACATTTTGATCACTAAATTGAAAATAAAATCATTTCTCCCACAAGTGGACATGCTTAGTTACGTCAGCTCTATGGCTGCTTTAACTGTAAGGCGCCTGAATCTAAGGCTATATGCTACCATTCTGTAATGGAAACTGGGAGCCCATTCACTGCTATAGAATAGGCGTTCCCTATACAATCTCAGGGTGCCTACGAGGAAGAACCCACTTGGAGAATTGCCCCTTATTTTTTTTAAGGATTATAAAAACAGAAGCAATAATGTGAAAAACAAAACCCAGCCTTAAAACAGGCTGAATTAATTTGTGAACCATTATTTAAAGGATACTCAGAAAAAATATTGTTTTCCCTTAACTTAAATGAAATAAACATATTCCTATCCATCATTTGACTATAGCTAAGTACAAAAGAACCTCATAGAGCTGCAGTGAAATAGAAAAGTGATTTCGTTTTACTGTAATTTCTGCATTAAGTGGATTTGCACATCCCAAGCTCCCTAAATCCTGATGCACTTCTAGCTTTTCCTGTATCAGACTTTGCAAGATTAATAAATGGAGCATCCTTCTGCCTGCCAGTTAAAGGATGAAAAACAAATGCCTATAAAGTTCAAATCACAGCTTGACTAAACTTGAACTTTCTTGATCTTATTCTTCCTGGCTGACCACTTTATCTTCCACAATAGACACCAAGGTTGCTTGGATCGGAGCTTTAAAGGAGCAAGCAGAATTGGGTCCAATGTCCGTGTGTTTGTTTTTCTCAAATGGTATACCACTACACTTGCTGCTTTTACTTGCTTCGGGCCTTCCTCGTTGCCGGATCCTGCCTACTTTCTGTTTCCGCGAAGGCAGGACCCGGCAGCGAGGAAGGCCCGAAGCAAGTAAAAGCAGCAAGTTGTAAGCTTCCCTCTGGGGCTCTATCATGTGCGTGCTGGCTTCCCTTCTCGTCCCTCCGAAACCGGAAGTTGCGTCCGGGGGGGGGGGGGGGGAAGAGAAGGGAAGCCAGAACGCACACAATAGAGCCCCGGAGGGAAGCTTACAACTTGCTGCTTTTACTTGCTTCGGGCCTTCCTCGCTGCCGGGTCCTGCCTTCGCAGAAACAGAAAGTAGGCAGGTCCCGGCAACGAGGAAGGCCCGAAGCAAGTAAAAGCATGCTGGCAAAAATAAAAAAAAGGCAGGCGTCAAACAAAATTTTGGGCGGCGAGTCAGCCCGGGAAGGAGCATCGGCGGCAGCAGCAGGATTAGCTGGGCGGTCATCTAAATCAGCCGGGCGCAGCGCCCGGCTGTAAGGCCCTGGGGAGAACACTGAGCTACTATTTTGGTTTTTGCCAGGTACTTGTGACTTGGATTAGTTTCTGTGAAGACGGGATACTGGGCTAGATGGACCATTGGTCTGACTCAGTAAGTCTATTCTATTATTCTTATCTTTAGAAAATGAGAAACGTTTATTAATGTTTATAGTAAGTCATAAATAAATAAATAGCAACCAATCATAAAATCCTCATGGATACAAATAAACATAAAACAAATACAACGTGGAACATGGACTCGACATGGGCCGTGTTTTGGCTAAGGTGCTTTCATCAGGAGACCTGAAACATATAAAATATAAAGTGTACAGAAAGTATATATAAATCCATTCAACACAGATAAATAGTAAAGATAAAATAAGGGAATACAATAATATATGCCACCACTGGTAGGTCAAAAATATCTTCTCATATAGAGAGGTCTATAGTAGTTCAACCCACAGACCTCAGAAATGCCTAGGAGTATGTTCAGTTATCTTTAGAGAACATACAAACCTAAACGGCACCCATAGTCGTCATAGGTCATTATTTTAATGTTTTTGCATTTGTTTAATAACTTATATATATTTTAGATAGTTATATCAAAAGATACTCATCTTAGCTTTCATCTATGCGGGTGGGGGTAGGCACTCCGACATAGGCTATGTTTCGCCCCAACGGGCTGTATCAAGGAATCCCCCTGCAATAATATATAGTTATTTAGCGTTGCAATATTATAATGATTCTTAACCAATAGACATAAGAAAACATTCTACAATACCTTATATCCAGCGACTCATGCTTCCCGCTATAGAATTTTAAATCGGAAAACATGGCCGCGGCGTTTGTAGCTATAAATAGCTGATTTCGTTTCTAACGTAATGACGTCCTTCAGGCGTCAGACACACCCCCGGCTAATTTATCTATTATTTTGCAGTCAAATTTAAAGACAACGTTCATTCAGATCAGAGTAAACCACTCAAGTTCAGCGTTAAGCCCTAAAGGTATAACAGAATTTAATTTGTAGATCCACTTCTGTTCTTTAAAATTTAATTTTTCTTTAAGGTTTCCACCCTCCCACCCTACAGAGACATGATCTATAACCCGCCATTTCATATCGGAAATCTTATGTTTTTTATCTCTCCAGTGTTGGACGAGAGGGGCCTCTAAATTCCCTGTATTTATTCTCGATTTATGCTCGGTAAGACGAATATTTATTTTCCTGCTTGTCCGTCCAATATAAAGCAATTGGCAGGGACATTGAATCATATAGATGACAGAGGAGCTTTGACAAGATGTATTAGAACGAGCCCGATAAGTAGTCTCAGTCCTTGGGTCGTTCCAGATGGGGCCCTCTAGTGTAAGGTCGCACCATTGGCATTGGGCACAAGCTTGATGGTTAAATATAGTCGTGTCATCTCTTCTTTTGATGTCATAGCGGTATGTGGAAAGAAAATCCCCCAATGTCCTCCCCCGTTTATAAGAAACTATAGGATAATTTTGAAATTGAGAGCTAAGTTGAAGAGTCCGCCAATGGTTTTTTATTATCCCAAACAGATCAGTACTTAAAGGCATAAATGGAAGAACCATTATCAGCTGTTCATCTCGAAGATCCATATTTTTCTCCCTAAGGAGAAGAGAGCGTTGGGCAAACTTTGCCCTAAGGTAAGCTCGTTTTACTGATTTATGAGAGTAACCTCTCTCATAAAAGCGCTGGCTTAGGAGCTTAGCCTGTATTTCAAAATCTTCTTCTGAAGAGCACAGTTTCTTAATACGTAGGAATTGACTCACCGGGATATTAAACTTCAGAAAAAAAGGGTGAGAACTGGAAAAATGGAGGAAATTATTTCTATCCACATCTTTTCGAAAGAGCGTTGTTTTGAGATGTTGAGTTCCATCTTTTATCAAGAGAATATCTAAAAAAGAGATATGATCTTTATGATATGACATAGTAAACAGCAGGTGAGGGTTGAGAGAGTTCAGCCATCCTAGAAAATCATTCAGTTCGGATTCAGATCCATCCCATAAAATCAAAATATCATCCAGATATCTCTTCCAGAGGATGACATGTTGGAAATTAGGAGCAGAAAAAACTTTATCGTGTTCGAAATGGGCAACATATAGACTTGCTACAGATGGAGCTAGAGTAGCCCCCATTGCCACCCCCTGAATTTGCTTATAGAAGTCCCCATTGTACCAGAAGAAATTTTCCGTTATTACTAGCCTAGCTAAGGCTAAAAGCCATTCAGATTTAAATCTGCCCAAATCAATCTGCATCAAAATCTTTTTAATAACATCAAGAGCAGCCTCTTGGGGTATTTTCGTATATAAAGATGTTATGTCTAAAGTCACAAGAAAGGTAACGTTTTCTATCATTTTGTTTTCTTCAAGTATACGTAACAGATGGGCTGAATCTTTTAAATAGGATGGAATTTTCGGAACTTCAGGTCTTAGAAAATAATCTACAAATTTAGACAATGGTTCTAAAATTGATCTTCTGGTAGATACAATCGGTCTTCCCGGGGGATTTTGGAGTCTTTTATGCACCTTAGGTAGCATATAGATTTTCGGAGTAGATGGTCCTACTTCTAGGAGGAAATCAGCTTCCTTCTGAGTCAGAAATTTTCGTTGTATACCCTCATCAATAAGTTTTTCAATTTCCACTTTCAACATTTCTGTAGGATCTTTATCCAGCTTTATATAAGCTAGAGAGTCCGACAATTGCCGGTTAACTTCCAGATTATATGTTTCACGGTCTTGTACTGTAATGGCGCCCCCTTTATCAGCTCTCATTATCATTATATCTAAGTTGTTAGAGAGTTCCTTAAGAGCAAGCTCTAAATTTTTAGAAAGATTATAGCTTCTATTATGGCCATAATATCGTTGTTCTAGCTCGCTCAAGTCCTTTAATACTAGATCTCTGTAGATTTGTAGAAGTGGATCTACAAATTAAATTCTGTTATACCTTTAGGGCTTAACGCTGAACTTGAGTGGTTTACTCTGATCTGAATGAACGTTGTCTTTAAATTTGACTGCAAAATAATAGATAAATTAGCCGGGGGTGTGTCTGACGCCTGAAGGACGTCATTACGTTAGAAACGAAATCAGCTATTTATAGCTACAAACGCCGCGGCCATGTTTTCCGATTTAAAATTCTATAGCGGGAAGCATGAGTCGCTGGATATAAGGTATTGTAGAATGTTTTCTTATGTCTATTGGTTAAGAATCATTATAATATTGTAATGCTACAACGCTAAATAACTATATATTATTGCAGGGGGATTCCTTGATACAGCCCGTTGGGGCGAAACATAGCCTATGTCGGAGTGCCTACCCCCACCCGCATAGATGAAAGCTAAGATGAGTATCTTTTGATATAACTATCTAAAATATATATAAGTTATTAAACAAATGCAAAAACATTAAAATAATGACCTATGACGACTATGGGTGCCGTTTAGGTTTGTATGTTCTCTAAAGATAACTGAACATACTCCTAGGCATTTCTGAGGTCTGTGGGTTGAACTACTATAGACCTCTCTATATGAGAAGATATTTTTGATAAATTATTTGGAGAGGTTTCTAAATATAGGAGCTGGATATAATAGATTTGTATTGACAAGAAAAATATGGCTCAATACAAAAATACCACTGGTAGGTAACATATAAAAAGTTCCACGTCAAATCCAAGAAGAAACTCTGAGAGTAAAAACCATATAGCAATACCATAAAATGCAACATCAACCATAGTCAAAGGAACACTGTTAGTAAGCTATTGCAGAGTGGATAAAATCTCAGTGATGGCTATGTAGCATATCTGAATAGTGTGGTCTTATAAAAGGAAACAAGGTAGCATGCTTGATTCTGAACAATGTTATAAATTAAAAACATAAATGTTTCTCTTGACAACCATATAGCAAGCCCAAAAATATCTGCTGACAGCAAGGCTAAATGGTTTTAAACATAACTTAAAAGCTATGTTAAAACTACACAATAAGAAAAACAACGAAAAGTGGAAGGGAAAAAACTACTAGACCAGTAATTGGCTTTAAGGGACCATGCCGAAAAAGAGCTAATAGGTAAATAAGGCAGCAGTCCAAGGGAGATAAACACAGAGTAATTGACCATTTAAGAATCCAAATAAATGAGTGATATACTCTAAAGCTGTCAGAGAAGTAAAAGACATAATGAAAAAAGGTATAACTAAAAAGCGTCTTATCAATTAAAAGTTTATGGGCACATCAAAAAATAACATATCGTAACATACCCCATTATACTACTACTACTACTATTACAGTGGTACCTTGGTTTACGAGCATAATTCGTTCCAGAAGCATGCTCGTAAGCCAAAATACTCGTATATCAAAGTGAGTTTCCCCATAGGAACTAAGGGGGGGGTGATGCGAGTGGAGAGATGCCGGATCGCGGGGGGCGCCGCTCGCAAATTGAGGCAAGTTCGGTTTCCGAGGTGCCGATTTTGCAAATGTTTTGCTCGTCTTGCAAAACACTCGCAAACCGGTGCACTCGTAAACCGAGGTACCACTGTATTTCTATACTGCTACCAGACATATGCAGCGCTGTACAGTCATAAAGAAGAAAACAGTCCCTGATTTAAAGAGCTTACAATCTATAAAACAATGTATAATTGAAAAAAAGACTAAGGGCTCCTTTTACAAAGGCGAGTTAGTGGTTTAACACGCATAATACCGCGTGCTAAACTGCCGGCCGCGCTAGCTGCTAGCGCCTCCTCTTGAGCAGGTGGTAGTTTTATGGCTAGCGCGGGGGTTAGCGCGTGATTAAAAGTCGCACGCGATAAAGCCGCTAACGCAGCTTCATAAAAGGAGCCCTAAAATAATGCTAAAATCAAAGAACGAAAGATAAAATCAAAGACGCCGTCAGAGGGCTACTCAATTGAATAAAAACTCCCAGGATGCCTTGTGTATACAGTATTGTAAGGGCCACTTAGAAGAACTATGAATATCAGTACTGACTTGTTATCAATGGAAACTTATGAAAATATAAATTTTAAAATACAGCCACTGCATAAATTAAAACAAGCCATACCTCTGTGATGAGTAGCATATAGCCAAGCGCATCAAAAAGTAAACCTCCAAAGACACCGGCAGAGGGCTTGATTGCTTAAAAATGGCGGGGATTGAACATGTTTTCAGAAAAGCACATATGAGAAAAACAGCAAACTTAAAAATATTTATGTCCCTTTAATTCATAAGAAGTACAGTAAAACCTTGGATTGAAAGTAACTTGGTATGCAAGTGTTTTGCAAGACAAGCAAAACATTTTATTAAATTTTAACTTGATATACAAGCAATGTCTTGCAATACAAGTACATATAGTATACATGCGTCACATCATCACAACTGAGCCGATGGTTCTCTCTCTGACGCTGCGGGAGTGTAGTGACTGTTCTAAATGAGCGAGGTCTTGCAATACAAATGCATATAGTATTTTGTATTAAAGTTTTTGAGTTGTGGAACAAATTGTCTGAGTTTCCATTATTTCTTATGGGGAAATTCACTTTGATATATGAGAGTTTTGAATTACAAGCATGTTTTCAGAATGACTTACGCTCCTAAACCAAGGTTTTATTGTACTATACCCCCCCTAACGTGAACATGAACACTTGCCAGTTTAGTGGGGGATCCACACCCCCACACCCCCACCCTCTGACCGCTAACAGTTTTTAGGCGGCACACAGAAGTCCTGCACGCAATTGTCAGTATGCGATTGTTGGTATGGCAATATCCCACGTGGTTTTGACATGTCACCGATGTAAGATATGATTTAAGTATTTCCTGTTAAGGAATTGAATTTCTTTTCAAAGTTTGTGCTTTGATGTAAATAAAAAGACAATACATATTAAAAAAAGAAAAGAAAAGTAAATTGCCCAAATTTACCCCTCCAAACTTATATAGCCTTTATCTTTATTATTTGTAACAGGGCTGTAATGAATATTCATATTCGATTTGGCCCTGAATAGTGCCCCAAATATATTGTTTGTATTCAGCTGAATAGTGATTTAAATTCAAATATGAATAATCTGAGGATCTACTGTGCTAAATCCTACTGAAATAAACACTTGATCTCCGATTTCGAGTTCTTTTATTATTTATATTAAAGCTCAGTGCCTATTATTCATATCTGGTATTTGTACTCGGCTGAATAATAATTTTCATATTCATATTTGGCTGAATAGTAAAGTATGCTATTTGGTACAGCTCTAAATATTTTGCCACTTTTGATATTTTTTTCGCTCAATGGGTCACAAATAATTCATCTATTTCCTAAAGTAAAACAGTAGAAATTCAATAAAACCTCCTGAAAACAAATCCCAAAGTAGTTTAACTGAAAATCAATGTTTTGAATTGGGAAGCTCATAAAATTATTATGCCACTGCCTCTGCCGGAAGAGAGCAGGGGAACCGAGGCAGGAGCGCAGAAAGCACACTGGATTGCCGTGATGCCCAAAAAAGGTACCGGAGGGGTGTGTGTGTGCCTGCCTTTGCCATGGGGTTGGCTCGGTGGCCGGCTTGGGGTGTGTTGGCTGGCTCCCTTGGGGCTGGCTGGCTGGCTGGCTTGGGACTGGCTGGCTGGCTTGGGGTTGGCTGGGGGCTAGCTGGCTTGGGAGTGGGTTGGCTGGTTGGCTTGGCACTGGCTGGCTTGGTACTGGCTGGCTGGCTTGGCATTGGCTGGGAGCTGGCTGCCACTAGATGTGCCTACCACTAGACATGCCCTGTACCCTGTCCAAGCCTACTACTAGACCACCAGAGGGAGGAAAGGGTACAGGGCACATCATTTACATATGTTACTAGACCCCTCTGGTGGTCTAGTAGTAGGCTAGGACAGGGTACAGGGCATGTCTAGTGGTAGGCACATCTAGTGGTAGGCACATCTAGTGGCAGCCATCCAAGCAGCCAGCTCCCAGCCCCCAGCCAGTGCCAAGCCAGCCAGCCAACCAACCAACCCACTCCCAAGCCAGCTAGCCCCCAGCCAACCCCAAGCCAGCCAGCCAGCCAGCCCCAACGGAGCCAGCCAACCCACCCAAAGCCGGCCAGCGAGCCAGCCCCATGGCAAAGGCAGGCACACCCCCCTCCCCAGTACCTTTTTTGGGCATCACGGCAATCCAGTGTGCTTTCCGCGCTCCTGCCTCGGTTCCCCTGCTCTCTTCCGGCAGAGGCAGTGGCACAGCGGTGCACGAGGCAGGCATGCGTATTTTGCGTGCCTGATTGGTCCCTCCCTGCACTATGAATGGACTGGACTAGGAGACATGCAGCCAACTGGAAACAAAATAGATGATAGAAAGGCACCATCTTACTTCTAAAAGAAACATGCTGATCCATCTTAGACCTGGCCTTGCCTGGTTAGAATTAAGGTCATCAATGACATGTGTCCCAGCAAGCGCTGAACCCTATATAAAATAGGCCAATCTTTGATATCCTAATGTACAAATGCAACAAAGTTCAAGAAGGGACATTTAGCATGCAGCCAAGTATGCTCATACCCAGTGGCTGCGCTCCCTGCAACTGAGGCCTAACTACAACCAGCCATAGAGACAAGGGATGGCAAGAAGACACCCAAGATCAGAATCTCATAGGAAATTCACAGGGCAAGCACTGGCCCCAGCCATGAGCCTAAGAGTTGTCATATTGGGACAGATCAAAGTCTGGGAGGCCCAGAAATCCATTACCAACAGAAACTGACCCAGACCATAAGTATCTGGCCAAATCCCACCAGAAAAAAAAGAAACCAAATTTATGCTGTGCATCAAAGGAATGTGTAGTGGATTTCCCCAAGCCAAGATAAAATTGACTTATGAAAAGAGCAGAAGGGATAGCTCCCATACTCCCTGAGACTCCAAACCCAGACTCAGGATAGCTTGACAATAATTTGAGGTAGAAAACCAGACAGCAAGGAATACCGAAAGGCCCAAGTGACTGACACACAGCCGTGGACAGTGAGCGGAGCAAAAGGACCTAGAACTATGTACAGTCTCTGCTGCAGACCTATACTCCACTGTATTTCCACAACTTTATGCCTAGTGCATGAAGACTCAGAGAAGCGAGCTGTTTCTGCAATGAGCTCCCCAGCTGTAAAGACTGGCATCAGTCATGAGTCACCCACTCTGAAATTTGGAGAGGCATGTCCCTCGACAAGGAGCTGTCCTGAAGCCACCAGCGTAAGTTGTTCCTCGCTATCTCTGTCCATGGGAGCTGCATCTGAAGTAAATGCCTCTGCAGAGACCACAAGACAAAAGAGAGTCCAGGGGAAGTTGCATGTGTTTCAGCTTGGAAAGCCTTCCTCAGGGGTGTGAAAATGAAATCACTTGGTTCATATATGAAAGCTTGCAAATCAGCATTGTGCCCAGTCCCAAAACACTGCGAGCAATCGCATCCGCTGAATAGCGTCGCCACTGAAAATAACAGCTTCAGTAGTAGGAGAAGGCAGCTAGAGCCAAGCAGATTTCTATGGTCTGTGCCCTGAGAATGGCAAGGACAAATAAAGATCAAGTATGCATGAGGACGAATCAAAAATTAAAGGCAATTGTTAATTATGCGATAACTGAACAGAGCAAGTGAAATCCAACATATGCACTCGTACATTGCCTATTGGATACTTCGTCCACACATAGTGCAGCACTCGGCCTTTAGTCATGTGGCAGCCACAAGGTCAGAAACATGGACGCCCCATTGCAAGACTGCACCATCGAAGAACAATGTGCAGTAGTGTGCTTTCTTTGGGCAGAGGGAGTGAAACCTGTGGAAATTTACTGACGGATATTGACTAGGTATGGACATCCATGAATCAACAAAAGATTTACAAGTGGGTAAAAAGGTTTAAAGCAGGAAGAACGTTGACAGGGCGGATGCCATGATTAGAGAAGACCGACGGATAACTTGTCTCAATTGGCTGCAAATTTGGATATCAGCTATGGAATTTGAAACAGCACCTCTCTACCTAAACAGCCGCCTAACCCGAAACCTCTCAACTAGAGTAAGGAGAACCCAGACTCCATTCACCTACCCCTCACTCAAAGGCACAAAACGCAAAAAGCTATATGACAACCTACTTGCTACACAGGGCGCGAAAATTGACCCCACCATATCCAAGCTGCTGACCACAACTACGGACTACAAAGCGTTTCGAAAAGATATAAAAACCATACTATTCAAAAAACACATCCCAATATTATAATCTACCATCATCTTCTCTCCCTTCATAACCTACTGCAACTCTCAACCAACTGCAACTTCGTCCCCATAGGCAACATCTAATCTAGCTGCATCAGGCGTAAAGCCAATTCATATCTAGAAACACAGTCTCCCCAAATACCGAAAAAATCAGATATAGCAACCTAGGAACAGACGATTTTTTGGTAACATAAGATTGTGCGTTGTAATATTATGTAAAGTAACATAAGGTTATGCGTTGTAATATAACATAAGGTTATGCTTTGTAATATCATGTAATGTAAGTTATGCAATGTACTGGAATAATAAGGTAAAATAACATAAAATAACTCTACGTAAAGTCTTGTAAAGTTATGTAAGATAAATTATGTAAGATAAATTATGTAAACTTAATGCAAGTTATGCAAGCACGGTAAGGATATTGTAAAGTAACACAAAGTAACTCCACGTAAAGTTATGTAAAGTTATGTACGTAAAGTTATGTAAAGTTATGTACGAAAAGTTAAGTAAAGTTAGGTTTGCAAAGTTTGTAAAGTTATACAAATAATTGTATTGTCATCGCCTGGAAATGTCCAGCCATCTTCTAATGTAATCCGCTTAGAACCGCAAGGCACAAGCGGAATAGAAATCACTAATGTAATGTAATGTAATGTAATAAATGCATGATGACATAGGACAGAGGAAAGTCTGCATACGATGGGTTTCCAAACAGCTTACTGATCTGCATAAGCAACAGCGTGTGGAGGTTGCGACCCAGTTCCTGAGATGGTATGAAGAAGATCCGAGTATTCTGGAGAGAATTATCACCAGCAACAAGATATGGGTGCATTACTGCAACCCGGAGAGCAAAAGACAAAGCATAATGAAGTAAAGGAAGAGTTGCTCATATGGTTTTGGGAGCAGCCAAAAAACTTCTTCTCTGCAGGAATACAGAAGCTAGTTGAACGATATAACAAATGTGTCATCTTACATGCGGACTATGTGGAAAAGTGATATGTTCAATTGCTCGCAGTTAAAGCCAATAAATGTATTTTGCCTTTACTTTTTGATTTACTTTTGTATATGTAGTATCACAACATACCTTATGTTATCAGTTTATCTTGTTGGGCAGACTGGATGGAGCATACAGGTCTTTTTCTGCCATCATCTACTATGTTACCAATGTTCCTCTTGCTCTTGAACTACCAAGCATCATTGGCTTAAGTGGGGGTGAGAGGGAGACAGAAAGGCCAGGAAGAATGAGAACCTTTCTCCCGTCCCTATTTTTTTTAACTGCTTGTCTCCTCCTCCTCACTGACAACTAGGAGCATTTCGGCCCCAGTCCAAGCGATTCAAGATATGGCAATGGAGTCTACAAAAAATGCAATACACAGAACAAAAACCAGCTTATTACAGTTTTTCTCCAGTCTTTACAACCTTCTAGTTTGGTTCTCTTAATTCACTAACAAATCAAAAGAGAATTAACAGAAATTACAACATGGTTGATGAGTCAGTCTATAAAACTAAGTTTTAGTTTAGTTTAGACAATTCTGAATACCATGTTACCACCTCTTCTATAGTGAAGCTTAGCAATACAAGATATCCTTTTCGCTTCCAGAACTGAACACTTGTATAAAGACATTATCACCTTCTTCATTCTATTGAATGTGCCATGGCACCACAGCATTCCTCCAATTACTCCAACAAATTGTAAAAAAAATCCCATAAAAAACAAAACACCTATAAGCATTTTTCAAAATATATCTAGATAGTTCATGTGCCATTTTCCAGTGGTAGTTTTGGAGAGGGGGGGAACATAGGTCAAAGGAAAACATTAAGTCCTGATAACCACACAAACTCAAAAAACCCTTCAGTGCCTAAGTCTCTAAGGGAGACCATAAGAAAGAAATTGAGTGGTACAACTTGAAAATTCCTCACTTTGATTCCCTTCATATAAACAGCAGGATGCTGCAACAGTGCAAGAATAGCAGGAAGTACCAGACAAAAAGACGCTTTGTCAAACTGTTGGAGCTTTAAAAAAAAGCTGAAACTTCAAATTTCTTAACCACATCTTAGCGCATACTAAGCATGTTTTGTAAACACAAATACAACAAAGGAATGAAAAAAAAAAATAAAAGGAAATTGCATGTGGAAAGTTGACTCCTTTACAGCTGTGCCTTCCAGAATCTCTCTTGTTCCAACTGAATTAAAGATGCCCAGCCTTCTGCCTTACCTCTTCATGGGACTTTAGGTATAGATTTCATTTCATTTTCATTATTTTAAATTCTTTTCAACAGCTGCATCGAACAAGCAAAACTGACAGTACAAGGAGAAAGTTCATAGGGAAATTTCATGAGCAAAGGATTATACAAATCTAACAGTACAATTTATTTCTTTTATATCCCCAGTGGTGTACTCTTATCTGTGTCTACCGTACCCAAGATCGGTTATTTTCTCTCTATAATAGCCCCTCACAACACACTGAAATGGGCACACACTTGAAACACCTGTCCCTACAATTCCTAACCCCCTCCCGAAATGTTCTTCATAAAACTACTAAACAGCAAGGAACTAAAATCACCCAGTTTCCTCATAACATTTATCTGATACTTCCCCTACCCCTGTCTTTTTGCTCAGTTTCTGTATAGAGCAGTGTTTTTCAACCTTTTTTGGGCAAAGGCACACTTGTTTCATGAAAAAAATCACGAGGCACACCATCATTAGAAAAAGTTAAAAAATTTAACTGTGCCTATATTGACTATATATAAATATATAGGAATCAAATAAACACAAAGAAAGTATTTTATAATGCTGCCACCGCTACTGGGGAATAGGCTGCCACTGCCGCCATCGGGAACAGGCCGGCACCGAGTTCTCCCTGCTTCTCTTCCCCGCAGGGCCGACCAACTCTCGCCACCCGTTGTCAATTCTAACGTCGGAGAGGACGTTCTAGGCCAGCCAGGCAGCGATTGGCTGGCCCAGAACGTCCTCTCCGACGTCAGAATTGACGCGAGTGGCGAGAGTTGGCCGGCCCCACAGGGAAAAGCAGGGAGAACTTGGCGCCGGCCTGTTCCCGATGGCGGCGGTGGCACTCAAGTGGCTAAAGAGCCGCAGTTTGCCGGCCTAGGGACAACACTGGAGGGTGGCCAGCTGTGCACCCCCTTGGGATGTAAACCCGGGGTGGGGCAGACCGCCCCCCCCCTCCACCCTGGTATGCCACTATCTGTACCTCACTCCCTCCCTATGACCAAAAATTCTCCTTTCTTCTATTCCCCGTGTACACAACCATCTCTTTCCCTCCCTTCCTCTCTCCAAAGTCCATGCCTTCTGTGTCCAAACACTCATTCCCTCCCCCACCTCAGTATCTCTTTCCCTCCCTTCCTCTCTCCCAAGTCCATTTCTTCTGTGTCCAAAAACGCATTCCCTCCCCCACCTCAGCATCTCTTTCCCTCCCTTCCTCTCTCCCAAGTCCATTTCTTCTGTGTCCAAAAACGCATTCCCTCCCCCACCTCAGCATCTCTTTACCTCCCTTCCTCTCTCCCAAGTCCATGCCTTCTGTGTCCAAAAACCCATTCCCTCCCCCACCTCAGCATCTCTTTCCCTCCCTTCCTCTCTCCCAAGTCCATTTCTTCTGTGTCCAAAAACGCATTCCCTCCCCCACCTCAGCATCTCTTTCCCTCCCTTCCTCTCTCCCAAGTTCATGCCTTGTGTCCAAAACGCACTCCCTCCCCCCTTTTGTGTTCCGTGTTTGCCTCCCAGCCCATCTTAGCAACTTTCTCAGCAAAACGAAGCTCAAGCCGCGAGGCTTGTCTTCTGCTTCCTGCCTGCCCTGCCGCGCACAAATAGCCGAACGGAAGTATTCTCCGACGTCAGCGCTGACGTCGGAGGGCAGGCTTTGCTTAAGCCCTCCCTCCGACGTCAGCGCTGACATCGGGGAACGCTTGCGATCGGCTATATGTTAGCTGCAGGGCAGGCAGGAACAAAAGACGAGCTTCGCGGCTCGAGATGTATTGAACTCCGTGGGTCCCCCGTCCAGCTCTCTCCTGTCCACGTGGGGCGGACCGCCCCTCTCCCTAGACTGGTGGTACTGCCCTGATGGCGGCCCTGACCGTACGGCACACCAGGCAACATCTCGCGGCACACTAGTGTGCCGCGGAACAGCGGTTGAAAAACACTGGTATAGAGCACTATCCTTGTCAGTCAGAAGATGGTACAAAATATTATATGGGGTATAGCATGAAATCAAGGTCACATGAATAGAAGTGGGCTGAAAAACTGAAAATTTAGTTGTGCAGAGTTGTAAATACAAGGAAACTTGCTTTTTGTTAGTTGTGTTTTTTGAGGAAAGAAAATTATCAGGTAAGATATAATTTTTCCTTTAGATGAGTGGGTTATATCCATCTACCAGTAGGTGGAGATGAGAGTACTGAGTTGAACTCTGCCTTATTGGATGGAAAACCTTCTAGTCAACCAGTATTGCTGTTTTCAAAGCATAAGGAACTTGATAACCATGAAAAAAAACTCCTTTCCTATACAGGCAAACTTGAACATGAAACAAATCAAAGAAAACAACCAATTACAAACTCTGACAGTGAGGAATACCACACAACTAAAGGAAAGAAATTATCAGGTAAGACAATTTTTCCTTCCTTAGCACCAGCAGCAGATGGGATATATAGCAAAGCAATCCTTAAAGAGGGAAGGAAAAATCCACCGCCCTCACAATGCACCATCTTTTTCTATCTCCCCTATCCCCCTCCCCAGTGCAAGCATCCCTATACCCCCCACTATCCCCCTCCCCAAAGAAAGCATCTCTCTCTCCCCCCTATATTCCCCTCCCCAGGGCAAGCATCTCTATCCCCTCTATCTCCCTCCCCAGAACAAGCATCCTTATCTCTCCCATATCTTCCTCCTCTGATCAAGTATCCCCCCTCTTTCCCCTATGCCCTCCAATCAAGCATCTCTTTCTCTCTCCCCTATCCTCCTTCCCCATACATACCGCTATCTCTCCACAATCCTCCACCCAGAGCAAGCATTTCTTTCTTCCCTATATCCCCCTCCCCTGATCAAGCATCCCTCTCTCTCTCCCCATCTCTTCTCAAAGCATCCTTCTCCACTATCCTTCCTCCCCAGAGCAAGCATCTCTCTATCCCCTCCCCTGATCAAGCATCCTCCTCTCCCGATCAACCATCCCTTTCTCTCTTCCCCCCCTATCCTCCTCCCAGAGGATCTCTCTCCCCTATAACCCCCTCCCCAGAGCATCTCTCTCCCCTATATCCCCTTTCCCAGAGCATCTCTCTTTCCCCTATATCCCCCTCCCCAGAGCATCTCTCTCCCCTATATCCCCCTCCCCAGAGCATCTCTATCTCACCTCTATCCCCCTCCCCTGATCAAGCATCTCTCTCTCCTCACTCCCCTGATCAAGCATCCTTTTCTCTTTCATTATCCCCATTCCCCAAGCATCTCTATCCCCCCTATTCACTCTCTCTCCCCAATCCCCCTTTCTTCAAGTCTCTCTCTCTTTCTCTCCACTATCCCCTCCCCAAAGCATCTGTACTCTATCCCCCCCCCCCCCGAGTAAGCATCTTTTTCCCTTTTCCCCACTCCCCAGAGCAAGTGTCTATCTCTCCCCTCCCTGAGCATCTCTCTCTCCCCATCCCCCTCCCCAGAGTAAGCATCTCTCTCCCCTCTAACCCTTCCCAAAACAAGCATCTCTCTTTCTCCTCTATATCCCCCTCCCCAAAACAAACATTCTAACCATAGTGTAGCCCTTTTTTAATGAGCAGAGATGCTATAAATGTTAGACATACACAATATCTGCCCCATTTTTAAAAAAAAGCCCCCCCCCCCCCCCCACTGATGATGGCCCTCCCTGACATCCCCACCCCGATGAGCCATTATTGGAATCAGACTCCCCCCTGTGGAAGCGAAAATGGCAAGAAGGATGTCCACTACCCCCTGCTATGGCAACACCACTCCACCCCATGAGAAAAAATGGCAGAAGAGATGCACACTCCTTCCTGTCATGCCAATCACCTACCCCTCCGGCAGCAAAACGGCAAGAGGGATGTCCACTCCCTCTTGCTACCGAAGGCCCACTCCTATGCCAGGTGCCATCATCCCTGAACCTTCCCCTGCTCTCCCCCTCCCCCCCCCAAAAAAAAAAGGCATGCAGGATGCCTACGCCCTCCCACCACCAGATTCTGCCTGAACCCCCGTACATTTTTTTGAAGATGGAAGCAGGAGGGAAGAATGGTCCCTCCATCTTCATGGTCCTTCGATCCAAAATAGCGGGCCTTCCCTCCTTGGTGCATCATGTGATGCACGAGGAGGAGGCCCAAGGCCCTAATTGACTCAGATACCTAAGGTCCCAAGGAGGGAAGGCCCGCCATTTTGAATCAGCTGGCCTTGAAGGTGAAGGGACTGTGCTTCCCTCCTGCTTCTGTCTTCATAAAAAGGAATGGGGTGGGGTTCAGGGGAGCATCCGGTGGTAGGAGGGCATCCCTCCTGCCTTTTTGGGGGAGGGGGTAAGTAGAGGGGAGGGGATGGTTCAGAGGGGGCACCTGGCACAGGAGTGGGCCTTCGATGGTAGGAGGAAGTGGGCATCCCTCCTGCTGTTTTGCTTTCACAGGGGTAAGGTAGTAGGCATTTTTTCTTGAGTGGGGGGTGGGGTCACCATGGCAGGAGAGAATGGGCATCCCTCCTGCCAATTTTCACTAGCATGTGGAGGGATTCCCAGTGCCACGTTCGTTATAGCTCATTGGGGAAGGCAGTCATCTGCAGGGTAGAGGGCTTTTTTTTTTAATGGGGCAGATATTATGTGTGTGTAATATAATGTTTCCTGAACAGCTGAGTGGCAGGAGGCACTTCTCTGCCTCTCTCCTGTTCAGCCTTTCCCTGCCAGCTCTGCGCATGTGTGAGAGTCGCTCTCACATCGATGAATCGGACGAAAGAGTCAGGGATTACATTGAACCTCCACATGAATTATTTGCCCTGATTTCTTTGTTTTCACAACCTCTGTCACTGTAATCACACTGCAGAACAAGAACAGTAGGGGAAGGGACTGGAGAGAGGGGAAGGAGAGTAAGAATGGGGAAAGGACAACAGTGAGTGAGTGAGGGAATCAAACGGGTTGTGGGTTGTGTGGGAGAGAAAATTATGTGATCTGAGTGAGGGGATTGAAGAAACTAAGATATGAATGAGAAGACCAGTATGCAGGGCAATGAGACAATCAGATGGGCAATGAGTGAATGGAGGGTATTGGAAGGAATGGGCTGGGGAGGAAGAGAAAAAAAGAGTAATGAGAACATACAATGCTGCTCCTTTCCTTATTCCATATGAGGAGACCATGGAAAGTGAGAAATGACAGTTAGAAATGACACCAGTCTGCTCCCGTCCCTCCAGGCAGTTGATTCTGATTGGAAGAGCAGACCTATGCCTTATTGGCCATTGAAGAGGAGAAGATAGCATTACAGGAGAGGACAGTTTTCTAGTGAGAGAGAACATAAGAACATAAGAAATGCCTTCACCAGATCAGACCCTAGGTCCATCTAGTCCGGCGACCCGCACACGCGGAGGCCAAGCTAGGTGTTCTCTAATGAACACCTTGTTCACCCGTGTCCCTCAATGTGATTTGCATGAAGATGTGCATCCAACTTGCCCTTGAATCTCAGAATGGTGGTCTCTGTCACAACCTCCTCCGGGAGAGCATTCCAGGCGTCCACCACTCGCTGTGTGAAGCAGAACTTCCGGATATTAGTCCTGAGTCTGCCTCCCCTAAGTTTTAGTCCATGACCTCTTGTTCGAGTCACTGTTGACAATGTGAATAACGAAGATTCTTGCTCCATTTTGTTGAAACCTTTTAGTATTTTAAAAGTCTCTATCATATCCCCTCGCAGCCTTCTCTTCTGGAGGGTAAACAATCTCAGTTTTTCGAGGCGTTCTTTGTAACTCAAATTCTTCATACCTTCTATTAGTTTTGTGGCTCGTCTCTGCACCCTCTCTAGTAGGGTTATATCCTTCTTTAGGTAGGGAGACCAGTGTTGGACACAGTATTCCAAGTGTGGTCTGACTATTGCTCTATAAAGCGGCATTATGACATCCGCCAATCTACTCGTGATGCCCTTCTTTATCATGCCCAACATCCTGTTTGCTTTCTTTGCCGCCGCTGCACATTGAGCCAACGGCTTCAGGGTCCTGTCTATCAGAACCCCCAGGTCCCTTTCTTGTTCGCTCTTGCCCAATGTTACACCTAACATTTTATATTCTTGTTCTTTGTTTTGCCTGCCCAGGTGCATCACTTTGCATTTTTCTATATTAAATTTCATCTGCCACTTTTCCGCCCATTTCTCCAGTTGGTTCAAATCTCTTTGAAGTGCATCTCTGTCTATTTGCGACCCAACTGCCCGACATAGTTTTGTGTCATCTGCAAACTTGATTATGTTACTTGTTGTTTCCTCTTCTAGGTCATTTATGTAGCTATTGAACAAGATGGGCCCAAGAACCGATCCCTGGGGCACGCCGATCGTCCCTTCTCCCAGTCCGAGAACTTCCCATTTATGCTCACCCTCTGCAATCTGTTTTCCAGCCATTTGCCTATCCATCTTAGTATATCCCCTTTTATTCCATGTCTTTGTAGTTTCCTCATGAGACTTACGTGTGGTACCTTGTCGAATGCTTTCTGGAAGTCCAAGTATACGATATCCACCGGTTCTCCACTATCAATATGTTGGTTCACCTTCTCAAAAAATTGAAGCTAATTTGGCAAACATGACTTCCCCTTCCTGAAACCGTGTTGACTAGCTCTCATCAGGTCATGATTATCCAGGTGCTGCACTATGCTATCCTTGATTAGTGCTTCCACCATCTTCCCAGGAACCGACGTAAGACTCACAGGTCTGTAGTTTCCTGGTTCTCCCCTTGATCCCTTTTTGAAGATTGGGATGAAATTTGCTATCCTCCAGTCGTCTGGTATTTGTCCGGTTCTAATTGACAAGTTAGCTAGGGATTGTAACAGTTCTCCGATTTCTACCTTAAGCTCCTTTAGCACCCTCGGGTGAATTCCATCCGGTCCAGGGGATTTATTGCTTTTTAGTTTATCAATCTGATAGTATATCATGTCCAAATCCACATTCACTGTGGTGAGGCTTTCCTCAATTTCGCCCTTGAATACTCTCCCTGGTTCAGGTATTGTTGCAGTGTTCTCTTTGGTAAAGACAGACGCAAAGAATGAATTTAGTCTATCTGCAATCTGTTTGTCTTCCTTGATGTACCCTTTCTTTCCTAGGTCGTCGAGAGGGCCCACTGCCTCTTGTGCTGGTTTTTTTCCTTTTATATATCTAAAAAACGGCTTGAAGTTCTTGGCTTCTTGCGCAATCTTTTCCTCATAGACTTTTTGGCCTCTCTTACCACCTTGTGACATTTCTTCTGGTCAACCTAGACCTAGAAAACCATGAGGAATAGGGGAGAGTGAGACCTAAGGACTCTAGCACTAGAGGATGAATCTTGGGAGATGGGTTGAGGTAGAGGACCAAGATCACCAGGACAGACAGGAAAAAAATACAGATACAGGGGCTTCCATCTCTTTACTCTCCTCCTTAGCACAATAATCCTCCATCAGCCATTCTCACCAATGCTCAATTCCCAGCCCTCCAGTGCTCAATAAGCATTATGATGTAAAGGATGACTGGGGATAAGGCACTGGTAGGAACTACAGATGGAGGCTCACTGAGATATAGAGGCGAGTGTGAGTGAGTGAGTGTGTTGTCTGGCCCTCTCACACAATTCATTTTTACCAGGTCTGGTCTCACCTCCCACCCTCTTCCACAATTCCACATCTTTCTTGTCTAAAAATTGAACCCCATTTACAATTGTAGATAACACTTTATTATGACTTTCTCAGAAAGCAATGTCCTCATGAAAAACAGATTCCACCAAGCTCCAGTGACATGAAACATGTTAAAAGAAGTGCCAGGACAGGGCACACTTCCAAGACAATTTTGTTTTCCTTCCAGAAATAAATCATACAATCCAATTCACAAAGCTATTTATTTTTTTCTTTTTTAACACATCACAGCCAAGAATAATATCAAAATGCTACATGATCAGAAGCCAAAATACAGTAAGTACACCATTATACTTCTGGGGCAGGAATCTTTTCAAAGAAAGCTTTCCTTCTTTTACAGAAACAATAGAATTGAAATGTTCCCTTGCTGTCAGTTCTTGTTCATTTCCACACCAGTTTACAAAGTGAGGTTGTATACAGCTGCAGAGTGAATGATCAACAGCTTCTCCCCGCTGCAGCCTGCTTTCTAAGCTCTCTAATGACATCACTATCATGGCTGCATTCCCAACTCAGTTTTGAGATCTTTCCCAGCTTAGTAAATCTAATTGCAACCCCCCTCCTTTTTTTTTTTTTCTTTAAATATACATATTGGTGAGAATAAACTGAGAAAAAGATGGAGTGCGTTGACAGCATAGACTAGAATGGTGTCTAACTGAAGAACTGGCAATGAAAATTCCAATTTTATTGTGCTCCCACATCAGTATAAAGTGTGGGACCTAGAAAAGCAGTACATTGAACAGGTTGGTTGATTAGCACTTACAAAGCTCTTCTCACAAATTCTGTTGTTGTGGAAGACCATTTATTCAGGCTATAATGCATCATCAATGTGAATAAAGCTTCATGATGCTGCTATACAAAATTTCCTTTGCACAGGAAGTCACAAATTGAATGAACTTTTAGAAAGAAAGGAGGTAGTTTAGTTTTAAGACCCCTTTGGCATCTAGAAGTATGAAAACTTGATTTTAAGGATTAGGGGGAAGTCAGTAAACACAATTTCTTGATTATTATATGGAAAATGTTCAATTAAAAAAAGTGATACCTTTTTATTGATTTAATACATTTCTTGACCAGCTTTCAAAAGCTAAAATTATTTTCATCAGGTCAAAGCATAAAATACCCATGTGAAAGGAAAAGATGTTGCCTGAACATACAAGAGAATCTTAGGAGTCATTTTATTAACATGTTTTAAGCAATGAAACGACAATCTAAAACTATGGCACTTGCAGTTAGACACCTCTTTGTATGCATATATGTCCCAAAATATAACATGTGTTAAGCACCTTACACACTATTCTAAAAAGGCTAAGTGCTATAGTGTACATATGGGAGGAGCATAGGTTGAGTTCCTAATTATGTACATAATTTACTGCAGTGTTCTTCGATGCAAGGCTTGGAGACCAAGAGCAGCCCTTAGAGATCTCTGGGATAGCCCCAATTGTCCTTCTGGTGTTTTTCTGCTACTCTGCCTCTCTATCCAGGCTTAGGATACAAAGAAGAAAATGGATGAGGGGGGACGGGGGAAGAGCTGTGTGCTTGAAAGACAAGGTATTTCTTAAAAGACAAAAGAGAGTGCATTTAAAAATGCTCACAACCTTGAGGATTCCCCCTCTCTAAATAAAGTTTGAGGCTGGGATGGTAGGGATGGATGTCATTGATACACACTGGTCAGCAGTGTTATGGCCCATATGGGAAGATATCTGGTGATTCTCCTTCAGCTCATTAGAATTCAAAGTGGCCCCAGCTTAAAAATTAATTAAAACCACTGACTTGCTATAAGTTTCACCTGCATTTAGGTGCCCACAGGTACACCATGTTTATGGCTGATGTAACTGCAGGCACCTAAGTATAAGGTGCAATGATACTGGGTTATACTAACATTCTATAACAGAATCTGGGTGTCCAGATGCCATTATATAATAGGTTCTCACTGCATGTCATCAGGGCATCTGCAAGGAGGCAACCATGCACAGAACTGCTGCTCTAATGTGGGAAGTAGAGCACACTAGCAGTTAACAAGGCAGCTTGCCACTTAGCACATGCTAATTTCTTTGTTAACTGCACTGCATGAAAAGGGGCAGGGAATGCATGGTTACTTAGCTGATCTGCATTATTTGCCTTAGTAACTAACACCATCTCACTAGGTGGCATTAAGGATTTCCTCATTATCTAAAATTCAGTTTAAACACTTAATACATATAGGAGAGAATTCTACAAATGGCTCCCAAAAAATTGGGTGCTAAGCTAGTATTCTATAATGACAGAGCTGGTCGCCAAATCTGATATAGAATACTAGCATAAATTTGCAATTTGACGCCAAAATGCAGGCAAAACTGTGCCCGCCATGTCTTTGACTGGACTTGGTGTAAATGCTGCTTAAAATTAGCAACTGGGTGCATAAATTCAACTATTCGATACAGCATGAGCTGAAATAGTCATAATGCTCGTGACCTGCCCAGACCCCTCCCCTGGGAACTCGGCCTTTGCAGTTATGTGCTAGATTGTTTAGATGCCAAGTTACAGAAAAGTGCCTAAGTGCATTGTAGTGCCTAACTGTCCTTTCAGCCCTGTTTTGGTGCCTAACATCCATTAACTCCACTGCCACACCAAACATGTGGTACATTGTACAGAATTACCCCAATACTGTCCCTGTGTTAGCTGTATGGAAAGATTCTGGACATCTTTCCTAACAGCTACCTCAGAGGCTCTGCAGTTACTATACATTAATTTTTACAACTAACACACAATAAAAAGTTTAAAACATGTTTTAGCACATTTTAGTAAAGTGGTGTGGAAGCCACCACCACATTTTTGAAAAGCCTTCGAAGACAACATAATTCAGATCTGATCTGAAGAAGAAAAAGTTAATCAAAAATGTATTAAGTTAGTCCAATAAAAAAGGTATCATCTTATTTTTTTTTCCTTGTTTTATTTATTGCCACATTTAATAATGGGGCCTCATTGACTGCACTATGCAGATGGCATGAATGGGAAGAGAGGAAGACTGATATATTAGAGGCACTAAATTATGACTAATAGACAAATTACAGTTCATTACTTTTGTGCTAGCTTTGAAGCATCTGATCACTGACTTCCTAAGGGTGTGTAACCCTTCAAAAGATGTCAGAGTGGTCTTGCAGACTGTACTTTTTCTTGAAAAAAACTTCCTAAAAGGAGATAATGATGTTATTTTAAATTTCAATTACTTTTCTAGCTGTACAAATTGCTACTAAAAATCACAGAATATGAAAAAGGATGTTATATTACAACATTAAGAACAGTCAGCTCCCAATGGATTTGCTTCTGGCATCACCCCAGATGTAAATTTGTGGTGTATTTGAACCAAAGTTTAAGTTGCGGCTCTTGAACAAATATTCCCAAAATAGATCTGACACAAGCCTTGGCATGAACAATGTTGTTGATACTTCATCATGTGCCCTTTTTCCAAATGTAATAACTTTGTACTAGTTTGAAAAGACAAATTTGTCTTTGCAATTTTTTAAAGCTGAAAATAAAGATGATATGAATGTACTAATACTACTAATTGTCAGCCTAGCATTGCTAGCAGTCAGCATTTTTGGTTGGCCTAACCAATGTCAACAGAGGCCTAAATGCTCCTGCACAGAATTCACATATATTAAGCATCCAGCCAGACTGGATTGTTTATCAAAAAGATATGCTACTTGAAAGGGACAAAGGGCTAGATTCACTAAGCAAACCGATCGTGTACCGATCGGTTTGCGATCACTTTCTGACTACGGCTCGATTCACTAATCTTCCTCCAGACCACATCCGCACCCGATCCGATCTGTGCATGCAAATGAGTAAAAAGGCATGTAAATTTCTTAAGGCATTGATTGATTCATGAAACCATTTCGTCCAAACCAACTGGCCTTTCCGAATCAAAAAGTTTTGACTGCTGAGGACCAGTCACTTTACATCCTCGCCGACTATTCATGCCTAGCAACTGCCGCGTGCATGTTAAGAACCCCATTAAAAATTTATATCTACACCGCACAAAATCCAAAATATATCTAAACTTTAAATATATATAAACTTTCATGTACATAAGTGTTAGAAATCTTTTTTTGATTTTTTGGGGAATTGAGCATGGGTAATTGGACGCCAGCGCACTCATAAAGCTGCAGTTGCCAATTAAGCTGCTAGCTTTCGCTCAAGGTGTGAAAAATAACAAAAACATGGAAATGACGCATAACGCAAGGTTTACCAAAATAATTATTTATTGCTTTTATTTTTCCATCATGGACTTCAAAAGGCTAGTTGCGTTAGCGGGAGGTCGTTATAGTTGCCAAAATGCTGGCCTTCTGATAACGATCTCAGCTCGATACTTCGAAGCTCCCCAATATATACCATCAGTCCAGTTTGACATCATTGGCCGTCAGCCAATTCAATAACAGAGGCTGTCCTAAAATTTGGACAAAGAACTTTTCTTGAACATGGAATATAAGTTCCAGAAACCATATTTTTTGTTTACATTCATTTCTGAATATACATAAACATTTTATTATTACATATTCAATATTCTTTTTGTCCTTCTCAAAATTTATTTCAGACAGTTTGTCTATGTAACCTGCTGAAAAGTTCTTAGCCCGTCCTGTCAGTATCAGACAAAGGATGAGGGATATTTCCCCCTCCCTTCTCTGAACTTTACAGAAACTGACACATTCCTAAATGTGGGCTACCAATGCCCCCCTTCCTATGCTAGAGACTGATACAGCAGTTTCTGACTCTAATTATTTCCAGATGTTGCTTTAGGATTTTTCCTTAGTGTTCCTTATATAAAACATTTCACTTTAAATACAAATTCATTCATATATATCTTTCATCCATCCATTCATTCGTCCGTTCGGTCGGGGCCCCTTCCATACATATTTAATTCATGAAAACTTTCTCTATTATGCCCAGTATACCCAGCTCAAGCCCATCTGGTATCAATTAGAACCACGAGGGAAGCTCAAGGCGGGCAAAAACCTGAACAAAGACTAGGGATATAGGCTGAACACAAAATGGAGTAAAGCCAAGCAGAAGACACAGAAAAACAGAGAACAAAAGAGAGAAAGAAACATGGAGGTAGTTTCATACCTCTAAAAATGTATTCTGATTTCCCCTATGGTCTGGCTTAATAGCAAAGTACATTAAAAAATATTATTATGCTTTTCCTTAATATTTATCTGTAGTGTGTTTTTCTGGCCTTGGCTATATCCATATTCAGATTTTTATTCACCAATTTTTCGTACGCTTCTATTGGGTGTGGCCTTAACTAACACATATGCTTGTATCTAACTAGAGTTACCCAGAATAATACGAAAAGCAGGTATTTTTGTAGAAAAACTCCACAAAATACTGCACTATTATGTCCTGACGTCCATTCCATTACCGTCCCATAGACATCGCCCCCTACTGGCCACGAGCCACTATTCCTCAGAATGCGAATAGCGAGCGCTGAAGTGAATCTCAGATTTGTAATGCGTATGGCGAGAAAATCACGGATTAACCCCGTGCTCTCCTTGCGCATTGTACATTTCATATATCAATGCCAAATTTTAAAGAAAATCAAAAATAACTTTTAAGGATCGAGGAGATTACGCCTCGGAGACATAAGCAGCCGATGCTGATGTATGAATAGGGCTAGAGGCTGTAGATCGAAGCTCCAGAAGCTTGGTGGAGGAACCTCGATGCACTCTCAAAGACTCTGCTCCTTGTTTAGAATGTGAGGATTCTCGTCGAGGCACTCACAAAGAATCTGCTCCTTGCTTTTCATGCTTGGATGGCAGACCAGACACTCACAGAGACTCTGCTCCCTGCAAAGAGTGTGGAAGCTCAGACTGGGGCAAAGGAAGCGGCTTGACCTCGCAGGAGTCTGCTGAATGCCCAGGCTGGATAAGTGGAAACAGTTTAGGTCCCATGTTAGTAAGAAACTGAATAAACTGCTTCTCTAACATGGTCTGGAAAGAAGCCGGCAAGGATGGATCCACATCTGAAACCAGACCACCTGCTTTGGCTGGAGGTTCTTTCGAGGTAGAGTGAGTGTGTTTCGACTTAGAAGTCTTGGACACTTTAATCACCACCGTTGGAACCGACTGCTGAGCTATCTGACCTGAGGAAACAGGGGAAGATACAGCAGATGACATCGAAGCAAGAGCTGCTGCAAACGACGAGAGTCTGATGAGACTCGAGGTGGAAGTAGGAGGCGCAGGAGGAGCCTCGATGGAATTCGAGGCCGAAGATGCTTTCGAAGTCGAGGGATCAGTTTGAAACTCCATCTCGAAAAGCTTGTCCACCAGAATGCAACGACGCTTGAAAGCACGAGGCTGAAGAGTTTGGCAAGGCAGGCACGACCTAGGATGATGTTTCGGCCCAAGGCACTTGAGGCAGCGTCCGTGAAGGTCCGTGAGAGAGATCGCGCGCTGACACTTGCTACACCTCTTAAAGCCTGTAGCAGGCCGGGACATAGATGGAAAAATAGCCGCCGCAAAGTCAAAGCCCTCGAGCTGCGGCCGAGCAGCCTGTCCCAGAAAACGAATGGAAGAAGAAAATTTTTTTTTTTTTTTAACTAAAATAAAATAAATAAAATAAAACAGCAATTCGTGAAGAAAAAACACAAACCACGGTTGAGAGAAGACACAAAGTGAACGAAGTTAAACGCAGAGAAAAACTGAGAACTGAGGAGACGCGCCCTGTGCTGGGCGGGAAGGCACTCGTGCATGTGCGGTGCGGGCGACTCAAAACTTCGAGTTTCTTCAAGCAACTCTGCTTGTGAGGCGTCCGCAACCAGGCTCCGTCAATGATGTCACCCATATGTGAGAATACCTGCCTGCTTGTCCTGGGATAATCCCACTACCACTGTGGCGCTGCTGCCAGAGTATGAAAACAAACGTGCGCCTACAAAACACAGGAAGGCACCAGTTCCATCAACGGAGCTCTATTCATACACCTGAAGCCCTTTACTGAATAAACTACATACAAATGTAAATTTACTTGTTAGTCGCTAAACCAGGGGTATCAAAGTTCCTCCTTGAGGGCGGCAATCCTGCCGGGTTTTCAGGATTTTCCCAATGAATATGCATGAGATCTATTAGCATACAATGAAAGCAGTGCATGCAAATAGATCTCATGCATATTCATTGGGAAAATCCTGAAAATCCAACTGGATTGCGGTCCTCGAGGAGGGACTTTGACACCCCTGCACTAAACCATTACCACTACTCTACAAAAGATATCGTTTAATAAAAAACCACAGTTACTTACAGGTGTTATCCAGGGATAGCAGGCAGATATTCTCACATGTGGATGATGTAATCCAAGGAGCCCAGATGCCGGCAGCCTCGCAAGCAGACTTGCTTCTAAAACTTTAAGAAAGTTTGCAACTGCCGCACCGCACATGCGCGAGTGCCTTCCCGCCAGACGTAGGGTGCACGTCTCCTCAGTTCAGATAGCTAGCTAAGAAGCCAACCAGGGGAGATGGGTGGGTTGTGATAATATCTGCCTGCTGTCCCTGGATAACACCTGTTACGGTAAGTAACTATGCTTTATCCAAGGCAGCATATTCTCACATGTGGGTGACCTCCAAGCTAACCAGAATAGGATGGTGGGAGTGTTGGCAATTTAGGAGAATAAATTTTCTTGTAAAACTGCCTGGCCAAAATGGCCATCCTGTCTGGAAAAAGAATCCAGACAATAATGAGAGGTGAAGGTATGAATCGAGGACCAAGTGGCAGCTTGGCAGCTTTCCTCAATAAGAGTGGATCTAAGGAAAGCTACTGATGCCATCATGGCTCTGACTTTGTGGGCTGTGACTCGACCCTGTAGCATAGTACTGTGGCATAGACCCTGGCCGGATTGGTTGTTTTCAAGGAAGACCCAACAAGAAGAGATTGATGGGATAATTGAGAATTTTCAAATCCCGTACAATGAACCATTTGATATCGAGATTCCAGTTTCGCTGGCACAGCAGGAAAGGAATATGGTGTAGCAAGATTTATTTTGAAAGTTTGAGTGGGAATGCCATTCATGGGTAATTTTAATGAATCCGCATGAGATTGAGGTATACCCAGTTCTTCCAAATACTCTTTAGAGCAGGGGTGCCCAACACGTCGATCGCGATCGACCAGTAGCTCATGAAGGCAACGCGAGTCAATCGCGGAGCCCATTCCAGGCTCCGTGATAGACTCGTGTTGCCGTCCTGATCTACCAGGCCGATCAGCCTTCCTCTCCAGTGTTCTCTCTAGGGCCTTTTAGTTGGGCGGTCCGCCCAGCTGTCATCTGCTGCTGCCGCCGCTGCTGAACATTTAAAAAAAACAAAAAAAAAAACGGCTTGGAGATTTCAGCCCATAGCGAACTTATGCTCCGTGGCTCTAACGTGTGCGTGCCGGCTTCCCTTCTCTTCCCTCCGAAACCGAAAGTTACGTCCAGGGGGGGGAGAAGGGAAGCCGGCACGCACATGTTGAGAGCCCTGAAGCAAGCGTTCGCTATGGGCTAAGGCGGGAGACAGGTTAGTGAAGCATTTACTCTTCTTGCTGCCGGGTCCTGCCTACTTTCTGTTTCCGCGAAGGCAGGACCCGGCAGCATTTCCCCCAATAGGTCGATCGCGATCTTGGGCCGATCAGCCTTCCTCTCCCCGGCGGCAGAATTGACGTTGGGGAGAGGAATGCTGGCCGGCCGAAGCAGGGAGAGCTTGGGGTGTCGTCGGCTTTCGGGCCTGTTATTGGTGGCGGTTTGGGGCCTGTTATTGGTGGCGGTTTGGGTCCTGATTCCCGATGGCAGTGGCTTGGGGGAGGGCAGGGAGAAAGAAAGAAAAAGGGCAGGAATGGAGACAGAAGGAAAGAAGAGAAACAGAAAAAAAAGAAAGGGAGGCAGAGAGAAAGAAAGGGCAGGGAGAGAGGAAGGAAAAGTTGGGAGAGGGAACGAGGTCTGGAGGAGAGGAAGCATACAGACTAAAAGTAGGGAAGAAAGATTGGATGCACAGTCAGAAGAAGAAAGTGCAACCAGAGACTCATGAAATCACCAGACAAGGTAGGAAAAATGATTTTATTTTAAATTTAGTGATCAAAATGTGTCTGAATTTATATCTGCTGTCTATATTTTACACTAAGGTCCCCTTTTACTAAACCGCAATAGAGTTTTTAGGGCAGGGAGCCTATGAGCGTCGAGAGCAGCGCTGGGCATTCAGCGCAGCTCCCTATGCTCTAAAAACTGCTATCGTGGTTTAGTAAAAAGGGAGGGGGGTATATTTGTCTATTTTTGTATGGTTGTTACTGAGGTGATAGTGCATAGAGTCATCTGCTTTGGCCTCTTTGAAAAACCCTGGAATAGGAATGATAATTAACATTTTCTATGCGTACAGTGTGCGTTGTGTTTTTTTAAAATTTTATTATTGGTAGATCATTTTGACTTGGTCATTTTAAAAGTAGCTCGCAAGCCCAAAAAGTGTGGGCACCCCTGCCTTAAAGTATGTTGAATCAGACTGCAAATGGATGTTAAGATCTTTACCCATTTGGCATAAAAATTGAGTAAAGGACATCGAAGCAGAAGAGGGGAGATCCCGTTGAGTCAAAGGCAACCAGGAACCCCTCGAAGTATGTCTCATGGCAGAGACAGAAGGTGAAGCCGCTGTAGAATATTGATACCTGAGATCTGAATCCATAGGCAAAAAAGAACCAGCTGGTGATGAAAAAATACATGAGAAAGACTCAATTGACGAAAGTGGTTCTGTCGTAGATTTCCTCGAGAAGGAAGATGACTGCTTCGAGGATTGGCTATGCCTCGAGAAACAAGGTCCGTCTCAAGAAGAGGACCTGGGTCTCAATGAATATCTCGACAGATGGTGTGGAGATGAATTGTGCCTCAAAGAACGAGGTAGTGATCTCAAATGCAGTGTCAATGAGGAATGTCGAGGAGTCGTCGCCCTGTGCCTCGAAGAAGGCATTGCCTTATGCGTAGAGGTAGGGCTGGAAGTTGGAGATCAAAGTCGAGACACTGATAAGGACTCAGCTCCTTGTGCAGATGTATCTTGAGGAACTAACTCGCAAAGAATCAACTCCTTGCATAGAGTGTGTAGATTGATCTTGAAGCACTCTGAAGGACTCAAACTCCTTGTATAGAGCGTATTGTCGTTCCTGGAGGCACTCTCAAGGACTCGACTCCTTGTACAGAGTGTGTTGGTTTTTCTCAAGGCACTCTCAAGGACTTGACTCCTTGTACAGAGTGTGTTGTTTTTTCTCGAGGCACTCTCAAGGATTCAACTCCTTGGACAGAGTGTATTAGTTTTACTAAGGACTCGACTCCCCTTGTATTACTGCTGAGTGCTCAGGCTGGCCTGTAGGAAGCAGGGTCGAGGCAGAAGTTAATTTGGAAAGCATGTTACCAAACTCCTGATGCAGAATAAGTTCCAACATACTCTGCAAAGCCGATACTGAGACCACTGGAGCTGGTACAATTGGTGTGGCTATAGACTCTGAGGAATACGACCTCAAGAGTGTTGCCTCGATTTCGAGACACATATCCTAGATATCCTCAGACCCACAGAACTCACTGGATCTAGAGGTGGCATGTCCATAAGGGCTGGCTTAGCAATCGTAGCTGATGGAGACACAAAGGATAACAGAGCCCCAGGGGAAGAGATAGCTGAGCTCCCTGAAAACTAAGGCTTCCCCATCGAGGAAAGTTTGATCAAGGTCATTGAAGATTTTGACCCCAGAGAAAAGGCTTCGAAGTCGAGGTCGGGGCAGGAATAGGATTCAAGGCCTTAAGCAAAGACTGATCCATTTCTGGACTCGACGACATCAATTCTTAAGTGTAGCACAGCAAGCGTCCGACTCCAAACGTGTTCAGGCTACACTTGGTAACCCTGTGACCGGCCAGGACTGGAATGAAACATGGGTGCGGCAAAATCAAAGCCCACAGGCTGAAGCGGCGAGTAGGCCCTGCCATGAAACAAAGAAAATAAGAAAGAAACTACATATATACTTTTTTTTTTTTTAAATGAAACGTGCAATTAAACACAGTTACCCTGTAAAGAAAATATACAAGCCGTGGTGAGAGAAGGCACGAGTAGAACTAAGCCTAGCGCAGAGCGTTGAAAGGAGTGGCTTGTCGGCTTCGCTGGAAACTGAGAACTGAGGAGACGCTGAGGAGACACGTGCCCTATGTCGGGCGGGAAGTCACTCGCACATGCGCAGTGCTGCAGTCGCGAACTTTCTTAAAGTTTTACAAGCAAGTCTGCTTGCAAGCTGTCCGCATCCGGGCTCCGTGAATGATGTCACCAACATGTGAGAGTTTGCTGCCAGCTTGTCCTGGGATAAAACATATTCCTTCTGTAGACTCACACTGAACCTGCAGCTCCAAAACCAGAAACCAGAAAAGAAATTCAAATAAACCATATACTCACAACTTTGTTGATAGTGCTGGCAGATGCTGGTTGCTTAGCACTATGAGGGCAGAAATGTTTAATAGCCACTGTGGTCTCTTTTTTTTTTTACAGTGAAGGGAAAGAAAAAAAACTGAGACCCAGTCAGACCCTCTATCATGGGAGGGAGGGTGAGGGAAAGACCTGGGAGGGCACAGATGTAACACCTAAAGCCGGCACTGTTTAGACGGACACCCCTCTCTCACTGAAGAGAAACCTCAACAGGAGAAATAGAATTGCCGTCTCACTGAAGAGAAACCTCAACAGGAGAAAATAATTGCCCAGTCACAGCCAGAATCCAGGAGTTAGGTGAATAGCAACCATTACCTGCTGGGAGATAAAGCATACTGAAGATGCAAGAGGCGTGCCTGCCAATAGGACCACCTGTTATAATCAGTTTCTCTATCTCCACCTACTGGAAGATGTGTGCTATCCCATTGGTCTCTGGATTCATCTGCTGATGTTGCTAAGGCAAAAAAAAAAAAAAATATATATATATATATATATATATGCATACATAAATACATACATACATACATACATGTGGAGGGGCATAATCGAAATGGACATCTAAGTCCGTTTACGTCCATCTCGCAAGTCGTCCAAAGTAAAAAAAAAACAGCTTAAGACACATTTTCAAAAGATATGTCCAACTTTTTTTTCGTTTCGAAAATCATCTAATTATACGTCCTGCCGATCTGATCGTCCAAGCCACTACATCGTCTATCTTTATACCACATTTTCATCCAACTTTCCGTCCAAGTCCAAAACACCTAGAACAAGCCCTGTTGGACGTGGGAGGGGTATGCAAAGTGATGGACTGCACACCCAGACATGCCACCTAAAAAGCGGGGTACCTTACAGGGCACTGCTGTGAACTTCACAAAAAGGGTGCCAGGTCTTCTCCTCCCTACGGCTCCCTTATAGGTTACAGTGAGCCCCCCAAACCACCTCCAGAATCCCCTAGACCCACTTATCTACCACCCCAATAGCCCTTATGGCTGCAGGAGCCACTTATATGCCAGTACAAAAGGGTTTTGGGGGTGTATAGGGGAGTGCACATGTTTAAATATTAATGCAGTGATTACAGGGGCTTATGGGCATGGGTCCTCCTCTCCATGAGTCCCTAACCCACCCCCAAGACGACATAAGCTGCCTCTGGGCTGGACGACTAGGCTTTCCTATGCCAGGCGGCCAGGTGATAATAATAATAACTTTATTTTGTATACCGCCATACCCAGAGAGTTCTAGGCGGTTCACAACAATTAATTAAGATTACAAACGAAGATAACATTGGAATTAACAATTTTTGGAATGTACATGTCATTGAAGTTAACAGGAATTAACAATTTTTGGAGTGTACAGGTCAATGAAGTTGACAGGACTATACAAGAACTGAAGCAGAACGAGACTTAGGGGTGATCGTCAGTGAGAGCATGAAGACTGCCAATCAAGTGGAGCAAACTTCATCCAAGGCAAGGCAAATCATAGGTTGCATACGCAGGAGTTTCGTCAGCCGTAAGCCTGAAGTCATTATGCCATTGTATAGATCCATGGTGAGACCCCCACCTGGAATACTGTGTGCATTTCTGGAGACTGCATTACCGTAAGGATGTGCTGAGACTGGAGTCAGTCCAGAGAATGGCCACCTGGCTGGTCTCGGGACTCAATGATCTCCCGTACGAGGAACGGCTGGATAAGTTGCAGCTGTGCTCACTCGAGGAACCCAGAGAGAGGGGTGACATAATTGAGACATTCAAGTATCTCACGGGCTGCATCGAGGTGGAAGAAGATATCTTCTTTTTCAAGGGTCCCGCGGCAACAAGGGGGCATCCATGGAAAATCAGGGGCGGGAAACTGCACGGGGACACCAGGAAATTCTTTTTCACTGAAAGGGTGGTTGATCGCTGGAATAGTCTTCCACTTCAGGTTATTGAGGCCAGCAGCGTGCCTGATTTTAAGGCCAAATGAGATAGACACGTGGGATCTATTCACAGAGAAAGGTAGGGGAGGGTCATTGGGGTGGGCAGACTAGATGGGCCGTGGCCCTTATCTGCCGTCTATTTCTATGTTTCTATACAAGAGTGTACAATAGGAATATACAAGAGTATACAATAGGAGGGTAAATTTTTTTTACAGGGAAAAAATACCGGTCAGAAAATTAATTGGTTTGGTGAGTACAGTAGGGGGGGAAGGTGGAGGTTCATGTGTATTGAAGGTACAGTAGGAGGGGAAGGTGGAGGTTCATGTGTATTGAAGGGAGTAGAAGCAGCGAGGGGGAGTGTTATGGGTTCTGTCTGTGGAATAAGTGAGTTTTGAGTTTTTTTCTGAAGTCAAGGTAGGTGGGGGCGTCAAGTACAATTTGGGCAAGCCATGGGTTTAGTTTGGCTGCCTGGAAGAAGAAGGTTTTGTCAAGGAACCTTTTGAGGTGACATAATTTTAGGGAGGGGAAGGCAAACAGATGAATTCTGCGAGTTCTTATTGTTGTGATTTAATTTAAAGTGGGGGATGAGGTAGCTTGGGGATAGACCAAACACAGTTTTGTAGCTGAGGCATGCGAACTTGAATAGTACTCTGGATTCAAATGGTAGCCAGTGCAGTTTATGGTAGAAAGGGTTGATATGTTCCCATTTGTTTAAGCCAAACTGGAGGCTGAATTTTAAAGTTATGATTAAAATTTTTATGGGGGGGGGCTGGTGATCACTGGGGTAGTGTGTGGGGGTCTGTTTTATGTGTTTGCAGTGCTTATCTGGTGACTTTAGGTGGGTTTTACATGGTCTAAGTCACAACGTCCAAGTTCCATCTAGGCTCTGTTGTAAAACTTTCAGTTATACATGCTGTACCACTAAGTCTAAGCCGGTCCACGTCTCGCCCAACTCCCACCCTCGACACGCCTTTGGTCATTCAGCGGCACTATGAAGGCCTAGGTCATTTAGAAATATGTCCAAAACCCGTTTTTGTTATTGGCACTTGGACATTTTTGAGAAATGTTCGTCCAAGTGCCGACTTAGGCCGGTTTTTGGACGTTTTTCTCTTTCGATTATGTGCCCCATACAGTATATACATATATGCCATTGACTCATGTTCGAATCCTAGGAACTTGATGAATTACAGAATTCTGAATTCAGACTTCGACCTTTTTCCAAAGTTGAAACAACCTATGCGTGGATATCATTTTGCATCTCTGGAAGAGCTTTCTTCCGCCAGTACCTGAGCCAATCAGCAACTGAACAAAACGGTGTCTTGAATGGAATAATGAAGCTTCCTGGACATTGGGACTCGATCATTGTAAAGCAGGGAGATTATATTGAAGGATTGTAAAGAAATACTTGAAAAAAAAACATGTAAATTTTAAAAAATAGTGTGCATTATTTATGAAATGATCCTCGTATTTATATTTAGTGAAGAGCAACTGAAATCAGTTAACTAGTTACAGTAACTAATGTAAACTAATAAAGGTAATTAGTTACTTTTTTACAGTAACTAGCACAGCACTGCGATGAGAACATCAGGCCATCTGTGTGCTACAGCTGAGCTAAAAAGGAGTCATCCAGCAAGATAATGACCCTATACATTTGAATGATCTGCTACAGAATTGTTGAAGAAGAGATGTGTTTTGGACTGGCCAAATCAGTTATGATCTAAACCCTATTGAATGTTGGGGCAAGACCTGATGTGAGCTGTTCATGCAAGGAGGTCTTCAAATGTCACAGAGCTGAAAACATCCTTTATAAAAGAATGCACCAAAATCCTCAAGAGTTTTGAGGCTAATAGTTATGGAAAATGTTTAGTTGAAGTTATTGCTGCAGAAGATGCCATCGCTTACTGAACAAAGGATTCACACACTTTTTCACACAAGGATACTTATTGTTGAGTGAATTAAAATATATCCATTTTGTCTACATTATCTTTTCAGTGGGCTTATTTCTCTCTTATCAAGAATTTATGATAAGATTCTAATCTGGTTTGGGCATAAAATTGCACTATAATACAGACCATTCAGGAGGAACTTTCTTTCAACTCTGTAGGCATATGCTGACTAATGAACCATGGGTACTCTCTTTAAACAATTCCCTCATTTTACTGCAAAACAATCTAAAAGTTTAGACATTTATACAGGAAGAGGATGGGAACTGTCGCAGGAATGGTGGCAAGCTATGATTCTTCCTATACTTTAATATTTTAGCTTCTCTTACCAAGTTAGCTTCCTAGCTATTAGAAATATATACATTCCCCTATAGTTCCAAACATCTCCACCTTTCCTCTCCTGCAAACATTCCTTCCCTACTATTTAAATTCACTATAAAGGTTTAAAAAACATCAGAATTCTTTGTTCCTTTTTACAAATCCAACCTCTTTTCCAAAAACATGAGGCAGGTAGGGGTGTAGAAGGAAAATTGAATTTTGTTTAGCACATCTTGAATGGTTTTGTTCTAATACTATTTAATACATACTAAAATAATTTAGCATTTCCTAAAAACTTCAGAGCACATTTACCCCGAGATTCTATATAGTTCGCCAAAAGTTGGGAATCCTAATTTTGGCACGTAGGGCAGATGCATGCACAAATTACTTAACAAGATGTTAATCAACAACTGGAGTCAATAGACAACAATTTGTATTTGCCCACACATTTGTCCTACTTGCTATTCTATAACATCCTTGCCAAATTTTTCTAGCATGCAATTCAAAAAAGGCATGGCTATGGGAAGGGTATGGGCAGATCAGGGACATTCATAGAAGTTAGATGTGATGTTATAGAAAGAACAGTTTCCAAAGTGGGTCCTAGAGTACCCTCTTGCCAGTCAGGTCTTCAAGATATCTACAATGAATAGGCATGAGATTGATTTGTATATATTGCCTCTATTGTATGCAACTGCCTCCATTGTATGCAAATCAATCTTGTGCATATTCATTGTGGATATCAAATCCCTGACTGGCAAGGGGGTACTCCAGGATTCACTTGGGAAACACTGTTATAGAATACTATCATTTGCATACCCAACTATCAAAAATTAGGCACCAGTATATTTATACCAGATTTCAGCAGGCAAAAATGTTGGCACCTAAAATCAGACGAAAAATCCACGCTAAAAAATTATTCTATAAAGGGCATTCAGCAAATAGAGCCCTTTATAAAAACTAGTTTAGCATGGATCTTTCTGATGCCTATACTTTGGGCACCATTTACTGAATCTGGCCCTAAGGGATAATACGTGCAGATCATTTAACATTAGGCGTCTAAGACATGTTTGCTAAGTATGAATTCTATAATGGCAATTACATGTGAATCCTCCATAATAAAGCCCTAAGCGTGCATGTGCACTTACAATGCTATGATCCCTGACAGCGTGATTTGTGACTCCATGGCTGTGTTTGATTTGCGGCGGCAGTTTGCGCCATGCGTTGGCTTGCGGCACGTGCGGCAGTGAGAGCAACAGCAGAAGGGTGTCCTTCGAGGTGCTGCGAGGTGTCCGGCTGCTACTGCTGCACAGGGAAGTGGAGGTGGAAAAGGGGCTGCTTTGGAGAGAGGGGTGTGCTGGGAGCAGGCAGCAATCTTGGTTTGCATGGGGGGCCAGAGAGAGATAGGCAGGGGGCTAGGGAGAGAGATAGAAAGACAGACAGAAAGAAGTGGAGGGGGAGAGGGAAAAGGGGCTGCTTTGGGGGGAGGGGGTGCTGGGGGGGATAGACAGCAATCTTGGTTTGCTCGGGGGGGCCAGAGAGAGATAGGCAAGGGGCCAGGGAAAGAAACAGAGAGACAAGACAGAAAGAAAGAAAGAAAGAAAGACAAGGGGCCAGGGAGAGACACAGACAGAAAGAATGACAAATAGACAGGGGCCAGAGAGACAGACAGACAGACAGCAGCCAAGGAGCAAGAAAGAAAGACAGACAGAAAAAATGACAAACAGACAGGGGGCCAGAGAGACAAACAGACAGACAGACAGCGGCCAAGGAGAGAGAAAGAAAGAAAGACAGACAGAAAGCAGCCAAGGAGAGAGAGAGACAGAAAGACACAGACAAAAAGAATTACAGACAGACAGGGGGCCAGAAAGACAAACAGACAGACAGTGGCCAAAGAGAGAGACAAAGAAAAAAAGACAGATAGACAGCGGCCAAGGAAAGAGAGAGACAGAAAGAAAGACAGACAGAAAGAGGCCAAGGAGAGAGAGAGACAAAAAGAAAGAAAGACAGACAGCGGCTAAGGAGACAGAAAGAAAGACAGACAGATGAATCTATTCTAGCACCCGTTAATGTAACGGGCTTAAAGACTAGTAATAGCATAAGCTTGCATTTGCACACTTAACTTTAAGCGTGACCACTTACACCATGTGAAAGGCTGGAGTAAATGCTTGCACATAACTGGCAGTATTCTATAATTTTAGCATATAAGTGCTCGAGATGCTCCCGACTCATCCATGCCATTCTCATGTCTGCATCCTCTAGTAGTTGATCCACCAAAGGATATACTTGCACTTACATACAAAACTGCAAATTAGAGGCAATTAACTACAATTTGTGCCTAAGTTATCAAATAAGTTATAATATGCATATTTACACAATTTTCTAACCTATGTGTGTGCTATATGCACATAGGTACCGTTTAAAGAATCTGGCTTTCGGTAGGTGCCTAGAAAAGCAGCACCTACTGCATGTTACTCAAAATTAGTTATCCAATCAAAAAACACTTGGAACAAAAACTTGCTCAACTATGGCCTAGATAATATGTATACACTCTGAGACAAGTAAAGCAAAACCAGATTTACTGATATCACTTAAAAAAGGAACCTGTGAAATTTCAAACACTCAGACACCCAAATTGGCAGATGCCTTATGGGGTATGAATATCATCTAAAAATTCACAGCTGTTTAGCCTACAATGTCGGAAGCCTTGAGAATGTCAGCAGTCTATTGTTAGGCATAGGCAATTGAAATACTGAATAGATGAAACCAGACCGCAAGAGTTTGTGAACCCCTGAGGAAGCTACAAATAGTGAAACGGCTGAGCTCCCATCGGGTTAAGTGCTTTTGCTTCACGTCTGAGTATTGTATTTTTCCAGCATTTTTCAGTGAAAGAGCCTAGTATGGGCTCTCTGTGAATTTATGATGATATTCATACCCCATAAGGCATCTGTCAGTTTGGGTGTCTGAGTGTTTGAAATTCACAGGTTCCTTTTCTCCGAGTGTATACATATTAACTCAAAATTAGTTGCCATTTTTAAAATTGCACCTATCAGCACCTAAATCAGCTTAGGTACCAGTAGGCATGTATACCTTAGGCGCTGGTATATTAAAACAAGGATTTTCTTGGCCTAAGATACTGGCACCTAACTGAATCCACACCCAAACTCTGTCTCAAATACATCCCACACCATGCCTACTTGCTGGTAGGTGCCTCGGTCTAGATGCATATTGAAGTGATATGCGCCCACTGGCTAATCAATTTTTAAGTGTTTTCTAATGTCATTTTCAATTATTAGTGTCAATTAAAAAAATGTAGCCACCTAAATTGGCTAGGCATGCCAATCTAGGAACCTAACTTGAGACATCTTTTATGGAATCAGAGCCATGGAGGGCCATAATAAAAAGAAATGTCTTAAGTCCGTTTTGGGCCTAAGTCGCAAGTCGCCCAAAGTCAGACACGGGAAAAAGTCTATTTTCAAAAAACAGATTTTTTTTTTTGTTTGTTTTAATTGTCCAACTGTACGTCCAGCCGTCTGACATCCCAGACCGCTAAGTCATCCATCTTTATACCACATTTTCATCCAAAAATTTGTCCAAGTCACAAACGCCTAGAAAAATACCTTTTGGGCGCAGGAGGGGCCAAAAAAGTGATGGACTGGACATCTAGACATGGCACCAGAGTAGTGGGGTACCTTACAGGGCACTGCTGTGAACTTCACAAAAAGAGTGCCATATAAAACATCTCCCTACAGCTCCCTTATAGGTCATGGTGAGTCCCCCAAAACACCCCCAGAATCTACTAGACCCACCTATCTACCACCCCAATAGCCCTTATGGCTGCAGGAGCCACTTATATGGCAGTACAAAAGGGTTTGGGTTTTTTCTGGGGGGTGCACGTTTCACCATGAATGCAGTGAATAGAGTGGCTTATGGGTCTGGGACCTCCTCTCCATGGTTCACTAATCCCCCCCTCCCCCCCAACCACTTAAGCCACCTCTGTACAGCTCTACTAGGCTTTCCTATGCCAGGCTGCCAGGTGCTGATGTTCTGGAAGCAGATATGTAAAGTTTTTATTACGATTTTTATTATGGTGAGGGTGTTCAGTGATCACTAGGGCAGTGTGTGGGGGTCTGTACTTTGTATCTTCAATGCTTATTTGGTCACTTTGAATACCTTCATGTGACTTAGACCTGGTTTTAGATGGCCTAAGTCACAACGTCAAGGTTCTGTCTAGGCAGTGTTGTAAAACTTTTGGTTATACATGCAGTACGACTAAGTCTAGCATGGCCCACGTCCCACCCAAATCCCATCCTCGACATTCCTCCTGACACGTCCCTTTTAGCTCTGGTCGTTCAGCAGCACTATGAAGGCCTAGGTCGTTTTTAAATACGTCTAAAACCTGGTTTGATTATCGGCACTTGGACGACCTGTCTCACTGATCATCTAAGTGCCGATTTAGGCCGGTTTTCAGACGTATTTCTGTTTCGATTATGAGCTCCATAATGTATACTCTTTCCCAACAGTGTGTACAAGCGTACAGCATCATGAAAAGTGTGCACTATATGCAAATAGGGTGCAATATTAACAGAATTCCTTTTGAAATACAAAATAAAAATTTTCAAGCTGCCCATCCCTAGATATTAGGAACTTATTCTATTAAATATTTTATGATTTGCTGAATATCTGGCTGCCCATTTGCTTTGTTTATGGAAGTATATCCAACATCAACTGTAAATGGATAAAGCATTATTTACTCTACAAGGCTGAGAGATGGTGCTTCCCGATTCAGGGAAAAAGTTTTCGATTTGATTCATCTTATTGAATCGATTATTTGATTCAGTTCACTTTTCCTGCCCAGTTGGGTGTTTGGGTTTTTTGTTTGTTTTTTTTCAAATGTCCTGGCAGGTTAATTTTGTAGCCTTTTCACCCACCCCATCCCCTTTGCCCTCTCCTACCCATGCTGGTGCTGAGGTGTAAACAAAATAAACAAACAAAAAAGACTTTTCCTCTCTGTGTTAGTACTAGCTCATGCTCGCTGTCTAACACCAGCTCTGGCAGGATACACATTTCAAATCTGACATATTGTAATCACAAAACACATAATAAAATTATTTTTTCTACCTTTTATTGTCTGGTCATTAGTCAAATCATGTTGGTCCCAAGCTCTGATTTCTGTTTGTCTTCTGTTAACCAACTTGCCAGGGTCTCCTTTCCATTTGACGTTTTCTTCTTTCTCCATGCTCACCATCCATCTTTCATCTCTGTCCTCTCCTTCGCTGGAGGTCTGGCATCTTTCCTTTTTATCATCTCCATCCCCACAGACCAGCACTTTTCTAATGACCACTCCCCCCAAATTCTCCAGCGACACTCCCCCCCCACACACACATTCCTCTCCTCCTTGGGATCCGATAAGGCAGTAAACTTGTGCTCTTCGGGCCACCGGCAGTGTGAGTAAATCTTTCCCTCTGTTACTGCTTCGCGCCTAAGCAGGACCAGAAAGCAGTCGCAAAAGGAAAGCTTCCAGCCACAGAAGGCAGCGTGTTTACTTGAAAAAGCGGCTGCAGCAATGGATCCCACCATCCCCAGATCCACCATCTCTCCTTTTCTCAACTACTCTTTCATTCAGCATCTCCCTCATTCCCCACCACCCCAGGATCCACCATCTCTTCCTTTCTCTTCCCAGCTACCCTCCTATTCAGTATTTCTATCCCCCCTCCCTCCACACCATCCCTTGGGTCCAACTTCACTCCCTTTCTTTTTCCTCCCTCCATCCCATTGTCCACCATCTTTCTCCCTCTCCTCTGTTTTCAGACCCATTATTTCTTCCCTTTCACCTCCCCCCATCCTCAGTCCAGCTTATGCTCCTCTCTTAGGACCCCCTCCCTCCCTCCGTGTACTTCTAATAGCTACACACTAGCCATTCACATGTATCATTGTTTCTCTGAGCTTATTAGGTGTTGCCAAAAAGAATTTAGTTTTTTTCTTATTTAATTTTAATTTGAAAGCCATCATCTAAAGCTCAATCTGATTTATGATAGTTGCAAGAAAATTTATACATTCAGATGACAGACAAGTAAGTGGGATGACTATAGTAATATCATCTGCATAGATGTAGAATTTAAGCTTTAAGCTTTGCAACAAATTTCTCTAAGATACTGGCCTTGCCTGCCTGGATTTACTCTGATCCACAGCTGTGTTTTTCCTGCTCGGTTCCTGAGGAAGGGGCTTTGGCCCTGAAACCCCGCTGAGTTCAGCTGTGGTGAAATAGGTCTGTACTTTAACTTGTGCCTTGAACGCAAAAGGACTTGGGCTATGTGACTACAGGACTATGTGACTATAGGACTGCATATTCAGCTAAGTACCTGGAGGGATAAGTGATTGTGATTTACACATTCTGTTCTCAGGTCAGCGGGTTCAGGCATTCGGGGCCTTACAGGACAGTTGATTCTCTGCCTTCTTATTGGTATCTCACATATTTAATTATTTATTGGTCATGTGTTTGCACTAAAATTGCACTTATTAAGCACACAGGAGCACTTAAAAGATGGTATGCGGCTGGCGGGAGTAGCATTGTCTGCTCTGTGTTTGCCGGCTCTGTTGAGCTACTCTTAAGAGGGTACTCCTTAATCTATACATTTAAATTTAAGCTCATTCTGCTTTTAAGTGTGGGGACTAGGGAACCATATTGCCTGTAATGCTCTAGAGCAGCGATGGCGAACCTATGGCACGCGTGCCAACTGTGGCACGCGAAGGCCTTGCAGCTGGCACGCGCAGGGCCGCCATCAGGGCAGTACTACCAGGGGGTGCACAGGAGAGAGAGCTGAACGGGGACGATGGGGGACCCGCAGGGTTAAATATAACTCGAGCCGCGAGGCTCATCTTCTACTCCGACTGCCCTGCCGCTCACACAGCCGATCGGAAATCTTCCCCGACGTCAGCGCTGACGTCGGAGGGAAGGCTTAAGCAAAGCCCGCCCTCCGACGTCAGCGCTGACGTCGGGGAAGACTTCTGGTCGGCTATGTGCGCGCGGTGGGACAGGCAGGAAATAGAAGACAAGCCTACGCGGCTCGAGCTACATTTTGCTGAGAAAGTTGCTAAGATGGGCTGGGAGACAAACGGGGAACACAAAAGGGGGAGGGAGTGCGTTTTGGACACAGAAGGCATGAACTTGGGAGAGAGGAAAGGAGGGAAAGAGATGCTGAGGTGGGGGAGGGAATGGGTCTTTGCACACAGAAGGCATGGACTTGGGAGAGAGGAAGGGAGGGAAATAGATGCTGAGGTGGGGGAGGGAATGGGTCTTTGCACACAGAAGGCATGGACTTGGGAGAGAGGAAGGGAGGGAAATAGATGCTGAGGTGGGGGAGGGAATGGGTTTTTGGACACAGAAGGCATGGACTTGGGAGAGAGGAAGGGAGGGAAAGAAATGCTGAGGTGGGGGAGGGAATGGGTTTTTGGACACAGAAGGCATGGACTTGGGAGAGAGGAAGGGAGGGAAATAGATGTTGAGGTGGGGGAGGGAATGTGTTTTTGGACACAGAAGGCAAGGACTTGGGAGAGAGGAAGGGAGGGAAAGAGATGGTTGTGTACACGGGGAATAGAAGAAAGGAGAATTTTTGGTCATAGGGAGGGAGTGAGGTACAGACAGTGGCATACCAAGGTGGGGTGGGGGCGGTCTGCCCCGGTTTTACGCCCCAAGGGGGTGCACAGCTGGCCACCCTCCAGTGTTCTCCCTAGGCTGGCAAACTGCGTCTCTTTAGCCACTTGAGTGCCACCGCCGCCATTGGGAACAGGCCGGTGCCAAGTTCTCCCTGCTTTTCCCTGTGGGGCCGACCAACTCTCGCCACCCGAGTCAATTCTGATGTCGAAGAGGACGTTCTGGGCCAGCCAATCGCTGCCTGGCTGGCCCAGAACGTCCTCTCCGATGTTAGAATTGACGTCGAGCGGCGAGAGTTGGTCGGCCCCGTGGGGAAGAGAAGCAGGGCGAACTCGGCGCCGGCCTGTTCCCGATAGCGGCAGTGGCAGCCTATTCCCCAGTGGCGGTGGCAGCATTTTCCCAATGGTGGTGGCATAGGGGAGGGCAAGGAGAAAGAAAGAAAGGGGGGGACAGGGAGCCAAAAAAAAAAAAAGAAAGAGGGCTGGGTGAAACAAAGAAAAATGGGGCATGGAGAGAGAGAGAAAGACAGACATACAGAATGAAAGGGGGTATGGAGAGAGAGAAAAAGAAAGAAGGGGGCAGGGTGAAACAAAGAAAAAGTTTGGGGAGGGAATGAGGTCTGGAGGAGAGAAAGCATACAGGAGGCTGAAAAAAGGGAAGAAATATTGGATGCACAGTCAGAAGAATAAAGTGCAACCAGAGACTGATGAAATTACCAAAGGTAGGAAAATGATTTTATTTTCAATTTAGTGATCAAAATGTGTCCGTTTTGAGAATTTATATATGTTGTCTATATTTTGCACTATGGCCCCCTTTTACTAAACCGCAATAGCGTTTTTTAGCGCAGGGAGCCTATGAGCTTCAAGAGCAGCATGGGGCATTCAGCGCAGGTCCCTGCGCTAAAAACCGCTATCGCGGTTTAGTAAAAAGGGAGGGGGAATATTTGTCTATTTTTGTATAGTTGTTACTGAGGTGACATTGCATAAAGTCATCTGCCTTGACATCTTTGAAAACCCGCGGAATATAAATGATAATTAACATTTTCTCTGCGTACAGCGTGCTTTGTGTTTTTAAAATTTTATTGTTGGTAGATCATTTTGACTTGGCCACAAAGGTAAGGGGGAGGGAGGGGAGCTGCTGAAAGAGTCTACCTTGACGTGGTTGCAGGTTTACAAATCTTTTGGTCAAAGAGTGCGGCGACAGAGAAAAGTATGTGTGTATTCGGCCCATGAATGAAATCATTAAAACATTATAAATTGCCAATAAATTGAAATGAAAACCAAAGGATTGTGAATCAAATTGATTCTCTGACAATACAAAGATTCCAACCTTTAAAAATGATGTTACATAGTTCAGGCAACTTTATAAAGAGTTTTTAGATACTAAAATCTTGTTATTAAGGTTTAATTGACGTGCTGGCACTTTGAGGAAATTCTTTGGTTTTGTGCGGCAGTTTGGGCACTCGGGCTCAAAAAGGTTAGCCATCACTGCTCTAGGGCATACCCTGCTTATATTATTGTGTCTTTTAAGTACCTGATTTTTCTCTTTTGGGGCAATTGTACTATACAAAGATATGACATATATTTTAAGTTGTCCATTAATGAGTACACACTCTTGACTGATAAAATAACTATATCTGTGGGTTTGCAAATATAAAAACATAAAGATTGCATAAAACATGTCAGGTGCTATCAACTCTTGTTCAAGTCTTAGTGACTTGATGAATATCAACAGAAGCAGATTGTCGGGCCTTTCTTCTGCACCATATAAATTCAATTTTGTTGCCATTGTTGCATCAAACGCGATCCTCTACCTCAAACAATGCCGAGATGGGTGGTACATTGCTGGTTTAATATAGAGAATGACAGGGGGACACATTTTTCCCAGTCCCCACAGGAACTCAAATTTCCCCATCCCATCCCTGAGAGTTTTGTCACTGTCCCTGCCCCATTCCTGTAAGCTCTGCCTTAACCGCACAAGCCTTGAACACCTATGATTTTAAAGTGTTTGATGTTTGTGCAGATGAGGACAGAGCTTGCAGGAATGGGGCAGGGACAGGAAAAGAACTCACCGGGACGGGAAAATGAGTTCTCGTGGGGATGGGGAAAAATTTGTCCCTGTGTCATTCTCTAGTCTAATATTTCCGCTCAAACCTGTCTGCCTTAGGAGGCCTTACCGGTAGTGAAACTACAGATGGCATAGCTTTCAGTTTCTCAGATGCACACAAGCTCCAGTGGCATAACAAGCCCATGTACCATGACTGAGATGCATAAAACATATTTTATAAAAATAGCCAATAATCAATCATAATCATTGGGATCCTAGGGCGGAGCTTCCCAAACCTATCCCAGAGACCCCACAGCCAATCATGTTTTTAGGATATCCAGAATGAATATGTATATGGGTCTCTAATGCACACACAACTATCACATGCATATTTATTATATACAAAAGAGAGAAGAAGCTAGCTCACTATAAATAATCACTTTATTCTTTCCTTTCCTTATTTCACAATACATATGCTTTACCTCCTACTAATACACAACAAAAAATCCATACTAAAACATCATAACATGAACGGGGCTAATCCCCATAGTGTATAGAAAACCTGGAACAGTCCCTTAATGTCCACTCTTGCAAATCCAAATTGCAACCGATTCCTGTAGACATAACTCCTTTAATCCTTTCTGATTTATCATAAAGCAACTGCAGCAAAGGCACAGTCTTTCCTCATACGAGAGGAGTTCCATCCCCTTTATCATCTTGGTCGCTCTTCTTTGAACCTTTTCTAGTGCTGTTATATCTTTCTTGAGATAAGGAACCAGAACTGAACACAATAATCCAGATGAGGTCGCACCATGAAGCAATACAGAGGCATTCTTAGTCTTGTTAACCATCCCTTTTTTAATAATTCCTAGCTTCCTATTTTCTTTTTTGGCCGCCACCACACATTGGGCGGAAGGTTTCATTGTATTGTCTACGATGACACCCAGATCCTTTTCTTGGGCGCTAACCCCCAAGGTGGACTCTAGCATGCGGTAACTGTGATTCAGGTTGTTCTTCCAAATGTTGATCACTGCCTGCTTGTCCTCAGATAATCAAAGCACCTGGAACACTCACAAATAAAATTTTAACTCCTCATTATTGCTACTGCAAAGAAAAACTATAATCCCAAATGAAATACCTGAACTCTTACAATAATTAGAATGAGAGAGAATTAGGAAACCCATGAAAATGTTATACATTACCCATAATTTAGAAACCCACAGCAAGGGCAGAAACAGCAACATGTCAATTAAGCACCGCAAGACTCCAAAAAATAAATATCAACAAATGGGAACCCTATTCTCATTAACTTTATGCAAATGAGAGACTGGTTTGAGTCTACCATGATACAAGTAGGCCAATATTTGCCTTACTGAAGGAAGGGATGTAGTTGAAATGCAGGAGGACAGAGCTTCCACAAAACACAGGTAAAAATTAAAACACACATACAGACACTTTCCTGGTACATTTTACAGAACAAGAAAACTGTCTCATAATATGAGCATATTACATAGGTTGAACTATCCAGTCCAGTAGTTGATCTCCTTTACAAGTGATATTACCAGCAATGGAATGTTCCAAGCTAATCTTTCCAAAACTGAGCTCTATTCTGCAATTGAAAGTCAACCATAATGCCCTTATGTGCACTAAAAATGTAAACCCCTCAAAAAACCCTACATATAAATCACAGATTTCTTTTAGTGATCAGAATAATGCCCTCATCTTGCCAATTTCAAGTCAGCTGTGTAGCTCAAACCATAGATTAAGTTACAGATTTACAATATACACACCCAAAAAGATTATAACTGACTCCTTCTGAGGAAGCTCCCTAAAAATATACTGCACAAGCAAAGTCTCTAATCTGCACTTCTGCTCCTAAGAACTGCAAACCGCTCTAGACATCATAATTAAAGCCTGGGAGATGTTTGATAAGTGATTTTATATGAATCTGAAAACAGAACATTGGGAAAGGGGTTTGGGGGGAAGGTTTTTTATTTACTTCATTGTATAACAAATTCAACTAGACAAGAATTAAAAGCAGCCTTCTGAAAGGCAAATACAATCTAAGTTAAAGCACTGGGCTAGTAGTTTAAATCAGGCTAGGAATGGTGAACTTCAGTTACCAGAAGTGCTAAAACAAGCCTTCTTTTCCAGGATGACTTATGTTGTAATCTATCAAAAATCTCTTTTATAGTGTTTGAATGCATGTTATGTATTCAGGTTTATGCAAAATATACAGTGATGAACATTCACCATTCCTCCACTGCAATTCTGGCTATTCATAGGCTTAAAATAGACACCTTTTTGGACTTTTCGCCTAGGCATCTTGTTATAAAATTTAGGCCAATTTTAGCTACACTGGGAAGAGGTGATCCAAAACCATGTTAAAGTCTTCAGGACTGGGGGAGAGGGAAGGGGAAGGAGAAGGAAAAGTAGACAACAATGATATGTGGTGATCTTAACGTGGCTAAACTGGTAGAAAAGGCTACAGCAATAAAGATAGAAGGATGCTTGGGTGCATAAGAGGAACAGCCGAGGAGGAAAAGCAAAGTTATAAAGCCTCCTTTTAAGTCTCTGGTGAAAGCTCATATCAAGTCGTGGTAGCGAGTGTCATGCACCAAAGCCATTTCAATCCCTATGAGCTTCAGTGCATTTACCATGCTGGCCCGTGCTATTTGACTTGATAAAAAGGAGCCCTTAGAGTATTATGCACATCTGAAGACTGCACTTTTTTCAAAAATATAATCAGGATAGAGTCAGCACAGAAGGTGGCTACTAAAATGGTCAGTGGTCTTTGTCATAAAGAGTATGGGGACAGACATAAAAATCTCAATACAGTCTGTTCTCATTATTCGTGTGTTCCTGATGCGCGATTTCGCGTGTCTGTGGTTCAAGTTTCAAGTTTTATTAAAATTTGATTTGATCGCTTATCTAGTGTTAATAAGCAAAATACAATTTAAAAAAAAAAAAAAAAGAATGTCATACAAATTATAATTTGTTAACGGTAAATAGCATGAACAAAAGAAACACATATTAACTGGTACAAAAGGATAAAGGGGGTAGAATTATAATCTGTTTTTAGAGGAGAGAGAGGTAACATATATGGAGAGCATAACAAGGAAGTGGGTGGGAAAAAATGAAGAAGCAAGCAGCAATATCCCTTTGAAAGGAGTTATAGGTTGTAGACATCTTTAAATAAAAAGCTTTTCAAGTTACGTTGTTATCAGTTGCTACCAATATTTCCCATTTGCGCCGCTGTGTTCTTGACTGGCTCTTTAAAAAAAGAGCTTTCTTTGCTTTTACTTTCACCTTGTGGTCAGGCATTTGCTTCCAGATATAGCCCATGCATCACTATCTGAATTGATTCATTTTGAAAAAAAAAAATTCAGACTCACCAATTCAGGCCTGCTCTTGGGCTTTCCTTTTGCCAGAGTCCTTCCTTTTGATGTAACTTCCTGTTTCGGACCCACTTGGGGGAGGGGCACTGCCGCTGCAGCCATCACCGGACACACGCGGGGGGGGGGTGTTGCTGCTGCCATGAGGGCAGCACAGAGAGGTATAAATTACTTTTGTTTGTCTAGTAGGGCAGTAGAGTAATCCTAAAAGATTTTCACAGTGGAGCCCTAATATTGGAGAGACTCCCATTTGTTCCAATAGCCCCTAATGATTTCCATTTTATGTAAATAGTTGTGCACTTTGAGAACTACTGCCCATGGGGTGTGCCTGTTCTCATGAGGCTAACCCACATGGTGGGCCCTTTCCAAACAAAGTAGGCTGCTACAGTGACAGAGTAAATTCCGTTTTAAGACATTTCTCCAGCAAGGAAAAAGCTGCTTTGGAACCTGCTCCAGGATTCCAATAAGACATAAATTGTTCCATCAGGAATGATTTTCCATATAATCAATTTTATCCAATTGAGCCATCACACACTGTAAAAGATCAGCAACCTTGTTTGAGTCCTCCAAGATGCAGACCTCTAAATCAGAGGTCTATTGCTCCAGAGCCGTGGTCCTGGAAACAGTAAGCAAAGCTTAAACCGTCTTTTTCATCGGCAGCCAGTGCAGTTGTTCTAATAGTGGCCCTCTCATATCTATTCCTTTTGAGAATTAGTCTTGGAGCTTTATTTTCTAGTAGTTGTAGACTCTTGCATTCTTTTTCTGTAATGCCATAACATAGTGAATTGCAATAGTCCAGGTATGGTATTAGAACAGATTGTGCTACTGTCTTGAAAGTGGTCTTGATCATTATTGGTCTAATTGTTCTCAGTCATCTTAAAGAAGAATTTTGTCACAAGAAAGGTGATGTGTGTTGAAGGTTAAGTTCGAGTCTAGTGTAACTCCCAGTACTTTGGAGGAATTTTCTATCTTTAGACTCTCACCTATGAAGAGTTCTAGCTCTATGCAAGGTAGAAACATAGAAACATGACGGCAGATAAAGGCCAAATGGCCCATCTAGTCTGTCCATCCGCAGTAACCATTACCTTTTCCTCTGAGAGATCCCACGTGCCTATCCCAGACCCTCTTGAATTCAGACAGGTAGTTAATTATAGTCTCTGAACCATAATATTTTTGTTTTAGATTTGTTTAGTTTGAGGAAATTTCTCATTGTCCATGCACTTAGATCGTCAATAATATTTTTCAGGTAATTTAGGGTGCTATTGAACCCAACACATGCAGTCTCCCAAATACAAATACAATAGGCCAGTGTAAGTCAATTTTGGTAATGACATGGACTTAACAGTGTTTACTGTAATTTATTTAAAAATATTTATATTCCAACAATCTGGATATATTATTCCATTTTTGATAAGCAAAGGATTATTTGCTAATTTTACTCAATGCTTTTCTTCCATCAAGCAGTGGTGGTTTTTGTTATGTTGGATCTAATATCCAAGTTTCTAAGTTTTATTTAGTACTTAATATCTCGCTTATTGTTTGGCATGTCTAATCAGCTTACAATTTATACTAAAAACAAAGGAGTATGCTAGACTAGACATGACAGTGAGATAAAGGGGTTGAACTACAATAACAGAAAGAATAGTAAGGTGGGATAAAAGACATGGCATAATTTCTGCAACCAGATGGTTCAGATCAGTTCTGCTAATAAGAGAGAGGGGAACGAAGGTGTCAATTATATGCATCAGAAAAGAGAAATGCTTTAAGATTAGTTTTAAATTTGTCTAAGGAAGACTAGTCTGAGGTATGGGAGAAATCAATTCCAAAGTTCAGGGGCTTAGACTGAAAAGATGTCTGATATGATTTTGTAGACCTTTGGGGCTTTCAAATGATTTTGATCAGAAGATCAGAGTGATCTTGAGGGATGGATGGTAAGGTGTCAAGTGTCTGCTAAGATAAAGTGGTATTTCTGCTGAACAGATCTTGAATACAAGCAACAGAATTTTGTACATGATGTGATGAGGAATAGGAAGCCAGTGTGCAGTTTAAGGGGTGACATGATCGAATTTGCGGCAACCAGTGATGAGTTTGATAGCAGTGTTTTTTATTAGTTGAAGATGTTTGCACTCCTTAACCCAAACGCCTATGTAAAGAGAGTTGCAGTTAGTCCAAGTTGCTGATAACTAAGGAGTGAATGAGAACAGTGAGGGATGGTGGGTGCAGAAGATGACAAATACTACAGATCAAGCACAATTTATAGGACGTTTGCATAACCGTTGAAATCTGAGACGTGAATAAGAGTGGACTGGCAGATTACAGAATAGAATGGAACAGAAGAGAGGAAGATTATGATGCCTGTTGAAGAAAAGGGATTTACATTTAACTGGGTTAAGTAGTCTATTGTCTGTCAGCCAGGTTGATAGTTGTTGAAGTCTTGCATTGATTGATGTGATATGAGTATGGTCAGAAGAGTCTAAGGTGATATGAGTATGGTTTAAGGTGATATGAGTATGGTCAGAAGGGTCTAAGGTGCTAATTCAGAATTTTTTGTGTTAATTATTTCACTAGTAAGCAGTACACAATGAAAAAGAGTAACAAAAGGGAAGAAATGCTATCAAAAGCATGGCTTTAGCACATTCACCTAAATGAGCCAATGTTATATGTCATTAGAATATCTGATGGAAAAAAAAACCTGTGTACTAAAAATGCTATATCGTATACACTATGGGGCTCATAATCGAAAATTAAATACATCTAAAAACCCACCTAAGTCAGCACTTGGGCAATCTAAAAGGCAGGTTGTCCAAGTGCTGATAATCTAAAAGGCTTTTTGGATGTATCCAGGGACATTTTAGGCCTCTGAATCTCGCTTTGCGCCCAGAGCTGAAATGGGCTTTTCTGGAGGAGTGGTTAGGGCGGGATGTGGGCCAACCTACACTTAGTTGTCTTGCAGGGATAATCGAATGTTTGATGAGACTGCCTAGGCAAAATTTACACATTGTGAGTTAGATGATGTAAAGACAGGTATAAGTGCCCAAAAGATATCAAAAGTGACCAGATAATCACTACAGAGACAAAGTAAAGACCCCCCCACACACTCCCCCCATGTTGACTAACCCCACTGCACCCCCACAAAGTTCAGAATATAAACGTGCATGGCTGCCTCCAGAACATCAGCACCTGGCATAGGAAAGCCTAGTAGAGCTGAACAGAGGTGGCTTAAGTAGTCTGGGGGATGGGCTAGTGAACCATAGCGAGGAGGACCCAGGCCCATAAGCCACTCTAACCACTACATTCATGGTGGAAAATGTGAGCCCGCAAAAAAAAAAAAAACAACCAAACCCATACTGTACTGCCACATAGGTGCCACCCATAGCCATAAGGGCTATTGGGGTTGTAGACAGATTTGGGGGATTTTTGGTGAGCTCACCATAACCTATAAGGGAGTTCTGATGAGATGTTTTTGTGGCACACTTTTTGTGAAGTTCATATCAGTGCCCTGTAAGGAGCCCCACTGCTCTGTTGCCATGTCTGAGTGGCCAGTCATAGTAACATAGTAGATGACAGTAGATAAAGACCCGAATGGTCCATCCAGTCTGCCCAACCTGATTCAATTTAAATTTTTTTAAATTTTTTTCTTAACTATTTCTGGGTAAGAATCCAAAGCTCTACCCGGTACTGTGCTTGGGATCCAACTGCCGAAATCTCTGTTAAAATCTACTCCAGCCCATCTACATCCTCCCAGCCACTGAAGCCCTCCCCAGCCCATCCCCCACCAAACGGCCATACACAGACACAGACCGTGCAAGTCTGCCCAGTACTGGCCTTAGTTCAATATTTAATATTATTTTCTGATTCTAGATCCTCTGTGTTCATCCCACGCTTCTTTGAACTCAGTTACAGTTTTACTCTCCACCACCTCTCTCGGGAGCGCATTCCAGGCATCTACCACCCTCTCCGTAAAGTAGAATTTCCTAACATTGCCTTTGAATCTACCACCCCTCAACCTCAAATTATGTCCTCTGGTTTTACCATTTTCCTTTCTCTGGAAAAGATTTTGTTCTACGTTAATATCCTTCAAGTATTTGAACGTCTGAATCATATCTCTCCTGTCCTCTAGGGCAGGAGTGTCAAAGTCCCTCCTCGAGGGCTGCAATCCAGTCGGGTTTTCAGGATTTCCCCAATGAATATGCATGAGATCTATTAGCATACAATGAAAGCAGTGCATGCAAATAGATCTCATGCATCTTCATTGGGGAAATCCTGAAAACCCGACTGGATTGCGGCCCTCAAGGAGGGACTTTGACACCTGTGCTCTAGGGTATACATATTCAGGGCTTCCAGTCTCTCCTCATACGTCTTCTGATGCAAGCCTCCTATCATTTTCGTCGCCCTCCTCTGGACCACTTCAATACTGGCCCTCCCATGTCCAAAAGGTCTTGTTCTGGGCATTTGGGACTTGGACAAATTTTTGGTCAAGAATGTGGTATAAAGATAGATGTAGTGGTGGTCTGGATGATCAAATGCCAGGACGTACAGATAGACGATTTTCAAAAAATGGAATATTTCAGATGTACTTTGAGAATGGACATTTTACCAGTGCGGACTTTGGGCGACTAGTGCCCTACATCCAAATCAGCAGACGTTTCTTTTGATTATGGCCCTCTATGTCTGAGAATAATCATAAAAAAGCAAGATGTTTCTACATGCTCATCTTACAAACTTTTATAGAATATATCAACCTACAAAATATTTTCTATACTAGTATTTTAGCCCGTTACATTAACGGATGCTAGAAGTCTGTCCGGCTCCCTTAGTCCCTTGCCCCCCCTTCCCTTCCCGCGGTCCCGACAAACCTGCCGACTCTAGTAGCGTCTGCAGCACTCTACACATGCTGCTTCGTGGCCTACTACTGTCCTGATTTACTCTGGCACGTCCCTGATGACATCATCAGAGACGCGGCAAAGCAAATCAGGGCAGTAGAAGGCCCCAAAGCAGCGTGTGTAGAGTGCTGCAGACAGGTTTGGAATGTGGACCGCAGGAAGGGAAGGGGGGGCTGTTCAGACGTTGGGAAGGGATGGGAGGGTCAGACCGTGAAAAACTTACTGTTTTTTTACTGTGAGAGAGCAGGGAGTCCAGCGCTGGCGGCCAGTCCTGCCGCGAGTGTAGTTAGGTGCTGTAAGGCTGGGGACTTGTGCATGTGCACTCCTGCCACCACAGACTTACATCTCATGGATCAGGGAAAACGGAACATGCAGGTAGGAGTGTGCATGCGCGGCTAGAGTGTTATTATATAGGATGCTCTCAAAGTTTTGCAGCACTTATTCATATAACAGTCTACAAACCTAACAAAGACCACAACAAATATCACATATACAGTTTATAGTTTACTGAACTTGCTATACTGCTCAACTTAATATAAGAACACAGCGATGTACAGTATCACAAAAAAATTGATTTTTTTTTATTTATTTAAAAAGCTTATAGCCAGCCTAAACCTAAGTGGGTTCCAAAAATACATACAAAATTAAAAACACAACAAAATAAAAATCACTACACAGTATACCGTGTTTCTCCAAAAATAAGACACTGTCATATTAATTCTGTGCCCCAAAAAGGCACTAGGTCTTATTTTCAGGTAGGTCTTATTTTTTTCATGTACATTGATCATCTCTCCCTTCCTCTCCTCCACCCCAATTCTTCCTATTTCCTTTCTCTCCCCCACATGTGCAGAATCTTTCCTCCCCTCTCACCCATCCCCTTATGCAGTATCTTTCTATCCCTCCCTCCTATCCCTCCCTGTACAGCAGAAACCTTGAAGCTTTTTATCCCTCCCTTCCTCCCCATCCCCCTGTACAGTATCTTTCTATTCCTGCCCTGACCACCCCATGGGAAACAATCTGCACCCTAATTGTTATCAGACAAAGCTCACATCCCTAAAGAGAGCTTCAGGGATGATTCCAGCAGCCACATAGCATTTGCTACTCTGTGGGTTTGGAAGAATACGTACCGTATTTTTCGCTCCATAAAGACACACTTTTTCCACCCCCAAAAACGGGGTGGAAATAAGGGTGCGTCTTAAGGAGCAAATATAAAAAAAATCTGTATCTTTTTTTTTCCATCCCGGCTCCCAGCATGCTTTCCGTGCTCCTGCCTCGGTTCCCCTGCTCTTTTTCGGCAGTGGCAGAGCAGTGCAAGAGGCAGGCACATGCTCTTTGCGTTCCAGCCTGGTCCTGCGCTGCACTCCGAATGGCTGCCGTCAGTTCTCGCGAGTCGTACGAGAACTGATGGAAGCCATTCAGAGTGCAGCGTGGGACCAAGCAGGCATGCAAAAAGTGTGTGCCTGTGTCTCAAACTGCTCTGCCGCTGCTGGAAAAGAGCTGGTGAGTGAAGTGCCTTCATCCTTGGAAGTTCCTAGCCACCTGTATCCAGCATTCTTCCTTTGGCAAACAGGGGCAAGTTGTGAAGACAGGTCGCCCAGTAGCAATGTGCCTCCATCCTTGCAGGCACATAAATCGATGGCCGAGTCAGTGTGGGAAGCGACAGTGAGGCTTGGAAGCTCCAATGGCATGAGTGTGTCAGAAGCGTGAGTCAGGTGCACTGCATCATTACACCCAGTGAAGTGCCTCTGTTCTCAGAAGTGGCCAGCCACCTAAGTCCAACGTTTTTGATTTTCCATCAGCAGAGTTGTGGCAGCGATCCAGATCAGTAAGTACGGAAAAGCGTGGTGGCCAGGACCGGGAGGGGGGATGAGTTGTACATAGGCCTGCAGCTCTGGGAATGGGGAAAGGCTGAAGCCGCTGCACATGGGGCCACATGGCAGCAGCCTTTCCTTATTTCATGGTGACTGGGAAGATGGAAGGCTGGCTTGGGGCTAGCTGGCTGGCTACCTTGAGGCTGGCTGGCTGGCTTGGGGTTGGTTTGCAGGTTGGCTGGCTGTCTTGGAACTGGCTGGTTGCTACTAGACGTGCCTACCATTAGACATGCCCTGTACCCTGTCCAGGCCTACCACTAGACCATCAAAGGGGTACAGCGCACACCATTTGGTTCAGAATTTTTTTCTTGGTTTTTCCTCCTCTACAGGTGGGTGCGTCTTATAGTCAGGTGTGTCTTATGGAGCGAAAAATACGGTAACTTGTCCCTGGTTAGAAGGAGCCACACAGCTCTTCCTGTCAGTTTGAGGGAACGTTTAGCAGGTGCTATGAGAAGATAGCAATCTGAGAAATCTGTGCGAGAAGCTTTGAAACTTGCAATTCCCGGCACCTTAGAAATAGAAAAGACAGTTCTGCCCACAGAAAGATGTGCAGTGCCGTTATGACCCTAGAGACTCCCCCAATTTGTAATCTATTCATACTACGTTTAGGAATCAATTTTAGAGTGCTACCAGATACATACAGTGATGCACAGAGGCACAAAGGATAAGAAAGCCTCTAAACCTCCATAGACTCACCCTTCAGGAACCCCAAGAGAGACAAGAAGATACCATATGAAACATAGGGTACTTTCATGCTGCTGACATCACTGTGCAGCAATTTGCCTTCTGACGACCCATAATGGCAAAAAAAATGAGATTGGGTGGCTAAGCACAGGGCAGAATCTCTTTCTTAAGCACCGTGAGGCGTAACAGTACAATCCCGATTAAAGTAGTTAAGTATTTTCAAGTAGAGAGTGGGGAAACACACACATAAGGTATATCACCACAACAGTGGCAAAAGCTGTTGAAACACTCCCAACGCATTGAACCCCGAAAACAGGGAAGCCACAGGATACAGTGACCTAAGTCAGCTGCAAAGTAAACCCCGTGAATGCTGCGGTGCTCCCGCTAGCGCCGGAGACCCAAGCGCGTGCCTGTTTCATGCCGAAATGAGCCGGCTCTATCAAACGTGCATTAAAAACCTACCCAGAGCCAACCATTAAAATATTTTCCCACAGTCATGGCATAAAATGCTTAAAATGAACATTGGAGAGAAATGAATGCTGCTTCGTTCTCCTCAACTTAGGAAAATAAGTGTGCGCCTCTTGCGCTCAATCAGGAACCGGCTATGTGAAGTACACACCTGGAGCCATCCAAATATTCACCTCCACCTGGCCGCAAGAACTGCCAAGCAGAGTCCGCCTCGGGAAGAAATCCCACTACCGCTATGACGCTGCTGCCAGAATATGAAAACAAGCGAGCGCCTACAACACACAGGAAGGCACCAGTTCTGTCAATGAAGCTCTATCCATATACCCGAAGCCTTTTACTGAATAAACTTCATACAAATATAAATTTACTTGTCGGTCACTAAACCATTTCCACAACTCTACAAAATATAGCGTTTGATAAAAAAACATATTCCTTCTGTAGACTCACACTGAACCCACAGCTCCACCACAACCAAAAACCAGAAAAGAAGGTCAAATAAAACATATACTCATAACTTTGTTGATAGTGCCGGCAGATGCCGGTTGCTCAGCACTATGAAGGCAGAATTGTTTAATAATCACTGTGGTTTTTTCTTTTTTTTTTTTTTACAATGAAGGGAAAGAAGAAAAATCGAGACCCAGTCAGACCCTCTATCATTGGAGGGAGGGTGAGGCAGGGACCTGGGGGAGCCCAGATGTAACCCCTAAAGCCGGCACCATTCAGCTGGACACCCCTGTCTCACTGAAAAGAAACCTCAACAGGAGAAATAGAATTGCCGTCTCACTGAAAAGAAACCTCAACAGGAGAAAATAATTGCCCAGTCACAGCCAGAATCCAGGAGCTAGGTGAATAGCAACCATCACCTGCTGGGAGATAGAGCATACTGAAGATGCAGGAGGCGTGCCCAGCCAATAGGACCACCTGTTAATCAGTTTCTCTATCTCCACCTGCTGATAGATGTGTGCTATCCCAGTGGTCTCTGGAGTCATCTGCTGCTGTTGCTAAGGAACATAGTATATATTAGAGAATGACACGGTGGCGGTTTACCCGCGGCCACCGCATTTTAGCCGCGGGTCACCCGCCGAAAACGGGGAAGAAAACTAGCAGTCGCTGCGGCGACGGGGACAAGGCCATTCACCGCCCACGGGGCGGTGAATGGTCTTGTCCCCCGCAGTGAGGCATGAAGGATCGCGCGGTCCCCCGCAGCTCACACCCGCCCGCCCAATCGATTCCAGTGTCCAGCCAGCTCTCTCCCCTCTCCTCACCCCAGTCCGCAGATCCTCCTCCTCGGCGACCCGCACGCTACCAGAGAGCCACGCACACCCGCCGCTGCTCAGCCTCGATCTTCTGCTCTGACGCAACCGGAAACAGGAAGTTGCAGCAGAGCAGAAGATCGAACACTGAGCAGCCGCGCGTGTGCGGCTCCCTGGGAAAGCGCGCAGGTTGCCGAAAAAGAAAACCCACAAACCAAGGTGAGGAGAAGGGAGAGAGCCGGCCAAACACCAGGATCGACCGGGCAGGCAGGTAGTGGCCGCGGGGACCGTGCGATCGCTAGTGTTCCCGGCTCAAATTGGAAGGAGGGAGTGAAAGGAAAAAGGCTTATATGGATGCAGCGGGGACGGTGACGGGGCGGTGAATGGGATGGCAGTGGCGGTGACGGGGCGGTGAAAGGGATGGCGGTGACGGGGCGGTGAAGGGATCGGCGGTGACGGGGCGGTGCAGAGGATGGTGGGCCGGTGACGGGGACAGATTTTTTCCCCGTGTCATTCTCTAGTATATATCTTGATATGTCCATGCAACAGGATATACGTGGGAAAAACCATCAGATCTTTGCATGTTCGGATCAATGAGCACAGAGCCGCTGTTTCAATAAACAAACTAGGTGGCCCCTTAGTTCAACATTGCTAGGCCATAGTTTTGATTGCTTCAGGGTGTTGGCCATGGACACTATAAGGGTTGGCAATAGAGGAGGGGATTTCAATAAATACCTTGCCAGTGTGAACAGCGCTGGATACATCGTTTAAACACCATAGAACCAGTAGGTTTGAACCGAGCGGTAGAATGGAAGGTGTTTATTCGACTTCAGAGGGGTTTGGTGCAATGGATAGGGGGATATTTAATATGGTTTTGTGTGAACATTGGTGCAGTTAGTGTAGAAGTGTTGTTGATTGGGTAAAGTGGCAGTCTGACTCCGCATGTGCTACTTTGAATTGTGTTTGAGGCTATTTAAGTCGGCAACTTGTAGCCCATTATGATATTGCAGTAATGTGTGAATTTTATGGTTTTGAACTTGTAGTACTTTGTATGGTGGTATGAATGGTTTACGATAGTAGCACTGCGGTGTGTTGGTATGTATGACAATTATAGATGGGTGAGACAGTTCAGATGGGGACAGGATAATAGACATCATTTGCATGACATTGTCAATGTATTTTTACTTGAGACAAGCTCAGCCCCATGGTCAGGCTGGCACCTTAGAACATGCTAGGAGTTTAAGTTTGCCATGGCGTTCGCGGTAACCCAGGATGCAATTATCAACAGCGGCTATACAGGGAGAGTCGAGCAGTTATCACAGATTTGAGTTCAAACTTATTTCATGAGTTCTATGACGATCATTTGAGTGTTGTGTGCATGTTTGAAGATTGAGACTGCCGCGATAGAATGGATGTATGCGAGTGTGTGCCGGTGATGTTTTGGTTTTTTGAAACATAGCTTGCATGTGAGGCAATTTCCATTCAGCTGTTAGGCAGATTTCTTCCATGGACCAGTTGCCCTTCACGACTGGGGTTTTTATCTTGGTTTGTGTGTGGTTATGTGCATCAGTGGTGCATGTTTAACTGAATGATTTTATATTTGTTGTAGGGTGCAATGACATCTGGTTGGTGTGATGTTGGGCGACTAGAGTAGTTCCAGCCTCCACAGTTTTTCTACTGATTCCCTGACAAAGTATTGGGAGAAACGGGGCCCATTAGAATCAAAACTTCTCCAACCATAGGTTAAGTTATTTAGTTAGACTGCCAGTGATTCAGTTATTGATAAATTTTCAAGAGGGTTTTTTATGACCTATGATTACATGAAATCTCGTTCAATTAATCAGCCTAGGCTGTTTTGAAATGACATTAGAAGGTGTCAGTCTGAGGTCTTTTCCCCTCTTGTTTATTACATGCTTTACAGCCAAGAATTTTATGGTTTTGGATTTCGATTCAGCCCATATATGTGGTACCATTGATAATAATTTTTGATATATTTTTTGAAGTATTTTCCAGTTCTACTTTGTAGGTTTCTGTTAGAAATTATGCCAGGTCTATGGCTGGTGCAACAGTGGGCTTATAAATGTTAGACATGCCAATAATGGGTTACACTAGTATTCTATAACCGAATCTGGGCATCCAAATGAGTGTGTGCCCTCAGAACATCTAAATGGAGGATCCCAGTTGTAGAATTGTCCCCTTATAAACTAGTGCTCCACAGGAATTTTTCATACCATGAATAATGCACTGGTATGAATACGTGCACTATCCTTTTCAGAAGTTCTACATGAGCATATGCTGCCTAAGAAACTGTTTTCAATCCAAATAATGGTTTAGCAGCATTGTGTATACGTAACACAGAGAGGCAGCTTATAATATCAATAAAAGCTATTAGAGCCCAGCTATATCAGATAACAGGATAGGTCAACAAAAACACATTCTTGGATATTTCATAACCTTCCAGATACTTTCATGATCCAAAATATCCTGTTATTTTCAGTTGTAATAAAAATTATATAATTATCTAGTAAGAGCATAGCGTAAATATTACATCTAGTGGAATGCACTAACACATATACACAAAATCTATCGCATTATGGAAGTAATTTTATATAGCATATGTGCCAAAACTTACCTCATATGTAAAATATATGTGTGGTGCAATTGAGGGGAGCCTTGACTAATTTGGAAGTTTAGAATATTTATGTTGGATTTATCACATTTATATATCACAATTATGATTTATCTTCAATTTATTTTTTTTATTTAAATAATTTATAACCCACATATCCAGCAATTCTATGCAAGTAACAATATATAACACATATAATAAAACTGTGACCAAAAAATACAAACAGCATACTATCAACAACATATAACAAAACTACAAAACAATTCACACGCACAATCATATACAATAACAAATGACAAACAATAACATTCACTTTTACAATTGTACAAAATAAAATACACACACACAAAAGCAAAAACTTAAAATCACTAAAACTTTACTATAAAACCTTAATCATTGAGTCCTCTCAGCAATTAACAAACAAACGTCTAACACTCATGACTCATTTAACAAAAGTACGTTCAAACAACACAGTTTTTAGCATCTTCCTAAACTGTATAATACTCGAGGCTTGTCGTATCTCCAGTGGCAATGTATTCCAACAAATCAGCCCCTGCTCTGTTAACATAGTTTTGTGATTCCTTGATAACCTCACCACATGCAAGGGTGACACATCCAAACACATCCTATCCTTGGACCATAAAGCACATATTGGCTGATGAACATGAAATAATGAAAGAAATGCCATCGAGCATCCATTAACAGCCTGAAGACTACACAGAGGACCTTAAATTCAATGCACGCACTATAGGGGTCCTTTTATCAAACTGCAGTAGGGGTTTAACGCACGTTAAACTGCCTGCCGCTAACATCTGCATTGAGCAGGCGTTAGTTTTTAGCCGGCCGTAGGGGTTAGCGCGTGATGAAATGTCCAACGCGCTAACCCCGCTAGTACAGTTTGATAAAAGGAGCCCTATGTAAATCCCTCAAAATTGGGGTAATATGCTCAAATTTTGAAGCCCACACAATAATACATGTGGAGGCATTCTGAGTGAGTTGAAAAGCCTAAACCACATACTTAGGCAGACCCAAATACAGAGCATTACAATAGTCAAATACTGGAGTCAACATCATCACAATGATAGTCCTAAAAAAAGAGGGTGTGCTAGAGCAGTGTTCTTCAACCTTTTTACACCTGTGGACCGGCAGAAATAAAAGAATTATTTTGTGGACCGGCAAACTACTAGGACTAAAATTTAAAAACCCCGTTTACGCCCCATCTCCGCGAGCTCGGTCCCCGCAAACTATCTGATCCCATCTGCACAAGCCGCAATTATGATTTTATATTGAAAGTATTTTATTAAAGTATAAAAAGAAACAATATTCTGAACAATTGTGATTTTATAAATACAAATACACAGAGCACGGACCAACAAAACCCCTGTCTCCCCTCCCCTTAACATATATCCCCTCTACTATCAAGAAAACTGAACAAGCCAAGTTCATAGAAATATCATGCTAACAGAATACTGCAGTCCCCAGTTATGTCTCTAGCAGGATATATATTTCAAATCTGATATATTCTAATCACAAAATAGAAATAAAATTATTTGTTTCTACCTTTTGTTGTCTCTGGTTTCTGCTTTCATCTTCTTTTCACTCTCTTCCTTCCAGTGTCTGCCCTCTCTGTCTCTTTAATCCAGCATCTGCTCCTTCCATCTACTATCTGACCTCTCCCCCTTCCATATGGTATTTGTCTTCTTTCTATGCCCCTCTCCCCTTTCCATCCAGCCTATGCCCCTCTCTCCTTTTTACATGATTCACTCCAGCTTCACTGCTCTCTTCATTTTTCTCTCTCCTACACCAGATCTAGCATCTTTGTCCCTCTCAATTTCTCTGCTGACCCCCCTTTCCATCTCATTCCTGTCTCTCCCCTTCCCCTCCTCTAATCTCCCTGCAAGCTGTTTCCTTCCTTTTTTCTTCTCCCTTCCCTCCTCTCCCTGTCCAGCAGTAACTCTCTTCCCTTTCCTTTCCCTCCTCCCCTCCCAGCAGCATCTCTCCTTCTCCCTCTCCAGGTCCAGTAGCAGCTGTCCCTTTTTCCCCCTTACCCAGCAGCTTCCCAGACTCCTTTCCCTCCCCCCACCCAGCAGCATCTCCCCTTCTCTCTCTCCAGGTCCAGTAGCAGCTGTCCCTTTTTCCCCCTTGCCCAGCAGTTTCCCAGACTCCTTTCCCTCCCCCTCCCAACAGCATCTCTCCTTCTCCCTATCCAGGTCCAGTAGCAGCTGTCCCTTTTTTTTTTCACCATGCCCAGCAGCTTTCTCCCCTCCCAGCAACTCTCCTTACTTGCCAGCGCTGCGATTCAGTAAGGCAGCCTCGGGTCCTTTGTTGGGTCGCACCGCCTCTGAGGAAAGCGGAAGTTGCATCATCAGAGGCGGCCCGACTCAGCAAAAGCTCCAAGGCTTCCTTCTTCAATCAAGCTGCGTTTGTAAGGAGAGCCGCTGGGAGGGGAGAAAGCACAGTGTGAGGCTTCCTATTATCTCTCCGGCCCTGCGCGAAGGACAGCTCCTCGATCTTGCCGGTCCTGTGCGGACCGGCAGGAAATTGAAGAAGTTGATCTCGCCGGTCCTGTGTGGACCGGCAGGAATTTTCTGCAGACCGGCGGTTGAAGAACTGTGTGCTAGAGGGTGAAGGATCGTGTTTCTATGTAGTTTGACGACCAAACATCTAAAAGATAAGTTGAAATTTATATATTTCTTACATTGGATATATGATAATTTTTGGTGGTGGTCAAGGAACAATGTAAATGCAATGATGGTTCTTTACACACTCTTGCTCATTTATGTAAGAGGTTTTCATGGGTCTGAGCACTTCATTCATGCCTTTGAAACCTAAGTGTCCTTGTAAGGGCAAAACGCGCTGTTCCCAACACAGCAACCCTTCCCAGTGTACTTTCCTTTTTTGTTCTCTCTTTATCTATAATATTGTAATTCCAACCTTTTTTCCTTTTGTTCCTGTTTGTCCTTGGTTAAAGTGTCCTTGGATGTGTTAACTATGACTAAAGATGTATATTAATTTTAAATTTGTATTATAGTCAATATCTGTTTTTACAAAAATTGTACTCCGCCTAGAAGTCTGATTAGGTGGTATAAGAAATTTTAAATAAAACTTCATTCACTATAAATAATTTTATTACAGATATACCTTTTCTGTTCAAGACGGTGATGTTATCAAAGAACAATTATAAATGATAGATTCTGCGGGGAGGAGTTTTTATATATTTTGTTAAAGTTGACAGGATGATTGCATTTTTTTTGAATTCCCATTAATTTTGGCAATTAAGTACATACATAACTTTAGATTCCTCTCATGAGCATACATACTCTAAAACCATGTAGACAGAGAGAATATGAGTTGTAACAAACTTTGCTGACTTGAACTGAAAACTTTGAACAACTGTACTATTAGTATGCAAACAGAAAAGTCTGCACACCAAACATTTTTCACTTCATGAGAAAAGACAGGACCCGCCTAGGTTTATTTTAAAAAATTTAAATCAAATTGTATGTTGTGACCTTTCAAAGACAGCAATTCAAAAAGGGGAAGGAAGAGCAAGTCACATTTTTACATGGTTACAAATACAGTACAATCTCTGTTAACCAGAACTCAAGCAACCAGAACTCTCAATCAACCAGCAACAAAAATCAAAGAAATACTGTAATACTTTAAATAAAAATGAAAATAAAATCAATTTGTGGTGGAAATTTAAGTGTAAACTTGGCATGCCACACCTAAGTACGTCCATGCTTTTCCTACCACATGTCCAGTAGTTTGTCTGAAACTGTATATGGTATGGCATTGTATGGAGTACAGTTTTAGTTAGGCCTATTTTTAATAGTAACTCTCAAGCAACCAGAAACTACATTCATCTGGCATCTATCAAGCCTATGGATGCTGGTTAACTGATAGTCTACTGTAATTAACTTATTTATCATGAATCTCATACCAGTCATTTTGTCCCTGAACAGACATCTTTTGTTGCAATTGGAGGGCACAAAGAGAAGAAGATACCAAAAAGACAAGAAACAAATAGGAAAAGGATGTATAAAGGAGAAGAAATAGAGCAGAAAATAAAACCAAAGACCCAATGCTAGAAAATGATTCTAAATATTCTGAAAAATATTAATTATCAACATGAAAAAATCTAGAGAACCAAGCCAAAAGAACCATGATCTGAATGTATGGGCCACAAATTATGGATGTCTCAGGATTCTCCTTTCTATCTCATGGCACAGAATTGTGTCCCAGGATATGCACCTGGAAGTGATAGTAACGCCATGGAGTCAGCTAGAACTAACCCACTGCAACTCAAAGGGTACACCCCCAGTGTCTCAGTCCCAGAAATCCAAGGAGCCTTGCCCTGCCCCCTTCCACATCTTCCTTTCCTCTTTCTTCCACACAATCAAAGTTGTCAGATATGCCCACTCAAAATCTGTAAACCTTACACTGCATGCGTTAAGTTTTATTCATTATACAGGCAATCCATGGATTAAGAACAAGTTATGTTTTTAAAGCTGTTCTTAAGTCAGATTTGAATGTAACTCAGAACTTGCAGATTTTAAGATTCTTGCTGCTTACCTCTGCTCCCAGCTGACTTTTATCCAGACTAGCAGATTGTCACATCACAGGTCACGCTCTCAACTGGTTCATATCCTATTTTCATCAACGTAATTCCAAAGTTTATGCAAAAAAACCAAATTTCTTCCTCAGTAACTCAAACTTTCGGAGTTCCTCAGGGCTCCATCTTATCCCCGTTATTATTCAATATCTTTCTACACCCTCTTCTCTCTCTTGCACAATCATTAGGATTCTCTATTTTCGCCTATGCTGACGATATACAGCTGCTTTATCCGATTAACACTTCAAACCCCTCAGATATTACAGATTTAAATACTAAACTGGACATCTTAAGTGATTGGCTCTTCTCTAACAAACTTTCACTCAACGTCGACAAATCTTGCGGTCTTCTTCTCCCCATTAAAAAATCTGAAATACTACCAGGAACAATCTACATCAAATCCATACCTATACGTATGGATACTAAAATAAAATTATTAGGCGTCACCTTAGATAGCGAACTTACTTTTCATGACCATATAAGTTCCATCGTAAAAACTTGTTTCTTCAAATTACGTATCATTCGTTCCCTCAGATCTATATTAACTACTGACTCGATTAATACTTTAATTCATTCCCTAGTCATTTCCCACTTAGACTACTGTAATTCTCTTTTAAATGGACTCCCCCAAAAAGAACTTCGACGGCTTCAACTTATCCAAAATACCGCAATCAAACTCATCTACAAAATAGGTAAATTCGAACATGTCACTCCTCTTCTTAAAGAGGCTCATTGGCTCCCAATCACACATCGGATAACTTATAAAATCATACTGCTCACTTTTAAAATTAAACACTCTCACCTGCCCTTATTTCTAGATAAACTATTAATCCCACAAAGTTCCCCTCGTGCCTTAAGATCTACTGATCAAAAACTGCTTTTCATTCCATCATTAAAAGAATCCTATTACACTAGGAAAACCAACTTTTCTATAACTGCCCCCACACTATAGAATTCTCTCCCTCAATTTCTTCGGGACGAAACCCAATTACTAAAATTTAAGATTAATCTTAAAACTTATCTATTTCAAGACGCCTTTGCCAAATCTTAATCATTACTTGGCTCATTCATCGATCTCTTTCTCAAAACTAACCTCTTCTTCAGCGCATATTTCTCATACCACGCACCCTTACCCCTCGTGTTACATTCCTTCCCTCTATCTCATTTCTTCTATTATTATGTAACTTTTCCCTTCCTCCCTACTGATCCTCACTGTCAGGTTTTGTCCGTTCATGTTTTATATGTTTTTCTCTTTTTTTTTTTTTTTTAACACTATTAATTAATTCTTGCTATTCTATTTTAAATTTTATTGTTAACCGGTCAGATATTTGTTTTATGATCGGGATATTAAAAACCAATAAACTTGAAACTTGTCCCAGTGTTCCCTCTAAGGTACAGCATGCACAACCACATTCTGTTCTTAATGTGGCCATGCATCATTCCTGAACCTGCTGCAGAAGTGTAGGAGTCTATGCCCCACTTGAAATGCTGCTCAGTGAAATCAAATGAAGCTATGATCGTATTCTTAACTACAAGTCGTACTTATGTCAGATGTTTTTAACTCGGGGACTGCCTGTATTGTATATATATTAGAAAAATCAGGATAACATCTCTATGCACGCAACAGAGCATAATCAAGACTGTTTTAGTCTCTTCATGTTCACCTGAGTGAGGTGGCAGCCCTAAGGGCTCCTTTTACTAAGGTGCGCTAGCGTTTTTAGCGCACACACAAAAGCGTTAAGATCTAGCGCACGGCAATATAGTGCATGCTATTCTGCGCGTTAAGGCCCTAATGCACCTTTGAAAAAGGAGACCTTAAGTGTCTTGATCATGATGCAAAGAAATAACTAGTCATATGAGCTGCTTAAAGCTCTTCTGATATCAGACCTATAGACCTAAATGGTTTTTATCAACAGACTGCTTTAACTTTTAATCTGCACCTAATATTAATACTACATTTTAATATAGCAGAAACCAATTTTGAAATAAAGAGTGTTAACTAAATAGATGCTAACCCTTTCACTTTTTGGAAATGCATGAACTACAGAATTTTATTTAAATTTCCTATACACAGCCTGCAAGCCCAAAGCTGTTGAAGCAGTTTACATTCAGATATAATAGGCCTTTTCCTATCCCTGGAAGGCTCACAATCTTAGTTTGTACCTGAGGCAACAGAGGGTCAAATGACTCACCCAAGATCACAAGATGTTATACAGTATATGTAAACAGTGTTTGGTGGAAAAACAATGAGAGGTTCCTGTAGTGCACCTGACCCTAGTTGTTTTCACTGTTAGACAGGGCAGAATCTCCTGAATAAAAAAAGTGTAAAGCTTCTCAAGGGCCTTTATGTCTCAAACTCAAATAAATTCTGCCCAAGAACTAACTTAGTAGTGGCTTCAAAGTGGCTAATTTACAAACAAGTGTCAAAAAATAAAATGCTTAAACTATCTCCATAAAACAGGTTCCCCAAAATAAAGCAGAACAAAAAATTTTAGGCACAAAATTCCCCTTTTTTGGTCAAGTCATAGAATAACATTACCAATATAATAATAATATGTCATAAGTCTCCAAGAGAGATCCAAGAAAATTATGATTAACCCAAAATATAATAAAATAAAATAAGTAATAATCCTATACTGTGTAAAGAGAGCAATAATTGTATGTTTATTGGAAATTTTATCTTGAAAATGGCCCTAAGGATTTTGATACGACTAAACAAAGAGAGGCAGATGGGATGTCCAAACACAACCAAATAGTTACTTTATCAATATAAATAATCAAATGCCATGGTTTAGAGTCTATCATATCTGAAGAATCTTTCTATAAAAAAGTTACAAGTCTGTGAATAAAGACCTATCTTGATAAGACAGGTCTTCTGAGTAGTCCCAACTAGGATCCTAGTTTCAGCATCCGAAGATGCCTTCTTCAGGGGATTGTGAGAACACGGGACAGCGTGTTTCACAGAACAAAATTGCGCCTCTCTTTGTTTGGTCGTATTACTATATTTTTGAGGCAGATAGCTTCATTCTCTTCTTGTTTTGTCTAAGGATTTTGATGAAATGGGGAGAGATTACATTTTAACTAGGTGTCAAGTTTGGGAAAATTCATTTGGTTGGGGGGTGTCTTTTGGGGGTTTGGAAAGAAATTTGAAGCAGTACCAGAATGAGACTTGGAATGCACCAAGAAAGACTGTTGGAGCACCAGAGTGAGGTTTGGAATGCACTGAGAAAAACTATTGGAACACCAGAATGAGGCTTGGAACACACTGAGAAAGATTTCAACACTCAACTGGAGGAAAAAGGAGGGAAGTTTGGCTGATAAAACCATGAGGTTGGGCACTTCACACAAAACACACAGATCACAAACACACAGGAGGGAAGTTTAGCTGATAAGAAAAAATAGGAGGAAAGTTTGGCTGATAAAGCTATGAGGTTGAGCACTTCACACAAAACAAATAGATCACAAACACACAAGAGGAAAGTTAGGCTAATAAAAGTATGATTTCAAGACAAAACCTGGGCAGTTCACAAACACATAGGAGGGCAGTTACATTGATAAAAAGCATGGTTTCAACACAAACAGTAATTATCAATAATTTCTCGAGCGAAGCTCGGTCTTCCATGTACTATATAAAGTAAAGAATACAAGCAGCAAAGAATTAAAAGGGCTCAATACCACACTCATTCAGATGGTCCCTTACCCATGAACAGACCATTAACTAGTCTCTTTCACATATTATTTCCCATAACATCTCCTAATCCTCCTTTCCCAGTCATACACTGGATGATCAAGCTGTCACGTCATTAGTTTCTTCTCTTAGTGATGTCCCAACCAATACCTATATCATGTCACATCAGCATGTAGAAACTTTTCATGATTTTGTTTCAAAGACACACATGCATCCCTTTAGGCTGCTAACTGCAACTCCTCCCATAATGCTCCTTGGTACTCTCCCTCTCCCTCCCCTCTCCCTCTTGGTATTGCTTCAGTTGGCAGCTGGAGCAAATTGAGATCAGCAGCAGCTCACAACTTAAACTTCAGATACAAAGTATATCATACAGCACTTTGGCATGCCAAAAAAATATATTTTCCTCACGTATGCTAAGAGCCTTGAATTACTCCCATATATTGTTTACCCTATTCCATGATCTAGCACCAAAATTCTCACTCAGTCCAGAATATAAGTATCAGATGTTTTGTTCTTTTTAGTTTCTAGAGTAATCTAGTAATTCCTTAAAATACTGTTTGAAGTAATCTTGGATTCTTAATCTATGGATTTGAGAATGATCAGTCAATAATCTTACCCTAATTGGGTTTTTTTTTTTCTTTGAAATTATGTGGCAGTATCAATCTTTTCTGTACAAGACTTGATAAATATTTTTTTTTTAACTCACCTCTATCAATCTTATCCTTCTAATTTACACCCTTGTACTCAACCTGCCTTTTTTTTTCTCATAAATTCTTGAGAAACTGGTCTTCTTACAATTAACATAATATGTTGAACAAACCAATATCCTTCATCCTCTCTAGGCCAGTTTTTGGCAACAGCACAGCACTGAAACCATTGTTAGCACTCTACAATTCGATCTGTACTTCCTTAGACATCTTTTATTTTGTAGTTCTTGTCTCTCTGGATCTTTCCTCTGCCTTTCATCTTGTTGACCACCCTCTTCTTATTCAACGCCTGTATGCTATTGGTATCACAGGTACTGTCCTCAATTGGTTTCAAAGTTATCTTTCAAACAGAATTTATCAGGAATTTATCAGTATCTAATAATAATATGACCCTAGTCATGTCTCTACTATTCAGTGTACCTCAGGGATTGATTGTGGCACCATTTTTGTTCAATATCTTCCTTTCTCCTCTTTTGATCATTATTCAAGACCACGCCTGTCTCCCGTTCTGCTACGCAGATGACATTCAAATCTTCTTGTGTATTTTTGACCCAGTTAAATCAATGACCAACCTTAACACTTGTCCGAGTAAAGTCTCTTCATGGCTCAAAAGGAATATGCTTGCACTAAACCCTGACAATGTGAATGCATCTTCTTTCCAGTGTCTTCCTGTGTTATCTCTTCCCCACCCATCATTGATTCCCATAGCCTAAGTTCTTCCAATCAGTTCATATCTAGGTGTGATCTTAAGGCACTAAACTGAATTTTAAGCCACACACTTGACTCGGTTGTTTGGGCCTCCTTCTACTCACAACGTATCCGCTCAGCTCATTCTTTTCTCCCTCCTCCAACCATTAATTCATGTCCTGGTTATATCCTGTCTAGTCCACTGTAACTCTTTATATGCTGGTCTCTCTCCTTCATCACTAAAAAGGCTACAATTTATTCAATACACCACTGTTAAAGTCTTATACTCTGCACAACATTTTGATCATGTGACTCCTCTGCTTAAACTATGAAGGTCACACTTAACTTCGGTACTCCAAAAAAAATTCATGAAAACCACTTAATCACTTCATTAACTACCAAAACTATACCATGCCTCTTATTAATTTCACTAAACTTAAGCACACGTGGGGAATCTCAGAACGTCACGTGTCTGGTACATCGCAGTGTAAATCAGCACAGTGTGGCAGCACTCGTCACTGGCTCACCCAATCGTGTATTTACTATCTGCACCTATATTTTCAAGGACTTATATATATTTATGTATATTATTTTTGTATATTTTTCTAATTTTTATAACTCTATCTATTCATATTATTTCATATATTCTGCCAATTTAATAAATAAATAAATTAGATAGTAAAGCTAGATAATAAAGGTAAAAAAATTTTCTTCATGGGTTTAAATTAATCTAATATCTTCAATTCATCTCAATTCATCTGCAATTCATTCGCCATTCTTTTTGAACATTCATTTTGAAAATCATTTCATCACTTTTCATTCCCCTGTACGTCTTAAATAACTTAGCTTGTTCAATGTCGCTGTTACACTACCCCACCATAGTAACATAGTAACATAGTAGATGACGGTAGATAAAGACCCGAATGGTCCATCCAGTCTGCCCAACCTGATTCAATTTAAATTTTTTATTTTTTTTATTTTATTTTTTTCTTCTTAGCTATTTCTGGGCGAGAATCCAAAGCTTTACCCGGTACTATGCTTGGGTTCCAACTGCCGAAATCTCTGTTAAGACTTACTCCAGCCCATCTACACCCTCCCAGCCATTGAAGCCCTCCCCTGCCCATCCTCCACCAAACGGCCATACACAGACACAGACCGTACAAGTCTGCCCAGTAACTGGCCTAGTTCAATATTTAATATTATTTTCTGATTCTAAATCTTCTGTGTTCATCCCACGCTTCTTTGAACTCAGTCACAGTTTTACTCTCTACCACCTCTCTCGGGAGCGCATTCCAGGCATCCACCACCCTCTCCGTAAAGTAGAATTTCCTAACATTGCCCCTGAATCTACCACCCCTCAACCTCAAATTATGTCCTCTGGTTTTACCATTTTCCTTTCTCTGGAAAAGATTTTGTTCTACATTAATACCCTTTAAGTATTTGAATGTCTGAATCATATCTCCCCTGTCTCTCCTTTCCTCTAGGGTATACATATTCAGGGCTTCCAGTCTCTCCTCATACGTCTTCTGGCGCAAGCCTCCTATCATTTTCGTCGCCCTCCTCTGGACCGCCTCAAGTCTTCTTACGTCTTTCGCCAGATACGGTCTCCAAAACTGAACACAATACTCCAAGTGGGGCCTCACCAATGACCTGTACAGGGGCATCAACACCTTCTTCCTTCTACTGACTACGCCTCTCTTTATACAGCCCAGAATCCTTCTGGCAGCAGCCACTGCCTTGTCACACTGTTTTTTCGCCTTTAGATCTTCGGACACTATCACCCCAAGGTCCCTCTCCCCGTCCGTGCATATCAGCTTCTCTCCTCCCAGCATATACGGTTCCTTCCTATTATTAATCCCCAAATGCATTACTCTGCATTTCTTTGCATTGAATTTTAGTTGCCAGGCATTAGACCATTCCTCTAACTTTTGCAGATCCTTTTTCATATTTTCCACTCCCTCTTCGGTGTCTACTCTGTTACAAATCTTGGTATCATCTGCAAAAAGGCACACTTTTCCTTCTAACCCTTCAGCAATGTCACTCACATACATATTGAACAGGATTGGCCCCAGCACCGAACCCTGAGGGACTCCACTAGTCACCTTTCCTTCCTTCGAGCGACTTCCATTAACCACCACCCTCTGGCGTCTGTCCGACAGCCAGTTTCTGACCCAGTTCACCACTTTGGGTCCTAACTTCAGCCCTTCAAGTTTGTTCAACAGCCTCCTATGAGGAACTGTATCAAAGGCTTTGCTGAAATCCAATTAAATTACATCTAGCATATGTCCTCGATCCAGCTCTCTGGTCACCCAATCAAAAAATTCAATCAGGTTCGTTTGGCACGATTTACCTTTTGTAAAGCCATGTTGCCTCGGATTCTGTAACCCATTAGATTCAAGGAAATACACTATCCTTTCTTTCAGCAACACTTCCATTATTTTTCCAACAACTGAAGTGAGGCTCACCGGCCTGTAGTTTCCTGCTTCATCCCTGTGACCACTTTTATGAATAGGGACCACATCCGCTCTCCTCCAATCCCCAGGAATCACTCCCGTCTCCTCCAATCCCCAGGAATCACTCCCGTCTCCAGAGATTTGTTGAACAAGTCTTTAATAGGACTCGCCAGAACCTCTCTGAGCTCCCTTAGTATCCTGGGATGGATCCCGTCTGGTCCCATCGCTTTGTCCACCTTCAGTTTTTCAAGTTGCTCATAAACACCCTCCTCCGTGAACGGCGCAGAATCTACTCCATTTTCTCGTGTAACTTTGCCAGACAATCTCGGTCCTTCTCCAGGATTTTCTTCTGTGAACACAGAACAGAAGTATTTGTTTAGCACATTTGCTTTCTCCTCATCACTCTCCACATATTTGTTCCCAGAATCTTTTAGCCTAGCAATTCCATTTTTTATCTTCCTCCTTTCACTAATATATCTGAAAAAATTTTTATCTCCCTTTTTTACATTTTTAGCCATTAGTTCTTCCGCCTGTGCCTTCGCCAAACGTATCTCTCTCTTGGCTTCTTTCAGTTTCACCCTGTAGTCCTTTCTGCTCTCCTCTTCTTGGGTTTTTTTATATTTCATGAACGCCAACTCTTTCGCCTTTATTTTCTCAGCCACTAGGTTGGAGAACCATATCGGCTTCCTTTTTCTCTTGTTTTTATTGATTTTCTTCACATAAAGGTCCGTAGCCATTTTTATCGCTCCTTTCAGCTTAGACCACTGTCTTTCCACTTCTCTTATGTCCTCCCATCCTAACAGCTCTTTCATTTCTTCATCGCATTTCATTTCTTCATCAGGATAGGGACAGTGCCAAAACTGTAACAGAGCAAACAAAAAACAAGTCTCACTCAGGGAATTATAAACCTCTTAAAAAACACTATATACCCACTGAAAACACTTACCAACTACATTCATTCATTCATTCATTCAATACTGAATCACCCACCCGATCATCAAAAGATGGCCGCGGCGTTCCCTTCCTGATGACGTTACCCACAGGATACCCAATCCAACACAGTGTTTTTACTAGCAAGCTCAGTCAACCTACACTCTCATTACAGACTCATTTATTCTGCTAATAAGGGCCTCCACTGTACAGTGCCCTATTGCAGGGTCTGTCTTGGATTAAAATCTTGCCCCAAGGGCTGATTCTCCTCTTGGAAGGATGCTGACAACTAATCAGGCACCCCTGCGGCTACCTCCGGCAGAAACCGGCATCAGGAGGGGAGGTTCTTCCTCCCGACATTTAAACAGCTGATAGCCGCGGAAAAGAGGGCTGATTCTCCTCTTGGAGGGACGCTGACAACTAATCAGGCACCCCTGCAGCTACCTCCGGCAGAAACCGGCATCAGGAGGAGAGGTCCTTCCTCACGACATTTAAACAGCTGATGGCAGAAGGGGCAGGACCTAAGGGGCAGGACATGCCCCTTTGCACCTCTTCAGCGCCACGAGGAGCGAGGAGCAGGAAGGAGACGATTATAGGGAAGAGGAAGGCCAAGATTCCCTCAATAACTGTTGCTTCAGGTCCTATGGATCGCCATCTTCAGCCCAGATCTTCACTATCTCTAGTAGGTAAGACTGATTTATATTCTCAATTAGCCTCTCTCTCTTTGGGCGAACTTACACCTCCACTTCAACCAGCTTTTTAAATTCCCCGGTGCAAGATGATTCTTTTCCAAAAGAAGGAATGGAATCAAATTCTCCTCAGATAGATGAATTGGACTCAAAGACATTAACTGCAGGGAAATGACTTACACCATCTCCAGTATCAATGCCTCTAGTGTCTACAGTTAGTTCTGTTACTAGTGATAAAGTTATAACACTTCAGGATGTCTGGAAAGTGGTAAATAAAATAGAGAACTCCCCACATGGCACAGTTGTTAAGCTATGTCAATTTTCAACTGAGATTAAGAACATAACATAAGCAGTGCCTCTGTTGGTCAGACCAGAGGTCCATCATGCCCAGCAGTCCGCTCACGCGGAGGATAGTAATCCTCTATCTATACCCTTCTATCCCCTTTTCCTTCAGGAAATCATCCAATCCCTTCTTGAACCCCAATACCATACTCTGTCCTATCACACCCTCTGGAAGCTCATTCCAGATGTCCACCACCCTTTGGGTGAAGAACTTCCTAGCATTGGTTCTGAATCTGTCCCCTCTTAATTTTTCTGAATGCCCTCTCGTTCTTGTAGTTTTCAAAAGTTTGAAGAATCTGTCCCTCTCCACTTTCTCTATGCCTTTCATAATCTTTTAAGTCTCTATCATGTCACTTCTAAGCCTCCACTTTTTCAGGGAAAAGAGCCCCAGTTTCTCTAATCTTTCAGCATATGAAAGGTTTTCTATGCCTTTTATCAATCGCGTTGCTCTTTTCTGAACCCTCTCGAGTATCGCCATATCCTTCTTAAGGTACGGCGACCAATTCTGGACGCACTACTCCAGATGCGGGCGCACCATCACCCGATACAACAGCAGGATAACTTCTTTCGTTCTGGTTGTAATACCTTTCTTGATAATACCTAGCATTCTATTTGCCTTCTTAGAGGCCACTGCACACTGTGCCGATGGCTTCATTGTCTTGTCCACTATTATCCCCAAGTCCTTTTCTAGGGTACTTTCACCCATTACCAGCCCTCCCATCGTATAACTGTACTTCGGATTTCTGTTTCCTACATGCAAGATTTTACATTTCTCTACATTAAGCTTCATCTGCCATTTCTTCACCCACTCTTCTAGTTTGTTCAGATCCCTTTGTAAATCCTCACAGTCCTCTTTAGTCCCAACTCGACTAAATAGTTTGGTGTCATCTGCGAATTTTATTACTTCGCACTTCGTCCCTGTTTCTAGATCATTTATGAATACATTGAACAGCAGCGGTCCGAGTACCAACTCCTGCGGACACCACTCGTGACCCTCCTCCAGTCAGAGTAGTAGCCCTTCACTCCTACCCTTTGCTTCCTACCCACCAAACCAATTTTTGATCCATCTATGTACGTCTCCTTCCACCCCATGGTTCTTCAGTTTCCATAGTAGGCGTTCATGGGGTACCTTTTGGAAATCTAAATATACAATGTCTATGGGGTCCCCCTTTGTCCATTCGTTTGTTAATTCCTTCGAAGAAGTGCAATAAGTTCATTAGACACGATCTTCCCTTGCAGAAGCCATGTTGGCTTGTTTTCATCAGTTTATTCCTTTCTAGATTCTCATCGATGCTGTCTTTTATCAGCGCTTCTGCCATCTTCCCTGGAACCGAAGTCAAACTTACCGGTCTGTAGTTCCCCGGGTCCCCTCTCGAACCCTTTTTAAAGATGGGCATAACAACATTTGCTATCTTTCAATCCTCCGGGATCACACCTATTTTCAGGGATATATTGCAAACCTGCTGTAGTAGTTCTGCTATTTCCTCCTTTAGTTCTTTCAATACCCTAGGGTGGATTCCGTCCGGGCCCGGAGATTTGTCAGTTTTTAATCTATCTATCTGCTTGTGTACATCTTCAAGGCTTACTTCCATGGATGTTAATTTTTCTGCTTGATTTCCTTTGAAGATTTTTCCAGGTTCCGTTACGTTGGATGTGTCCTATTTTTTAAATACTGACGAAAAGAACATGTTTAGTCTATCCGCCACTTCTTTTTCCTCCTTCACCACTCTTTTCCTATCTCCGTCGTCCAGCGGTCCCACCTCCACCCTTGCCAGCTGCTTCCCTTTAACATATCTGAAGAACGGTTTGAAATTTCATGCTTCCCTGGCTAGCCTCTCTTCATATTCTCTTTTTGCTCTTCTAACCACGTGGTAACATTCTTTTGATGCTTACTAATAAAGTAACTGATCATGAAGCTCAATTAGCTTTAGTAGAAAAGAGAATGGGTAAATTAGACACATCTGCTTTGGTAATGCAATCATGTTTGATCTCTAGTATGAAAGATAACACTATTTTGCATTTGCAAATGGAAAATGTCAGGAGATCAAAAAATCATAGATTTTTAAATTTTCCTATATCTCATTTTCTTTCACTTTAAGAATTGTTAAAAATGTATATGAAAGATAGTCTTCATTATACAGAGGTTGAAGGATTTATACCTGATAATCTTTATTATATTCCTACTGGTACTAAAATTATTGTTGAAGGAGGAGGTTTAGATCAAGTGGTATCGCCTGATAGCCTAAATCCCAGTTTCTAGAATCATCTAAAGATTATATAGCTAAGAGAGCAACATTATTGGTTACATTCAGAATCAAATTGGAAAAGCAAGCCATTCTAAAACTTTATTTTGCAACTAAAACAGCATTATTCTGATGAATATATTTCCTAATGTCTCTAAACAGACACAATACAGAAGAAAACAATTTTTACAGCTTAAGGCTCATGTCTTAGCTGTGGGAGCTTTATTCTTTTTGAAGTTCCCTGTAAGTGTTTAGTGACTTATGAGAATATTAAATTTGTCTTTGTTGACCCAAATCAACTGAAAAATTTGCTTCAAGATAAATCCCCTGTAAATTCTAATGAGAAAAATGGTGAGGTTGAGGGTTTGTGAAGTAGCACAATATAATTAAGCCTGATTAGATGAGGATGAATTGTATTTTCCTAATTTCTTTTTGGGGGAAAATCAGTCCCAATAATGTGGACTTGAAGTTTTAATATAATGGGGGATTACTTTATGTTTGAATTTTTGTATTACCTGTATTTGTTATATGATGTAATAAATCTATAAATAAATTAATTAATTTAAAAAAAACTCTTGTCCAAACCCACAGGACTGTGCCATGGCAACTGTATGACTTTCCCACCACATGTTAATCACTCAGATGGCTGTGAACTTCCTTTTCCTGTTCCCCCCTAGGAAAATGTTGTATCATGATATCGATTCTTGTTTTCATTCAAGTCTGACCCCAGCCCAGATTGTAGCCCAATAAGAACGTTCTTAATTTTACGTCCATCCTTGGATTGAAAATTTAGCCGGCTGGACAGAGTCCTTAGCTCCACAACTGATTCCTTTTCCTTGGTGAAGGTTCCTTTGAAACTAGGCACAAGAACACTGTCCGATTATGTATCCGGCAAGGAATAGAGGATTCCGGATGGAACCTCAAATATATGAAACATGGTCTTGAGCTGTGGGAAAAGTATGAGCGTAAATTTATGGTCAACCCACAGAGCTCCCAACAACTCATTTTGCCTTGTCTAATGCTGAACTGCACCAAGCTAGTGTTCCAGTTATCCCAATTTCACTAGCCCCTACTAACATCCCGACACACTCTATGGTCCAACCCCCTTCAGTATAGGTCTCTATTGATACAGCACAAGCCACTCTTGTCTCAGCTACACTTGTTCCACCTGTCCCCCGCTGATGGCTCAATACCAACTCTGACCCAACCCACTCCATCACAGGTACTTCAGGCCCCGCTTATGATTACACAATCTAAAACAGGGAAGATCAAAACTGATTATGTAGCATGGAGCTTTACAGATAAGTTTTCTCTTAAGGCTCTGCTTCCACCGCTACTTGCAGGAGCTTCACCTTGGATATATAAATTTGAACAAATTACAACCCAATGGGAATTAGCTCTCGGCGACGTTCATTCCCTGTTAGTCGAGTGCGTAGGTAAGACAACCACTGATATATTTGCTGACGCTAGCATTGCTAAGTACACAATTGATGTTAAACATTTTGACGGCGACAGATTTGACAATTACAGATCAGCAGTGTGGGATGCCCTGAGGTCCCGATACCCAGATGAGAAGGACATGACTATGCTCACTTCCTTTAAATGCAAAAGTGCAACAGACATATACTCTTTCATTCAAGATTTTGAGGGAAAGTGGGAAATGCAAATAGGGGAACTTTGTTCCAAAGATAAAATGAGAAGCATAGCCTTTCAGACATTCGAATAGCGATGCCTATAAGCGTACACTACACATTTGATAGTGTTGTCAGCACGGTAGGCAAGTACTGGTCAGTAATCTTTTCTGACGCAATACACTACTCAACATCATTAAATGAAGCTAGCAATAAGGATCAGAGAGAAACCGTTACAACTCGAGACGAAGCCCCGAGTTCTACAGATACAGGGACAGGAAACACAAAAAGCACAAGTAGACAATAAACAGGAACATACTGATACTGATGCAATTACGCAGGTGATAAAAGCTGTACAGTTAGCATGAACCGAAAAAGTTCAGCTTGTACAAATTCAATTGGCCCAAAATAACGCTCCCTGGCCACAGAGTGCTCAAGGTTCTGGACCAAGTTATCAAGGCATGAGAGGCAGAGGCCATGGTATGCCCCCTCCCTGTTCGCTGAACCATTTTTGGCACTGGCAGGGCCCAACAGGGGAATTCACTCCAACTACTCCTTCTAATGAGCGGTGGAGACTAGGCAAATTTTTGTAAAAATTATCTTTACCTTCGCAAATTCAGAGCCCGTTGGGCATGTTCGCTTTGATTTTAAAGTACCCTGAAACTAGCTGAAAACCCTGTTAGTTCATTTGTCGGCAATGCGCTGAAAGTATGGAAAATTCACTGTCTCAGTTGTTTAACAATTTGAATAGATAAGAATGTGAAACGTAACCCTATACATACACTAGTGCAGGATAGTTCTAACGTTCAAATAGCAGATATTTCCAGGTTTTGCTTTATATGTTTGTTTAGCAGAGAAGGATTGTTTCTTATGTTCTAACTGTGATATGCCTATTAATTTTCTGTTTTTCCCTCCAACCGCATAGCAGATAAAGGACGGAAGAAACAGTTGTGCTTCATTTTGCTTTGAATACATTTTCTTTTCTGACAGTATAAGCCCAGGACTGAAGTCTGAGCAGATATTTTATTGTGCTTTACTTTGCAGATATTTTTTTATTTTTTCTTCTATATAACTATGTGTTTATTTGCAGATAACAGAAAGTTTGCAGCTCTTTTATGATTTGTTTGTTTGTGGGGTACCCCGAGGAATATGAGAATTATCATTGGTCATTTGGGGAGGTTTTTTTCTTCTTTAATTCTTGTTTTTGTGCTCTGAACGATGCTTCGGAATTTCCTTTTCCTTTTTTTTCTCCTTTTTTCCTTTTTACAAGAGGGGAACTATCTATGCCACATGTGTCAAACACAAGGCCCGCGGGCCAAATCCGGCCCGCCAGGCCTTGCAATGTGGCCCGCACCGCGCTGTCATCACTGCACGCCGCTGCGTTCCATCACAATGACGCGCGGTGACATAGGAGGCTTGTGATCTCGCCGGCCGTACTTGCTATCTATCTCCCCCCATCGACCGCCGCCCCCAAGAACCTCCGACCGCCCCCCCAGCCGACCCGCGACCCGCGACCCCCCTGGCCGACCCCCCACGACACCCCCACCCCCCTTCCCCGTACCTTTCTGTAGTTGGCCGGACAGACGGGAGCCAGGGGGGTCGGAGGTTCTTGGGGGGGGGGCGGTCGATGAGGGAGGGGGGTTTGCGTCGAGGGCAGGAGGGCCTGGGATCCCTCCTGCCCGTAATGTAGTGCGGGGTGGGGGTAGGGGGTCGCCGTGGTCAGGAGGGTTTGGGCTCCCTCCTGGCCCGATATTGTCGGGGAGTTGGGAAATCGGTGGGGCAAGAGGGCTTGGGCTCCTTTTTGCCCCGATCGTGTCGGGGAGTCGGGGGGGGCAAGAGGGCTTGAGCTCCCTCTTGCCCCGATCGTGTTGGGAGTCGGGGAGTCGGCGGTCCTTCGGGGTGGGGGTGCAGGTACGTGCGAGCAGTCCTGCTTGGGGTGAATCGGATGTCGGGGGGGGGGGGGGAACTATGTAAAAAAAAACAGATACAGAGTTTTCAAACTGTCAGTTTGTCAAGAAACACCATTGCAGACAGAGTTCAAGAACTCTCAGGAAATCTATCATCACAGCTGGCCGAACAGGCATGCAGTTATCTCGCTTTTTCACTTGCTATCGATGAAAGCACAGACAACACTGATACAGCGCAGCTGTCCATCTTTATACGTGCTACGAAGACCGACCTCTCTGTCACTGAGGAACTTTTGGATGTAGCTGCCATGCATGGGACGACGACTGGTAGAGATATATTTGAGGCTGTGGAGAAATCTATAAATAATTTTAAATTACCCTGGGAAAAGTTGGTGGGGCTAACTACCGATGGCGCACCTTCAATGTGCGGAGAAAAGAAAGGCTTGGTTGGACTAATGAAGGAAAGAATGCAAAAAAGTCACTGCCACACACCCTTGATTACTTATCATTGCATTATCCACCAAGAGGCTATGTGTGGAAAAGTTCTGGACATGAATGACATAATGACCACAGTCATTAAAACTATTAACTTTATAAGGGCACGTGGCCTGAATCATCGCCAGTTCCAGCAGTTTTTACAGGAGGTGGGTGCAGAGCATGGAGACGTGCCATACCACACAGAAGTAAGATGGCTGAGCAAGAGCGCAATCCTCAAAAGATTTTTTGAGCTCAGAGAACAAATTGCTCTTTTCATGGAAAGTAAAGGAAAGCCCTTGCCTGAACTGTCGGATCCCGCCTGGCTATGTGATTTTGCTATGATGTGTGACATATGCGAGCATCTCGCCCAACTGAATCTGAAGCTGCAGAGACGCAAACAAGTCATCACGAAGATGTCTGACATGATCACAGCATTCCAGCGTAAACTTCAACTATGGAAGTCCCAACTGGAACAGGACAATCTTGCCCACTTTCCGTTTGTTTGAGTATCTCAACCACTATTTCTGGTACTTTTCCTTGCAGTCGGCTGGCTACCAAAGTTAGCCGTTTACTAAGTGAATTTGAGCGGCGCTTCTCTGACTTTAGAACACAGCACTCAGGCTTTGACATCTTTGCCAATCCTTTTACAGTTGATGTCAACAATGTGCCCCATCACCTTCAGATGGAGATAATCGAGCTTCAGTCTGACAGTGGCCTGAAATCAAGGTTTCAGGATGTTGAAATTGAGGACTTCTACCCTCTACTGCCCCCTGACTCAATGCCAGAGCTCCGACTTCATGCTGCCCGTATTCTATCCATGTTCGGGAGCACCTATCTTTGTGAACAGATGTTTTCAATAATGAATCTGAACAAAAACAAGCACAGATCACGCATTACCGATGACAACCTCCATGCTGTTTTGCGGGTTGCTACAGCCCAAGAAATAAAACCGAACACTGACTCATTGATACGGGGAAAACGGTGTCAGACATCTAGCCAGAAAACAAAACAATGAGCATTTTAGGTACATTCCAATATTACTGTTTTGCTTGATACCAATATTACTGTTTTGCTTGATAGCATGTGAGTTGGTTAACAGCACTGTTAAGGAAAAGATTGTTCCACTCATTTTAAATTCACATTTCTGGTTAACATTGTCAGTTTATGACTGTTCAGTAAACCATTCGGCCCGCGATTTAGGCTAGATTTTAGATTTTGGCCCCTTCTCTGATTGAGTTCGACACCCCTGATCTATGCAGTACATAGTATGCTTTTTACTTATGAGATTTTTTTTTTTTGAACAGCGCTGAAGGGAAAATTAAAATTATTAGTGCACTATAATGGTTACTGGATGTCTAGGCTTTATTTTTCATGATCATGACAATATTGTTTTTTGGAGTACTGCAATTGAATTGTGATTTAATGTGGTTTTGCCTTCTCACATTCTCTCTCCCGCTGAGCAGTCATTCAGCAGTGGCGCCCACCAACGCAGCAGAGAGCTTGTGCGCCGCTGGCACCGACATGCCTGTAATCAGCAGGCAGCAGCCCTGCGAAGCACCAGCGACTGGCCCAATTAGGGAAGTGTCCGGGCCCAGGCATTAGTGCGCTTGTGCGCCGCGGGCCCCAACAAGCAGCAGGCAGCCATCCACCAACCTCCAACATTTAAAGGTACTGCTGAGGTTTGTTTTTTGTTTTTTTTTGTATATTCGCTTCATAAGGCGCACCCTTATTTCCTCCCACTTTTTGGGGGGAAAAAGTGCGTCTTATGGAGCGAAAAATACGGTATATATGAGATGGATTTGCATGCACTGTCTCCTTGAGATGAAAATCTATCTCATACAGTGGCATACCTAGGGTATGTGGTACCCGGGGCCCATAATTTTTTGACACCCCCCCCCCACCATGTAAAAAAATATTTTTTGTAATAAATGGACATAATAGAAACAGGCAGTGAAAATTTTCTTTTATTGAACCTCATATATGTAACCATTATTCCAAACATACCATAACATAACATAAATTATGTCTGAATTGTCATGACATCAGAAGTACATATGGAGTAGTTGCAGGTGATGCTTGGGACAGTTCTGATTGTGTTAGTTCGGTTTTATGTGTTTTTTTAATAGAAGGGTTTTTTATTTCTTTTTGAAGGTTTTGTAGTTTGTGGTCGAGATCAATAGGTTGTAGAGTTGGGGGTCGAGTGTTGCAGCTCGAATGGCTAGGAGGTTGTCGAACTGTTTTTTTCTTTTGACGTTTTTTTTTTTTATTTTTATTTATCAGGTTTTATATTTTACAAATCAAGTATCCACTTGTACAGAAAGTTGAAGAAAAGCAAGCAAATAATACTCAAGAATTAAAATACATAATAATCAAATAAAATAAATATTTAGCTTAAATTCAGCTCAAGTCCTCCATTTTCTTTTGACGTTTTTGGTTGGAGGGTGTGTGAATGGTGCGTGAGTTCTCCTATGTCTGGTTGAGGTAGATTGAATTATTTAGCTAAAGAAATTAGTTACCCCCCCCCCCCCATTCCACACATTAATTCTCTTCCATTTTGTTCCCATTATAAAAAACACTGATAAGTTCTCAGAAAAAAAATACATTAAAATAAGAAGTGAAAACAAAGGCCCCTACAGATGAGAACATAACATAAGAGTAGCCTAACTGGGTCAGACCAATGGTCCATCATGCCCAGTAGCCCATTCTCATGGTAGCCAATCCAGGACATTAGTACCTGGTCAAAACCCAAAGAGTAGCAACATTCCATGCTACCGATCCAAGGCAAGCAGATGTTTCCCCCATGTCTTAATAACAGACTATGGACTTTTCCTCCAGGAATTTGTCCAAACTTTTCTTAAAACCAGCTACGCTATCTGCTTTTACCATAACTTCTGGCCACTTAAGCTGAGATCTTTCCTTCAAAACAGAGACTTTGCTAGATGTCAAATACAGCACAAGGTAACTTCACATGGACTTAGCTGTGCAGGAAAAGCACAGTTACTTACCGTAACAGGTGTTATCCAGGGACAGCAGGCAGATATTCTCACATGTGGGTGGCGTCATCTACGAAGCCCCAGCGCGGACAGCTTTTCAAGCAAACTTGATTGAAGTTTCAAGCTTGCTATGCTGCACCACGCATGTGCATACCTTCCTGCCCACTAGAGGGCGCATCCTCACCTCGTGGTCCTCAGTTCCATAGCCAGAAAAGAAGCCATCCCCGGGGAGGAGGGCGGGTTGTGAGAATATCTGCCTGCTGTCCCTGGATAACACCTGTTACGGTAAGTAACTGTGCTTTATCCCAGGACAAGCAGGCAGCATATTCTCACATGTGGGTGACCTCCAAGCCAACCAAAAAAGGGTAGGTGGGAGGATGGCAATTTAGGAAAACAGGTTACGCAAAACCGACTGGCCAAACCGGCCGTCGCTTCTGGACAACGTATCCAGACAGTAATGGGAGGTGAAAGTATGAACCGAAGACCAAGTGGCAGCCTTACAGATGTCCTCGACCGGCGTAGACCGGAGGAAAGCCACAGAAGCTGCCATAGCCCGGACCTTATGCCCCGTGACTCGACCATGGAACGTGAGACTAGCCTGAGCGTAGCAAAAAGAGATACAAGCAGCTAACCAGTTGGACAAGGTGCGCTTGGAAACAGGATGTCCCAACCGATTAGGATCGAAGGACAAAAACAATTGAGGATCCCTCCGATGAGACTTAGTGCGCTGAAGATAAAAGGCCAACGCCCTCTTACAGTCAAGCGTGGGAAGCGCCACCTCGCCAGGATGAGAGTGGGGCTTCGGAAAAAACACCGGAAGAACAATGGACTGATTGAGGTGGAAATCAGACACAACCTTAGGTAAAAATTTTGGATGGGTGCGAAGAACCACCTTGTCATGATGAAACACAGTAAAAGGAGGATCCGCAACCAAAGCCTGCAACTTACTAACCCGCCTAGCGGAGGTGAGTGCAAGCAGAAAAATCACCTTCCAAGTGAGAAACTTAAGATGCGATTTGGCAAGAGGCTCAAAAGGAGGTTTCATCAGTTGAGCCAAAACCACATTAAGATCCCAAACCACCGGAGGAGGTTTCATAGAAGGATGAACATTCAAAAGACCTCTCATGAAACGAGTAACCAGAGGATGAAGAGAGAGAGGCCGACCCTCGAGATGCTTATGGAAAGCAGTAATAGCACTGAGATGCACCCGAATGGACGTCGTCTTCAGGCCAGACTGGGACAAATGCAACAAATATTCCAGAACTGAAGACACCGGAACCGAACTCGGATCCAGATGTTGCAAGGAACACCAGGATGAAAATCTTGTCCATTTCTGAGAATAACAAAGCCGAGTCGAAACCTTACGCAAGGCTTCCAAAACGTCCCATACAGACTGAGAAACGGGAAGCGAAGTCAAGGGGAAAGGAACCAAGCCGTCAGATGTAAGGACTGAAGATTGGGATGCAACAGTGACCCCCGACTCTGAGACAGCAGAGAGGGAAAAACAGGCAGTAGCAGAGGCTCCCTGACACTGAGTTGAAGAAGCAGGGAGAACCAGTGCTGACGAGGCCAACGAGGCGCAATGAGAATCATAGTGGCCCTGGTCGATTTGAGATGTACCAACGTCCTCAAGATCAGAGGAAAAGGAGGAAACGCATAAAGGAACCTCCCTCCCCAGTCGAGAAGGAAGGCATCGGCCTCGAGACGGTCCTGGGAGTACATCCGAGAACAATAGAGGGGCAGTTTGTGAGTCTCTGGCGAGGCAAACAGATCCACTTGAGGAGTCCCCCAACGGTAGAAGACCTCGCGCAGAACCCTGGAGTTGAGCGACCACTCGTGCAGTTGGAGAAGACGACTCAGTTTGTCGGCCAGACAGTTCCTCTCTCCCTGAATGTAAACTGCCCGAAAGAAGATGTTCTGGGAGACCGCCCATTCCCAAAGGCGCAGGGCTTCCCTGCACAGGGACCAAGAGCCCGTCCCCCCTTGCTTGTTCACATAGTACATTGCCACCTGATTGTCCGTCCGCACGAGGACTACCTGATCGTGCAGCAGGTGGCAGAACGCTCGAGCAGCCAGAAAAATGGCCCGAAGCTCCAACACATTGATGTGACAAAGACGATCTTCCGCTGACCATAGACCTTGAGTCCGCAGACCGTCGAGATGAGCCCCCCACGCGTACTCCAAAGAGTCCGTGGTCAGGATCTTGCGATGCGGAGGGACGAGAAAGAGCAAACCCCCGGAAAGATTGGAAGAGTTGGTCCACCAACGGAGCGAGCGTCTCAAGGAAGGAGTCACTGTTACAGGACAGGAGACCGGGTCTCGATCCTTACGCCACTGGGAGGTCAAGGTCCACTGAGGAAGCCTCAGGTGCAAGCGGGCGAACGGCGTGACATGAACTGTCGACGCCATGTGGCCGAGCAGAATCATCAGACTCTGTGCCGATACTGAGGGCTGCAGCGAAATCTGGTGGCTCAGTCGAAGCAGGGCCTCCAACCGTGGAGGGGGGAGGAACGAACGGAGGCGAACCGTGTCCAGCACGGCCCCGATAAACTGAAGGGATTGAGCCGGGCACAACTGAGACTTGGAAAAGTTCACTTCGAACCCCAGACGTTGAAGGAAGATGATAGTCTGTCGGGTCGCTGAGATAACCCCCCTCCCTGGAAGGGGCCTTGATCAGCCAATCGTCCAGGTAGGGAAAGACCTGCAGACCCTGAGATCGCAGGGCCGCCGCGACAACCACCATGCACTTCGTGAAGACTCGAGGGGACGAAGCCAAGCCAAAAGGGAGGACCCGGTATTGAAGGTGCAACTCCCCCACCTGGAACCGTAGAAACTTGCGGAAGGCGGGATGCACCGGAACATGTGTATAAGCTTCCTTCAGGTCCAGGGAACATATCCAGTCCCCTTCTTCCAACAGTGGGTACAGGACCGGAAGCGACAACATACGGAACTTCTCCCGGACAAGGAACTTGTTGAGCCTCCGGAGGTCCAAAATGGGGTGCAAATCCCCGGTCTTTTTTGGGACCAAAAAATAACGGGAGTAAAACCCCTGACCCCGTTGGTTGGGGGGGCACTCGCTCGACCGCCCGGAGACTCAACAAGGCCCTGGCCTCCGAGAGGAGAAGGGGAAGTTGTGTCCGGTTGAAAGGACACGCGCCGGGAGGACTGTCCGGAGGAGCCTCCCTGAAGTTGAGGGAGTAACCCTCCGAGATGACACGGAGCACCCAAGCATCGGACGTGATCTGAGTCCAGGTCGAATGAAAGGCTCACAGCCGGCCCCCGATCGGAAGCGGGGACGGCGACAGCGCGGAGGGGGCCCGCCCCCATCCACTCAGAGCGTCAAAAGGACGGCGCCGGTTTGGATGCCGCTTGCACCTGAGGCTTCTGGCGGGACGCCCTGGTCTGCTGAGGGGGTCGCCGAGGAGGAGGCCTAGAAAAAGCCGGCGTGGACTTTTGTGGGTAGCGCTGCGGGGGAGGTCGGTAAGGCCTCGGAGTGGCCACTTTGGCCATTGGACGGACTAACGAGGCAAAAGAGCGCTCATGATCGGACAGGCGCTTGGTAGCCGCTTCCAGGGACTCATCAAATAGTTCCGACCCCACGCACGGCAAATTTGCCAGGTGTTCTTGTAGATTCGGGTCCATATCTACAATGCGCAACCACGCAAGACGGCGCATGGCCACGGCAAAGGCGGAGACCCGGGACGACAACTCAAAGGCGTCGTAGACTGCATGAAAAAGAAAGAGACGCAGCTGGGACAAAGTATCCATGAGCTCATCAAAGTCCCCCTTATGGGAGTCAGGCAGGACCCCGTGATAACGGGGCATAGACTTGACTAGGCGACGCAGATAAGAAGAAAAGGCGAAAGCGTAGTTGAGCACTCTGTTGGCCATCATGGAATTGTGGTAGAGGCGGCGCCCAAACTTATCTAGCGTCCGCCCCTCACGCCCGGGCGGAACCGCTGCAGAGACGCGAGAAGGCTGAGATTTTTTTCAACGAGGATTCCACCAGCAAAGATTGGTGGGACAATTGCGCCTTCTCGAAGCCCTTGCAGGGCACCATGCGGTACTTCGATTCCATTTTCGAAGGGACAGCCGTGACCGCATAAGGGGACTCCAAATTGCGCAAGAACGTATGATGAAGGATCTTGTGCAAAGGCAAACGCAGAGCCTCCCGCTGAGGAGAGGGCAAATCCTGCTCCTCCAAAAAGTCCTTCGTATATTGAGACCCCAAAAACAGGTCGAGGTCCAAGGCTTTCCCCATGTCCACCACAAACCTCGAGAATGAAGAGGGCCTCAAGGGTGGGGAAGAGGAGCGAGAGGCCCTTGCCGCCATGAAGGACGGAGAAGCCTCCCGGGAGTATCTGGGTTCCCGCCCGGTGCCAGACTCCGAACCCCAGGAAGCTGCACCAAGGGACTTCGTCGGAGTCAGAGATCTCCGACGACCCGAGGAGCCCCTCGGGGAAGTCCCCGGGGTACGAGGCACCGAGGTCCGCCCCCTCCTCCTCGGGGAGGAGTCCCTGGATCCTTTCCATGCAGGGGAACGCAGAAGCCTCGGATTATCAAGGCGGAGTTCCGAAACCCTTAGTCGCTGCGCCTCCCGGGTCGGCGAGGAGCGACCGCGCCTCCGCGGAGACCCCCGAGGGCGCTTGGGCTTCCGGGACCGGTGCTTCGCCCAAGGCCGACCCGAGGGCGAGGACCCGCGGGAGGACTTCGACGAGGAGGAGGAAGAAATCCTGCGAACCCGGCACACCTTGTCCCGAGGTCGCACACTCTGCACAGGCTGGTCCACCGCCAGGGTCGAGGTCGGGGTCGAGGCCGGGACCACCACCGGAGCCGAAGTCGGAGCCGAGGTCGAGGCTACGGTCGATGACGACTGCAGGTGGGCCATGGCGCAGGACAGCTCCGAGGCAATAAGCGCTCGGAGCATGTCCTGGAAGACAGGAATAGCCATCATAGATGGCTCTCTAGAGGGCGACCTCGGCGAGGAGTATTCCCGTGGAGCACCCGACTTCGACGCCCGGGACAGGGCCGAGGACGACCCCCCCGCCCCCGTCGAGGAGCCCGAGGATGGCTTCTTCGAAGACCCTGGAGCAGAAGAAAGAAGTGAGGACTTACCCACAGTTGACTTCGGGGTCGAGGACGCAGGCTTCGACGAAGAAGGCCTCCGCGGCGAGGTCGAGGGAGTCGAGGCCGAAGTCTAAGCCGGGGCAAAGGCCGAGGCTGACGTCGAGGCCTTCCCCGCCGCGGGGTCAACACTAAAGAGCTCCGCCATGCGGGCACGCCGGCGGCGGAGCGCTCGGGGCTGAAAAGTCGAGCAGCGAATGCAGGAATCAGTCGGGTGATCCGCACCCAGGCAAACAAGGCACCACCGGTGTGGATCAGTGATGGAAAGCAGCTGATCGCACCGGGTGCACTTTTTAAAGCCCGTCAAAGGACGGGACATGAACACAAAAAACGGCCGGGAACAAGCGAGGTCCCACGGCCGCGGCCACCGGAAGCCCCCGGAGCCGGAACGAAAAACTTTTTTTTTTTTTGACGATTTCAAAAACATGAACGAACAAAAATAATAAATCAAGCACAGCGACCGAGAAAACAAACCCAGCCGCGGTGTCAGAAGGCAAAAGGCACGGAGCACAAATTCCACAGGGCTTCTGGCTCCGCGGAAAAAACAGAACTGAGGACCACGAGATGAGGATGCGCCCTCTAGTGGGCAGGAAGGCATGCACATGCGTGGTGCAGCATAGCAAGCTTGAAACTTCAATCAAGTTTGCTTGAAAAGCTGTCCGCGCTGGGGCTCCGTAGATGACGTCACCCACATGTGAGAATATGCTGCCTGCTTGTCCTGGGATAATGTGAATCTCCTCATACACCCATCATATAGTGCAAAAATGTGCAAAGGTCTGGTTTTTTCTTTCGATCACTACATAGACTAATGCCACACAAGCAGCGCTGTTACAAACATATTCTGTAGGTCAGTGCTAAGGTTAACAAAGTTTCCTTCCTTGGACCAGAAGGAGGTACTGACAAACCACTGGAAGAGATCCCAAAACAACTACGCAGGAACAACACCCAAAGACCCACTCAGTGTGTGAACCAGTTGAGTGGAGTGGACTAACGGGGGGGTGGAAATGGGCCCGGAGTTTGCTCAGCAGAATTTCCCAGATCACCTCTTCCTCTCAACACATTGACACGCTGCCGCCACCACCACTAGGAACACCTCACCGGGTAGGCCAGCAATGCTATAAACTTTTTTTTTTTTTTTTATTATTATTATTTATTTATAAATTTCAAAATTTAACACAAGAATCCTCTTGTTTCAGTAAATCAGAGAAAATACATACAAGAAAATTATCCATTTGTTACACAACATAATCCAGTAATTCTTAATAACATAAAGTAAAAGGAAATAAGAATAATTTCAATGTTGTGAATAAGTTATCCTTTCTTATACCACAATAACCTCCTAACAGAGCAAGATGTAAAGAGAAAAGGAGTTCTCAACCAATGTAACTAATTAAGAGGAAAAAGGCTTAACATGATTCAAACCAGTCAAAAATAAAATTACAGCCATCACACTTAGGTAAACTTTTTAGTGTCCAGAAAGTTGCGAAGCTGCTCCGGCATAAAGTAAACATATTTAGTACCAGCATATCGAATCAAACATTTACAGGGATAGCTTAACAAGAAGGTAGCTCCCAATGTTATTGTTTCTTCTCTCATATTTAAAAATAATTTCCTACGTTCCTGAGTTGATTTTGTAACATCAGGAAAAATCCATATTTTTTCTCCCAAAAATAAATTCTGGGAGAAACGAAAAAAAGTTTTCATAATCATATTTAAGTCTTGTTCAAAGACCAGTGAAACTAAGAGAGTGCCACGGTACTGAATCTCTTCCTGTGAAGTTTCTAATATCCCAGTAATATCTTTTAAATCCAATTCCTGTGGTTTATCCAACTGTTTGTCAGTACTGTTTTCTGGTCTTCTAGGAAGATAGTATATCTTATTTATAGGTAGAATCAGTTCTTGAGGAATTTTAAGGTTTTCCATAAGGTATCTTTTGAAAATTTCAATTGGTGAAGAAACAGAAAGTTTAGGAAAATTTAATACCCTTAAATTCAATCTTCTATTGAAGTTTTCCAATTGCTCTATTTTGTTCTGAATAGCAGTTCTGTCCTTAATCATATTGGCTGAAATAGCTTGTAATGAGGATATTTCTTTATTTACTTGGTCAAATTTCCTCGTTGTTTCTAGCTGGTTATTTTGAACTAAATTAGACAAATCGTCAAGTTTACTCACAACTTTAGAAGTATCATCTGCTGATTTAGTAGCTGCAGAGCTTCGAGCCTCTGAAGCACTTTCCAAATGTTGTTCAGAGTCACTTCTGAGGAGTCGGTTCCCTCCGCTACTAAGATCGATGTTGACTCGGCGTCCTGGGCTGCGTGGTCACCCCCACTGCAGGACAGCATCAAACTGCTCAGGTTCTCAGCAATCTCACGCTCCTCGCAGTCCTGCGCCGGATTCGGTGGTAGCCTGGCTGCTTGGGGGGAGAGCGATGTCTCGAATCCCGTGGCTCCGGCGTCTCCATCCGTCGATGCATCAGCGGGTAAGTTTCCCCCTCCAAAAACGACCGGTGAGCTCGTGAGAAACCGGTCCATCTGCAATTGCCCGGGCATAGCGGGGTCTGCTCGGAGAATGCCCTTGCGCTTACTATGAGGCATATTAAAATTAAATTTTGAAGGAAATATGCTAGTAGGAAAAATACTAGTAAGAAGGCAAGGAAAGACGGAGCTCCAGCTCTCACAGCGTCATGCCGCCGCCATCTTGCTCCTCATTTCATTCCATTGCTATAAACTTTATAAAACACATTATATTTTCTTATAAAGCACATATTTTAACTGAACTCTCTGACATCCTCAGCCTTTCCATTCACAAAAATAGAAGGAAGAAAAGTTCCCATTTCCTGCTGTCTCATGTCCCCGGCCTATACAATATTTTTCTTCTGCAGAGTGCAGACCCTTCAAAAATCTAACCAAATCCTCATTTCACTTGCATTATAAAGTACTGAGGATGCCATCTCTCCCCAATCCCAGGTCCTAAAGTCTAAGACAGTAGCGCAAACTAGTGCTGCCAGATTCAGGAAAAAAAAATTTCGATTCGATTCAGCCTATTGAATTGGTTTATCGATTCTATTTTCCTGCCCAATTGGGTGTTTTTTTCAAACATCCTGGTGGGTTTATTTTATAGCTTTTTCACCCCCCTTTGGCTTCTCCTAACCACACTGGCGCTGTGGTGTAAATAAAATAAAGAAACAAAAGGACTTTTCCTCTCTCTGTTAAATCCTAGCTCACGTTTGCGGTCTAACACCAGCTCTGGCAGGATACACATTTCAAATCTGACATATTGTAATCACAAAACAGAAAATAAAATTAGTTTTTCTACCTTTTTGTTGTCTGGTTATTTTTCAAATCTTGTTGGTCCAAGGCTCTGGTTGTCTTCTGATAACTTGCTTGCCAGGGTCTCCTTCTTTCTTCTTTCTCTGTGCTAACCATCCATCTGCCATCTCTGTCCTCCCCTTCCGTTTCCCTTCCCTCCCCTGGATGTCTGGCATCTTTCCTTTTTTTGTCTCCCTCCACAGATCCACCTTTTCTTAACTACCCTTTCATCCAGCAGCTCTCCCTCCTTCCCCACCACCCCAGGGTCCACCATCTCTCCCTTTCTTTTCCCAACTACCCTCCTAACCAGTATGTCTATCCCCCCTCCACACCATCCCTTGTGTCCAACTTCTTTCCCTTTCTGTTCCTTCCCTCCCTAAAACCCATGTCCATCATCTCTCTCTCTCCTCTATTTTCAGACCCATTATTTCTTCCCACCCAAAGTCCGGCATATGCACTTTGAACCCCTCCCCCTTCCCTCCATGTACTTCTACACCAGGGCCCCCCCTCCCCTGAAGGCCTGTCCCCCCCTTAAAGGTCTGCATCCCACCCCTGAAGGCCTGTCCCCCCCCTGAAGGCCTGCACCCCCCCCGAAGGCCTGTCCCCCCGCTTGAAGGCCTGCCTGCCTGTTGCCCTTGAAGGCCTGCCCCCCCTGAAGGCCTGTCCTCCCCCTTGAAGGCCTGCACCCCCACCAAAGGCCTGCACCCCCCGAAGGCCTGCATCCCCCTCGAAGGCCTGCACCCCCCCCAAAGGCCTACATCCCCCTCGAAGGCCTACACCCCTCTCGAAGGCCTGCCCCCCCCTTGAAGGCCTGCCCCCCCCCCCTCGAAGGCCTACACCCCCCCTTGAAGGCCTGTGCCCTCCCTGGAAGGCCTGTCCCCCCCCTAAGGCCTGCACACATACTCCCCCCCCTCCGACGGCCTGTCACCCCCCCGAAGGCCTGCTTGTCCCCCTGAAGGCCTGTCTCCCCCCCTCCACAAGGTCTGCCTGCCCGCCCCATCCTGAAGGCCTGCTGCCCCCCCCCCACCTCGAAGGACCGCTCGGCCCCACCACCACCACGAAGCACTGCTTATTCCCCCGGCCTCCCCACTTCATTTCCCTGGGGAAACAGCCTGCAGCAAGATCGCGCGATGCCAGCGATCTTTGCTTGCTTCGGCTGTTTCCTCCGCCACGATCCCGCCCCTCCTCTGATGTCAGAGGAGGGGCGGGACCGTGGCGGAGGAAACAGCCGAAGCAAGCAAAGATCGCTGGCATCGCGTGATCTTGCTGCAGGCTGTGTCCAGACGCGAAACCCGGTGCAGGAGGTGGGGAACCGGACCGGACCGGACCAGGAGCACCCCCTCAGGGCTTGGCACCCGGGGCGGACCGCCCCCCCACGCCCCCCCCCCATGTATGTACGCCACTGATATCATACATGTTTATTGTGGATATCCTGAAAATCTGACCTGCCTGTGGCTCTCAAGGACTGGAATTGCCTACCCCTGCCTTACCCCTTAGCAGGCTGATTATCTCCCAAGTACCCTCATGCTTTCTTCGTTCAGCTGACAGTAATCTCCTCTGCCTGCAACCTCTATCAGAAATTCACCTCTGCTCCTCCTAACAATTGCTTTTTCATTATATAGGCCCAAAACTTTGGAATGACCTCTCACCTCAAATTAGGAACCTTCCTACACTGGCATAGTTTAAGAAATGTCTTAAAACCCATTTATTCACACAGTCTTTTGGTTGTAAATATGTCATATCACTGTAAGGTTTTGTGCGGGGGGGGGGGGGGAGGGTGTCGTTTTATTATCTGTGATGTAGTCTGTCCTTAAAAATGATTTGGTACTTTGTTTTGTTGTTTACATCTGCTATGTATACCTCTCTTTCCTTTTTAATCATGTACCATGGTGTAAATTACATTACATTACATTAATGATTTCTATTCCACCAATACCTTGTGGTTCAAGGCGGATTACATAAGATTTATCAGGAGTTACAAGAATTGAAACTTTACATAAGAATTGTCATAGGAATTACATAGGAGTTATATAAACTGCTGTGATGTCTTTTTAACCATCAGCGGTATATCAAATTTCAATAAAGACAAGATAAATAGCATCCCCCACTGGCAGGGCTATGTGTGGAGGACTCCCACTCAGTTTAGAGGGAACAATGGCAAACTCCACCTTCACTGAGCAAAAGCACCAGCATGCAGCCCTGGAAGTAAAAGAAGAAAATCCAGTCCAAGAAGCATTAGGAACAAATGCTTATAAGCCCCAAAGCTGTAGATCAGCCTAGGAAGCAAAGGGTGGTTGGTGATTTCCTCTGTGAGTCATGGAGACATCCAGCTGCCAACCAGTATGATTTCCTAGGAGGTATGCTGTATTCCAGGTGCCAAGATCTGAGACATTACAGAAAGTTTGCCAAAACTCATCTACTATTATCTAACACTGCTCATTTATGTTAGCACAAATTATTCTGCCTGGCAACCCCCTCTCCCCTGAACATATCAAAAGCCAGGCTGAATTAACACCCTATTGGGTCCTAAGCAAACATATTTGAGGGCCTATATCATGGATCTCCATTTACTTTTTTATTCACCTCCTTCATCGCTGTCATATTCATTCTTTCACTGTACATACCCTCTCCCTCAGGATATTCATTCACAACTTTCTCCCAATGCTTCATCTCGCCTGAAACAGCATGGGGGGAAAATTGAAGGGCCTAGTTCTGGATGAACACCAGAAATGTGAAAGCACATGGTACCAGTGGAGTGACCTAGTTGTTAAAGCAGTGACCCAAGATCCAGGAAAGCTGGCCAAGTCATTTTCACCCTCTACTGCCTCTGGTACAAATCAGAGATTGTAAGGGTGGCTGCTGTAAAGGATGAGATTGACAGGTCATCTGCCCAAGGTTAACATTTAAGTGTCAAAAAAGGCTTGACAAATGAGATAAGCAAGAGAAAATGATATTTAGCTATCTTTGATACTTCTAACAGGACAGACACAAATTAAAGACAGTATTAGGAAAATTTAAAAGAAAAAAATTTGACCAGCTATCTATTTAGTTATATTGATAAACTCCCCATGCTAAAAGCTTCCCTCCACTTAGTAATCACATGGGTGCACTTCAATGTTCCCTCTAAGCTGCGAAGCTGCACACCTCCCAATAAGAGGCCGCACAGTTGCTCTGGGTCACCACACAACCTACCCATCAGAGACACTGCTCTTTCTGCTTTCCCAAATCAGCAGCATTGGCAAAAACAAATACAGACTGCAGGATCGCATTTTACCTAACCTTGGCTGTTGGACCCACCCCCTCCAGTCACTTCTTGTTCCGAGGCAGAGCTGGCAGCCATGGGTAGGTCCAGTATGGCTCCATAACAATTATATTTTGTTTTGCCACTGCTGCTGATTTGGAGAAACAGCAGCAGTGGGGGTGTCAGGAAAGGAGCCAGATGCTGGATGAAAGTAAGGAAGTGGGGCACACTGGATTCTAATAGGGAGAATAAATCCTAGATGGAAGTAGATAAGGCAGAAGGAAGGAAGTAGAGAGGGAAGTAGAGAGGGCACAGTGGCAGACAGATGAAGTGAGGAGGAGAGAGGCAGATGATGGATGGATATGGGGAGGAGGGAATAGGAACATGATGGATGGGTGGGGAGGAGAGAGGGGCAATTGCTTAATGGAAATAGGGAGGACAGAGTGGCACATGCTGGATGGAAGCGGGGAAGAGAGCGGGAGCAGATGCTAAAAGGAAGTACAGAGGAAAAGGCAGACACTGGATGAAAGAGGAGGAGAGAAGGCATATGCTGGATGAGGGGGGGGAAGAGAATAGAGTTAGAGAATAAGAGGAAATGAAATAGGAGAACCAGGATGAGTGAAAGAGGTTGCAAACTGTAGATAGAAAAAATTTTTAAAAAGGGAAATTGAGGATTAGATAGTAAGAAAAATAAATCTGGACAGAGACAGAAAATTGAAGAAAGCTGAAAGAGAAAAAACTGACAAATGGGCAGGAAATCCTGGCAAGATGAGGAAAACAGAAACCACCAATACAACTGAAAAAAGTAAATAGCCAGACTGCAAAGGTAGAAAAAATAATTTTATTTTTAGTTTAAGATAAAGTAGTGTGGTAGCCATGTTAATAAGTACAAATAGAAAATGTAAATAAGATGCTATCTTCTTATTGAATTAATTTTAATACCTTTTGACTAACTTTAGAGACTAAAGCCTCCTTCTTCAGGTCAGGATAGGATTCCATCATTAGTATATGGTCTTAACTTAATTAAGGAGGTTTTGACTTATGAAAGCTAATGGAAAAATACATTTAGTCTATTAAAATGGTATCATTTTCCATTTTTGTTTTATTTGCATTTGTTAATTTGTAAAGTAATGGTTGGAATATGTTAGTTTTTTGGAATTTACATATGCTCTCTCTATATTTTGCACAGTAGTGTACCAAGGGGGGGGAGCGGTCCGCCCCGGGTGCAAGCCCTGAGGGGGTGCTCCCGGCCTTGGCATTCAGTCCCCCCCCCCCGAAGGACCGCTTGTCCCCCCTGGCCTCCCTGCACCACCTACGAAGCAGCCCGCAGCGGGATCGTGATGCCAGCGATCCCTGCGCTGCTTCGGCGCTGCATCCTCCAACGCAGTCCCGCCCCTCCTCTGACATCACACTGAGTGAGTCTTTGGGTGTTGTGCCTGGGTAGTTGTTTTGGGATCTCTTCCAGTGGTTTGTCAGTATCTCCTTGTGGTCCAAGGAAGGAAACTTTGTTAACCTTAGCATTTACCTTCAGAATATGTTTGTAACAGCGCTGCTTGTGTGGCATTAGGCATTAGTGATCAAAAGAAAAATCCAGACCTTTGCACATTTTTGCACTATATGGTGAGTGTATGAGGAGATTCACATTTCCTGCACAGCTAAGTCCTTGTGAAGTTACCTTGTTCTTTCTGTATTTGACATCTAGCAAGGTCTCTGTTTGGAAGGAAAGATCTAAGCTTAAAAATGAAGTGGCCAGAAGTTATGGTAAAAGCAGATAGCGTTGCTGATTTTAAGAAAGGTTTGGACAAATTCCTGGAGGAAAAGTCCATAGTCTGTTATTAAGACATGGGGGAAGTGTCTGCTTGCCCTGGATCGGTAGCATGGAATGTTGCTACTCTTTGGGTTTTGACCAGGTACTAGTGACCTGGATTGGTTACCATGAGAATGGGCTACTGGGCATGATGGACCATTGGTCTGACCCAGTTAGGCTACTCTTATGTTATATTCTCATCTGTAGGGGCCTTTGTTTTCACTTCTTATTTTAATGTATTTTTTTTCTGGGAACTTATCAGTGTTTTTTAGAATGGGAACAAAAATGGAAGAGATTTAATGTGTGTGGAATGGGGGGGGGGGGGTTACTAATTTCTTCAGCTAAATAATTAAATCCACCTCAACCAGACATAGGAGAACTCACGCACCATTCACACACCCTCCAACCAAAATCGTCAAAAGAAAAAAAACTGTTCGACAACCTCCTAACACTCGACCCCCAACTCTACAACCTATTGACCTCGACCACAAACTACAAAACCTTCAAAAAAGAAATAAAAAGCCTTCTATTCAAAAAACACATAAAACCAAACTAACACAATCAGAACTGTCCCAAGCATCACCTGCAACTACTCCATATGTACTTCTGATATCATGACAATTCAGACATAATTTATGTTATGTTTGGAATAATGGTTACATATAAGAGGTTCAATAAAAGAAAATTTTCACTGCCTGTTTCTATTATGACCATTTATTTTTCACATTTATTATAAAAAATATTTTTTTATATGGGGGGGTGTCAAACAATGATCGGCCCTGGGTACGCCACTGATTTTGCATAATATATGTAGACACGTATTGCTTTCTCTTTCTCTGTTATTACACTGTATGAAGAGTCTGACTTCTTAGGGACTCAGTTTAATTTGTATTTGTATTTTGTGGTTACTTATTCTATGCTGGAGGAAGGTCTGTGTTATGCTTGTATGAAAGAGGCATAGTTTATCATCGAAAGCACAATCGATCTGTTCTAATTTGGTTTGTTTAGATTTCCAATGGGTTTATTGATGTTCTAATGCTCACTGCAGTGTTTTTGATACTGTCTTGTCCTAGGTAGGTGCTTATTGTGACTTGTGAAAGTTATTGCTATTATAGTATGTTGGAAATGCTCAGTGGGTCCTGGATGAAATTAGTAGTGCTCTGTAATACTTCTCACGAAGCACAGTTACTTACTGTAATCCAGGGACAGCAGGAAGATATTCTCACATGTGGGTGAAGTCATCCACAGAGCCCCAGTACGGACAGCTTTAAAAGTGCAACACCACTTTAAGAACTTAAGAAAGTTTGCAAACTGCCCGCACCGTGCATTCGCGAGTGCCTTCCTGCCCAACGTAGACTAGTGGTACCTCAGTTCTGTAAACAAGCTAAGAAGCCAACCAGAGGAGGTGGGTGGGTTGTGAGAATATCTGCCTGCTGTCCCTGGATAACACCTGTTACATTAAGTAACTGTGCTTTATCCCAAGACAAGCAGACAGCATATTCTCACATGTGGGACTTCCTAGCTTACTACAATGGGATGTAGGGAGAGTTGGCTATTAAGAGAATAAATTTTGCAAAACTGCTTGGACGAAGTGACCATCCCGCCGGGAATAAGATTCCAAACATTAGTGAGATGTGAATGTATGAACTGAGGACCGAGTAGCAACTTTACAGATTTCATCAATAGGAAGCTGCCATACTTTGGATTTTGTGGGCTATGACATGACTCCCCAGTTGCAGCCCAGCCTGAGCATAACAGAAGGCTATACAAGCCGCCAACCAGGTAGAAATAGGTCTTTTGTATGCAGGACATCTCAACTTATTGGGATCGAAGGAGATGAAGAGTTGAGATGTCCTATGTAGCTAAGTACGCTGTAAGTAGTAGGCCAAAGCTCATTTACAGTTCAAAGTATGAAGAGCTGTTTCTCCAGGATGACAATGAGGCTTAGAAAAAAACACTGGAAGCACAATGGATTCATTGAGATGGAATGGTGAAGCCTCATCTGGAATATTGGGTTCAATTTTGTAGGCCACATTATCAAAAGGATGTGCTAAGAATGGAGTGGGTTCAGCAAATGGCCACTAGGATGGTCTCAGGCCTCAAGGATCTCCCATATGAAGAACGTCTAGGTAAGTTGCAGCTATACTCTCTCAAGGAACGCAGAGAGAGGGGAGACATGATAGAGACGTTCAAATATGTTACTGGCCGTATTGAGGTAGAAGAAGACATATTTTTCCTTACAGGACCTACGGCAACAAGAGGGCATCCATTAAAAATCAAGGGTGGGAGATTTCATGGTGACACTAGGAAGTATTTCTTCACCGAAAGGGTGGTTGATCGTTGGAATAATATTCCATTTCAGGTAATTGAGGCCAGCAACGTGCTCAATTTTAAGAAAAAATGGGATAAGCATGTGGGTTCACTTCGAGGAAGTGCTTAGGGGGGAGGGTTCTTAGAGTGGGCAGACTTGTTGGGCCGATGGCCCTTTTCTGCCATCATATTCTATGTTTCTATGTTACCTTTTGAAGGAACTTTGGATGAGTGCCAAGCACTATTTTGTCATGATGAAACATTGTGAATGGTGGATCCGCCACCAGTGCCTGAAGTTCACTTACTCTTCGAGCAAATGTAAAAGAGATGACAAAAAACCACTTTCCAAGTGAGATATTTAAGATGAGCCGAGGACATTGGTTCAAAAGGAGGCTTCATTAGTCTAGCAAGAACCACATTAAGATCCCAAACTACTGGAGGTGGTTTGAGGAGGTGTGATGTTGAAAAGTCCTTTCATAAATCTGGATACAAGATGATGAGCTGTGAGAGGTTTTCCATCAACTGGTCTATGAAAAGCGTTCATAGCACTGAGATGAGCTCTAATCAAAGTGGTTTTGAGGTCTGAATTGGATAAATGTAGAAGGTAATCCAATACTGAAGATACAGAAGTGGATTTAGCATCATGATGATGAAGAATACACCACATGGAAAACCATTTCCATTTCTGCTGATAACACTGTTGCGTAGACTGTTTTCTTGATGCTTCCAAAATGAGTCGGAAAGATGAATGTCCACCTATGTTAGCCCGAGAGGTATCAAGCTTGTCAGGTGCAACAACTGAAGACTGGGATGCAAAAGAGATCCACGACTGCGTGAAAAGAGATGGATAAATCCCAACTTCAGCCCTCTCAGAATTTGCAATTTATCAGAGCTCTGCTAGACACCATTCATCTCAGAGCGTTTCTCCCTCAGCAAAGATACTGAGTTAAAGTAGAAGGAAAAACCAGGGTTGTCTGGGCCACCAAGGAGCTATGAGAATCATGATGGCCTCCTCCCATTTGAGCTTGGCAAGAGTCTTGAGGATGAGACGGATTTTTGTGCGTCCAATCCAGTAGTAAAGCATCTGCTTCTAGCTGTTTGGGAGAGTACTGCCTGGAGCAAAACTGGGGCAGCTTGTGGTTGAGGGGGGGACACAAACAGATCTATCTGAGGAGTCCCCCACTGAGAAAAGATGTGAGGCAGAACTGCAGAGTGGAGTGTCCACTCATATGGTTGAAGAAACCTGCTGAGTTTGTCTGCAAGATAATTATTTTCTCCTTGAATGTATATTGCTTTCAGGAATATGTTGTGAGCAATTGCCCAGGTCCAAATCTTTTGGGCCTACTGACAAAGGTGGAGAGCCCATGCCGCCTTGCTTGTTTATGTAATACATTGCGACCTGATTGGTGACAATGTACTGAAAACTTTTGAGAGTATTGTAGATCGTTCGGAGTTCCAACAGATTGATATGGCAAAGGTGATCCTGGACAGACCAGTGACCTTGAGTGCAAAGACCATCCAGATGAGCCCCCCAAGCATAGGTGGATGAGTCCATTGTCAGAACCTTTTGATGTGGAGGTGTGTGGAACAACCCTCTGTAAAGATTGGAAGAGTTCATCCACCATTGCAGAGAACTGAAGGAGTGATGGTAATGTGTTGAGACTGTGAGTCGAGAGCGTAAGACCACTGAGATGTAAGAGTCCATTGAGGCATCCTGAGATGAAGTCTCACAAATGGAGTATCATGCACCGTGGAAGTCATGTGACCCAATAGTACCATCATTTTCCTGGCCAAGAGTAATGGCAGCTGAGAAGTCTGAGTACAAAGCTGAATCAAATTTTCTAGTCTTTGCTGAGGGAGAAACGCTCCGAGATGAATGGTGTCGAGCAGAGCTCCAATAAATTGCAGATTCTGAGAGGGCTGAAGTTGGGATTTGGTAAAATTGATTTTGAAACCCAGCTGCTGAATGAAGAGAATTGTTAAGTGAGTTGCTGCAATCACCCCTTGAGAGGCTGGATCTTTGATCAGCAATCATCCAGATAGAGGAACACCTGGAGACCCTGAGTCCGCAATGCCCCTGCCACTACTACCAGGCACTTGGTGAATACTCTGGGAGAGGATGCAAGATCAAAGGGCAGAACCTTGTATTGATAATGGTGCTGTGCCACCTGAAATCTGAGGAATTTGAGTATAAACCCCTTTTAGATCTAGAGAGCATAGCCAGTCATTGTGATCTAAGAGGGGATATAAAGTTTCCAAGGACAACATGCAAAACCTTTCCTTCACTAGAAACCTGTTGAGGCCTCTGAGGTCTAAGATTGGACGCAGACCTCCTGTCTTCTTTGGGATGAGAAAATACCGGGAGTAAAACCCCCAGTTTCTCTGCACAGATGGAACCTCCTCTCTAGTATTAAGAAGGAGGATTCTATCTCCCAAAGAAGGAGGGATGTCTGCTGAGGGTTGAAAGAAGACTCTCTTGGCAGATGATCTGGAGGTATACTGATGAAGTGAAGAGAGTATCTCTCTTGAATGACTTTTAGCAACCAGAGGTCTGTGGTTATCAGTTCACAACAGGGATAATACAGCTGGAGCTGACCTCCGATTGTTTGAGGAAGAAGCTGAGAAATAGGAACAGCGGGTATGCTCTCTAGAAGTCCGTCACAAAGATTGAGCAGGCTTTTGAGGAGCTGCTGATTGAGATTTCTGGAGCGCTGTTTTTGCTTTATCTACTGCAGTCTAGGAAGAGCTGTACATAGACTAAACCATGAGAGACAATCGTACACAGGATGTCAGCGTGCTGGAGTAAAACACAATTTTAAAGCACTCCAAGGAGTGGGCATCCCTCCTGCCATATTCACGCGGGTTTGGGGAAGGAGGGGGCCCCTTTGTCGGGGGGGGGGGGGGCTTTTTTCTTTTTCTTTTTACTGGGCAGATATTTTGCGTGTGTAATACACGTAAAATATCTGTACCATTAAAATTAAAAATAAAAAAACTGGCAGAAGCCCTGACAGCAGTGACAGGAGGCTGCTTCTCCTGTCACTACTGTTGAGGCTCTGTGCATGTCTCAATCGCTCACTGAGCGATTGAGTCTGTGAGTTTGCATGCAAATTATTTGCACCTCCATGCAAAGTTGATAGTGAATCAATTGCTGTTTGAAAATCGACCAGAGAATCGGCCAACAGCGATTGAGTTACTATCTTTAGTGAATCTGGGCCATATTGGGCTTCTTTAGCGGTTAACATACACTAAGTGCTAACAAGCATTATCACACTTAACCACTAAAGACACCCATATAAATATAATGGGCTTCTTTAGCGTACACTAACGTGCTAGCATACGCTAATGCACTTAACGCCCTCTCATGAATTTCCTCCTTAGTCTTCTAGTCCTCGAGAGCCACCAAGGTGTCAGGTTTTCAGGATATCCCTAATAACTATACATGAGAGGTGCATGCCTGTTATCTACACTGTAGCCCGACTTGTTAGTGATCCTTGAGGACTCAGATTGAAGACCAAAGGTCTAGAAGCAAGAGTTTTCAACCCAGTTCTTGGGACATACCTAACCAGTAAGGTTTTCAGTATATGCTCAAAGAATACCTTCATCCCCTGAAAATCTCTCTCATTTTGGGTATCCTGAAAATTTGACTGGCTAGGTATTTCCTGCGGACTGAGTTGAGAACCCCTGGTCTAGAGGCTTCACAATCTAAATTCTTAGAAGTTCTCATATAGCTGATTTTCCTTGTGGATTTCAACTTCTTCCTGTTGCTCACTGACTAAAGGAAGGGATGAATCACATCGTTGTCATCAAATTATATAGGTCATCAAATTATACAGTGTCAGCACACAAAGTGAGGAAAGGCAGAAGGTATGGAATAAGCTTAAGGGGGCCATAGTGCAAAATGTAGACAGCAGATATAAATTCTCAAAATGGACACATTTTAATCACTAAATTGAAAATAAAATCATTTTTCCTACCTTTGTTGTCTGGTGATTTCATGAGTCTCTGGTTGCACTTTCTTCTTCCGGCTGTGCATGCAATATTTCTTCCCTTGTTTCTGCCTCCTGTATGCTTCGTCTCCTCCAGACCTCATTCCATTCCCCAACCAACATCTCTGTCCTTCCATGAGTCCAACTTTTTCTTCCTCTCTCCCTGCCTGCCCCTTGCCACCTGCCACACTCCATTCCCTTCCCCCCTTTTCCTTCCTCTCTCCCTGCCCCCTCCCCTTTCTTTCTTTCTGTTTCCCTCCCTTTCTTACTTTCTTTCTCTCTGCTATCTTTCTTTCTGTCTCCCTGCCCCCTTTCTTTCTTTGTCTCCATGCCCACCTTTCTTTCTTTCTGTCTCCATGCCCCCCTTTCATTCTTTCTGTCTCCCTGCCCCCTTTCTTACTTTCTTTCTCTCTGGTGTCCTTCTTTCTGTCTCCCCATTCTGCCTCCCTGTCTTTCTGTCTCCCCTTTTTTTCTCCCCAAGCCACCACCCGGGCTGTGGTCTGGAAACAGGCCCCCAAGCCACCGCCAATGTCTGGGAACAGGCCCCCAAACCACCGCCAACATTGTCGCTGAGTTCTCCCTGTTCCTGATGCCACAACAGGCCAGCAGCCTTCCCCCCAACGTCAATTCTGATGTCGAGGGGGGAGGAGCTGGCTTGTCCGGCACTTCTGTAGTCGCTGCTGGCCTGTTGTTGCGGCGGGGAACAGAGAGAATGCAAAGGTAGCGCGAGTCAATCACAGAGCCCGAGATGGGCTCCGCGATCGACTCGCGTTGCCTTTGGGATCGACTGATCAATTGCGATCAACCTTTTGGACACCCCTGTTTTAAGGATATAAAAGTGAGGTGTTAGTTCATATGAATGCACGGAAAGACAAATCAAAATAAAATGTAACATTTTACTAAACACAAAGGCCCCGATTCTGTATAGGACGCCCGGGAGGGGTGTCCTATACAGAATCGGGCCTACACTAACCCCGATTCTGTAACCGGCGTCCATGTTACAGATGCCGGTTAGAGAATCAGGTTAGAGTAGATGCGGTCGCTACACTTATCGCGGCAAGGGATCTCCCTGCCACGATAAGTACAGCGGCCGCCTGTACGATCACCGGCAGGAGGGTACCGAACCCCTCCTGCCGGAACGCTGCCCCCCCAAAAAAAAAACTCCCGATCAACAGCAGGAGGCTGCCCAACCCCTCCTGCTGGAAAGCCGCACCTCCTCCAGACCCCCCACGCTAACGACTCCCCCCCGCGCTACCATCCCCCTAACCTCCCCCCCAACTAACCTCTAAAATGTTGGCCGGCCAGACTCTTGAAGCCTGGACCAATCAGGTCGCAGGCATAGCGGGTCCGCCCATCTCCACTAACCCTAAGGCCTGATTGGCCCAGGTGCCTAGAGTCTGGACCAATTAGGCCTTAGACTTAGCGGGGATGGGCCGGGAAGGGGCAGGCACGCCTCATTTCAACGAGGCGGGCCTGCCAGCTGGACGGCAGCAAGACCCAGCCGGTCAACACTTTAGAAGTTAGTTGGGGAGAAGGTTAGGGGGTGGTAGCGCAGGGGGGGTCATTAGCGTGGGGGATCTGGAGGGGGTGCAGCTTTCTGGCAGGAGGGGTTGGGCACCCTCCTGCCGTCGATCGGGAGTTTCGGGGGGAGCATTCCGGCAGGAGGGGTTGGGCACCCTCCTGCCAGCAATCGGGAGTTTCAGGGGGGGGCATTCCGGCAGAAGGGGTTGGGCACCCTCCTGCCAGCGATCGGGAGTGTTGGGAAGGGGGCGGCCTTCTAGCAGGAGGGGTTGGGCACCCTCCTGCCGGCGATCGGACAGGCGGCCACTATACTTATTGCGGCAGGGAGATCCCTTGCCGCGATAAGTATAGCGGCCGCATCTACTTACAATGTAAGCCTACATTGTAAGCGTCTCTTCCTCTACTAGGGAGATGCATAGGGCCACCTAGGTGCGCCTAAGGCTTTTAGGCGAGCTTAGGCATCTTGCGGGCCTCCCTAGGCTCCCGGAGGCGCCTTCAATATAGGCGGTTTGCCTGGGGAGCATTTTTTTTTTTTTTAAACGTGCATCCCGATTGCCTAAAATCAGGACGCACTTTGCAGAATCAGGGCCAACTTGTCTTGGCCAGCTTTTGGGAGTTACACTCCCTTCATCACATCTGAGAATAAAAAACAAAAAAAACCACAAAATGAACTGAAGATGACATTGCCACAAAATATAAGGCAATTATCATAAAATGCATCTGATTACGGTACTTGCATCAATACCTCAAACCTCCCCCTTTGTCCATTTCCCCTTTCAGCAACCAATGGAATGTGTTTTATGATTCACTTGTTTTTACTGGCAGTAGCCTCTAACTCATATGGGTTTTTAAACAAGACAAAGGGAGTATAGCTCCTAAAAACCAGTACAGTAAAGTATTGCTAGTCTGACATAAAAGATCACACCTTATATTGTTTGTTAAATTGTATTTCCATAAATAAATCTATAAGATAGCAACTATGAAAAAAAACCATTTCACTGTTCATTCATTAATTCAATATTTATTTATTTATGAGGCATGCTGTTCACACTCATCTGAAGCAATCTTTATAAGAGCTGCATGAACTAATAAAAAAAGAGGTAAGAAAAACATGTGTCAACAAGTTACAGTAATGACAAACTGAATCATTAACGCATTTTGCCTGATAACATTCACATTTACAATTGTTTTTCTGATGCTGGGATAAGAATGGACTTGCCTCCACTTAATTTAAAAGCACAGTTCTAGATGAAGGGATAAGTTGCAAGGTCTCTTAACAGGCTGTCACACTGGTCAGAACCATCATGATTTCTTTTCCTTCTTTATTTACTTAGAAGCTTAGTAACACAGAAACCACAGGACCATGAAGATAACCATCCACTCTGCCCACTTTCCTTCCTGTTGCAAATTCTAGACTCCACCTACCCCCTACCCCCAATGAATCTCTGAATTTCCCTTCTTCTCATAACTAACTCGTAACTATGACCTTGTTTTTAACCACAAAAAAGTAACAACAATTGTAGGACAAGGAACATTCAGCAGCTGCTCTGTTGTATTTTTCCAAAAATACAAGCATCTCTATGACTAGGTGCCGGGACAATAAAGATCTAGAAATTTGCAACACAAATGCCCATAATGGCTGTGCAAGTCTGTCTCAGTTAATGGTAAACTACATTTTCAATTCAAATGGAGTTAATAGTTCACCCTGTAAAATCAGAGCTTGAACTCTAAGAAGGAAACACATCGGTCTTCCTTAGAATATCTAACAAGCGTCCTTTTACCTTTATAAAACAGAAATACACACTATTACATGGCATTTCTGTAGCTCCAAACCAGGGAATATTACATCAAATTACAAGTATAAGACCCTTCTCTAATACAAAATAAAAAATGTTTTTTTGTTGCATTCAAAAGCAATAAGCCAGTAAAAGAATCAGCTGAATTACCAGATGACCAAGAGGAAAAGGGCCACTAAGGAAGGACAAGGCCATAATAGAGAGACTTAATTCTTTGCTTCAGTCTTAACTGGGTAAGGCATGAGGAAGATACCTGTACCAAAAACGGTAGCTAATTTTGATTAGTCAGAAGAACAAACAAATCTCTGTAAAGATGAAAAATGTAATACAGCAATTTGACAAAATAAAGAGTAGTAATCACCTGGACAAGACAGCATACATCCCAGCATACCAATAGAATTAAAAAATTAAATTGCAGATCTATTATTGGTAATGTGTAATTTATCTTTAAAAAGAAAACATGATACCTAAATACTGGAGGGTAGGCAATGTAAGACACAGTTACTTATCATAACAATTGTTATCCAGGGACAGCAGGCAGATATTTTCACATGAAAAGTGCACTGTCACCTTAGGTTTTAAGAAACTTCATGAATGCCCGCACCACATATGCACGAGTGCCTTCCCGCCCGACGTAGGCTCGCGGTACCTCAGTTCCATAAGCAAGCTAAGAAGCCAACCAGGGGAGGCAGGTGAGATGTGAGAATATCTGCCTGTTGTCCCCGGATAATACCTGTTAGGGCAAGTAACTGTGCTTTATCCTAGGACAAGCAAGCAGCATATTCTCACTGCAATGGGATGGAGGGAGAGTTGATCATTAAGAGAATAAATTTTGAAATACTGCTTGGCCAAAGTGACCATCACATCTGGAATAAGATTCCAGATAGTAGTGAGATGTGAACGTATGAACTGAGGACTAAGTAGCTGCTTTTCAGATTTACCGGTAATCTATGGGAGTGAAACGTAAGAATGCAACTGAAGCTGCCATAGCTCGGACCTTATGTGCTGTTACACAACCCCTGAGCTGCAGCCCAGTCTGAGCATAACAGAAAGAAATACAGGCTGCTAACCAGGTGAAAATAGTTCTCTTGGTTACAGGCCGGCCCAACCTGTTAGGATCAAAGGAGATGAATAGCTGAAGAGATGATCTGTGTTCAAAACAAATGCAAGGAAGTTTTTTTTCACACAAAGGGTCATGGACACTTGGAATGCGCTACCGGAGGAAGTGATCAGGCAGAGTACGGTACAGGGATTCAAAAAGGGATTGGACGGATTCCTGAGGGATAAAGGGATCGTGGGATACTGAGGGAGGTGCTGGGATGTAACACAAGTAATAGAAAGCTAACCAGGTAATAAGTATAGAAACCCAACCAGGTCGTGCATGTGTAAGACCGGAGGGTTAGGACTTCGATGGGAAGATAGGACTTCAATGAGAAACCAAGGTGGCAAGGGAGCCCCTTCTGGTGATTCAGACAGGTCGTGACCTGTTTGGGCCACCGCGGGAGCGGACTGCTGGGCAGGATGGACCTATGGTCCGACCCGGCGGAGGCCCTGCTTATGTTCTTATGTGACTTAGTTGGTTGTAAGTAAGCCAAGGCTCATTTACAGTCTAAAGCAGCGGTTCCCAAATTGTGAGCCAAGGCTCCCTGGGGAATCATGACTGACATACAGGGAAGCCACAGATTATAAATATTAGACATCTTTTACAACCTTAACAAATTAAAAAAGTATACAAAAATAATACTACAACTGAAACTTCAGGTTATTCGTTAGTTACTGTTTTGATGTTTATGGCTGGTAAAACAGTTTGTTTTCCATTATCGTGTGAATGTAATCACCATGGGAGAGACACTATGATGTACATAATTAAAAAGAAAATATGTCTAAAAACCTTCCTAAATCAAAAAGACAGGTCGTCCAAGCACCGATAATCTAAACAGGTTTTAGACGTATATAAAAGCAGCTTAGGCCTTTTAATTGCCACTGGGCGCCCAGAGTGAAAAGGGGCATTTTTTGAGGAGTGCTTATGGCAGGAGGTGGGCAGGATGTTGGCTGACCTAGACTTAGTCGACTAGCAGCCATAATCGAAAGTTTGACGAGGTTGCCACTGAGCTGATTGCGGCTGCCGTGATCAGCTCAGCAGCCCAGGCAACCCATCCCCCCACCCCGGTAACAATTGCAGCAGGAGGGATGCCCAGTCCCTTCTGCCCAGCATCCGCAGTGAGATTGAGTATCTATCCTGCTGGAGAATTATTGGGGGTTGCGGCGGGTGCTGGGCAGGAGAGATTGGGCATCTCTCCTGTCAGTGATCATTTAGGGAGGGCGCAGCAGATTCTAGCAGGAGAATTGGGCATCTCTCCTGCCGCAATCTTTGTGGGGGAGGGGGGACAGTTTCACAATTCTCTAATCGGCACTTATGACAGACGCCGGTTAGTGAATTGTGCTTTTAGGCAAAGGACTGGTCCCTTCCATGCCTAAAAGGTCTTTTTGGGCATTTGGGACTTGGGCAATTTTTTTCAAAAATAGGACTTAAAAGTAGACGTGGTGGCGGTCTGGGCGATTAAAACGCCTGAACATACAGGTAGGCAATTCTCGGGGAAAAAAAACACATTTTGGATGTTTTTTTTCAAAAATGGACATTTCCCTGCTGCCTATTTTGGGCGCTTAAAGCTTTAGGCCAAAAAGGGACTTAATAATAATAATAATAATTTTATTCTTATATACCGCCATACCGAAAAAGTTCTAGGCGGTTCACAACATGGTTTGGCCCATGTGCCTAAGGCCCCACCCACAGGAGGGGCCTAAGGCTACTGGGCTGATTCCAGTTGGCCCAGGCACCTCAGGCCATATGAAGCTTAACTGAGGCCTTTTTACTCCCCCCCCCCCCCTTTTTTGAATCTCCAAGAAAGTTGTTTAGCTTTTAGCTCTGGCAATTGCAGTGTTTGATTGGTCTCCGGTATTGATTGTGGATAAGTCTGAGGTTTTTTTATATTTAAACTTATCCATCCTCTAATAAATTTTGGGGTAGTTGAAATCACTTCAATTCAATAACTTATCTACAAATAATTTAGAGGAAGAGGAAAAGGCAAAAACTCTGCCAGTGCTATAACTCACACAGCCATCTTGGAGATCCCAAAAAATGGGAAGTTATTGAATTGAAGTGGTATTAAAACATTATCCATCCTCTAATTTTGTAGTTGAAATCACCCATTATTACTGTTACCCAATTTGCCAGCTTTTCTGATCTGTGAAAACATTTCTTCATCTGTCAGTGAATATCCAGGCAAATCCCTACAGCAGTATCAGTTTAGTGCTGGGGCTGTTGATGATGGGAGTCAGGAGCACAAAATGCAGGGTGGGCTGCTCAGTTAGTTATCTGAGTATGGCACTGAATATCCGCAGTACTCAGATAATTTCAGGGTACCAATGAAGGCACAGATTCTCAGTACCAATACCCAGATAAAGGTTGGCACTGATTATTCAACTCGTACTAGACTGAATATTGATTAGTTTTAATTTTTAAAGACGTGCAGATGACATTTTATCATTTGGGGCTGCCAAGAAAGCAACGAGTATATACAGACCATTTTACAGGATGCAAACACATTCTTGTTTTCATAAAAGACTGTTCCAACAATGGCATGTTATAGCAGTTCTTAAACTTCCTTCCTGCATGCCCCTTAAATTACCTCTGTTCATCTACTGCCAGACTCTTGTAAGAAAGATCTATTTTGAATCAGGGCACCAGAACAGGGGATAAAATCCAGCAGAGTAGTGGCATCTCAATGCAACCAAAAAACATGAAATATATAAGTTTTAAAAAGAAGGTCAGTGTACATTATTAGCTAGAAAAATAAAACTCGCATGAGACAGACAGGTTCTCAAGGCCATAGGCTGCACTGCAGAGCAGAACAGGAAATGATGAAGAAAGAAAAGAATTTCATAGATTCCAGATGTACCCAAACCAGCAGGGAAACACAAGTAAGAACTGAAACTAAGCCTCAGTAGCAGCTATTATTGAGAATCCTTCAGGGGGTTTAGAATATTCTTCAGAAAACATGAAAGGTTTTGAGGTATGCAATACAGTGACATAACATTCCCCTTCAAGAAAACGAGTCCGACTCAATTGTTTCACATAGTTTTCTTCCAAAGTATAACATTCTTGAGGTATATAGAGTCCACAGAATTTCCCATTTCCCATCTGATACCCATTATCTCTATCATATCTTTATCCATTTCTCTTTTACTAGTAATTACACTAACCTAGACCTCAGGGGATACCCTCTCTTGTTGCAGGTTCAGAGACCAAGGATGCTTTAACTCACTACATGACCTGGCTCTACTGCTTCCTCTCTGCATCTAGTTGAGAGAAATGTACAATGCATTCATAACTGAAAAACACGTGCAGAGCTATCACAACCCCCGGAAACGCTGGAAAAAAAAACTACAATATGATTATCTCCTGGGTGGGCTAGTCCAGACTGGTGGAAGGACCAACAGATGTATGGGTGGGAATTTATCTCAGAAACATTTTCCCATGCTCTATTTTTACATTTAAAAAAATTTATTTCATAAAATTAATTTGTAACAATGAATGGATATGAAAACAAACTTAGAGAATACTGTCAATTTCAAGCTCTGAATTTGTTTAAAAAAAAAAATAACATTTAAGCTACAATGGAGGCTTATTTACCAAGCTACACCGAGATTTTTGTGCATAAGGTGAACTAGCAGTTAAATTTAGGTCTTCTACCTAAAACACCCTGTGTTAACTGACAGGGTTTTTTTGAAAAGCAGCCATGTAGTTAATACGGAGCAATGATCACTATTGCATGTCAGTGGCACAGCACATATTATCTGCTGCATGTTAACTGGAAAGTGTGGCCAAAAGGACTCGGATACTGTGAAAAACCAACTGCAATAAATAACACTTCCACAATGGTCAGATGCACACTGTCTAATGGTATATTAAAAGTTAAGGTGCAGATTGAGAAGTCAGTTCTCAACGGAGGAAAGAGACTCAGACAAGGGCCCTCCCACCTCCACAATGGTAAAATAGCGGTGGTGGAGCGTTCACCTCACCGGCTAAAAATCCTCTTTAATTTAAAAAGACACTGCACTGCTTTAAGGTGTAATCACAAATAAATATGCTGTGTGATAGATGAAAAATATCAACTTATCTTGATTGATCGGTACACCGACGGTGGCCAGCGTTTCACTATTCAGCTACCTCAGGGTGTAATGTCTCCGATCAAAAACTTTCAATCGGATGCTAAATGCATCGCATGCAGCCTTGTCTTGAGGCTTTTTCCTCCGTTGAGAACTGACTTCTTAATCTGCACCTTAACTTTTAATATACCATTAGACAGTGTGCAACTGGAAAGTGTGGCACATGTCCATTTCTCATCCCATTCCATATCATGAGAGCAATTCTCTAAAAAGGTCACCAAACTGGAATCTATTCTACAAAGGAAAGTAGGCACCTACTTTCCTTTCAAGAATACTAACATAACCAGGTAGATATGCACCTAGAGCTATTGTAAATACTCATGCCTTGATTCTGCAGATACAGCAGAAACATGCGTATTTATAAGTCATGCATATAAGTGTGCACTAGAGAGTTGCGCGGGGACAGAAATCCCACCCGTCCCCACCCGTCCCCGCCAAAGTCCCACCCGTCCCCACCCGTCCCCGTGAGGACTCCCACCCGTCCCCACCCGTCCCCGCGAGGAATCCCCTACGTCCCCACCCGTCCCCGCGAGGAATCCCCTACGTCCCCGCCTGTCCCTATAAACTACAGAAATAGTTATTTCATTTAATTATGCTACTGAATTAAAGGCTCTGGTAGAAACCCATTTAAAAATAAGCAAAAAGACTTTATTAATTTGAAAATATTAATTGGGAAGAATACATACTTTGTAAACGGGTTTCTACCAGAGCCTCTAATGTTTATAAATTTTTATCAACACAACTAATATACTACTTTATCCTTAAGCAAAAAAAAATAATAATAATAATTTTTTTCCTACCTTTATTGCCTGGTTTCTGCTTTCTTCATATTCTCATTCAATTCCTTCCATCCACTGCCTCTCTTCTCTCTGTGTCTTCCATTTGCTCTGTTACTGTGCCTCTCCCTTTCTCCCCCCTCCCAAATTGGTCTGGCACCCATCTTTTTCCCTCCGCTCCCCCCATAGTCTGGCACCTCTGTCTTCTTCCCTGCCAGCGTCTTCTTCCCATTCCCTCTTCCCCATTTCCTTTCAGTGTCCTTCTCCCCCACCATCTTTCCCATGTCCTGTCAGGCAGCATCCTTCTCCCCCCTCTGTCTTCCCCATGTCCTTTCAGTGGCATTCTCCACCCCTTTGTCTTCCCCAGTGCTTTCAGGGTCCTTCCCCCCCCCTTTCTCCCGTTTACCCCATGTCCTTTCAGCGTTCTTTTCCACCCCTTTGTCTTCCCCAGTACTTTCAGCGGCCTTCTCCCCACTTAAGCGTCTTTTCTTCTCCACTCCACCTTTCCTCCCTCCCTGCCTCCACCTTTGTGGCGCTTTTGCACCCGACCGACAACAGAACAGGCCCGGTCGGACAAATCTCCCTGTCCTGTAGCCGCGAATCTAAATTACCTTCTTACAGCAGCTGGAGTAGTGAAGCTGCTGTAAGAGGTAATTTAGATTCGCGGCTACAGGGCAGGGAGATTTGTCGGCCGGGCCTGTTGTCGGTCGATCGGGGGATCTGACCGGCTGTGCACATTCTCCGGGGCGGTCCGCCCCCCTCCCCCCTCTTTCGTACGCCATTGCCTTCTTGTTCTTCCTACCTGCCCTGCCGCACACAGCCGACCGGAAGTCTTCCTGATGTCAGCGCTGACGTCGGAGGAAGGGAGGGCTTTGCTTAAGTATTTAGATCAATGCTGTCTTGTTAAAATGTTTATTTTATTTTTATTTTTCCTCTAACTCTACTTTTCACTTCTCTATTACCCTCCAGGTACTTTAGTTAGATTGTGAGCCTTCGGGACAGTAAGGGAATTTTTCAAGTACCTTTCTTATTTCTAATCTTAATGTATATTTTCTGTAAACCGCTTAGAACCTAACGGATGTAGCGGTATATAAGAAATAAATTACATTACATTACATTACAACTGCACCAGGGCAGCATCCAGACCACCATTTCCTAGCTCAAAACTTCAACTGAAAAACTATGCCGCTAAATCTTAGAAGATTTTGAACTTCTTCATCAGGTCAATTAGTATTATTTAATTTTTTACATTTAGCCATTCTAATTCGGTCATAAATATTCAAATACCTTATCTTGACTTTTGAAAGTCAAATTTTCAAACGATTGGTTAAATATCAAAAACTGAAAAGTTTGAAGATAAGTCACCCCAACATGAATTCATGTTTCGCTTTTGAAAAAAAGCTGAATCATTAGGGTCTCCTTAAAGTCTACTTGGAATGTTTCTTCCTCGGGATAACTGAACCACAAATAGCACAATGCAAATGGCAGTAACTGCACCATGTCACCTGCCATGTTAATAGATAACTTGGAAATAGGTATTCTGCATTAACTATAAGGTGCAGTTTTGTCCATTTTCCTCTCCTTGACTAATTGTTTTGCTTTAGGACAATAAAAGTTGGCAAAAATATCTCTTAGTTTATAAGACAATCTGAGTTTATCACAGAAAATGCAAACTTGAAAGAGTCATTTCCACTTTATCCTTAAAGAAATAAACAGAAGCAAAGGTGAAATTTATTTATTTCCTTCACACTGCTAAACCACTCCAGACCAATGGGATTGTATCACCCTACAAGCAGATAAAGAAACTGAATTCTTATAGTGGCATCACTGGTATAAGGGCTGGTGCAGCCTGGAACTTGCCAGCTGCACCAAGGGAGTATAATTTGAAAACCTAATCTCCCCAATTGAAACTTCTTGGACAACCACTGCAGAAAAAATTACCAAACCCCAACACTATTTACAATTATAGGCCACAAAGGAAGAACAGAGAGAGTCCTAAGATAGTTCTCCAACAATGGAATCTTCCAGAAAACTCTGTTCTAGCAGAATTCAGGAAAAGGACATTACTAGATATGATTCAAATTTGACCATCCTTTTTATCCTGCTAGACCAGTTCAGACCAATGATGTGTACAAAAGCCATACCCTAATGGGCAAAAGAAAATAATCACTGCTCTGCCAACATCATGTCTGGCTAATAAATAAATCTTGTAGTGTTTCAAAAAGGAATGCAAGAACAACTAAGCCGCCACTTTGTAAATGTCTGCAGGTGAGACCATCTGGGCCTCTACTCAGCAGACTGCTTGTGTGGAATGTATGTGGAGTACAAAAAGCTAATCAGATTTACAAAACGCATTTACCACAGAAGCAACCTGTGAACATCCAACTGATGGAGCTTCCATGCAAAATCCAAGTCCCCTTTCATTAAAATGCTAGAAATAAGAACATAAGAATAGCCTTTCTAGGTCAAACCAATGATCCATCAAGCCCAGTAGCCCGTTGTCATAGTGGCCAATCCAGGTCACAAGTACCTGGCCAAAACTCAAAGAGTAGCAACATTCCATGCTACTGATCCAGGGCAAGCACAGGCTTCCCCCATGTCTTAATAACAGACTATGGACTTTTCCTCCAGGAATGCCACTACCTGACTAACATGAAAGGGAGAGACTACTTTTAACAAGAAGGACAGGGCTGTGCAAAGACAGCCTCATCCAAGAAAAATAAATAAGGATCCTGACAGAACAGGGCCAGCAAATCAGGGGAAATTGAAATCCCACTACGGCAAAACAGCCCAGATTGGGAGGTGAATGTGCGCAAAAAGCACATGACTTCATAATATTTAGCCAAGGATACCCCACAAACTTTGCTCCTAAAATAGGAAAGGGTCACCACCTAGACCTTTGGAGAGTTTAGAGCCGAAACTACATCTTCCTGGCAAGCCCTACCCATAAACTAACAAACACTTCCCTGAAACTGAACGGCCTAGACTATCCTATCAACCCCACCATAAAAATACTTGGAGTCATCCTAGATAGATGCTTGACCTTCGAAGATCATACCAGTGCCCAGGTCAAAAAATGCTTCTGCTCCCTCTGGAAACTTCGCACCATCAAACGCCACTTCGACCACCTCTCCTTCCGTCTACTGGTCCAATCATTAATCTTAAGCATACTGGACTATTGTAATATCATATACCTGGGAGCCTATAAAAACACCATCAAACGTTTAAGAATAGTACAAAATGCTGCAGTCCGCCTCATCTTCGGCCTCAAAAAATATGACCACTTTAGCCCATATTACACTAAACTCCACTGGCTGCCGGTGGAGGCAAGAATTATCTTTAAATTTGCTTGCCTCTGCTTCAAAACCTTAGCAGGCTCTTCACCAATTTACCTATCTGAGCACCTTGAAATTGCTGGCCCCTCTCGTACTCGAAATACCTACCTGTTTTCCTTTCCCTCCCTGAAGGGTTGCCTCTACAAGAAATTCCTCGATAGATCCCTAGCATTCCAAGCGGGCAAATGGAACAAATGCCTCTCAACTCTCATCTCCAATTCCCCCCCCCCCTACCAAACATTCAGGAAGTTAATCAAAACCTACCTTTTTGACAAATTCCTCTGATCAATCCACCCTCTTCCTTGCCTCCTCCTCTGACCTCGACTCACCCCAGACTCTTCACCGCCGTATGTAACACTGCTATTTGTAACTCCGCTGTATGTAACTTACAGCAAATGTAACTACTCAGTATATGTCAATCTAGCTAAAAAAACAACTTTACCGTAAATTTACTGTCTTAAATGTAAATGTAACATCACTGAAAATGTATCGTCCAAAATGTAAATGTAACATTACTGAAATTGTAACTTCGCTAAATGTACAGTCTCTTCATTTGTTAACCGCATAGAACTTCCATGGTAATACAAGAATAAAGTTATTATTATTATTATATTATCTTGAAAGATCTGCCAGATCTGGACATATGTAAATGATATAGACTGCCTACAGGCCTTGAGTAACATGATACTGATCAAGGCTAAGTAATCCTTGTTTCTCAGGCAACATCTCTCAAGGGTCATGCTATAAGTCAGAAGGGATCCAGCTCCTCCATGACCACTGGCCCCTACCTTAGCAGCCCCTGTCCCACAGAAGAGGTAATAGGTTCCCAACAGTAGGAGGACCAGATCAGCATACCAGGCGAGACAAGAGGCAGTCCATAGCCACAAGAATTACAAGAAATGTCGCTTAGCTGCTCTGTTGAGGAACTGGCCAATAAGAGACTAAGGTGAAAACAGGTAGAGGCTCCTGCTGTGGCCAGGGCTGCACTCGAATGTCCAATGATAGCCGTCAAATTAATTTCTGTGACTGTATGAGATATTTTGCGTTCTGCTTTGACATTTTGTTGTGGTATAGATTTGATATACCACCTTTTTTTAGGTGCAACCAAAGTGGTAACATATGCCATAATAAAACAAACAAAATCAAATAGCAGAATCAAATCAAATAGCAGGCCCCAGCAAACCACTAAGAGCTGGAAGGCTGAGGGTCTTAGTTCCTAATCCCCCAGATTCAGAAAAATCTTGCTGAGAAATTCCACTTGTACATTCTCCATCCCTATTATGTAAATCACCGAGATCACAAGATGCAACTCCACTCATTGGTACAGTCAGCATATTTCAACATCACCATCAGACTCCTGGTTTTCCTCTGTCTGTTGACATAAATCACTGACTTATCACCAAGACCACATTACCCTTGAACAAAAGGAAGAAACCACTAAAGAGTTAACCAAATAGTCCTCACCTCTAGGTGGCTAATGGGCCAAATGTTTCCTTCAGAAACCACAAACCCTGAGGTTAAAGAATCCCAACATTTCGTCCGTCGAAAGATCCATCATATCTGTATATCATGGATGGCGCAGTCAATCCGAAGATATCAAGATCAATGTCCCCTGAAAACGAGCCTGAGATGGCACACCCAGTCAAACATCGGCCAGGGGAAAACACTTAAAAAAGACAAAGCAGAGGTGGGAAAGAACCAACTCGTCTACCCCCTCTGACTCCCACTCCCTGCATCTGCTGAAGAACATAGGAAGCTTTGGATTTCAAGACGAGGCCATGAGATCTAGTTCTACGAGTTCTCACCTCTCTCTATACAAAGAGCTGGAACGGCTGAGCGGACAGTTCTCAATTTCCAGGATGTAGAAGATTTTTGCTGAGGAAGTCTGTCTAAGCTCTTTTCCTGTCTCATAAAATGAGCCGCCGACAGAAGAGGAAGATTAGATTCCACCCATTGAAACAAAACCATCACTTTGCTCACCAACTGAGGAGTTCACGTACTGTGGCTGTTGAGAAATACTATTACCATCAGAACAGATCCTTATCGTCAGCTCAGAAGCATGGTCTGAAACTCCTGAAGCGCTAACTTAATTGTCCACAACTCCAGAAGAATGAATGAGCCCCGAGTCTCCCCTTGAGACCAGAGTCCTTGCGCTGAGGATTAAAGGCACTGAGCCCCCCAACTTGACAGCCTGGCATGCTTGGTGACTATGAGCCAGTACAGCAAAGCATGCTTTTGAACAGAATGAACTTGCTGAGTCACCAAATTATGTTGAGCGAAGCTTGAGGAGCCTACTGAATACTACAATTGGAGCCTTGATATACTGGGAACTATCTGAACAAAATCAACTGTTGCAGCGTTCTTATGTGAAAGGGAGCCAAAGGCCACAGTGGGGTTGCCACAATGGACCCTATCACCTGTACATAATCCATAGTCTATTTTTTGGTGACCGAAGAAGGCAAACCTGAGATTGTAACCTGTCGGCCCAGTCTCTAGGAAGAAACACATTCTGCATCTTTGTGAAGAATAACCCCCCCTCCCCCAAGATATTTCAATAATTGGCATAGGATAAGAGAGCTCTTTGTAACTTTGAAGAAAAGAAATCAGCCATTTGCATCTGCTAAATTAAGCTAGCTGGAAGACGTTCAAATCCACCGATCGTCCAGTAAAGAATGTACCTCTTTGCAACAAAACGCTGCCAGTACTACCATCATTTTGTAAAATATTCGTAGAACTTGACTAGGCCAAATGACTTCTGCCGAAACCTGATAGTGCTACACGAGGACAGCCCAGCGAAGATATAAGTGATGTGGTGGCTATATGAGAATATTTAAATAGTCTCAGAGTTTCCCTTTGGAAATGTCTAACTCTGAGAAATTAATTGACCCATATGAGATCCAGCCCCAGTCTGATCAATTCCCCCTCTTGGGTACTATTAATTAAATGAAATAAATTTCCTTGTTTCTAAAGAATTGAAACTAATGCCTCAAGTTCCAGTAACACTTAAGGTTCTCGCACCAATGTGCTCTTTGGATGGTCCATACATGGCGACACCAAGAAAGAAGCTGAAATGGGAGAAGAGAATTCAAAGTAGAGAATGACACGGTGACGGTTTACCCGCGGCCACCGCATTTAAGCCGCGGGTCACCGCCGAAAACGGGGAAGAAAACTAGCAGTCGCTGCGGTGACGGGGACAAGGCCATTCACCGACCGCGGAAACGGTGAACAGGTTTGTCCCCGCGGGCCAATGTACCCCCTTCTAGGAACCGCTATTTACCTGTGTTTCACCGCTCCTCGCTCGTCTGGCCAGCAGGCCTGCCTCCGTCCAAATGAGGCGGGCCCGCCCCTCCCCTTCCCTGCCTCCCAATGGCCTCCCCTAAGATCGCCGGCAGGAGGGTACCCAACCCCTCCTGCTGGACCCCCCCTCAACGAACCCTCCCACCCCGGAACCCCCTTAGTCTTACTTTTCAAGTTGGACCGGACAGCTCCTCGCTCGTCTGGCCAGCAGGCCTGCCTCCGTCCAAATGAGGCGGGCCCGCCCCTCCCCTCCCCTGCCTCCCAATGGCCTCCCCTAAGATCGCCGGCAGGAGGGTACCCAACCCCTCCTGCTGGACCCCCCCTCAACGAACCCTCCCACCCCGGAACCCCCTTAGTCTTACTTTTCAAGTTGGACCGGACAGCTCCTCGCTCGTCTGGCCAGCAGGCCTGCCTCCGTCCAAATGAGGCGGGCCCGCCCCTCCCCTCCCCTGCCTAACCCACAGGATCCTAGGGCCTGATTGGCCCAAGCACCTAAGGCCCCTCCTATAGCGGGAGTGGCTTTAGGTGCCTAGACCAATCAGGCCCTAGGATCCTGTGGGTTGGGCAGGGTAGGGGCGGGCCCGCCTCATTTGGACGGAGGCAGGCCTGCTGGCCAGACGAGCGAGGAGCTGTCCGGTCCAACTTGAAAAGTAAGACTAAGGGGGTTCCGGGGTGGGAGGGTTCGTTGGGGGGGGGTCCAGCAGGAGGGGTTGGGTACCCTCCTGCCGGCGATCTTAGGGGAGGCCATTGGGAGGCAGGGGAGGGGAGGGTAGGGGCGGGCCCGCCTCATTTGGACGGAGGCAGGCCTGCTGGCCAGACGAGCGAGGAGCTGTCCGGTCCAACTTGAAAAGTAAGACTAAGGGGGTTCCGGGGTGGGAGGGTTCGTTGGGGGGGGGTCCAGCAGGAGGGGTTGGGTACCCTCCTGCCGGCGATCTTAGGGGAGGCCATTGGGAGGACCGGCAGGAGGGGTTGGGTACCCTTCTGCTGCGATTGTCGGGAGGGCCGTTGGGGGGGTCTACATGAGGGGTTGGGTGCCCTCCTGCCGTGATCGCTGGGGGGAGGGGAGACTTGCAGCCGTAGCCGCGGTCACTATGCTAATCACGGCAGCATTTAAAGTACATGTCGTGTTTGTTTTTGCATTGCTAGCCCCAGGGGTGGTGGAAGATTAGTGATTGAAAAACTGTATGAAAAATAACTATTTTAAATTTAGTGATCAAAATGTGTCAGTTTTGAGAATTTTTATTAATTAATTTTTTCTCTGCGTGTTTTGTTTTTGTATAGTTATTAACTAATATTTAACTAAGTTTTAAAGTTTTAAAGAATGTTTCCTTTATACGTAAATAAAGAAAAGTGAATGGGATTGCAGTGGCGGTGACGGGGCGGTGAATGGGGTGGCAGTGGCGGTGACGGGGCGGTGAAGAGGATGGTGAGACGGGGACGGGGCGGTGACGGGGTTGGTGAGACGGGGACGGGGCGGTGACGGGGATGGTGAGACGGGGACGGGGCGGTGACGGGGACCAATTTTTTCACCGTGTCATTCTCTAATTCAAAGTTGCAATTCTCTTGAATAATGTCCAAAGCCCCCTGACCTGGCATTATTATGTTCCCCCCCCCCCCCTGCACTAAAGAGCTGTCAGAGGGAGTCAAGACTTCTTAAAAACTGAAGCGGAGAAGGTCAGGGAACAGACTGGATGAGAGCTGTAAGTTGTGAATAGAAGAAAGGAATTCTTATGCGATGCAATAAGAACATGTTGGAAAAAATGAAAACAGAGCCGTGACAGAAAGGACTTAAAAGAACTCCTATGATTAACCTGCAGCAACCTCTGTTATCCGGAAAACCTAAAATCCACTACTAACTTCATGCCACCACCCCATGGGAAACGATCTGCACCTTGACAGCCATAAAACAAGGTTCTCATCCCAAAAGTAAACTTTTGGGATGAATTCAACAGCCACATAGCAGTTGCCCCCCCCCCCACACCAATATTAATTGGAGAAATATGAAACGTATACCTGGTTAGAAGTATAATTCTCCCTCCATATTCACGGTTTCAGCAATCGCGGTTTCGATTATTCACAGTTAAGAACATAAGAAATGCCGCTGCTAGGTCAGACCACTGGTCTATCATGCCCAGTAGTCTGCTCACGCGACGGCCCTTTGGTCAAAGACCAGCGCCCTAACTGAGATTAGCCCTACCAGCATACGTCCTTGTTCAGCAGGAACTTGTCTAAATTTGTCTTGAATCCCTGGATGGTGTTTTCCCCTATGACAGACTCCGGGAGAGCGTTCCAATTTTCCACCACTCTCTGGGTGAAGAAGAACTTCCTTAAGTTTGTAAAATCTATCCCCTTTCAATTTTAGAAAGTGCCCTCTCATTCTCCCTACCTTGGAGAGGGTGAACAACCTGTCCTTATCTACTTCAATGGGACATTGAAGAGCAGCGACAACAGTAAAGCACCTTGGGGCACACCATGTTTGAGTGGTTTGGGATGTGACAGGTCCGATTCTAGTAGTACACTCTGTGATCTGTTCTTTAGGAATGAGGAGGCATAATGCCATGCCACCGAAGTCGATGTTGGTAAGTCTGGAGATGAGGCGAATGTGGTCAATGGTATCAAAGGCAGCGCTGAGATCAAGGAGAACAAGCAGCGCATCTTCTCCCTAATTGAGGAATTTCCAACAATCATCAATAATGTTCTAGTGCAACAATCATCAATAAGGTTCTAGTGCACTAATCCTTCAATTAGACCTAAGCAGCGCCTTTGACTTAGTCGATCACACCATCCTAATTGACTGCTTGAAGACAATTGGTCTCTCAGGCAATGTACTAAAATGGTTCCAAGGCTTCTTCACTAAACAATTGTACCGAGTCTATAGCGACAATATCCAATCCTCCAGCTGGGTAAACCCATGCGGAGTCCCACAGGGTTCCCCCCTATCCCCCACTCTGTTCAACATTTACCTAGCCCCATTGGCAAATCTACTGAAAAAATTAAAAATCAAATTTTACATCTACGCCGATGACATCATCATAGTCCTGCCCCTAACAAGCCTGACTCCTGAGACGAAGAATCATCTAGTACTAACTCTAAAACAAATCGAAACATGGATGACAGAGTTCAAACTGACAAAATCATAGTAAGCGCGCATGTGCACTCTTGCCAGCCACATCCCGACAGATCAGATCTCAGGAACACACGGCAAGAGTGCGCATGCGCGCTTAGCGTTTTATTATTATAGATATACTGCCAAAGCCAAAATAGTTCGAGGTAGTTTACAATAAAGAAGAGCTGGACATTCAGCGAAAAAACAATGAAGTCTTTGAGTACATGAATATTTGTACAGAGTAAGGTTACATTGTAGGGGCGGGTTTACAATAAGAAGTAGGTCGAGGCGATTTACAATAAGAAGGGCTGGTCATACAGCGTGAGATAAGCAGAGAAGTCTAGGAATTCTTAGTCACAAATCGGTTGAACAGGTTGGTTTTGACTAGTTTTCTGAAGTTGAGGTAGGATGAGGAGTGCTTGATGATGATGCTTAGCCAGTCGTTCTGTTGACTTGCTTGGAAGGCAAGCATTCTATCAAGAAATATTTTGTATCGGCAGGTTTCTATTGTAGGGTGGCTAAACATACGTATTCTGCGTGTAGGCCTGGTGGAACAGTCTAGTTTAAAGTGGGAGACCAGTTATAGAGGGGCCATGGAGAAGTTTACAGGTGTGTTGGTGCTTTGATTTGTTTTGGTTTTGCTAGTGTTTCATAACAAGTTTGTATTCCTTCTTCTTCATAGCATGTTTGTACTCCCTCTTCTAGGGAATTGCTATAAATAGGCTCTAATTCTTTTGTCAGGTTGGCAATAGCCGTGGAGAAGGATTCAGGGTTTACGAAGTCAGGATTGAATATTGTTTTTACTCAGCGTTTGTCCTTGTGCATGGTTTGTTTGACAAGGAAGTGATCAGACCATGGTACTGGGTATTAGTGTAGTTGGCCATTTTTTGGCCTTAGAGGGGATTATCTAGGGTGAAGATCAGGTCTAATATTTTGCCCTGTGTAAGAGAGGTTACCATCTGAGAGAAACCTGTCAGTTCTGTAAAGACTTGTGGTGTACTTGTGACTGCATGGTAATCGTGTAAGTTAAAGTCTCCTGAGACTATTATCTGTTTGTGAGATATCGCCAGTTTGGTGAATGGGGTGCGCAATAGATTAGAATAAAGATGAATTTTTAGTTGTATGCTACTGAAAAGATAAACCAGGTCCCTTCCCAATATGAATAACAAAACAAAAAGATAGTTTTTTTTACTAAAGTTATTTAATGAAATAGAGCACTGGGAAATTGAAAAATTGTTTAAAAAATAAATAAAATTAACTGGTCTAATAAGGAGGCCAATGCCACACAAATATTTTTAGCCATTGAAAACACTTGGCTAAGACTGCACTTCTAAGGATCTTAGAATAAGGTAATAAGATAAAAAAATAAAAAGAAATAATGATACTGGTTTGTGTTTGAAGGTATGAACTGATTTCAGTATCTTACAATTGGCTGCAAGTTAATACTGAAAAGATAAGGCATTCTAGGACTTAAAGAACTAAAGGGTCGATAAGTTGGGGGTTTAAGCTTGATTTGATAATGACAGCCACCCCTCTGCCTTTTTTATCAGGGCAGGAGGATGCCAGCGCTTGGTAGCTGGGGGGGGGCATAGAACACTTAGCGTTGCACCCTCATTATCTTTTTTTTTTTTTTTTTTTTTATAAATTTGCAGATTTTACAAGAAGATATACATTCTTGCTAAAGAAATACAGCATAAAAATAAATGAAAAGGAGGAAAAAAGTAATATTCAATAATAATTTTTCATGCTTCCTTAGACCACAAAAGGAGTCCTAAGGGGGAGTTTGCAAGCAACAAATAAGAAGTTTAAACAAGTAGGCAAAAGAAAATACAATGAAAGCCTATAACATATCTGCATACTTTCCTTTAAACAAATACCGTTAACCCACAGCAATTTTCTTTAGCTCCAAAACTGATCTTAGCTGCTCCGGCTGAAAAAAAACATATTTAACTTGAGCATATTTAACTATACATCTACAAGGGTATCCTAACAAAAAAAGACGCCCCCAGAGCCCTGGTCTCCTGTCTCATAGACAAAAAAAGCTTCCTTTTCTCTTGAGTAACCTTAGTTACATCTTGGTAAACCCATATTTTTTTTCCCATAAAACAATTCTTTTGACAAACGATCTACATCCTGCTGGAAACAAAGGAGACCAAAAGTGTCACTCTTACTGAGGAGTCCGAAATAGACTCTTCCAAAATTACTGATATATTGTTTATATCCAATTGCAGAGTTTGAATTTTTTCTTCAGCCATTATAACCTGGTTTTTAGTGGAAGGTGGTAAATAGTAAATTTTGTTCAAAGGAGGAATAAGTTCTGAAGAATGCTTTAATACTTCCACTAAGTATTTCTTAAACATTTTGTAAGCAGATATTCTAGGTACTTTAGGGAAATTCAAGCACCTTCATTATCTTTTAACCATGTTTCTGTAATTAGGAGAATGTCCCATTAATTGTCAATAATGACGTCTGTTAGAATAATATCTTTGTTGTTGACCGATCTGGCATTGATCATGGCAGCAGATAGGATGCATGCTGGAGGACATTTTTATAGGGTGGGGATTTTCCAGAGCTAGCTGGTCCTTGTCTTAGCTATGTTCTTGTGGTAGTTTTTCCCTAGATCTCCATATCTACCCTGTACTATCACCATTGGGATGGGGAAGCACATTATGATTGTGAAAAGACCTATAACTAGGGGGGGGGGGGGTAGTTATGCTCTGGTATTTGGATGAGGGTCTTGGCAGCGCTCTCAAAAATGAAAGGCTGGATTTTAGCATTGAGAAAGAAATTGCAATTTTTGGCGGTCTGTTGGATATGTGATGAGAAGGAAAGAGAAAAGTCAAGGATGACTCCAGGGTTGCGAGCCAACGAGACATGGAGGATGAAAGCATTATCCACTAAAATAGAGAACGGAGAAAGGGGAGAGGCAGGTTTAGGAAGAAAAATAAGGAGTTCAGTCTTTGACATATTTTATTTTAGATGATGGCAAGACATCCAGGTAGCAACATCAGACAGGCAGGCTGATACTTGGGCCTGGATTTCCATAGAAATTTCAGGTGAGAGAGGTAGATTTGTAAGTCATCAGCATACAGGTGGTACTGGAAACCATTGGAAGAGATTAGGGCACCAAGGGAAGATGTGTAGATGAAGAAAATAAGAGGTCCCAGGTCAAAGCCCTGAGATACGCCAATTAATAACAGGATGGTAGTGGAGGATCCTCCAGAGCTTACGCTAAAAGTGTGACAGGAAAGATAGGAAGAAAACCATGAGATAATTAAGCCCTGAAACCCAATCAAGGATAGAGTATTGATGAGTAGGCAGTGATCTACAGTGTCAAAGGCTGCAGACAGATCAAGGAGGATGAGGAGTAGAGTAGAGACCTTTGGATTTGGCTAGGAGCAGGTCAATAGTGATGCTAGCAAGGGCAGTTTCCATAGAATAAAGACGACAAAAGCCCAACTGAAGCAGGTTGAGGCTAGCTCGAGATGAAAGAAAGTCAAGACAACGGTAGTAAACAGTACATAAGAACCTTGGATAAGAAAGGGAGGAGGGAGATGGGGTGATAATTGGAGAGGCAAGTAGGGTCCAGTGAGGGGTTTTTAAGAAGCGGTGAAACTACGGCATGTTTGAAGATACAGAACTGGATCTGATTTAACATATTTTCTGGCACAGGGCAACAAATAAAATCTCAATTAATCAAGATTCCACTAGCATCAATAAGCATTGTCCTTTCAGCTGAAACAATGCTATCATCACTTCAACAAATGACTGAATATGTCCTAAATCTCTGTGATTATGCTTCTGAAAATGGAAGGCTCTTAACCATCTTGAAGAAATTTTTAACACAAAGTGCAATAATAGTTCTTACTGATACTGCTCTTCGGAATGATGCATGCAGATATTAATTTGTTTACAAAAGATCAGTAAGCAACTAGTTTGTGTGAGGTGGGTTTTTTTTTTTTGGGGGGGGGAGGCAGAGGAGGTTGTTTTTAACAGGGAAGATATGACCTAGCCAGCCTGACACCAACTGAAAAGTGAAGTTCCACAATGTCTATGGTCTGCTATCTGGGAAAGGGGTAGGAGTAGGGGTGGGATCCAGCCAAGTACCTACAGGATTTTAATTTGTAGCCATCTGGCTCTACTCCAAGAACTCGTACCACTGAGTTCAGGAAGTAAGCTCCACCTCAGCTGAACTAGTAAGAAATTCCTCAGGTTTTGATCCAACTACTTATTTCCTTCTGCTATTATCTCTCTTGACCAGAAAAAAGATGTTTCTAGGGATTAATTAACTTGTTGGTATGGCACATTTTATTTTAAAAAATGAAGCTGTGTAGGAAGCAAGCACATGGTCTACCTAGGATCACTGTATTTCTTGTTCCATATTTTCACTTTAAACTATTCCCTACCTACAAGAAGAAATACATAGCACATGACATCAAACTCTTCCTCCTGAAGATAGGATTTTTGTGTATGTTCATGCTGTGCTTCTTCTTAAAATGTTTAGTAGGATCCCATGTGCCAGCTATAAGATACAGAACAGTGTAAACTTTCTGTAAAACTGCATGCCATCAGACCTCACTAAGAAGGCATTAAAAAACCATTCTAGGTGCTTCAGTTGTAGCAAAACAAAGAGCTCTTTTTCTTTTTTTTACATGTACCCTGTTTAACAACAGAAATGACAGGTCTGGATTACACAAAACTACAGTATGTACTGTAAACAGTAATGTTCCTTAAATAACAGCAGTATGAAACAGTAGTATTACAAGACACACAATTTGAAAATTAGAGGAAGCTAAAAGAAGGTACCCAGACCAACTCAAAGGGGAAGATGCATGAACATCAAAGCCAGCCATTGACTAATTATCTTAGGATCTAGGAGATGGCCAACTTAGAGAAATAAGGTCTCTCAGTCACATTGAGAAGGGGAAACAAATAGAGTAAAAGCACATTTAACATACCCTCCTTTTACTAAGCCATGATAGAAGTTTCTACTGTAGCTTGGAGCATTAAATGCTCTAATGCTGCTCTGACGATCATAGAGCATCCTGTGAGCGTCAGAGCATTTAGCACCCCGGGCCACGTTAGAAACCTCTACCACAGTTTAGTAAAAGAGGGCCATAGTTTAGTTGTTCCCAATATACACAATGGATTCTGCAATTTAACACTTTTAAACCACAAGGCGGCAATATTCAAATGAACAATATATATAAAATGCTTTCTGAGGGAAACCAAGAAGCAGTTCTAATGGGGGAAATAAACTGCTCAGTTAGCATTGATTCCTGGTTGAGAGTAAAATGTTTGCTCTTACAAATGAGCAAGACTGAGGTTGTATGGTTGGGAAAATATGGTAAAGAGAAAATGGGCATTCTTAATTTGACTATGTGCTGGCAGTTTCCAGTTCACTCCGAGGTGAGGATCTTAGAATTATCCAACAAGAAGATATCAAGTTTCAAGTTTATTTATGCTTGATATCCCGCAAATCATATTAGAGCTAAGCAGCTTACAATAAAATTATTATAGGTACAAATAACACGTCCATAGAATATAATGGACGCATTAGTGTGCACTAATATTTAGCACGTGCACCTTAGTGCACCTAATAGTGTTAAAGATAAAATACAATAAACATTTTAAAAAGTTACAAATATCATGTGATACAAGTAGGATGAGAGGGAGGAAATACAATTTATAATAGGAAAGCAAGGGGAAGGATAACACATGAGGTCAAAAAATGGTCTATATTCTCCAACTGGTATGATCTATATTATGAATTATAAAATCGAATGCTTAAGAAAAAGCATCAGTAAATAAAAAAGTTTTGAGATCTTTCTTAAAAATATTTAGACATGTCTTAAGTCTAAGATGACTTGGAAGAAGGTTCCATAATTCTGGACCCTTAACAGAAAAAAAATTGAATTACATATGGAATCAATAAATATTTCTCTAAAAGTAGGAACCACTAGGCGATTTTGATTAAGAGATCTCAGAGTTCTAGGGGGAGTATAGGGTGTTAAGAATTTACTGAGAAATAAATGAGTACAATGTTCCCCCATGAATTCGCGTTTCTGGACTTGATCATTCGCGGTCTGCTCCAACCGCCTCTTCCTGTAGTAAAGTCGGGCTACACCAATCAGGAGCTGCATGTCAAAGCAGCTCCTGATTGGTGTAGCCTGACTTTACTACAGGAAAAGGCGGTCGGAGCAGACCGTGAGTGATTTTCTTTACCCGCTAGCACTCCAGCTGCCCTCTTCTGCCTTCCCCTGCCTTTTGACAGGTGAAAAACCGCATTTGCGGTTTTTTTCAAAATTCACAGGGGTTCCTGGAATGGAACCCCCACGAATTTCGGGGGAGTACTGTATACAGATTTTGAATACTAATAAAAGAATTTTGTAGTGGATTCGATGTGATATTGCTAACCAATGAACCGATTTGAGTAATGGTAACCAATGACTTCCACCTAGGTTTTGGTATGCTCAGAGATAAGCTAGTTCATTTCTAACTGTAGAGCAATTAAGGTCAGCCATACAAGCTTTGAGTTTTACTTGCCTTCGCTATTTTAAACAGTTTATTAGTAGGAATTTAAAAAGAAACACCACCTACATATTTTAACTGGTCTAGAATTGTGCTGCTACAATCATTTTGGAAGCAAAATCTGGGATAATTGTGTCTCCTGTTTTATTTAAACCACACAAGCTGACAATGCATCAGTGGACAGTTTGCAAAATTGCTTGCCTGAAATTTAAACATATTCAGCATCTGAGGAAGTAGCACTGGTTAGTTTCTGGTTGTCAAGCTATGTTCCATCACACACCATAGCTCAAATAGCAGTGTCTTCACTGAGGTTAGCATGAATGGTTTCTGCTCAAGAGAAGGACTTTATATATGCTGGCCTTACTATTTGAAATTCAAATATGTAAAATATAATTTACTTGGATTTAGTTCACATCTTTTCAGTAGTAGCTCAAAGTGAATTACTTTCAGGTACACTGCGTATTTCCCTGTCCCCAGATAGCTTATTATCTAAGGGGCCCTTTTACTAAGATGCATTATACGCTAATATACAGTGCAACTAATGCAGCTTAACATAGCATACCACAGACGTGCTGAGGCATGGTTCTCTGACCTGGCCCTTACCCTTGACAGGGAGGATGGACAAGAATACCACCTGCACACCTGACCGCTTCACGTTCTCTCCCAGAGCCACAAAGTCACTTTTGATACATTTGCAGGGGAACCTGGCAGTATCATTAGTGCCAACATGGGATGTAGTTATACTGGGCTATAATCTGTTCAGGAAAGACAAGGAGAGGGAGTAGATTTATATGTTAAAGATCATATTAAAGCAACAAAATTGCAGGATCTGCAGGGCAAAGAAAAAGCACTGTGGATCGATTTGAAAAGAGGGAATGGTAAATATATTTACATTGGTGTGATATACAGGCCTCCTTCACAGACAAAAGTGGACAAAGACTTAGATTATATCTAAAAAAAAGGGAAAGTTTTACTAATAGATGATTTTAACATGCTGGATGTTGATTGGGGTATCCCTATTGTGGGATCTTCTAGAAGTAAGGATATCCTGGATTCTCTATAAGGAGAACTGTTCCAGCAGATGGTAATGTAATCCATGCAAGATGGGGTCATACTGGACTTAGTGCTTACAAATGGGGAAAGTGTATCTGACATTACAGTGGGTGATAATCTAACATCCGTTGATTACTGCATGGTACAGTTTAATATTAAAACAAGTTATAGAGAGGGCTCTTTCAAAAGTAAAGGTTCTAGACTTTAGAAAAACCAATTTTGTTCGGATGGGGGATTACGTCAAAGAATTGTTGTCTGGATGGGAATGTCTGGAAGGAGTAGAAATGCAGTGGGTAAAACTGAAAGGAGTTATTGCAAGGGTGACAAATCTTTTGTGAGGCAAATAAGTAAAAGTAAGAGGAAAAGAAGGCAGCTTTGGTTCTCAAAAATGGTGTCAGGTCAAAAGCGCGCCGGGACAAAGGCGCGCCCAGATAATTGAGCGCAGCGCGGAGGCACGCGCCACTCAAAATTACTGTTTTTAGGGCTCCGACGGGGGTGGGGGGATTACTTAATAGACATCGCGCCGCGTTGTGGGGGCTTTGTGGGGGGTTGTAACCCCCCAAATTTTACTGAAAACTTCACTTTTTCCCTGTTTTTAGGGAAAAAGTTAAGTTTACAGTAAAATGTGGAGGGTTATAACCCCCCAAACCCCCATAACGCCGGCGCGATGTCTATTAAGTAAAGTGGGGGGGTTCCCCAACAAAACCCCCCATCGGAGCCCCTAAAAACTGTAATTTTCTTTGGCGCGCGCCTCCGTCTTGCGCTCAGTTGTCGGCGCGCGCCTTTGTCTTTCGCGCCGTTGTCTATGAACCCTCAAAAGTAGTAGCTGAGAAAGTAAGGAATAAGAGGTTAGTTTTCATAAACTACAAAAGATCGCAGAAAGAGAAAGACAGGCAAAAATATTTGGAAAAGTTAAGAGAGGCTGGTCGTGTAGTCAGGAAAGCAAATATACAAATAGAAAAAAAAAAAAAAGATAGCCGATATGGTAAAACTGGGAGACAAGACTTTTTTTTTTAGATATATCAGTGACAGGAAGAAGTGCAAAACTAGCATTGTGAGACTCAAAAGTGAAGGGAAGGAATTTGCAGAAGCTGATAAAGGCTGAATTGCTTAACAAATATTTCTTGTTCTATGCCCAGAAGACAAATGCAAATACAGATGGGGTATAGTGGTAGACCCTGATCAATTTTTAGAGGATTGTGTTCATGAGGAGCTAACTAAATTAAAGGTAGACAAAGCAATGGGGCTGGATGGTATACATCCAAGGGTGCTGAAGAAACTTAGGGAAGTTCTGGTGGCTCCACTGACTGACCTTTTCAATACTTCTCTAGAGTCAGGAGTGGTACTGGAAGACTAGAGAAGGGCGGATGTGGTCCCTCTACACCAATGGTCTGAAACTCGCAGCTCACGGGCCACATGCGGCCTGCCAGGTACTATTTTGAGGCCCTTATAGAAACATAGAAATAGACGGTAGATAAGGGCCACGGCCCATCTAGTCTGCCCACCCCAATGACCCTCCCTTATGTTCTGGAATGTTGCCCACCTCAGTACTGTAACCTCACGCAAGCGCTTTCCTGCATCTGTACACGATTGCGAGGTGAAGTGGAGAGGATAATCGCATACAGACGCTGAAAAGCGCTTGCGTGAGGTTACAGCAGTGAGGCGGTCAACATTCCAGAACTTAAGGTAACCAATGGAGGCAGTGCAGCTTGTGCATGTGTATGTAATCTCGTGAAATTCAGCACCTCTCCTGGTAGTGACTGCTTGATGTAAGATGGCGGTTGTCTCCGGTGCTGGAGGAGGTGAGAGCTGAAGGTGGTTGCGGATGCAACCATTGGACACTTAAGGCACAAGTCGGATATTGATTCTCCCCGCTACAAAAAAGCCTAAAAGACTACACCAAAATCTTGTCTCTTGCAGTTGATACTTTTGATTAGAATCTAAATCACATTTTTGCATGAGGTAAAACTTTATAGTTTATAAATTTCCTTAATTGTTTCTGATAATTTCAGCTATACACAGCTGAAAGCAGTGCAACACGCAGAAAGTGAAGTTTAGATAGTTTTTCACTTTCTGCATGTTGCACTGCTTTCAGTTGTGTATAGCTGAAATTATCAGAAGCAATTAAGGAAAGATTTATAAACTATAATGAGTTTTACCTCATGCAAAGTTGTCATTTCTTTAATAAGACATCAACTATTTTTTCTGTGGCCCTCCAAGTACCTACAAATCCAAAATGTGGCTCTGCAAAGGGTTTGAGTTTGAGACCACTGCTCTACACTAAGTAAGTAAGGAAAAAGTAGCGAATTCAGGCCACTAAGTCTGACTTCTGTGGTAAGCAAATTTATGGAAATGCTTTTAAAACAGAGAATGGTAAAGTTTCTGGAATCCGGTGGATTACAGAACTGGAGGCAACATGGATTCACTAGAGGTAGGTCTTGTCAGACAAATCCAATCAACTTCTTTGACTGGGTAACCAGAGAATTGGATAGACGGAGTGTGCTAGATATGGTGTATTTAGATTTTAGCATAGCCTTTGACAGTGTTCCACACAGACACCTAATAAATAAACTGAGTGCCCTCAGAATGGGCCCCAAATTGACGAGCTAGGTCAGAAACTGGTTGAGTGGAAGATGACAGAGGGCAGTGGTCAATGGAGATTGCTCTGAGGAAAGGGATGTTACCAGTGGTATGCCTCAAGGTTCTGTTCTTGGGCCTGTTCCTTTTAACATATTTACCATTCCATAATGGGAAATCTTTAATAAGTTGTTTAATATGTATGTAAAATCGTATTGCCCATTAGATACATGTTCACCAGTGATTTTGAATTCGGCCCCATTACAATTTAGAAAAAAATGTGTTAAGTTGGATAAGTTATGCATAATTATTTTTAAAACTCTGAACAATAAGACCCCTGCATTTTTATTTAGGTTACTTATTCCATATTCTACAAAGAGAACTCTACGAGAACAAAATCTGCTATCTATTCCTTCATTAAAAATTATTAATACGAGGAGACAATTTATTTTTTCATGTACAGCACCGCAGACATGGAATGCCCTCCCTATTTTTTTACGGGAGGAGAAAGAGTTTGGAAAATTTAAAACTGAGTTAAAAACCTTCCTTTTTAAAGATGCCTTTACAACATAATTTTATTATTGGAGTATCATATTTTACTTTGTTATACCTGTGTTACCTATTTCCCTTTTGTATTTTCCCTCAATGTTTCTTCTTTACTTTATGAATTGTATTTCATCCCTCCTTACCCTATGTTTAGTAATGTTAAAATTAAGAGTAATTTACCATTATTTAAGTATTTGTACGTATTGTATTGTTCTCTAATAATTGTAAATTTTAAAGTGTACATCGCTTAGAATGTTTGATTAAGCGATTGTTCAAGTCACCTAATAAACTTGAAACTTGATAATATTATTGCAGGAAGGTAAATTCCCTTCAGATTTAGGCCATATTTTAATAGCAATGATAATTAAGAATTCAAAAGAATCTGCAACTTTGATCAGTAACTACAGACCAATTGCAGATATTCCTTTTTTGATTAAACTGACGGAAGGACTTATAATAATAATAATTAATTTTCTTATATACCGCTCCACCATTAGTTCTGGGTGGTTCACAACAAGGAATAAAACTGAGCAGTTCAGCGAAGAAAATACAGTATCACAAGGACAATACATCATGAGCAATCAAATACAGCAAAGAATAATATTCTATTTAAAAATTTCCTAAAAACTAATAAGAAGAAGGCATATTAAAAAAAAAAAAAGAAGAGGCAACCTACAGCAATTTCTTCAGAAATCTAGTTCAACTTTAGTTAAAATACAATTTAAAATCATCATTCTGGTTTATCAAAAAGATATGTTTTTAAAAGATTTCCTGAATGAAATATAAGAATAAGTTTGAGCGATCAGCGGGTGTAACCAGGAATTCATCTTCCCGGCCCGATACTCCAATGTCCTGTCTAGAAAAGTTTTATAACGACAGGACCTTGGAGCAGGGAAGACAAAAATACCTTAATTTCTGGTATCTTTTGCTGAACAAGACAGTTTCAAGTAAGAAAACAAATAGGATGGCAATAATCCGAAAAGTGCCTTATAACATATACAGTACATCCAAACTTGAAGAACACCCTGGCCCCGTATGATAACTAATGTAATTTTTTATATCTCATTCAGAAAAATTATAAAAAACTTTTATAATAAAAGAGTTTTATTATGGAACTCAAGTGCTCACAGTTATACTTGCCATTAGAACACGTCTCGGCGTATAACCTTAATGTGAGCTATCATCGGTCCTTTTTACCGTATTTTCATGCAAATAACGCGCACCCGTATAAAACGCGCACACGGGTATAGCGCGCAGAAATCACGATGATATGTACAAAAACTTTGGTATACCGCGCTCACGGGTATACCGCGCATGCTGCCCGACGCTCCTTTCGCCCGCCCTGACTTTCCGTGCGCTGTCCCGACTCTCCGTTCACCCCCCCTGACTTCCGTGCACTGTCCCCCCTTGAAGGTCTGTCCCCATCCTGAAAGCCTGATGCCCCCCCCGACGTCCGATACATCCCTCCCCCCGAAGGACCGCCAACTCCCCAACAATATCGGGCCAGGAGGGAGCCCAAATCCTCCTGGCCACGGCGACCCCCTAACCCCACCCCGCACTACATTACGGGCAGGAGGGATCCCAGGCCCTCCTGCCCTCGACGCAAACCCCCCTCCCCCCAACGACCGCCCCCCCAAGAACCTCCGATCGCCCCCCCAGCCGACCCGCGACCCCCCTGGCGACCCCCACGACCCCCCCACCCCCCTTCCCCGTACCTTTGGTAGTTGGCCGGACAGACGGGAGCCAAACCCGCCTGTCCAGCAGGCAGCCAACGAAGGAATGAGGCCGGATTGGCCCATCCATCCTAAAGCTCCGCCTACTGGTGGGGCCTAAGGCGCGTGGGCCAATCAGAATAGGCCCTGGAGCCTTAGGTCCCACCTGGGGGCGCGGCCAGAGGCACATGGTCGGGTTGGGCCACGCGCCTTAGGCCCCACCAGTAGGCGGAGCTTTAGGATGGATGGGCCAATCCGGCCTCATTCCTTCGTTGGCTGCCTGCCGGACAGGCGGGTTTGGCTCCCGTCTGTCCGGCCAACTACCAAAGGTACGGAGAAGGGGGGTGGGGGGGTCGTGGGGGTCGCCAGGGGGATCGCGGGTCGGCTGGGGGGCGGTCGGAGGTTCTTGGGGGGGGCGGTCGTTGGGGGGGAGGGGGGTTTGCGTCGAGGGCAGGAGGGCCTGGGATCCCTCCTGCCCGTAATGTAGTGCGGGGTGGGGTTAGGGGGTCGCCGTGGCCAGGAGGGTTTGGGCTCCCTTCTGGCCCGATATTGTCGGGAAGTCGGCGGTCCTTCGGGGTGGGGGTGCGAGTGGTCCTGCCGGGGGGGGGATGTATCGGACGTCGGGGAGTCGGCCGGGCAAGAGGGCTTGGGCTCCCTCTTGCTCCGATCGTGGATGCGGGTGCGGGTGGGAGCGCGTGCGAGCAGTCGTTCGGGGTGGGGGTGCGAGCGGTCCTGCTGGGGGGGTGAATCGGGCGTCGGGCGGGGTGGGAACTATGTTTTAAAACTTTTGTATACCGCGCTCACGCATATAACGCGCGAGGGGTATGCGCGGTAGGTAAAAACGCGTATAGCGCGCGCGTTATATGCGTGAAAATACGGTACTCTTTTATTGTTCTCTTTGAATTTTACTTTTACTGTAGCTATTTACTATGGCTGTTTATTATAAGTATCCTCTTATTTCATTATTGTAATAGTGCTTAGCTTGTGAGTAGATTACTACACAGCCATCTGGAAATGGCGGAAGATCTCCGTTTTGCTCTCTCAATCTGCAACAGAGCTTCTTCAGGAGCACTATAGTTGGTTTTATCAGCACTATTTATGAAACACTATTATATGGCAGGTTCAGAAACTCCGAACTCTTTAACCTCGCTTAAAACTTCACAGTGTCTTTCATCATATCCGGTAAAGTTTTAATTAGTCTGGTGGGTGGGCCAGCGAACCATAGAGATAAGGATCCAGATCCATAAGCCACTCTAACCACATTTGTGGTAGAACGTGTGAGCCCACCCAAACTCTACTAAACTGCCATATAGATGCCACCTGCAGCCTAAGTGCTATTAGGGTGGTACACAGGAGGGTATAGTAGGTTGGGGGGAGGGGTTTGGGGCTCACCCTAAATTATAAGGGGATTATGATGAAATGTACAGCTGGCACCCTTTATGTGAAGTTCACAGCAGTGCCCTCTAAGGCCCCACCCACATCCAAATGATCAGGATTAGAACGTTTTCAACCTGGACGTTTTTCTGATCGAAAATGAGATATAAAGTTAGACGTCCCTGTAGCCAAGATGTCTAAGTAGATGATTTTCAAAATAAAAATTATATTTGGACATCCAGCAGTTTGCCATTCGAAAATGGTCATTTATGTACCTCCAATTTTGGACTTTCAGCTGGAAAAGCACAGTTACTTAACGTATGATGTGTTAGCCAGGGACAGCAGGCAAATATTCTCACTGATGGGTGACGTCACCAACGGAGTCCCGGTACGGACCACTTTAAAAGTGCATCGCCACTTTAAGACTCTAGAAAGTTCACGATAGCCCAAACTGCACATGCGTGAGTGCCTTCCTGCCCAACATAGAGAGCAGCGTTCCCGCAGTTAAGATAAACCAGCTAAGAAGCCAACCCGGGGAGGTGGGTGGGTCGTGAGAATATCTGCCTGCTGTCCCTGGATAACACCTATTACAGTAAGTAATTGTGTTTTATCCCAGGACAAGCAGGCAGCATATTCTCATTAATGGGTGACCTTCAAGCTAACAGAAATGGGATGGTGGAAGAGTTGGCCTTTAAGAAAATAAATTTTGTATTACAGATTGGCCAAAGTACCCATCTCGTCTGGAGAATGACTCCAGACAGTAGTGAGAAGTGAAGGTATGAACTGAGGACCAGGTGGCAGCTTTACAGATTTCCTCAATGGGAGTAGATCTGAGGAAAGCCACAGGAGCTGCCATAGTTCTAATTTTGTGGGCTATGACATGACTCTCCAGTGCCAGGCCAGTCTGAGCATAGCAGAATGAGATGCAGGCAGCCAGCTGGAAATCATTCTCTTAGAAACAGGATTCCCCAACTTGTTTGGATTAAAAGAGATGAATACCGTATTTTCACGTAGATAACGCGCACCCGCGTAAAACGCGCACAAGGGTATAGCGCGCGGAAAACACAAATTTATGTACAGAAATTTTTATATACCGCGCACACCCGTATACTGACCGACTCTCCTTTCGCCCGCCCCGACTCTCCTCTGGAGACCCCGACTCTCTTTTCGCCCGCCCCGACTCTCCTTTCCCCCTTGAAGTCCTGTCCCTACCCTGAAAGCCTGATGCCCCCCCCCCCCGACGTCCGATTCACGCCCCCCGCAGGACCGCTCACACCCCCACCCCGAAGGACCGCTCGCACTCCCACCCCGAAGGACCGCTCGCACCCCCACCCCGAAGGACCGCTCGCACCCCCACAGCCTCCCCCCCTCCCCCATGGAGAAGCTGTCTACCTTGTTTCCGGATGCCAGCGAGCCCAGCTGTTTCCTCTCCCGGCAGTCCCGCCCCTTCTCTGAGCCCTGCTAATCTAATCTAATCTAATCTAAACCTTAAGTTTATATACCGCATCATCTCCATGAGAATGGAGCTCGACACGGTTTACAAGAACTTAAAATAGTGGGTAGAGAAGAAGAAAAAGGATTACATGAACTTATGTGTAGAAGGGGGGAGAGAAAGGGGGGAAGGATAGAGCTACAATTTGCTGAAAAGCCAGGTTTTCAGTTGTTTGCGGAATAACTGAAGGGAGCTCAGGTTCCGCAGCGGGGTGGTGAGGTCGTTCCAAAGACCTGTGATTTTGAAGAGAAGGGATTTTTCCAGTTTGCCTGAATAGTGGATGCCGCGCGGAGAAGGGAAGGCTAGTTTAAGCCTTTGGGCAGTTCTGGAGGAGTCGGGACTAGAGGAGTTGAAAGACAGTGGGATAAGAGGAGGCAGGATTCCGTGAATGATCTTGAAAGCCAGGCAGGAACATTTGAAATGGATTCTGGAGATTATTGGAAGCCAATGAAGTTTGGCAAGGAGTGGGGAGGCATGGTCAGACTTGCGTTTTGAGAAGATCAGTTTGGCTGCAGTATTCTGGATTAGCTGGAGTCTTAGAATACTTTTTTTTGATAGATTTAAGTAGATGGCGTTGCAGTAATCTAGTTTGGAGAGGATGATGGATTGGACAAGGATGGCAAACTGTTGTTGGCTGAAGTAGGATCTAGCTTTCCTCAGCATGTGAAGGCTGAAAAAGCATGATTTTGCCAAGGAGTTGAGGTGGTCATTGAGGGAGAGAGAGGAATCGATAGTGATACCAAGGACCTTGATGTCAGACCTCTGATGTCAGAGAAAGGGCGGGACCGCCTGAAGAGGAAGCAGCGCAGCACAGGGCTCTGAGAAGGAGCAGGACCGCCGGCAGAGGAAGCAGCTGGGCTGGCATCCGGAAACAAGGTAGACAGATTCTCCATGGGGAAGGGGGGGAGGCTATGGGGGTGTGAGCGGTCCTTCGGGGTGGGAGTGCAAGCGCTCCTTCCGGGTGATGAATCGGGCGTCGGGGGGGGGGGGAACTATGTAAAAAAAAATTTGTACAACGCGCTCATGCGTATAACGCGCAAGGTTATGCGCGGTTTGTGAAAACCACGTATAACGCGTGCGTTATATGCGTGAAAATACGGTAGTTGCAGAGATGTGCGATGTGGCTTTGTTCGGTCAATGTAATAGGTCAAAGCCCGTTTACAGTCCAAAGTATGTAAAGCAGTTTCTCAAGCATGAGAATGAGGCTTAAGGAAAGCACTGGTAGAACAATTGACTGATTGAGATGAAATTCAGTAACAACTTTTGGAAGAAACTTTGGATGTATACAAAGAACCACCTTGTCATGATGAAAAACTGTCAAGGGTGGACTTGCTACTAATGCTTGTTACTCACTGATCCTCCTAGCAGAGGTGAGAGCAATAAGGAAGACCACTTTCCAGGTAAGAAACTTGAGATGAACTGTGGCCATTGGTTCAAATGGAGGCTTCATCAAACTGAAAGAACTACATTAAGGTCCCAGATGACAGGTGGAGGCTTGAGAGGTGGTTTCAAATTGAAAAGCCCCTTCATGAATCTGGCGATCAAAGGATGAGCAGTCAGAGGTTTTCCCTCAACTGCCATATGAAATGCAGTAATAGCACTGAGATGGACTCTGATAGATGTAGATTTTAGACCAGAGTCAGAGAGATGAAGAATGTAATCTAACACCAACTTCACTGCTAAGGAATTTGGGTCTTGAACATGAAGAAGACACCAGAAAGAAAACAGAGTCCACTTTTGTTGATAACATTGCTGAGTGACAGGTTTCCTGGATGCATCAAGAATTTGACGAACAGGCTGAGAAAGATGTAATAGAGATGAATTCAGCCCGAGAGAAACCAAGCTGTCAGGTGTAGCGATTGCAGGTTGGGATGAAGCAGTGAATCCTGATTCTGAGTGAGCACAATAGGAAATACTGGAAGAGGTATGGGCTCCCTGGAGCTGAGTTGAAGTAGAAGGGAGAACCAATGTTGCCTGGGCCACCGTGGAGCAATGAGAATCATGGTGGCTGCTTCTTTCTTGAGCTTGAAAAGAGTTTGCAATATGAGAGGAAGTGGAGGGAATGCATATAGAAACAGACCCGTCCAATCCAGGAGAAAGGCATTGGCTGCCAGACGGAGAGGAGAGTAAAGTCTGGAGCAAAACTGGGGCAACAGGTGATTGTGAGGAGCCGCAAACAAATCCACTTGAGGAGTGCCCCATTGAGCATAGATGGACTTGAGAGTTGCAGAGTCGCGAGTCCATTCGTGAGGTTGAAGAATTCTGCTGAGGTTGTCTGCTAGGGAATTCTTCTCCCTTCGAATGTAAACAGCCTTCAAGAACAGGTTGCAAGCTGTCGCCCAAGTCCAGATTTTCTGGGCCTCCTGGCACAACAGGAGAGAGCCTGTGCCTCCTTGCTTGTTTATGTAGTACACCACTACTTGATTGTCCGTGCAAAGGAGGACTTGGGGGCAGAGATGATGAAAAGCCTTGAAGGCATAAAACATGTCTCTGAGTTCCAGAAAATTGATGTGAAATTTCCGCTCCCTGGCAGACCAAAGACCCTGAGTCTGAAGATCGACCATATGAGCCCCCCAGGCTTAAGGGGATGTGTCCGTCATGATGACCTTGTGATGAGGGGGCATGTGAAAAAGAAGATCTCTGGAGAAATTGGAAGAGGTCATCCACCATTGAAGCGATTGCAGCAGAGATGAGGTCACAAATATATGTTGTGATAGACGATCTGTCGCTTGAGACCATTGAGAAGCAAGGGTCCACTGAGGAGTGCGAAGATAGAGTCTTGCCAGAGGTGTGACATGGTCAGTGGAAGTCATGTGGCCAAGAAGAACCATCATGTGCCTGGCAGAGATGGATTGGAGGGGAAGTAGATGCTGACAGAGACGAATGAGAGCTTGAAGGCGATCTGGAGGAAGAAATGCTCTCATGAGAGTGGTATCTAGAATTGCCCCAATGAACTGTAGACGTTGAGTTGGAATGAGATGTGATTCGGGGATGTTGACTTCGAATCCTAGAGCCTGAAGAAAAGAAATGGTCTGAGATGTTGTTTGGACCACTTCCTGAGAGGATACAGCCTTGATCAACCAATCGTCCAGGTAAGGAAAGACTTGAAGACCGTGTGATCAGAGAGATGCAGCCACTACAATCAGGCACTTCGTGAATACTCTGGGAGAAGATGCCAGGCCGAAGGGAAGTACCTCGTATTCATAAAAGTGGTCACAGGGATGAAGCAGGAAACTACAGGCCGGTGAGCCTCACTTCAGTTGTTGGAAAAATAATGGAAGTTTTGCTGAAATAAAGGATAGTGTACTTCCTTGAATCTAATGGGTTACAGGATCCGAGGCAACATGGCTTTACAAAAGGTAAATCGTGCCAAACGAACCTGACTGAATTTTTTGATTGGGTGACCAGAGAGCTGGATCGAGGACATATGCTAGATGTAATTTACTTGGATTTCAGAAAAGCCTTTGATACAGTTCCTCATAGGAGGCTGTTGAACAAACTTGAAGGGATGAAGTTAGGACCCAAAGTGGTGAACTGGGTTAGAAACTGGCTGTCGGACAGACGCCAGAGGGTGGTGGTTAATGGAAGTTGCTCGAAGGAAGGAAAGGTGAGTAGTGGAGTCCCTCAGGGATCAGTGCTGGGGCCAATCCTGTTCAATATGTTTGTGAGTGACATTGCTGAAGGGTTAGGCCCCACTTGGAGTATTGTGTTCAATTTTGGAGACCGTATCTGGCGAAGGATGTAAGAAGACTTGAGGCGGTCCAGAGGAGGACGACAAAAATGATAGGAGGCTTGCACCAGAAGACGTATGAGGAGAGACTGGAAGCCCTGAATGTGTATACCCTAGAGGAAAGGAGAGACAAGGGAGATATGATTCAGACGTTCAAATACTTGAAGGGTATTAACGTAAAACAAAATCTTTTCCAGAGAAAGGAAAATGGTAAAACCAGAGGACATAATTTGAGGTTGAGGGGTGGTAGATTCAAAGGCAATGTTAGGAAATTCTACTTTACGGAGAGGGTGATGGATGCCTGGAATGCACTCCCGAGAGAGGTGGTGAAGAGTAAAACTGTGACTGAGTTCAAAGAAGCGTGGGATGAACACAAAGGATCTAGAATCAGAAAATAAGATTAAATATTGAACTAAGGCCAGTACTGGGCAGACTTGCACAGTCTGTGTCTGTATATGGCCGTTTGGTGGAGGATGGGCTGGGGAGGGCTTCAATGGCTGGGAGGGTGTAGATGGGCTAGAGTAAGTCTTAACAGAGATTTCGGCAGTTGGAACCCAAGCACAGTACAGGGTAAAGCTTTGGATTCTTGCCCAGAAATAGCTAAGAAGAAAAAATTAAAAAATTTAAATTGAATCAGGTTGGGCAGACTGCCGTCATCTACTATGTTACTATGTATTGGTAATGACAGTGATTGGTCTGGAACCGAAGATACTGTCTGGAAACTGGATGAATTGGGATATGTGTGTAGGCTTCCTTGAGATCCAGGGAGCATAGCCAGTCATTCCGATTGAGAGGATAAAGCAGGGCGAGGGATAGCATCTTGAATTTCTCCTTGACTAGAAACATGTTGAGAGCTCTGAGAGCTAGGATGGGTCTCAGTCCTTCGGTCTTCTTGGGAACCAAGAAGTAATGGGAGTAGAATCCCTGATTCTGCTGAATGAGGGGAACTTCCTTGATGGTACTCAATAGAAGGGGGGATTGAACCTCCTGCAGAAGGGAGGACTGTGCAAGCTCTAAAGGAGACTCTCTTGGAAGGCTGTCTGGTCGAAGAGTCAGAACATTGAGAGAGTAACCCTGATGAATGATGTTGAGAATCCAGAGGTCTGATTTTATGAGCTCCCAACGACTGATGAAAACTGAAGACGGCCTCCGATGGCTGAGGAAAGTCTGTGAAATGGAAATATTGACTAAGCTCCTGAGAAACACGTCAAAAAGACTGTGTGGATAGCAGTGACCACAAGAGCCCAAGCACAGCAACTGCCTGTGTTGAGAAATATCGGCGGGAGGGACAGTAATGGTAAGACAGCCATAGGAAAAATGAACTCTAAGGCGATCCATAAGGGCCCGTCAAACCCAAGTCCATGACAAAATCAAAATTAGAAAGAAACTCTTTTTCGTGGGGGGGGGGTTAACAGAAAAAGAATAAGAAAAGAAAAGTGAACTGACTGAAAAGTCAGAAACCACGAGAGCGGGAAGGCAGCAAAACAAAAAAATTTTTCAACAGCCGTTGAAAACTCGACTTCTTAGCTCCACGGAAACTAAGAAACTGAGGGACCGTGTGCCCTACATCGTGCAGGAAGGCATTCGCGCATGCACGGTTTGGGCTGTTGCGAACTTTCTAGAGTCTTAAAGTGGCGATGCACTTTTAAAGTGGTCCATATTGGGGCTCTGTCAGTGACGTCACCCATCAGTGAGAATATGCTGCCTGCTTGTCCTGGGATAATGTCCAGGTTGGATTTAAGACGCTATTTTTTTGAAAATGCCTCTCCATGTATATTTTTTTTGCACTCATAGGTATATGCAGAATAAAATTTTTTTAAATAAAATATCAGCCACGACCTCTAGCAGTATTTCAGTACTATCATTAGGGATCAGCCTTCCATTTACCCTTATATGCAAAGCTGACCTCCTAGCAGTTGTACCAGAAGATTACTGCTATAAGTCACAGCTGCTGATTTGCACCTGAAACTGGCAAGGGAAGAGTGATTGGGGTTTATGCATACCCAGCAACCCTTCTAGACCATTAAAGAGCCTAAGATAGGTCCAGGTAGAGCTGCTCTGGGAGGTGGGGGGGAAGGAAGGAAAGAGAGAAAGAAAACACAGATGACTGCTCCAGCCAATACACAAAATATTAAGCAGGTTCCAGATGATATTCAGGGCTATCGCCCACATTGCTAAGCGACCAAAGCAAGGACAGACTTTTGTAGTGTCATGTCTGGTCACTTAACTATGTGGGCACTGGCACTGAATAATCACTGATATCTACACATGAGAAAGTAGTTTCAGAGAATTTCAAAATGAGTTGGGCTTGCCACTTATGAGAACTGGAGCTATCCTCATCTTAAAGGAACACCAAACAACATCTACTGCATAGATAATTAAATTGATAAAAAAGTAATATGACCCTTATCCCCTTTCAGCTCGAATTTTTATTTCCATTTCAGTGTTGTAAAGTAGAAAATGACACGGTGGCGGTTTACCCACGGCCACCGCATTTTAGCCGCGGGTCACCCGCCGAAAACGGGGAAGAAAACTAGCAGTCGCTGCAGCGACGGGGACAAAGCCATTCACCGCCCGCGGGGCGGTGAATGGTCTTGTCTCCGCAGTGAGGTATCAAGGATCGCGCGGTCCCCGCAGCCACCGCCCGCCCGCCCGTAGCATTTAGCCAGCTCCCTCCCTCCACCTCACCTTAAATTTCGAGTTTTCCGGCTTCCTTTTTTCCGAGCCGCACGTGTTCAAAAATCCGTGCACGCGCGGCTGCGCGAGTCAATCAATCTTCTCCTCTGACGCAACCGGAAACAGGAAGTTGCAGGAGAAGAGAAGTTTGATTGACTTGCGCAGCCGCGCGTGCACGGATTTTTGAACACGTGCGGCTCGGAAAAAAGGAAGCCGGAAAACTCGAAATTTAAGGTGAGGTGGAGGGAGGGAGCTGGCTAAATGCACGGCTTTTTGAACGCGTGCGGCTAGGGAAAAAGGAAGCCGGCAAACTCGGAACGAATATAAGGTGAGGTGGAGGGAGGGTGGGGGCTGCTGGACCATTCTTCATTACTTTGCCATACTAATTCCATTCTATGTTAGGTGCCACGGACTCAGATTCGAGTCCTAGCGATGATGAGTTAAAGATCCCAAAAGAAGCCAACTTCTAAATCCAGTGGTTAGAGCTACACTACACTCCTTGTGACCCTGGGCAAGTCACTTAATCCCTATTGCTTCTGACACAATGGGCAGTTCCAAAGACCAAGACTGGCCAGTGTCAAAGACAGGATGCTGAGCTTGATAGACCCTTAGTCTCCCCTGTTTTTAGTGATCAACAAAGTTCTGTTTCTATAATCACCCTAATTCTGTTATCATTGGACTAGATATTCAAAATGATTTAAATGGCCAGGACAGGCTCCTGGCTGTTCAAATCATCTGTCCAGGGCTAACCAGGCATTTTCAATCTTCATGTTCAGCCCAAATGGTGTCACACAATTCAGCAAAAATACCCAATGTTGTTCCTCATAATTTAAATATTGCTCATAGAAGGAACAACATTGGGTATTTTTGCAAATGGAAGTTGGAGGGTTAATTCCCTTGAAACAGCCAATTGAGTGAAACATGAATTCATGCTGGGACACAAGATAGGTTGAATTTGTTTTGAATTTAAAAAGAAAAATGATCAATGAAGAATACTATAATGGCAAGAAAATATAATGATAAAACAGCAACTAATTTTGCCTATTTTTATATATTAAAAAAGTACTACATAAGGTGAATGTCCATATTGCTGTCTGTTGTTCTGCTGAGCACTGGCATTGAAACAGCAAAATGCATTTATTGCATACTTGTCCTCTGTTGGAAACATTATGGTGGTATATTAGTTGTGTTAATAAAAATTTATAAACAAAGCCCTGCCAGCTGAACATCTCTTTCTCTAGTTCAGCAGCAGGAACTTTGATTTATAAGAATGGAATACGCTAAATATTAGAGTACTAAGGCTTATATGGATGCTGCGGGGACGGTGACGGGGCGGTGAATGGGATGGCAGTGGCGGTGACGGGGCGGTGAAAGGGATGGCAGTGACGGTGACGGGGCGGTGAATGGAATGGCGGTGACGGGGCGGTGCAGAGGATGGTGGGCCGGGGACGGGGCGGTTACAGGGTCAGATTTTTTCCCCGTGTCATTCTCTATTGTAAAGCTCTTCCCATTTAGACAAGCTCACCATTTTAAATCTACCGTATTTTCATGCATATAACGCATGCGCTATACATGATTTTACAAACCGAGCATAACCATGCACATTATATGCGTGAGCGCGTCTTACAATTTGTTTTTTACATTGCTGGTTCCCCCCCCCCCGACGTCCGATTCATCCCCCAGCCCCCCGCACCATTTGCGGTGGAGAAGCAGCCTACTGTGGGTTCGCGATGCCAGTGAGCCCTGCGCTGCTTCCTCTGCCGCGGTCCCGCCCCTTCTCTGGGCTGCTTCCTCTGCTGCGGTCCCGCCCCTTCTCTGATGTCAGGCAGAGGGCCCCTTCTTGGGGCCCCTGGGTGATAGCACACTTCGAATTGTCTCTTGGAATGTTTCCGGTATAACTTCACCGGTTAAACGATCCAAAATCCTACAACAATTGAAGCATCACCAAGTAGATTTGGCCTGTTTGCAGGAGACTAAATTGACAGCCGAGGAACATGAGAAGTTGAAGCAAGGATGGGTTGGTTCTGTTTTTTACGCATCCTCCTCAGGTAAGCGGGCTGGAGTATGTTTACTGATCCGCAAGGGTTTGAAGTGTGCTGTCACCTCTTGCCATCAAGACACTCAGGGCAGGAATTTACTATTACATATCTCCTTACAGGGTACAGAATTCAGACTGCTGATTACATATGGGCCTAACATTTACTCTCAAACCTACCTTAATTCTTTAGTTTCTCTAGGACTCCAAGATGCTTCTGTTCCTCTTCTGGTGGTTGGGGATCTTAATCAGGTAATGGATGCTACTGGTCCTTCCACTTCTCCTGCTACAACTGATACTAAGGGACTACCCTTTCTTTGTAAATCCCTGGGCCTGGTGGATCTCTGGCGTTTACTTCACCCGTTTGAACGGGACTATACTCACCAATCTAGGGCTCATGGGTCCTTTTCCCGTTTGGACTATATACTGACCTCGGAATCTTTATTTTCTCTGGTAACTGAGGCAATTATTGGACCGTTAGCAATATCCGATCATTGTCCTGTTTGGTTGGATGTGTCCTGGGCTCACCTCCTTCGGGGAGCTTCCGGTGGCGCTTTCCTTCCTATCTGAAGGATGATCCCTCATTTATAGCGTACTTACATTCTTGTTGGGAGGATTTCTTGGTGATTAATGGACAACATCAATCCACTCCAGATCTTTTTTGGGACACGACCAAAGTAGTACTTAGAGGGGCAATAATTTCCTATGTAACAGCTCGTCGCAAGCGAATTTCCCATGGTATTGTTAGACTGGAGAAACAATATTCTCAATTGAAAGCCCGCTATCTCCAAAATCCTTCCCGCTTGCTTCGTGAGGAAATGCATTCTGCGCAGGTAGCTTTGAATGCTTTGTTGCATGATCGGGCCAAGCGCTCCCTTTTTTATAGAAAATACAGGTTTTATCGTTTTGGGAATAGAAGAGGTAAATTGTTAGCCACTTTGACTAAGAACTGGCAGGATGATCGTTATATTTCCCGAGTCAAATCAGTATCTCATTCTTACCATACTAAGCCAGCAGACATTGCGGAGGCGTTTTATCAACATTTTTCCAAATTCTATGCAAGTCCTGGCACTTATACAGGCCCTGATGTCCTCGACTATTTGGAAGATGCGTGCATGCCTAAATTCACAGATCTGCAGAGATCAGTGTTGAACGGACCATTTCAGGGTACGGAGATCCAGAAAGCGATTAAACATTTACGATCTTGTACAGCTCTGGGCCCTGACGGGTTTTCCACCAAATTTTATAAAACAATGTCTCTGCAGGTGTGTGCACCTCTCCTGAGCTACTATGTAGTGGCATTGGAGAAGGGAAATTTTCCATCTCATGCCAACACAGCCACCATTACTTTACTCCCTAAACCGGGTAAATCCAAAGATGAGGTTGACTCTTACCGTCCCATCTCCCTCCTTAATGTAGATATTAAAATATTGGCCCGTTTGTTGGCAAACCGTTTGACTCCCCTCTTACCACATGTAATATCTCCTACACAGGCTGGATTTGTCCAGGGCTGGCACTCGGTGGTGAATGTCAGGAGGGTGCTGTTAGAAATGTCCAGAGCTCAAACTATATCTACACCGGGAATTCTGGCCAGTTTGGACGCTGCAAAGGCATTCGATCAAGTCAACTGGACCTACCTTTTTGGGGTATTAAAATATGTGGGTGTGGGTGGCTGGTTTTGGTCATCTTTGCGGGTGTTGTACTCTGCTCCTACAGCTTCCCTATTAGTGAATGGTATTTTAACACGTACATTTGCAGTTGGTCGGGGACCTCGTCAGGGTTGCCCTTTGTCCCCTTTACTTTTTCTTCTTTACTTAGAGCCTCTTTTACACACTATACAGAGGGATGATGTTATAGTTGGGTTGTTGGAGGGTTCTTCCCAATTACGAGTGCTAGCTTTTGCGGATGACATACTGCTCACACTTGCTCAGCCACATCGCTCCTTGATGCGTGCTTTGGAGCTTTTGGATGAGTTTCATTTATATTCTGGATTGACGCTGAATAAACAGAAATCTTTGGTACTACCACTTCAACTTACACTTTGTGATTCTTGGCCAGGCTCTTTTCCTCTTGTATGGGCTACATCTTCTATCCGATATCTGGGTGTCCTTATTCCTAGGGACTTGACTACTCTTTATTCAATAAATGTATTGCCTTTGCTCTCTCGAACTGAACAACGTTTACAGGCGTGGTGAGCCTATCCGTTGACATTAATGGGTAGGATCGCTTTGTACAACATGATGGTGATCCCACATTGGCTCTATATTTTGCAAACTTTGCCTATTCTTTTGTTACGCACATATCTTCGGCAGCACCACCACTCTTTATTACGATTCCTATGGGGGGGGTAAAAGATCTCGGATTACTCTGCATAACCTATCCTTGCCTACATCTCAAGGGGGGATCTGGGTCTATTACATTTAGGTAGGTTTAATGAGGCTTGCCAGATCCGGCATCTGAATGATTGGTTCTGTGGCACCTCATATTTTACGGCTACGGGGGTGGAATGTTTAGCTTTAACCCCCTACCACTTTAGTTACCTACTTCATGTTCGTTGCCTACCCAAGCGAGAGGAGAGTTATGGTGATTTGTTTTTCCTTCCCCTGCGAAAACTTTGGAAATCTCTTTGCCAGCGATTGGCCATTAGATATGATGTGACCCCATGCCTCCCTGTAACTGGTAATGGAGCCTTTCCCCCGGGTATGGATCTGGGTGCCCGAACTTGGTGGACTGGGAGGGGAATGTATTATTTGTTTCATGTATTACAGTCTGATGGATCTCTCCAATCTTTTCAAACGCTATGTGACTCTTCTATTCTGGAGCCTGGTGATTGGTTCTCCTATAAACAATTACATCATTATGTCAGTTCTATGTCTAGCTCAGCATTAAGAAGAGACGTTCAAGACAAGTTGTCAGAAGCTTTCTGTTTAACTGCTCAAGAGCCCATACCGTTACGCTTTCATCACCGTTTTTTACAGGACCTGGCCGGTAAACTGGACTATGCCTCTTTGGCCTTTAAATGGACTCAAGACTTACATATTACTATTTCAATGGATGTGATAAAACGGAGTTTCTCCTTGGGCATGAAATTATTGGTATCTGCTGCAGAAAAGGAACGCTATTACAAGTTTTTGGTCCGGGCATATTTTGCCCCAGTTCGGGCCTTTCGGGCACATGTGAGCTCTACTGATTGTTGCCCGAAGTGTGCGGCCCCGAGGGCCTCTTTGGGACATATGTTTTGGCTGTGTCCGGGCATACAGGCTTATTGGAAACATGTTTGCCTACATGTTCAATCCATCTGGAACTGCACCTGGAAGCCCACGAACACTTTTCTCTTTACGTTGAAACTTACTCTAACACCCATCCGTCCAGGCGCTGCGGCGTTTGTTCAAAAGGCTATTTTCATGGGACTTAAAACTATTCTTCAATGCTGGCTGTCTCCACATACCCCAACTGTTTCCCATTGGCGAACACAGATGATCCAGTTGGCGGGATATGAACGTTTGGTCATTGCAGATATGAACTCTAAATCAGGCTCTTTATATTTGCGTTGTTGGATGCCCTTTTGTGCTACTCTGACGCCCGTTGTACGCAGTAGATTGTTGAATTGACATGATAAATGTTTACGGCTGTTCCCATGGGAGGGAGGTGGGTGGGTGGTTGGTAGGTTTGGGTTGGGATGGTGATGACTTGACACCTTGCTTGATGGACTGGTTGATCCTGTGTCTGTTACTTATTTCAAATTAATAAAAAGATTTAAATATATAACTTACCCCTCCTCCTCCTGGAGGTTTTCGGGGCAGGAGCGATCTTCCTACGCTCCTGCCCCATGCAGATCGCTCACAGGAAATGGCTCGAGAGACTACAGGAGCTCAAGGCAGTCATTTCCTGTGAGCAATCTGAATGGGGCAGGAGCATGGGAAGATCACTCCTGCATGAAAACCCGCTAGACCACCAGGTAAGGCTTAAGGGGGGGGGGGGCTTTCAGGGCTTAAAATAGCCAGGGGAAGTGGGGGTTAGGGGCAGAACCAGCCCGAATATTATTCACGTTTTTTTTAATATTCGCAGGCCGGCTTTGCCCCTAACCACCGTGAATATGGAGGGGGAAGAGTATATTAGTTGTGTTGGTAAGCATAGCTCTGCCAGCTGAACATCTCTTGCGCTAGTTCAGCAGCCAGAACTTTGATTTATAAAATGACAATTGTACAGAAAGCACAGTTACTTACCGTAACAGTTGTTATCCAGGGACAGCAGGCAGATATTCCCACATATGGGTGACGTCACCGACGGAGCCCCGCAGCGGACAGCCTCGAAAGCAAACTTGCTTGAAGATCTCGAACTTTCGAGTGCTGCACCGCGCCTGCGCGCGTGCCTTCCCGCCCGAACTAGGGGGCGCATCTCCTGAGAGGATCCTCAGTTCAGATACCTAGCCAAGAAGCCAACCAGGGGAGGTGGGAGGGTTGTGGGAATATCTGCCTGCTGTCCCTGGATAACAACTGTTACGGTAAGTAACTGTGCTTTATCCCAGGACAAGCAGGCAGCATATTCCCACATATGGGTGACCTCCAAGCTAAGTAAAAAGGGATGGAGGGAAGTTGGCAATTTACGAAAAAAGATTATGCAAAACAGATTGGCCAAAATGGCCATCCCTCCTGGATAAAGTATCCAGACAATAATGAGAGGTGAAAGTATGAACCGAGGACCAAGTGGCAGCCTTGCAGATTTCCTCAATAGGAGTTGATCGGAGGAAAGCTACAGATGCCGCCATAGCTCTAACTTTATGGCCCGTCACTCGACCTTGCAGAGGAAGACCAGCCTGAGCATAACAAAAAGAAATGCAAGCAGCCATCCAGTTGGAGATGGTACGCTTCGATATAGGACGACCCAACCTGTTTGGATCAAAGGATATGAAAAGTTGAGGAGACGTTCTGTGAATCTGAGTGCGTTGCAAGTAGAAAGCCAAAGCACGTTTACAGTCCAAGGTATGAAGAGCCGCCTCTCCTGGGTGAGAGTGAGGCTTTGGAAAAAATACAGGTAGAACAATAGACTGATTGATGTGAAATTCTGAAACGACTTTAGGCAAGAATTTAGGATGAGTACGGAGAACAACCTTGTCATGGTGAAAAACTGTGAAAGGTGGATCAGCCACTAGCGCTTGTAACTCACTGACACGACGAGCAGAAGTGAGAGCAATCAGGAACACAGCTTTCCAAGTGAGATACTTGAGATGAGCTTTGTCAAGTGGTTCAAAAGGAGATTTCATAAGTTGAGCTAAAACAACATTGAGATCCCAAACCACAGGAGGTGGTTTAAGAGGAGGATGTAGATTGAGAAGTCCTTTCATAAAACGAGAAATCATAGGATGTGCAGAAAGGGATTTGCCCTCCAAAGGCTGATGAAAAGCAGCTATAGCACTAAGATGGACTCGGATAGATGTAGTCTGAAGTCCAGATTGTGACAAATGAAGTAAATAGTCCAGAACTGATGTCAATGAAGCAGATCTGGGTGGTAAATTATGCGTAGAACACCAAGCAGAAAATCTTGTCCACTTTTGACCATAACATTGCCTAGTGGATGGTTTTCTGGAAGCAAGTAAAATATCTTGTACAGACGGAGAGAATTGAGAAAAGTCTGTTACAGAGAAAGGTACCAAGCTGTCAAATGTAGAGACTGTAGATTGGGATGAAGCAAAGATCCTTGATTCTGCGTGAGTAGAGAAGGAAATATTGGTAGAAGTAGGGGCTCCCTGGTGCTGAGTTGAAGTAGAAGGGAGAACCAAGGTTGCCTGGGCCACCGAGGAGCTATCAGAATCATGGTGGCCCGGTCTGATTTCAACTTGACTAGAGTCTTGAGAATCAGAGGAAACGGAGGAAAAGCATAAAGGAACTGATTCCTCCAGTCCAGTAGAAACGCATCCGCTTCGAGACGTTGAGGAGTATAGATGCGGGAGCAAAATTGAGGCAGTTTGAAGTTGAGAGGTGACGCAAACAGATCTATCTGCGGAGTCCCCCAACGAGCAAAAATTTGGCGAAGAGTAGGAGAATTGAGTGTCCATTCGTGAGGTTGTAGAAGACGACTCAATTTGTCCGCCAAATAGTTGTGTTGACCCTGAATGTAAACTGCTCTGAGGAAGATGTTGTGGAGAATCGCCCACTGCCACAATTTCAGAGCCTCTTGACAGAGGGAGTGAGATCCCGTCCCTCCCTGTTTGTTTACATAATACATGGCTACTTGGTTGTCGGTACGTACTAGAATCACCATGTCGTGAAGAAGATGCTGAAAAGCTTTGAGAGCATAGAATATCGCTCTGAGTTCCAACAGATTTATAGGACACCTCCGGTCTGCTTGGGTCCAGAGCCCTTGAGTGCAAAGACCGTCCACATGGGCTCCCCAGGCATACATTGACGAGTCGGTTGTGAGGACCTTCTGATGAGGAAGAGGGTAAAACATTAAACCTCTTGAAAGATTCAAAGAGAGCATCCACCAACGGAGAGACTTCTTTAATGAAGGAGTGATGGAAATTAGTCGAGTTGGTGGATCCACTGATTGTTGCCATTGAGATGCCAGTGTCCATTGAGGAATGCGAAGATGAAGCCTGGCAAAAGGAACCACATGAACTGTAGAGGCCATGTGACCGAGCAGAACCATCATTTTCCTTGCTGGAACAGTGGAAAGTTGGAAGAATTGTTGAGAAATTTGAAGGAGTGCATCCTGACGTGGTTGTGGAAGGTATGCTCTCAGTTTGATAGTGTCCAGAGTTGCTCCTATGAACTGGAGAGACTGAGAAGGAATCAGTTGAGATTTGGGAAAATTGATGTGAAATCCCAGACTTTGAAGAAAAAGAATAGTCTGTTGGGTCGCTACAATAACCCCTGAAAGAGAGGGAGCCTTGATGAGCCAGTCGTCTAGGTATGGAAATACTTGGAGACCCTGGTTGCGAAGAGCTGCAGCTACAACCACAAGGCATTTTGTGAAAACTCTGGGGGAAGAAGCCAGTCCGAAGGGGAGAACCTTGTACTGAAGATGAAGATTTCCTACTTGGAATCTGAGGTACTTGCGAAAAGCTGGATGAATGGGGATATGAGTATAGGCCTCTTTGAGATCGAGGGAGCACATCCAATCCCCTTGATCCATCAAAGAATATAGAGTTGGCAAAGTGAGCATTCGAAATTTCTCTTTGACTAGAAATTTGTTGAGAGCTCTGAGATCCAAAATCGGTCGCAAATCCCCCGTCTTTTTGGGAACTAGAAAATAACGGGAGTAGAATCCCGAGTTCCTTTGGGAGAGAGGAACTTCCTCCACAGCTCGCAGGAGAAGAAGAGCCCGAGCTTCTTGAAGAAGAAGAGGAAGATGCGACTGATTTGAAAGACACTCTCTTGGATGGCGATCTGGAGGCACCTGAAGGAGTCGAAGAGAGTATCCCTCTCTGATAATGGTAAGTACCCAGAGATCTGATGTTATGAGCTCCCATTGATGATAAAATTTGGACAGGCGACCCCCTATGGGGAGGGGAGAATTTGGAAACAGAGAAATTGGAATGCTCAAGTGGAGATTGTCAAAAAGACTGAGCAGGCTTAGTGTTAGCAGGAGTCTGTGACTTTTGTTGTCGTTGTTGTGGAGGAGGCCGACGAGCAGGAGGTCTAGAAAAAGCAGGAGTTGTTTTCTGTGGATAGCGACGTGGAGTTTGTTTGAAACCTCTAGTTGGTGCAGGTTTAGGTTTTGGACGGATGAGGGAAGCAAAAGAGCGCTCATGTTCTGAAAGACGCTTTGTAGCTGCCTCAATAGAGTCATCGAATAATTCATTTCCTTGACAAGGAAGATTAGCCAATCTATCCTGAAGGTTTGGATCCATGTCCACTATCCGTAACCATGCTAATCTACGCATGGCTACTGCAAAAGCCGAGACTCTAGACGAGAGTTCAAAGGCATCATAGGAAGCTTGTAGCATGAATAGTCTCAATTGAGAAAGAGTCTTAAGGATAGTTTTAAATTCCGTTAGACGATTGGTAGAGACATCCGGGTAAAAGGAAGACAAAATCTTTAAAAAATGATTGAAATAGGACGTAAAAATGTAATTATAATTTAGAACTCTATTTGCCATCATAGAATTCTGGTATAAACGTCGACCAAATTTATCCATGGTACGGCCTTCCCTACCAGGAGGAACTGAAGCATAAATTTTGGAGGGATGTGCTTTCTTCAATGAAGACTCTACCACTAGAGATTGATGAGAAAGTTGAGACTTTTCATATCCTTTAGATGGAACCGTTCTGTAACGAGATTCCAATTTAGAGGGGATGGCAGTGATAGAATAAGGAGTCTCCATGTTGCGAGTGAAGGTCTGCTGTAGAACAGGAGTCATAGGCAATCTGAGTGACTCTTTAGGAGGATGGGGAAGCTCCATATCCGCCAAGTACTCAGGAGTATATTTAGAGTCTGAATGAAGGTCTAGCTTGAGAGCTTGGCCCATGTCAAAAATAAATTTGGCAAAAGAAACTGATTTTGGGTCAGATGATTCTTCAGGAGAGCCACTGCGAGATTTATGTTGTACTGAGTAGGATGGAGAATTTTCTCTAGAGTATGTGGAAATGTCTGATTCCATACGTACAGTAGGAGAAGAAGTTGTACTGTGAAGTGGAGTAAGAGAATGTTTCCTCTTTAGACTCCTGGATGGAGAAGTACCTGGTGTACGTGGTAGAGAATGAGTCGAGGCGTGTGGAGAACTGTCTCGACGGACTGGCTTCGATGGGGTTCTGGATCGAGAAGGGCTTCGAGTGGAGGCTCGATGTCGAGAACCCTGCTTCGCCCTCGAAGAACGAGACAAAGAAGCCTCGGTATCCATCGTCGAAGACTCTCTCCGAAGCTTGGAGGCCACATGTCTGGAATGCTTCGACCGATGCTTCGGAGGAGGTGAGCCCGGAGACGACTCCGATGAAGAAATGTTTTTCGGTGTCCGGGATCGGCTTCGAGAGACTGGAAGCTCCGGCTGAGTAACAGGCTGGTCAGCCCGAGGCAAGGTCGAGGACGGGACCAGTTGAGCTACCAAAGAAGTAATTTGAGTAGTGAGGATAGATTTTAACATGTCCTCCAGCATCGGCACCGAGACAGAAGGTTCTGACCTCGTAGGTGCAGCAGTACGCTCCGAAGAGGGCGACCTCGAAGGTGAGTATTCCCTTATCTTGGAGGTACGCTTTGAAAGTGGTCGCGCCGAGGACTCTGGTGGCTTCTTGGATACGGCACCTGAAAGGGAACTCGGAGACTTACCCCCCGTAGAAGGCTTCGTGGAAGACGTCGTCTTCGAGGCAACCGAAGTAGAAGAGGTCGAGGCCTTCGAGACCGAAACTCCAGCCGGAGTCTGGGTCGAGGCCTTCGAGACCACAGGTGTCGAGGTCGTCGGAGTCGAGGCCTTCGAGACCGGTGCAGCCGCCACGGTCGAGGCCGGCTCCGAAGATTGCTCCATACCGAAAAGTTGAAAAAATTGAGCACAACGCCGCCGAAAAGCTCGTGGAGTAAGAGTAAAGCAGCGATGACAATCTTCTGGGGAATGAGAGGAACCCAGGCACTGTAAACAACGGCAGTGGGGATCGGTGACCGAAATCACCCGATTACACTGTCGGCAACGTTTAAACCCGGTAAGAGGCCGGGACATGGAAAAATAAAGTCCGTGTCGAACGAAGGAGCCTAGGCCTAGGCCCAAAGCTCGACGGCCGAACTGAAAGGAAAAAAAGAAGAAACTTTTTTTTTTTTTTACACTAAAAAGAAAAGATAAAATTAAAATGAACACAGCGACCGACTTAAATGAAAAGAAACAGCCGCGGTGATGAGAAGGCAATGCTGCAGAGAAAGAAAACGTGTCTTCTTGTCTCCGCGGAAATAAACGAACTGAGGATCCTCTCAGGAGATGCGCCCCCTAGTTCGGGCGGGAAGGCACGCGCGCAGGCGCGGTGCAGCACTCGAAAGTTCGAGATCTTCAAGCAAGTTTGCTTTCGAGGCTGTCCGCTGCGGGGCTCCGTCGGTGACGTCACCCATATGTGGGAATATGCTGCCTGCTTGTCCTGGGATAATATTGTTTCTTTTTATACTTTAATAAAATAAGTTCAGTATAAAACTATTTGAGGCTTGTTTGGATGGGATCAGATGGTTTGTGGGGACGAGACGGGGACAAGCTTGCCGGAACGGGGACGAGCTCGTGAGCATGGGGCGGAGATGGGGACAAAGGGCTCCTTTTACGAAGCTGCGTTAGTGGTTTAACGCGCTTAATAGTTTGCGCTACACTGCCAGTCGCTCCAGCCGCTACCGCCTCCTCTTGTGCAGGCGGTAGTTTTTCAGCAAGTGGGGGGGGTTAGTGCATCATGAAAAGTCCCGTGTGATAAAGCTGCTAACGCGGCTTTGTAAAAGGAGCCCAAAGTTTTTCCCAGTGTCATTCTCTAATCTGAAACATTAAGTGAGTAAAATTACAATAGGACTATTAATGCTTAATACTTGGAAAGTGTTTTCTTAGTAATGACATGCTCCATACCTGTGTTCTTCAATATAAGGCCCGGGGGCCAATGGAGGCCCCTGAAGACCTTTGGGACTGCCTTCATCATCATTCGGGGGGGGGGGGTGTCTGCTACTCTGCCTCTGTACCCAAGCTCAAAACAGAAAGGGGGAAGTGGATAGAAAGAGTCACATGCTTAAAGGACAATACATTTCTTAATAGATAAAGAGAATATATTTGAAAATGCCCACCTTCTTCATGATACACCCAATAAAATGTCTGAAAGTAGGATGTGGGGATGGATGTCATTGACACACACTCATCAGCAGTGTTATAGACTCACATGGAAAGATATTTGGCACCTCTCTGTCACCTCATTTGGATTACAAGTGTTCCAAACTTAAAAATTAATGAAGACTACTACTCTACATGCTTAATGATTTGAAGAGCAGTCTATGATGAACATTCCCCATAGTGGGTTTTCTATTTCAGCTCCTTTTCTATGATATTCTGCCAAGAAAACACTGCTATATTTTTATTTTTATGCCGTTTCACCATACAGATATCATATATAAAATCTGCATTAGTTTGGTATGTTTAGCTATCTTCCCTGTGGTGTACAAATTGCTGAAGATGTCTTAAGAATGTTGGCTGTTTGATGTCCCCTCTAGTTCTTTGAGCATAATTATGTTAGTGTACTGAACTCACCAATGATTTGATCAACAAGGAATTTTCTTTGGTGGGGGGGGGGGATGAACCACTATTTTGATGCCCTAAAATTTAATGAAGAGGTACCTGAGAAATATCTGGTCAGAATTAGTGCTCTTTACATTCCTGAGCAAGAATCTGAAAGTGTGCAGGGTTTAGTCTTTTAGGATCTTTCTAAAGACGTTTAAAGATGCAGCCTGTAGAATGAAACTGTAGTACAGTGAGACAGGAAGTCTGTAGCTTCTAAAAATAGAATTAGTGTAATAAGGTTGTTTGTTTAGTAGTTCCTGTTGTAAGAGTTGAGTAAATTAATCTTTCTAATCTTCACCATTCACAAGGAGAATTTCTTAATGAGGTAATAAGGCAGAAGTACTAGCTGGTCATGAACCCTTCTGTTCTACTTGTCTTGTTTCTAGGTTTGTTTGTTTTTATTGTGTGTTGAATTTTATTTTCTATTCTTTAGGAAATTTTAAAAACATACATTTCAATAACAGGAAATTGAAAATAACAACAATTCTACTTTTGAAATCATTCTATAAGCTGATATCATGAGAAACAAAGAAAGAAAAGCAGGGAAACATTTTGAAAGGGGGGAGGGAGAAGTTCCCTCAGTATTGTCACAAATTATTCCCTACCCCTCCCACCACACTCAGTGTCCTGAAAAAAAAGGGAAGGAAAATCTTTACTTTCTTCTTCTCAAAAATAATTTTTTTTCTACTTGTGCAGGGTTCAGAAATGCAGAAGTAACACCCTGACACTGAACCAAGCACTTAAACCTTTAAAAAAAAGGAGGGCAAAGCCTGAATGTTCAAATTTAAAAACCATCTCCTCCACAATTGGGTACCATATGTCACATCAGGAAAAACCAGCATCCTCTGCGCATAAAACTACCCATGTTTCTTTTTAAAATATGATTTTAATACCAAACATTTGTCCCTCTCAGTAGAAAAACAGACAATGTAGGGTTGTGATTGTATCCTGCAAATCCTCCCAAAAATAATCAAATTAAATCATCTTGGAACTCAGCCCTATCATCTCACCATATAAGCTGGATTCACTAAAGTCCTGAAATCTATCCTTTTCATGTCCTATCCGTTTCCGAGTCATTATAGCCGATCGATTCAGTAAAGCTTGTCCATGCAAATGATTCAATCGTAAACACGGCGCTATTAGTGCTGAAACATCGATAGACGCACGTGCGCACTGTATCCTTGTTGGTTTTGAAGCTCATAACGCATGCGCTAGCTCTTTAGGAATTCACTGCATAGAAATGGGGCGTGGTTTAATCATGAACGTCATTAGCTGGCTCCGAATGCGCCTACCGCAAAGCATTGTTGTCGTAAAAAAGGCAATAAATAAGGAAGTATTCTTACCAACCGCAGTTATATACAGCCTACGAATCCCAGGAGGCTGTGCAGCTCTATCTGCCATGAAGCACATAGCTACCACTAACAACACCCTGACGTCACATGCACGCGACAATCCAGCTGGAAGGAAGGGGGGGAGGGATAGCTGGCCCATAAAAGTTTTATTTGATTTTGGGGGGTTTTGTTATATGGCATTGATATTTGAAATGTACAATGCACAAGGAAAGCACAGGGTTAATCTGAGATTTTTTCGCAATGCGTATTACAAATCCGAGATTCATTCCCGCGCTCGCTATGCGCATTCCAAAAAGAGAAATAAAAATTATTTCTAACGCTTATGTACATGAAGGTTTACATATATTAAAAAATTTTGATATATTTAGGATTTTTGGAGGGGTAGATATATATTTTTGATGGGGTTCTTAACATGCACACGTCAGTTGCTAAGCAGAAATAGCCAGCGAGGATGTAAACGACTGGTCCTCAGCAGTCGTAACTTTTTGGAACAGAAAGGCCAGTTGGTTTGGATGAAATGGTTTCATGAATCGACGCATTAAATTTATATGCCTTTTTACTCATTTGCATGCGCTGATCGGACAGGGTGCAGATGAGGTCTGGAAGAAGGTTAGTGAATCGAGCCGAGTCGGAAATTGAGCGCAAACCAAGCGGTACACGATCGGTTTGCTTAGTGAATCTGGCCCATAGTCCCTTCGATTTCTCTTGAGACCACTAAGAACTTAAGCGAGAGTACAGTAATCATACTCCGCCTGCATTTCAATTACCCCAACACTGACTGGTGAAATGTTACATTGGGGAGTGCTAGGGAGGTAAAATTTCTAGATGTCATAAATGACTGCTTCTTGGAGCAACTGGTCCAGGAACCAACAAGAGGGGGAGCTATTTTAGTTTTGGTCCTTAGTGGAATGCAAGGCATAGTACAGGAGCTAACTGTGTTGGGTCCACTGGGAAACAGTGATCACGTGATCAAATTTGAGCTGATACTGGGAGTGACGTCGCAAAAGAAATCAACAGTAGAGGCATTTAATTTTTGAAAGGGTGACTATAATAAAATGAGGAAAATGGTTAAAAAGAAGCTAAAAGGATCAGTTGCAAAGGTTAGGACTGTAAACCAGACGTGGATGATATTTAAAAACACCACCGGGAAGCCCAGACCAGATGTATTCCATGTATCAGCAAAGGTGGAAAGAAGAGGAAACGACAGCCGGTGTGGTGAAAAGGTGAAGTGAAAGAGGCTATTAGAGCCAAAAAAAAACATCTTTTAAAGAATGAAAAAAGGATCCAAATGAAGAAAATAAAAAGAAGTACAAGCACTGGCAAGTTAGATACAAAGCACTGATAAAGAAAGCTAAGAAAGAATATGAAAAGAAACTTGCAAAAGAGGCAAAAACTCAAATTTTTTAGGTACATCAGAAGCAGAAAACTTGTGAGGGAATCTGTGGGACCATTGGATGATCAAGGAGGATAAGGCCATAGCGGAGAGACTGAATGAATTTCTTGCTTTGGTCTTTACAGAAGAAGATGTAAGAGATCTAAATGAACCAGAAATGGTTTTCAAGGGTGATGATGTGGAAGAACTGAAAGAAATCTCAGTGAATCTGGAAGATGTACTAAGCCAAATCGACAAGTTAAAAAGTGATAAATCACCTGGACCAGATGGTAATATATACCAGGGTACTAAAAGAACTCAAACATGAAATTGCTGACCTTCTGTTAGTGACCTGTCGCTAAAATCGTCTGTAGTACCTGAAGATTGGAGGGTGGCCAATAGTATGCCGATTTTTAAAAGGGCTCCAGGGGAGATCCAGGAAATTACAGACCGATAAGCCTGCCTTCAGTGCTGGGAAAAATGGTAGAAACAATTATAAAACATAAAATTGTGGAACATGTAGACAAACATGATTTAATGAGACGGAGTCAGCATGGGTTCAGCCGAGGGAGATCTTGCCTCACAAATTTGCTTAACTTCCTTGAAGGTGTGAATAAACATGTGGACAGAGGTGAGCCAGTTGATATAATGTATCTAGATTTTCTAAAAGCTTTTGATAAAGTTCCTCATGAGAAAATTAAAGAGTCATGGGATAGGTGGCAAAGTTCGGTTGTGGATTAGAATTGATTATCGAATAGAAAACAGAGGGTAGAGTTAAATGGGACCGGTACTATTTAACTTATTTATAAATGATCTGGAAATTGGAACGACGAGGGACGTGATTAGATTTGCAGATGACACTAAACTGTTCAAAGTTGTTAAAATGAATGCAGATTGTGAAAAATTGCAGGCAAACATTAGGAAATTGGAAGACTGGGTGTCTAAGTGGCAGATGAAATTTATGTAGACAAATGCAAAGTGATGCACATTGGGAAGAATAACCTGAATCTAGGGTCCACCTTGGGAGTTAGCGCCCAAAAAAAGGATCTGGGTGTCTTTGTTGACAATACAATGAAACCTTCCGCCCAATGTGCAGCAGCCAAAAAAGCAAACATGATGCTAGGAATTATTAAAAAAGGGATGGTTAACAAGACTAAGAATGTCATAATGTCCCTGTATCGCTCCATGGTGCGACCTGAAGTATTGTTTTCAATTCTAGTCTCCTTATCTCAAGAAAGATATAGGGCTCCTTTTACGAAGGTACATAAGGGCTTTAACGTGCAGAATAGCGCACGCTAAAATGTCACATGCGCTAGCCGCTACCGCCTCTTCTTGAGCAGGCTAGTTTTTCGGCTAGTGCGCTAATCCGGTACGTGCGCTAAAAACGCTGGCACCCCGCTGGTGACACTCTTCCAGTCTGAGTATTGTCCATTTACCCCCACTCTCTGTTTCCTATGCTCCAGCCAGTTTTTAATCCACGTAAGTATTTCACCCTTGATTCCATGGCTTGTAATTTTACAAAATAGTCGTTCATGTGGAACCTTGTCGAACGCCTTCTGAAAATCCAGATATACAATGTTGCCCAAGTCGCCCTTGTCTATCCGCCTGTTTACTCCTTCGAAGAAGTGCAGCAAGAGTCAAAATACACTGAGTATGCCACAATAGGGAAATATGATGTAAACTTCTCTTCCAGAAAGACACAATAGGTGTGCAAAAATAAAACATATGAAAAGTTGCATTTGATTGTTTATACTTCGGACAGCAAGAATCCTTACGCAAGGACATCCAATAGACTCGCCGAAGAGAATAATAGAGACGCATCACCATTTTGTAACTTATCTCCCATAACAAAAACGGTAAGTATAATTGTGACATCATATGGAAATACTTTTGTCGTCGTTCAATGGGAACTGCGATACTAAGATCTTGAAACCACTGAGAACTTAAGCAAGAGTAATCATACTCCTCCACTTGCATTTCTTGTAGATATTTATGATGGAAACGCAGAGGAATGTCCTGTTGTGCTTTGAGACAAAGAGATTCCTTCAGTTGTTCAAAGAATTCCGAAGCGAGTGCAGATGAAGATAATGAAGAGACATAATGGCGCAATTGCCAATAAGCATAAGAATCTTGTTTTGGCCAATCAGGTACTTCCCTAGACTCCTCCCTAAGGAAGTCCCTGATTGGCTGAGGTACCCTGGCCCCTCCAAAGAGAGGAGCCTGAGGCACCTCAGCCAATCAGCCAATCAGCCTCCCCTGCATCAGATGATCGCTATTGGGGGGGGGGGGGTGGCTGGCAGGCAAGCAGGAGGAGGGTCCGGGCACCCCTCCTGCTCCAGAAGATGGGAGCCTGCTTCGAAGGAGCAGGAGGGACCGGGCACCCCTCCTGCTCCAGAAGATGGGAGCCTGCTTTGAAGGAGCAGAAGGAACCAGACACCCCTCCTGCTCCCAACAATTGTAAAGGTACCGGGGTGGGTGGGCCGGGCCCGACTACCTGGGCCGACCATGGGTGGGCCGGAGTGGTGGGAGGCCTAGGAGCAGGAGGGTGGGCCATGCCAGGTCGGAAGGGGGCCCATTCCGATCGGGGGGGGGGGGGGGGAGTGCCACGCTGCTTTTTTTTTTCCAGTTTTAACATTGATGGCATCCCTCCTGTTTTTTCTCCAGGAGGGGGGAGCACGGTAGAGCAGAGCAGGGCAGGAAGGAGAGATTGCGGCTTGGGGGGGTATCGGGCAGATCTTTCTTGCCTGCTCCTGGACTATCCTGCTCTCTGCTGCCGTTCCCCGCAGTGCAGGCCCACTTTAAAACCACAGGCTTGCACTGCAGGGAACGGCAGCAGAGAGCAGGAGAGTCTGGGAGCAGGCAAGAGAGATCTGGGCTGGGCTGAGCCCTACAGCAGTGACAGGAGGCTGCTTCTCCTGTCACTACTGTCAGGGTGTGCGCATGAGCACGGATCACTCTGGCCTTGGGTAGGGGGCGTGCTAACGATCATCCCCATTTGCATGCAGGCCTTTACTGAATCAGTCAGCTGGCTTACAATAGGAAACGGATCGTGCACGGTTTGGAGGTTTAGTGAATCCTGCCCTAAGTTAGGCACTGGTAGGCGCTCTACTTTTTTTTTTCATAATGGATTCTTCAAGGTTTAGATAATCAGGGTCAATTCATTCAATGCTGAACACATCTGCTCATGCAAGTCTACATTTTATACGATATAATGTAAGGAAAGATTTTCGCACCCTGCTAAGGAAGTACCGAACTTTCACTATCTGTCTCAGGGGTTTAGCACAGCAGAGCTCTCCAGTGTTACAAGGGAACCTCATTGTTCTGAACTCTTTCCAAAATCAAAAGCTAAAGACAGCTTTGAAATGTTGTCTGTGCTATGTCTAAGAAACTATCCTGCAAAATCAAGACTGCAGGACAGGGAGAGAGGGTGTTAGTGTAAAAATAACAATAATAGTCTATAGAGAACAATTCTTTCCAAATACAGTAGTTTGGAATATAGTGGCATTTCAGTCCTATTTTACTTAAAAAAAAATTAGGATATGAGAAGAGTTTGATTTACTACAAACTTTTTCTATCATCAAAACAAACTGAGTAAACCTTTAGCTTATAAAACTTCACTGCAATACTTAAAAAAAAAAAAAAAAGCATTATGTTTTCTACTTATTAGACGGTTAATGGTTTTAAAACTCTAATATACAATTTGTACTATCTGGAATAAAAAAGTTTCTCTTTTTATTTAATTCCAAGTACCGTACAACAAAGCATACGCCTTTACTTAATTTACATTGGCTACAAGTCAAAAACAAGAGCACTGTACTAGAATGATTTAGATCAAATAATCCCATGTAAACAAGGGATAAGTACCTATTGTAAGTAAACATAAGGTATCTACTTTAAAAAAACACTCATATACTGAAGGTTCAAACAGAAAATCTACTAAAACATCAACTTGACAGTCTGAAACAGATCAAACATTTTCCAATTGCCATTAACAATTACTCTTGAGTGGCTTATATTTCGTAAACAATGTGCTAGAATTCTTTGTTTTTTTACTATCATCATCAGTGTTATCCAGATATCCAGAATCCCCAGTTTGTGACATCATAACCTACTACTGTGAACACAACCCTATGCTACAGGAAGCATAACAGGATGCTTGCTGAAACAGCAGCAGAAAGAAATCAGAGATTGGGCTCTACTTCCCCACATACAATATGTTCCAATTATTGAAAAAGTAGAAGATAAAACCACACATATATGGAGATAGATAGCAGAAAAATGCTAAAAATGTACCTCCTTCCTGCACAGTAGCTCTTTAAATTAATTACAGGACTGAATGAGTATAAGATTCAAACCTATGCTAAATGCATGATAGGAAAAACTTTAAAGCCATTGTAAACTGTTTGTTAATTAAAAGGAAACAAACTACACCATCCTAAAAGGATCCTTCCCAAGCCAAATGGCCCACTTATTAAACCACTGTAGTTACCCTTGTAATTGTTAACACAACCAGTGCAGTTAAAAATTAAACTCTTTTTTATTGTGTAATATTTCAAAAATGAACTTGCCAATAAATACTCTGTCAACAAAAATAACCACAGGAGAAATTTACAGTCATATAGCTCTAAATAACTGTTCAAACTCCCAGCGAAATCTGTAAAAAAAAAAAAAAATAGAGATAGGAAATAGAGTATAAATGAAACTCAAATGCACAGACATGCTCAAATCGGTCAAAGTTAATTATCTCTCCACAAAGCATTAAAGTGATAGCCTACATATGTAAGATCTGCTTTATGCTATTTCACATCATTTATAACATTATAACTGGCAATGACCAATAAGGTGCAGTACCAAATAGTTTTGACAAAGATTCACACATTAAGGCTTGCAGGGGAGCTGCAATATAATATAACAATTATAATATAACAATTTATAAATGTAATGTGCAGTTTTGCTTATTATGAGAAAAGAAACGAGGGCAAGAGCATGCAACCTACCATAAAAACAGCCAGGGGGCAAATATTAAAATTGGAAACATGTGGTGGTGTCTGGTTGTTGAGCTCAGAAATGTTTCTTTGGAGGAATAATTTGTAAAATTAGAAGTAAGAATATAGATTTGATTTTTTTTTTTACACAGGCCTGGCTGGACAAAACTTAAAATTATGATGCAGATATATCCTATGCAAAGTAATTTAGCAGTAACTATAGCTGCTCTTTGGAGGGCAGCAACACTAAAAACTGTTAAAATTGGGAGAAGCTAACTATTGTGAACCAGGGATTACCTTATCTATCAGGCTATCCCCTAGGTCGCTTCGGCCTGCATGGGCCTGTCACAAGAGCTTTCTACTGTACTGCATGCTCCGATGCTCATTGAATTCCTGCAAGAGTCAGAGCATTTGCCTCGCAGGCTTGCCGTAGAAACATCTACCGCTGCTTTGTAAAAGGAGACATAAGGCAGCAATGTCTGGTCAAATAGGTGAGATGTTGCAGGTAGGATGATCCCTGAAAAGTTTTATTGCATTTGCTTACATTGTGTTTAAATGATTGAAGAATAAGACATAGACAAACAGATTTTTCTCCTTTATATGTACTGTAATAATGGCAAATTGTAACCTGTTAACTGTATATTACATATGTCAACCTGTAACTTGTTCTGAGCTCTTTGGGGAGTTTGAGGGATTACTTTTCATCTTATAAATTCCCCAAACACAGTAGAGAGATTATATATGATTCTCTTACAAGATTTGAAGACATTGCAATTAACACCCATCCACAGAGTTCCTTTGAAAAATAAATACACAATACATTGGAAGCAAAAGTTGTTTAACTGAATACAGCAACAAAACTATGCACCCTGCTCCAGAAACAGAATGAAAAAATATCAACCAAAAACAACCATTCAAATCTGCCATGCACTTCACAGATTGTAGACACACGCAAAGTAAACTCAACTCAACCCTTCTCTTGTTTGTTTTTGACATTCTCACGATAGTCAAAACAAACTCATCCTATAACGACAGCTGTATTATAACACATTTGAGACAAGCCAAGCTTATTTTCCGCTCAGTTTTGCAGAATAAGGGAGGGGGAGGGTGCTCTTGTATCCTAATATCCTAATTAAGTGAAATCAATGAAAAGATACTGCGTTACTCAACTTTTTTACTTGGGAAAACCCAGCCTAAGAACCATTTTTTCCCTCTACACAGTAGTGGGAATGTCTACAGTAGCCCAAGATCAGCGATCAGCAGTTACAAGCTGGCAGAGAATAAGCATGGGGATGGTAAAATGGGGTCGAAAGTTGGACAAAAGAGATGATGGGGTGCTCGGCAGAAAGCCTTCCGGCACTGGGGTAGCAGCAGAATGATGGAATTGAGGGTGGGAGAGAACGCGCCTAAGCCAGGGGAGCGGTGGAATGACAGGATGCTTTTTATAAGGAACTCATAGCCCCAAGGCATCTTTCCTCCAGCACATGAAACAGTTCACATAATCTGTCCCCATCCGCCGCCCCCCCCCCCCCCCCTCCAGTTCTCTAGTCCTGACACGCCACCCCAGGCTCTTCTTCGCTTTGCAATTGCATCTCTCCATGGCCCATCCACAGAAGCCATGCGCAGCTCTCACATCTCGTAGACTCAAAACTCCGCTTAACGTTGCTGTCCAAGAGTTAGCTAAGTCACCCCGGTCCAGCTCTGCTCATCCAACCCCAGCACGCCCAACTTTGGCTCAAGGGAACTCCGCAAAGCGCTCGCGCCAACTTTGCCTTTCCAGTCGACGCGCTGCTGGGCTTCGGCGAACCCGCCCTTACCTATTTTAATCTTGACGCTCTGGAATACCCGCAGCCCCTCTTCCTCCACCGCCATGCTGGTGCTACAGCCGCCTGGCTCGGCACCCAAGAGTTCCCCTCCGTCAACCTGTCCGCCTAAGTCCTGGGCACATGCGTGGCCGGCAAACACTACCACCGAGGGGGGTTTCCTGAGGCGCACTGCGCGCCCACCACCCGGCCGCCAGCTTCTCATCCTGCCAGCGAGCGCCAGGGCGAGCCCTGCGCCAGAGCCCCGCCCCTTCCCCGCTCATTGGCTGGCAGTGTTTCGGGACGCGCGCGCGAGAGGGGCGCCGAATCCAACCGTCCCATTGGCGCGAGCGAACGGGGAGTTGAAAGAGTCAAAGGGAGGGGTGAGTACAGTGCTGGGAACTAGGATATAGTCGAAGAGGGCTTAATTTTTGCAGGGCGAGAAATAGTTCCTGTAGCCTCCAGCATGCTAGTATTCTCGTCCGGATGTCTCTCTACGACTCCCCGAATCATCTTCCATGTTAATTGCGAAAAGCTTGCTAAGAAGAAAACACACACAAGTTGTTACTCGTAATAATGCTGAAACGATCCGAGTGTAGTAAAATTGTAGACTACGATCCCTTTGTTTTTTTTAGTGTATGAACAGAACTGTGTTTCACACCTAGATGTGTGCAGGACCTGAGAACAACAGGAAATAACATAAGAATTGTCATACTAGGATAGACCGAAGGTCCATCAAACCCAGTATCCTGCTTCCAAAAGTGGCCAACTCAGGTCTCAGGTACCTAGCTAGATCCCAAGTAGTAAAACAGATTTTATACTCCTTATCCCAATGCGATTTAAAGGAAGCTTTTAAAAATCCGGACGGACATGTACTCCTTGGGGAAATCCAGACATCTGGTAACCCTACTTCATCGCATGTCCCCTAGTCTTAGTATTTTTTGAAATAGTAAACAAATGATTATCCCAGGACAAGCAGGCAGCATATTCGCACATGTGGGCGACGTCATCCACGAAGCCCGGATGCGGACAGCTTCGCAAGCAGATTTGCTTGTACAACTTCAGAAAGTTCGCGAGTGCCTTCCCGCCCATTGCAGGGTGCGTCTCTTCTCAGTTCTCAGTTTTCCGCGGAGCCGAGAAGTCCTATTTCGACGCTCTGTGCTAGACTCGGTTCTACTTCGTGCCTTCTCTCACCTTGGCTTGTGTTTGTTTGTTTTCAGGGTCGCTGTGTATTTCTTGCACGTTTTATTTTTAAAAAAAAAGACTTACTTTATTTTTCTTTCAGTCACTGCAGGGCCTGCCTTGCGGCCTCAGCTAGCGGGTTTCGACTTAGCTGTGGCTATTTTCCCGTTTATGTCCCGGCCAGTCACAGGCTTCAAGAAGTGTAACCGTTGCCAGCGCGTTATCTCCCTTACTGACCCACATTGGTGGTGTATTCAGTGTTTGGGATCTGACCATCGTCCAGAGTCGTGTGCCAGCTGCGCTACCCTTCAACCTCGTGCCCGCAAGCATCTTCGAGTTCAAGTGGAAAAACTCTTCGGAGGTATGGATCCACTTGCCCCAGTCTCGACCTCGAATCTGGTCAAGCTTACAGGAGTTTTGCCTTCTGCCTCAACCTCGGCTTCAACTTTAATTAAGCCATCCTCATTCGGCGGGTCCTCAAGTAAATCTGCTAAGTCTTCTCCAGACGAGACGCTTGGTTTGCTGCCTCCCTCAGGTCAGATACCAGTAGTGGTTAACAAGCTACCCAAGAAGCATGTCTCCAAGTCGAAGATCTTCCTCTTCCTCAGAAACTATAGACACACCAAATGTACCAGATCCTCAAGTCTCGGTTTCACATTTGGAGGCTATGATCCAGACCATCTTGGATCGTCAGTTTGGTAATATGCTTGCCAAACATGCTCCTACCTCAACTCTGCTTCCTGCAGTCCAGCCTAAGCACTTAGAAGTATCACAAGGAGTTGAATCCTTGGCTGTACCTCAAGCTGATTCTCCTCACTCTATACAAGGAGTCGAGTCCTTGGGAGTGCCTCGAGAGGACTCTACACACTCAATGCAAAGAGTCGAGTCTTTGTGAGTGTCTAGTCTGGAGCATAAGCACACTACTCAAGGAGTCGAGTCCTTGTCAATGCCTCGAGATACCTCGACACCAGGCGTTCAGTCCCTTTTGGTGTTTCGATCTCAATCTCCAGCCTCCAGCCCTCCCTCCTCGTATAAGGCATCTCTCTTCCCGAGGCATAGGGCAAAGACTCCTCAACTTTCTTCTCAGCGAGACTTGCCTGGTTCGAGGTATGGTTTTCAACATCAATCAAGGCATAGATCCTCTTCTCAAGACTCGTCTCTCCAGGCCTCGAGACTCTTTGAGGCCTCCAACTCCGAAGTCGAGGACTCCACCTCCAGATACCACTGCTTCTTCTCCTGCGAGGGATTCTATCCATTCTCTTAGTGAGTCGTCTATGCCTGCATATTCAGGCCTCAGGTATCAATACTCCAGAGAAGCTTCACCTTCGTTCTCTGCCTTGCGAGACACCTCGAGGTCACCTTCTCCTCAAGGTCAACCTTCCTTGGAGCAGATATCTTTTTCTTCTTTCCTATGTCAAATGAGTGAGGAACTCAATATTACCTTGGACTCTGATTCCAAATACTCTCAGGGGTATTTAGAAGAAATGGGTATGTCTCGTCCTCCTGCAGAGTCTCTCAAATTACCCATTAATAGACTTCTTTCTCAAACCTTCAAGATAAATCTTGAGACACCCTATTCCATTCCTGCTGTCCCAGGAAAGCTGTAGTCTCGTTACAGGATGGTCCACTGCAAGGGCTTCGAGAAATCTCAGTTATCCCATCAGTCCCTTCTTGTGGAGTCTTCTCTGAAAAAGACCTGGCTTCATCTCCAAGAATGTTCACCAAGTGCCTAGTTGTAGTGGCAGCAGCTCTAAAGAGCCATGGCCTCCAGGTGTTCCCGTACCTGGATGACTGGCTCATCAAGGATTCAACATCTCAAGGGGTTATTGTAGTGACCCAATGGACCACGTGATTCCTACAAAGCTTGGGATTCGAAATCAACTTTCCCAAATCCCAGCTACAGCCCTCTCAAACTTTGCAGTTCATCGGAGCTGTTCTAGACACTGTCCGACCAAGAGCATTCCTTCCTCAACAATGTTAGGATGCTCTCATTCATCTCTGCCACAAAGTGTCTTCCTTGACTACAATTTCAGCAAGACACATGATGGTTCTCCTGGGTCACATGGCTTCTACAGTTCACGTGACTCCTTTTGCCAGACTTCACCTCAGAATTCCTCAGTGGACCCTGGCATCTCAGTGGGCGCAGGCTTGTGACCCAGTCTCTCAACACATCAGTGACTCCTTCAACACATCAGAAGACTCCTTCGTTGAGACAGTCTCTCCACTGGTGGATGCTCTCTTCCAATCTCTCCAGAGGTTTACTGTTTCAAACACCTCATCAGAAGGTCCTCATGACAGATTCTTCGAGTTACGCTTGGGGTACTCATCTTGATGGTCTCCGTACTCAAGGACATTGGTTCAGCACTGATCGTCAGTGTCACATCAATCTGATGGAACTCAGAGCGATTTTCAATGCTCTCAAAGCTTTTCAGCATCTTCTTCATGATCAGGTAGTCCTCATTCGGACAGACAACCAAGATGTCTCTATCTGTCCTCTTACATTGCTTTCAGTAGAAGTAAAACCCGGATGTCTCAATCCGTCCTCCATTTTCTGGAGCCATATGATAACGCTACTCTTTCCAAAATCAAATGCTAGAGACAGCTTTGAAATATGGCTTGTGCTATGTCTAAGAAACTATCCAAAATCGAGACTGCAGAAGGACTGGGAGATTGGGTGTAAAAATAACAATAACAGTCTATAGAGATAACAATTATTTCCAAATAGTTTGGAATATAGTGGCATTTGAGTCCTATTTTACTTAAAAAAAAAAATCAAAATACAAGAAGAGTTTGATTTGCCAAGGACTTTTTCTATCATCAAAACAAACTGAGTAAACCTTTAGCTTGTAAAACTTCACTGCAATACTTTTTTTTAAAAAAGCATCATGTTTTCTACTTATCAGATGGTTAATGATTTAAAAACTCTAATATACCATTTGTACTACTTGTAGTATCTGGAATAAAAAAGTTTCTCTTTTTATTTAATTCCAAGTACAACAAAGCATATGCCTTTACTTCATTTACTTTGGCTACAAGTCAAAAACAAGAGCACTGTACTAGAATGATTTAAATCAAATAACCCTATTTAAACTAATGATAAGTACCTATTGTAAGTAAACTTAAGATATTTACTTTTAAAAACACTCATATACTGATGGTTTAAACCAGAGGTGTCCAACCTGCGGCCCCGTGAAGTATTTTGTGCGGCCCCAGTCGAGGGCGATGCAGTTTTCCTCTGCTGCCCCTGGGTGTTTACTGTCTTGCCGGCTCCTTCCTCTGTCTTGCTGCAGCGTTTGCGCGGCCCCAGAAACATTTTTTTCAGCCAATGCGGCCCAAGGAAGCCAAACGGTTGGAAACCCCTGGTTTAAACAGAAAACCTACTAAAACATCAACTTGAAAGTCTGAAACAGATCAAACATTTTCCAATTGCCATTATCAATTACTCTGAGTAGCCTAATATTTCATAAACAATGTACTAGAATTCTTAGTTTTTTACTATCATGATTGGTGTTATTTGGTACAGTTGCTCCAGAACCCAGAATCTCCAGTTTGTGACATCATAACCTACTACTGTGAACACAATCCTGTGCCACAGGAAGCATAACAGAATGTTTGTTGAAACAGCAGCAAAAAGAAATCCATTGTAAACTGTTTGCTAATTAAAAGGAAAGAAACTACACCATCCTAAAAGGAATTTATTGTTACCATATGGCTCCAGAGAAAGGAGGACGGATTGAGACATCCGGGTTTTACTTCCATTGCTTTCAATGGAAGTAAAACCCAGATGTCTTAATCCGTCCTCTTTTATCTGGCACCATATGGTAACCCTAAAAAGGATCCTTCCCAAGCCAAATGGCCCACTTATTAAACCACTGTAATGACCCTTGTAATTGTTGACACAACCAGTGCAGTTAAAATTAAACTTTTTTTAATTGTATAATATTTAAAAAATGAACATGCCATTAAATACTCTGTCAACAAAAATAACCACAGGAGATATTTACAGCCATATAGTTCTAAATAACTGTTCAAACTCCCAGCAAAATCTGAAAAAAAAAAAGAAAACCAACAGAAAATGTAAATGAAACCTCAAATGTACAGACATGCTCAAATCAGTCAGTTAGTCAGTCAAAGTTAATTATCTCTCCACAAAGCATTAAAGTGATAGCCTACATATGTAAGAGCTGCATCATAATCTTGAGTTTTGTCCAGCCAGGCCTGTGTAAAAAAAAAAAGAAAGAAAGAAATCAGATCTATATTCTCCTAATTCTACAAATTATTCCTCCAAAGAGACATTTCTGTAGCTTAACAACCAGACACCACCACATGCTTCTAATTTTAATATTTGCCCCCTGACTGTTTTTATGGTAGGTTGCATGTTCTTGCCACCGTTTCTTTTCGTATAATAAGCAAAACTGCACATTTCATTTGTAAGTTGTTAAATTTAAATGCTACTACCAGTAAGTCCCGATGTGCGAATTTTTTCAAAACTACTTGGTACTTGTCAGTGATAATGTCATAAATGATGTGGAAAAGTATAATCCTGGGCCAATCAGAGCCTTAGGCCCCTCCCCGGCGCATCCCAGGATGTACCAGGGCTGCCATTTTGAAGAGGTGGGCCTGTTAGGCATCCCTCTGGCTAGCCATTGTAAACAAGGTAAGGGGGAAGGGCAGGGTTCATCAGAGGCATGGGTAGGGTGTCGGGGGTTTATGTAGCAGCATGAGGGGGCATCTCTCCTGCTACGGGGGATGGGGAGGTTGTTGGGGGTTTGCTTGGCATAGGGGGAGTGGGGGGTGTTGGAGGGGTGCTTGAGAGCAGCAAAATTTTCTGACAGGTTTGTGCTGTCAATCCTTACTTTCCTGTCAGTGGCACAACGAGGTTAGAGAATCACTTGGTGATTATAGAAAATCGCTCAGAGTGCTCATTTTAATATTAATGACCTCGTTGTACTACATTTGCATGGCATTATCAAAAACTGCTAGAAAACTCGGAAAAAAGACAACGGTAAGCCATTTTAATAATCCACCGCTAATATACACCACTATACCGGCTGGAACCGGTTTAACAAACACATTAAAGGCAGATTTTAGTTTTTGAGAATCTGCCCCTCAGTATTTTATAGGCCTCTATCCACTGGGGATGGTGGGGTAATGGTAACAATATGGGGATGGAGACCAGGTTATATTCCGGTGCAGCCCTACCTCTATGCCCAACAGTGGTGTACCAAGGGGGGGCAGGGGGAAGGCAGGGGGGGGAAGTCCGCCCCGGGTGCACGGCTTGGGGGGGGTGCACAGCCGGCCAGGTCCGGGTCCTCCTGCCAGGTCCGGGTCTTCCTGCCCTTTCTTTCCCCCGGTCCGTGCCGCTCCAGTCTTACCTCCCCGCTGCTGCTGCTAATCGCCAACAATAAGTCTTCTTTCCGACGTCAATTCTGACGTCGGAGAGGACATTCCGGGCCAGCCAGACAGTGATTGGCCGGCCCAGAACATCCTCTCCAACATCAGAATTGACGTCAGAAAGAAGACTTGTTGTCGGCGATTAGCAGCAGCAGCGGGGAGGTAAGATTGCAGCGGCGCAGACCGGGAGAAAGGAAGGAGAGAGGTGCTTTTTTTTTTCCACGACAGGGAGGGAGGGAGATATTTAGTCAGGCAGGCAGGCAGGCTTTGGGGGTGGACAAAATCTGGAAGGCAGTGGGAAGACATAAGAAGGAGGCACTGGGGGCACTAAGGAGACAGGAAGGGGGCACTATGGACACAGGACGGATGCACTGGGGGCACTATGGACACAGGAAGGAGGCACTGAAGGCACCATGGACAAAGGACAGAGGCACTGGGGGCACCATGGACACAGGACAGAGGCACTAGGGGCACAGGAGGGAGGCACTGGGGGCACTAAGGACACGGGAAGGGGGCCACTATGGACACAGGAAAGAGGCACTGGGGGCACCATGGACACAGGACGGAGGCACTGGGGGCACTAAGGACACGGGAAGGAGGCACTGAGACACAGGAAGGAGGCACTGAGGGCGCCATGGACACAGGATGGGGGCACCATGGACACAGGAAGGAGTCACTTGGGGCACCATGGACTCAGGATGGGGGCACCATGGACACAGGAAGGAGGCACTTGGGGCACCATGGACACAGGACAGAGGCACTGGGGGCAGTAAGGACATGGGAAGGAGGCACTGGGGACACTATGGACACAGGACAGAGGCACTGGGGGCACTATGGACACCAGACAGCGGCACTGGGGGCACTAAGGACACAAGACGGAGGCACTGGGAGCACTAAGGACACAGGTCTGGGGCACTGGGGGCACTATGGACACAGGAAGGAGGCACTGGGGGCACTATGGACACGGGAAGGAGGCAACGGGGGCATATGGACACAAGAAGGAGGCACTGGGGGCACCATGGACACAGGATGGAGGCACCGGGGGCACTATGGACACAGGAAGGAGGCACTGGGGGCACTATGGACACAGAACAGAGGCACTAGGGGCACTAAGGACACAGGACGGGAGCACTGGGGGCACTATGGACACAAGAAGGAGGCACTGGGGGCACCATGGACACAAGACGGAGGCACTGGGGCACTAAGGACACGGGAAGGAGGCACTGGGGGCACCATGGACACAGGAAGGAGGCACTGGGGGCACCATGGACACAGGATGGAGGCACCGGGGGCACTATGGACACAGGAAGGAGGCACTGGGGGCACTATGGACACAGGACAGAGGCACTAGTGGCACTAAGGACACAGGACGGGAGCACTGGGGGCACTATGGACACAAGAAGGAGGCACTGGGGGCACCATGGACACAAGACGGAGGCACTGGGGCACTAAGGACACGGGAAGGAGGCACTGGGGACACCATGGACACAGGAAGGAGGCACTGGGGGCACCATGAACACAGGACGGAGGCACTGGGGGCACAAAGGACACAGGACAGGGGCACTATGGACACAGGAAGGAGGCACCGGGGGCACTATGGACACAGGAAGGAGGCACTGGGGCACCATGGACACAGGACGGAGGCACTGGGGGAACTAAGGAGGCACTGGGAGCACCATGGACACATGAAGAAGGCACTGGGGGCCCATGGACACAGGATAGAGGCACTGGGGGGCAATATGGATATGGGAAGGTGGCACTGGGGTACTAAGGACACGGGAAGGAAGCACTGGGGGCACTAAGGACACGGGAAGGAGGCACTGGGGGCACTATGGACACAGGACGGCGGCACTGTAGGCACTATGGACTCAGGACGAAGGCACTGGGTGTACTAAGGACATGAGAAGGAGGCACTAGAGGCACTAAGGACACAGGACGTAGGCACTGGGGGCACTAAGGACACAGGACGGAGGCACTGGGGGCACTAAGGACATGGGAAGGAGACACTGGGGGGGAACAGGATGCTGGGTTTGATGGACCTTTAATTGCTTATGTCAAGTCAAACAAAAATAGGCAAATATTTTATTTACAAAACTCAGTAAGTGCTGAACCTTTTATAAAATATGTATAATATGCCAGTTCCTGTCAGAGAAGCAAGCCTCTGCAATAAAACCACTCCTGCTCTTATTTGTAGACTTACTTCAAGTCCAGCAAGTACTCCACATATACTGACTTGGGAAAATGTTTTCAAAAAATTACAAAATATAATTTGGTCAAGGAAGAGATCTTGAACAATGCATATAATTATTCTGTGAATACAGTGTCATTATTCCAGGGCTGGATCTAACCAGTAATACTGGTTTGTGAATTATTATTACATAAAACTAGTCCTTTGGAAGATTGGGAGAATTATGCTAGGAAGGCAGTCTAGTGCTGTTATTAAGCTGGACCAGAACTCTGTACAGATAAGAAATGTGATACTCGAGATCAATGAAAAAAAGGCTAATAAAATAATGATAATAAAATATAAAAGTGATATTTATGTATTGGACTAACACATGGAAGAGTTACTTTATGAAGAATTTTCTGCATGTAAGTCAACTTTACATGCAGAAAAGTGCTTTTATCAAATTATTGAACCGCATACACACAGAAATGTTCTGGATTATTTCCCTTTTATATTTTCCTGACTTCTCATTATCCATAAGTTGATACTTATTATATCATTTCAGTAATCAAAAAGCATTTATCTTTTTATTGTTAATATTTGTTTAAAAAAAACTAGTTGAAGCTTCAAAGATCGCCCCTATAAGCATAATGGCACTAACTTTTTAGTGTTATAGAAACATTTATTTAGAAAAACTTTCAACTACCTTTTACACTTAATATATTATATTTTCACTAGTTTTTTAGCCTGTTACATTAACGGTGCTAGAATAGATGTGTAGACTTAGGCATTTCTTTCTCTCTTTCTGTATGTGTGTCTTTTTTTCTTTCTCCCAGCCCCCTTTTCTTTCTGTCTTTTCTTTCTGTCTCTCCCCCCTGTCCAGCAGTAGCCCTTCTGCCTTCTTTTTACCTACCAATATTCCCATTTTCCCTTTTCCCTTTCCTATTTCCACTTTTTTCCACCCCATCCACACCGCCTTTCGCCTCAAGCCGCCGCGGCCTCCTCCCGGCAGCCGCCGCTCCGCACTGCCTTGCCGCAGCAGCGTCTAAAGACACTTCGACCCGTAGTGCTGTATTGTGAGGTGGAGAGCAGGGAAGCTTGTCTGGTGTGCATGCAAACGCGACAGATCAGGGAACACACGGCGCGAGTGCGCATGCGCGCTTAGCGTTTTATTATATATGATATCTTAGAAAACCCAACTACCTTCCCTCCTATTAGCTCTTATAAAAGGGTCTACATGGTGGACTTTGCCATTTGTAAGGTGCACATTTCCCTTTCCAGGCAAACCTATTTTCAACTTACCATGGCTCGGACATCCTAAGCAGTGATGAGAGCACATTAACCAGGCGATCCACAAATGTCATCTTGCTGTCAGAGGAAAGGTTTCCTCTCTTCACTGCTTAGGATGTCCGAGCCATGGTAAGTTGAAAATAGGTTTGCCTGGAAAGGGAAACGTGCACCTTACAAATGGCAAAGTCCACCATGTAGACCCTGTTATAAGAGCTAATAGGAAAAAACTAGGACCTTATTAAAATGAGCAAAGGTAGGAGTTGAACCGGGGAGTTTCAGAGGTCAGAGATCGGAACAGGAGCATTACCGTGTTGACCTAGAAATGCTTTCTTGTGCTTATAGTAGTTTGGATTTGCTTATACTGCTTCTTATAGGCAGTTAATTCTGCTAGGAGACAAAACACTGCAGTTGTATATTATTGTTTCTTCACCATTTCAGAAATGTATACTTTACCATGATAAAAACTAACAAAGTATGCCATGTTTAAAAGGAGAAATATAAGATGAGTTGAACTCAAATTCTTAGCATGGAAGGGGGAAAAGTTTATTTTTCTGCTACACAGCAAAGTTGTACAGTAATGTTATATTCAACTCCTATAAGAAGTGGAAAGCATCATCAAGGTGCACCTGGAAGGCAGATATGCCACAAGTAAAATACAGGCTGGGATTTGAACCCTCAAAGCCCAGAGGATTGGTAGAGTGCCTTTCCTCACTGACCTACAGCACCTTTTGCTCCAATGTCTCTGGCTCCCTTGTCATATCATATCTTAGTGAAGTGCTAAGGGAAAAGGAGTTTAGCTATAATGTCATAGTAGGCTGAGACAAAAGAGTGGTAGCTCAATGGTTAAAAGCGCTGCTTTCACTGAGCCCCAAACCCATATTCCCAAGTGTGCTTGAATGCATGTGAGGTAGAGCTCCGTTTTTCTCACACGCTAATCTTCATTCTAAGCACTGTACTAATGGATATATGACTGTAAGTAATCTGTTCCGTTTAGGCGTCATACCCGGAAAAGTGGTGTTTTTTTGCCCTTACCGATCAGCGTCATTTGTGCTGCAATTCTTTAATACATATTTGATATTTGTTTTCTACTTGAAAACCTTCCAAATCTTTAGGCATTCCTTTGCTTAAACTTATTTGAGTTCATCCTGATATGATAGCTAATGAGCATAGACAGCTCAGTCAAGTATGATATGAAAGGGTGGTGAGATGGACCTAAGTAGAAGCAGCTGTAGCTCTATGTGTTAGGAGCCAGCCTGTGCTCCTAACATCCAGAGGTTGTGAGTTCTACACCCAGCACATCTTTTAATTGTGGCATACTACTTTGAAGGTGCAGATTGATGAGGTCACAATGAGGTCAGTTTTGTGCAACTGAAGACCTCCATTTTGCAATGAGGGAAGCTTGAATGTTAAGGTGTGTATCTGTTTATTCTCTTTTTAAGTGCTGATAATGTGTGCTGATTTTTCTTTGCTTTCAAAAGAGAGCCGATTGCAGTGCTGTTTGTTGAGAAAAAAAAGGGGGTTGTAAAAGCCATGTGTAAATTATATTATTGTTCGGGCAGAAATGTGGTTTGTTATCCATGCAATATAATGTGTTCCATTGACATTATATTTATTAGGACAGAGAAAAGATGAAAATTACCTATTCAAACTCACTATTGGAATTATTGATGAAAAACACAGCGAACGTCTGCCTCGAATCTAACAAAGAGCCGCAATTACGAAAGTTGAAATGGCATTGAAATCCAAGTTAGACCAGGGTTTCTTACGTCTACATAATACACGATATTTAGACGCAGGCGTTCGCTCAGGTAGCGCCTATCTAGCGTCCCCATTTGGCACGCCCACGGAACGCCCACGTCCAGAGCTGGAGACAGGACTATGCTTTCTGTAGACATCAGTCCGTCAACTACCTCTTAGGGACGTCTATGTGTCGTTTATTTCCCAATTAACATTAATTAAGACCCTTAACTCCGTAATTATTCACTTACATCGGACGTCCAAAGCATGCCTAAGTTAAACGCAGTAATAGAGAATTTACCCCTGAGGGAAGTTCTAGCACTTTAATTTGATCTTTTCTGTGCTTTTTTTTCTTTTTTTCTTTTTTTTGCATCAGGAGTGGTCCTGGAGGACTGGAAAAGGGCTAATATGGTCCTTCTTCACAAAACCAAAAGAAGGGAGGTTGGGAATTATAGAATAGTTTAACATCTGTAAAATTAATAGTAAATTAATTGAAATGCTGCTAAAACAATTTCTGGAATTCTATGGACTGTAGGATCCAAAGCAGCATGGTCTTACTAGAGTAGGTTTTGTAATGCAAGTCTAATATTTTTGATTTGGAAACCAGAGGGTTGGATTGAGGGGAGTAGTAGATGTGGTGCATTTAGATATCAGCAAAGCCTTTAACACAATTCCGCATAAGCTACTTATAAAAACAACTGAACACCCTTGGAATGGACCATAAAGTGAGTGACTAGGTTAGAAGTTGGTTGAGTGGGAAGCAGTAGAGTAGTGGTACCTCTGAGAATAAGGGCATTACCAGTGGTGTATCATAGGGATCAATCCTTAGTCTGATTGTTAACTAATATTGCATAACGGGTGTCGGGCAAAGTCTACTTCTATGTGGATGACACCAAAATCCACAATAAGATAGACACCCTGGAAAGTGTGGATAACATGAGGAGAGATCTAACAAAAAGAATGATCTAGAATTTGGCAGCTTAGATTTAATTCTTTATTTAATCTTTATTAAATTTTCCAACTACAATTGTGCGTACAAATAATTCATGTATATATAATATTACAAGAAAAGCACAATAAACTTACATATATTAATAAGCAATTACTTTCCCCCACCCTCCCACCTATTAATCAAGAAAGTAAATACCCACAAGAAACTATCTAAAAATTCCCCAAAACAATTCCAGTACAAACCCCTTCCCCCTCCCTCATGTGTATGTTTAAAGGTCAGTAAATAAAGTCAGTTATCATTCCTTACAAAATTTAGGGGTCCTTTTATCAAGCCGCGCTAGCAGGGTTAGCACGTTGGACATTTCATCACATGCTAACCCCTGCGGCCGGCTAAAAATCAAACGCCTGCTCAATGCAGGTATTAGCGGCTAGCGCGGCAGGTGATTTAACGCACTTTAAACCCCTTACTGCAGCTTGATAAAAGGACCCCTTAGTCAACAGCTCCCAAACATCCATAAATTTCCTCTACCTTCCCTGCTGTATAGCCATTAGATGTTCCATTTTAAAAGTATAACAAAGGGATTCCCACCAGAAAGTGTAATTTAACCTATCCCAGTTCTTCCAGTTCTTCAAAATAAGTTTTATGGCAACCCCTGTCATTACAAATAGAAGTTTGTTATTGCTAGCAAATATTTGACTTTTAGCTCTCATTAACGTACCAAATAGGATGGTATCGTACGTCAATAATGGATTTTCCAATATATTGTTCACTTGATCCCAAATAGATCTCCAAAATTGAAGTATCAAGGGACAATAAAAAATGCAGGGTCATACATTTGGGCTGCAAAAGCTCATGGGAATGGTACAGTATAGAGGGTCAAATGCTTCTGTCAATGAAAGAACAGTGAGTTATGGGAGTGATCAGGGAAAAATGCTTGAATACCTGAATAAATCCATGTAAACTGTTCTGAGCTCCTCTGGGAGAACAGTATAGAAAATTGAATGAATGAATGAATAAATAAATCATATCTGATAATCTTAAGGTGACAGCAAAAGTCAGAAGATAGATACTTGAGTGCATAGAGAGAGGAGTGGCCAGCAGGAATATGTTGTTGATAGTGCCTTAGTTAAAATCGCTGGATAGAGCTCTAGAATATTGTGTATAATTCTAGAAATGACACCATCAAAAAGATATTTACAGGACGGAGCCACTTAAGAAGTGGCTATTAAATGATCAGTGAGTCTTCATCATAAAGAATTGATAAATGAAGAAACTGGACAGATGTAAAGAAGGAGCTTATTCCAAAGCACAAATAAATAAAATAATGAATTATGCATCATAATATTTATTTATATGGATTTTGCTCACACCATTTCGTTGTCAGCATTTGGGTACAATAGGATGTCCTGTGATTTGCCCAAAATCATCTGAAGTGTTGGTCGGACTTGAACACTGGCTTCTCCAGGTTCTCAGCCTGCTGCGCTAACCACAACTCTACATTATGGTATAAGCATATATAATAATACAATCAACATATAAATAATACATAATATTATAATAAAATAATTCATTTTTGTTCCTCAAATGAAATTGCACATGGAACTTTATGATTTGCAGTTTCTAATCTGGAATTTACAGTTAATGGACTGAAGGGCTGCACCAGTTAAAGCCAAGATGTGGGGAACTTGAAAGATAAATGTGCAGAGAATAATAATATAATAATAATAATAATAATAACTTTATTTTTGTATACCGCAATACCACAAATCAGTTCAGAGCGGTTTACAGGTTAAGAGACTGTACATTTACAGCGAAGTTACAGCATATCAGAAAAACAGTTCAGATCAATTTATGCATTGCAGGTGCAGAGAATAGTTAACAATTATTTGGTATAAACCAGTGAACAGTTACAAAATGATCCAATAATTGTTGCATGGGGGGTGCAACCGGGGAGGGTAAGGGTAAGGGAGGGAGGCGAGGTTGGGATTATTGGTTTGGTAGGGGGGCGGAGGTTAGAGGAATTTATCAAAGAGGTATGTTTTGAGAGATTTCCTGAACGATTGATAAGTAGGGGCAAGAGAGATGAGCGTGGACAAGCAGTCATTCCATTTGCCAGCTTGGAAAGAGAGGGTCTTGTCGAAAAATCTTTTGTAGATGCATCCTTTTGGGGAGGGGTAGGCAAATAGGTGGGCATTGCGTGTACGGTTAGTGCCTGGGAAGGCGAAGTGGCGTGACAGATATATCGGGGCTGAGCCAGTTAGGGTTTTGAAGCAGAGGCAGGCGAATTTGAAGATGATCCTTGCTTCGAACGGTAGCCAGTGAAGTTTTCTATAGAAAGGGCTAATATGGTCTGACTTTTTGAGCCCATAGATGAGGCGGACGGCGGTGTTCTGGATAAGTCGTAGTCGTTTAATGGTTTTCTTGTAGGAGCTCAGATATATGATGTTGCAGTAATCCAGGGAGTTTAGGATTAGGGATTGGACCAGCAAACTGAAGGTGGGGAAATCAAAGTAATGTTTGATGGAACGGAGTTTCCAGAGGGTGGAAAAGCATTTTTTGACCTGGGTATTAGTGTGATCTTCTAAAGTGAGGCATCGGTCCAGGATGACTCCGAGGATTTTTATAGTGGAATTGATTGGATATGTTAAACCATTAAGTTGCAGGGTGGTGGACGATAGTTTGTGGTTGGGGCTTGCAAGGAAGAACTTAGTTTTTTCTGGGTTGAGTTTCAGTTTGAAGCGTGTGGTCCAGTTTTCTACCATGGTGAGGACAGTTGAGATGTATAGTTCTGTCTCATGTGACAGTGAGGTGATGGGTATGATGATTGTAAGTGAAAAAAAAAGGCCAGTGAGAGAGAATTTGACTTATAAATTTTAAAAAATCTTTGTGAATTGGTGGTGAAAGACAAAAAAATTCTGATGTATAGAACTGAGAATCTGAAAAATAAAGCTTTAAGCCTTGAAATCTTAGATAGGTTAATTTCCCTATATTTTCTAGCAACTGTCCTCTCAAAACTCGTGTTTGTAAACCTTTTCAACTCTAGGATCCCTCTTTATGAAGAGGCGAAAGAGCACAGCTACTGCTTCAGGGCTGCAAAAGAAACTATCCCCCCCTCTCCCATACACACTTTTTACAAAACCACGCAAGAGGTTTTAAGCGCCAGCCAATGCACCGAATGCTCTGCGCTGCTCTGACAGTCATAGAGTTCCTATGAGTGTCAGAGCAGCGCAGAGCATTCAGTGCACTGGCCGTCACTAAACCCTCTTGCGTGGTTTTGTAAAAGGGGGGTATTTTAGCTTGACATATTTATTTCATTTTTTTGTATTTACCATATATACCACTTACAGCCTATGTGGTTTACATTCAGGTACTCAAGCATTTTTCCCTATTTGTCCTGGTGGACTCAAGCTCTACCTAATGTACTTGGGGCAATGGATTGAGTGAGTTGCTCAGTGTCACAAGGAGCAGTATGGGATTTAAACCTACAGCCTCAGGGTGCTGAGGCTATAGCTCTAACCACTGTGTCATACATTCCCTGTAAAGCTGCTGCTTTAATAGGGGAAGGGATTTTGGATTTAGCTCACACCTTTTACAGTTGTAGCTCAAGGCACAAAGAGTAAATGAAGGCAAATAAAGACCTGAACGGTCCATCCCATTAGTTCATCCATTGCACATTAGTTTTTCTCATTAAAAATACATGATTAAATTAACTTGTCTCTTCTTTTATATTTCTGGGCCATAGACTAAAGTCCACCTGGTATTGTCCTAAGATCCTAGGCACGTTACAATCAGATACAGTAGAATTTTGCTGTTCAATTTGCATTCTATGATTATACCTGAGGCTTGAGGTAATGGAGGCTTAAGTGATATGGCTAAGGTAACCAGCTGTCATAGCTTCTCTGATTCTTTGCCTACTGCTCTAACCATTAAGTTACTCTTCTATTCAGCCACTGATTCTCTAAAAGGTTGCTGCTTCTAGTCCTCAGAAATTGTATTTCATGTTCAATCCTCAACTTGTAATAATGTAGAAAGTAAATTAATTTACTGATGCATTTATATGCTTGGGTTCAGCAGTTTTTATAGAGGGTGTAATATAGAAAGGCCCCACCTAGTGGTAAGAAGAAAGAAATGCTGCTGAATAAAATTCAGTTGGCTAATTGGTGGATTCCCTTTTTCTTGCCCAGTAAAACATTATGGTTGTTAATTCTGGCCCAACCAAATATTTTATAGTAATTTCCTGTTCTATATCATTGTGGTAGAGTTTATGCTTCCAAAAGACACAAGAAGGGACACCAGTGTGATAGAATGCACAGGATAAAAGCTAAAGGGGAAATTGGAAATCACTGAAATAAGATACTACTTTAATAAGTAGGAGGCCCAAGACTCCAGACTCCAACCCCAACAAAGAACAAAAGGAATGTTAAACAGGAAGGATGTGGCCTGAGAGAGAAGTAGTAACTCTGACCCTGCAAAACTAGAGAGGACAAGACACCTAGGATGAAGACAGCAAAGTCTACAGGGTTAAAAGAGGACGAATTAAAGGAATGGAGGAGCCTAGAAAAGGCAGAGGCATTTATTTTACTGTTTCATGAGAAACAGGAAGTAGTTGCTGGCAGCTAGAGCAGGCCAAGGTCAGGCAAAGCAACAACAGCAGAAAGACATGCTGAGAAGGGGGTTGGCTGCCCTGAAAATTTTTATAGGGCCAGGGCCTGTATGCCAATGCCCCCCTCCACATTTTGATATCTATGGTCTCTCAGATGTACTGTTATTGCTCACCCTAGTATTTGCACCATTCTGAAGAGAGCTTCTTCTAGAGTTCATATGATGTAACATACTTGAAAGTTCTTTTCAACAAGCTTGGGGCACCCAAAATGATAGGAAATATTTCTATATCTTTCAGTCATATTTTCTTGTTCTTGTTCAGGACTACATTTGTTTTGCACTTCAAGGACTTGTTATTGAACTTTGAACAAACCATTAATAAAGCATATGTAACTGTAGGTTGCTCTTGACAACTCCTGTGCTTCTTCTTTCGTTCTGTTTTACTCCGAGGCTTGGTATCTTCTTTTCTGTCGTCGTTTTTTTAACCCTATGTATATAGCACAAAAACCATCACACATATGGTAATTGATTTAGTGTAGTTTAATTAATTTTTTACAGTCTAATTTTGTTTGAATGTCAGGTCAGGCTAGTATTTTTGTTAGCAACAATGTAATGACCTTGCAAAATGTATGAGCAATTGCTCATGTGCTCCACTTAGAGGAAACATAGGTGACCAGTTGGCTTCATGTCAGCAAGGATCGGCTAAACCAGTCCTGGTTTTACCTAATTGCATCTTTAGATGTGTAGTCCTAGCACAAATGCAAGCATGCTGTCACTTTTGTAGCACATTGCTCAGGAATGGTCACGGAACTGCTGATTCCACATTGTGGCACGGGAGGTGAGGCAAGTGGACTGCATCAGTTCACTGATCCATAGGGTTTTTCAAAGAGGTCAATGCAGATGACTCTATGCACTATCACCTCAGTAACAACCATACAAAAATAGACAAATAAACCCCCCTCCCTTTTTACTAAACCACGATAGCAGTTTTTAGCGCAGGGAGCTGCGCTGAATGCCCAGCACTGCTCTCGACACTCATAGGCTCCCTGCGCTAAAAACCTCTATTGCGGTTTAGTAAAAGGGGACCTTAGTGTAAAATATAGACAGCAGATATAAATTCAGACACATTTTGATCACTAAATTTAAAATAAAATAATTTTCCCTACCTTGTCTGGTGATTTCATGAGTCTCTGGTTGCACTTTCTTCTTCTGACTGTGCATACAATCTTTCTTCCCTTCTTTTAGCCTGTATGCTTCCTCTCCTCCAGACCTCATTCCTTCCCCCAACTTTTCCTTCCTCTTCCCTGCCCTTTCTTTCTCTCTGCCTCCCTTTCATTTTTTTCTGTTTCTCTTCTTTCCTTCTGTCTCCCTGCCTGCCCTTTTTCTTTCTTTCTCCCTGCCCTCCCCCAAGCCACTGCCACTGCCATTACCATCGGGGACCTGGACCCAAACGCCACCAATAACAGGCCCCAAGCTCTCCCTGCTTCGGCCAACCAGCATTCCTCTCCCCGACGTCAATTCTGCCATCGGGAAGAGGAAGGCTGATCAGCCCAAGATTGTGATCAACCTATTGGGGGAAATGCTGCCGGGTCCTGCCTTCGCGGAAACAGAAAGTAGGCAGGACCCGGCAGGAAGAAGAACAAATGCTTCACTAACCTGTCTCCCGCATTAGCCCGTAGCGAACGCTTGCTTCAGGGCTCTCAACATGTGCTTGCCGGCTTCCCTTCTCCCCCCCCCCCCGGACATAACTTCCGGTTTCGGAGGGAAGAGAAGAGAAGCTGGCACGCACACGTTAGAGCCCGGAGCATAAGTTCGCTACGGGCTGAAATCTCCAAGCCGGTTTTTTGGGTTTTTTTTAATGTTCAGCAGCGGCAGATGACAGCTGGGCGGACCGCCCAGCTAAAAGGCCCTAGGGAGAACACTGGAGAGGAAGGCTGATCGGCCCGTAGATCAGGACGGCAACACGAGTCTATCACAGAGCCCAGGATGGGCTCCGCGATCAACTCGCGTTGCCTTCCTGAGCTACTGGTCGATCGCGATCGACGCGTTGGGCACCCCTGCTGTATTTGGAAGAGGAGATGGATCCTGCTTGAAAAAAGAGAGGAGTAAAGAGGATCCCCTTCTTGGTAAAGTACAGAATGGCTCATGCTAGTCCACCTCCCCCCCCCCCCCACACACACACATATTATCTGTCTCCTCCCACCTACCACTGTTACAAACATTATATCTCTCTCTCCAGCCATCTCATCTTTAGTATTTGACCCTACTCACATGTCATTTGAAGAGTCTACAGGGTCTTAGGCCACTATGAGTCATCACCATGGACTTACATGGGTTTTCTAGAATAGAATATTCCTTTCTCACTTTTTCTGGTGTTCTGCTTTTAAGCACAAGGGGGGACAGAAAAGGTTAGAACAGCATAGATCTGATTAACAGCGGCCTCCTTGGGTCATTGAATTAGAAAAATATAGGAGTAGAAGAGAGGGCAGAAGGTCATTGAATCTATCTTCAGCCCTCTGGCAGGATTCACTGTACTTAAATTGTCCCAGATGGATATTTTTAATCTGCTTTTGGATAGCATGCAACAGCTTTTTAACAATTAGATTTCATTAATTCCATTTTAAACTTCAAAGGAGAAACGCTTAGCTGAACAATACTTAAATATCTATGGAACTGAAAACACTAAGGAAAGAAAGCAAAGCTAAAACAGCAAAACAATAAAATACTTCTTATGCCCCTAATTTCTACAGAGCTTTATTTTCCACATTTGGGATTTAAGAACGTTTCAAGCAGAAAGTTAGTATTTATTTAAAAATATTTGTTATCTGCCTAAAACCTAGGTGGCTTACAATAAAACATTCACAGCTCAAACAGACATTTGCAAAATTAAAAAAAACTATCATTTACATAAATAAATATAACAGAACATTATAACTTTACAAACTTTTGGATGAACAAACTCAGCCTTGGCAATTTCAGAAAGATTACATCAATGATTCCCAAACTGGGGTTCTCAAACTCTCTTCAGGGGTTCTTCAAGAAATTAGATCATGGAATCTGTATGAACGTACAAGGTCTGATAATTGAATTCACGAACTTGCCTCCATGCGCTTACGTTGGCAGCAATGTACAAACAACTCAATAAGGTTTCATAACCTTGGTATATCAGTGTCTCACAGCGGTGTTCATGTCAATGTGTAGCAGTGTCTTGCTGAATAGCATTCATTATTTTTGTTACGTGTTTTTATGTGCCCTCGCAAGAATATTGGAACTTGAATTAGAACAAACCATTACATATCTTTCTAAACTTGGCAAGAGTGGAAGTTAAATCAGGGACATGATAGTCCAAGTTTATGAGGATAATGCCATGAAGAAAACAGAAGTGTACAAATGGATTAAACGTTTTTCTGAGGGGAGAGAAAGCATCACTGATGAAGAAAGGTCAGGGCAGCCAGTAATGCGCAGAACTGACAAAAACATTGCCAAAATTTGGTGAATTGTATGTCAAAATTGTTGATCGACTGTAAAAAGCATAGCAGACAAAGTAAACATCGATACAGAAACAGGAAAATCTTAACTGAAAAACTTGCCATGAGAAACATGTGTGCAAAAATGGTCCCAAAGGAGCTCACTGATGAACAAAAACAAAGGAGAATCAACGTTTGCCAAGACCTTTTGGAAAGGCAAGACGATGTTATCACTGGTGATGAAACATGGGTGTACCAATACGACTGAAACAAAGCATCAAAGTGCACAATGGAAGTCAGCCAATTCTCCACAACCAAAAAAGTTCTGCCAGTCCAAATCAAGAGTCAAAACGATGTTGATAACCTTTATTGAAATATCAGAGGGATTGTTCATTATGAATTTGTAACAACTGGACAGTTAACCAAGTTTACTATTTGGAAGAGCTGAAAAGGCTGTGTGAAAATGTTAGCCGAAAACGACCTGAACTTTTCACCAACTCATGGCTCTTGCATCATGACAATGCACCAGTTCACATGGCACTGTCTGCGAGGGAGCTTTTAGCCAGAAAACAAATAACTGTATTGGAACACCCTCCCTACTCACCTGATCTGGCCCCCAATGACATTTTCTTTACCCAAAGATAAAGGAAATATTGAAAGGAAAACATTTTGATGACATTCAGGACATCAAGGGTAATACGACGACAGTTCTGATGGCCATTCCAGAAAAAGAGTTCCAAAATTGCTTTGAAGGGGGGACTAGGTGCTGCTGTCAGTGCATAGCTTCCCAAGGGGAGTACTTCGAAGGTGATCATCGTGATATTCAGTAATGAGGTATGTAGCACTTTTTCTAGGATGAATTTGCGAACTTAATTGTCAGACCTCGCATATACGTTTACATAAATTGAAGGTCCTCTGCGTATGAAAAACCTATTTTAGGGGTTTCGCTATAACAAAGAGTTTGGGAGACACTGGATTACATAAACACCTGTTTATTGTTTATTCTATTTTAAATACGGTTTGGAGAAACTCCTGATTATATGCCACATCTCGTTAAATTTTCTAATAATCTGTCTTTGAACCTAAGAAACAATGATAATTTTTGGTATCCAGTCATTAGGAACATTAGATACAATAGAACTTTTAACTCCACATGGTCATATCAAGCAGCAAAACTGTGGAAAGCATTACCAACTAATATTAACCAGCAATCTAATTTTAAATGTTTCATAAAAGACCTAAAGACCTATCTATTTCATGAATTTGTTACTAATAATTCCTAAATATTGTAACACTAGTTTTTAATTTGTATCGCCGTAATTACTTATGCAAACCACTGCGAATTTCATGGAGGTATTGGCGGTATACAAATAAAAATTGCATTGTATTGTAATAGAATACATTTCAGAATCTCCCAAGGACTAATATCAGAGTACTACAAAGAAAAAAAGGAACAGGCAGACATGAAAAAAATCCTTAGTACAGCCTCAATTCAAAATCAGCTGCTTCTTAATGATGAATTAAGCTTTTCATTGACTTAGCAGAATGCTGAATATGTAGAATGTACACCTCTGTAGCTAAGGAACAGTGCCAGTGCACCCCCAAAGGCCAGAGGTGCAAGCTTTTATGGAAAGTGAAATAGGAGGTGGATACTTGAAGAGCTGCCTGCACGCATCTAGAGAATGACGCAGGGAAAAATATTTGTCCCTGTCCCCATGAACTCTGTCTGATCCCATCCGCACAAGCCTTGAATAGTTATGATTTTGTATTGAAATCATTTTATTAAAGTATAAAAAGAAACAATTTCTTGTACAACTGTCATTTTATAAATCACAAATACAAAAAAGGGATCAACGAAACCCATCTCCCCTCACAATATTCCTTCCACTATCAGGATAACTGAATGCTACTTAGAAAATTCATCCTAACAGAATACCTTGTTCACACACACAGAACACAAATGTCAAATACATAATAGCTGACCAAAAATGATAAACATAAATTAAACCAAAATCCCAAGAAGCCACACATTCCATGTGGTACAACACCAAAGAAATAGATCCATTTCCTCCTATACTGGTCAAAATATAAAGATCACACTTGCTAGGGATGGTTTTAGGCCGAGGATTGCAATTAGGGCTACTGCCCCCTGGCTAGAGAAAGCCTTAAGCCTCCTGGAAGTTGGAGATGGCATGAGCTAGTAGTGGGTTTTGGGGTCACCTCTCAAATATCTGCCCTGGACCCTACCCATGTTTAACACCAGCACTGGCAAGATAAACCATTTCATTTCTCATATATTCTTATTTTTTAAAAATCTGTTTATTGTGGAACAGAACAGTGTACAGCTAACAAGACACAAACAGCTACAAATTGCCATACAATAGAACAAATGTGCAGCAAGAGCAAGGACATACACACAGTTAAAAGCTAAGGAGTAGTGAATGAAAATGCATAGAGGCCAATAGTTCAAGATCTTGGAAATTTAACACAGCACACTGCTAGCACTCTGTCTCCAATTTTGTACACATACCCCCCTTCCCCAACCCCTCCATCCCCCTCCCAGGACCTAACTTCACTGTTGAAAAGTAGACCAACATGCTAGATATGCCTGATGCTATAGATTCCCAGAAAGAGCCCAGTGCATCCTTTCCCAAGATGCCATCTGTGCCATAAGATTCCTACAACATATGACCATGGGTCGAGCAGGTCCCACCCAATGCTGAAGTATGGACTTATTTACCAGCCCAAATGCCAAATGTTCCACTACAACCAGCTCCAACAGGGAGCCCTCCATTCCCAAGAGCACACCATTATAAGACCACTCCACATTATAATACCCTCCACATCACTAAATACCTGCTTCCATAAGATGCCCAAGAACGGACATTCCAAAAAATGATGTACCAAAGTTCCATGATGGACCTTGCAATGAAGACAACTATCATCCTTTCACAATCACAACTGCTTCCCTCTATATTTGGTTATACAGGCTTTATGGAGTATTTTTAAAAGCTCACGCATTCCCACATTGGGAGTCACTGTATCAGCAAAGAGAAAACTCTGGGACAGGTCCTCCACAGTTACTTTCTCAACCAGATTTTCTGCCCAATCAATCTCCATCTGCTTCAAACAGTCATTAGATTTAAAATCCTTTCCAGTCCGATATCAAACCGAGAGCTTGTTGTGAGCCCGAAACAGATGATCCAAAGTAGAGAACTGGGGAAAGATTCCCCCAGAAGTCTGTAAGGAGTGACAATAGCTCCGTATCTGGAGATATATCAACAAACTACTAGGAGACCACCCCCCATGCAAACTGACACTCCCAAAATGGGGCATCCTTCCAGAGTGAATACCGAAAAAAGTTCCCATATAGCTACAATTACGCCCAGGCTCTTAATGGAAAAAAAAAAGACATGCATATCCCCGGCTGGAAATTCAGAGCTGACCACAAATTTCAGAACAGGGGATGGCCCAGTCGACCCCCAAGAGTAATCCTCCAATGCCACGCATTTTGCCCCTTCCCTGCATGACATTAAAGGCGGACACAGGCTTAGCCAGGTCTGTCCAAAACATGGTGGCAGTGAAATTAGTCTTCCCAGTGTGAGCTCATGAACCCAGGGCTTTGACAACAACTCCAGTAATTTGGAACATGAGGATGGTGCTGGACAGACTTATGGTTTGTATCCCGCAATCGACGAGATGGTTTGGATAGGCTGGAGTGAGCAAAGGCAACTCCAGTAGTTGGAACCTAAGGATAGTTCCAGGTGGACCTTACAGTCCCAGAAATATCAAAGAAAAAAAAAAAAAGACAAATTTTCCCCCTCCCCCCTCTTTAACAAAACCGTAGTGTAGTTTTTAGTGCCAGCCACGGCGGTAACAGCTTTGACGCTCATAGAATTCCTATGAGCATCAGAGCTATTACCGCTGCAGCTGACATTAAAAACTGTGCTTTGGTTTTGTAAAAAGGGGGATTAAGAACATAAGAAGTTGCCTCCGCTGGGTCAGACCAGGGGTCGCACCCAGCAGTCCGCTCCCGCAGCAGCTAATCAGGTCCATGACCTGTAAGTGATCCTTTGTTTAAAACCTTACAATCCCCATTATTCTTCTATCTATACTCTTCCATAATCCTATCTCTATCTCTATCTATATTCCTCAATCCCCGTATCCTTCAGAAACTTGTCCAATCCCTCTTTGAATCCCCTTAATGTACTCTGTCCTATCACATCCTCTGGAAGCACATTCCAGGTGTCTACCCCCCTTGTTCTTGTAGTTCCCAATAGGCTGAAGAATCTGTCCCTTTCCACCTTCTCTATGCCCTTCATGATCTTGTAAGTCTCTATCATGTGTATAATTATTGGGTAGACTGGATGGACCATTCAGATCTTTATCTGCGGTCATTTACAATATGAATCAGTTGTTTACACTTTCTGAAAATTCCAGGATTAGGGTCACATAACAAAGCTACTAAACATTAAATTTTAAACAAATCAGAAAAAATATTTCTTCCCTCAAAGTGTAATTAAACTCTGGAATTCATATCCAGAGAATGTGATAAAAAAAGTGTGGATAATTTCCTAAAAGGCAAATCCATAAGCCATTATTAAGATAGACTTGGGAAAATCCACTGCTTATTTCTAGGATAAGCAGTTATGTTCCCTCTAAGCTGAGCACGTGAGCAATTGTTCATACATTCTGAGTGTCGCTCACAGATTTTACATACCGTTAGTTGCTTGCAAAAATACTTGCAAATCTGGAAAATTGTTAGTTTTTAGAACTTGTCGCTCACATGAGAAAAATTTTGCATGCACCTGGTCAGTCCTTAGAGGGAGTATTAATAAGCAGCTTAAAATTTGGGATCTTGCAAGGACCTGGATTAGCCACTGTTAGAAACAGAATATTGGGCTTGACGGACCTTTGCTCTGTCCCAATATGGCAATGCTTATGTTCTTATGTACTACTTATCACTTCTATAGCACTACTAGGAGCTCACAGCGCTATTCAAAAACACATAAGAGACCATCTCTGTTTAATAGGGTTTACAATCTATTCAAGACAGATAAACAGGACAAATAAGGGATTAGAACAGATGGATAAAGGCATTATGAATTAAAAGCAGCCTCAAAAAGATATTATTGGGACATGTGGCTTGTAAGAACTGTAAAGTATGTCAATACAGTCAGGCTTTAAAGGACATGAATGTCCCTTAGTGGATATGGAAAAGGAAATCGATAGTGGCCACGGATTGCAAAACAAGTGGAGTGGTATATGTGATTCAGTGTCACTGTAAGTTACTGTACATCGGACACACGACAAGAAGTATACTGGTACGCATTGGGGAACACATTAGCTGAATTACCACACACGTGCTAGAAGTACAACATTGGCTAGATAACCACCACCCGGTCTCAACCCTGCAATATTCCATCTTAGAAGTACCCACCCACCCTCATGGGGGTAATTTGAAGGAACGTCTATTTGTAAAAGAACAGAGTTGGATATATAAACTTGGCACACTTCATAGTGAGATCGAATGGCGTGCGTTTTTGTAGGCACGTCTTTTTGCATATGGCTAATGTTTCAACATTGGGCTAATGTTTCAAAAAGATATTAGCCTGGATTTGAATTGTAACAGAGACTCAGGAAGCCCATTCCAGGCATATGGTGCAGCAAGATGGAAAAATCAGCCTTGGTATTCTCAGAGCAATCATAACCAATACAAATATGTCATTACAGTTTGTGTAGTCAGAGATGTACAATATTTAAGAGCTCATACAACTCCCCGGAGGTCTCACAGGATTCCAGTCAGCTTCTACTTCCTCCCCCACAGGACTGTCATTTCTCTCCAGGAAGCAACAGGACACCCTGCAGCAATCCTACAGTTAAGTGTTCCAGACAGGAAAAAAATTAATTGTGGGAAACACTGGATTAAAACACACCAGATTAAATCTGATAGTATAACTGTAAAGAGTCACATGATATCTGCTGGAGAATTCTTGTACATTATCACAAGTGATGCCACATATGTGTTGTTGCTTTCTGGCTTACACTGCTATCCTAACTGATGACCCACATACAGCTCATTTTTGAGAGCCCCTTCAGTGGCATCACTGTGCAATGGCTATAGGTCTTCCTCCCTTCCAGAGGTTTTGAACTCTGCATTCAGTGAATAAAAATATTTAAAAAGCAAAGCTAGGAAACATCAAGGCCAGACTTCTTTTATGGTTATGGTAAGGAATTCTTGAAATGGAGCACCACTGCGAAAGGAAGACATACATGTATTAAACAAACCAATTGTGGAGCATTAGTTATCAGAGTTTGCCTTATTTCTCAGGGGGTCCATTCTCTAATGTTCTACAATGCAGAATAGAATAGCCCTCATTAACACATGTCACAACTCAGCAAATAGACCCCAAAGAATAGAGTGGGAGTGACATGGCTGCATGGCAGTCATAAATTACCTTCTTGAAAGTTTGAGCAGGGAGCTGTATAAGCATTGAGCAGCAGTCAGTTTGGGAATGCTGCTAAGATGAATTGAAAAGGCATGTATTTCAGTGAATGTGTTTTTGAGGAAAAGATGGAATTTCTCATCCTGTGCTCTTCAAATACATTTTTGCAGGCTGTAACATTTTATACCTAGGGACCAATGGGTTTCAAGCTGGTTGTCACGGCCCCTGTGGTAAATGCAAACACTGTGCCATCATGCTGTCTGTGACAAAGTTTGTCAATCCGGTTGACCACAAAGAGTATCATCTGAAGTCTATTGCCACCTGTGACTCAAACTTTGTTGTTTATTGCATCATCTGTCTGTGCCAACTGACTTATGAGGGCCAGACGTCATGTTCTTTGCGCTTACGACTTAACGAACACAGGAACGCATTGGAAAGGGGATTCATGAATACTCCTTTGGTACAGCACTGTAGTCAGTTTCATCATGATTTCTATCAGCTGCGCTGTTTGGTTCTTGACCATATTCCTGTTAATGTGAGAGGTGGTGACAGACAATTGAGATTACAACAAAGAGAGCAATATTGGATTTTTACATTACACACTGTTAACCCGCATGGCTTGATTGGTTCTATTTTTATTATGCATCATGTTTTGCAGTTCTCTGTCGCTTAATACCTTTTGAATGTTGCCGTTTTGTTTCCCTATATTTTCAGCTTTCATTTTAAATTTCCTCGTTGCCCTGATTGGTTCGTGCCTTGCGGGGCGGACCTTTCTGAAGCTGGTGGCTATGATTGGCTCCCCCGTTATATATCATGCCAGTGCATTCACAGCGGTGTTGTGCTTGTAAACAGAGGAAGAAAACTTTGAACTGTGAGTACGAAAGCCATTGAGCTTATGGTTGCTGGGTTTTTTTTATTGCATGTTCCTCATGGGAGTGTTTTTATATTTTAAGACAACTTATTTACTAAACATTTAGCTGATTTCTGAGGCCCTGAAGCAGTGGCGGTTGCCATGAAACGATTGTTAGTTCTGGTCTTGTGTTCATGTCATTTTTAGTGATTATTTAGAAACCTAGTTTCTTATTACCATTGTTTTTTTTTTTTTTTCACTAAATGTCATTGTTTTTTCACCTTACAGTCTTCTATTAGCAAAAGTTTTTCTGCCTGTGATGGGTGGTAGAGTGCGGGATCACCTCTCCAGTTATCTCTCAGCTGTTTTGGTGTATTTTCAACAGAGTTTTTTATTTTTTTTTTGGTTGATATTTTTCCTCCGTTCCCTACTTTTTTGGATTTTGTTTACATTTTATACACAGACACATGATTTTACATTGTAACATAGTAGAAGATAGCAAATAAAAACCTTTATGGTCCCATCCAGTCTGCCTATGAGGGAATGAGTAGCATAGTGGCATGTATCCCTAGAAACATTCCCTCACTGATATGGCAGTTAAGCTACCTTCCAGTAGGTGACAGATGTTAGGATGTCTACCATAAGGGTAGGGCTTAACAGTTAGCAGGAAGTAAAAGCCCTCTGGCAGGACAGAACAGAGAGGCCCTGGTAGGGTTACCAAGTCTTCTGAAAAAGGAGAATGGATTGAGACACCAGGGTATTACTTCCAAGTGTCCCTCTCTCTCTCCTTCCAACCTCCTCTCCTGCTGTTTGTCTCTCCTCTCCCATTCAGCACTACCCTACTCCATGCTCTTTTCTCCAGAACTCTCTCCTTTCCATAATGCTTCTCCAGTCCCCCACCTCCATGCTGTTACTCCAGCCTCCTTCCCTCCCTTCCCTTCTCTGACCTCTGATGCTGCTTCCCCTCACAACCTATATAGCTCCCAACTCCCCCATCTACTTCCTCTCTGGGCCTGGCCGCTTTAATTTCATCTTTGGGCAGCTAGCAGCAGCAACGAGGTACGCCTACTGCTGCTGGCCTACCCTGCAAGCTGCCTCTCTGTGGCAACTTCCTGTTCCTGTGTAGGTGGGACCTGCAGAGAGGCAGCTTCCGTGGCAGGCAAGCAACAGCAGTTTTACCTTGTTGCTGCTGCTGGCTGCCCGAAGATGAAATTACAGTGGCCGGTCTCAAGGAGGAGGTAGGAGGAGGAGTTGGGAGAGCCAGATAAAACCCATACAGACTCCCCCATTTTTAAAAAAATGTTTGGGCACCCAGACAGTCCTCTAAAAAGAGGCCTTGAAAATCTGTCTTTATACCTAGCAAAAAAGCTAGCATCAGTTAGAAGTTGGGTGGCTGAAAATTGTCTGAAATTCAATCCTGAAAAACCAGAGGTAGCATACATACAGTAGATGGACTAGGGGTAGAAGGATTAAATCTAATCACTTTACCAGATAGTATGTCAGTGTGATATGAAAAGAAATGTTCAGTGTGGAAGTGCTTTTGATGATGTCGGTGATGAAAACTTGCTTTGGGCACCTGAGCCTTATTAAACAACCAATGCCTCAATTAGACAGAAGTGATTTTATTAAGGTAGTTCATGCCCTGATGTCTTCTAGATTAGATTACTGTAATGCCTTATTGATAGGGTTTCCTACAATAGCCACACATTGTCTGCAGTTGTTGTAGAACTCAGCTACAGATGTGAGTAGAAAAGAAAGAATGGAAAATGTACTGTATTTACATTGGTGTGATATACAGGCCTTTTTCACAGATAGAAGACATTCAAAATATAGCTGTAAAATGTGAAGTACTACTAATAGGAGATTTTAATATGCCAGATGTTGATTGGGATATCCCTATTGCGGGATCTCCTAGAAGTAAGGAGATCCTTGATTCTCTACAAGGAGAAATGTTCCAGCAGTTGGTAATGGTACCCAAGCAGGAATGGCTAATACTGAATTTACTTTTTAAAAATGGGGAAAGTAATTCTGGTGATCTGGATGATCATTTGGCATCCAGTGATCATTGCATGGTGTTTTATATTAAGATGTGTGGAGAGGGTTCATTCAAAATAAGGTTCTAAACTTATAAAAATAACTGTTCAGATGGGGGAATTATGTCAAGGAATTGTCTAGAAGGGAACATCTGGAAGAAGTAGGAAATCAGTGGGCAAAACTGAAAGGAGCTATTGTAAGGGCAACAAACCAGTTTTTAAGAAAAGTAAGTTAAAGTAAGAGGAAACAAAGACTGCTTTAGTTCTCAAAAGTAGTAGCTGAGAAGGTAAGGAAAAAGATTAGCTTTCGTAAATTACAAAAGATCACAGAAAGAAGAAAACAGGGAGCAGGACTGCAGAAAAAAAAAGCAAATAGGGTTGGAGGTGTGGTAGACTCTGATGATTTTCAGATGATTGTGTTTTAGAGAAGCTCACTAAACTAAAAGATGGATAAAAGTAAAGGGGCCGGATGTTGTATATCCGAAGATACTGAAGGAACTTAGGGAAGTTCTGGTGAATATGCTGGCAGACCTTTTCAATGCTTCTCTAGATTTAAGAATAGTACCGGATGATTGGAGAAGGGCGGATGTGGTCCCTCTCCACAAAAGCAGATGTGAGGAAGAAATAGGGAACTACAGGCTGGTAAGTCTGACTTCTGTGATAAGTAAATTAATAGAAACACTTTTAAAACAAAGAATAGTGACGTTTCTGGAATCCAGTGGATTACAGCAGTGTTTCTCAACTTGGCTCTGGAGTACCCTCTTGCTAGTCAGGTTTTCAGGATATCCACAATGAATATGCATAAACTCCATTAGAATCAAATTTCTTTCATGCATATTCATTATGGATATCCTGAAAACCTGATTGGCAAAGGGGGTACTCCAGGACCGAGTTAAGAAACACTGGATTACAGGACCTGAGGCAACATGGATTCACTAGAAGCAGACCTTGTCTGATAAATCTGATCAATTTCCTTGAGCAGGTGATCAGAGAATTGGATAGAGGAAGAGCGCTAGATGTGGTGTATTTAGATTTTAGCAAAGCTTTTGATAGTCCACACAGGTGTCTAATAAATAATATGAATGCCCTCGGTATGGGTCCCAAAGTGACAAACTGGGTCAGGAACTAGTTGAGTGGAAGGCGACAGAGGGTAGTGGTCAATGGAGATTGCTCTGAGGAAAGGGATGTTACAGTGGTGTACCTCAAGGTTTGGTTCGTGGGCCTAATCTTTTTTAACATTTTTATAAGTGATATTGCTGAAGGGCTATCAGGTAAGATTTGCCTCTTTGTGGATGATACCAAAATCTGCAACAAAGTATATACTTCTGATGGTATGGAAAACACGAGGAAGTACCTAGTGAAACTTGAGGAATAGTCTGAAATGTGGTAGCTAAAATTTAAAGCTATGAAATGCAAGGTCATGCATTTGGGCTCCAAAAACTCAAAGGTACGGTATAGTTTAGGGCAGGGGTGCCCACACTTTTTGGGCTTGTGAGCTACTTTTAAAATGACCAAGTCAATGATCTACCAACAATAAAAGTTAAAAAAAAAAACCACAAAGCACATATTCCGGGGGGTTTCCAAAGAGGTCAAGGCAGATGACTCTATGCACTGTCACCTCAGTAACAACCATACAAAAATAGACAAATATACCCCCATCCCTTTTTACTAAACCACGATAGCAGTTTTTAGCGCAGGGAGCTGCGATGAATGCCCAGCGCTGCTCTCGATGCTCATAGGCTCTCTGCGCTAAAAACCGCTATTGCGGTTTAGTAAAAGGGGGTCATAGTGCAAAATATAGACAGCAGATATAAATTCAGACAAATTTTGATCACTAAATTTAAAATAAAATCATTTTTCCTACTTTTGTTGTCTGGTGATTTCATGAGTCTCTGGGTTGCACTTTCTTCTTCTGACTGTGCATCCAATCTTTCTTTCCTTCTTTCAGCCTGTATGCTTCCTCTCCTCCAGACCTCATTTCCTCCCCCCAACTTTTTCTTCCTCTCTCTCTGCCCTTTCTTTATCCCTGACTCTCTTTCTTTTTTTCTCTCTTCATGCCCCCTTTCTTTTTTTCTGTTTCCCTTCTTTCCTTCTGTCTCTCTGCCTGCCCCCTTTCTTTCTTTCTCCCTGCCCTCCCCCAAGCCGCCGCCGCCATCAGGTAACAGGCCCCAAAGCTGCCGCCACCCCAAGCTCTCCCTGCTTCCCTGTGTCGGGCTGACAAACCTTCCTCTTCCCGACATCAATTCTGCCATCAGTGAGGAAGTTCCGGCCCAGCCAGGCAGCGATTGACTGGCCCGAACTTCCTCTCCAATGGCAGAATTGATGTCGGGGAGAGGAAGGCTGATCGGCCCGGTAGATCGCCAAGGCAAATTGAGTCTATCACGAAATTGACTCACTTTGCCTTGGCGATCGACCTATTGGGCACCCCTGGTTTAGGGGATGAAGAACTTATGTCCACGACAGAAGAACGGGACTTGGGTTTGATAATATGTGATGATCTTAAGGTGGCCAAACATGTTGAAAAAATGACTGCAAAAACTAGAATGATGCATGGGTGCATAAGGAGAGGTATGGCCAGTAGGAAAAAGGAGGTATTGATTCCCCTGTATAAGACTGAGATCTAATTTAGAATATTGTGTACAATTCTGGAGACTGCACTTTCAAAAAGATATAAACAAGATGGAGTTGGTCCAGAGGAAAGCAACTAAATAGGTTGGCAGTCTACATCATAAGGAGTACAGGCAGGGCAGGTTTAATCAATAGGCCAAGTAGGCACGTGCCTAGGGCCTGAAATGATCAGGGGGGCCCGAAGAAGGAGGGCATCAACATTGTTTTTTCCAAACGGCGATGGGCCCCTCCAGCATCGATCGGCAATGCGGGCCCCCCCCCCGATCGGCAACACGCCCCCCCCCCACTGATCGACGGAAAGTAAGACAAGCAAGCAATGCGGGTAAGAAAGGCAACGGGAACTGTAATTGTGCAAGCGGTGCTGCTTGCCCAAAGCTTCCTTCTGAAGCAGCTTCCTGTTTCCGCCTGGGCACATGGTGGGGTGGGGTGGGGCAGGGGGCCCAGTGTACTTGTGTGCCTAGGGGCCCTCGACAAATTAATCCTGCCCTGAGTACAGGGACAGACTTAAAGATCTCAATATGTATACTTTGGAGGAAAGGCAGGAGAGGGGAGATATGATAAGAGACGTTTAAATACCTGCGTGGCATAAATATGCATGAGTTGAGTCTCTTTCAATTGAAAGGAAACTCCAGAGTGAGAGGGCATAGCATGAATTTAAGAGGTGATATGCTCAGGAGCAGGGCCGCCATCAGGGCAGTACTACCAGTCCTGCATTCAGGGGCCTGGAGCTGACAGGGGGCCTGGGCTCCCCTAGGGTCCTAGGCCACAGCTCTTCAACCGCCGGTCCACAGGAAATTTTTACCGGTCCGCACAGGGCCGGCAAGATTGACTCCCTTCAATTTCCTGCCGGTCCGCGCAGGGCCAACAAGATCAACAGCTGAAGTCTGCGCTGGGCCAGAGAGATCTTGGGGAGCCTCCGACAGTGACTTTCTCCCCTCTCTGCAGCTCTCCTTTACTTCCCAGCACAGCGATTCACGAAGGCAGCCTCAGGGCTTTTGCTGAGTCGTGGCTGCCTCTGATGATGCAACTTCCTCTTTCCTCAGAGGCGGCGCGACCCAACAAAGGACCCGAGACTGCCTTCCTGAATCGCTGCGCTGGGAAGTAAGGAGAGCTGCTGGGAGGGGAGAAAGCCACTATTGGAGTCTGGGAAGCTGCTGGGCAAAGGGAAACAGGGACAGCTGCTACTGGAGAGGGAGAAGGAAAGATGCTGCTGGGAGGGGAGGAGGGAAAGGAATCTGGGAAGCTGCTGGGCAAGGGAAAAAAAGGGACAGCTGCTACTGGACCTGGAGGGAAGGAGAAGAAGATATGCTGCTGGGAGGGAAGGAGGGAAAGGAGTCTGGGAAGCTGCTGGGCAAGGGAAAAAAAGGGACAGCTGCTACTGGACCTGGAGGGAAGGAGAAGGAGAGATGCTGCTGGGAGGGGAGGAGGGAAAAGAGTCTGGGAAGCTGCTGGGCAAGGGAAAAAAAGGGACAGCTGCTACTGGACCTGGAGGGAAGCTTGTGGGCAATGGGAAAAAAAGGGACAGCTGCTACTGGAGAGGGAGAAGGAGAGATGCTGCTGGGAGGGGAGGAAGGGAAGAGAGTTACTGCTGGACAGGAGGAGGAGGGAAGGGAGAATGAAAAAAGGAAGGAAACAGCTGGCAGAGAGATTAGAGGAGGGGAAGGGGAGACACAGGCATGAGAAAGTAGAGAGATTGATGATAGGAAGGGGTCAGCAGAAAAATAAGCAGAGAGGGACAACGATGATAGATCTGGTGTAGGAGAGATAAAAATGAGAGCAGTGAAGCTGGAATGAATCATGTAAAAAGGAGAGAGGGGGCACAAGCTGGATGGAAAGGGGAGAGGGGCATAGAAAGAAGACAGATACCATATGGAAGGGGGAGAGGACAGACAGTGAATGGAAGGGGCAGATGCTGGATTGAAGAGACAGAGAGGGCAGGCGCTGGAAGGAAGAGAGTGAAAAGAAGATTGAAAGCAGAAACCAGAGACGAGAAAAGGTAGAAAAAAATAATTTTATTTCTATTTTGTGATTAGAATATATCAGATTTGAAATATATATCCTGCTAGAGCTGGTATTAGACATAACTGGGGACTGCAAAACCCAGGCAGTGCTTCTTTAGCTTCCAGCTGGCTTAGGGCGCTCTCTAACCAGGGGGCAGTTGCCCTAGTTGCACTCCCCTAAAACTATTCCTGTCATGTGTGACTGCAGTATTCTGTTAGCATGATATTTCTGTGTAGCATTCTATAATAATTTGACTTGTTCAGTTTTCTTGATAGTAGAGGGGATATATGTGAAGGGGAGGGGGACAGGGTTTTGTTGATCCTTGCTCTGAATTATTTGTATTTATAAAATGACAATTGTACAGAATATTGTTTCTTTTTATACTTTAATAAAATACATTCAATATAAAATCATAACTGAGGCTTGTGTGGATGGGATCAGATGATTTGTGGGGACCGAGCTCGCAGAGATGGGGCGGAAATGGGGTTTTTAAATTTTAGTCCTAGTAATTTGCCGGTCCACAAAATAATTCTTTTTTTTCTGCCGGTCCACGGGTGTAAAAAGGTTGAAGAACACTGTCCTAGGCCACCATAGCACAAATTCCTGTATTATGCTTCTGCTGTGCACAACAATAAACAATAAACTCTGCTGTCATACTTTTTTTTGTCCCCTGCCAATTTCCTGATGGCACCCCCCCGGACAAAAGTGGATCCGTCTACCTGGCCCACGGCCGCAGCCGGCGATATACTAGGTACGTGCCTCTCGTCTCCTGACTCCTTCACCAAGGCCCACCTTGTCTCCACTCCGATTGGCATGGGCTTAGGGTGCCTAGCCAATCAGGAGACACATCACTTGCCTGCCACTGAATCTGCGAGAGCGGGTCGGCCGGATGACGTCACCACGTCTCTAGGAGGACAGGACGAGAGGAGCAGCATGAGGAGCTGCAGAACTAGTAAGGCAGTGATCAATTTAAACATGCACCTTTTTTCCTCCATCCCATAACACACACAGCCTGGTTGTGACGATTATCAGATTGATTCATGAATATATAATGATGTTATGAGTGTGCACCTCTTCCTTCCCATTCTCCTTAGCATGTCACATACAGCATGTTACATTACACAAAGTCTGTGTAATGTAACATGCTGTATGTGACATGATAAGGAGAATGGGAAGGAAGAGGTGCACACTCATAACATCATTATATATTCATCCATAGCTGCATGTTAATGATGTGCTCATATGCACTTATTTATCATCATAACATATACATCATCATTAACATGCAGCTGTGGATGTTCAGATATGCGCTCAGATGTGTAGTTTTTTCTGATATATTTATTAAGCTTACAGTATTTATAAAAACACATTTAATACTTGTTACAAAAAAATATTGTGCAATTGTGATCTACTTCTGGCCTACAAAGGTCAAAAGAAATCCTTAACTGAGATTTTACATTCAAAAGTGAATTATAGCTACTAGCACTATTATTTATTAGTTATTTATTATGCAGATGTTTGTTAGTTTGTTATTAGTTTAGTATTAGACATATGTTAGTTTAGAATAGATAGGTATAGATTAGTTTAATTTAGGTAAGGTTAGGGCCCTGCTGAAAGAGTCTACCTTGACATGGTTGCAGGCTTACAAATCTTTTGGTCAAAGAGTGTGGCGACAGAGAAAAGTATGTATGTATTCAGCCCATGGAAGAAGGAGGGGTCGGGGGGGGGGGAGGGGTGCGTGGGGGGCCCAATAGGATTGCTCAGTAAGGGGCCCAGAAATTTCTGATGGCGGCCCTGCTCAGGAGTAATCTAAGGAAATACATTTTTACAGAAAGGGTGATAGATGCGTGGAATAGTCTTCCTGTACAGGTGTTGGAGACAGATTATCTGAATTCAAGAAAGTGTTGGACAGGCATGTGGGATCTCTTAGGGAGAGGAGGAGATAGTGGATGCTGCAGATGGGCAGACTGGATGGGCCATTTGGCCTTTATCTGTCGTCATGTTTCTATGCCCACTATGCAACTTACACCCACTGTTACAGAATAGTGCTGAGCTGTTTTGCTGCCATTTTCACTCATAAGTGAACACTTACCCTGGAATGTACAGGCACTAGCGTAGTAGGTGGGAGGTGGGGGTGGGGCAGTACACCCCAGGTGAAGTCTTTGTAAAGGGCGCAAACACCCATCTTCCTCTCTGCCCCTCCTTCCCAGTCCCCCCTGCTGCAAGCGTATGCCCCTTCTCTTCCCTCGTACCTCTTGAATTTTTCCTTTGTGAGCAGCATTACGAACTTGCTGCCCATGTCAGTGTCTCTTCTCCCGCGCATAGGAAGTGATGTCAGAGGGATAGCTGATACAACGCGGGCAGCAAGTTCATACTGTTGCTCTCGCCTGGAAAATTAAAAAGGTATGGGAAAGGGAAGGGGGCACGCATGTGGCAGGGGGTGTCAGGAAGGAGCAGGGGGTGGAGAAGAGGATGGGGAGGAGCACTGTTTACACTCGCTACGCCACTGTGTGCAGGAACTCTGTACATTCACACACTGAAGTGGTGCTTAAATGTGTGCACCCGATTAAAAAATTACCTTCAGTATGTAAAATTTCTGGTGCTTATATGTATTTGGAAGTTGCAAAATGTCAGTGATGGCTGCTCTTTTGAAATCGCTGCTCCCTGTACATGTGCTGGCAAATGTAAGTGCATTTGATAGCATTCTTATACAAATTTTTAAAAAGCTCTACATTTAATAGTGCCTTTTGTAAATATTCAGCAATGTGAACATCACTATCTAGACTTCCCATTTCCCTCATGGAACCCTGCGCAAAAATGAAGCTTTTAAGGTCCTTGTTTGTTTATTCATTTATAGCCCACCTTTATCCAATGCATGGAACAATCCAATAGGCATAATTAAAACATATCATCCTCAACAATAAAGACAAGAAAAGTCATAGCATCAGTTTAAGCAACAAATAAGATCACAGCAAGTCATAGGCCTGCCCAAGTAAATAGTGCCTCAGCATTATTAATAATAATAATAACTTTATTTTTGTATACCGCAATACCACAAAACAATTCAGAGCAGTTTACAGGAGATGAGAACTGTACATATGCAATGAAGGTACAGAGAATTAGTTATCAAGTGTATGGTATAAACCAGTGGCAATTACAAAATGAACCAATAACTGTTGCAAGGGGGGTGCAGAAAGGGGAAAGGAAAAATAACCGGGGAAGAGGGGGAGGAAGGGTAGGGAGGGAGACGAGGTTGAGATTAGTAGTTTGGTTGGGAGGGCAGGAGTTAGAGGAATTTATCAAAGAGGTATGATTTGAGAGATTTCCTGAAGGATAGATAAGTTGGGGCAAGAGAGATGAGGGTGGTCAAGCAGTCATTCCATTTGCCAGCTTGGAAAGAGAGGGTTTTGTCGAAGAATCTTTTGTAGATGCGTCCTTTTGGAGAGGGGTAGGCAAACAGGTGGGCATTGCGTGTACGGTTAGAGCCTGGGAAGACGAAGTGGTATGACAGGTATATCGGGGCTGAGCCAGTTAGGGTTTTGAAGAGTTGGTATTCTTTTACTGTCTCAATGCCAAGGGCAGTTTATTCCATTCCCAGGGTCTGGAAATCAAAAGTGTGCCATTTCTTATTTGGCTGCCTTGTAAATGTTGGTAATTAGGCACTTCAAGTGTAGAAGGATACAGCAACCACAAAAGTCTTGAAGGTACATACCATTGCAAATTGTCCCACAAGTAAAAAGATGAATCCCAGTACTGTCCTAGATAGATAAGTTAAAGCAGCTTATACTTAATCCTCTGGGCCACAGACAGTCAACGCAATTTCTTCAGAAAAGGAGTCATACGTTCTGATGAAGACACATCAACAGAGTAGAATTCAGCATCATTTACAATGCTTGTAAACAAGAGGCTGGTGATGATTTTTGTACTATCTAATATTGCTGGTACAGATTATCTTAAGAAAAAGTTCTTGTTTGATCTTCTGAGAAATATTATTTCCCTGTTCTTAAAGTAAAGGAAATATGGTTGCCTGGGACTAGACAAAGGACATTTTTCTTGTGTGACTCTGTTCTTGCAGGATTCTTTTTTGAGTTCCACAGGAAGAAAATGGTCTATGCAGTGTTTAGAAAACTGGTGAATGGTTTTCTTGCCTACTCTGCTTTTTAATGAATTGTAGATATGATTGTAATTGTGTTTTGAATTGTTCAGCGAATCTTTTTGTACAATATGCATTATGGATGAAGGATTTTTCCTTTGAATTTTTGTAACTGCCTTGGGACGGCAGATGTTTGGATGAATGGATAAATAAACCTACATTTGCCTCACTGCAATTTAAGGAGGTAATTTTAGAAGGCTTGTGTGACTTCTATATGTGAAAATAGTGACATTTTTGTGTTTAAATGATCAGTGCATGTAAATATTTTTGAAAGACTTTACCCTTCTCCCCCCGCCCCCTTCCTTTTTACAAAACCATAGCACGGTTTTCAGTGCCGGCAGTGGCAGTAACAGCTCTGATGCTCATAGAAATTTTATGAGTGTCTGAACTGTTACTGCCGCAGTCGGTGCTAAAAAACCGTGCTACGGTTTTGGAAAAAAGGGTGGGGGTAATTGCTGTTATAGGTCCACAGCACACAGTTTTGAGTAGGCTGGAAAAGAATGTGTGTATTTCAGATTTTACAATAGCAAATAACACAATACATTATATTACTATTTATGGATCGCTAATATGCCCCAGAAGTTCAATGCAATTTACAATTTAGAAGAGCCTGGCCATGTCCAGGATTTACATTATTTCATTAGGGTTCATGACCTAGATATCTTGGTTTGTGTTCGTGTAGGCGTTTATTAGGCTATATGGATCGGAGAGAAGACTGGCCATATCTGGTGTTGTAATCTTGACATTATGGATTCTGGTATTGGTGTTACTTTCTTGGTTTGTGGGGTGATGGATATGTAGAGAGCTTGATCATCTATCCAGATGGGAGAGGTGGTTTGTCTTGTTTGGTTTCTGTTTGTTGTAGCCTGTTTGGGGAGGGAGGGGGAGTAAGATATTTTCCAAATAGATCGGTTTTTAGGCCTTTACGAAAGTTATGGTTGGATGGGGTGTTCCTCAATTGTTCTGGTAAAGGACGCCACCATTTTGCTACCAGGTATGGAAAGGACCTTGAGTGAATAATTTTGAATTTGATTCCTCTAGGATTTGAGAATCTTATTCTCGTATGGTTGCTGATCAGGTTGTATTTGTCATTGGGAGGGGGGTATTTTTATTAAATTCAACATGTAGTCTGGAGTGTCACTATGGAAAATTAAAAATCAGTGTACATAGTTTAAAAATACACCTTGCTTCGAAGGTATAAAGGTATCATGGTCCGTGTTTCGGTTAATAATAACCTTCTTCTGTGGTCCTATCCAATTGTTCCACAACGTTTGAATATGCCACAAAGCATACGAGAAACTGTGAACACTTGGGTTCTGGAATACTTTGCTGGGAAATACAGTAAAAGCAGTTGGTGAAACATGTTTCTGAAAATCTGCATCCTTGCTCCTGAGAGAAGCCAAACAACGTCTAGGGGTTCAAGACAAGAGCTCCTGCTCCTGCTTCTAGCATCGCTGAGTTCAAATGGCTCTGGCAACCCCTAGAAGCAGTCTCATGAATTCAGGTTGCTGCTGTTTAAGGCTCCCACAAGCTATATTATTCAATTTACATTTATTATGTATCATCATCTAATATAATAAAACGATAAGCCATGCATGCGCACTTCCTACGCGTGCGTCCGTTTTCCGTGAGCTGTAGCACACATAGGAAGTGCGTGTGCGCGGCTTACAGTCTGGCCTCATGCGAGGCAAGACAAGTGGCATGGGTGCCCTTCCCTGCTCTCCACCTCTGCCGGCCGCTAACACCCCCTGCCCTCTCCCTCGCCTCCCGGCTCCAGCGGCGTAGGCAGCACTTTAAACACGCTGCTTCACGCCCTTCTCTGCCGATTTCCTCTGCCGTGTCTCTGATGACAGGATCTGATCACATTGGAAAACTGGTCCTCAACATGGCAGCTGGGCTTCAACGCTAAGAAGTGTAAGGTCATGCATCTCGGTAGCAGAAATCCATGCAGAACATACACCTTGAATGGAGAAATACTAGCTAGGACTTCAGAAGAATGGGACTTGGGAATGATCATCAGCGCAGACATGAAGGCTGCCAAACAAGTAGAGAAGGCCTCATCCAAGGCAAGACAAATGATGGGATGTATCAATAGAAGCTTCGTCAGCCGCAAACCTGAAGTCATAATGCCACTCTACAGAACCATGGTGAGACCTCATCTGGAATACTGTGTGCAATTCTGGAGGCCACATTACCGGAAAGATGTGCTTCGAGCTGAGTCGGTCCAGCGGATGGCCACTAGGATGGTCGCTGGACTCAAGGGTCTATTATACGAAGAAAGACTGGGCAAGCTGCAGCTCTATACCCTAGAGGAGCGCAGGGAAAGGGGTGACATGATCGAGACATTCAAGTACGTCACAGGTCGTGTAGAGGTGGAAAACGATATATTCTTTCCCAAGGGACCCTCAGTCACAAGGGGGCACCCGCTCAAACTCAGAGGAGGGAAATTTAGTGGTGACATCAGGAAGTATTTCTTCACAGAAAGGGTGATAGATCACTGGAACAAACTTCCGGTGCAGGTGATCAAGGCCACCAGTGTGCTCGACTTTAAGAATAAATGGGACATCCAGTGGGATCCCTACGACGGTCGAGTTAAGGAACTAAGTCATTAGCACTCAGACTTAATAGGGTGGGTAAATGAAGTGGGCAGACTTGATGGGCTGTGGCCCTTTTCTGCCGTCATCTTTCTATGTTTCTATGTTTCTACGCGGCTGGAGTCCCGAGCTTTATCGGCGGTGGGAGGATCAGGAGCAGGCTGGATCGACAACGGCAGTAAAAGAAGGGGGAGGGGCCGAATGGAGCAGGGAAGATAAGGGAAGAAAAGGGAAAGGGGGAGTAGGGGAAAATGCTGCTACTGCTTCTACACAGGAAAGGGGGGGATAGGAGGGAAATGCTGTTGCTGCTGCATAGGGAAGTGGGATGGAAATGCTGCTGCACAGGGAAATGGGGAAAAATGACAGACAGACAGCGGGAGGGAGGGAGACAGAAAGAAAGAAAGAAAGAAAGACACAGGGGCAGGGAGAGGGACAGAAAGACAGACAGAGAAAGGGTGCCAGAGAGAGAGTCAGCGGAAGAGGAAAAGGGGGCTGTTTTGGGGGGAGGGGTGTGCTTGGGGCAAACAGCTTTGCTCTGGGGGGGAAGACAGAAGGGGCCATGGAGGGAGAGGGATAGGGGGCTGCTTTGGGGGGATGGGTGTGCTGGGGGGAGACAGAAGGGGACATGGAGAGATAGGGAAAGGGGACAGACAGCTTTGCTCTGGGGGGAAGACAGAAGAGGGCCATGGAGAGACATTTGGGGGGGAGGTGGGTGCTGGGGGCAGACAGCTTTGCTCGGGGGGGAGGGGGAGACAGAAGGATACAGACAGCGGCCAAGGAGAGAGAGATAAAGAAACACAGACAGACAGACACATCTATTCTAGCACCCGTTAATGTAACGGGCTTAAAGACTAGTTTACAAAATAATAGAGTTGGTATTTAAGGTTACAATCCTAAAGAGAGCAAACTAATAAAATATACGAGGTAAATTAAGAGTTGATGTGCGATGTGATGAAGAATCTCTTGTGAATGAAGTAGCAAGGCCCCTGAGGAAACTAAGGTGAAACGGTTGAATAACCATCGGGCTTAAGTGCTTCTTCATATTTACACTATTTTGAATGCATATCTTTTTCTTAATGTATATCAGACCGATGCTGAATACACCACTCCAGGAATGGGCATGAAAGTGCTTCGAGTAACGTCCAGGGTGTATGAGGTCTGAATAATCAGAATATATTGTATCAGTTTGCTCTCTTTAGGGTTGTGGCATTTATGATTTTTTTGAGCAAACTTGATATTTTCACTTGAATCTGTTGGTATTCAAGATTATCCATCAGGGCATTCCTTGGTATTTGGCACAGTGACTGTTCAGAACCTTACGGTCTGAGGGGACGATACGACTGTCATTGACAGATTTTTCGAAAGTATGTTATGAAAGCATAAGAGCATCTGCCATTTCTTTAGCAGGAGTGACTTTATGGAACAATTTAACAGGACCATTGAGGAGTTCTTTTGGATTTTCAAAAAATTTAAGAAGGTATTAAAAACCGCTTTATTCATGGAAGCATTTAAATGATTGTTTACTCTCGATCTATGAGAATATTCTTACTAATATGTGGCTGGCCATGTCAGGAAATTGGAGTATTTGTTGTTTGTTTGTGCGCAATTATTGTATGTGCCTGTATTTTATAAACCGCCTATGAATAGGCAGGTAAGAAATTTTTTCAATAAATCCCACAGTAACTTATAGTAATATATGATTATTGTAATGTAAAGAATGTTATTGTCACTTAATATGCATTAAGCAGCAAATAACATGTGCTGCAGCTGTAATGCACTTTAATAACTACTTTCCTAAGCATGCAAGTGTCAGTAATTATAAGTGTAGATTGGACAACTTGGCATATACATGTATAAGGGCTGTCACTTATAGCTTTAAAAACCCAAGTGATCCTGCACCTTTTTTCAAACATGTTTCTTTTTATCATGACTATTCCTGTTGGATGTGCCAGCATATGCACATATATTTCCAGCAGACCAAATCCCCCCCACCCCTCTAAGATTGTTGCTCCCCCTTTCATCTAATATGCTTTGTCCCCCCCTTCTCAGAAATTCAATTATATTCGCTTACAGTACATACTGTATGTGCTCTGTATTTAGCCCTTCCCTCACCCAAATTGTCAATGTAAACTAGTTTGACCCTACGATTGCCTTGTTATGTTCTTTTTTCAGTCGCACTGTATGTAATTCATCTATCTGTTGTGAACTGCCTAGAACTCCCTGGGTATGGCGGTATACAAAATAAAATTATTATTATTATTATGTGTATTCTGTAAAAGGCTGCACACTCAGTGAGCTTTTTATAAAACATTAAGGGAACTGTGCACATCTTGACATAAATGTCCCAATTCCTACCTAGATGCATAAATGCAATACCGATCTTTGTGTCTATCACATCTAGCAATATCCCCAGGGACGATGAAAAATTGATGTAGAACTTCTCCCCTATTGTAACATCTCCTGTACCTGTTTAATGGATTTGAACATTGCTATGAAATCATTCCTCATTCTCTTTTCTCACAGAGCTAAAGTAACATTGTTCTCTTTCTTTATGGCAATGGTGTGTTACAAAGACACATACGCAGTTCAAGGCTGATAAAAGAAGAGATGGAATCGCAGTTAATAGTAACCCTCTGGGTAATGCGCAATATTCGTGTCTGTGTTAAGCATGGGAAGGATTCTAAGCTTTGTCTGACAGCACAAATGAATTATCATTGTGACTCATTTTATCCAGGAAAGAAAACCGTTTCCTTCCATAGTGATTCTTGGCTGATAATATTCCTCAGAGACCAGAACACTCTACCTCCCATTCAATTTAATTTCGGAAGCTAGAAACACAGATATGTCTGTGGGTTTGTGGCTTGCATAATTGCTGTGTACCATATAAGTCACCTACCAGAAAAACACTGGTTTTCCTGCAAACTTCTTCAGAATTTTCACTGTGAGTTGTCTGGACATCACCTACTCTGCAAGATCATTCAAAAAGGACTAAGTATTCTTAGCCATTAAAAAAAACCTCATGCAATTTAGTTTAATTTAGGAATTTATAAGTCATCTATTCAGATATTTCTGCTCAAGTCAGGCAATTACAACACAGCAAGCCTTCAAAGAGCAGGTGTCAAACAACCGTACAATAAAACATGCAAACATACTGTATTCAGGATTTAAAAAAAACAACAACCAAGAAAACATTGCAAGAAGGCTTGAGATTAGTTCTCTTCATTCTAGGACAGTCATGATATATACAATTCTATAGTGCTACCAGATGTGCGCAGCACTGTACAGAGTCACAAAGAAGACAGTCCCTGCTCGAAAGAAGACAGTCCCTGTTACAATTTTAACAGCCAAGACAGAAACAGGATGTCATGGATACAGTTAAGGGGAACGGTTAATCTTTTGGCTGGGTTGGAGGGCAGAGGGGAGTACAGGGCAGTTAAGCCATTGTGACATCACTGATGAGGTTGGCTCTTAGGCAGTGGTAGAATGAGGCATTATGACATCACAATCAGCTCTGCTTCCCACAGACTGAAACTCTTTACACTACTACTACTATTAATTATTTCTATAGGGCTACCAGATGTGCGCAGCGCAGTACAGAGTTACCAAGAAGACAGTCCCTGGGGAAGGGGTAAAACGCGGACCTCACGGACCTGACGGACCTGGCGGATCTAAACCCGTACGGTCTTAAAAATCTGAGGTCCGTATCGGTCCGTGTCCCTGCCGCTTGTACTTTCTGTCGCTGACAGACCTTGAAGAGATTTTAGCGCTGACGGATCCGTCTCAGCATAGGGAGGGAAAAGTGTTAGGATCCGTCAGCGCTAAAAATCTCTTCGAGGTCTGTCAGAGCCAGAGACTAGTGCTGGAGCGGCAGAGCAGAAGCCAAGAGAGCAGGGACATAGGTTTTGGACGTGCGTTATGGAAAAGAAGTCTCCAAAGTCCAGCACTAGTCTCTGGCTCTGACAGACCTCAAAGAGATTTTTAGCGCTGACGGATCCTAACACTTTTCCCTCCCTATGCTGAGAAGGATCCGTCAGCGCTCAAATCTCAATCAATATCTGTCAGCGACAGAAAGTACAAGCGGCAGGGACACGGACCGACACGGACCTCAGATTTTTAAGGCCGTACGGGTTTAGATCCGCGAGGTCCGTCAGGTCCGTGAGGTCCGCGTTTTACCCCTTCCCCAGTCCCTGTTTGAAGGAGCTTACAATCTAAACAGAAAAGACAGATAAACAGGATGTCATGGAAACAGTTAGGGGGAATGGTTAATCTGCTGGCTAGGTTGATGGGCAGTGGGAGGGGGGGTAGGGTTAAGGATTGAAGGCTATATCAAAAAGATGTGTTTTCAGTTTGATTTTAAACATGGTAAGGGAAGCGGCGTGGTGGACAAACTCAGGTAATTTATTCCAGGCATAGGGGCAACTTGATAAAAGGAACAAAGTCTGGAATTGGCAGTGGAGGAGAAGGGTACAGCTAAGTGCAGTTTATCTGAGGAGCAGATAAGGAAAGAGAAGAAAGATTGAGGGGCAGCAGAATGAACGCACTTGTAGGTCAGCAGTAGGAGTTTGAACTGTATGTGAAGGTGGATAGGGAAGATGAGTCGTGCAGCAGAGTTTTGCAGGGGGGAAAGGCAGCACTGCGGGAGACCAGTTAGAAGTAGATTGTAGTAATCTAAGTGTGAGATTACCAGAGTGTGGACAAGAGTCTGGGTAGTGTGCTCAGAGAGATAGGGGCAAATTTTGGTGATGTAGAGATGGGCCTTAGCAGTATGTTGGATGTGTGTAGAAAATGAAAGGTCAGAACTGAAGACAACTTTGAGATTGTGAGCAGAGGAGACTGGAACGATGACAGTATTATTTACAGAGACGGAGAATAGAGGGGGAGGAGCAGAGGGTTTAAGAGGAAAGAGTAGCAGCTCAGTCTTGGACATGTTTAGTTTCAAATGACAAGATATCCAGGCAGCAATGTCACCCAAACAGGCAGAGACTTTTTCTTGGACTTTAGGTGAAATTTCAGGTGTAGAGAGATATATCATCAGCATATAGGGAGTCATCAGCATAAAGGTGATAGTGGAAGCCATGGGAGGAGATCAGAGCACTGAGGGAAGAGGTGTAGATAGAGAAAAGAAGAGGTCCTAAGATAGTACCCTGGGTATGTCAACCACTAGTGGGGTAACAGCAGAAGCGGACCCACCAACACATACACTAAAGGTGCAATGAGAGAGGTAGGAGACAGTCAAGAAAGAATAGATTTGTGGAATCCAAGCAAGGACTGTGTATCAAGGAGTTAACAGTATCAAAGGCAGCAGAGAGGTCAAGAAGGGTCCGGCCATGAACAGATCACTGCAGACTTTGATGAGGGCAGTCTCTATGGAATGTTAGGGGAGAAAGCCTGATTGTAGAGGATCAAGAATCTGTCGAGATGATAGGAAGTTAAGGTAGCAACGGAGAATAGCATGCTCAAGTAGCTTGGATAGGAATGGAAGAAAGAAGACAGGGCGATAATTGGATGGGCAGGTGGGGTCCAGCGAGGTTTTTTTGAGAAGCGGCTTAACCATCACATGTTTGAAGGCAGTGGAAATTGATAGGTTGAGAATATGGCAGATGGGAGGGATGTAGAGATGGGGTCAAGTAGAGGGATAGGAATAGGGTCTGAGGGAAATGTAGGAGGTTTGGCTGAAGACTGAAATTGTGCAGTTTCTTCCTCTGTGATTTTAGAGAAGAAAGAAAAGTCAGTGGTAGTTGGAGGGTTGAGAGGATGGGACCATGCAAGGGAAGCTTCCTGAGTTGTTTGGGTGAAGGATGAAGGGTTGGTGTAAGTTTGAAGGTCAGGAGAGTGGATAGTGGGTAGGGGAGAAGGATGTGACTTTGCAGTGAATTCAAGGGTGATCTTGTGGACCTTGTCATGGGGAGAGAGAGAAGGAGGGGTCGGAGGTGGGGGTACTTTGAGGAGTGAGTTCAGCATGGCAAAGAGATGGCGGGGGTTGGAAGAAAGGGAGTTAGTTGAATATAGTAGTCTTGCTTGACCAGCCTAAGAACAGAATTAAAGGAGGTCAGCATAAATTTAAAGTGAAGAAAAGTCAGCATGTGTACAAGATTTGAGCCAAAGTTCTGAGCACAGTGGTTACAGGAATGTACTTGTTGCAAAATTCGCAATAGATATTAAAGATGTACAAATGAGAGGAAACAGGACATTTTATTAATAATAATAATAATCGCTTTATTTATATTCCGTCATACCTTTTCAGTTCAAGACGATGTACAAGAGGTGCTGTAAGGACAGCAAGGTAACATCAATTAGAATTGGGTAGGGGTAGAAAGACAGAAGTGTGTTGAGGTGGCATAGGGTAGGGGGAAGAGGTGTGTAAGATGAGGTAGGTGTCGTGCAGATTTAGAGGATCACGTAAATTTGTCGAATAGGTGGGTTTTTAGTGATTTTCTGAAAGAGTGGTATGTTAGAGTTCAGGATTAGGTCACTTAAGGTGTTATTCCAGACCCCTGCTTGAAAGGAGAGTGTTCTGTTGAGGAATCTTATGAATTTGCATCCTTTGGGAGAAAGGAAAGCGAACAGCAGTGTTCTGCGTGAGAAGCGGAGTTTGTCCGCAGGGTGAGGTGTTTCAGGAGGTAGGTGGGTGCGGTGCCGAAAAGAGTCTTGAAGCAGAGGCAGCTAAATTTGAAAATTATTCTTGTCTCTATAGGTAGCCAGTGGAGTTTTTTTTTGTAGTATGGGGTGATGTGGTCAGATTTTTTCAAGCTAAAGATAAGTCGGACAATTGTGTTCTGGATAAGTCTCAATTTCTTGTTGGGTGTTTTGTGAGATCATAGGTAGATTATGTTGCAATAGTCCAGTGTGCTTAGGATCAGAGATTGGACCAACAGCCTGAATGAAGTGAAGTCGAATAATGGTTTTAGCGTGCGGAGTTTTTACAGTATATGGAAGCATTTTTTGATTAGGATGTGGATATGGGGTTTGAGTGTCAGATGCTGGTCAAGGGTTCCACCTAGGATTTTGATGGTTGGATTGATTGGGAAGTTTCTTTTATTTAGGTTGATAGTAGATGCAATTGGTTGGTTTGTTGGGGAAGCCATAAATATTTTGGTCTTTTCCGGGTTTAATTTTAGTTTGGAGTTTGCTGACCATTATTCTACTTGGTTGATGATAGATGCGACAAAGTAACTGGTTTCGGTTGACAGTGCAGAGATGGGGACAATGATTATGATGTCATCCACGTAGATGTGAGATTGGAGGTTCAGTTTGGATAGTTTCTGTCCTAAGGAGGCCTTGTACATATTAAAAAGGGTGGGGGATAAGGGGAAGCCTGAGGAACACCACAGGGGTTGGTCTAAGCCTAGGAGTAAGTTTGCTCGCTGATGACTTGGTAGGTTCAGTTTTTTAGGAAGCATTTAAACCAGTTAAGTACGTGGCCCAAGATACCTATGGTGTGTAGACAGCTGAGTAGGTTGTCGTGGTCGACCAGGTTGAAGGCGCTGCTAAAGTCGAATTGGAGTATCAGTGCGTGTTTCCCAGAGCTGAGTAGTTGTGCAATGTGATCTATGATGGAGGCTGTTGTTTCGGTGCTGTGGAATGAGCGGAATCCTGACTGGTACTCGTGAAATATAGAGAATTTATCTAGGTAGTTTGTAAGAGCATGGTTAATCAGACCTTCCATCAGTTTGGTGAAGAAGGGGATGTTGGCTACTGGTCTGTAGTTGGATGTTGCTGATATGAGGTCTCTGTGGTTCTCTACAATAGGCGAGATGAGGATGTGGCCAAGATATGTTGGGAATTCGCCACTTGTCATTAGATGAGAGATGCAGTCAAAGAGCATGATCTTGAAGGAGGTGGGGGCTGCTCTCGTGATGGAGGGTGGGCAGTTGTCTAGGTGGCAAAAGGTTTTGGTGTATTTATTGTAGAGTTTGAGAAATAGGAACCAGTTAGGGAGGTTCAAAGTGACTCCAGCTCCTGTCTACTGGGGTCGAATCAGAGGTTGTGGGTATGATAGTTGGGAGGGGGCTGGAAGGTGGGTTTTGGAAGGAGGTTCTGAGATTGAGAGCTTTTGACTTGAAGTAAAGTGCAAAGTTCTCAGTGGTAGGTAGTTGTATGGAGGAGGATCTTTCGAGGTGATCAATTTCCAGTAGCAAGTTGATTAATCTGAATAGTTCTTTACTGTTGGTAGCGGGAGATCCTATTTTATTGGAGTAGAAGGTATGTCGTTTTTCCTTGGTGATTCTTTTGTATTCATGGATTTTGGATCTCCATATTGCTTTGTCCTCTTCCTTCTTTGTTTTGTTCCAGATTCTTTCCAGTTGGCGCGCTTTTCTTTTGAGTGAGGTTAGTTCTGTGTCGTACCAGCTGTCTATTAGGTGTCGTCTTTATTTGCCTTTCTTTAGTGGAGCGATTTTGTCTAGGATCTGATTGCTGAAGGTGGTTCAGTTAGAGTTGAAATCTGTTTCTGAGTTTGGGTTGGATAGTAGGTCAAACTGGGACCAGAATTCTGTGGGATTGAGGGAGGGTCTGAAGGTTGTTGTTGGGTAATTCTTTCTGTGTTTTGTTGATGCGTGTATTTCGAAGTTGGCTGATGTGAGAGGATTGAGGGTCTTTGGATGAGAGAGAAATAAGGTCTAGATGGTGGCCTTTCTGATGGGTGGGGGCCACCATCACTGGATATCTCACATGTGATATCCAGTGATGGTGTGCAGGTAGGGGCTTGCTGCCTCTGCCTTGGTGTGTTAAGTGCTGGAGGTTCTCCTCCCCTTGCTAATTCTTCACACTGAGGATATCCCGTTTCAATATTATAATATAATATATTTATGCATAGGATTATTTATTCAAGGGTTTGTTACCCTGTTTTATTCTTTAAAGCCAGAATACCACTCTCAAAACTCGTTGACTATACTGCCTTTCAGTTGGTCTCTATTGTTAGAGATGAGCCAGGTTTCAGTAAGGAATACTAAGTCCAGTTAGCCAGTCTTTCAGTAGTTGAGCTTTATTTCTGGTAGAGCGTATGTTGAGGTAGGCGCAGGAGAGGGAGTGGTTTGCCGGTGTGGAGGTAGGTTCTGAGGTGGTGATGGAATTAGGACTTAAAATCAGAAAACCTGATATTCAGCTGGTAGCAATCAGTGTTATGCTGACTGCCACTGGTGTTAAACTTTGGAATTCAATGCTGGACCATGTCCAGGCATGGCATAGAATTTCTGGGTTTCTGGAGCTGACTAACACGTGGAGGGACATTTTTGATAGGACATCCAAGTCTAACTTTCGACATTTCCTGCAAGACGTCCAAAGTTGGAGACAGAGAAATGGCTATTTTTGAATGTTATAATGCCTTTGTATTGCTTCATGGTGCAACTGCAATATTGTGTGCAATTCTGGCCACTGCATCTCAAAAAAGACATAGTGGAATTAGAAAAGGGCAATGAAAATGAAAATGATAATGTGGATGGGACGACTTCCTATGAGAAAAAGCTAAAATACCTAGGGTTCTTCAGCTTGAAGAAGAGATGATGCAGGGGAATAGAAAGGGCAGATTTGGAATCGCTTGTTTACGCTTTCCAAAGATACTAGGACTAGAGGGCATGCAGAGAAAATACTAAGTAGTAAATTTTAAACAAACCAGAAAATATATTTCTTCCACATGTAATTAAAATCTGGAATTAATTGTCAGAGAATGCGGTGAAAGCAATTAGCAGGGTTTAAAAAAAGGTTTGGCTAATTTCCTAAAGCAGAAGTTCATAAGCTGATATTAAGATGGATGGGAAAATCCCCTCCTTATTTTAGGATATACAGCACAAAATCTATTTTATTCCTTTGGGATTATGCCAGTTACTTGTGACCCCTGCTGGAAACAGGATACTGAGCTTGATGCACCTTCGATCTGTCAGTATGGCTCCCAGTGGTTTCCAGAATCCATTTCAAATGCTCCTGCCTGGCTTTTAAGATCAATCACGGCATCCTTCCTCCCCTAATCCCACTATCCTTTAACTCCTCGAGTCCTGACTCCACCAGACCCGCCCAAAGATATAAACTATCCTTCCCCTCTCTATGCAGGTAAACTGGGAAAATCTCTTCTCTTCAAAATCACAGGTCTCTGGAACGACCTTTTCTATCCCATTGCGGAACCTGGGCTCCATATAACATTCTCATTTTTGTTTTCTATTTGCTCTTTTAGCCCCTGCTCTACACTGAGCTACTTGCATGTGCCCTTACAGAATAGCACCTAGGGCACATGGACATAAATGACTTTTTTTTTACCATAATTGTAAAGGGGTGGGAAAACTACAGTTCCGCTCATTCCCAAGTGGCTCTGCCCTGCAGCTAGCTTTGACGCTATCATCAAAGGTCTGAAATGTCTACTTTTACAGGACACCGAGAGTGGGGCATCATTAAAGTTGGATATTTCTGACTGTCAATGATAGTATTGCTAGTGCACCAGTTCCTGGAATCAATTCAGCATAGGATGGCACAGGAGCCAGCTCTGTGGGTGCTTAGCACCCCCAATATTGAACAAAGTCCTTGACTGTGTCAAGGGGGAAGTAATTTTCATTGGGTTTAGCACCCCCAATAATTTTAAAAGGTTGGCTCCTATGTGGGGTGGTATGGGAGGCAGGCAAGAGTGTTCGTTTTGAATCTGTCTCCTCTCAATTTTTCTGGATGACCTCTTGTTTTTGTTGTCCCCGCTAGTCTGAAGAATCTTTCCCTCTCCACCTTCTTTATGCCTTTCATGATTTTAAAAGTCTCTATCATGTCCCCTCTAAGTCTCCGCTTTTCCATGGTAAAGAGCCCCAGCTTGTCCAACCTTTCGGCATATGAAAGATTCTCCATGCCCTTTATCATCCTTGTTGCTCTCCTCTGTACCCTCTCGAGTATCGCCATTCCTTCTTAAGGTACAGCGACCAGTATTGGACGCAGTCCTCCAGATGTGGGCGCACCATCGCTCGATAAGGGATTAAGGAGCTTCAGCTCTTGTTCTACCTTGCAGAAGCTGAGGGCAACAGCGAGAATTGCATGCATGAAGCCATGACTAGATATCGGATCTTTGTAGAGTAGGTGGCTACACCGGGACCTGTTCTAGCTAGTGGAAGTCAGTAGCTGGAAGAATTAGAGAATAATGAGAAAGTGTACCAGGGACAGAACCAGAACAACCCTTTGCTGCCATCTTATATCTGCTCATCTGTTTATCCTTTTTATTGTACCATTTCTTTAGTTGGCTAGAATATATATTCTATACAGTGGTACCTTGGTTTACGAGCATAATCCGTTCCAGGATCATGCTCGTAATCCAAAACGCTCGTTTTGCAAAGCAAAGTTCCCCATAGGCTTTAATGCAAACTCAGAAGATTCGTTCCACAACCGAAGTTTGCAATGGTAGCCCAGGGGTGAGTACCTGCCTGCGGGTGCTGCACAGCAATTTGAAAGTGGTGCCTTCCTTGCCTCGGGGACCCCATGCGGCTGCCCTCCTGCTTTGGCGATGCCTCTGAAGTCCGTCAGCGCTCTCCCGGCTCCCATCTAAAACGGCCGCCATCCTGAATGAGCATGCGCGACTTCACCTCTCTCCTCTCCTAAATCAGACTTCACCTCTAAATCAGGATGTCCTGCGTGCTTGTACGTGGTGAGCGTGTTGTCGGGGCAGCGTCTGATTTAGGAGAGGAGAGAGGTGAAGTCGCGCATGCTCATTCAGGATGGCGGCCATTTTAGATGGGAGCCGGGAGAGCGCTGATGGACGGCAGAGGCATCGCCAAAGCAGGAGGGCAGCCGCATGGGGTCCCCGAGGCAAGGAAGGCACCACTTTCAAATTGCTGTGCAGCACCCGCAGGCAGGTACTCACCCCTGGGCTACCATTGCTGAGTGCTCATTTATCGGGGCAGTGCTCGGTTTACGAGACAAAAGTTTGCTGAGTGTTTTGCTCGTCTTGCAAAACATTCGCAAACCGGTGCACTCGTAAACCGAGGTACCATTGTATATTTATTCATTGGTTTTAATTTTAATACATGTTGTCTGAGGTGCAACGGAGACCTCTGCTGTATTCCAATTGATGTTCCAATGGAGACACTTCCAGCTGAATTGGCTAAGGGGGGCCTGGCCCCTAGTTCAGTCCCACTCAACTATTGTAGCCCTGACTATAAAAGCGGTATATCAAGACTCAAATAAACTTGAAACTTGAATATAAAATGTTTGCGTACTCTCATGCAACCAAATGGGCTCTTCAGTGCTTAGTATCCCATTTTGGAGGTGTTACACACAGCTTCTACTACGTGTCTTGATTTTCTTCCACAACAGCATCTCATATATAATCAGAGTCTAGGGCAGGGGTAGGGAACTCCGGTCCTCGAGAGCCGTATTCCAGTCGGGTTTTCAGGATTTCCCCAATGACTATGCATTGAAAGCAGTGCATGCACATAGATCTGATGCATATTCATTGGGGAAATCCGGTCCTCGAGAGCCGTATTCCAGTCGGGTTTTCAGGATTTCCCCAATGACTATGCATTGAAAGCAGTGCATGCACATAGATCTGATGCATATTCATTGGGGAAATCCTGAAAACCGGACTGGAATATGGCTCTCGAGGACCGGAGTTCCCTACCCCTGATCTAGGGTTACCATATGACTCCAGAAAAAGGAGGATGGATTGAGAAATCCGTGTTTTACTTCTACTGAAAACAATGGAAGTAAGGAGGACAGATAAAGGCAACTGGGCTTTGTTTCCATTGAAAGCAATGGAAGTAAAATATGGAAGTCTCAATCCATCCTTCTTTTTCTGAAGCCATATGGTAACCCTATAAGGACGTCGGCAACCTCTTGTGGCTTAGAGAACAGTTGGAAAGTATGAGATGGAGCAACTTCAGGAGCTATCATCATTGCTTTTCCAAGGCCAGTCACTAGGTGGTGCCATTGGAACAGTGCAGCACTTGACTCTAGAGCATTAACCATTAATTCAGGTCAACTGAACGAACTTTTTCAAGAGTATTTTTGTAAAAATACAGTGACTAATTCTGTTTACTGTGATTTGGCATTGAACAAGTATTTAGTTACAGTTGCTCAAAAATGCAACACAAGCAGTAACTGTTCCGTTTTAATTACTTTTGGTTTGAACATAAATGTGCTTGTATCTTGGATACAGACTTATAAACAAAATATAAACCTCCATGCAGCTAGGGCTCTGATCCTAGGATGTGAGAAGCTAGGCCAGGGCTGACAAATGTTTTCATAAGCCTTTACAGACATAGGAACCAGTTGTGTGGGTGCACTGCTGAGCACCCCCAATACCAAGCAAGCTATTTCACTGTGATCAAGGAGAAATAATTTGTACTGTGTTTATCACCCTAATTATTTTATAATGTTGATGCCAATGTTTGGGGGCTACTGTGTCTTGGAGGGACTGATGAGAACAGCAAAATGGCCACATTTCTGCTTGAGTCAGTAAATGGTTATTGTCTTGATAATTGCCCTGTGGATATTTCATGTTCTCCACACCTCAAAGCTATATAATGTTTCTGAGATCAATTTTCAAAAAAGGCAGCATGTTTGAAATTTGCCCATCTTTTGTTTAGGCAAAAATGTGTGCAGCAATCAACAATACACAACAATACATATCATCATTTTTTTTTCCTTCTTCAGAAAAAGTAAACAGACTCTGAGGCACAATTAAGAGGAAGTAACCAGAGATTAAAAAAAAAAAAAGCACTAGTTAAAAATATGGTGCAATTTTTCATGTGGAAAATCAACAACTAGCTTTAAATTTTGTGTAATATGTGATTTACCAACAGTGGCATGCTGTCAGGACCCTCAGGGTCTTCAGTGAATGCTTTTTTTTGTTTGTTTGTTTATTTTTTACTTGGTGCAGTTTGATTGTTTGAGCAGCGGCTGCTTGTTCAACCAATCAAACTGCATCGAACAAAAACTAAACAAAAGCACAGCTAGGCTGGGGGATTCACTCAGCACCCTGAAAGTCCTGATGGCACTGCTGTGAATTTGATTGGTTGAGCAGGCAGCAGACAGAAACTACAGTAGCTTCTTCTTGATGCCTGTTCAACTAATCAGATTGCAGCAATCAAAAGTGGCATGCTCTCAGGGCATTCATTGAAGCCCTAGAAAGTCCACTATCCTGAAAGGAAGATGGGTATGTGAGGGTGGGCAGAAGAGCCATGTGCGACTGCCTCATACACTATATAAAAGGAGGTAATTCTCTGTTAAGGAAAGCTTGTTGGACTCTGAAAAGTGATTTGCAGAGTAGTCCGATTCCTAGCAAAGGCCAGAAGCACGCGAAGCTGTCACCAAAACTCCCTGGAGAAATTGAACCTCCTGAGAGTGATCAGAACTTGGAAAAGAGATCTTCTTGGGCATTTTGCAAAAAAAAAAATGCAGTGGTGCTCTGTAGGTCCTTGCTGGCCGGGCAGGTGGAAACCTTTTGGAGAGGAGAAGTGGGGGCAGTAAATGCAGATTTAACTTGTGAGACGAAGTGAATGTCATCGTCAACCATGGACTCAAGCAGCATGTGCACAAGGCAAAGGGGCAGTTGCAGGAGATCACAATGCATTGCCCCTTCAGTCCATCACTGGGCACCCCTAAATTTGGAGAGCTGGCTACGCCCCCGTTTCATAACATGCTTTTCTCTTTTATTGCTGCTTCTGCCAGTCCTGGGGAGATGTGGCAGCAGTGTAGCAGTCATAATGGTAGGGGTGGGAGGTCAGAGGCTGCCACTTCTAGGGCTTTTTCAGGTACACACTCTGCTGCCTCCAAAGTTTAGCGATCTAGGTCAGTGTTCTTCAACCGCTGGTCCGTGGACCGGTGCTAGTCTCCAGAACTTTTCTACTGGTCCACAAGGCTGGCATGTCCATTGGGCAGAAGACAGTGTTCTTCAGCCGCCGGTCCACAGTGCGATCAGTGCAGTGGCTTCGGGCCTGCTCCCTGAGTGCTGCAGTGCACAAAGCCGTGGGAAAAGGCTCCTATGCGCGTCCTGCACCTGAACCAGAAGCCTTCTCTCTGATGTCGCAACGTCAGAAGGAAGGCTTCTAGATGAGGCACGGGACACGCGTGAGGAGCTGCCGCCCACAGCTTTGTGCACTGCAGCACTCAGGGAGCCGGCCCGAAGCCACCGCGTTGATCGCACCGTTGACTGGCCCAAAGAGAACGCCGGGGGGCAGGCCAGAAGGCAAGGCACAGCATGGAGGGAGAGAGACAACGGTAGGGGGAATGCTATTATTTTTTTATTTAGTGATTGATTTACATCTACTGTCTGTTCAGGAAGAAATGCATTTGTTTGTTTTCCTCTGGGATTGTACTGCTTGCAGAGTCTTGCACCTTAGGGTTTGTTTGTAAATATTAGAACTTTTAGTAACAGCGGGATCTGGATAGACCCTGCTGTCTGCCTACATATATATATATATATATATATACACATAACCACCAACCCCCTTTCTTTACCCCCTTCTTAATTCTCAAAAAAACCCACTAATGAGTCATTTTTGTTGGTAAAATTAGCCGCAGCTCAGTTTATTAACCAAACATATAACAATTTAACTTCATTAACATAATGAACTTGAATAAACCAAAACCTCCCGAGCTATAGAGTGTCTTAATTTATTCCCTCAACCCTGCCACCACAGCAAGAGTCAGAGGGGTGGCATGACCCTCATGCCCCTTTTCCGGGTCACCTGACCCACCGGGCACGGCTCCCTGCCGTCCCAACACTCATCACCTGATGAGCCTCCTGACCCTGTAGCTCGGGAATCCGCCATCCCCCAAACTACTATAGCCACCCCAAACAGAGGGCGGGAGGGCAGGAAAAACCGCCCTGGAGGACCTGAGGAGGAGTCGAGTCCTCCAGGGTGCCGGCTATAAGCCCTCGCCCCCGCGCCACTCCACCAATTAATTTAAACTATCTACCCTGACAGGCTCTACAACCAATTGATGCCTGTCTATTTCTGCCCTTCCTCCTAACTACACTAACCCGCCTACTCCCCCAGCCGACGGGCAACGCGAGGGCTCTACCAGCCCCGCGTTACTTCCGCCCATCGACACGAGGTCTTGGGCTCCTATTTTTTGGTCCTGCATTTGCATGGGGTTTTCTGGTAAGAATGAATATTGAAAAGCATAGTGTGCTTTCTATATTTTAATTTTGTGGTTAAACATTATGCGTTGTTAATATGATTATATTGTGTGTGTGTGTATGTATGTATGTATGTATACGTATATATGTGTATGTACCTTGGTTTACGAGCATAATTCATTCCAGAAGCATGCTCGTAAACCAAATTACTCGTATATCAAAGCGAGTTTATCCATAGAAAGTAAGGGAAACTCGCTTGATTCATTTCCCCCCCCCCTCCCCTTTTCACTGGGCCTTGAGCATCTGCGCATGCTCAAGGTCTTAGTTCCTGATCTCTCTGAGATTCTCGGAGATCTTGAGAATCTCGTAAACCGAGGTACCACTGTATATGAAAAATGAATGGAAAGAATGGTGTTACAATTAGTATTATTATGGGGGCGGGGTCTGGGGTAGAGATGGGCACGACCTAGCCCAGTGTCCTTCAACTGCCAGTCCACAAAATAATTATTTTATTTCTGCCAGTCCATAGGTGTCAAAAGCTTGAAGAACACCACTCTAGGTAATCACCTAGTTTGCCAAATGGAAGCACCGGCCATGGTCCTCTAGAAGGGAAATAAAAGAAGCACCCCAAATGGTTGTTATGGGACATATAGAACTATAAAAATAGGGTTTTTTTAAAATGATCTTAAGAACGTAATTTATAGTATGCAGATGGAGGAAGAGGTGCCATAAGATGCACTTCACCCACAGACTTGCCAACATGGAGGGATAACCAGTTTGTGGGCCCCCTCCCCCTTCTTGGCAGCAACTGCAAAGAATTTATTTTTACTATCCATCACCCATGGAACACAACATATATGCAACTGTGCTTTAAATTTGTACAGATATGCGTATAACATTAAGTTACTGCTAGTGTAATGAGGATCGATACGAACATTAATAAATGGTGAATGTGTGAATGTCGGGGTTTCAGCAGAGTTTATATATAGATTTATCATGTTCCTGAAAAACACAACTATTGAACTGTACAGGCAGGCTGCTACACAAATCTCGCCTTGATAATGAGAAAGGGACTCCCAAACCTTAGAGCCCCTGAGCCTGGGCCCAGTAGGCCCTTATGGGGATCTGTCCCTCCTTGCCAGCAAACACCCACATTTCAATACAGATATGCCCTTTCATGATCTTTTAACAGCCATCAGGCCTGAATAGATATAATCTTGCTCCAGAATTGCTTAAGCCTGGGTTGAATCATTGCTGCAGCTGTACAGGGTCTGTTCCATGTCAAACTTTTGTTACACTTTAACGAACAAACTCTCCCTTCTTTTATGCTGCCACATAAAACCTAAAAAAAAAAAAAAAAGGTCTTTAACAACCTGCTGCTATTTTTAAACACTGACTGCTTTTTCCCAGACTGGTGTTTATGCAGATTATGCCAGAGTTGTGGCTGCTAGTTGCCACTTGCGAGAACAGACTGATATTGCTTATTTCCAGACACACAAGCCTGGCCTTTTGTGAAACAGAAACATGGAACAATCTCGGGGAGAACAGGCTGTGCCTTTTTTGCAATGAAATAAACCATAACCAAATATAAGAATACTGTACAGTACATTTGTTAGTCAAGGGAAAGGATAGTACCACTTTTGCATGTAACTTAATTACTTAATTGGCCATTGATTGGTGATAGCTAATCAATAATTAGCCTTATCTAGCACTGACATTAATTTGCAGTTGAATGCAAAGGGTCTGTTTATGTGGGTGGGACATGGGCGGGTCTTTGGTATTCTGACTATTCTAGCAGGCACTTTATATAATATTATCAATTATGCGCTTAATTGCTGTTCTAGAATTCATGTTCAGTGAATGAAATTTTGGTACCTGGTTTTAGGAGACCTTTTTTGAATTGACCCCATAAATTGTGTGCACTAAATTGAATTTTTATGCATTATGTTAAAATAAATGTTATTTTTTTGTTGTAATTCGCTTAGTAACAATTAAATTAAGCGGTTCATCAAATTAAAATAAAACTTGAAATTTATGTGATGAAACCTCTGAATTAACATATGTGAAGTTAATTTGTGCTCATAAAAAAAATGTTTTAAAGTGAATTCATCAAATTCCATATATATTAATTTCTGAAATGAACCGACAAAAAATGTCCAAAACTCAGCCCCCCCAATTTTTTTTTCCAAATTTGGGTTTATAATTACAATTGCAGGTATTTTACCTTGAAAAGGAAACTTGGAACATAACAATAAACACTACCCCCCCCCCCCCCTCCTTTTACAAAGGTATGGTAGTGACTGTTGCATGGCAAATGCTCCAATGCCCATTGACTCTCTGTGGCGGAGTGATTACCACAGCCCGCTGCGTTAATTGCCTTTGTAAAAGGGAGTCAAAATGATCTAAAAATTAATAGAAAAATGTCTTATGTCTAAAACAAGACTCAGATTCTAGGAAGGTTCCATAAAGTTCCCCTAAGTGATTTCACTCCAGCTTAAGCATTAGACAGATTACTGGGGGGGGGGGGGGGAGTTATTAATATGAGTTTCCATTAAGAAGTATTATTTTACTGTTAACCCTCATTCTTTGTAACTAGGGGCTCCTTTTACTGAGGTGCGGTAGCGTTTTTAGCACGCACAAAAGATTAGCTTGCGCAAACCACGCGCTAAATGAAAAATACTAACGCAAGCTCTATGGAGGCATTAGCATTTAGTGTGTGCGGCATTGTAGCGTGCGCTAAGCACGTGCTAAAACCACTAGTGCACTTTAGTAAAAGGAGCCCTAGGCTCATTGCATAAAAAGGGACCTGTGCTCTAAAATAGCAAGAGTTAATTATAAAACACGTTTTAATGGTAACCTTTATTGATAATTTGCCCCCACTCATCTCCAATTGTAATATTTAAAATAATGATGATCAATTATGCATTTTTACAGGATTATTTTGGGAAAGGTGGTAAAAGGATGATCATGATTGCCGAGTTTACTTAAAATCTAGGGGAAGAGCCTAATGGTCTGAAAGTTCAGGTGAAGGGGCATTTTCAATAAGACATCTAAATCTGAGTTTGGAAGTTTTGTGGAACATGTACAAAAATCTAGTAGCAATCATGATTATTTTCAAAACTGAAAAATGTCTATCTTTTTGTTTTGAAAATGGCCACTTCTTAGATGCACGTCTATCTTTTTGGACCATTTTCGAAGCCATTGGGATGTAGGAGGGGGGCCAGCATTTTTAGTAGACTGTCCACACAGATCGTCCTGGCAGAGCAGTGGGGCACCTCAGGGGCACTGCAGTGAACTTCAGATAAAAAGGCCCAGATACACATCTCACCATAACCTCTTTATGTTGAATGGTAAGCCCTCCAAAACTCACCCAAAACCTACTTGACCCAACTGTACACCACCCAAATAGCCCTTATGCCTGCAGCTGTCGCCTATATGTAAGTACAGTGAGATTTGGGTGGCTTTTGGAAAGTTCACATATTCCACCATAAGTGTACTAGTTAGAGTTGGGTATAGACCCGAGTCCCTGTCTCTATGGTTGGCTACACTGCCCACCAGGCTATACCAGAGACCTGCTTTCTACTCAACTAGGGCTGGTCATAACATCTAAAGGTATCATACAGTCAGGTATTTCATTCACATCTTTTGGAGGTGGGAGGGGTCATGCCTTCAGTGGCGTAGTAAGGGGGGTATCTGCCCTAGGTGCAGCCTTTGTAAGGGGCACATGCACCTGTCCTCCTCTCTGCCACCCCTACCCCCCTGTCGTGTGCATGCAGCCCTTCCCTCATTTTATACTTTTTTAATTTTCCCTGCGCGAACAGCATCACAAACTTGCTGCCCACGTCTGTGTTGCCCCTTTCTAATGTCACTTCCAGGTCCCGTGCTGTTGCTCATGCTTGGAAAATAAAGAAAGATGTAGGGGAAGGGATGGGGGAATGCACATGGCAGGGGGTTCAGGAAGGAGCTGGGGGGCGGAGAAGAAGGTGGGGGATGGGGCGCCACCACCTGGGGTGCCATGTACCCTCGCTATGTCACTGCGTGCCTTCATCCTTACAGTGGTCAGTTTGGATAGCCTTTTGGCATTTATTCATGGTCAGGTATAGCCCTAAACCTCCAAATTATGCCTTGGACATTTTCTAAAATGTTCAATTATTGTAGAAAAACACCCAGATCATAAGCCCACCCTAGTCTTGCCTAAACTACACTCTAACATGACCCCTTGAGATTTAGAAACACTGCAGAAAATCGGTTTTGAAAATAGCAAATTGGAAGTGTTTGGCAAGAAAAACATCCCTCTGTCCCTTTATACCACAGAGAGAAACTTTTTGGACTTTTGGACTTTTTTTTTTTTAAATGAGCCCTATAGTATCCTTGCAGCAGAGGGGAGGGGGAGAATATCTGGGGATATTCTGAGGGCTTGTTTTTTCAAAGGGCAGCAGTTTTAAAAGTGGATATTCATGGGATATTATAGCTGCAAAATAGAAAACCACCATAACTGAAATGTGGGCAGGCTTTGGTCTATGGGATATTTCTCTCTGGGGCACAATGGTGAGAGCTTTCAGATCTCTGAGGGGAGACCTCCCAGTTTCTCAAATCTTGAGGCCCAGAGAGCCCTTAACTGGCCTCCAGTTTCCTCCTCAGGCCACATTTACCAATCTCTGCTGTAGATTTTCTATTAATAGCTTTCCATTTTGTTCATGGATTTGCCCTAAAAGGGCTCACCCGCATACTTACATTTGCCTTCTGAATAAATTTACTCTTCCTGGAGTGGAAAGACCCTTTTTGCTATCATGTATTTTATGGGAGGAATTTTGTCATTTCTTTTTCCTTTTTGGCTGAAGCCGCAAACCTAGCTTGAGCCAGCTGTGCTGGTTTACTCTGTCATAGGAAAATGTGAAAGGAGCCTTTCTAAACTTCACAGCCTGTGCTTTCTTTTCACAAGATCCACTTTTAAAGTGCCAGTGCCATATTAGGTCCTGATAGAAGATGAAGGCATTTTGTAAAAAGCAGTTAACCAGTTCCTCCATTTTAAACAATCACCTTATTGTCATTAGGGGTGTACCTAATATTCTTGTTTGATTTAATTCAGCCCCAAATACATTATTCATATTTGCCTGAATAGTGATTTAAATTTGAATACAAATAATCGGGTGCCAACTGTGCTAAATCCTACTGAAATAAACACAATCTCTGATTTCACATTGCTTCTATTATTTGCTATATTGAAGTTCAATGCCCATTATTCGTAGTCAGTATTCATATTTGACCGACTAATATTTTTCATTAAACCGTAAAATAGGCTATTCAGAACAGCTCTAAGTGTCATTACATACAAATAGACCCTTCCATTTCTATCTCAACTCTTCTTCATATCTTTCTTAGACATCATTAGCAAAATACAACCTATATAACTTTTTTCACTATATCCAGCATTTGTGTTCACATATAGCCTTCCAATTCAGATTCCTTATGCTTACCAAAACACACATTTCACTACAGTTACACATTAATTCCATGTATGTGCAGAATTCCATCATGATTTCACATGGCGGTCTACTACATGCTGTCTAAAGAGTGCACCCACCTTATACACAGATTAATTTACCCATTTTACTGCTTTGCTCTGTGAGAGGTAACACTTTTGGAACCATTTGAGAATGGTGCTCATAACATGATCAAATTTGACATAGTAACTATAGTGAAAACAGTAAGGGGACTTTTTACAATGCTGTGGTAGAAAGTGGCCTTAATGTACACTGCCATGGATCTTTCCTATGTGCTAAGGCTATTTCCATTGTAGTCACAAAATAGCTGACTTTCTATTTTCTGAGCTAATGGTCATGTTGCTATTAGTATGTGAGCTTTTGCCATTATATGTTTTGTAGGTGGTGAGAGTTGGTGTATTAATCCTATGCTAATCACTTAGCAAGTGGCAATGCTGGCATATTAACTGGTTATTATTGAAACATCTACTCTCTGTCCTCTAGATCAGGGGTAGGGAACTCCGGTCCTCGAGAGCCGTATTCCAGTCGGGTTTTCAGGATTTCCTCAATGAATATGCATTGAAAGGAGTGCATGCAAATAGATCTCATGCATATTCATTGGGGCAATCCTGAAAACCCGACTGGAATATGGTTCTCGAGGACCGGAGTTCCCCACCCCTGCTCTAGATGTACCCCCTTAGCCAAAAAGTAAAAAAATATTTTTTTAGCATATGGGTAGCTGTGGTAGGGTTTGTCCTGTCACTGACAGCAAAGCACCCCCCACCTCTGAGGAAGGACCTTTGGCTGTATTGGCTCTTTTATTTTGAGACTGATGTCTGAATATTTGCTTATGGTTTTGGCTCATGTAGATAATGCTCAAAGAGAAGAATGTTGGTTTCTGGTCTAATTCAAGCTTGAGATAGTAACCAGTAAGAGCCAGAGATAACTACAATGACTAGAATAGAGGAGCCAAGAGCAACCAGACAAACTAGTCCAGATCACATTAGTACATGCATATTTGAAACATACTATAGAATACCTCAACATATTCTGCAGTAAATCCCTTTAAGCTGTCATTAGCATGTGTTAATGCTTAATGTAGCTTAAAAGAACCTTTAACAAAACCTATGAACAATATCCATGCCTGATTTATGATTATGATCCATGCAATTGCTCCTTTTAGCATTTGTTTAACTGTTTAGCTTTTGAAATAGCAGCAATGATAAAATGAAGAAAATGGTTAAAAATGAACTAAAAGGAGCATTTGCAAAGATTAGGCATTTAAAAAATCAGATATGGACATTTTTAATCCCAGACCAGATGTATTCCACATATCAAGAAATGTGGAAGGAAGGCCAAACACCTAGCATGGTTAAATATTGATGTGAAAGCCAAAAGAACATCTTTCAAAAAATGGAAAAAGGATGAAGAAAACAAGAAACAAACAGCATAAGCACCGTAGAAGCAAAGCATTGATAAAGAAGGCTAAAAGAGAATTTGAAAAGAAGCTTGCCATAGAAGCAAAAACTTGTAGCAACTTTATCAAAAAGCAGAAAGCTTGTCAGGGAATTTGTTGCTGTAAAAGGAGCACTCATGGAGAGCTATGACATAATGAAAAGAATAAATGAATTATTTGCTTTGGTGTTTACTGAGGAGGATTTAAGGAAGTTATCTGTGTCAGAATGGTATTTAAAGGTGATGATATGGAGGAACTGAAAGAAATCTCTGTGAACTTGAAAGATATAATAGGCCAAACTGATAAGTTCAAGAGCAGCAAATCACCTGGAATGGATGGTATTCACCCCAGAACACTAAAAACTAAAAAAAATATATATATGAAATTGCATACTTGCTATTGGTAATCTTTCATTAAGATTGTCCATGGTACCTCAAGATTGGAAGGTGATCAATGTAATGGTGGTCAATGTAACACCAATTTTTAGAAGTAATTCCGGGGTGATCCAGGAAATTACAGACAGGTAATCGTGATATCAGTGTCATTGAAAATGATAGAAACTATGATAAGAAACAAAATTACTGAGCATGTGGATAATTTTAAAAAAATGTCTAAGTCCATTTTTGGCCTAAGGTGCTAGGCACCCAATGTCCATTCTCGAAAAAAACCATACAAAATGTAGGGTTTTTAAAAGAATGGCCTACCTGTACATTCAGGTATTTAATCGCCCAGACCGCCACTACATCTATCTTTAAAACATATTCCCGACCAAAAATTTGCCCAAATCCCAAATGTCCAAACCAAGACTTTTTAGGAATAGGAGGGACCAGTCCTTTGCCTAACAGCATGATTCTCTAGCCAGTGTCTGTCATAAGTGCCGGTTAGAGAATCGGGAACCCATTTCCCCCCCTCCCCGCAAAGACTACAGCAGGAGGGATGCCCAATTCCTCCTGCCGGTCACCTCAATAACCGCCTGCAACTATCGTCAGCAGGAGAGTTGCCCAATCTTTCCTGCTGGACAGCCCCCAACCCCCCACAACGATCACCAGCAGGAGAGCTGCCCAGTCCCTCCTGCTGCCCCCCCCAAACCCCAAAAGGATCACCGGCAGGAGAGCTGCCCAGTCCCTCCTGCTGGACACCCCCCTTAAAAGTTCACCAGCAGGAGGGATGCCCAGTCCCTCATGCCAGACACCTCCTACCCCCCAAAAGTAGTCCACCTGGACCCCCCTCTTGTTCCTTGTTCTGTTTCTCTGTTTTTAAAGGCAGCATAAGTCCTAATGCACCTTTATAGAATATTCACTCCTAAAAATATCTCAAATTTTAGAAAACAGTAAAACTATCAAAATATAGAATCTTCTCTAAAAATTACTACTGATGTGAAAGTACAACTGTAGCAGCTAACTCTGAGGGGGAGGGTGTAGCGAAGTGGTTAAAGCTACAGCCTCAAGCACTCTGAGGTTATGTGTTCTAACCCATATTGCTCTTTGTAACCCTGGGCAAGTCACCTCCCATTGCCCAGATACACTAGATCAGGGGTGTCCAACCTCTGGTCCAAGGGCCACATGCGGCCCTCCGAAGTATTTCGTGCAGCCCTAGTCGAGGGCGATGCAGTATTTTCCTCTGCTGCCCCCGGGTGTTTACTGTCTTGCCAGCTCCTTCCTCTGTCTTGCTGCAGTGTTTGTGCATTTGTGCGGCCCCAGAAACATTTTTTTCGGCCAATGCTGCCCAGGGAAGCCAAAAGGTTGGACACCCCTGCACTAGATAGATTGTGAGCCTGCTGGGACAGACAGCAAAAAATGCTTGTGTACCTAAAAAAAATTCATGTAAAACCATTCTCCCAGAATGGTATAGAAAATTGAGTAAATAAATGATTCTTAATCAGAGCCCTTGAATAAATGAATCAATCTATGCTCTGCCAAATTTCACTCCCAGGAGGGCCCATGCATATAAATACCCAAAATCTTTTTAGTGTATGTGTGTATTTAGCTGCACAGTTTCAAGAGTCATGTTCCATGCGTAAAACATGACTTATACATGGAAAATGCTTTATCAAATTATCCCCTAGGTGTCTCTGTAGGACAACAGCTGAGAGCCCCTCCCCCCACAAGGGCTATGGTTCCCTCCACCCCTGCTACCTTTACATGCTCCTCAACTTCTAAAGCAGTGGTTCCCAACCCTGTCCTGGAGGAACACCAGGCCAATTGGGTTTTCAGGCTAGCCCTAATGAATATGCATGAAGCAAATTTGCATGCCTATCACTTCCATCATATGCAAATCTCTCTCATGCATATTCATTAGGGCTAGCCTGAAAACCCGATTGGCCTGGTGGTCCTCCAGGACAGGGTTGGGAATCACTGTTCTAAAGGTCCCACAAATAAAAGCTATGCTTCAGAGGCCCTTGGCACAAAGGGCTCCTTTTATAAAGGTGCGTTAGTGTTTTTAGCGCATGCACAAGATTAGCACGTGCTAGCTAAAAAATTATTGCCTGCTTAAAAGGAGGCGGTAGCAGATAGCGCATGCTATTCTGTGCATTAAGGCCCTAATGCACCTTTGCAAAAGGAGCCCTAAGCTATGAGTTATCAGGCTTCCCTGTTCTCTTCTTTTTAATGGACTCTGGCAGTATTCTATGAAGCTCCAGGTCATTTTAAGAGCACAGTGACAGATTAAGGGATTTTTTTTGTCTATATGGACAGAGAGTGAGTGTGCATAAGTAATTTTGGGCAATAAGCATCTTTTTATTTCATTATAATTTATTGTTATTTTTAAATGATACCTTTATTTAAAAAAAAAAAAAAAAAATTGGTCTCACATGATTGTCTTCTGGACATACCTACACTTGCAAATAGACTCTTGGTTGCACTTCTCCCGAAACATTTGTTTCAGCAGCTACCACCACCAAGCTATTCATTTTTTTTTGTATCACGGACGCCATGACAACAGCCACCTGACCTACTACAAACACACCAGTCTCCAGGACTTTGCAGAAGGACGTGAGCTGGTGTGACTCACCCTTCTGAATAGACACAGATCCACAGGGGCATTTCATCTGATTCCCTATGCACCGATCCTACCAGCCGATCTTACCCTGCAGTAGCAAGTACCTGCAGCAGAGATGGGACCAAACATACTACAATGAACATAAGAAAAAGGTAGGTGGAGCCCTTCCTTCTATGCAGTGAACAGAGCGTTAATGAAGCTGCATGGTTCAGCCGTCACTTACCAGTAGTAGCAAAAGAATGATGCAGTTATAGAGTGTGAGGCCAATTCTGGTCTGTTCCAAGTCAGTGCCCAGTACCCCGTCACCCTAAAAATGTTACAGGCAATACTGCTATTATTACGGTAATCATTTCTATAGCACTATTATACATTCACAGCACGTAAAAGACAGTCCCTGCTCGACAAGAATTTACAGTCTATTCATTCAGGCAAACAAGACAAACAAGGAATTAGGGAGTTACAATTATTATGGGAATGGTGAAAGCAACACGAGTATTGAACAGATGAATAAGGGGTTAAGAGTTAAAAGCAACCTGAAAAAGGTAGGCTCTTAGCCTGGATTTGAATGGGGACAGGGAAGAAGCATGATGAACTGACTCAGGAAGTCTGTTCTAAGTATACAGTAGAGAATGACACGGTGACAAAATTCATCACCGTTCCCGTCCCCACGGATAACCGCGGGAAATAATCCCATGTCATTTTTTAGTGTCTATTTCAGCCTCAGTCCTTCTACACCAGCATTCTTCAAAGCAAAGCTTGCGGGTCAGTGGTTGTGGCCATTCATACTCTGATTCTTATGTGAGCCAAGGATAATGAAGCCATTGTGGCATCACTGATGTGATTGGCTCTTAGGCACTGGTGGAATGAGGCATTATGACATCACAATATCTGCTCTGGATACCAGAGACTGTCATTCTGTAGTGTCTGTTTCAACCTCGGTCCTTCTACACCAGCATTCTTCAAAGCAAAGCTTGCGGGTCAGTGGTTGTGGCCATTCATACTCTGATTCTTCCCTCTCTCCTTAAAGAATGACATGAAGATGGTTTCCTGTGGTTATCCGTGGGGACGGGAACGGTGATGAATTTTGTCACCATGTCATTCTCTAGTATACAGCACAGCAAAATGGAAGGAAAAGAGTCTGGGATTGGAAGTAGAGGAGAAGGGCATAGGTTTGATTCTTGAAAGATTTTTCTATATGTACAAAGCAGAACATCTTTAGAAAGTGAGGCAAAATGTACCTAGAGATTGATTATTTTTTAATGCATCTGGAAATACCTTTATGTACACTTGGCCCAAAATAATGTTCTATATAACTTACCCTTGAATTGGATTTTCATACTGGAGCAAATGGACCAGCGGGGTTAAAGGGCTTTTCTCATTATGAGGTCACCCACCATGAGTATAGCTACACCTGTTTAAAAGGTTAAGTATACATAACTGTCCCTTTTAGAATTACCTCATAGAAAGCAACTGTACACATTTACTCCTGCTCTCAGACAAATATAGGGGGATCCTCTGATGCCTTTGGACAGGGCTGTCTGTGGCTATAAAATTAAACCCTGCTCCATAATCTTCTCCCCAAGTACACAGAACAGATATAAAGGGTCTTCATTGGCTGTACAATCTTTGCAAAGTGTTTCTGTGACAGGGTGAAGATCCTGTCACTGGTCAGCAGAGGGAAGCCTCACCAGTGGTAATGGAGCTCATTTGCATATAAGTTCCTGCAAATGCACCTGGGAGCTGTCCACTCATCCTGAGTGGAAAAGAGTGCTGAAAAGAACAGTTCCAGCACAGCGAGCTAGGGACAACAAGAGCTCCTTCCTTTTTTGGGGAGGGGAGGATGGTTCACAGGAGGGCACCTGGCATGGGGGCCTCCAGTGTCAGGAGGGAGTGGGCATCCCTCCTGCCAATTTTTACTGCCATGGGGAGGGGGGGTCTCCTTATTCTGGCTCATGGGGGGTGGGATGACATTTTTTAAAATGGGGCAGATATTGTACATATCTAACATGCACATCTGTGCCATTAAAAAGAAAAGGTTTCCCCTGCCACTCAGCTTTATGGGCTTCCCCAAACCAGCTCTGCGCATGTGTCAGTTGCTCTCAGAATGACTGATCGGATGGGGATTTCCACAAACCCCCATGCAAATTATTTGCATGGAGGTTTTTTGGGTGCATCAATTGCTGTTCCAGAGTCAGCCAAAAAGTCTGCCAACAGCGATTCACATGAACTTAATGATTGTCTTATGTGCATCTAACCCTGAGTGTCCTCAGTGAGAGTGTCTGAAGGACTGTAAAAGTCCTCAGTGAGAGTACCTGAGGGACCAGTGTACTAGTGGAGTCCTAATTGACAGGGGCTAGTGGAGTGACCAGTGGTGACCAGCAGAGTATTCAGAGTGACCAGTTGGGATCAGAGAGGCCAGCAACCAGAGGGACCAGTGGTGTCCAGGACCAGTGGGTCTCAGGAGGCCAGCAACCAGATTGACCAGCAGTAGCCCCAGAGTGAGTGACCAGTGGTGACCTGAGGGACCGGTTAAAGATGGCATGATTCTTGGTAGTCAGGGAAGTGTGTGGATGAATCTGGATGTGTTTGTAGAAGTATATGAGTGAAGTCTGTGAAGAACTGGAAGAAGGAAAGAAGACCAGAGGAGCCTGGGAGTGATGAAGTGACGGGAGGTGACCGCTCGACCCATTCAGTTTCCCAAGTTGGTCCTAATGTACCCCTTGCCAGTCATATTTTCATGATATCCACAAAGAATATGTATGAGCTTCATTTGCATATTCTACCTCCATTGTATTCAAATATCTTTCATGCATATTCATTGAAGATATTCTGAAAACCTGACTGGGAACGGAATACTCTACAACCGACTTAGAAACATTGGCAGATTAAAGCCAAATGACCCATCCAGTCTGCCCATCCGCAGTAACCATTATCTCTTCCTCTCTCTAAGAGATCCCATGTGCCTATCTCATGCTTTCTTGAATTGAGACACAGTCTCTGTCTCCACTTGGGAAACACTGCACTAGACTGGCACTAAAAACCCACACTGGAGGCTGCTAAGAAATATAATAAAAACACCCATTTATTGAGCCATCCCCAAATGCACAGAAATATACAAAGGCAGAACAATGAAAACAATTATGTATAAGGTCCATAAAAATAAAATATGGTGATGGAAAAAAGTATCAAATGGGTTCAAAGTATTTATAATCCTTGATCTCTTCAAAGGACTGCTCTCTGCTCCATTCTCCTGCATCTCCTGTGCTCCTGCACTGGTGGACAGGTTTTGAACCCACTCTGTATATTTGTAAGCACCTTTTTATTCTCAATCTCCTTCTTCAGAAATTCTCAGGTATAATCTACTTTTAGGGCATAGTATATACCCCAGGCCCCAATCTCTCACCCTGCTCCTCGTAGCCTTTTATTTTGCATATAGTGCCTGAAAGCATTGAAGCATGTACATCATGTTCAGACACAGTAGGTATTTTCCTGTGACAATCAGGCCAGTGATTCCCAAACCTGTCCTGGGGAAACCCCAGCCAGTTAGGTTTTCAGGATATCCACAATAAATATGCATGAGATATATTTGTACTATCCACAACAAAATCGGTCACACTTTCCCGGGATCCGGAAGGTTCGCCCCCCACATTTCGCCCCCAGCAATTCGCCCCTCACATTTCGCCCCCCACATTTCGCCCCCAGACACATTTCGCCCCCACACATTTCGCCCCCACACATTTCACCCCCCGGATGTTTCGCCCCCACACATTTCGCCCCCACACATTTCACCCCCACATTTCGCCCCCACACATTTCGCCCCCGTCTCGGAGCGCAAATCCTTACCTCGGAGCGCAAATCAGTCCAGCTACTGTTGTGAGCGCGAGAGAAGCCAAGGGGGATCGAGGCTTGGCCAAAGCGAGACAGCGTCCCCCCCCCCAACGCGGGACCCTGTGGCACCATCAGCTCTTACTCCCTCTAACGCCGGCCCTGCAGCTCCGGACTTCCCCACACCTGCTCTCTCCCCCCCCCCCCCCCCCGATCACTATTATTTTAAATGTTATGGCAGCCACGGCGCTGTATCCATCGGAGGAGACTTCTAACCTCGGCCTGCCCCGGAACTCTTCCTGCAACAGCAACTTCATGTTCCTGCCTAGGCGGGTGGTGGCTGCAGGAAGAGTTCCGGGGCAGGCCGAGGTAGCGTGCACTGTCTGTCAATTCCTCCTGCTGGAAGGCCGACCAACCCCCCCCCGATCACATGCAGGAGGGTGCCCAACCCCTCCTGCCAAAGGCCGACCAACCCCCCAATCACCGGCAGGAGGATGCCCACCCTCTCCTGCCGGAGGACGCCTCCCCCAATCGCCGCTGTCTGTCAATTCCTCCTGCTGGAAGGCCGACCAACCCCCCCCCCCGATCACATGCAGGAGGGTGCCCAACCCCTCCTGCCAGAGGACACTCTCGACACTCCGCCGATCGCTAGCAGGAGGGTGCCCAACCCCTCCTGCCAAAGGCCGACCAACCCCCCAATCACCGGCAGGAGGATGCCCACCCTCTCCTGCCGGAGGACGCCTCCCCCAATCGCCGCTGTCTGTCAATTCCTCCTGCTGGAAGGCCGACCAACCCCCCCCCCCGATCACATGCAGGAGGGTGCCCAACCCCTCCTGCCAGAGGACACTCTCAACACTCCGCCGATCGCTAGCAGGAGGGTGTCTAATGCTGCAGTTGATTGCATCTCTCCAGAAGCCTCGATCCCCCTTGGCTTCTCTCGCGCTCACAACAGTAGCTGGACTGATTTGCGCTCCGAGGTAAGGATTTGCGCTCCGAGACGGGGGCGAAATGTGTGGGGGCGAAATGTGGGGGCGAAATGTGTGGGGGCGAAATGTGTGGGGGCGAAACATCCGGGGGGCGAAATGTGTGGGGGCGAAATGTGTGGGGGCGAAACATCCGGGGGGCGAAATGTGCGGGGGCGAAATGTGAGGGGCGAATTGCTGGGGGCGAAATGTGGGGGGCGAAACGTCCGTGAACCCACTTTCCCAGTACTAATAGAGAAATATCCCAGTAATCAAACCACCAACAGAATAATCTTTTATCATTTTGGACCGCTATAAACATTAAAGTCCATTAAAACACAACTCAGGATTAGAGTTGTATTACTTTCATCTTGACTTTTTAAAAAATAATAATTTATATTCTGCATATCCTACAATTCGATGTGGATTACAAATTATTCAGGTACTCAAGCTTTATTCCCTAACTGTCCTGGTGGGCTCCCACTTTATCTAATGTGCCTGGGGAAAAGGGGATTAAGTGATTTTCCCAGGGTCACATGGAGATTTGAACCCACATCCCCAGAGTAGCTCCAACCACTGCACTACACACTCTCACAAGACAATTTATTTTCTCCGTCACAGCCCCCCAAATTTGGAATTAACTCCCAATTCATGTACGTGAAGAACTTAATCTAGATAGATTCAAGAGCAAATGCTTTCTTTTTAAAGATGCATTTTACAACTAGAAAATTAGATTAAGTGCATCAACTGAAGCTTAGTTCTTAATATCCTTGAAGCTTACTGCTTTCCCCTTGCCTATTGTTTTCCCCTTACTTGTCTTATTTACTTTCATTAACTTGTATTTCTTTCCCCATTTTTACCTTTTGTATCATATGTTTTGTCAAGTCATTTGTATTTATTTGGTTTGTTTCCCCTCGATACCTGTAATTTACTATTGTACTGCTTTGTACATCGCTTAGAATTTTGAATAAGCAATTAATCAAATCCATAATAAACTTGAAACTTGTCTATATAGCTAAATGTATTTGTTTATTCTTTCACATCCATGTGCTCCATTCTAATTTATTAATTATTTATTTATTTAAGTTATTTATATACCGCCTATCAATGGAAGTTGTCTAAGTGGTTTACATTCAAGTATTCAAGCATTTTCCCTATCTGTCCTGTGGCCTCACAATCTAACTTAATAATTAACACTAGCTTTTCAAAGCTGAGGTAGAGGTTTCTACTGTAGGCCAGCGAGGTAAATGCTCCAATGCTCATATGAATTCTATGAGCATTGGAGCATTTACCTCACCGGCCTGTGATAGAAACCCCTACCGCAGCTTTGTAAAAGGAGCCTTAAGAGAAAACATCACTTTATCTCCAAGATGATTTTTCTACTCTCCAAAGTTGCTGCAGCCAAAATATACATTTTCCTCTAAATAGCATATTTTTCACAGCAGCAGCAACTTTGAAGAGTTGTAAAATTATCTTGAAGATAAAGTGATGTTTTCTCTTAATTATTAAAATCGAGTACAGATGATATGAAAAAATAATCAAACACAAGTGGAGGGACATTTTCAATATGATGTCCAAATCTGAGTTTGGATGTTTCACTGAAGACTCACAAAAATTACTATTTTAAAAACTGCAAAACATCTATTTTTTTTTTTTGTGTGTGTGTGTGGGGGGTGGGGGTAAATTGCTATTTTTGAGATGTGTGTCTATCTTTGTGAACCATTTTAAAAAACCCAACAAACCCAAAAGTACACCCAAAAGAAAAATGCACCAAACAAGCCTCTTTATTGAAAATGTGATAGTGATGCAGCACCCCCTACTGGCAGTATGGTATGTTGAGTACTCCCACTCAGCAAAGAGGGAACAGTGGACCCACATCAGTGCATTGTGCTACTGAATACAGGAATAACTTGTCACATCTAGATTAGATGTTTCAAAGTTTTTCCCCAGAAGTCTTGACAAAAATTGACCTTATTATATTTACCAAAATAAACTTTGCTTAGCATCTGTTCAGGGATTAACACTCGCCAGTTTTACAATGTGACTTATCAAAACTTTTAGCATAGCATGCAGGAGGATTCTCTAGCAAGCTTGACTTAACAAATAAAACAATTATAGTATGATTATTCTACCACAGAGGAATATAAAATGTTATGAAAAATTCCTAAACAAGATCCAATGCTAATATGAAACTCAAATTATGATTTTGACTGGAGTATAATTTTACAGTACTAGAAAAGAAACCAAGGATAGCTAGATAGATGATACTTTCATTAAGCTGGTAAATGCAATGATAAATTATCAGTTTCTTATGAGACAACTGTCACAAGTTTAACTTCAGTCAATGAGGCTTCATTTCTATAAAATTATTTAACTAAGAGTCCCCAGAAGCTGCTCTAGTACATCATTCTACAAATGTTTAAAAGAATTACCCCCACCTTTACAAAGCTGCGCTAGCGTTTTTAGCGCCAGCCGCAGCAGTAACGGCTCGGATGCTCATAGGAATTCTATCCCCCCTCCTTTTACAAAGCCGCGCTAGTGTTTTTAGCGCTGGCTGCCGTGGTAACAGCTCCGACACTCGTAAAATTCCTACGAGCATCCGAGCTGTTACCGCCATGGCTGGCGCTAAAAACGCTAGTGCGGCTTTGTAAAGGAGGGGGTTAGTTTTGGGATAGAGAAAGATCTCAGGTCAAATTGCCTTTCTATACTTTCAGAGGTGATGGAAATCTTCTGTTAAATCCATATCTGTGTAGTTCAACTATTTTAATTTATAGATGGGGCAGGAAGGTAGGAGAGAGGAGGGGATGTTTCATTATGTTGGTAGAATTTTTTCCTTATCTGTTAATGGCTTGGGACTGCATTCTGTGGGATTCTTGCCCGTCTCTGGTAGCTGCAAAGCAGGAAGCCACTTTCAGTCTGCAGGATACCTAGGCCCCGATGCTCAATCTTCTGACATTTTGGTGAAAAATACCAAGGTAGGAGTGATTTTTTTGACCAGTTGATGCTCAGCATAAAACATGCAAATTATATGCACGCTATCCGTGCGGAGCAGCCCCAGTAGAAGGGGGAGGAACTGGGCCTGGCACTTGCTCAGAAGAGCAATCGCTAGGCACAACTCCTCCTCCTGCCTGTAGCCGCTGTTCTCCTTCTCTCTGCCCAGCTGATTGATGGCGGCTCCAGAGCTGTGATCAGCAAGATGGCCGAGTGACAGCAGTCAGTTCAGCTGATTCACAGCTTCCCCTACTGGCTCCGGAGCTGTGATCAGTTGTTATTTTTTAAAGAAGGGAGCAGCTGTTGTGTGTGTGATGTGTAAGCAATTGAAGACAGAGGCATTAATCTCAAGTGTGGACAGATTTTTAACAGTCTATTATACCTGTTAAGTGTTTAATAAAGTTAGCTCTTTAAAGTCACATTCAAATTTTGCGACCTCTAATGCAGGCTTTACCTGCTGAAACATAGTTCCATGTCAGCTCCTTGATATGGTGCTTTGCTGAGTCTCTTAGTAAATTTTTAATAACCTACTCGGTTCCTTTTCTGTCTTCAATTTCAAGTCCATCACCCTACCCACTCTTTGGTTGCTATGAGTTCCCTCGTGGTGGCAATTTGCCAGTTCTTTATTCTGCTGAGTTTCCTTACACAATGCCCAGGATCACGAGGTGGTGTGTGGCCCAGGTCACTACTTACAGCCAGTGGGGTATTCAATTGGTCTTTTTCAGCTTGAGAACCCTTATATTTGCTCAAACCTTGCCAACTTCCTGGACAAACCTGATGCAGTGTTCCTGCCAAGCTCAGCACTGAGCCTGAAGGCCACCCGAGGAACCCATAATCAGCTTCTGCCATGCAGCAAATTACCAGATCCTCAGTGGGCATGAACTGGGTTGAGCATAGCCATTGGCTGTTTGGCCTATTTCATTTTCAGCAAAAGCACATCCATGATTTGTTCTAACAAAACAATAAAACACAGCAGGATATATGTGGGATATATAAGCAAGGGTACCACTGCAGTAATTGATAACAATCAACTTTAATCATTTCCAGAGTTTGTATTCAAACAGATAACATTGTGTGCTCTGTCGCAGGTTCAAAGTGCCAAGCCGGTGGTGGACACCAATACTCCTCTAACCTATGGCCACCTAAACCTGAAGTTGAAGAAGTTGAAGGTATTTCATTTCCTTATCTCTGGACAGGAAAAAAATATCTTATATTGTTTGTTCCAATTTTACCTAAGGGAAACTCACTCTTAAAAGTAACAGGTAGAGCTGAGAGATTTCCCAACGTTTCAGCGCCAATATGGCCTTCATAAGTGTAATAACGGTGAGGAAGGTTCTATAACAGAACTTAAAGAAGGATATATTTAATCCATGTAATACATTTCAGTTGCTTTCCTAGAGCTACAATTCATTTTCTTTATAATCAGTTTGGTTGCTTTCCCATCAAGGTTGCAGCTGTGAATAAAGCAAATTCCTTTGATTTTTTTTTCTAGCTGGGATAAGAAGGACTGAAGTATTTAGTGCTGATAGCGGCTTGTGTTTCTTCTTTTCATTTGTATTATTGTATGCTTGATTTTCATAAAGGATGATTTTTGGTGAATCAGCCTTGGACTTCAGTTTCATTTGGCCCAGCTATTCAGCCATGGTGGTCAGCATTTGTTTTAAACATCGGTTGCTGTGGTTAAGTTCTACCTTGATTTTCAGCACCATTAACTGGGTACTTTCTGGAACTGAATATCCCTGATAAGGGCAATATTCAGTGCAGTTACCCAAATATAACACATTAACTTAGGATTGTCTATTCATTCTCTAAGTTATCTAGGTATTTATCAGGAAACAGGCACTGAATATGGCCGGTCTCTAATTCTTGGCTCTACCCCCAGAGTGCCCTAGCACTGTGTGGATAGTGCCATGCCAGTTTGTAGAGAGTGGTATCGGTAAGCGACAATTATTGAGGTTTCAGCATCTGCTACCTGGATAAAGTATCATTGAATATCGGGTCAATTATTTTCATTTATATTTTTGTAAATTCTGAATTTGCATTTCTAATATCCTTTCTTGTAAAATAATGGTTTAATTTTTTAACAGCAGAAGTTGTAAATTAAAAGCAGCTTAACCTCTGCACTCTCTTCATGCATTGATGTGCTTGAGAGTTCTGGCCTCTTTTTTTTTTTACTGTCTTCATTCTCCTGACCACCTCTGCTTTTTCAGCTATATTTCTCTGTTCTTTTTCTCTCGGCAATACTGCATTAATGTGTGCTTATACATGATGTTAAAGTATGTTTTTACCACAGGGTTCATTCTTTGCAGTAGGTCCTATTTACTAATAATGTTTGTTAATGGTTTTATTTATTTATGTAGATTTTTATCCAATCCTCCTCAGAGAGCTGAACTGGTACAGGTTAACATCACAGTATTACATTACAGGTGTGCTAATGCTGTAATGCATTTTAGTTGATCTAGCCCTAAATGATAACCTTTCCACTCTAACCTTTTAACTGTTGGGAATTGTACTGTTTCCTCTTACTTTGTCTAACACCAGCCCTTTGCCTGGGCGAGTAATACAGCAAAAGCAGGCTAATTGTTAGAGAAAAACTATTTTTAAAAAAGTTCTTGGTTAGGCTTTTTTTAGAAATAGTTTTGCTCTAATAATTAGCCTGCATTTGCTTTGGCTTGTTTTACTCGCCCAGGCACAGGGCTGGTGTTAGAGTGCAAACAGGGCAATTGTCTTGAGCTATTTGTCCTGTTTGTCTGTTTTGATAAGATTGTAAGCTCTGTTGAGCAGGGATTGTCTCTTACATTTTTAATGTACACTACACTTCTCCCTCCGGATTTGCGGGGGATTGGGGCAGAGCCGGACCGCGAATGGTGAAATACCACAAATATCTTCTGGTCCGGCTCTAACCCACCCCGCCTCCCTCCTGCTTTCCCCCCGGCATCCCGGCCTTACCTGGTGGTCTAGCGGGCTTTCGGGGCAGGAGCGAACTTCCTACGTTCCTGCCCCGTGCAGATCGCCAATAGGAAATAGCTGCCGTGAGTTCCCGCAGTCGGGGCAGGAGTGTAGGAAGATCGCTCCTGCCCCGAAAGCCTGCTAGACCACCAGGTAAGGATGGGACGCCGGGGGGGAAGGCTAAACTGTGGGGGGGTTTCTATTTTTCCCCTCCACAAAAAATCACGAATATGTGAAATTGCGATTGCCGAAACCACGAATGGGGAGGGGGAAGTGTACAGTGCTGCCTATGTCTAGCAGCACTATAGAAATGATAAATCAGCGTATCTTAAACTGTGCCGCAGCACAATAGTGTGCCATGGCGAGATTCTGGGAGTGCTGCGACGGAGAGGCCTCTGACCCCGCCGGCACTCCTCCTCTCTGCCCCCAGTAATACCAGAATTTTAGGGTTACCAGATGGAGGGATTTCCAAAACCCGACAGTTTGTCTGCGTTTTGGAAGGCCCCCCGAGCTCAGGACTGTGCACATGCTTAGAGGCCCTCTAGACGTAGCCCCCGGTTTAGTGTGCTGTGGCTGAAAACAGTTTGTGAGACACTGTGATAAGAAGTCGTAGTAGTAGGTCTCTCTCGACAGGGGGTCTCAGCCCTGCCCTAAGCTGGAGAAAGCACAGTCTGCTGGCAGGTTTTGGGGCCCTCTTTCCAAATTTCTGTTTTAGGCTTCAGCATGTCTAATACTTAGGATTACCAGATGCTTCTTTTTAGAGCACTCTCCGGATGCCCAGACGGATTTCCCAAACTCAGCCATTTGTGTGGGTTTTCGAAGGCCCCAACTCAGGGCCATGTCTGGAGGGCCTGTGAGCATGTATGGATGCCACACGATGCACATGAGGTCCATATGGAGGCGGGGCTGGGAGCAGAATGGGGCAGGGCTACGTTCTTTTTTAAACAAAGATATCTGGTAACCCTACTAAGCTGATTCTGCCTCGAGGCAAGAGAAGGATCCTATTTTAGTCCATTTTGTGATACATGTGATGTGTCAGGCTGGTGCTTTATACTATCATTACACAATGCACATTTAATGCCTGCTTCTCCATTTTCAATTATAGCACAGGAAAGCATCCACAAAAAGGTTAATTTTGAAACTTTTGATATGCTATGTATCTAACTGCAAAACAAACAAGATATTTTTTAAGACTAGCATTAAACTATGAAAACACATAAAACTAGCTCATATGTGCGGCTTTTGCAAGTATATAAGAACTCCCCCATTTCTGTGATTTCTTTTGAAAATAGCTGGAGGAGGACAGGCTGGCAGTCATTGAAAGAGATAACCGTTTACTGCTGGAAAAGATGTCATGCATCATGAGAACCACAGGCAGCGTTGACAACAAAAACGATTATGAGCTGAAAAGGTAATGTTGGCAAGAGTTTGCGTAAATGAACAAATCACAGTGGAGATACATAGTAATGTTGATGTTGCAGTTTATTCACGAATCATAAATGCCCGTGCGGTGGCTCGGCACGCACGTGTTTCGGCCAATATGGCCTGCCTCAGGAGCCTACAACATATATAACATATAGATATTGACACTTAAATAATTAAGAATATTCAAAAATAATAATAAAGATATATTAAAAACAGATGTCTTGAAAAATGAAGAAATACTATGCCTATACATGTATATTAAGAAAATAATTTGTATGAAGGACATCTGCAGCCTCTGTAACTTAAATAAGTGTGAGAAAACCATAAAACCATGAAAAGCATCTCTAAATTAATACAAATGAAAAAATGACAATAAAAATAAGGGCTCCGTTTACTAAGGTGTGCTAGTGTTTTTAGCGCACGCAGGGAATTACCGCGTGCTAAGTTTCTAGAACTAATGCCAGCTCAATGCTGGCATTAAGGTCTAGCGCGTGCGGCAATGGAGCGTGCGCTATTCCATGCATTAAAGCCCTAGAGCACCTTCGTAAAAGGAGCCCTAAGTATTCTTAAGATTTCCAAAATGTAAAAATAAATGGATATGTAATAAATGGAAATGTAATAAATGGATATGTAATAAATACTACTGAAAGTCCAGTGATGTTGAAATAAATGATATGAACATAAATAAAAACCCTAATTTGAAGTATGTAAAAATAAAATACTATTGAAAGTTCAATGATGTTGAAATAACTCACATGAATAAAAACCCTAATATATAGTATATTTTTATCAAACACTGAAAATGTTACTGAAGCTTTGACTACCCCTTGTTTTAAAAACATCCTGTTTATACTAAAACGCTGCTTAGTAGAATTTAACATATACAAACATTTAAATTGATAAAATACATAAATATGTAAAATATAAATGCCCACCATGCATTTACACATAAACGCTGCATTATAAAATCCAACTAAACAACAAAATTTATGAAAATAACTTCAAAATAAATTTAAAAACTAATAAATTAAAACACATGACTGCAAAACATGTTGATAAATACTGTCATAATATCTTTCATCATAACATGCTTCAGAAATACTTGTTGTAAGCAGTAACTGGTAAAAAAAATCAAATGTACCTTTCTGAGAATGATCAATTACTTGTGTAAATAACCTCATCCCAGTATTCTAAGTTCTTTGTTGAGAATAAGAAGTTTTAACATATAAACTGACAATATACTAGAAAACAAATCACTCCATTAGGTCAGTACACACCAATGCCAGAAAAAGTATTTTAAGGCGAAAGAGAAGCCTCAGACATGGAGAGGTGTTCCCACTCTCTTCCACCCAAGCATCACTGGCAAAAAAACTTTCGCATATAACTTATTATTGGCAGGTGGTATCCTGAAAATAGTCCAAACTAACTAGAAAAAACAAGCTAGTTAGAAAAATAAGCCAGGCCGACAATTGTTTCGTGGCTTTTAAGCCACTGCTTCAGGGCTGTGACACCAACACTCCAGATTATGGATTCACGGAGTAAAACTCCTGCTTGCTACCACTCTGCGAATCGATAGTCTGGAGCGTTGGCGTCACGGCCCTGAAGCAGTGGCTTAAAAGCCACGAAACAATTGTTGGCCTGGCTTTTTTTCTAACTAGCAGGTTTTTTCTAGTTAGTTTGGACTATTTTCAGGATACCACCTGCCAGTAATAAGTTATAAGCAAAGGTTTTTTGCCAGTGATGCTTGGGTGTCTGAGGCTTTTCTTTCACCTTAAAATACTTTTTCTGGCGTTGGTGTGTACTGACTTAATGGAGTGATTTGTTTTCTAGTACATTAGTATATTTTCCCTCCTTTCTTCTTTTTTTGCTATTTGTGTTCCCAAACATATAAACTGATGCATAATATAAATTGCATAAAAACAAAATATCGATTTGTAATCACAAAAGATGTTGAAGTGGAATAATGTCAAAATAGGAAATTTACAAACACTTTCAAGAACATCAATCAATAATGAGTATAATGAAATGCAACAATGAAACATGAGAACTCAAGTCGAAAAGGTAAGCCTAGACTCTAGAGTGTCCAACAAATGCTAGTTTTAATGCAAAATATATGCCATCTATGCTAAAAGGCCAGACAACTTCCAATACTTAGGTAAATCATATTTTAAACAATTGTAACTATATGGGCTCCTTTTACGAAGCCGCATTAGTGACTTTATCGCCCGCACCTTTTTCGCGTGCGCTAACCCCCGCGCTAGCCAAAAAAGTACCGCCTGCTCAAGAGGAGGCAGTAGCGGCTAGCGCGGTTGGCAAATTAGCGTGCGCTATTATGTGTGTTAAACCGCTAACGCGGCTTCATATAAGGAGCCCTAAATCTAATCAATAAGACATCCAAAAAAATGCGTGTGGGCTATGTGACTATCCTCTTCAATAGAAACTATATCATACATCTTTATAAATAAATGTACAGCGTATATTTAACTGAATGTAATTCAGGCAAACTATCAGAAGTTTTTAAAATAGATGTGAACAATATATATTTAATGAAGGCACATTAACGGCCTCTTTTACAAAGCCGCGCAAGCGGCTGCTGCGCGGCAACAGCCCCAAAGCCCTTTAAATCTCTATGGGCTTCGGGGCCGTTAGCGCAGCGCAGCTGCTAGTGTGGCTTTGTAAAAGTGGCCGAAAGGCACCAATGACAAGATCAATTAGTAAATTAATTAATTATTAAGGCAAACTTTCATAGTTCGTTTGGGATAAATGTGCATTTAATGAAGGATAAATTAAACATCAGTCCATTATGCAACAGCACCTTGTGAAACGACAACCTTTAAAGATCACTGCTCATGCAGATATAAATTATAACAAAACTTATGCATGAAAGCAGCCACAGAGAAATGGGGCACTACAATGAATACAAACGGAGAGATTTAAATAATAATAAAAAAGTAACATGTAATCAAATAAATGTCATAACAATTAAATGGCTAGGATGCTATAATCTGTGTGGCTGGCTACTATTTAAAACGTAAACAAGATGTGCAATCTAGCGAAGAAACAACTAGAGAAGTACTTAACATTAAAAACTATGCTGCGCTGCTCCTATGCAATATCTAAAAAGGGTGTACAGTGTAAAAGTTCCAAAAGGTACATCCGCTACCCCTAGTGCAGTGGTCGGCAAACCGCGGCTCTTTAGCCACTTGAGTGCGGCTCGCGGCTCAGCTAGCTAGAGCAGGGCTGCCCAACCTGCTTCCCTTCCCTGTAAAGATAAGGTGACCATACATCCCATTTTGAATGGGACTGTCCCCTTTTTAGATAGGCGATCGCTTCCCCTCCCTCCAGCGCCAAAGCCTGCCCCTCCCATCCCTGGACTGGCCGCTGCTGCTGCTGCCTACTGCCACTTCAAACACCCACCACCCCGGTCCACTGCCGCTGTCGCCCGCTGCAACTAAAGAGAAGGAAGGTCCAGGCGCCGGCCCAAAAACCTTCTTCCCGACGTCAATTCTGACATCGGCGAGGAAGTTCCGGGCCAGCCAATCGCTGCCTGGCTGGCCCTGAACTTCCTCTCCGATGTCAGAATTGATATCGGGAAAGTTTGTGGGCAGGCGCCTGGACCTTCCTTTGCTTTAGTGGCGGCGGTCGGCAGTGACGGCGGACCGGGGGGAGGGTGCTTGAAGCAGCGGTAGGCAGCTGCAGTGGGGGCTGGTCTGGGGGGGTAGGCTTCGGCTTTGGTGCTGGAGGGAGGGAGGCAGGCAGGCAGGCTGGGAGGGAGGTAGGTAGGCTGGCTAGCTTCGGGGGAGGGGGTGGAACAAAGTCTGGAAGGCAGTGAGGGGGACATAGGAAGAAGCACTGGGAGCACTAAGGACATAGGAAGGGGCATTGGGGCCACTAAGGACATGGGAAAGGCACTGGTGGCACTAAGGACATGGGAAGGAGGCACTGGGGGCACTAAGGACATAGGAAGGAGGCACTGGGGGCACTAAGGACATGGGAAGGAGGCACTGGGGGCACTAAGGACGTAGGAAGGGGCACTAAGGACATAGGAAGGAAGAAGGGAGGGAATAAAAAGGGACAATTGTTGGGCCTGAGTACAGAAAAAAAGAAAGAAATGAAAGAAAGGATGCACAGTCAAAAGTAAACGCAACCAGAGACTCATGAAATCACCAGACAGCAAAGGTAGGAAAAATGATTTTATTTTCAATTTAGTGACCAAAATGTGTCCGTTTTGAGAATTTATATCTGCTTTCTATATTTTGCACTATGGTCCCCTTTTACTAAACCACAATAGTGTTTTTTAGCGCAGGGAGCCTATGAGCATCAAGAGCAGCGCAGCTCCCTGCGCTAAAAACTGCTATCACGATTTAGTAAAAAGGGAGGGGGTATATTTGTCTATTTTTGTATAGTTGTTACTGCCTTGATTTCTTTGAAAACCCGTGGAATATAAATTATAATTAACATTTTCTCTGTGTACAGTGTGCTTTGAGTTTTTAAAAATGTTATTGTTGGTAGATCATTTTGACTTGGCCACGAAGGTAAGGGGGAGGGAAGAGAGCTGCTTAAAGACATCTAATAATCCTTGCAGGCTTGACTGTGCAGGGAATTATTTTTGTAAAATCATGTTTTGTTATGTGACTGGCATTATTTAGACTTTAATTTCTATGAATGAATAGAATGAAAATGATATAAAATTACTTGCTTGTTTTTATGTATGTGTGCTGAAGGTAAGTGGAGAGAGAGTGGGCTGAGGACGCTGAAGGGAAATGGGGGAAGAGAGAGTGGGGAGAAGACACTGATTTATAAATTGACAATTGTACAGAATATTGTTTCTTTTTATACTTTAATATAAGTTCAGTATAAAACTATTTGAGGCTTGTGTGGATGGGATCAGATGGTTTGCGGAGATGGAGACCAAGCTCGCGGGGGATGGGGCAGGGACTGGGACGAGACGGGGACGGAGAAGGGGCAGGGACAGAGACAAATTGTTTTCCCCATGTCACGAATCGATTTCAACTACATGCGGGTGAGTGGGGTGTCAGTCGGGTTGACGTAGCCGTCATAGCGCAAGCGGGCGTGGGGTATGGCTCTCAAAAGAAATCTTAATCGTTGTACTGCTGATCTTTGGCTCTTTTGACTAATGAGTTTGCCTACCACTGCCCTAGTGCATAACTAAATGAGCCGTTTAACAAAAAAAAAAAAAACTATGCCGTTTGACAAAAAAAATTTATCTTTCAATACATAAGAGGCAAGTTACATAGAATAACGCTTACAGATTGAAGACATCAAACTGGTCTCCGTGCACACGAACAGCTAAACAGGACAGCGTTACAGATGCCATTTTATATACAATGAAAGAGTTGAAATGCGCGGGAAACATGACGTCATAATGCAACAAAACTGGAAAGATGGACAAAAGTGAAAAGCCCTCACTTACAAGTCATAACAAGATATGTGGCTAACGTAAAGAATTTCTTCTCACGATATTCAAAAGTTTTTTAGTACATAACTAAATTAGCCGTTTAACAAAAACCTAAAATACTTTTAAATTTAATTCATTCCCCTTTCTTTAGAAGGAAGAGAGTATAAAATACTTAGGTATTTGGATAAAAAGTACATTGGATGAAATGATGAAAGTAAATGAAAAATTTTTATTGCTGAAGGTCACAGAAATGTGTGAGCATTGGAACCCATTACATCTGTCTTGGTGGGGGAGAGTCCAAACAGTTAAGAAGATGATTTTGGTTTGTTACCAAATGGGTATGTTGCCAGTGTTTTTCAGGGGTCCTTTTATAAGAAATTAAATAGTATTCTTAATAAATTTATTTGGCTTGGGAAAACTGCGAGAATTGCTTTAGTATCTTTACAAAAACCAATTGTGGAGGGTGGGCTAAATTTTCCCAACTTTTATAGGTACCATCAAGCCTATATTATGCATCAGGTTATGTATTGGATCCTCCCTGAGCTCATGGAAAATCTTCCAGATCGGTTATGGTTGGAATGGCAACTCCTGTTTCCATTGAGATTGTGTCACGTTTTGAGTATCAAGCTACCTAGGTTGTATAAGGACAATAGAATTTTTTTGGGCACTTGAGAGACAGTAAAATTTATTAAAAATTTAACATCTATTCCAATTCATAAATCCACCTGTCAATCCCTTTGGCTGAACTCCAAGATTCAAATTGGTGGGTTTAAGATTATCTGGAAGCACTGGATGAAGGCGGGTATACATACTCTAGATGATGTAATTTCTGATAGAAAGCTGCTTGATTTTTCATGATGGCAACAAACATTTGGTATTGCTATAGGTGGTTGCAGTTGAAGCAGGCCATTCAGGAGGGGTTTCCTGATTGGAAAAATCTTTAAAATAAGTATAGTTTGCCAATCCTGTGTTTCCAGACAGATTTCCTGGGACACTAGGCCGCTCAGTGGTATAAATTAATATCTGGATTTTTGAATAAGAAACCAAAAACTGGTCTTCATGACATTTGGAGTATTGAGATAAAGCATCAGATTACTGCGTCTCAATGGCCACAAATCTGGACTTGGAGGATAAGATGTACGGTGTCTGCATCTATGAGACAAACATGGTTTTTCTTATTGCATAGAGTGTATTGGACCCCAGTTCGGTTTTCAGAAATTAGATAGTTCAAAGTCTAATAGATGCTGGCACTGTCATCTTGAACCTGGAACGTTAGATCATCTATTATACTTTTGTCCTTTGATACTTTAATTTTGGAGATCCATTTGGGATCAGGTGAACAAAGTACTGGAAAATCCAGTGGCACTAACATACGACACTGTGCTATTTGGCACTTTAATGAGAGCTAAAAGTCAAATATCATCTCACAATAACAAACTTCTCTTTATTATGACAGGGGTTGCCATACAACTTATTTTAAGGAATTGGAAAAACTGGGATTGGTTAAACTATACCTTTTGGTGGAAGTCTCTGTGTCACGTCTTTAAAATGGAACGTATTATGTCTATACAACGGGGGTATTATAAGAAGTTTCTGGATATTTGGGAGCCATTGACAAAATTTTGCAAAGAGTGATTGTTGAATTTGGCCCTTAATCATGCACGTCCAGGGTGGGTGGGTGGGAGGGGGGGCTGGAGAAACCCTCCAACCCACAGTCAAACAAGCAATAACCCACACACCACAAACACAGCAGACACACTATGTCTACCTCAACAGACATCCCAGGCATACCACCCCTATAGATCCCACCCCCCACCCCCACCTACCCTCGGAGTACAGGTAGGGAAGCAAAAACGCCACAACCAAAGATTCCAGGAAAGCAAACGTAAGGTAATGTACATGTAGTCTTCAGGGAGGAAGGAGGTCCAACAAGCTCCCCCATAAAGCAACATAATGCCTCATGTCCAGTCTATGAGATTTATCATAAAAGCAAATCTCAAATTGTGCCATCTGTCTCAACTTACCGTGCCATTGAGCAGTAGGTGGGGAGATGGAAAGATACTAATGCAGAGTCCTAACTGGAGGGAAAGTGGAAGGGTGATTGACAAATAGGGAATGGCTGGAGGTGGAGAGAAAGAGTCTTTGGGGAGGGAACTGGCAGGGGAGAGGAAGAGAGATGAGATTGTTGGTGACTGAAAGAGGAAGAGACTGGTTGGGGAAAGCAAGAAAAATGATGTGGGGATTGGCTGGAGGAAAAGAGAGATTCTAGTAGGGATTGGCTAGAGAGAGAGAGGGAGACTGGTTGGGAAGAGGGAAAAAGACTGATGAAGACTGGCTAGAAGTGAAGAGAAAGAGACTGGTGGTCAGAGAGAGATAGGGTGATGGGGACTGGCTGACTGGCTGGAGGTCAGGAAGGGGAAGGGAGATAGAGACTATTAGGAACAGGGCTAGCACTAAGAGAAGAGGGTTTGGGAAGAATTACGGGGGTCCCTGGTTGGGGAAGAGGTTAATGGGGTTCACAAAACCACAGATGACATCTCTGATCTAGATGATAACATGATTTTTGAAAAGTAAATAATGTGCTTGCCTTGCAAGACTCAGTAACAGTGATCACCAAGTGTAATTTACCCATGTTCAGTAAGATTCATGTTTACATATATATATTTATTCCTAAATGCTGCCTCCAGCTCAGTTCTCAGCATACCAAACAAGCTACTGAACAAGCCAGTACTGTTATAGAATTATCCCCATAGGGCTAAATTCTATAAACGGTGCCTACATAATAGTGTTTGGCACTATGATTGAGAGGGCACCAAGGGCATAACACAATCCTGCAGGTATTTCAGTGATAGATGATGCACACTTAAGAAAACCAACAATAGCAACTTATACTTGACTCCATATTTCATAGTCAACCAATACAATGATACAAAATATGAGGTAACATGTTCATACTTCCCAATTCCATATAATGCTTGAATAACAGAATTCTGGACAATTTGTAACGCATGCATATCAGAAGAAAGATAATAATGTGAAAAGAGGAAGGAAATCAGGAAACGCATTTTATCTGGTCAGAAATTCCCATGCTAGGTGTGGAAAACCTCACCTTGTTCCTGATATCTGAACTGACCACACCCACTCTTTACTGGCACTATCTGCAGAACTGAGCAGGTACAGATTAGAGGAATCATGTTTTGTTTATATTAGTATAATTTTTTTGTACTAGCTTAAACCAGGAGAAACGTGAACAAGAAATACTGAGGGTGTCCCGAGAGAATCACGCCATCCTGGACAGACTCATGAAGTGTGAACCTCAGTATCAAGTGCAGAAGTGGCAAGAGGACTGGGAGAAAGCTGAACGATACAAGGACAGCATTGCTAGATATCCACGAGGGTGGTACAATATTCAGCAAGGAAAGGTAATCCTGATGCATTTTTCACGAAGAAACTAATTATTCACTTAGGAAGAGATTTCAGGGCTGGACAAAAATGTTACATTATTTATACCTCTATTAACAAGCAATTTGTTTTTAACTAAGTAACAAATATGGTAAAACTTTTAGGGATCCTTTTACTAACCGATTTAGCATACGCTAAATATTAGCACGCCCATTATATTCTATGGATATTCAGGTACGTTTTTAAAAATGCCTAGCAATTTTAAAATACTCTTTATTTTTTTGCACCACTGCACTTAAATTGTGAGAAATTCTTGTAATGTTAAACGGCAAATATTATGGTTTTCAAAAATCTGATGCTGATTTCTTTGGTTTCCAGAACAGGTCAAAAGGACAAAAAAAAGCATGCAAGAAGAAAGAGTCCAAGAAAGAAACACAGCCCAAAGATGAAAGTGTAGAATTGGCACTAGAAGCAGGAGACACTACAGAGTCCAGAGAAGATACAGAGTCTAAATCGGAGAGTGAAAGGGAAAGTAAGGATGAGTTCAAGCGGGGCGGAAAGGTAAAAGCTTTGATTGGAGACAAGAAGTCCAAGACAGAAAGTAAAAAGGCAAAGCAGTTTTAGGGCATAAGGATGCAAACAGGACTTTGAAAACTAGAGGGAGAACAAGGAAAGGATAAATATTCCCCAGAGCATCAAAAGGAGAAAGAGAACACAGAAATCAAGATTGAATGACTACCAGAAAAATGAAACTGGAACAATGAGGTTGATTGTGAAAATGAAGATAAAAGAGAGTGAATCAAAACTATTCACAGGAGACAGTGGTCCTGGCATCATGTATTCAAGGTGATTTTCACTGTCATGTTGTCTGGCACTAACTGAACTCATATTTTTGCAAAATATATTTTACTAGTATTTAAGCCTGTTACATTAACGGGTGCTAGAATAGATGTGCAGAATTTCTTTCTTTCTTTCTGTCTCTCTCCCTGCCCCCTGTCTGTCTTTCTTTCTTCTATTGGCTCCCGATACTATCCATCACGATTTCCTTAGTCCTCTGTACCCTTTTGGCCCTCATCGATCCTCCACTGCATTTATCACCCTTTCAGTCCCTGCTCCATTCCTATCTATCCTTCCTTCCATTGCCGCCAAGGCATTCTTCCTGTCCCTATATTCCACTCCCACCCACCTTCTCTTCCTTTTTTACCCTTTCTCTTGTACCCCACCCCAGGACCAATTTCTGTCTCAGTTCTCCCCTGCCCCTCCCCACGGTACTGCAACTCTCCCCCTTCCCATTACTTTAACATTCTTCACCCAACCATACCCCAACACCAGAGCCTGCACCAATTCAACCCCCCCCCCCCCACCTACCTCCTCCCTGGTCACTGCACTGAATCTCTGGGCAGGCTGCCCCTCCCCAGTCCTTCAGCCTGATGGACCCTCCACACACATACCTGGTCCACCGCCCCTACAGGTCTGCCCTCCCTCCCTACGCTTGGGTCTGGACTCCCATTACTTACCCAAGGTGGCAGCAGTGGTCCTGACCTCCTCCTCCCTCCCTCTTTGCCTCAAAGCAGTAGCAGCGGCAGTAGTCCTGACCCACCAACCCCCCATTCCTTACCCAAAGCAGCAGTGGCAGCGCTGTAACCAGGCTGTTCGCGGCCAGCCCCAACAGGGCCTTTTCTCTACCGCATCCGACGCTTCCCTGCTTGGCAGTTTCTCTACTGCGCATGCGGAGGCATGGCGTTTCAAGTGCACATGCGTGGCTAGGGTTTTATTATTATAGATGCTGTTAAGTAAATACAGATCCCAGAACCTGAACTTTCAGAAATTCTAAAAAAATGTTTAATAAATTGGTCTTCAATGGCTTAGTCATGGGTTGGTGGGGTGGGGGTGGGCAGTCCCCCAGGTGCTGTCTTGGTGGGGGCACTGGCACCTTTCCTCCTCTCCTTCCCTGCCCCCCCCCCACTACCACATGTGCCCCTTCCCTTCCCCCGTACCTCCTTAACATTCCCAGCATGAGCAGCAACCCCAACCTGCTTCTCACACCAGTGTCTGCTCTTCCTCACATCACCTCCTGGACCTGCACCAAGGAAGGAACATTAGAGGAAAAGCTGAAGCTGGCACAAAAAGCAAACTAACATGTGGAGCAGTGAGGTGTACAAGTTATCAATTTTCCTTTTTAAAATTGCTCCACAGAAAGTACCCATAAACATTCACACCTGCTGTTAGACACACACAGATTTTCTTGGTTTATTTTCCAGGTTTAGGCTTGTATTTTACCAAATACATTCTGTGACAAATCTAGTGAATTATCAGGGCAAGCCAGGGTTAAAGAGTTTCTCCGATGAGCAGGCAAGCAGGGCTGTCTATCCTAGATCTAGTTCCCATAGCCAAGATCATGGGCAAGCCAGCCCAGTGCAGTACCAAGGGAAAGCACACAGAAACAGGCAGAGAAGCCATTATGTCCCCACACAGAAAAAAACAGCATTTTTTTTTCTTGACTGCAATATTCAGTCTCACCAAAGGGGGAGGCAGAGAGTACTTTGCTATTCCTATCCCACAGCAGGTGTAGGCAGTACTCTCCCCTATGCATCTCAAATCTAATTAAATCCTTCTGTTTCTTCAGCAAATCCAGCCACTTACCATCATTACCCATAGTGTCTAATTCTTAGGGAGGGGGATAAAAGCAATTCCAATCTCTGGCTTTCAGTAAACCCCAGTCCACTCTTCCAATGTTGAGCCATCTTTTCCAGTTAAGTAATTTAACACTACCACAGTCAATTAGCAGTGTAGGTATGTTTTAAATCCAATTTAAATCCAAAGTGAAGAGTGAATTATTGTAAGAGGAAAAGGAAAGTTTTTTTCCAGTTAATGGGAGCATTTTTAGACCCATGAATCATATCTGAGGTCTTTTTCTCCCATTATTTTTCCTTTTTCTCCCTATGTGGGGTTTGGTAATGTTATAAACTGGGCAGGGTGGGTTCTCTAGTCTATTGATGTGGGCATGTAATCTTAATGAACTAGATTTAAAAATATACCTACTCTCCTACTTGACTGTGGTAATTGAAATTACCTGTTATTATACTATTTCCCAATTTTCCAGCTTTTCTAATCTCTGAAAACATTTTTTTTATCTGTGTGCTCATTCTTTCCTGGGGATGGTAGTATAACCCTACCTATATATTCCTTCCCTTGACACATGGACTTTCTATGCATATGGATTCCACACTGCTATTTGTCATGTAGAATGTTTGATTTTTGTTTGATTCAATTCCCTCTTTAACATATAGTGCAACCCCTCTCCAATTTGATCTACTCTATCCTTGTGATATAATTTGTACCCAGGAAACTGTATCCTTTTGATTGCTCTCCTTCTACGAGGTCTCTTAGATGCCTATTATATCTACCTCATCATTCACTTCCGGTCTATCTTAGAGAAGAATCTATATTAGGTTCAGGAGTTCCTTAAAAACCATCAAATTCAGATTAACTTATTAGAATACTTAATCATTATTTTTTATTTTAAAAAAAATGACCTACTGCTTTTTTCCTTCCCTTACCTATCATTTTATCCCTTAATGTTGTCTTTTTCCAAAACCATTATAGTTCTACCCCTTATCCTCATGTCTCTGTATGTCTGCCTTCAGAATTTGTCCATATTAGTATAATTGAGTTCTTTGTTTCCCCTCAATTTTAATATGTAATTCACTTTGAAATATTTTTATAAGCGTTTGTATCAAATTTTAAATAAACATGAAACTTGAAACTATATACTCTCACTCTCCTATTTTATTTTTATAGGCATCTAGCATTTGTATACAGATACTTCAAAATGTGGTTTTTCCTTGTATCTAAAGGCTGCTGAGAAGATGACAGGGATAATTTGAGTCCTTTACTCTGCCTTCTTCTTAAACACTCCTAGCTTTACTGAACAGTCCAGACACTAAATCATGTTGCTCACAATATTGTAAATATCAAACACTGATGAACCATATAGTAGTTGTATGTAAAAACAGTTCATGATGAACCACTTATCTGAAAGTAATTGTGCTATTCTCTCAAGCCAAGGGGTCCACTAATTATTTATTACACATTGAGTAAACTGTGGCGAATACCATATTGGGGTGCATTTTAGTTTGATCCAGTGCTGTTCTTACTTTTATTACAAAAAAGATCATACATTTATCTGTTTTTGTGGTAGACAGTCAAACCTGAGCCAAAGAAGTTTATAGTATCTGCTTTTTGATACATGCTAATATAGAACCAAAATCCTAAAACAAGACACATCAATTTTTCACATCCATCAATTACAAATGTCAGACTAGTCTGTTTCTTTAATCAGTTCATTTGGGCTTCTGCGCCTTAAGAGTACTATTCACTTCTGGACTGCTTTCCAAGAGAAGACAGAGTCTCCAAATAAATACCTTAGTAAAACTTTGGTCACCTCTGTATTTGAGTCCAGTGTATCAGTTTAAGCTTACCATGGTCCTCAGAAAGCCACACTGAGTATATTAAAGTTCTTAATACTTAGGTGTGGTAGCCACCCTCATAGGAACAGGTAACTGATAAATCTTAGACCTTGGACCATTATTTTCTTTTATAATTTTAAAGTGCAAATGCTTTTAACTCTATATATTTAAAGTGCAGGTGCTTAATGATAAATAGTTATATAATCATGATGTTAATAAAATCACCACTTATCTTAGAACAGTTCTGTCTGTATCCCCACCTACGCGTTTCACATTTTCTTCCTCAGGGTCGGGGAAAAAATTACTACAAGAATAGAAATTATAGTTAGAACTTCCGAATAGCCTAAAAATAAGGAAGTAAAAATAAAACTCACGATCTTACCAGAACAGTTCAACTTCTTAGTATATAACTAATTCCATAATGTTCATGCCGAGGCTTCAAGAGGGACTAAAGTACAAAAAAAAACCTTGATGTATACCGACTCCCACCAATCACAAACGAAAACGAAACCATGCAAACAAGGCGGAACTAAGGATACCCATCCAATCAAATCGCCAGCGTCTCTTTTTAAACACAAAATTACTAATTTGAAATGGCAGATTATAGACTCTGTACAAGTCGGGTGGGAGGGAGGTAATATTGAACACATTCTAAATTTAAGGGAACTCCAATGGATGTTTGATCTTAACACCATGATCCCTCATGGGCTAAATTTAACAAGTGACTGGCTGACGCTGGTGATTTAATATACACTCAGTGTGGCTTTCTGAGGACCATGGTATGCTTAAACTGATACACTGGACTCAAATAAAGAGGTGACCAAAGTTTTACTAAGGTATTTATTCCAAGAGAAGAAACATTTTATAAAATAGACATTCATGCAGTCAGCTAATAGGAGAAAACTCATACATTAAATACCCTTGCTTATTAGAATGACATTAAGAAGAACCAATTTTCATCCATACTATTTTGGTTGGCAATATCTAGGTGGGGAGCATATCCTACTAGAGAAGTGGTTATATATTAATTTCCTGATGCAGCTTTTTCCCCCAATTGACTATTCAACAAGAAATTGACTTAAAACTACTCACTAGCAAGCCTGTCAGCTATGTGCTCAAAATGTAATACTACATGATTACATAGCTGAAAAAAGTTGGGTAGAGATAACTTTATTTAAGGCTATTCATTTGCAAAGGTGCTTCCTTCATACTTTTTAAATCTGAGTACACTAATAAAATAGTCTATTGGAAGTTAAGACATGTTTGGGCCTAGCAGTTCTGTACCAGTGATTACATTACAGTATACTTCCTCAATATTCGCAGGGGTTAGGGGCAGAGCCGGTGCGCGAATATTGAAAATTCATGAATAACTTTTGGACCGGCTCTGACTCGCTCCCCGCCTTCCCCCTGGCATCCCAGACCTTTTTTTTAAAAGAAACGCTGCATCCCGGACTTCCCCGGAACTTACCTGGTAGTCTAGCGGGCTTTTGGGGCAGAAGCAATCTTCCTACGCTCCTGCCCCGTGCAGATCACTCATATAAAATGGCTGCGGGGAGTTCTGAGTAGTGGCTCGTGGCTGGTTATGGGACGGAAATGGGAATGGATGTCAGACCATGATAGTGCAGTATTTTTTTTGTGAAGTTTTTCTACAAAAGGCCAGTTTTTCGTATGATTCTGGGTAATTCTAGTTAGACAAACATCTGTGTTAGTTAAGGACCGCGCCCAAATAGAAGCGTACGGAAAAACAGGTGAATAAAAATCTGAATATAGATGTAGCCAAGGCCAGAAAAACACACTATAGATAAATATTAAGAAAAAAAATAATAATATTCTCTTTATGTACTTTGCTATTAAGCCAGATCATAGAGGAAATTAGGTAAAGCGTAACATACATGCATAGAGATATTAAGAACTCCATCTTGGTTCCCTGCTGTTCTTTGTCCTCTCTGGTTCTTTGTTCAGCTTCCCGCCTTTAGCCTCGTGGTTCTAATTGATAACAGATGTGCTTAGGCCAGTTAGGAAGAGCATATTAGACTCCATATTCCAAACTGAGATATAACGTGTATTAAGTATGAATGTAATATATTGTGTTGTGTGTGAAAGGGGCCCCGAACGAATGAATGATGTATGAAAGATACGTGAAAGAATGGTGTGTACTTAATTTCCAATATTTTATATAGTTTAAACCTGAAGAAACACTAAGGAAAATCCTGAGGCAACATCTGGGAGTAATTAGAGTCAGAGACTGTTGCTTCAGTCTCCAGAATAGGAAGGGGGGCATTGGAAGCCCATGTTTATCACTGTGTGTAACATGAAGCTGTCAGCTTTCCTCTTCCAGACTAAAGTTACTGTCAATTTAAGGAGAGGTTGAGAATTTCTCAGCACCCTGTTAATAATTGTAGAATTCTTTTGAATATGTTAATGTTAATTCAGAAATCAAAAGTAATTTTCTGAAAACTTTGTATAACTTTTAAATGTGGAGGAATGTTTCTTTGTCCAACTTTAAGACCACCCATAGGATTGTTATTGGTTGATTATGATGATGATGTCACGAAAAGCCAACAGCATATAATAGGAATTTTGGAGCTAGTAAAACGAGACTGTTGTTAGAAGGCCAGCTTTTGGGCCACAATGACGATCTCCCATTAGCGCAACGTTAAGCAATGATGCTGTTCTTTTGATCTAATAATGGAAAAATAGAAACAATAATTCAATAAATCTTGGTTATAATTTTAAAAACCTTGCGCTGGTGTCATTTTGCATGTATTATTGTTTTCAAACCTGAAGCTTTCACAAAGGCGTTGATGTCCCTTACTCAGTTCCCATCGTAGTTGCGAGAGACTACAGGAACTCATGGCAGCCATTTCGTATGAGTGATCTGCACGGGGCAGGAGTGTAGGAAGATCGTTCCTGCTCCAAAAGCCTGCCAAACCACCAGGTAAGCTCTGGGGAGGTCCGAGATGCAGCGTTTCGTTGAAAATAAATCCCTCAAATAACCAAATCCACGGATACTGAAACCGTGGATTCAGAGGGAGAAGTGTATATTATTATGCAGGTAGGGATGCTCTCATGCAAAAATATTTTGGTTCTGTTCTGGATATTTGAGTCTTACCATATTTCCTGGTTTTGAGGCAGTTCTTTTGGGTTTGTTTCACACTTTTTTTAGTAGAGCTTTTATTTTTTTCAATGCACTTTAGAGCTTTCTACACGATGGCCAGAAAAAGGGACCCCCACATTGTTCCAAATAACCCCAAAACATCCTATTGCAGCAGAAACATCTGCCTGAAATTTGACATTTCTAAGTATTTTTCAACAGAATGGAGCTCCATTGCATTGAGTTCGCAAACCAATTGAGCTCTTAACTAATGAAACCCCAGAATACATTGAGCCAACAGCTCAGTGGCATCAAAGACTTTGTGAATGTGTTAAGGTTGAAGGAGAACACTTTGAACACAAATTATGAATTAAGAAAAAATACATTTACTAATATATTTTAAAGGGTCATACTAATGACCTCTTTTACAAAGCTGCTTGGCAACAGCCTTGAAGCCCTTTAAATCTCTATGAGCTTCGGGGCTGTCGGCGCAGCCGCTAGTGCGACTTTGTAAAAGAGGCCGTAAGTGACCTAAATGGAATCACAACTATGGATGGGTCCCATTTTTTTCTGAACACTGTGCAATGTGTACAGATTGTACACACATCAATTACAGATTAACTTGCATTAAATTGATTTATACCCTCTAAATTCTTTAATGTGTGCTAATGAACTAAGGGGCCCTTTTTCTAAAGCTTAGGTCATTAGCATGCACTAAGTGCCATGTGGCCCACAGATATCAATATGATGCACAGCATTTAGCGCATGCTAATGTCTGTTAATGTGCACTAAGCATTAAATAAAAGGGCCCCTACATACCAAGTCTCCTGCTTAAGAGGAAACTTGCACGGAAAAATGGGGGGGGGGGGGGGGGGGGTTTGGGAGCCAAGCACTCATTTCATCTCTGCCTGCTTGTGACATGACCAACTTCCAGTGTTGTGGCCAACATTTCCTCTTATCAGATTAATGGGGAGGAAGTAACAGCTGGAGATTTGTAGTCGTCTACAATTGCATTCCTGGCAGAGAAGTGTTGCTGAGGGGGTGAGTAGGGGCATGGACAGAATGGGGCAGAACAGGAACAAGATTAGGAGTGGAGTCTAAATCTTCTGCTTAAAAACTGTCCTCCCCCCCACCCCCAGCATCGCTCTGAATGTATAACAACAATGCACATGCCTAACTGTTAATGTCTCCAAAAATGAGGAATATGTTGTGTGGAAACCTCAATTACGTTCTGCAATGGTGTTAGCAATATGGCATGTATCTGCACACTCTCCCTGGATTTAAGTTATTTCATTCTGAAAGTCTCCTTTACTGAAGGGAAAGAACAGTTTGTGCAGCTAAAATCTGGTATATATGAGCAAGCCTGAGAAAATCCCTCTTCTCTTTGATCTGCTTTTGATAATGTATCAAAATCTTTTAAACACTGGAAATCATTCTAGTGCAGCAAAAGTGGTTGGAATTGAGGAAGGCCCTAGAGAATTTTCATTTGCATGCTTAAATGTCTGATGCTGTATCAGGATAATATCACTTCATTGAGGTTTGGCTGAATCCCAACAAAATACAGTACTATTGTGTTATGAGTGCCTCTTGTTTTGCTGACACAGCTTGGTACCAAATATAATTTGCAAAGAATACCACTTTCTTCTGAAGTTTCAGCATCAAGGTTAGAGTTTGATTGTTCAAAGAAATACTTTAACAGCAATGATTGGTCTTGGCGAACTGAAATATAGAATGACTACAGTGACATGAAATTTTATCCTATTCCTTAATTTTGTACATTTTTTTTTCTTCCATACTTTGATGCTCTTAGCTAGACCTGAAAGTCTTATTTCCTTTCTGCTAAAAGAAGCCAAGAGCAGCTGCACAGTTGTGCTGGCTTTCGTACAAACAGGATGAAATAACTTTTATCCTCTTACCGATCGCACAGCAGGAGTGAAATTAGACAAGTAGACTGGGCAGATTTCTTCCAATATATCATCTTAAGACTACTCATACAATGAGTTTATACATGGTTCATGCAGTTTTATTTTCATTCATCCTTGTGAGAAGAGTGGGTTTTTTTCCTTTTGTAAGAAAGTAATCAGGAAGTTGACGTCAACATTCTTTCAGAAGGTGCATTTTATTCAATTCCTATACATGTTCTCATATTTAAGTTGGGTGAGTTTCAAGTTGTCAGGCATGTCCTGACATGGTTTGCGCAGAACAGACTGAATTCTAATTAAGAAGCTCAAAGTGGGGCCATTTCTCTAATCACTTTCTTAATCAGAATTCTGGTTTTTGCTTTCAAAACATTAATTTGGTAAAGCTGCATGTGTCCAAGAAGTGCATAGAAAGGAGGGGGAGGATATCATAATACAGTATAGTAATTGCATATGCTTTATGAATAAAGATTCATTGTCAGCCACATGCTACAATATATCAGTGATGAATGCCTTTCAGTGTGAACGAGGGCCCACATTGCTGATTGCCAGCAGTTGATGGAAGAGATGAGATCCCAGTGTGCTGGGTGAAGAGAAGGCTATTTTTTTTTTTCTTAAATCTCTTCCTTTACTTTCTGTTCTCTTTCTGTTTCCTGTATTCTGTTACAAAGACATACCCATGTTTCCACGAAAATAAGGCAGTGTCTTATACAGTACCCCCTCCGAATCTGTGGTTTCAGTACCCAGAGATTCGGTTATTCTCAATTTTTTTTTTTTTTTAAAGAAATGCTGTATCTCGGACCTTTCCCAGACCTTACCTGGTGGTCTAGCGGCAACACAGGGCAGGATTGATCATCTTAAGCTCCTGCCCTGTGCAGAGCCGTCATCAAAATGGCTGCCGTGAGTTCCTGTTGTAGTCACTTGCCATGCAAAACCTACCCTCCCCCCAGAAAAAAAAACCCCAGCTGGAGGCCCACTCCCTCCTATGAAGAACCTACCCACCCCCTGATAAAACCAGCAGGAGGGATGCCCACTCCCTCCTGCCATGAAAAACCTACCCCCCTCACCCCGATAAAAATGGCAGGAGGGATGCCCACTCCCTCCTTCCACCAGAGTCCCCCTTCCCTGCCCCATGACTCCTACCTTAACGTTGGGTGAAGGAAGTACTCAAAATACCTCCTGTTCCTCCTTTTTTCTCGACGCCACTGGGACTTAGGCCCCTCCCCGGTATATCATGTGATGCATGGGGAGGAGCCTAAGGCCCTAATTGGCTCAGATGCCTTGGACTCCTCCCTTGGGAGGTTAGGTGCCTAACTTTTAATTAAATTAAATTAAATCTGATTGTGAAATGTTATGCCATTATAGACACTGATTAAGCTTCTTACTCAATTAAATTAGGCACTGATATTGGCGCCTGACTTTAGGTAGGGCTTTATAAAATCAGGGCCCTAGTGTGCACAAATGGCTAAACTAACGCTAAGCACTTTATCATGTCCTGCATTAGGCCATTTTTTCTGCATTAAGGCCCTCATTCTATATATGGACCCTCAAACACAAGCACTGAGGAGTATGGCACATAGCGCATGAAAATCATAGTTTAGGCATTGTCTACTGTTTCATGCCTAGTGGTGCCTAAATTAGACTTAGGTGCCAGTCGGCTTCAAAACTTTGGGCGTCCTTTATTTATGCCAGGGTTTTCTTGTCCTAAATACTGGTGCCTAAGCCCAATTTGGGTACCTATATGCAAAACACACCCAAGATCCTTAATCAAGCCAACTTTCTGGTAGGCATCTATCTGAAATTTGTAGGCGCCTACCATCCAATTAATTTTATTTTTTATCAATTATGAGCTCATTATCAGTGTCGATTAAGCTTTTAAAATAATTAGGTGTATAGATTGGTTAGGTGTGCTGATATAGCACCTAATTTTAAGCGCCGTTTGTAAATTTGGGCCTAAGTGCATATTAGCACTTAACCCAGTTTAGAAAAAGGATCCTTTAGTGCATGTTAGTAATTCTAGGTCTTTGACTCCTAAATTTAAGTAAATCAACATGAGGCCTAAATTTAGGTGAAATTTCAGCTGAAAACTTAAGTTCCGAGAATGGCTGGAAATATAGGGTTCAAACTTATGAGCATAAATTTAGGTGCTCAGCTTTTTTAGAACATAGACCTCATTGTTTATAGAACAATTTGGTATTGTGACTAGCTTATTTTTCTATAGCTCTTTATTTAACAGTATACAATCCCATACATTTCCATACAATGTACAGAACAGGATGAACTAGCACTAGTTTGTGATGTATAGGCACCCGAGGGACATAAACAGGAACAGGATATTATAAGAAGCTCTTTTTATTATTGAGTTTTTTCTGGTCTTGCCATCCTTTTATTAATTAAAGACTGTAGATGCAATTTAACAGGAAGGGACTGAAAATGAGTCAGAATGGAGAGCGAGATCTTATTGTACCCATTACAATTTTTTAAACAAAACTTTGAGTTTTTCCTATTATAAGTCTGAAGGCATAGTAATTAATTGCTGTGTATTTCCTCCTTAATCCCCTGTCACCTTCTTTGACATCTGTGTTAGGCACATGGAGTTCCTCTGCTAACAGAAGTCAGGAAGAGAAAATTCCTCTAAGTTAGAACCCATTAGTGAACTTTCGCGTCAGGGGGTCAGATACTGCCACACAAAGGCCTGCAGATATGGCAGGAGTGCTGCAGTGCAGACATGAGTGATGGAGCAACTACAGAATGCAAGACCCCTAGGGAAAAATGATGCTTAGAAGACAGAAAATAACTTTTGCTAAATTTAAACACGTTAAAAGTTACAGTTTAAGAAAAAAAACAAAAAGCATGGGAAAATTTATAATTTTTAAGTAATAAAAATCAACTGAGTTTTTGGAATTGCCCAGTTTATCCAATAATGTCCAGTGTTTGTTTGGAAACACATTCATGCAATTGAAGAAATGAAGTCATGACAACAGAATGCAAAGAAAGGATGTGCTATGGTTTCAATGTATTCTTGAGAGTAATATTATAATAAGTCCCCTATTTCCAGCTTATTTTATAAAGACCAATGTCTGTGTGTCTTTAGAAAATTTTAGGGGCATAGCATAGGCATCAGAATGGGGTGAACCATAAGTACTATGGCACCCCTAAAATTTTATTTCCCTCCTCCAAAGTAGCAACGCTACAATCAGCATAACAGAAGAGGCAATGCAGCAGGCCAGTGAAGGGCCTTCAGCATCTACATATGCTCAAGACCTGCTGGTTTCCATTGCCTCTTTAACATGGAGTTCAGAAAGCATAGGAACCAGCAGGCCTTCAACGTGTGTGGATTCTTAAAGCCCCAAACTGACAAGCTGTGATACCTCTTCTGTTACTGTATGCTGATTGTAGTTGTCAAGGATCAGTACTGGGGCCGATTTTGTTCAAAATATTTGTAAGTGACATTGGCAAACAACAGGTAAAGTTTGCCTTTTTGCAGATGATACCAAGATTTGAAACAGAGTAGCCATCCTGGAAAGAGTGGAAAACATGAAAAACGCTCTTCAAAAGTTAGAAGAATGGTCTAATGTTTGGCAGTTAAAATTCAATGCAAAGAAGTGCAGAGTGATGCACTTGGGGAGCAGAAATCCAAGGAAGCCATATGTTCTATGAGTTGAGAGACTGTTATGCACCGAGAGGGAGAGAGACCTTAGGGTGACAGTGTCTAAGGATCTGAAGGCAACGAAGCAATGTGACAAGTCAGTGGCTGTAGCCAGAATGATACTAGGCTGTATAGAGAAAAGTGTAACCAGCAGAAGAAAGGAGGTTTAGATGCTTCTGTTCAAGTCATAGGTGAGGCCCTATTTGTTCTACTGTGTTCAGTTTTGGAGGCCATATCTGGCTAAGGATGTAAAAAGTCTCAAATCGTTCAGAGGAAGGTGACAAAAATGCTATGGGAGTTATACCAAAAGATGTAGAAGAACATACTGGAAGATCTGAATATGTATGTACTAGAAGAGAGGAGGGATGGGGAGATATCTGAAATTGGAATCCGAGACACTGCATTACAATGGTTCACCTCCATCCAGAATAATAGATCCCAAAGCATACTGCTTAACGATGTGCAACCAAAACTGATCATATAAGGTGTTCCACAGGGGGCTCTACTATCCCCACTATTATTCAATTTTTATTTTAGACCTGTCCTTGACAAAGCCCACACATACCACATACAGAATCACTCCTTCGTGGATGACATCCAACTATATCTACCGCTAGGAGAAACTCGCTAATGACAATATAGTTTGGATAGAATGAACTTTGATGGCAACTCCAGTAGTTGGAACCTAAAGATAGTACCGGGAGGACTTCTACGGTCTATGTCCCAGAAATGTCAAAGAAAGACAATTTAATCATGAATTAATAATGAGCATGATTGTTAGGCAGACCGGATGGATCGTTCAAGTCTTCATCTGCTATAATTTACTATATTAAATAGTAATAATTTTGCAATCCCCAAAAAGCATTCTTAAATATGGGCAGCTGTTAACCAAATTAGGCTGTCAGGAGAAAGAGCAGCTTTTAAACTAAGATGTGGGGAAAGCCGACAGTCGCCCAGGAGCTGATAGTTCAGGGTTTGATATCCTTAGAGGATACTATTGAACTAGGATATTTAGGGAGTCCTGGTAGAGAGGTTCCAATAATGGTGAAAGAAAGTCAGAAGGGTTTAAGAGGAAGGCAGAATAAAAGACTCAAATTTTCCCTGTTTTCTCAGCAGCCTGTAGTTGGAAGGGAAAAAACACAATTTGAAGTGTCTGTATACAAATGCTAGAAGCCTTAAAATAAAATAGAGTTAGAGTATATAGCACTGAATGATGAGATAGATATAATAGGCATCTCGGAGACCTGGTGGAAAGAGGACAATCAATGGGACACTATGTTACTTAGGTACAAATTATATTGTAAGGATAGAGTAGATCAAATTGGAGGGGGGAGGGGTTTCAAGTTCAAGTTTCAAGTTCAAGTTTATTGGAATTTGTTATCTACGCAATATCATATATTTCAATGGGTTGCACTATATGTTAAAGAGGGAATTGAATCAAATAAAATAAACATTCTGCTTAACATAGATAGCAGTGTGGAATCCTTACGGATAAAAATTCCATGTGTGAAGGGAAATAATATAAAGGTAGGGTTACACTACCGCCCCCCGGGACAAAATGAGCAGACAGATAAAGAAATGTTTTCAGAGATTAGGAAAGCTGGAGAAATGGGCAACTGTATAATAATGGGTGATTTCAATTACTATCTAATTCAATAGAGCATAATTAAATTATGAAAGAAAAAGCAAAAATTATGCTTGACACAGTAAGGATCACTCCACTGACCACTATTTAGTACAATAAAGGGTGAGAGAGAAACGCAGTATTTTGCACTAAGCTAAACACAGCATATAAATATGGGGAGAAAAAAGCCTCAGTTAATGCTTCATTGGCTCAAAAAAACTCCACAGCAGTGTTTACTGCAGTTCTATTACAATGTCCATATAGTGTTTCTTTCACAGGATCTGTCAGCTGAGGCTTTTTTCTCCCCATATTTATATGCTGTGTTTAGCTTAGTGTAAAATACTGCGTTTCTCTCTCACCCTATATTGTACTAAATAGTGGTCAGTTGAGTGATCCTTACTGTGTCAAGCATAATTTTTGCTTTTTCTTTGATTTCAATTACCCCAGCATTGACTGGTTAAATGTTACATCAGGGAGTGCTAGGGAGATAAAATTCCTAGATGTCATAAATGACTGCTTCTTGGAGCAACTGGTCTAGGAACCGACAAGAGGGGGTGCTATTTTAGATTTGGTCCTTAGTGGAATGCAAGACATAGTACAGAAGTTAACTGTCTTGGGTCTGCTGGGAAACAGTGATCATAACATGATCAAATTTGAACTGATACCAGGAGTAACATCGCAAAGAAATGTACTGTGCATTGTGTTGATATGTTTTTCTATTGCAGGCTGTTTTTTTAATTTTTTGACTTGTAAAATTGTCAATAGTTAAAAAGTATAAGTAAAGAATTAAAAAAAAAAAATCTAGTGTAGAAGCATTTAATTTTCAAAAGGGCAACTATAATAAAATGAGGAAAATGGTTAAAAAGAACCTAAAAGGATCAGTTGCAAAGGTTAGGACTGTAAACCAGGCATTGATGTTATTTAAAATTACCATCATGGCAGCCCAAACCAGTTGTATTTCACCTATCAGCAAAGATGGAAAGAAGAGGAAATGAGAGCCGGCATGATTAAAAGATGAAGTGAAAGATGCTATTGGAGCCAAAAAAACATTCTTTACAGAATGGAAAAGGATCCGAATGAAGAAAATAAGAAGAAACACAAGCACTGGCAAGTTAGATGCAAAGCATTGATAAAGACAGCTAAGCATAAGATGTAAAAACTCATAACAATTTTTTTAGGTATAGCAGAAGCAGAAAACTGTAAGGGAATCTGTGGGACTGTTGGATGATCAAGGAGCAAAAGGGGCGCTTAGGGAGGATAAGGCCATAGCGGAAAAACTAAATGAAGTCTTTGCTTCGGTCTTTACGGAAGAAGCTGTAAGAGATCTACCTGGAACAGAAATGGTTTTCAAGGGTGATGATGTGGAGGAACTGAAAGAAATCTTGGTGAATCTGGAAGATGTACTAAGCCGAATCGAGAAGTTAAAAAGTGATAAATTGCTGGATTGGATGGTATACAACCCAGGGTACTAAAAGAACTCAAACATGAAATTGCTGACCTGCTGTTAGTGATCTGTAACCTGTCGCTAAAATCATCTGTAGTACCTGAAGATTGGAGGGTGGCCAATGTTACACCAATTTTTTTAAAGGGCTCCAGGGAAGATCTGGGAAATTACAGACCATAAGCTGACTTCAGGGCCAGGCAAAATAGTGGAAACAATTATAAAAAATAAAATTGTGGAACACGTAAACAAACATGATTTAATGAGACAGTCAGCATGGGTTCAGCCAAGGGAGATCTTGTCTAACAAATTTCCTTGACTTCTTTGAAGGTGTGAATAAACATGTGGATAAAAGTGAGCCGGTTGATGTAGTGCATCTAAATTTTCAGAAAGCTTTTGACAAAGTTCCTCATTAGAGGATCCTGAGAAAATGAAAGAATCATGGGATAGGTAGCAAAGTTCAGTTGTGGATTAGGAATCGGTTATTGGAAAAAAATAGGGTTGGGTTAAATGGTTATTTTTTCAATGGAGGAGAGTAAACAGTGGAGTGCCACAGGGATCTCTACTGGGACTGGTGCTATTTAACTTATTTATAAATAATCTGAAAATTGGAATGACGAGTGAGGTTATTAAATTTGCAGATGACACTAAACTGTTCAAAGTTGTTAAAACACATGTGGATTGTGAAAAATTGCAGGCAGACCTTAGGAAATTGGAAGACTGGGTGTCCAAGTGGCAGATGAAATTTAATGTGGACAAATGCAAAGTGATGCACATTGAGAAGGATATCCTGAATCAGTTACTGGATGCTAGGGTCCATCTTGGGAGTTAGTTCCCACAAAAGGATCTGGGTGTTGTTGTAGACAATACGATGAAACCTTTCATCCAATGTGTGGTGGTGGCCATAAAAGCAAACAGGATGCTAGGAATTATTTAAAAAAGAATGGCTAACTAGACTAAGAATGATATAATGCCCCTGTTTCGCTCCATGGTGCGACTTCATCTGGAGTATAGTGTTCAATTCTGGTCTCTTTATCTCAAGAAAGATATAGCAGCACTAGAAAAGGTTATAAGAAGAGCGGCCAAGATGAGAAAGGGGATGGAACTCTTTTCGTATGAGGAAAGACTACAAAGGTTAAGGCTCTTCAGCTTGGAACAGGGACGACTGAGGGGAGATATGATTGAAGTCTACAAAATCCTGAGTGGAGTTGAACAGGTACAAGTGGATCGATTGTTTACTCCGTTAAAAATTACAAAGACTAGGGGACACTTGATGAAGTTACAGCATTATATCTCAAACTATGTGCTGAGGCACACTAGTGTGCCTCCTGAGATTCCAAGTGTGCTGCGACACACTGAGGAGGAAGAGAGGTGCTTGCCAGCTGACTTCCCTATGCGGTACAGCTCCAACACTGCCTGATTTGCCGAAGGCCTGCATGTTTCTCCCTTCTCTCTAGCATCCTCTGGCTTCCCCTTGACCTCCTGGTCTCACCTTTAAAGCTAATTACAGCAGCCTGCAGAGGATCACCGGTAGGTAAAATGATTTTATTTTCAATATAGTGATTGAAATGTGTCAGTATTGAGAATTTATATCTGCTGTGTATATGAAAATGAATGGAAAAAATTCCATTACAATTAGTAAAAGGAATGGAATCTGGGGCAGAGCTTGGGTGGGCCTAGGGAGGTCTGTGGTTGGTGTACTCAGTTGATATTTGTTAGGCTTAGGGGGTACTTAGATTGAAGTTGGTGAGAAACACTGCTGTAGGCAATCAGCTGGTGCCAGTGCCTCTTCTTCTCTCCGGCCCTCTTCCCTGCTGGCACCCCCTATTGGCATCTAAGGGCCCACCTGGAGGGTCTCTGCACATGGATGTCAATGTGATGATGTCACGCATAAGCATGATGTTATCACAGTGACATCCGCGCACTTCTGGGTGCCTCAAACCGTGGCCTCTACATTTAGTATGCCCAGGCTCAAGAAAGTTTGAAAGACACTGAGTTACAGGGAAATACTTTTAAAACCAATAGGAGGAAATATTTTTTCACTCAGAGAATTAGTTAAGCTCTGGAATGCATTGCCAGAGGTTGTGGTATGAGCGGATAGCAAGCTGGTTTTAAGAAAGATTTGGACAATTTCCTGGAGAAAAAGTCCATAGTCTGTTATTGAGAAAGACATGGGGAAGCCACTTCTTACCCTTGATCAGTAGCAAAGAATTTTACAACTCCTTCGGTTTTGGCCAGGTATTAGGGACCTGGATTGCCCACAGTGAGAACGGGCTACTGAGCTTGATGGACCATTGGTCTGACCCAGTAAGGCTATTCTTATGTTAACCATGTTTTTTGTGCATCTAGCCCATTGACCAGTCAAAGAAATCACATCAGTTGTCAGCGTCCAACTTGCGCTTATTCAAACAATTTCCCCATCTTCCAATCAACAGAGGCAGAAGGTATCTCCATAGATTCTCTAGGAACTATGAGTGAGCGAGGCCACTGTTTCCGGGAGGGATGGCTTTTTTCGTTACGCCTGTGCGTGAACGCCGGCCGAGTGGAAAGTGAAAGACTTTTTGACTACTCTGTATCTTTCTGTTATTTGTGCTGTTGTCTTGACATATATCTCCTTCTTACCCCGATTGGGTAAAGCAAGGAGCGGGTGCTTGCGGTTCGATTCTGCTGGGCCCTCGTTGTCTGCCCCCCCCCCCCCCCCACCTACTGATTATAGAGGGGGCACGAGCTGGAGGCTTCGGAGGGTTATCGCGTGCCGTTGGCTCTGCGGGCCGTTGTTGGTGCACGCGGAAGAGACGATGAACCTGGAGCGGCTGAGAAAGCGGGTCCGGCAGTATATAGACCAGGTGAGAGGCGAGACAACGGCCTGTGAACGCCAGGCTCTCTTTTGAGCCTGAAAGCGGACAATGGCTGCTGTTGCTGCTCTGCAAAATTACTTTCTCTGGTTTGAATATTAGGCTACTGATGTTTTTGCTTGCTTGTTTATTTTTTTGGGAGCGTGGGGGGAAGGGGGCACTTCTTGACCTATCAGTTTGCCTCCAGGTGCCGGCTAATTTTGTGATTTCCAGACCTTTAAGTAGCTTTGGACGTCGTTCTCCTCCAAAGCTGCTGCACAAAGATAATCTCATCAGAGAGAGTAACCTGAAATGTGCTGTCTGTGTAGTTTAGTGGTTGTATACTTGGCTATGTTTGGATGTGCTTCTCCAGGTGGTGGTATTGCAGAGGGGAAATAGCCTTTTAGCAATGACATTAAGATTAGCATCAACAAAGCAGGCATCTCTAAGCAAACAGACTTAGGAAAATCCTATATACTAAGCTGCCTTAGTTGTTACAAAGCATTAGTGAGGCAGATGCAGCAAGCCTCACTGTAGAGCCACAGCTCTACTGAAAAATACCACAAAAGAAAAAAAGCATGCTATGATTGATGAGAATGCAAATTATTGTCCTGGTAATCTGCAGTTCATTGCAAAGTTGTCACCTTTCTTGTCTATGCTAGAGAGTAGAGAATGACACGTGGGGGAAAAAATCTGTCCCCGTCACCGGACCACCATCCCCGTCCCCGCCCTGTCCCTGCCGTCCCCTTCACTGCCCCGTCCCTGCTGTCCCCTTCACCGCCCCATCCCCGTCTCTGCAGCATCCACTTCCCTCTTGCCACCTCACTGCCCTTCGTGCCCCCTTGCGCAGTCCGTGCAACTCCCTCCCTCCCCCTTACCTTCTCGGTGCATTTTAAGGTTTCAGAGTACTTGTTGAAAGCCACCGAAGCCTGCGTGCGTGTGTGGGTGTGAGCACCTTTCCCCCTTCCACTGTTTTGGTGGGTTACCCACAGCTACTCACGTCTAGCCGCGGGTAACATCCACCGTGTCATTCTCTACTAGAGAGTTGCGCAGGGACAGAAATCCCATCCATTCCTGCCAGAATCCTGCCATCCCCACCTATTCCTGTGAGGAATCCCCTCTGCCCCCCCCCTAAAAATTATCTATTTCCAGGGTAATCTGGTTCTGGAGCTGCACAGTTATGCTGCCTACTGTCTCCTGTGCTCCTCTGCACAACCACAGTGAGTGGTGGCAAGCTTGAGCCAACAAGATTCTTGAAGGGAGGTCTCGTGCCAAGGCTCACTACTGGGAGAGCTCTGAACATTCACCAATCTGGGAGAAAGAACTGGAGCTTGATGGCCAGTTAGGAGCACTTCTACAAGGATTAGCCATTAAGCTCCAGTTCTGTTTTCCTGATTGGTGGAAGTACAGAGCTCTCCCATGTGAGTGGCAATCAACAACTGGTGCGCTGAGGGATCGAAGAAGCTTAGAGGGAACATTGGAACAAAGGTAGACCGGCATTTCCATGGGAACCCTGGAGAACCAGCGTTCATCCCCGTGGCAGTCCCATGGACCTGGAGGTATCCCGTGGGGTTCCCAAGGGACCCGTTCTCATGCAGACCTCTAGTCTGTGCTTCAGCTGTGATTGGCTCAGGCACGTGTAGGAAAGGTGACATTAAAAAATTTAAAAAGTTAAGGCAGTTTATATTGCCCTGAGTGTCCTGTCAACTGACTTCCAACTTAAACACACCCCTGGTGTTTAGTGCACCCTTCCCCTTCCACACTGATCCGATAGTAAATGAATCCCACTTTTTTCTGGTGTCTAATGCACCCTCACCCCCCCCCCTCCACAGGGCATGGCATTAGATGAGAGGTAAACAGGGTGGCTGCCCTGGGCTCTAGGGGTCCCTGAACTCTGGTGTCTGTTCCCCTTCTTCTCTCTGCAGTCCAGTGTCTCTGACATAACTTCCTTGTTCTGCCTGAGTGGATTGCAGCAGAGGAAAAGCTTTGGGGCAACTGCAGGAAATGTTGTTTTTGGAGTTGCTGCCATACTGGTGACCCACTGTGTAGGGACATGCTTTGGACCAGGAAGGTAAGGGAGGGAGATGTCGGACCGTGGCTGTTTTAAGTTAGCCTGGGAGGGGGAGGGATGAGAAATGGGGAAATTCCAGACCAGAGGTAGTGAACAGGAAAAATAAATTATGAGTTTGGAAATGGAGGAGGGGGGTGGGGGTGGAGGCAATTAGCTAGCGGCTCTTAACGGGCAGGAGTGAAGGAAGATCACTCCTGCCATGATTTACTGCTGGAAGACCAGGGATACTAAAGGGCACGGGCAGGAGCGAAGGAAGGTTGCTTTTACCAAGATTCACCGCTGGACCATCAGGAAAGCTAAAGATATGAGGGGGAGGCTGGAGAGAGATAGCAATAATTAGAATTCGCTGGGACAGGAGGCAGGAGGGATCCTTCCTGTCCTGGCCACTGCTGGACCACCAGGTCTCATGGCAGACCCAGCAGAGACCTACAAACAGGTTCGGAAAGGGGGGGGGGTCTGCACTGAACCAAATATAAACCAAGATCCCCATTTTTATATTCGAATATATATGGTAAGTCAAGGAGAATGTTAACACCTAAGTATTATAGGAATTCTTCAGCCCACTGAAAAGGATAAGGAGACATCCAAGCATTGGATAACTCAGCAAAGAAGAGCCACCAGCTTACGGGTATTGAGTATAAAACCCAATGTAGAACTGTCGAAGAGAACTCTTTGGGTTTATGAGAATTAAAAGCAAATCGTCAGCAAATCCTAAAATCTTAATAGTCTGATGACCCACTCTTGATCCCTTAATATGAGGATCTTGAAATATGGTGCGAATAAAGGGTTCCACGTACAATAAAAACAAAAGTGGCAATGACACCCTGAGTTCCTTTCATAATTGGAAAAGTAGAGTTGTGAACTCCATTGATCAATAAAGCTGCCCTAGGTGCCACACATAGTGTACGGAAACCCTTCAGGAACCATCCCTGTAAACCCATATACAGCAAGGTCTGAAATAGAAAGGGCCATTCCACCATATGAAACGCCTTCTCCACATCTAGACTAACTAGCATGCCCTGTTTATTTTGATGCTGACAGTAAGCCATAGCCAGAAGTACCTTTTGAACATTCACCACCATGTAGTGACCCCAGACGAAACCTACCTGTCTTTCATTAATTAACTAGGGAGAAAAACAGCTAAATGGTCTGCAAGAACTCAGATCAGAATCATTATATCCACATTAAGTAGAAAGATAAGACAGTAGGAATCGACTAACTTCTGATCCTTGCCAGGTTTTGGAATGAGTGTAATCAGCGCTTTATTTGCCCCCTCAGGGAAGGATGTTAGATTATTACTCTAAATCCATTCATCAATCAGAGGGCCTAGTATATGAGCAGACAACATTTTGTAATACTCAATAGAAAAACCGTTTGGACCCAGTGCTGTACACAACCGCATAGTCTTAATGGCTCATTGGATTTCAATTGCCTGCAGTAGCGTATTAAGTGCCAGTAGCAACTCAGTCAGGTCTGAAGTGAAGCATCTTCTAATTATCCCAGGACAAGCAGGCAGCATATTCCCACACATGGGGTGACGTCACCGACGGAGCCCCGCAGCGAACAGCCTCGAAAGCAAACTTGCTTGAAGATCTCGATCTTTTGAGCACTGTACCGCGTATGCGCGCGTGCCTTCCCGCCCGAACTAGGGGGCGCATCTCCTGAGAGGATCCTCAGTTTGTTTAATTCTGCGGAGACAAGAAGACACGTTTTTCTACATCTCTGCAGCAATTTCGCCTTCTCTTCACCGCGACTATTTCTTTCAGTAAAGTTCGGTCGCTGTGCTCTCCTATTTTCTTTTTCGTTTTTTCTTAAAAAAAAACAAACAACAAAAAGTTTCATTTGTTTCTTTTATTTCTTGTCCGGCCGGTGAGCCTTGGGCCTAGGCCCAATTGCTCCTTCCGTTCAACACGGACTTTATTTTTTCTATGTCCCGGCCTCTCACTGGGTTCAAACGTTGTCGTCAGTGCAATCGTGTGATTTCGGTCACCGATCCCCACTGCCGTTGTCTACAGTGCCTGGGTCCAACTCATTCCCCAGAAGATTGTCATCGTTGTTTCACTCTTACTCCACGGGCTTTTCGACGCCAGTGTGCTCAATTTTTTCAACTTTTCGGAGACATGGAGCAACCTTCGGATTATACTTCGACCTCGGCGGCTGCCCCGGTCTCGAAGGCTTCGACTCCGACGACATCGACCACTACGGTCTCGAAGGCTTCGACCCAAGTTCCGGCTGGAGCTTCGGTCTCGAAGGCCTCGACCTTGCCTGCTTCGGTTCCCTCGAAGATGGTGCCATCGGTGAAGTCTTCCACGGGGGGTAAGTCTCCGGGTTCTCTTTCAGGTACCGTACCCAAGAAGCCACCAGAGTCCTCTGCACGTCCATCTTCCAAGCGTACCTCCAAGATAAGGGAATACTCACCTTCGAGGTCGCCCTCTTCGGAGCGTACTGCTGCACCTATGAGGTCAGAACCTTCTGTCTCGGTGCCGATGCTGGAGGACATGTTGAAATCTATACTGACCACTCAGATTTCCTCCTTGGTGGCTCAATTGGTCCTGTCCTCGACCTTGCCTCGGACGGATCAGCCTGTCACTCAACCAAAGCTTCCAGTATCTCGAGGCCGATCCAGGACACCGAAGAGAATTCCTTCATCTGATTCTTCTCCAGACTCACCTCCTCCAAAGTACCGGTCGAAACATTCGAGACATATTGCTTCCAAGCTTCGGAGGGAGTCTTCGGCATTGGATACTGAGACTTCTCTACCTCATTCTTCGAAGCCGAAGCATGGATCTCGACACCATCGCGCATTGACTCGAAGTCCTTCTCGACCGAAGACTCCACCGTCGAAGCCACCTCGTCGAGACATTTCACCACAGACCTCGACTCATTCGATACCACGTACACCTGGTACTTCTCCATCCAGGAGCCTTAAGAGAAAACATTCTCTTACTCCACCTCACAGTACAGCTTCTTCTGTGACTCTACGTCTAGACTCAGAACCACTCTCACCATATTCCAGAGAGGCTTCTCCCTCATACTCAGCTCTTCCTAAATCTCGCAGTGTGTCTCCTGAGGAAGCGTCTGATCCCAAATCCATTTCATTTGCCAAATTTATTTTTGATATGGGACAAGCTCTCAAACTGGATCTCCATTCAGATTCTAAATATACTCCTGAATATTTAGCAGATATGGAGCTTCCTCATCCACCTAAAGAGTCCCTCAGATTACCTATGACTCCTGTTCTGAAACAAACCTTTGTTCGTAACATGGAGACTCCTTATTCCATCACTGCCATTCCATCTAAATTGGAATCCCGTTATCGAACAGTTCCATGTAAAGGGTATGAAAAGTCTCAACTATCTCATCAATCCCTGGTAGTAGAATCCTCTTTGAAGAAAGCACATCCTTCTATAATCTACGCTTCAGTTCCTCCAGGTAGAGAAGATCGTACCATGGATAAGTTTGGTCGCCGTTTATACCAGAACTCTATGATGGCAAATAGAGTTCTTAACTATAGCTACATTTTTACATCCAACTTCAACCATTTTCTGAAGATTTTACCATCTTTTTACCCGGATATCTCCACCACTCGTCTTTCAGAATTTAAACGGAATCCTTAAGACTCTTTCTCAATTACGACTCTTCATGTTACAAGCCTCATATGACGCATTTGAACTCTCATCTCGAGTGTCTGCCTTTGCTGTAGCCATGCGTCTTTTAGCATGGTTACGTATTGTTGACATGGATCCCAATCTTCAAGATCGTTTGGCAAATCTACCTTGTCAGGGAAACAAATTGTTTGATGACTCTATTGAAGCAGCTACCAAGCGTCTTTCAGAACATGAACGCTCTTTTGCTTCCCTCATTCGACCAAAACCTAAACCTACACCAACTAGAGGTTTCAAACAGATTCCACGTTGTTATCCTCAGAAAACGACTCCTGCTTTTTCCAGGCCTCCTCCTCCTCCTCGTCCTCCTCAACAACAGCGACAACAAAAGTCTCAGACTCCTGCTACCACCAAACCTGCTCAGTCTTTTTGACAATCTCAACATGAGCATTCCAATTTCTCTGTTTCCAAATTCTCCCCTCCCCATAGGGGGTCGTCTTTCCACATTTTATCACCAGTGGGAGCTCATTACATCAAATCTCTGGGTGCTTACCATCCTACGAGAGGGATACTCTCTTCGGTTACTTCAGGTGCCTCCAGATCGCCATCCAAGAGAGTGTCCTTCCAATCAGTCGCATCTTCCCCTTCTTCTTCAAGAAGCTCGGGCTCTGCTTCTCCTGCGAGCTGTGGAGGAAGTTCCTCTTTCCCAAAGGAACTTGGGATTCTACTCCCGTTATTTTCTAGTTCCCAAAAAGACGGGGGATTTGCGACCGATCCTGGATCTCAGAGCTCTCAACAAATTTCTAGTCAAAGAGAAATTTCGAATGCTCACTCTGCCAACTTTATATTCCTTAATGGATCACAGGGATTGGATGTGTTCTCTCGATCTCAAAGAGGCGTATACTCATATCCCTATTCATCCTGCATTTCGCAAGTACCTCAGATTTCAAGTAGGAACCCTTCATCTGCAATACCGAGTTCTCCCCTTCGGGTTGGCTTCTTCTCCCAGAGTTTTCACAAAATGTCTGGTAGTGGTGGCTGCAGCTCTTCGCAACCAGGGTCTCCAAGTATTTCCATACCTCGACGACTGGCTCATCAAAGATCCCTCTTTTTCAGGGGTTATTGCAGCGACCCAACAGACTATTCTCTTTCTACAAAGTTTGGGATTTCACATCAACTTTCCCAAATCTCAGTTGACTCCATCTCAGTCTCTCCAGTTCATAGGAGCAACTTTGGACACTATCAATCTAAGAGCCTACCTTCCACAACCACGTCAGGACGCACTTCTTCAGATTTCTCAACAAGTCTTCCACCTTCCATCTGTTCCAGCACGAAAGATGATGGTTCTGCTCGGTCACATGGCTTCTACAATTCATGTGATTCCTCTTGCCAGACTTCATCTTCGTATTCCGCAATGGACACTGGCATCCCAATGGCAGCAAACCATGGATCCACCTTCTCGACTGATTTCCATAACTCCTTCATTGCGGAAGTCTCTCCGTTGGTGGATGCTCTCTTTGAATCTTTCAAGAGGTTTGCTGTTCCATCTTCTTCCTCATCAGAAAGTCCTCACAACCGACTCGTCAATGTACGCATGGGGAGCTCATGTGGACGGTCTCCGCACTCAGGGTCTATGGACTCAGGCAGACCGTCGGTGTCATATCAATCTGTTGGAACTCAGAGCGATATTCTATGCTCTCAAAGCCTTTCAACATCTCCTTCACGACATGGTGATTCTTGTACGTACAGACAACCAAGTAGCCATGTATTATGTCAACAAACAAGGAGGGACGGGATCTCACTCCCTCTGTCAAGAAGCTCTGAAATTGTGGCATTGGGCAATTCTTCACAACATCTACCTCAAAGCTGTTTACATTCAGGGTCAACACAATTATTTGGCGGACAAATTGAGTCGTCTTCTACAGCCTCACGAATGGACGCTCAATTCTCCAACTCTTCGCCAAATCTTTGCCCGTTGGGGAACTCCGCAGATAGATCTGTTTGCGTCACCTCTCAACTTCAAACTGCCTCAGTTTTGCTCCCGCATCTACGCTCCTCAACGTCTCGAAGCGGATGCGTTTCTACTGGATTGGAGGAATCAGTTCCTTTATGCCTTTCCTCCGTTTCCTCTGATTCTCAGGACTCTTGTCAAACTGAAGTCCGAACATGCCACCATGATTCTGATAGCTCCTCGGTGGCCCAGACAACCTTGGTTCTCCCTTCTACTTCAACTCAGCACCAGGGAGCCTCTGCTTCTGCCCATATTTCCTTCTCTACTCACGCAGAGTCAAGGATCCTTGCTCCATCCCAATCTGCAGTCTCTACACTTAACGGCTTGATACCTTTCTGCATAACAGACTTTCCTCAATTTTCTCAGTCTGTTCAAAATATATTACTTGCTTCCAGAAAGCCTTCAACTAGACAATGTTATGGCCAGAAGTGGACTAGATTTTCTGCTTGGTGTTCTACGCGTCACTTGCAACCTATATCGTCCTCTTTAGCATCAGTTTCGGACTACTTGCTTCATTTGTCCCAGTCTGGACTTCAAACTACATCTGTTCGAGTCCATCTTAGTGCTATAGCTGCTTTTCATCAGCCTCTGGATGGAAAACCTCTTTCTGCACATCCTATGGTTTCTCGCTTTATGAAAGGACTTCTCAATCTCCATCCATCGCTTAACATAGAAACATAGAAATAGACGGCAGATAAGGGCCACGGCCCATCAAGTCTGCCCACTCCAGTGATCCTCCCTATCTATCTTTGGGATAGATCCCACATGTCTGTCCCATCTGGCCTTAAAATCCGCCACACTGGTGGCCTCAATAACCTGAAGTGGAAGACTATTCCAGCGATCAACCACCCTTTCAGTGAAGAAGAACTTCCTAGTGTCACTGTGCAGTTTCCCGCCCCTGATTTTCCACGAATGCCCCCTTGTTGCCGCGGGACCCTTGAAGAAGAAGATGTCTTCTTCTACCTTGATGCAGCCCGTGAGATATTTGAATGTCTCGATCATATCTCCCCTCTCTCGACGCTCCTCGAGTGAGTAGAGCTGCAAATTCCCCAACCGCTCCTCGTACGGGAGCTCCCTGAGTCCCGAGACCATCCTGGTGGCCATTCTCTGGACCGATTCCAGTCTCAGCACATCCTTGCGGTAATGCGGCCTCCAGAATTGCACACAGTACTCCAGGTGCGGTCTCACCATGGATCTATACAGTGGCATAATGACTTCAGGTTTACGGCCGACGAAACTCCTGCGTATGCAACCTATGATTTGCCTTGCTTTGGATGAAGCTTGCTCCACTTGGTTTGCAGACTTCATGTCTTCCCTGACAATCACCCCCAAGTCTCTTTCTGCTTCAGTTCTTGTCACGATCTCGCCATTTAGGGTGTAGATCTTGCATGGATTTTGGCTTCCCAGGTGCATGACTTTGCATTTTTTGGCATTGAAACTGAGTTGCCAGGACCTAGACCAGTGCTCCAGCAGAAGTAAGTCATGCACCATATCGTCTGTCATTGCTTTTTTGTCTGTTGTGCTTTTGCTCACTACATTGCTCAGTTTGGCATCATCGGCGAACAATGTTATTCTACCTCGGAGCCCTTCTGTCAAGTCTCTTATATAGATGTTGAACAAGATCGGGCCCAGGACGGAGCCCTGTGGCACTCCACTTATCAACTCCGACATCTCGGAGGGGGTGCCATTCACCATCACCCTCTGAAGCCTACCTCCAAGCCAGTTCCCAACCCATTTGGTTAATGTGTCGCCCAAACCTAAAGAACTCATCTTGTTCAGCAACCTGCGGTGTGGCACGCTATCAAATGCTTTGCTGAAATCCAGGTAGACGATGTCCAGGGACTCACCAACATCCAGCTTCCTCGTCACCCAGTCAAAGAAGCTGATCAGGTTGGATTGGCAGGATCTCCCCTTAGTAAATCCATGTTGGCGGGGATCCCGCAGATTCTCCTCGTCCATGATCCTATCCAATTGGCGTTTGATTAGGGTTTCCATTAGTTTGCTCACTATTGAAGTGAGACTCACTGGTCTGTAGTTTGCTATCTCCATCCTGGAGCCTTTCTTGTGTAGTGGCATGACGTTAGCCGTCTTCCAGTCCATCGGGACGTTACCTATACTAAGGAAGAGATTGAAGAGCGCGGATAGTGGTTCCGCCAAGACATCACCCAACTCCCTGAGTACCCTAGGGTGTAGGTTGTCAGGCCCCATTGCCTTGTTGACCTTGATTTTTGACAGCTCGCAGTAGACGCTGCTGGGTGTAAATTTGAAATTACTAAACGGGTCTACTGATTTAATCCTTGTCTGTGGCTGAGGGCCGATTCCCGGCGCCTCGCGGGTGAAGACTGAACAGAAGTATTCATTTAACAGTTGGGCCTTTTCCGAGTCCATCTCTACATGGTCTCCGTCTGGTTTTCTGAGTCGTACTATCCCACCCGAGTTCTTTTTTCAGTCACTAATATACCTGAAGAAGGATTTATCTCCCTTCTGGATGTTCTTTGTTAGAGACTCCTACATTCGGAATTTGGCCTCTCTAACTGCCGCTTTGACGGCTCTTGATTTGGTCAGATAATCTACTCTGGAGTCCTGTGTCCCTGATTGTTTGTAAGAGATGAATGCTTTTTTCTTCTCTTTGATGAGGTCCGAGATCTCCATAGAGAACCACTGTGGCTTGTTGTTCCTACTCCGTTTGCTTACTGATTTAACATAGCGGTTTGTTGCTTCCTGTATGGTGGTTTTCAAAGTTGACCACATTTCTTCCACGCTGTCGGTGTCTGCTTGGGTTTGTAGCGCCTGGTGAACGAAGTCTCCCATGTCTTGGAAGTTTGTGTCCTTGAACTTGAGAACCTTGGTCAATGTGGTAGATTTCGTGAAACCTTTCCTGAGATTGAACCATATCATATTGTGGTCACTGGAGGCCAAAGTTTCACCCACCGAGACCTCTGCGATACTTTCTCCATTGGTAAGTACCAGGTCCAAAATTGCCTGATCCCTTGTTGGCTCAAATACCAGTTGCCTGAGTCCTGCTCCATTCAAAGAGTTTAATAGCTTCCTGCTGCTTCCGGAAGCAGAGGAAAGCGTGACCCAATCCACATCGGGCATGTTGAAGTCACCTACCAATACTTTGTCCCCCTGCAAGGTGATATTCTCTATATCTCCGATTAATTCCAAATCTAGGTCTTCTTGATGTTTTGGGGGTCTGTATACTACGCCAAGATACAGGCATTTGTCCTTCCCTCTGGCCAAATTTACCCAAAGGGATTCCCCAGTGTACTGTACATCTGTGATTCTGGTGACCTTAATGTCATCTTTAGTATATAATGCTACCCCACCTCCCATTTTGCCCTCCCTGTCCCGACGAAGCAAGTTGTAACCTGGTATGACCATGTCCCACCCATGGGAGTCTGTCAGCCAGGTCTCAGATATTGCCACCACATCCAGGTCGGCATTCCTCATTTCTGTTTCCAAGTCTAGGATCTTGTTTCCCAGACTGTGGGCGTTGACGTACATAGCCCTCCATGTTGTGTGCTTGTTGTATCTCAGTGGGGACAATCCCTATATATCAACTAGGACACCATTAGTATTTTTTGCGTGTCTCTTACACTCCCTAGACCCAGAGCTACAGCGTGTACTTATCCCGGACTCCCCATGACTACAGTTGCTCCTATCCCAGACTTGGTAATGTGTGTACCCTGTGGGGGTATTCCCGTTTGGGCTACTTGAGCTCCTTTAGTGCAATTTGCAGCGTGTGCACTCTCGCTGGTCCCAGAATTACAGTGTGTACTCCTCTAGACCCAGAATTGCTATGTGTACTCCCCTTAGAACCAGAATTGTAATGTGACCCAGAAATGTAGTGTTTACTTAGTTCAGTCTCAAAATAGTATTGGTAGCCCGTACCCTCCCCCAACTTACCTAGTTTAAAGCCCTGTGTAGTAGGCGGGCTAGACGGTGTCCAAGGACGTTCTTCCCCCTCTTGGTCAGGTGTAACCCGTCTGGTCCAAGCAGTCCTTGCAGTGCCTCTCCGTGGTGCATGAACCCCAAGTTCATCTCCTTGCACCATTCCTGCAGCCAGTCGTTCACCCTCCGGACTCGATCCTCCCTGGCACTGCCCTTGCCCCTCACTGGGAGGATCGAGGAGAAGACCACCTGCGCATCCATCCTCCTCAGCTTCTCTCCTAGGGCTCTGAAGTCTTCGGGTATGCTTTCCGGGGTGCCCCTGGCAGTGTCGTTGGTTCCGACGTGGATGAGAATCATAGGGAAGTGATCTTGGGGCTTGATGAGTCTGCCCAGGCTAGCAGTTACATCCCGGATCTTGGTCCCCGGCAAGCAGCAGACCTCTCTTGATTGCAGATCTGGTCTACAAATTGGTCCCTCGGTGCCCCTTAGCAGTGAATCCCCGATGACCACAACTCTGCGCTTCCTAGGGGTGGGCCGACCTGTGGACTCTGGAACCGGAACCGTCTGTTCAACCACTTCTTGTACCTCGTTGTCAGGACCATCCTGTAGCAGCTGGTATCTGTTCTTAAGGGGGATATGTGGTGTCGATGTAGAGCTGCCCTGTATGTGAGAGAGAGAAACTGAATTAGGTTTTCTGCGTTTACCTGTGGAGGAAGTCACCAGCTGCCAGGTATCGGCGTCTCCAGTGACTTCCTGAATTCCGACGGTAGGATTCAAGTCTGAAGTTCTGGAAGCTCTGGGTGACTCAAGGATGGTCTTGTCAGGCTCTCGTTCGGCGATCTGAGACAGTTCCTGGATTATTCCGTCGATGAAGGTCTCGTCATCACGGATGCTCCTTAAGCGTTGAATCTCTTCTCTCAGACTCCTCAGCTCTATCAGAAGGCTTTCATCTGGCTGATCAATTGGTTCCGTCTGAGTGGAGACTGAAGACATCTGTACAGAGACCTCTGTCCAGGCTCCCCCTCAATCTGTACGAAGATCGTAGCCATCCCCTGGGTACTCTCCCACATCAGCATACCAACCATCTGGGGAAAAAGACCACCCACAAAACCAAAAACAGAAAACCTCAACCGTCATCCAAAAACCAAAGAAAATCTCCTCCAACCAAACAGCTCACCAACTCCCCAAACTCTCAATATCTCTTTATCATGCGCATACATGAACATCAGATCAATATGCACAAAAGCAGATCTTATTAAGGACTGGATAGTTAAAAAACAACTAAGCTGCTTATTCCTAACCGAAACCTGGCTAACCTCAGAATCCGATCCCATCATCACAGAACTATGCCCAACGGGTTACAAAATAGAATTGATCTGTAGGAAAAAAAAGCGTGGTGGAGGTCTTGCCATCATACTCAAAAACAACATCAATATAAAGACTCTAGACAAACACTCCACACCACACCTAGATCTCCTAGCCTGCCAACTATCCGAAGACTCACTTGCCGGAACATTAACATGCATCCTCTGTTACTCAACACCAGGAAAGTGGAATGATAACGAACAAGATATTGAAGAATTTATTTACCAGAATTCCCTTACATCACCTCACAACCTAATCCTAGGAGACATAAACCTCCATCTTGAAGATCACACCTCTAAACAAGTAATAAATCTTCTCTCATACCTCAAAGCACTGAACTACCAGATCCTTAACCCCCAACCCACACATGAAAAAGGCCACCAACTAGATGTCGCTGCTTACATGACCCAACACCCTCACAAACCCGAAATCCTTATCTCAAATGGGGCCTGGTGCCCCTCACTCTGGTCAGACCACTACAAATACACCTTTAACATCAACTGGCCTCAAAACATTATCAAACAATCTCCAAAAAAAACCTCCTTCAAAATACGCCAAAAAATTGAACCCCTCACATTTTGGGATAAAGCAGACCAAGCCATCACCAACACAACCCCCAACGAATTCATATCCCATTGGCGAACCATAAGCGAAACCATCCTGAATGAACTAGCCCCAGAAAAACTAAAATTTAAAATAAGTAGACCTTCTGATAAATGGTTCGATTCCGAACTCCTCCAAGCAAAAAAGCTCTGCAGACAACTAGAGAGAGACTGGAAAAAAAATAAGAGCTCAGAACACACTAAAACAGCATGGAGAAATCAAATAAACCAATACAAAATCAAACTCAAGGAAAAACGGAAAGCCTACTACTCCAAAATGATAGGCACAAAAATCCCAGACACAAAAAAACTATTCAATCTAGTAAAGAACCTCACTGACACCAAACCATACCTGGCCACTCAAGGTATCCACCCACCGACAGCCATCCAACTAGCAGATCACTTCAAAAATAAGATCACAAATATCAGAGCTGCATTCATAAACACACCCACCCATCTCGAAAAAATAATAACAAACCCAACAACTGATGAAGCCATCGTAGCAGACAGATGCTGGTCCAACTTCCCAATCCTACTTTGGTCGGATATGAACAGACTCTACAATAAATACAGCCATGCATCCAGCGAACTCAATAATTGCCCCACCTACCTGTTATCAAACGCCTCCACCACATTCAAAACCAACTTGATGCTATGGATTCAAACCACACTAACAGAAGGCCAATTCCCACAGGATTTAGGAGAGATTATAATCACTCCTATCATAAAAGATCACAAGGGCCCAATAGATAACCCCTCCAACTACAGGCCTATCGCTTCAATACCAATGTATGTCAAAATAATAGAAGGCCTTGTTACACAACACCTCACAAACTACCTGGAAAAACATAACCTACTCCACCACTCACAATCAGGTTTTCGAACCAACCATAGCACAGAAACACTTCTAATCTCACTCCTAGATATAGCCCGGCAACATATCAGTAAAGGAAAAAAGATGATACTAATACAACTTGACCTCTCTGCAGCATTTGACCTAGTTGACCACACCTTATTACTACAGATACTCGACGCCATAGGGATCTCAGGCAAGGTCTACAATTGGTTACAAGGGTTCCTCAAATCAAGAACCTACAGGGTAAAATACAACGATACCAAATCAGAGCCATGGGCAAACCCCTGCGGAGTACCACAAGGATCACCTCTCTCACCTACACTCTTCAACCTCTTTATCTCCTCCTTAGGAGCCACCTTAGATAAACTAAACGTCACATCCTTCAGCTACGCAGACGACATCACTATACTCCTCCCCTTCGACCCTTTAGAACCCACCACCACAGAAAAGCTGGATACAACCTTAGAAACAGTAGAAAAATGGATGATGGATCACAAACTAAAACTAAACCCAGAAAAAACAAAATTCCTCCTGCTTGAAAAGGCTAAAACCCCTACTATCACAGAACTGATAATCAAAAACACCAAATACCCAATACAACTTGAACTAAAACTACTAGGAGTTACCATAGACAGATGTTGCACAATGCACTCCCAAATCAACAAGACGACACAGAAAGCCTTCCTAACCATGAGAAACCTACGCAAAATCAGAAAATTCTTCAACCAAACACAATTCAGACTAATAGTACAATCCTTAGTACTAGGTCTACTGGACTATTGCAACTCCCTATATCTCCCTTGTCCAGCCTTTATGATAAAGCAACTCCAGACCATACAAAACACCGCCCTCAGACTAATCTACTCACTTAGAAAATATGATCACATAACAGCTGCCTTCTTAGACTCCCACTGGCTACCCATACAAGCACGAATTCAATTCAAATTCTACTGCCTATTATTTAAAGCATTACACGGCTCTTCCCCATCCTACCTAACCAACCGCTTAAACCAGATCTCCTCAAAAAGACACAGAAGAACCCCTAACCCTTTCACCTTCCCCCCTTTCAAGGGCACACATCGCAAGAAAATGTTCGATAATCTTCTGGCAACTCAAGCAGCAAAACTCAACCAATCCGTCTCCAACCTGCTGACAACATCGGACGACTTCAAGACGTTCCGCAAAGAAATCAAAACCCTGCTCTTCAAAAAATTCATCCAAAAATCCTAACCCCCTTACCTACCACCAGCTCACTTCTCCAACCTCTCACCTTCACCCAGAAAATTCCAGTTACCCAAAAAAAAAAAAATAAATAAAAAATTGCATCCTCACTGGAAAATGTCCAGTAATCTCATCTGAAATGTTTACATCTCTGGAAATGTCCAGTCAATTCTTTTGTAATCCGCCTTGAACTGCAAGGTATAGGCGGAATAGAAATCCGTAATGTAATGTAATGTAATGTACTCTCGGCGACTGAGCTGCCTATCTTGACTGAAGTCTTGCTGCCTCTAGTTCTGCCTGCCATATATAAAGGTTTTTTTATTATTAATTATTTATTTATTTATCTAAAATTTTTTTTTTTTTTTTTATATAGATATGTCAGAATGTGTTGAGGTTGGAGGGATAAGTTAGAATAGAGTGGTTGGTGTGGTCCACCTGATAAGTGTGCTTGTTGGTTAGGTAGGAGTAGAGAGTTGAAAGTTGAAAGACCTGGAAGAGGGAAAGATTGAAGAAAGACTGAAGTTGATTGGTAAATTGGCTAGTTGTAGGATTTTAGAGACCAGCTGAAATTGATAGCCGTTCATTGATGCCCTTCTTGAGGCCCTTCGCAAAGGCGCACTCGCTAAGGCGAGCGCCTCTGCCGCTCGCCTTCGCCGTGTGCCGAATGGCCACGCGCCGTTGGCTCGAGCCCTTTTATGGGGGGGAGATATGCTGTGACGTCGGGGTGGGTGGGCGGAGTTACCAGCGCGTCCCGTCCGCCTCCTCCTCCGACTCTGGCGATTTCAGCGCTCCTCTCCGCTTCCCTGCTTTGCCTCCTCCGTCACTTTTACAGTCCTCTGCTGCTTTTTTCTCCCCCTTTCTCTGTCTCCTCCGCTTCCGTATGCTCTCCGCTCCCTTTCTCCGCCTTCACCTCCTCTCCGTGACTCTCCGCCCCTTTCTCCGCCTCCCTGCACGCTCTCCGCCCCTTCCTCCGCCTCTCTGTATGCACTCCGCTCCTCTCGCGCTGCTATGTGCCTCCTTCCTCTCTCTCTGCTAGATCAGCCTGCCTGCCCTCTCTCCCTGCAAGCACCCTCTCGCCGCTCCCACGTGCTTGCCTGGCTGGTCTAGTGCTGAGGACTCCTCGTTGGCTCGAGCCCTTTTATGGGGGGGAGATCTGCTGTGACGTCGGGGTGGGTGGGCGGAGTTACCAGCGCGTCCCGTCCGCCTCCTCCTCCGACTGGCGATTTCAGCACTCCTCTCCGCTTCCCTGCTTTGCCTCCTCCGTCACTTTTACAGTCCTCCACTGCTTTTTTCTCCCCCTTTCTCTGTCTTCTCCGCTTCCGTATGCTCTCCGCTCCCTTTCTCCGCCTTCACCTCCTCTCCGTGACTCTCCGCCCCTTTCTCCGCCTCCCTGCACGCTCTCCGCCCCTTCCTCTGCCTCTCTGTATGCACTCCGCTCCTCTCGCGCTCCTCTCCACCTCCAGTGGTTTGGGGTCTAAATGTTGTTTTATCTCAACTTATGAAACCTCCTTTTGAACTGCTTGACAAAGCCCACCTCAAGTATCTCACTTGGAAAGCTGTGTTTTTGATTACCCTCACCTCTGCTCGACGAGTCAGTGAGTTACAAGCTTTGGTTGCGGATCCACCCTTCACAGTTTTTCACCATGACAAGGTGGTCCTCCGTACTCATCCTAAATTCTTACCTAAAGTTGTTTCAGAATTTCACATCAATCAGTCTATTGTTCTACCTGTGTTTTTTCCAAAGCCTCATTCTCATCCTGGAGAAGCGGCTCTTCATTCCTTGGACTGTAAACGTGCTTTAGCTTTCTACCTCCCAACGCACTCAACTTCACAGAACATCTCCTCAACTTTTCATCTCATTTGATCCAAACAGGTTGGGACGTCCTATATCAAAACGCACAATCTCCAACTGGATGGCTGCTTGTATTTCTTTCTGCTACACTCAGGCTGGACTTCCTCTGCAAGGTCGAGTGATGGGCCACAAAGTTAGAGCTATGGCAGCATCTGTAGCTTTCCTCCGATCAACTCCTATTGAGGAAATCTGCAAGGCTGCCACTTGGTCCTCGGTTCATACTTTCACCTCTCATTATTGTCTGGATACCTTATCCAGGAGAGATGGCCATTTTGGCCAATCTGTTTTGCAAAATCTTTTTTCATAAATTGCCAACCTCCCTCCATCCCTTTTTACTTAGCTTGGAGGTCACCCTTGTGTGGGAATATGCTGCCTGCTTGTCCTGGGATAAAGCACAGTTACTTACCGTAACAGTTGTTATCCAGGGACAGCAGGCAGATATTCCCACAACCCTCCCACCTCCCCTGGTTGGCTTCTTGGCTAGGTATCTGAACTGAGGATCCTCTCAGGAGATGCGCCCCTAGTTCAGGCGGGAAGGCATGCGCGCATGCGCGGTACAGTGCTCGAAAGATCGAAATCTTCAAGCAAGTTTGCTTTCGAGGCTGTGGGAATATCTGCCTGCTGTCCCTGGATAACAACTGTTATGGTAAGTAACTGTGCTATATGGTACTATTAAAGTAGACTGAAGAGGTTTGATGTTGAGTTGAGTGCTTGGAAATAGTTTAGAAATGCCTGCACTATTAAATTCACTTGATTCGTGATGGCGTTATCCACTAGAGTATTAGTAGGGATCATACGAGATCCTGACCAAGACTTAGTGATGCGTGCTAGAAACCAACCCAAATGGTTGCCATATTTGTAGAAACAGTATTTACAAAAAAAGGAGTGCCGTTTAGCATGTTCATGAAGAAGTGTGTTCAAAGTGACTTGGGTGGCCAACCAAAGCTCTTTATTACTAGGAGTTGGTATGGCAAGGTATACAGTCCTTACGCGTCTCAACTCTTTCCAGCATCACAATACCATGGGTGATCCATTTGTTCTAAGAAGCCGTGTAAGTGATAACATCGCTTCTCAAAACAGCTTTGAGGTCTCCCAGAACAGCATGGGCTCTCCAGTGTTTTAATTTAAAGTGGGAATAATCTGCTCGCCTCTTTACCAGGTACTGCTGGAAGTGAGCATCCTGTAGATCTGGAAAATGCCACCCCCTAATCCCTTGTTTGAGTCCTATCTCCAAATCAATCCAGATCATAGCGTGATCAAATAGAGCCATTGGTCCTGTTTCAGCCCTTAAGGTTCAGGGGAAAAACGAAGCTGACTTCTGCACGCCGAGTCGGTGAACTTCGATGTGCGACCATGTTCTGTATGTTAGAGTGATATGTGTAATCAGTAGGATGTAGTAATTGCCACAGGTCAACCAAGTCTAGAGATGTACAGAGAAAAGGCACCCTATTGTTTACTTAGTGCAGCTGTAACTAATGACATTCTGTCTAAAGAGGGGTTCAATTCCCTTGCCAACACCAGCGGTACCACTTCCTGGGCCAAAGCAAGCTGTATTATCCGCTTATAAAAATCACGTTCATAAACATTAGGGGCTTATACGGTTAACAGATAAAATTGCTGCCCAGGAATTGCCATATGAATTAATTTGTTTCTTCCATAAGAGTCTTTATGGAGTAGTTTGGTCTGACAAAGTGATTGTTTACTAACCAAAATTGCCATATCTCCCTTCCGAAGTTATGTTGAAGAATAGTAAACTTCCCCAACCCACCCCTGCTACAACTTAGTGTTCCTGATCAGTAAGTCACACCTTCTGCAAGCATGCCATGTCTACCTTATGTCTCTTTAGATAAGTTAAAATTTTACTATTCTTGATTGAAGACAAGATCCCCGATATGTTCCAAGAGGCTTTTCTTATAGAATTCACTATATATAACCCTTTTATGTCATTTCTAATACTATGCAAAATCACACCGCCACTTAATGGATGATCTTCAGGCACCCAGCCCTCACCCAGAGATCCAAGAACAATATATGTCACATAATCACCTAGAACCCTTTACCAATCTAGTTACTCCCCTGAGAATAAACCCTTCACCACCTTCCCTCCCATCTTCTCTTAGTACTATTCGCCCACCCAACTATCCAATACTGAATAACCACCCTACCCCCACCCAACTCCCCCTTCTAACCCTTTCTTTATAAGCTAAGCCTTAATGTCTTGAACAATCTAAACCGCCAAGAAATAAGGCAAGTCATGTACATATGTAGAAGGACCGCCCCCTAGACAATTTTCATAAAGGGACAAGCCACAGCTATACTGTTATATATAAGAACAAGCCTCCCTAAAACACTATAAGGTAACTCAGCTAGGTATTGCACAGTCTAAAGTCCCAGAACTAAATCTACCAAGTCACTGGTTTTGATTAATATAGGAGCCATCGCCCAAGTTCAAAAAGTTTACTTAGCCCTTGCCGAATCCAAGGTTGAAAAGGTTTGAAGAAGAGCGACCAAGGTGATAAAGGGGATAGAACTTCTCTCATATGATGAAAGACTAAAGAGGTTAAGGCTCTTCAGTTTGGAAAAGAGATGGCAGAGGGGTGATATGATTGAAGTCTACAAAATCCTGAGTGGTGTAGAATGAGTACAAGTGGATCAATTTTTTTACTGCATCAAGATTTACAAAGACTAGGGGACACTCGAAGTTACAGAGTAATACTTTTAAAACCGATAGGAGGAATTTTTTTTTTCAGAGAATAGTTAAGCTCTGGAATGCATTGCCAGAGGATATGGTAAGAGTGGTTAATGTAACTGGTTTTAAAAAAGGTTTAGACAAGTTCCTGGAGGAAAAGTCCATAAACTGCTGTTGAAACAGACATGGGAGAAGCCACTGCTTGCTCTGGATCAGTGGCATAGAATGCTGCTACTATACAAACAAATGAATACATACACATTCATGAAGAATATAATTCAAGTCCACATCATGTGAGAAGGGAAAGAAAAGCAACTGAAAAATACACAACAGTGAAGGAAATTTTTGCCTTTATCCCAGGACAAGCAGGCATGATATTCTCACATGTGGGTGACGTCATCTACGGAGCCCCGATGCGGAAGCATTTTCAAGCAAACTTGATTGAAGATTTAAGTTTGCTCTGCTGCTCCACGCATGCGTGCCTTCCTGCTCCACTAGGGGGTGCATCCCCTCGTGGTCTCCAGTTCAAAATTTTCCGCTGAGCCTAGAAGTCGTGTTTTTTCAGGCTCTGCCCCAACTGCCTTCTAGCACCGCGATTTCTTGTTTTTTCATCGTTTAAGTCGCTGTGCGCAAAAGTTTTACCTTCTTCAACTTGATTCCTGCTTCGTTTGATCGACCCGGAGGCTTCCGGGTCCCCGTGGCCGCGTGGCTACTCGAGCCGCGGCCACTTTCGATTCTATGTCCCGGCCTTTGACCGGCTTTAAAAAGTGCACCCAGTGCGAGCGGCTTCTTTCCATCACAGACCCGCATCGCCGGTGCATCCTCTGCCTGGGGGCCGCTCATCCAACCGACTCCTGCCCCCAGTGCGCTACTTTCCAGAACCGGGCCCTCCGTCGAAGGAAAGCCCGCATGGCGGATCTTTTCGCCCCAGACCAACCCTCTACATCGGCCTCGAGGTCGGCCCTGGCCTCGGCCCCGGCCTTGACCTCGGCCCCGAATACCTCGGCATCGCCTCGAGACTCAACTCCGAAGTCCTCGGGAAAACAGAAAGCCTCGGCTCCGGGTAAGTCCCCTCTTCAGGTTCTGTACCAGTGAAGAAACCAACCTCGGGGACACCGGCGACGCATGGCGGAAGTCCCATGCTTACAAAGCCCTCCAAGCCTTCGGGCCGTGCCTCCACCACACGGGAATACTCTGATACGAGGTCGCCCCCGGTGGAGTGCACCGAGGCAGGGGACATGCCCTCGATGCTGTCCGTGCCCGTCTTCCAGGACCTACTCCGAGCAATGATCTCGTCGGAGCTGTCCGCTGCAATGGCCCATCTACAACCGGCCTCTGCCTCGACCTCGACCCCGCATGTGCCAGACCAGCCTGAGCCTCGCGTCGAGCCACCTCGGGGGAAAGTGCACAAGCTTCGCCGCATCTCATCCTCCTCGGACTCCTCGCCGAGGCACCCGAGACGCTCTCCCTCCACAGACCGCCACAGGGCAAAACGTCGGGCCAAACCGACAGAAACCTCGAACCGCCGTACCTCTAAGAAGGCCCGGGGTTCTCCCACTCTACGAGGACGTTCACCTACACCTCGTACGGGACCGCTGAGGGTGGCGGAGTTATCACTCTCCAACCCACGCATCCTCCGAACTCCCCCTCGGACCGGGGCTCCGATCCGAGGTATCGGGCTTTCACCGAGGGAGTCCGGGTCGAGGTCACCGATCCGACATCGATCGGTACCCCGAACCCCGGCATCGTCTCCGAGGGGCTCCTCGAGACGTCGGAGATCCACGACCCCGGAACACTTTCACAATGCTTCCCCGGCTTCGGAGCTTGGCTCGGAACAGGAACCTCGCTACTCGAGGGAAGCCTCCCCTTCCTTCTCCACCCGACGAAGGTCTCGTTCACCGACCCCGCACGGGGCCTCAGGAACATCCCGACCATCCTTCTCGCGCTTTGTCCAGGACATGGGCCACGCTTTGAATTTAGACCTCCAGTCCGACTCCAGATACTCTAAAGAATACCTAGCGGAACTGGATATGCCATCACTGCCCAGAGAGTCCCTTCGCTTGCCGCCTAACCCAATACTCCAACAGGCTCTCTTCAGGAACCTGGAGACCCCCTATATGGTCACAGCCGTGCCCTCCAAAATGGAGGCCAAGTACCGCACAGTACCCTTCCCGGGATTTGAACAACCGCAGCTCTCCCACCAGTCGCTGTTAGTAGAATCCTCCCTAAAAAAGGCCCACCCCTCCCGGGTCTCAGCGGCGGTCCCCCCAGGCCGAGAAGGCCGATCCCTAGACAAGTTCGGCAGGAGACTATACCAAAATGCGATGATGGCTTCTAGGGTGCAAAGCTACACTTTCACCTTCACATCCTACCTCAAACACCTCATTGGACTACTGAGAGCCTTTGAGACTGACCTACCGGCCTCCCGCCAAGGAGCGTTTAGCCTGGTCTTGGAATCCCTCTCCAACCTACGCCTCCATCTATTCCATGCGGCCTACGATGGCTTCGAACTCTCCTCCAGAGAGGCAGCCTTTGCTATCGCCATGCGCCGACTAGCTTGGCTACGCCTGGTCGACATGGACCCCAACTTACAGGACCGGTTGGCTAACCTCCCCTGCGTGGGAAAAGAACTGTTCGATGACACTATCGAGGCGGCTACAAAACGCCTCTCCGAACATGAACGCTCGTTTGCCTCCCTTGTCCGACAAAAGCCCAAACCGCCCGCGTCCAGGCCGTATAGGGCCCCTCCGCGCCGCTACCCACAAAAATCCACCCCTGCCTTCTCGCGGCCCCCACCCAGGCGTCCGCAAGCCCACCACCGGGCCATGCCCAAGTCCCAACCGCCTGCGACTATCAAACCATCCCCGTCCTTTTGACGGGATACGCGGAAGGGGGCGGGCCCCCTCCGCCATAGTCCCAGGCCTCCTTCCCATCGGGGGTCGGCTCAAAGCCTTTTACCCTCGCTGGGAACAAGTCATGTCGGACGCATGGGTCCTTGGCGTGATCTCATCAGAGTACTCTCTCAACTTTCGGGCCATTCCTCCGGACAACCCCCCAAGGAATTGCCCTCCCAACCGGACTCAGCTACCCCTACTCCTCTCCGAAGCTCGAGACCTGCTTCGCCTGAGAGCAGTGGAGAAGGTTCCCCCCGACCAACGGGGGAAGGGCTTCTACTCCCGTTACTTCCTGGTACCGAAAAAAACGGGAGACCTACGCCCAATACTAGACTTGAGACGCCTCAACAAATTTCTGGTACGGGAAAAATTTCGGATGCTCTCCCTACCGACACTCTACCCCCTGATCGACGAGGGCGACTGGCTCTGCTCCCTCGATCTCAAGGAGGCGTACACACATGTCCCAGTGCACACCACTCACCGCAAGTTCTTGCGTTTTCAGGTAGGGGACTGGCACCTACAATACCGTGTCCTCCCCTTTGGCCTAGCATCGTCACCTCGGGTTTTCACCAAGTGCCTCGTGGTAGTCGCAGCAACCTTACGCTCCCAGGGCCTCCAGGTATTCCCCTACCTGGACGACTGGCTGATCAAAGCCCCGTCCAGGGAAGCGGTTATCTCAGTGACCCAACAGACTATTACCTACCTACAAAGTCTGGGGTTCGAGATAAACTTCCCAAAATCCCAACTACGCCCCTCCCAGTCCCTACAGTTCATCGGGGCCACGCTGGACACGGTTCGCCTCCGTTCCTTCCTTCCTCCCCCCTCCTCGTCTAGAGGCGTTAGTAAGTCTGAGTCGAAGGTTTTCCCTGCTGACCTCAGTATCAGCTCGGCAGATGATGACTCTTCTGGGCCACATGGCCTCCACCGTCCACGTCACACCCTTCGCCCGCCTCCATCTGAGAATTCCTCAATGGACCCTGGCCTCTCAATGGCGTCAAGACCGGGACCCGATCGACCGCCCCGTGACAGTGACGCCTTCTTTGCAACGATCATTCCGCTGGTGGGCCGACTCTTCAAATCTTTCCAAAGGTTTGCTCTTCCTCACCCCACCCCACAGCAAGATACTCACCACGGACTCGTCGGAGTACGCTTGGGGAGCCCATCTAGATGGCCTACGCACCCAAGGGATGTGGTCAGCAGAAGACCGTCGCTGCCACATCAACGTGCTAGTGCTTCGGGCCATCTATCTCGCAGCTGTAGCCTTTCAACATCTGCTCCACGACCGAGTGGTTCTCATCCGAACCGACAACCAGGTAGCAATGTACTACGTAAACAAACAAGGGGGAACAGGGTCCTGGCCCCTTTGCCGGGAAGCCCTGCGCCTCTGGAAATGGGCAATCTCCAACAACACCTTCCTTCGAGCGGTGTACATACAAGGAGAACAGAACTGTCTGGCGGACAGACTCAGCCGCCTCCTCCAGCCACACGAGTGGTCACTACACTCTCAGACCCTACGACAGGTGTTCGAAAAGTGGGGGACGCCTCAAATAGATCTATTCGCATCCCCCCACAACCACAAGCTGCCTCTCTTCTGCTCCCGGATGTACTCCCCGGACCGGCTCGAGGCCGACGCCTTCCTCCTCGACTGGGATGGAAGGTTCCTGTACGCGTTCCCGCCGTTTCCTCTGATACTGCGGACGCTTGTCCACCTGAAAACAGTACAAGCCACCCTGATCCTGATTGCCCCTCGCTGGCCACGCCAGCCATGGTTCTCCCTTCTACTTCAACTCAGTGTCAGAGATCCACTGCCTCTGCCTCTGTTTCCCTCTCTACTATCACAGGGTCAGGGTTCGCTGTTACATCCCAATCTTCAATCTCTTCATCTGAATGCTTGGTTTCTCTCCCCCTGACTGCTCTCCCCGTGTCTCAATCAGTCAAGGAGATATTGGAGGCCTCTAGAAAGACCTCGACGAGAACCTGCTATTCTCAAAAATGGACCAGATTCTTCTTCTGGTGCTCCTCCCACAGCCAGGACCCGGTGTCGGTCCCCATCCCGCTGGTCCTGGACTATTTACTTCAATTATCTCATTCCGGCCTAAAGACCAACTCCATTCGAGTACACCTCAGTGCGATTGCGGCCTTTCATCAGCCCCTGGAAGGGAAAGCCCTCTCGCTCCATCCCTTAGTCTCTCGCTTCATGAAGGGTCTTCTGAACGTCCACCCCCCTCTCAAACCTCCCCCGGTGGTTTGGGACCTTAACGTGGTTCTGGCTCAACTAATGAAACCTCCATTTGAGCCCCTAGACAAATGCCATCCAAGATTCCTCACTTGGAAGGTAATTTTCCTACTCGCGCTCACTTCCGCCCGGCGGGTTAGTGAATTACAAGCTCTGGTAGCGGACCCACCCTTCACGGTATTCCATCACGACAAGGTGGTACTCCGCACCCATCCAAAGTTCTTGCCTAAAGTAGTGTCTGATTTCCATCTCAATCAGTCCATTGTCTTGCCTGTGTTTTTTCCCAAACCCCACTCTTACCCCGGAGAAGTGGCGCTCCACACTCTTGACTGCAAGAGAGCGTTGGCCTTTTACCTCCAACGCACTCAGTCACACCGGAAAGTCCTATAACTGTTTTTGTCCTTCGACCCAAACCGGTTAGGTCACCCAGTTTCCAAACGCACCTTGTCCAACTGGTTGGCCGATTGCATCTCCTTTTGCTACGCTCAGGCTGGTCTCGCGCTGCATGGTCGAGTAACGGGACACAAAGTCCGAGCGATGGCAGCCTCCGTAGCTTTCCTCAGGTCCACACCTATTGAGGAAATCTGCAAGGCTGCCACGTGGTCTTCGGTTCATACCTTCACCTCCCACTACTGTCTGGACTCACTATCCAGGAGCGATGGCCGGTTCGGCCAATCGGTTTTACGAAATCTGTTCGCTTAAATTGCCAACTTCCCTCCATCCCTTTTCAGTTAGCTTGGAGGTCACCCACATGTGAGAATATCATGCCTACTTGTCCTGGGATAAAGCACAGTTACTTACCGTAACAGGTGTTATCCAGGGACAGCAGGCATATATTCTCACAACCCGCCCACCTCCCCGAGGTTGGCTTCTTTGCTAGTTAAGTGAACTGGAGACCACGAGGGGATGCACCCCCTAGTGGAGCAGGAAGGCACGCATGCGTGGAGCAGCAGAGCAAACTTAAATCTTCAATCAAGTTTGCTTGAAAATGCTTCCGCATCGGGGCTCCGTAGATGACGTCACCCACATGTGAGAATATATGCCTGCTGTCCCTGGATAACACCTGTTACGGTAAGTAACTGTGCTGAATCTGTCTAAGGCGTTCTTACAAGATGTCCACCTTATATCACCTTATACGTACTATTTAGCTTCTTTCTAGCTGATCTAGTTAAAAAAAATATATTGAGCATTGAAATAGGAAGTTATACATTTAGCAGGAAACTTGGGAAAAAACGTAGCTCGCAAGTCTAGGTTCAAACTGAAGAAATTGCGTACATCTTGCATGTTTAGGTCTAGAAACATCTAGAAAAACTTGTATATGTCCCACCGCAAAACAAGAAATCCTTTCTAAAGTAATTATTCAAAATCAATGCCTTGTCTGCCTCTGAAGAAATAGTCCAAGACAGTCAAACACTCAGATATCTCATCCTGCATGGTTTCTTAAAAAAAAAAAAAAAGAAAGCTTCTTTTCAGCCCAACTCAATCCTTCAAGTTTAAAGCAAACACTATATATTACATTTCAATTTGTCTTCCGCCAAAGCCCTTATGAGTTCATGGTGGATAACAATAAGTATCAGCTACTGGAACGAACCCAGTCAAACCTAGAATACAAACAAATAATGATATCAATTTTATGATAAAAATTTCTTTAAAATGTTTTAAAAAGTTTTCTTAACTGTATAACAGTGTTTTGATCTAATTAAAATATGAAGATCATCCAAATTAACGGAGTCTGTTGGAAAAAACATAACTACATATTTCTAGACTGCATAGCCATAAGTTCGATGCAGTTAACAAAAGGTTATGTTAAAAGTACATATTGTGTTGTGGAGAATACAAGGATCTAATTAATCAGAAATTTTGTAAACAGAAAAGTTTTCAACATTTTTCTAAAACATTCATAAGGACTGGATCTAAGTAGCAGTGATTGAAGATTTTTAACATAATGAGCTGCTTGGTATGAAAGAGTGTGCTCATGATATTTCTTACTTTTACAGCCCTTAACTGCCAGAAATATAAAAAGTGTGTAGCATGAAAAATATATCAAACGGCTACCTCATAAATGCTAGTTTCATAGAAATAGGAACTTCTTCCTAATTTCAAATAGCAGCCTCATTCACAATCTTCTCAGACCCTCAGCATCACCACTCGGAACTCAACGTATCATTGTTCTGAGCTTTACGTGGCAAATCGTCACTGGATCTATTTATTTTATGTTATTTTTTTAAAGAGCTTAATTTATAATTTTAAATAGTATTCAATAACTTTAAATCATTTTTCACTAGTCTTGAAATAATGTACTTAGCTTTATATGCTGTTCTTCATTTAGTGTCTATGGTAAACAGGGTGTCTTAGCCGACATGTTTCGCGGGAAACCGCTTTATCAAGGCTTCACCCCTATTAGAAATGCAAAGAATAGACAATACTTTAGTGCCAACTCTTATTTAAGAAACCCGACATATATTCAAACTTTAAACATATAAAACAGGCTTTAGAAATAGATTCTTACTTACTCTTTCACTGTCAAACTCCTCGAATACTCTATAACGGAGCCGGCAGCGTACTACCGATTAAATAATCGGGGAAGACATGGAAGCCAGGCCCACTTGCTGACGTGGGCTCTTGACAGTAACTTTAAATCATTTTTACGACTCTTCCCCCTAGCTGATTATAGACCAGGATTAAACTAAAGACATCCACTCTAGTTCAATATTTAACCCGTTAGGAATAACAGTATTTAAAGTGTAAATCCAACGTTGTTCCTTGTAATTTAAACTTTCTTCCAAATTTATCCTACCCACCCTCCCTACGTCTACCTGGTCGATCACTCTCCATTTCAGTTGACTTATTTCATGCCCTAATGATATACAATGTTCCACTATAGGGGCTTGCAAAGATTTAGTTTTGATGCGGGACTTATGCTCATTTAATCTCACATGGATAGGGCGCTTAGTGCGACCTACATATACTAGATTACAGGGGCATATCAGCACATATACAACCCCTGTTGTTTGACAATTAGTATTAGTTGATGATGTTATAATACGTTTGGTTTGAGGATCCTTCAATGTCTCACCTTCAATGGTGTTAATACACCATTGACAATGTCCGCATTTATTGTGTTTGCCTATGGTCCGCTCCTGTCTCCGACCAGTCTTTTGATTAATTAAGACTTGACCTATAGTTTTAGCCTTCCTAAAAAAAACATCGGGATCTCTGCAAAAACATGATGGAGTTGTAAAATATGCCAGTATTTCTTCATTTGGGATATCAGTTCCTTCGCAGCTTCTGAGTAGGGGAGTACACAAATTAATCTATCTTGTTGTTCTCTCTCAATTTTTTCTGTTAATAAAAGTTCTCTATTAGCATATTTTGCTCTCAGGAAAGCTCTACGAATGGACTTTTCCGGATAACTCCTCTCTCTAAATCTGTTCATTAACTTATTTGATGCCTCTCTAAATTCTTCCATTTCTGAAGAGACCCTTTTCAGTCTTAGGAACTGACTCACCGGAAGATTAAACTTTAGATGGTAAGGATGGTAGCTTTGGAAATGTAAAAGGGTGTTCCTCGCTACAGGTTTTCTATAAAGACTAGTACTTAATTTTCCATTTTCTTTCTTTATTGTCATGTCCAAAAATTCAATCTTTATTTTATTATATGTGGGTGTAAATTGCAGATTTGAATCTCTAGTGTTTATCCAGGCTAGAAAAGCATGTAGTCTTTGTTCCGTCCCTGTCCACAGAAAAAATATATCATCTAAAAACCTTTTCCATAGAATGATATTTTGGAAAAACTCTGAAGGATATATCTCTATTTCTTCAAAATGTGCTACATATAGAGTGGCTATAGAGGGGGCCAGAGTTGCCCCCATCGCCACCCCTTGTATTTGTTGATAATAAATCCCTTCAAATTCAAAGTAATTATTTTCAATTACCCATTTGGTTAATCTAAGCAAAAACTCAGTACTTATTCTCTGATCATCTACCCTATGGGCCAAACTGTTTTTTACTATTATTTGGGCTTTTTCTTGTGGTATTTTTGTATAAAGCGAGACCACATCTAGGGTGACCAAAAAAGATACTTGGCTTATGTCTGAAATCTCAGTCAAAATTCTGAGGAGATGCGAAGAATCTTTCAAAAAGGAGGGGATCTTTTCAGTTTCCTTTTTCAGAAATATGTCTACAAATTGGGACAGGGGCTCTAAAAGAGATCCTCTTGTATTTACTATAGGTCTTCCAGGAGGGTTCTTTTGATTTTTATGAATTTTCGGGACACAGTATATGTAGGGAGTACGAGGATATTTTTCTAACAGAAACTGATATTCTTTTTTTGTCAACATCCCAAGTTCATAATGTTGGGTCACCCAATCAAATACATCCTTCATCATAAATTGGAGTGGATCTCCCGACAAGGGGGCATAAGCTGTAGTGTCTGATAATTGGCTATTTGCTTCTCTCAGATATAGATCTCTATCTAATACGACAGTAGCTCCCCCCTTGTCAGCTCTTAAAATCATTATGTCTTGTAAATCTTTCAGTTGTAACAAAGCTTTATGTTGCTGATATGTTAAATTATATGGTGTTTTCCAATGTTTTATCTTTTCATATTCAGAGATGCCTATCAATACCAAATCCCTAAATGTGGCTATGGCTGAATCTATTGGTCCTGGTGGGACCCAATGTGATTCACTTCTACAAATAGAAGGCTCATCTGCTTGTACTGTATTTGCATCTTGAAAAAATAATTTTAGCTGTAATTTCCTCAGAAATTTATAGAAAAAGACTTAATTGGAAAAAATCAGATCGTTGGCATATTGCAAAATTTAACCCAAGTTCCAGCACTTCTTGTTGTTCATTCGTTAATAATTTGGTAGATATATTTATAACCGTTGGTTCTACTTTTTCCCATTGGGAAGAATCTTTCCCCTGCCTCGTTGGGTCCCTCTTGTTCTTCCTCTCGAACGTGCTCCCCTTTGGTCTTGACCCCCTTCTCCCGATGTTTTGGGGGGAGAGGTGGTATCTGCTGACTCTCCACTGGTGTTATCAGATTCTTCTGATGAAGCACTGAATGCTACTTTCTTCTTAGTGGTCATTCCACTTGAGATTTTCTTGTTCCAGGTGTAGACTCGAGACATTTGGTAGTCTTTCTCATCCCTCTTCCATTTTCTTATTTTTGTCTGTTTTATAGAATCCCGAAACTGTACCATCTCATCTTCTAGTTCTTCCCGCTTCTTAGTAAATTCAATTTTTTCTTTCATTTCTAATTCCATGGAGACAGTCCTTGCTCGGAGGTCTAGTTCTATATCTGAGGTAGTTTCTACCAGTAATATCATTAGGTCTCTAGAACAACGATTCAAAATCGCTATCCATTTTTCCATGAATGATTTGTCAAGAGTAGTGAGCTTGGGTTCTTTTAATATGCGAAGTCCTCGAGGTATCATGGACTTCTTTAGATATTGAACCATCGTACTCCCATGTAACTCAGCTCTTATTAGGCGTTTATGTGTCTGCTCTAATTCAACCCATGATAACTGGGTGGAAGAGTCCTCTATATCATCTAAAACAGTGATTCCCAACCCTGTCCTGGAGGAACACCAGGCCAATCGGGTTTTCAGGCTAGCCCTAATGAATATGCATGAGAGAGATTTGCATATGATGGAAGTGATAGGCATGCAAATTTGCTTCATGCATATTCATTAGGGCTAGCCTGAAAACCCAATTGGCCTGGTGTTCCTCCAGGACAGGGTTGGGAACCACTGATCTAAAAGAGCAGGTCTAGATAGAATATTCTTAAACTGCTCTTCAGTATATCCAATAAACTCATTTTCTTCTGATGCCATTTCTTCAATGAATCAAGTGTGTAGCATGAAAAATATATCAAACGGCTACCTCATAAATGCTAGTTTCATAGAAATAGGAATTTCTTCCTAATTTCAAATAGCAGCCTCATTCACAATCTTCTCAGACCCTCAGCGTCACCACTCAGAACTCAACGTATCATTGTTCTGAGCTTTACGTGGCAAATCGTCACTGGATCTATTTATTTTATGTTATTTTTTAAAGAGCTTAATTTATAATTTTAAATAGTATTCAATAACTTTAAATCATTTTTCACTAGTCTTGAAATAATGTACTTAGCTTTATATGCTGTTCTTCATTTAGTAAGTGTCTATGGTAAACAGGGTGTCTTAGCCGACATGTTTTGCGGGAAACCGCTTTATCAAGGCTTCACCCCTATTAGAAATGCAAAGAATAGACAATACTTTAGTGCCAACTCTTAATTAAGAAACCCGACATATATTCAAACTTTAAACATATAAGACAGGCTTTAGAAATAGATTCTTACTTACTCTTTCACTGTCAAACTCCTCGAATACTCTATAACGGAGCCGGCAGCGTACTACCGATTAAATAATCGGGGAAGACATGGAAGCCAGGCCCACTTGCTGACGTGGGCTCTTGACATCACAAGCCCCGCCCCTTACAGTAACTTTAAATCATTTTTACGACTCTTCCCCCTAGCTGATTATAGACCAGGATTAAACTAAAGACATCCACTCTAGTTCAATATTTAACCCGTTAGGAATAACAGTATTTAAAGTGTAAATCCAACGTTGTTCCTTGTAATTTAAACAACGTTGGATTTACACTTTAAATACTGTTATTCCTAACGGGTTAAATATTGAACTAGAGTGGATGTCTTTAGTTTAATCCTGGTCTATAATCAGCTAGGGGGAAGAGTCGTAAAAATGATTTAAAGTTACTGTAAGGGGCGGGGCTTGTGATGTCAAGAGCCCACATCAGCAAGTGGGCCTGGCTTCCATGTCTTCCCCGATTATTTAATCGGTAGTACGCTGCCGGCTCCGTTATAGAGTATTCGAGGAGTTTGACAGTGAAAGAGTAAGTAAGAATCTATTTCTAAAGCCTGTCTTATATGTTTAAAGTTTGAATATATGTCGGGTTTCTTAATTAAGAGTTGGCACTAAAGTATTGTCTATTCTTTGCATTTCTAATAGGGGTGAAGCCTTGATAAAGCGGTTTCCCGCAAAACATGTCGGCTAAGACACCCTGTTTACCATAGACACTTACTAAATGAAGAACAGCATATAAAGCTAAGTACATTATTTCAAGACTAGTGAAAAATGATTTAAAGTTATTGAATACTATTTAAAATTATAAATTAAGCTCTTTAAAAAATAACATAAAATAAATAGATCCAGTGACGATTTGCCACGTAAAGCTCAGAACAATGATACGTTGAGTTCTGAGTGGTGACGCTGAGGGTCTGAGAAGATTGTGAATGAGGCTGCTATTTGAAATTAGGAAGAAGTTCCTATTTCTATGAAACTAGAAATATAAAAAGGGCATGTGATTTTCTACTGTTCTTGTGTGGCATTCCACTGAGTAAATGACTTGCTTTTGGAGTTGGAAATTAAAGATAAAATTGCTTCCATAGATTATGACCTGGCCTACCCACTAGTAATGTAATTAATTCCATTAAATAATGTGGGACCCAATCATATATAATATTAAAAGTCATAACACAAAGCTTAAAGTAAATCCTTGCATTTACTGGTAACCAATGTAATTTGATAATATATGGTGTAATTCTATCATATTTAGAAATAGAAAAAATTACCCTAACTGTAGTGTTCTGCACTGTCTGTATGGTAATCTCTTTAAAAAACCCCTTAGCATATCCCAAATAAACTATATTGCAGTAGTCAGTCTGGGAGAGAATAAGTGATTGAACCACCATTGCAAAGACTGGGAATTATTTTTTACTTGGGGAAAATGAGGGTTGGGTCAGGGAAAATGTAGAGAGGAGGGGGCCGCTAGACTAGTGTTCTTCAACCTTTTTACACCTATGGACCGGCAGAAATAAAAGAATTATTTTGTGGACCGACAAACTACTAAGACTGAAATTTAATCTCCGCCCCATCCCTGTAGCTCAGTCCCCCATCTCATCCTGTGTACAGGGATTGGGGAAAGAGAGAGAGATATCCATGGTTCATCTCTCCCACTCCCTCTACTGCCCTATCCAAAATTTTTCCCTCTCTCATGCCCCGGATCATATGCAGCATTTTTCACTTGTGCCCACCACTCCATGCCCAATGTTTCTCCTATCACCCTTCTCCAGCACCATGCCACACCTCTCCCTCCATCACTATGTCCAACATTCCTCCCCCTTGCATCCCCTTCAATCTGTCCCTCTGTTCCCTCTCCACCACTATATCCAACATTTCTCCTTCTCATCCTTCTCTTCCCCATGTATCTCTTCCTCACTCCTCTCTCTCTCTATGCCCAACAATTTTCCTCTTTTTTTCCTTTCCCCATGTGCACCATCCTTCCCTATCATTTACACACTCACTTACACACTCATCCCCAACAATTCTCCCTTTCTATCCCCTCCCTTGTCTCCCAAGTTCATGCCTCCTCCCTTCCTTCTGTGTCCCGAGTTCGTGTCTTTCCTCCCTGCCTTCCAACTTTTGTCCCAAATTTATGCCCCTCCCATGTCCCAATGTACTCCTCCCCCCTCTTTTCTCCCTTACTTGTTCAGGGCCATCCAATCTCTGCCGAAGCTGGATCAGTGTCCCCTGCAAGCGTGTGTCCGTCTTCCTTCTGGCTTGGCTGCTTCTTGTCTTCAGCGCCAGCTGCAGTTGTTTGCTAGGACAGCGCACGGCGGCTCTTGTACGCAACATACTGCTGACCTGGTTCTGGTTCTGGGTCAGCTACGTGCAGTATGCAAGAGCCACTGTGTGCTGTCTCGGCAAACAAGTACAGCTGATGCTGAAGATAAGGAGCAGCCAAGCCGAAAGGAAGACGGACACGTTCTTGCAGAGGACACTAATTCTTCATGGACTGGCAGGAAATTTTTGTGGACCGGCGGTTGAAGAACACTGCACTAGACTACCAGGGCTAATGTTTGAAGAGTGCATTGAAGGAATGGTGAATGGGACTACCCTGGTATTTTTAAACTGTGGATATTTTATGTTTTGTTTAAAAAAAATTACCTAGATCATGGCAGTTTACAATTTTCCAAAAACAAGTTTAAAAGAAGCAAAGGAGCTCCATTAAAATAATAGTGAAGACCTAACCACATCTAAAAGAAAGACATTCAGCCAGAAATCCATTCATACGCCAATTACTTATCAACACTCTTAAGGTATAACCGAGACTAATAGTACAATGTTTTCCCTCATTTCTTGGAGATTTCTGCTGACCTCCCCTCCAATCATCCTTCAATCTTCAAATGCTACCTGAAAAAATGTTTTTAATAGTCTTTTCAAATTGTTAGAATTTACTTCTGCTCTAATTTCCTTGGAGGGTGGGGATAGTTCTCATCTGGTCCAGTTGGGGAGAGTAGGGAGGTGGTCATGACACCATGGTGGCTTATGTCAGCTATCCTGGGCAAGATGGTTTGGCTGGGGAGAGAGGGGGTGTTGGTAGACACTCCTCTCAACCAGCTTTTCTCTGCTGCCCTGGACTCTGGTGTAATTTTTGTTGCAATAGACATGTGGACAAGGCTTTTTTTAAAACAAATTTTGCATGCTGCGGGATAACAGATTTATTACATCTGCATTCATTTCAGTGCAGTGTGTAGTCAGGGTTTCCACATGAGTTAACAATCGCTCTGAAATTCTTTCTGTATTGCCATCATGCAATAAAAAAACGGTGTTAAACCCCCAGTAACCATGTGAGAAGCTGTCTGCATTGGCTCCAGTGTATGCTGATAGAGCATGGACTCCATGTTATGTTAATATGCACTAATTGTCACTCTTAAAGAGTTAATGCAGAATGGGCGCCATATAGACGGGGACTTTGTCTTCTTGCTAATGTGGATGTAGTTACACTTCTCCCTCCGTATTCACTGTGAAAGGGGATTAACAGAACTGCAAATATATGAAAAAGTTATTTGCGGTTTTTCTGTGTTATTTTCTGTGCTATTAAAAACCATTGTGAATATGATGAAACCGCGAATAACATGGTGGGAGATCTGGCCTGTTCCTGAAGAAGAGGCAAAACAAGGTGAAGAAAGTGCTTGGAATCAGTGATTTTCTCTGTAAATGCATGGAATTAGTGATTTCTCTATGCAAGCTGATGTAATTTGAGGGGAGGAGCCAGCAAGCTAAAAACCATGAATAATCGAAATCGCGAATGCTGAAACTGTGAATAAGGAGGGAGAAGTGTACTGTGTGTTAACAGTTATCATGGCACCTGAATAGGTATAGCTAATTTACCTGTGTTATCTTCAGTTCAATTAATCCATAGTAATAACTTTTTCACCTCCAGCTTTACTGCAGTGCAGAAATGTGAGGAGGTGAGATTCTGATGTGTCCTGACCAAGGGTCCGATGCTGACAGCTACCATGGGCTGACACATGGCTGACACGTGGTTAATGAGAGATCTGTGTACATGTTACCAGCTGCATGATGCAGAAAGAGATAGCATGCCAAAAGTAATTTGTGTGGCACCCAGCATACTAAGGGCTCCTTTTATCAAGCCGCGCTAGTGGGGTTAACGCGCGTGACATTTCATCACATGTTAACCCCGCGCTGGCCTAGAAACTACCATCTGCTCAAGGGAGGCGGTAGTTCAAGTTCAAGTTTATTATTTGATAAATCGCCTATATAAAACATTCTAGTGGCTAGTGCGGCCGGCGGTTTAGCGTGCAATATCCCCTTTTCCCCTTGTAGTTTTTAAAAATTATCCAAGGAGCTCTTCCCCATTCCATCTATTATTCTCTCTAAATCTGAGCTATCAATGTTAAATTCGCTTATCTCTATCTTTGAATCACGAATGTAAAATCCTGTTGCTGTGAGCCACAATGATTTCCTGTTTAAATTTGCTGCATACAAAAAGTTGTATTGTTGAATTTGATAGATTGACCCTAGCAAGGTGAGCAAGGGGCATTTGAAGAGAGGAAGAGGTACACTAGACTATTGGGGATTTTTTTAATGTCAGGCAAGGGGATCAGGTTGAGTGAGGGGGAAGGGAATCCACAAGACTACCAGAGTTTATGTTTTGATGAGGAAGGGAATACATTAGCCTACCCGGTAATTTTGTGGAGGAGGGGCACTAGCAAAACTATGACTTTAATGCCAACTTTCCTGACAATGTGTGTTTGAATCATCTTTTGTTTGAAGTTGTCATAGAGATAAAATGTTCAAAGCCTTTAGGAAGGTGACTTCCTTCATAGACAGATATTCTAGTAACAGAAAGGTTCTGGAGGGCTTATCCTGAGGACTTTACTGAAAAGAAACAACTTTGATATACTTTTGAGGGGGCCAAGATAAAAGTAAGACCATCTACATTTTAAATGGGAGAATAATTTCAATAGGTTTCTGTTCTGTAGCATGGTATTTGGTGTAAAAGAACTCTATGGACATGTAGGTAGTGTGCACTAATCTTGAATAAAAGCGGAGTGCACACATTTATGTCTTCACTTATACTCATGGCCTGACAATAACAAACTTAGAAGTATAGAACTTACAAACAAAACAAAGCTGCCTCATGTGTCTTTATATGTAACTATGCTGTTCTTATAATACCTATCCATGCATTGCTAAATCCACTTAGCCCAACAACCAAAGGAGGGACTCACTTTTTAATGTCCAACTGTTTATTGCAAAAAAAAAAAAAAAAAAATCAGCATGAGTGTTTAAACTGAGCGCTGATCATTTGGCTGCCAGACTACATTGATGGATGTTTAATATCTGGAGACATGGATTCTCAATTAATGCAGAAGTGGAAGTTGAACTTTAGTGGGAAAGGTTGTTTGTCGACTGGATAGATGATTCATTGAAAGATACTGAGCCTTAGTGAAAAAGATGAAACTTTAGGTGGGATGAGGGAGGATGAAGGCTGTGGACAGCTTGTTCGAGCTGAAATTCTGCTCTGCAGGGAGAAATACAGAGAATACCCCCATTAGACTAAGCTTGAGGAAATGACCTTTGAACCTTGAACCTGGCAGGTTTCTCAGTGGCTGGAGGAATGGGTCACATGCAAGGGATGTCCTATGAAAACAGAAATTTCAAGTCCTACCAGGAAGTCACTACTAGCTTGACTTACATAATACAAAATGTAAACATGTACTCAGAACTGTGGCACAAAACAGTAACATTGTGATGTGGTGAGGGTATTCTTTTTTCATTCATTCAGCATAGTAGTGAGAAAACTGTAAGACACAACAAGATACCAGATATATTGATGCACAACATAATATTAAAATGGAATAAGCAATTCATAAAACAAACAAAATAAAACCCATATCTTTATCTCTCCCTCCTCAAAAGAAACTGAATAATTCAATGTATGCTGTCTGTGGTCCATTCTTGGCATTAAGTGGCAGGACATTCAATAACATAGAGGTGTTTTAACAAAACTAACTTGCCAGCTATCCTGTATTACCTAAATAGGAGTGCTTATGTGGCCTTGGCCTATGGAGGATTGAAGATGGGCATTTTGTGAGGTGCATTTAGAGGTGGAGAGATGTAGGGTGCTAAATGGACTAAGAAAACATCTTGTTAATAATAGTACCCTTTTAATGGCATTGATTTATTTTGGTAGCACTTGCAAGCTAATATTGATCATATTTTTGAAAAAAGTAATATGAGTATGTAAGTAGTCATAACTGATGATACTCTTCTCATACTACTTGTCAGATTAGTTGTAATAAAATTAACATAATTGAATAATATGTCAAGATCAAATATTGTCTATGAATGCATGTTAGAACAGTTGGCTCAGATTTACTGTCTTCTAACAATAAAAGTGCCTTCATGGTCCACTGTTGCAGTATGATTTATATATTTTATTTAAAAAAAATTATATTGCTCTCTGTCTTACAATCCAGGTGGGTCCAATAGATAAGTAATTTTGAACACATTTTACTGCTACCCTTGTGTGTACTCTTGATTTCCAGAGATAACATCGGGGCACACCCATACTTTCTCTTTGTTTCCCAGATATATATGCCTGTGGAGTGGAAATGAGCATATATTATTTATACTTATACCTGACAGTGTAATGATTCTGGAATTAATTTGCCAAAGTTAAAGCTGCTTTTTAATTTTTTTCTTCTCTAGCATCAGTATCAGAGTGCTTTATTTTGGGCAGATAAAGTAGCATCACTATCTCATGGTAAGTAGTACATTTGTTTTTTTTTGTATTTGAGAACTGCATTTATTCTTCTTTTAATGTGTATAATTTTTTAATTTTTGATTGTCTCAATTGTTGAACTCCTTACCATGATTTATTGTCTACCTTTAAGATACCACTCCTTGAATCACAGCTCTAATTTATTATATGTTATACAAAATTATTTGTAAAGTGCTCAGAACCATAACCAACTTGTATTGTGATAACACAAGACTATGGTTCATGTGGGACCATCATCTCTCTTTACGGTCCCATCACCACTCGCCAGATACCATTCAAAATTAAATAAGTAATAAAATACAAGTAGCTGTTCAACTTATCTGGACCAGCGAGAGGTTGATAACAGCTGTTCTCTGTTAACCATAGTCTGGATTTAAAGTGCAGTGCTCAAACGTGCATTAAAGTAAAACTTTAGCCACAGTAGAATGGATGACCCCCCGACTCAAGTTTCGTAGACTCTTCCTCAGGAGGGGACATTGTTAATTAAAATCACATAGTCATCTCACCTATAATGCTACTAATATTCATCTGATGTGTTACCACATTTATTCTTAATATTTATAATCCATATCTCCTGTTAAATCATTCATTAAATCAATCCTATATAAAGTTATCTACCCATTACTGGCTCCTACCAACTTAGTATTATCAAGAGAGCATGGAAAAGAGCCAGAAACTGTCATCGGCAATGGTTATTGTACCCTACCCCTTGTAGTGAGGACAATAATCTGGCCTGTGTCTTACCATATTCTAATCGTAGCAACGAAATTAAGAAAATTATCCAAAAGCACTGGCCGATTGTCCAGTATCATACAGTTTTGTCTAACAGACCTAAATTTGCGTTTACCAGGGCTCAGAATCTAAGAGAGAAACTTAAATATAAAAAACGGAGAAATTGTTTAGCTCTGTTACCTCCGCACATACAGTGTGGTAGATGCTACAGCAGACTTCTCTAGAAATTCCACGCTCTGGGGGCAAATGCTTTAGACTCTCCACTGGAACTGATTGCGAGTCCAGTGGAGTAATCTACTGCATTATTTGCCCCTGTAATAAGTATTACATAATCCACTTTCCAAACCTTGTGAACCACACTGAAATCTCATATTGGTAGGCTGTCACACAAATATAATCATAAAGGTAAGTATTACAGAGAGAAACCAGGGGTCTCAAGTGCTCCCAGCCAGAAGCCCGATATATATTACAGAGCTAATGGCTAATATGGTGAGCTATCATCGTTCCCGTTTATTTTCTCAGTAAAATTTTTAGCTATTTTTTGCTTTTTAACTTTTTTTTGTGTTATATATGCTTTTTACTACATTTAGCACGGCTGTGTTGCTGATCTATTACTCTTCCACTTTATGCATGAGTAACTATTGAGCAAACTTTAGCAACTTCACTTAACTTTCATATTGACTTGACGACGGATGATCTCCGTTTCGCCCCTATATTTCAAACAGGAGCTTCATCAGGAAAGAACGCCAAAGGCAACACTAGAAATGAAAATGAAGCACAACAACTTTTATATCAAATCTTTTTTACATTAAAAAATTTTTTTAACCTTATTTATTTTAAGACCTTATTTTAAAATGTATTGTTCTTGCCTAAGAACAATACTAACACATTTAAATAAGTGTTAAATATATGTGTTAAACAGGGTCCTACAGCGTCGCTAAAGGGAACCTTCCCCTAATTAAAGATCTTATTAAAGAGTTTTTAAACTATCTTTAAACTAAAGAATTTTTCAACCAAGTAACCAACACTAGAACCGCAATCTTCAACTACAACTCAAGCCTCAAAAGAGGACCTAGCTTTACCAAACAGACAACGAACCTCATATGCCATACCTGTAAATTCCCTGACGTTGCACAGTTACTTAAGCTGAAAATGAAGTGACTGCTCCATAAACTGACCCAGGAAACTTAACGGATCAAGAAGCTACATCAAATGCCGTGGCGATTTTAAACCATCGGGAGCGTCTGACGTCACTTCCGAGTAGCAATTCAACGACGTCACCTAAATCGTACTTATTATATGCTACCCTATTTATTACTCAGAATCACAGGCATGCATACATACCAACTTGCACACAAATCTGACACACTTACAAAAAGGTTAATTAAATACATCACATCAGAAAAAGACCTGCCAATTAATAGCCATATTCAAACCCCGAGGTTGTAGGCTATGTAGGCGGTCAATCCACCTCTGCTCCGTTTGTAGCAGTTTTTTCCCCCTATCCCCTCCCCTTACTGATGCCACAACTCTATCGATAACCATACATACAAGTTGTTCAAAAGAATGTTTATGTTTAATGCAATGTGCCACTAATGGGGCCTCTTTTTTCTGTAGTTTTAAACACGATTTATGCTCTGCCATTCGGATATTAAATTGTCTGGTGGTTTTACCCACATATATTTTTTGGCAAGGACATTTAATAATGTAAATCACATAATCAGATCTACATGTAGTGGTATATCGCAGTAGATACTGTTTGTGATTTACAGGATTTTCAAAAGTATCTCCCTGGATCGTTAGAGGGCAAACTTTGCATTTGCCACATCTTGAGTGAAACCCTTTGTTGTTACCCATTATTAATGGTGGATCTGGCTTTAATCTAAGATGTTCTCTGAGATTGCGAGATCTTGAATAGGTCAAGCGGAGTTTGGAATCTTCAAAATAAGGACTCCTCTGGACTATTCTCCAGTGGTTTCGTACTATGCTGGCTATCTGTTCCGACTCTACATTGTGCCTGAGGATGAAAGTTTGAAACTCATCAGCATTAGTAAGCTCACTAGTAGTATCTAACCTCTGGGTATTGCCACATCTTGCTGCAGTTGATGGCTGTAAAAGCCATTCAGGATGGTTGTATTTTGCCCTCCGATAAGATTGTTTTAACACTTTATCCGGGTAACCTCTATTTTTCAAATTCTTAGTTAACTTGTTGGCTGAAGATTTAAAATCAGCCATATGGGTACATACTCGTCTAAAGCGTAAAAATTGGGCCAAAGGTAAACTATTCTTCAACGGAATAGGATGACAGCTGTCATATTGCAACAAGCTCGTGGTATCAGTGGGTTTAACGTACAGCTTGGACTCAAGATGGTTACCTGCAATACTAACCCACGTGTCTAAAAAATTAATCCCCAGAGTAGATTGATTCATAGTAAACTGAATGTTACTGTCCTTGCTATTGAGCCAATCAACAAATTCAAAAAGCTGTTCTTTAGAGCCCTGCCATACCATGAAAACGTCATCAATGTATCTTTTCCAACCTAATACATATAGATGCCATTGATGAGATGTTAGATGTACCTCTTCATAATCTTTCATGTATAGGCAGGCGACTGAGGGAGCACATGTGGCTCCCATCGCCACCCCTTTTGTTTGCAAGTAAAGCTTTTGCCCATCTGTAAAAAAGTTTTTTGTTAAGGCCAGTTCTAATAAGGCCATAATAAAATGGGTTGGGCTTTGATGAGGACGTGCTCGAGCATCTAAAGCAGAACGTGCAACGTCTAAACATTTGTCCTGAGGGAGAGACGTGTACAACGACACTATGTCCAATGTAACCAAAATTGTGGGTTTGTTTAGTAAGTCAATAGTTTGTAGCCACAGTAAAAATTGGCTAGTATCTTTGATGTAGGAGTTACTTAATGCTAATTGATCCGTTAAGTTTCCTGGGTCAGTTTATGGAGCAGTCACTTCATTTTCAGCTTAAGTAACTGTGCAACGTCAGGGAATTTACAGGTATGGCATATGAGGTTCGTTGTCTGTTTGGTAAAGCTAGGTCCTCTTTTGAGGCTTGAGTTGTAGTTGAAGATTGCGGTTCTAGTGTTGGTTACTTGGTTGAAAAATTCTTTAGTTTAAAGATAGTTTAAAAACTCTTTAATAAGATCTTTAATTAGGGGAAGGCTCCCTTTAGCGACGCTGTAGGACCCTGTTTAACACATATATTTAACACTTATTTAAATGTGTTAGTATTGTTCTTAGGCAAGAACAATACATTTTAAAATAAGGTCTTAAAATAAATAAGGTTAAAAAAATTTTTTTAATGTAAAAAAGATTTGATATAAAAGTTGTTGTGCTTCATTTTCATTTCTAGTGTTGCCTTTGGCGTTCTTTCCTGATGAAGCACCTGTTTGAAATATAGGGGCGAAACGGAGATCATCCGTCGTCAAGTCAATATGAAAGTTAAGTGAAGTTGCTAAAGTTTGCTCAATAGTTACTCATGCATAAAGTGGAAGAGTAATAGATCAGCAACACAGCCGTGCTAAATGTAGTAAAAAGCATATATAACACAAAAAAAGTTAAAAAGCAAAAAAAGTTAAAAAGCAAAAAATAGCTAAAAATTTTACAGAGAAAATAAACGGGAACGATGATAGCTCACCATATTAGCCATTAGCTCTGTAATATATATCGGGCTTCTGGCTGGGAGCACTTGAGACCCCTGGTTTCTCTCTGTAATACTTACCTTTATGATTATATTTGTGTGACAGCCTACCAATATAAGATTTCAGTGTGGTTCATAAGTATTACATAAGCCATACAATTAGAAAAATTTAAATCCGAGTGACTGAACATCTTAGCAATATACGGAGAGGAAGAATAGCAGCTCCGTCGGTGGTTCACTGGCAGCAGCAGGCTCATTCGATAGATTCTTTGAGATATACCATTCTTTTCCATGTCAGGGACTTTTCGGGGGATCTGTCCAGATTTTTGATGATTAAGGAACATAAATTTCCTTAGCAACAGCAGCAGATGAATCCAGAGACCAATGGGGATAGCACACATCTACCAGCAGACGGAGATAGAGAAACTGATTAACAGGTGGTTCTATTGGCTGGCACTCCTCCTGTATCTTCAGTATGCTCTGTCTCCCAGCAGGTGATAGTCGCTATTCAACTAGCTCCTGAATTCTGGCTGTGACTGGAAAATTATTTTTTCCTGTTGAGGTTTCTCTTCAGTGTGAGTGCCATTCGATTTCTCCTGTTGAGGTTTCTCTTCAGTGAGATAGGGGTGTCTGGCTGAACGGTGCCGGCTTTAGGGGTTACACCTTGGCTCCCCCAGGTCCCTGCCTCACCCTCCCTCCATTGCTAAAGGGTCTGACTGGGTCTCAATTTTTTTCTTCTTTCCCTTCTCTGTTAAAAAAAAGAAAAAGAAAAAAGGGAGACCACAGTTGCTACATTCTACCCTGTTAGTGCTGCAATCAGCTCTTACTGGCTTCAACTGGCCCTAACAACAAGCTTGTGAGTATGTATGCGTTTTTTACTGTTGTTTGAACTTCAGGTTCTGTTTGGGAGTCTTAGTACTGTGGGTTCGGTCAACATACTTTTAAGGAATGGATATTTTATTGAGGCTAAGTTTTTTATGACTAGAAATCCATTGAGGGAGCCGGAACTTTCCTGCCCTTTGCATGCATGCGCTTGGTTTCCTTGTTGGTTACAGCACGGCAGTAGCGGTGCGATTTCATGCTCGCACTTGTTCTCCTCGTTGGGTTTCAGTGAAGCAGTAGTAGTCCTATTTATTCCGAGGCTCCCTTTCGTTGTGTTTGTTGCGGCCATGTGCAGCTGATTGTGCAGGTGCCAGTTTATAGCACCGCGCATGAGATGGGACATGTTTTTTCCGGCGCTGTGGGAAGCATTGCACCGTTTCTCTAGTTATTCCCTGAGTCTGATTTTCTTTCTATGCAGGCTGCGGCAGGGTAAATTTTGCGGGTCTTGAATCCGACTATGTTTCTAGGAGCATTGACGCAGCAGCAACGTGTCGGCGAGAATCAGGCGCGCGCTTGGGTCTCCGGCGATGGCGGGAGAGCTGCAGCATTCCCGATAGTTTATTTCCAGCTGACTTTGGTCAGGGTATGCTGCAGCTTCTGTCCTTTCCAGTTCAGATTGTACGTGTTTCACCAGCTTTATATGTCTATGTCTGTGTTCCTGCTGTATTTACTTGAAGGAAGCTGCTAGTTTAATCGGACTCAAGGGGATTACCATTGTGACTCTGACCTGTGCTAGGTCACCCAGTCTCGGTTTGTCTCTGGACTGGGTCGACATATGGCATATCATGGCACAGTAAGATCAGCAGTAAGATAGTGCCCTGTATTTCACACAGGTATCTCATTGTCTCTCTGGGGTCCCAGCAGATTGAGCCTTTGTCTGTTTTAACTGTCCTTATTTGGGCCTCTGTGTTGCGCTGCATGTGTCTAGTAGTGGCATAGGATATATATGCCTAAAGGTAGTACAAACAGTTTCCAAGTTTGGGTTGTCTCTATGGCATAATGACACTTCGCATCTTCCTGCGGCCAGGACTCTCTTTCTCTATTTCTGAGGGGGCCTGGACTTCAGATTTCCATGCTTATCATGCTGGTTTCTCCTGTCGCCATTTTCTCATGCTAGACGGACCCCCTGACCAGACAGGAAGGGCTGTACAGCTCCTTCTAACCAGGAGCCAGTTACCTATTCTATCAAACCTGCGGAGGAGCACTCGCTATGTGGCTGTTAGCCTCATCCCTGAAGCTCTCATTAGCGATGTGAGTTTTGTCCGATACCTGTTAGGATGCTGTTGTTTTCCATGGGGCGGTAGATGCAGTCTCTTGATTGCGTCTAGTATATATTCACTTTAAAGGACATGCTCACGTTGCATGGAGTTAGTACTGTTTTCGTGGTTCCAGTATACTCCTGTTTACATTGCAAAACTTGATTTTTCCTAGGAGAATTTCTTTCTTACAGATCCTATAGTTCTCATCCTGCTGTTCCCTGACCTTCTGCACTTCATTCTGAGGGGATCTTGACTTCTTCCAATTACTCTTCAGGCTTTCTCATGAGTGGGAAGACGAAATAATGTCAGAAGAGGGGGCTTTGAACATTTTTCAGGATGCTTGCAACTTTGCATCCTCCTCAGGTTTCCGGTTCGTTCTTGGAGTCTCTCTGTTTTGTGTTTCCCTTTTAAGTGTTACTGGTCCTCAGGGCAGTTCTTGAAGTTCTTCAGGAACTAAGGGACGTTGTTCCACTTACTGCATGGTGCCCAAGACTGGGGCATTGGGCAGGCTGGATCCCATTCTGCTGAATTAGTTTCTCAGGGTTACACATTTCTGCAGAAAAACTGGGAGAATATTTATATTTTCACTATGGATTCCGAATCGGCACTAGGTTTGCTTGCCTCTCTTGGAGCAGCACTTTCTGTTTTGGCACATGCCATTTTGCCTACCCAAGGCTTCACAAACATTTTAGAAAATGTGGGCAGTGGTACCATTTTGGCACTACCAAGCGATTCACCTACTTTCTTCTTGACTGATTGCTTGATTCGGATGTCTTCCAGTCGGGCCATTTGACTGACTCGAAAAGGGTGGTTTCTTTTCCTCAGTTCTTTGGACGTGAATCTTTGAATTTGCACAGCACTCTTTTCTCTTGTACTATTTATAGGTATATCGGGGAGATGTTTTTATTCATATAGGAGAGAAATGTGTTTCTTCCCAGAGACTAGGGCGATGGGTCACAGTCTCAGGTTTGCATTCTTCTTCGGTCACCATGACCAAGAGTATGGGATTCTGTATAGGTTCTAGGATCCATGTTGCTGACTCCACTGGGAACTTCGACTTGCTTTCCCATTATAATGCTACAGCAGTCGCTTTTGTTCCGGTGGTTCCCGGTATCTCAGGACTCCAATTATTTGGTAGGCTCCTCAAGCATCGTTCTTTATGATTTGGTGGCTCAGCGAGATTTCTCTTTTCAAAGGCATGTCTCGGTCTTTGCTGGACTAGCTTATGGTCACCAAACATCCCGGGCTGTCAGGTTGGGAGGCTCGGTGCCTTCCATCCTCAGCTCCAGGAGTCTGGTCTTAAGAGGCGACTCAGTACTTGTTCATTCTTCTACTCTGGAGCATGGTCAGGCTACCTTTCTGGAGCTTTAGACCATTCTTCTGGAATGACGCTGAAGGTCTTTTCAGTCAGTATTATGAAGGGGGTATTTCTCTACAGCCTGGGCAGTAGGTGATGTACTCAGTTAGCGGGTAAAGTTGTGGTTCTACTTCAATGGGTGGACCCTCATCTTCCTCTTCTGTTGGCAGATCATTTTATGAGTCAGGAAAAGAGTTTGGATAGACTTTCTCTTCGCGAAATCTGAACATGGCCCATTTATTGTATGTTACAGTGTACAGTGTTGTGTACGCTCTAGAAAGTGTAAATGTTAGTAATAGTGAAATTTTCTACATCCTGGATATTGAGAATTTTGGCTCAGGCGTTCCAGCTCTTTTTATGGAAGTGAGATCTCCTGGAACTAGACCTCATGGCCTCGTCTCGAAATTCTAAGCTTCCTAGCAGGGAGTGGGAGTCAGAGGGGATAGCAGCGTGGCTTCTTTCTCGCCTCTGGTTTCTCTTTTTTCAGTGTTTTCCCCTGGCCGATGATGGCTTGGATTTGCCATCTCAAGCTTGCTTTCAGGGCACAGTATTTGTAGAATCTCTGGATTGGCTGCGCCATCCTTGCTATGCAGATCTGATGAGTCTTTCGACAGCCGGACTGTTGAGTTTCCTGGTATCTCTGGATTTGCTCACATAGGGTCCGATCAACATGGATATTCGTACTACTTTGGTATTACGACCTAGCTTTTGAAAAGTCATGGCTGACGTGTAAGGGGTTATGCGAAGCAGGTTGTTTCTTCTCTTATCCAGGTGATACAGACGTCTTTACCTATGGCTTCTGCTTCCTTTTGGAGGTTTTTCCTTTCTTGGGTACTTCTGAACATTTGCACCCTTCCAGAGTTCTTTTTTGGCACAAGTGTATTGCCAAGGGCTTAGCGTTCAATTCCCTTCAGCTTCAAGTGCCATTCTTAGCTTGTTACAAGGGCTTGTTATATTGCTCTTCGCTTACTTCTCAGCTTCATGTAGTTCAGTTCCTAAATGGAGTAGGGTATATTTGTACACCTCTTAGAAAGCCCTGTCCGGAGTAATGTAATGTAATGTAATTTATTTCTTATATACCGCTACATCCGTTAGGTTCTAAGCGGTTACAGAAAATATACATTAAAATTATAAGTAAGGAAGGTACTTAGAAAATTCCCTCACTGTCCCGAAGGTACTTAAGGTACTTCTTCGCAGTTTACCAAAGGCTTCATTTCATCCTTGTCTTTTGAGACTCTAAAGGGCTGTGCCGTTGAACACGGGGTTTCTTGTGGCCTTGGCTTCAGCTCGGCGGTTTTCTGAGTTGTGGGCCTTGTTCGGCAGGGATTCCTGTTTCTGATTTACAAAATCTGGGGTGTCAGTTCGGACGGTACCACAATTTCTTTCTAAGGAAGTGTCATCCTTTCTTTTATGACACTCTCACTTTTCCTTCCATCTTCCTGGGAGGAGAAATGAGGAGCTGTGCTTTTATTCACTGCATTTTTTTGAAAGTGTTGTGGTCACCACTTTAGCCTAACACAGGCAAGGCCAAGATACAGGTGACTACAAACACAGTACTTTTTGCGTGTGACCCGGACCGGAGTCACCCTGCAGGCTGGATTGGAGTTCAAATACAAAACACAAAAAAAAACTTAATCAAATGGGTGAAAATATCTTTCAGCTTTACTCTGGATCGATATACAGGTAAGTCATTCATCAGCAGTGATATCAATGGCAATGGCCAAACTAACAGTCCCAAAACATGTCCAAAACAAGGAAAAATAAAGTTCAACACAAACTCAGGCTGAAAACTCAGCTTCTCTTAGTCAGTCCAAAACTTTCAAGTCATTTGGGTAGCAGCACAACACACAGTCCAGTGCACTGCTTTGCAAAACAACAGTGCTTCAAACAAAGCAAAAACAAGCCTCTGGCAGGTTTGAGACAAATGCCAGGAAGAAGGAGATAGCTCTAGGTTTGCAATTTAAAGCAAAAAAAACAGCTTTACAAAATTCCCACCCAGCTGGAAGCAAACCTCTCCCCGCCTCTCCAAGCTTTTCACAGTAATTCTCAACTCGTGTGTTATATGGCAAAAAAACCAAAACACTACCCAAACATTTCACTGTAAATTCCACTCACAGTTTGTGGCAACAAGCTAAGTCCACCTGCATTCTTTCAGGGTAATCAACTTCCACAGCAGCACAGGTTTCTTCAAAATCCATAGGCACTTCCCTGAGCCTGGACAAGTCCTCTGCTGGCTCAACTTCACTCCATTCCATAGGGACAGGAACATTGACCCTGTTTGGCTTGGGAAGCACCCTAGGGAGGCAAGGCACAAACTTCCTCCCTAACCTGTTGCCTTGTTTGAAAGCCACTGTTGGCTTTTCTACTCTTGGGGAGTGTCCTGACCTAGCAGTGTCAGCTGACGACCAGGGACCTCTAGAGCTCCCCTGGTGGTGATTCCTATTATCTTCCTCACCTTCATCTTCCCAGATCCTGGACTTTCTCTGCCGGGTTTCTAGTTTAACCCTGGGTTTTTTTATTTCAGCTAAAGCTTGGGTCGGGCTTACATCTGCTTGGTCACAGTGTGTAGCGTTCTCCGCGAGCTAACGACTTTTAGTTGTTTAGATCACCTTTTTGTATTCTTCAAGGGATGCCTCAAACATATGGCAGCATCCAAAGCCTCCATCACTCGATGGGTCCAGGAGAACATTATTTACGCTTGCTTGATGGCTGGGAAGCAGTTGGCAAAAGAACTTCATGACCATTCCACCAGAGTGATGGCTACTTCTTGGACTCTGTCCAGAGGTTTTTTCCTTGGAGGAGTTTTGTCTCGCAACTACTTGGTCTTCTGAGAGTGCTTTATCTCAGATTTACTGGTTGGATGTGGGGGCACATGCAGTGGATGCTTTTAGTGCTTCGGTTGTTGCGGAGGCGGCGTTTCTTCCCACCCAGATTGAGGTGCTTTGCTACATCCCATTGGTCTCTGGATTCATCTGCTGCTGTTGCTAAGGAAGGAAAAATTATGTTCTTACCTGTTAATTTTCTTTCCTTTAGATGCAGCAGATGAATCCAGAGCCCCACCCTTTCTGGATATTGTCTGTCGTTTTTTTTTCTTTTGCAACTTTCAAAGTTTGTTGTTATTGATGGTTGTATTCTGTATTATTGCTTTTGAGATTTCTTATGGGAAAGAAGTTTTTTACATGCTATGTCTATTGATGGTTATGGATGCTTGGGCAAGGAGCTATACTGAAGATACAGGAGGAGTGCCAGCCAATAGAACCACCTGTTAATCAGTTTTTCTATCTCTGCCTGCTGGTAGATGTGTACTATCCCCATTGGTCTCTGGATTCATCTGCTGCATCTAAAGGAAAGAAAATTAACAGGTAAGAACATAATTTTTCCATATATATATATTTTTTTAAGTTCAATCAGTTTTATTAGCATTTTGTCATATAAATACAAATATAGACCTCATATTTGTAATAAGTCTTTACAGAGTGTAAGTACAGGCGGTCCATGACATATCAGGAAAAACAGAACAAAGAAATAAGAACATAACCCAACTAACAAGCTCATCAGTTGTGTGTACAGATCTTAGATAAACACACAGGTATCTTTTTGAAGTATATGACTGTATGAGCCACCTTATAATTTTACGTGACACACTTTAATGTTATTTTTCCATATTTTTGATTGGCATACCCTGTCTTCCCATGGCCTCAACATGGAGAATGATTGGTTCTCATTGTGATTCCAAGAATAGTAACATCTGAGCTTTAAGTGATGTTATGGCCTTAACATGGAGATTGATTGGTCCTCATTATGATTCCAAGAATAGCATTAGTAACATCTGAGCTTTAAGTGATATCACTTCTGGGGGGGGGGAAGGATTTTGGTTTGAGCAGTGGTTAGGTATGCTCCTTTTTCAGTGTTGATTTTCTAGTCCTCCGAGTTGGTAGGTGCCAGTAATGGATAGGTAACTTTTTATATAGGACTGATTTAATGAATGATTTAACAGGAGATATGGATTATAAATATTAAGAATAAATGTGGTAACACATCAGATGAATATTAGTAGCATTATAGGTGAGATGACTGTGATTTTAATTAACAGTGTCCCCTCCTGAGGAAGAGTCTACGAAACTCGAGTTGGGGGTCATCCATTCTACTGTGGCTAAAGTTTTACTTTAATGCACGTTTGAGCACTGCACTTTAAATCCAGACCATGGTTAACAGAGAACAGCTGTTATCAACATCTCCCTAGTCAAGATAAGTTGAACAGCTACTTGTATTTTATTACTTATTTAATTTTGAATGATATCTGGCGAGTGGTGATGGGACTGTAAAGAGCGATGATGGTCCCACATGAACCATAGTCTTGTGTTATCACAATACAAGTTGGTTATGGGTCTGAGCACTTTACAAATAATTTTGTATAACATATAATAAATTGGAGCTGTGATTCAAGGAGTATCTACAGTTTCATCACAGAATTATATAAATATTTCCCTAGTTATTGTTACTATCTTTAAGATATACATTTTTTCAATTATCTCTAAAGACTTTTTATGCTTTCCAACATAAGACATGTAGTAGATCAATATTACAGTTTAGAAAAAAATTGAAGGCTCTTCTTTCTTCAAGCTTATTGTACTTAAGCATAGCAGTTCAATGATTAATTCAGAAAGTAATACAGCAGACTCTATGTGGCTCATTTTCAAAAAAGATAGATGTCCAAAAGACAACATAAACCAGTACTTGGATGCTTTACTAGTCAAAACATCCAAGTGGGCATTCTCAAAACAGACTTTCTAGATGTATTTTTGATTGTTTTGTCTCGGTGTGCCCAAATCTTAAGGGGGTGTGTTAGAGGCGTGTTTTGGGTAGACTTAGGGTATTCTTTGGACTTGGATGCTCCTCAGGCATAATCAAACCTTTAACAAAAGATTCTGGGCTTTTTTTTAGTTGTTTGGAGCTAGACCTGTATAAAAGCATCTAAATGCTAAAAAGGTGCCCAAACTTACCAGATGACCACTGGAGGGATTAAGGCATGAACCCCCACCCTTACTCCCCCAGTGGTCACCGACCCCCCTCCCATAACCCAAAGATATAAAAAAAAAACCCAGTACATTCTAGCTTTTATTATAAGGTCGCTGAAAAGTTCTCTGCCTAACCAGCTTTAGATATTAACACAGCCATTTGAGGCCCTGACAGCAAAGAAACTCTTCTAAGAAGTACTGTAGTGAATTTCACTTTAAAAGTTCCAGGTACACATGTCACTTTAGGTTGCTTCTATTGCATGGTGAGCCCTCCAAAACCTACTGTACCTACATTAAGTTGACACCTACAGGCATAATGGCTATTGTTGTGGTGTTCAGGTGGGTATAATAAGTTTTGGATGCTAATAACTCCTGTACTTGATTACTGCATTTCATTGTATCTTGGTTTTCTTAAATGTGTGTTGCATGCATTACAACCGCGGGCAGCAGCATATGCTGTTTATCCAAGCTGCAGTCAACAGGATATGTCGGTACACCAAAGAAAGGTGTTTTACAGAATGTTTTGAAAATTTGTGAATTTTGTACTTTCTGATCACCATAAGACTCCTGAGGCAGGCTCTTGTGGACCGAAACACGATCGTGTTGAGTCCATTACAATAAAAAGAGACTGAACACCAATTGGTCACTGTACTAACCCAATACCATAAACCAGTGTTTCTCAACTTTTTCAAGCCAAGTACCCCCTAAGTGTCCTGTACCTGGGAATAAACCAAGACCAGGTGCAGGGCATTGTAGGTGGTCCAGAATGCCGTGGCCAGATTGATAACTGGAACATCAAGATATGAGCATATTACTCCATATTTTCGACAATTGCATTGGTTGCCAGTAGCAATTCGAATTCAATACAAAGCAATTATGCTATGTCTTCAATTTCTATATTCACAAAAAGGTTTACTAAGGGGGCGCTCAGGACCAAGACTGTGCACACCACGCAAACCGCGTGAAAACTATCATGGATAATACCAAATTAAAGGGTGCTCTCAGTGTGAGCAAGCAGCGATAGGAGTCAAGCTCCAACACTTACCTCTACCTAAGTTGTGAAGTGTTGGAGCTTGACTTCTATCGCTGTTTGCTCACACTGAGAGCACCCTTTAATTTGGTATTATCCATGATAGTTTTCACGCGGTTTGCGTGGTGTGCACAGTCTTGGTCCTGAGCGCCCCCTTAGTGAACCTTTTAGTGACTATTTCTGCCTTTTTTGTTGTAACTAGTTTAGATTTTTGGCAGTTTTTTGGAGTGTATTTTGTGTTCAATTTCTATATGGCATGATGCCTGAAATTTTAAAGAATATGATGTCTCATTATCAACCACAAAGATCCCTGCGTTCCAAAAGTGCTGCATTGCTGAAAACAAAGGCTAACTCTAAATATGTGGAAACAAATGCCATGACTTTTACATGTGCAAGAGTCAAGCTGTGGAATGGCCTTGTTGGCCAAATTCGAAAATGCGGAGAGAGGAATTCATTTAGGAAAATGTTGAAGACTCAACTATTTGCTGACGCATTTCTCTGAGCAATCGATTTTATGTAAGACTGAACTTGTCTGTTTTTATTTCTTATTTTGTATAGACTTAATATTTTATGTATAACTCATTGTAAACCGTTTTGGAAAAGAACGGTATAGAAATTTTAAAAATAAATAAATATCAACCGAGTAACCCCACGCAAGCTCCGCCACGGACTCCACCCCCATAATAATAGTACTAATTGTAACACAATTTCTTCCATTCTTTTTTCATATACACATAATATAATCTTATTGATAACATAATGGTAACCACAAAATTAAAAAAGCACACCGTACGCAGAGAAAATGTTAATTATCATATATGTTCGTTTGTTTTTTTTCAAAGACTTTAAAATATGCAATGTCACCTCAGTAACAACTATAGAAAAATAGACAAATATAGTGCAGATATAAATTCTCTAAACTGAAACATTTTGATCACTAAATTGAAAATAAAATCAATTTAGTCGATGAGACTGTACTGTATATAACTGGGTCATTATTAGTGAGGCAGGATTAAATTCTGGAGGTACTACAAATGAGAGAATCTCTGTGTGCAGTAGGGCTGTGGAGTCGGTACACCAAACCTTTGACTCCTGTTAAGCTATAAATTTTTTGTACTGGCAGTGTTTCTTAATTCAGGAAGATTTAAATAGATGCCAATATTTTGCCATTAATATGCTTACTCATTTAGAATAGTGTTCAATGTATGTTATGGTCATAGAAATGGATCGTAAAATTGTCTATATTTATTAAGGTATTGTGATTTTATTTAGAGGAGCCGCAGGACATTTATTGGCTGGCCCAGTGTCTTTACCTGACAGCACAGTATCATAGGGCAGCACATGCCCTTCGGTCACGCAAACTAGATAAAGTAAGTTTTGGTTTTTTTTTTCCTTTTTTCCTCATTGTTTTTCATTACTGATAAAGAATTAAAGGGAAATTACATACCTATGCATTGTAATCTACAAAAAAAGTATAATGTTCCTGTATTAGAAAGACATTTTATTCCCCCAAACCTACATTATAGTGTGTTATTATCTTTCCTTACCTTATCAGTCATAAACTGATTCTTGTAAGGCTTTTTCAAGTTTCAACTGTCAATTCACAAATGTTATTAAATCTCCTTTTATGTATGACTTTTAGCATGCTCTGTCTATTGCCAACATAAGGCCCCTGTGGGAATAAAGCTTGCCATTATTTCCCTGGCTGACATTGCCACGTTTCCCTTTAAATCCTAAATCAGCACTTATAAACTTTTAACATTTTTTTAGTACAGCTAAGGTGAGTACTGTCATACTACAGTATGAAAGTAAACACTTAATCCTCAATTTTTTTTCTTCATGTGAACTATCTTTTATCCTTTTTTTATCTGAAAATTATAAACTGAGGAAAATAAGTGAAAATGGTCAAAAATACCACATCTTATTTTCCAGAGCTCATAGCAACTAGTGTGTCACACATACACATTATAAAAAAATCCTTTTTCCAGAGCAATAGGTGAGACATTCTAGACAACAGGGTTATTTCCCCTTACTCGCATGGCCTGCTGAATTAATCTACTCTGGATTTTTCACTCTGCCTCCAGTGTACTTAACAGATCAGCTTAGCGCCCTCTAGCAGTCTTTCCTTCTGCATGCATGGCTGCAGCTGTGTATGTTCTGCTCTCCTCATTTTTGTTGTTTTAATTCGACATAGTTTGTCTCCTTTGTTGGAATTTTCGTGTTCAAGGCAGTTTGGAGGCTCTGCCTGCTTGTGAATTCACAGACTTCAGTCTGTAGCTGACAGGCCGATCCCTTTCTGGGTACCTGTTAGCCAGTCTGCATAGGATACCTTGGAGCTCAGGGCTGTCCCTGATGTTGGCTCGCTTTTTGTTAAGCAGGGGGTGAGCGCAGACTGTTTGAAGCACTTAGGGGGCTCAGCGGTGTACTACAGTGTGCTGGCTGAGTTTTCGCACCTCTGCCCATCCTTGTGCATATCTGGCGGTCTGCAGGGGTGGAGGCATAGTCAGGGGAGTCTGAATGGCAGCCCAAAGATCAGCTTTGAGAAAGCATTCCCAGCATTGTGGCAGTGAATTCTGAATCAGCTACTGAACAGAGGCGGAAGCAGGTACAGCCCAGTGTCTCTGGTAATAATGAGTATAGCAGAACTGAAAGGCTCTCACAGCAATTTTCAAAAGTTAATTTTGAGGGTTTTTCTATGGTTTTAAGTGATCCCCTGTGTTCCCCCACCTGAAAAATACTAAAAATCGCCATTTATTATATTGGGATAGTGTGTTTTTTAGCTTGTCTTTGGAGCGAATTCAGTGCCAGTGGCCATCTTGGATTTTTAGTGATTTTTAGCGATCTTTTCATCTTCTCCCTGCTTCTTCAAAACTGAAATTTTTGCCAGGAATCTTGCTGGGATGGAGGCCTCGGGGTCTCCTCGTGTGAACTCATGTGAAGTTTGCACAAATTTAGTGCTTTTTGAGTGTCCTTGCACCACGTGCTGCATGGCACAGCGAAGGATGGGCGGTAGCTACAAACTCTGCTTCCCCCTCATAGAAGCAGGTGATTCCATGTTCGGCTAGTCCAGTGGGGCAGCCGTCATTGCTTTCTGGGCTTGACTCGGCTGGTCCTTCGGGTAGCCAGGTGGCGGACCCTCTGCAGCCTAAGAAACGCAAGTTTAAGTCATCTAAGGGTGACTCTATGCCCCAGGGTCCTCATATTTTTTTTGACTTTATGAGATTTTTCTGGCCTGAATTTCAAACCAGAGATTCTGCAGCTGGCTGTTCTCCTCCTCCTCCGTCGACATCTGTGGGCGACGGGGTGCCCTCAGGGTTCTCCCCTCCTTCACCCACTCCGCCTGTTCATGTTTTGACTCCTGTTCTGGGGGATCCAGCGGTTGATCCTGTCCTCTCTGATCCTTTGTTTGATAATGCAGCCCTTCCCAGATAAGGGGATCCGGACTTGGGTACTGGATCCGTGGATCCCTTAGGGCAGGGGTGTCAAAGTCCCTCCTTGAGGGCCGCAATCCAGTTGGGTTTTTGGGATTTCCCCAATGAATATGCATGAGATCTATTTGTATGCACTGCTTTCATTGTATGATAATAGATCTCATGCATATTCATTGGGGAAATCCTGAAAACCCAACTGGATTGCGGCCTCGAGGAAGGACTTTAACACACCTGCCTTAGGAGCTCTGGATCCTTGGGATGATCCTTCTGTTCTGCGCTTATTTAAATTTGCAGCTTTGCCTGATCTGATTATTGAATCATTGCTGGAATTGAACTTGGTCGCTCAGCTAACTCCGTTTACTTCTTCTTCTTCTTCTCCCTGGATTTGCAGTGTGCGCTCACAATCTGCGACCTTTCCTTGGCATCCGGATTTGAGTTGTATAGTCTCTGAGCAGTTGGTGTAAACCGCCTAGAACTCTTGGGTAATGGCGGTATAAAAGAATAAATTTATTATTATTATTATTTGATTCTCTGAAATGTCCTTTGAGAAATGCTAGTGCTATGTCCTGCTTGTATCCTATGGTGCCGGAGTGCCAGCAGCTTCTGGCACAGCCCAAGGTAGATTCCTTGGTAGCTCAAGTGACTAGGCGCATCTCTCTTCCCAGTGATGGGAGAGTGGTATTGAAGGAGATGCAGGACCACCCTTTGGATGTGGTACTCAGGAAAATTTTTGAGACGACAAATTTAGGCATTAAAGCAGCTGTGGCGACGTCCTTTGTAGCATGAACCTGTCTCTCTCGGCTGTGTTCGCAGGAGTCTGATGCAGTGGATCCTCCTCAGCTTCTGATGGCTGGGATGGATTACATGGCAGATGCCTTATATGACCTTTTGAAAGTGCTGGCAAAGGTGTCAGCATATTCTATTTTGGCATGCCAAATGCTGTGGGTTCGGCAGTGAGCTGGTGATAACATCTCTAAAGCAACTTTAGAGTGGCTGCCTTTCAAGGGGAAGTTGTTGGATGACCTCATGGATTTGGTGGTAGACCATTGCCTGAAGATGTTGTCTGATAGAGCTTGACCCTCCAGGGGTTCTGAGTGTTCTAATTTTTGTGGGTCATGCTGAAATTTTCGTGACTACCAACCTTCCCCATTGTAGAGATCTTCACAGAGTTCCTGGGATTGGTATGCAGGCTACAGGGGTTCCCAGCCTCCTGCTGCCCGTCCTGTACAACCTGCCTGAAAGACAAAATGATGCCAGGGAGCCGATTGCCTCTCTGAGGATAGGTGGTCGGTTCTCGGAGTTTCTGCCTGCCTGGATGCACATTACAGCCAACCAGAGTGTCTTGGAAACTATTCGGTCAGGCTACAAGCTAGAATTTGCCCAACCTCTGTCAGATTGGTTCCTGGATTCTCCGTCCAGGCGCCGGAACAAGGCACGCAAGGTTCAGGCTACTGTTCAGTGCTTTCTGGATATTCAAGCTATAGAGCCAACGTCGCACGACCTCTTGGGCTCAGGCAGATACTCTGTATATTTCATCATGCCAAAGAAAGGATCAAAAGATTAGAGACCATTTCTGGATCTTCAGTATGTGAATGCGGCTCTCAAGATTCTTTGATTCCGCATGGAGACTGTGAGGTCGGTTATTGCAGCAGTGGCTCTGGGGGAATTTCTGGCCTCCCTGGATCTGACAGAAGTATACTTACACATTCCCATTTTTCTGGCCTACTGCACATTTCTGCGGTTTCATGTTCTGGGTCAACATTACCAATTTTCAGCCCTGCCCTTTGGGCTAGCGACAGCGCCCCGGTCCATCACCAAGGTGATGGTGGTAGTGGCTCATCTGAGGAAGATGGCGTTGCAGGTTCACCCTTATCTAGATGACTGGTTGATCAGAGCTCCCTCTTTTGCAGAGCAGCAGCACACAGTGGGGCAGGTGCGCCAAGTGCTGGAAGACCAGGGCTGGATTGTAAACTACAGGAGGAGTTATCTGACGCCCACGCAGTCATTGAAATACCTGGTAGTTCTTATCAAAAGGACGGTGGGCCATGTTTACCTTCCCGAGGCTCACAGGCAGAAGCTGTGTGTTCAGATTTTAGCCCTACTAAAGAAGTCGGCTCCGGCATGGGACTACCTACAGGCTCTGGGCACCATGGTGGCTATGCTCGATGTCGTCCCGTGGGCGAGAGCGCACATGTGTCCTCTTCAGCATGGCTTGTTTTCCCGCTGGGAACCTCACCGGGATGCCTTGCAGATGTGTCTGCCGTGGACTCTGGAGGCCTGAGCGAGCATGAACTGGTGGCTTCATTCTCAATCGCTCTGTGAGGGCGTTCCATTGCACATTGCCTCCTTGATTGTGTTAATGACAGATGCCAGCCTTTGGGCTGGGGGGCTCACTGCGAACATCGTCCTCTTCAAAGCTATTGGACTCCATCTCAGAAGAGGTGGTCAATCAACCGTCTGGAACTCGGGGCCATTTGTCTAGCCCTGAGAGCATTATAGAAGACCCTAGAAGGTCAGGCAGTCCAGGTCTTCTAAGACAATGCAACAGCAGTGGCCTTTGTTGAGGGACCAATAGCTCTCTTTTGGCTGTGGAAGCCTGCCTCTGGCGCTGACGGCAGTGCATGTTCAAGCAGACTTCCTCAGCCGATAGGCTCTGGATCCGGGTGAGTGAACCCTGTCATCAGAGACGTTCCAAGCCATTGTGAGGCGCTGGGGGCAGCACCTCTTCAACCTCATGGCCACGGCAAGAAACAAAAAGGTGCAGCGCTTCAGTCGCAGATCTGAGCCAGGAAGGAAGAGGCTCGATGCTCTAGTGCAACCATGGCCTCCGGGAGTGTTTCTGTACGTCTTTCCTTCCTGGCCCATGATTGGCTGAGTGCTTCGGAGGATTGCGTCTCATCCCGGTCGCGTCATTCTAGTTGTTCCTGATTGGCCTCGAAGACCGTGGTATGCGGATCTGATGCGGCAGCGTGTGGGACGCAGTCTACGCTTGAGTGTCTATCCGATCTTCTCGGTCAAGGCCCAGTGGCCTTGGAAGATCCGGGTCACTTTGCCCTTATGGCATGGCTTTTGAGCGCGCTGCCCTAGAACATAAAGGATATTCAGATCTGGTGGTTGATACGCTTCTTGGGTCTAAGAAGTCGTCCATGGTGTTGGCCTATGCTAAGGTGTGGAAGTCTTTCCAGCATTGGTGTGCCCAAGACCAGGTGGATCCTTATTCGGCTCCGGTCATATGGATTCTCACTTTTCCTCATGCTGGTTTGGATAAAGGCCTCACTGTGGCATCTCTGCGGGTTTAGGTGGCCGGACTGTCCTGTTTTAGATCACAGGACAGTCAATTCTCTTTGGCGTTGCATCCGGATGTTGCTCAATTCTTGAAGGGGGCTCTTAGGGTCTGGCCGCCCATTAAGAAACCTTTGCCGGCTTGGGACCTTAATGTGGCGCTTTCGGGCCTTGCTGAAGCTCCCTTTGAGCCTCTTTGGGATGTGTCTCTTGGATTTAACTCTCAAGACTGTTTTTCTTGTTGCCATAACCTTTGTTCGTAGGGTTTCCGAACTGCTGGTGTTGTCTTGTAGAGACCCTTTTCTCCATATTTCGGAGGTGGGGGTTTGTTTGCGGACAGTTACTTCTTTTTTGCCAAAAGTTGTTTTGGCTTTCCATATCAATCAGGAAGTGTGTTTGCCTGCTTTTCAGCCGACAGGTTCCAGAACTCAGGATCGCCTGCTGAAAAAATTGGACATGCGCAGGGTGCTCCTATGTTATTTGGATGTCACTAACGAGTTTCAGATCTCTGACCCATCTGTTTGTGCTGACTCATTCAGTTAAGCGGGGTGCTCCCGTTTCTAAGGCCACGATATCCAGATGGATTCATAAGGCCATTTTGTCAGCTTATATTGTGGCAGGGAAACAGTCTCCTGTTTCCATCAGGGCACATTCCACCAGGAGTGTGGCTTTATCGTTGGCAGAACATAAGAACATAAGAACATAAGCAGTGCCTCCGCCAGGTCAGACCATAGGTCCATCCTGCCCAGCAGTCCGCTCCCGCGGCGGCCCAAACAGGTCACGACCTGTCCAAATCACCAGAAGGGGCCCCCATGCCACCTTGGTTTCCTATTGCGTCCTATCTTCCCATCAAAGTCCTAGCCCTCCGGTCTTGCACATGCACGACCTGGTCGGGTTTCTATACTTATTTTCTGGTTAGCTTTCTCAGTATCCCACGATCCCTTTATCCCTCAGGAATCCGTCCAGTCTCTGTTTGAATCCTTGTACCGTACTCTGCCCAATCACGTCCTCCGGTAGCGCATTCCAAGTGTCCACGACCCTTTGGGTGAAAAAAAACTTCCTTGCATTCGTTTTGAACCTATCTCCCTTCAGTTTCTCCGAATGCCCCCTCGTACCTGTTGTCCCCTTCAGCCTGAAGAATCTGTCCCTATCCACCCTCTCTATGCCCCTCATGATCTTGAAGGTCTCTATCATATCACCCCTGAGCCTCCTTTTTTCCAGAGAGAAGAGCCCCAGCCTATCCAACCTCTCGGCATATGGGCAGTGTTCCAGCCCTCTTACCAGTTTCGTTGCTCTCCTTTGGACTCTCTCGAGTACCGCCATGTCCTTCTTGAGGTACGGCGACCAATATTGAACGCAATATTCCAGATGCGGACGCACCATCGCTCGATACAGTGGCAAGATGACTTCCCTCGTCCTGGTTGTTATGCCCCTTTTTATGAAGCTCGAGCTGTTCCTCTGAAGAGATTTTCAAGGTGGTCATGTGGTCTTCACATCACACATTTGCCAAGTTCTATAGAGTGGATGTTGCTGCCAGGCAGGACTCGGCCTTCGGGTCCTCGGTCTTAAGGGCCGGCGCAGCAAGCCCACCCTAGCTATTTTAAGGGGGACTGCTTTTGTATGTCCTTGTTGTCTAGAATGTTTCACCTATTGCACTGGAAAAAGAGATTATGTCCTTACCCTGGTAAGCTCTTTTCCAGTACATAGGTGAGACATTCTAGACTCCCCGCCCTGTCCTTCCTGCGCCTGCTTTCAGTTTTCAGTCTAATTATGTTTCTCCAAGCTGATTCTTGATGACTGGAGTAGGGGATAGTTTCTGAGCTCTTTTGAGGCCTTTGTTGGCAGTTAACGGTACTGTTTAGTTGTTTATGAGCAGAACAATAGTTTAGCCTGTGGTTACTGTCCCTCTATTTCACATGTGTAGGTGCCTTTCTAAGCTTGGGTATTGACTGCTAGAGAGTGCTAAGCTGATCTGTGAAGTACACGGGAGGCAGAGTGAAAAATCTGGAGTGGTTTCCTTCTGCAGTTCATGCGAATATGAGAAAGTAACCCTGTTGTCTAGAATGTCCAATATATAAAACAATCTATTATTGGCTAGACTGGATAAATCCTGTTTGGCCTTGAAGAAATAGAAATATGAGCCTATTAGAAATATTAGCGGACATCAGTATGAGCTCTTGGAATGTAAACGGGGGATTTCTGAGCTCAGGCAGCAACTGATGGGTAACCAGCACCAGACAAAAATCTAAATAAGCACTGCCTCGTACATCATCTGGTCCTGAATGTGCAAACCACGCAAATGAGTAAAGTGCTAGAAAAATCAAGGTTAAACAGTCACACCTGAGAAATTTAACTTTAAGACTATGTAGGCTCCCAAGAATCTGCCTTGTGAATGTAATAAAGTGCAAAGTATAATAGGGGGGGAAGTGCTATAGATAATCCAAACTAGAAAAATTGATAATAAATACACTCTAAAATAAAAGAACCCCTCAAAGTATCTTAATGTGTTAATAAATAAGTTGATAATATCACATGAACAGACTATCTATAATAATAAAATGCTAGCCGCGCATTCGCGCCGCGTGTTCCCTGATCCCTGTTCTGTCGGGGTGTGCCGGCACAAGTACGCATGCGCGCATACTACGTCACCAGGATCGACTCCACAAGCCGGGACCGCAGCCAGCCCCGGGTCGAGGAGAGCCCCATGCGCGTTCGACCCTTGCTGCCCAAGGAGGTGCTGCACGGCCACCAGTCGTGCCTGCGGGCAGACCCCCGGGGCAGGTTGAGCCTACCATCCAACCCTCCCACCGCAAGGCAAACACAAACCTCCGGCCTGCAGCAGCTCCACAGCCGCCGATTGCCTCCACAAGCCCGTGAGGGGAGGAGGGAGGGGGCTGGGACTGTCCCGCTGGCAGCATGGCCCCGATCCCCTTGTGCCCGCTCTCCGCCCCACTGCCGAGCTCTGGAGCGAAGAAGCCGTGGTCCGGCCCGGCACGCTGAGAGGAAGAGCGGTGCTGGCACCGGGGGGGAGGGGGGACACATACACACGAGGGCTCTGCTGCCAGCTCAGCTCGGCCGCTCCATCTCTGCTGGGGCTAACAGCAGCAGTCCCCGAAGCTCCTCACCAGCCTGTCCTGCTCCCTCGAGAAGGGCTCCCACAGTGTCCGCTCACGCTAACGACCAGCCCCAGGTCAAGGCCGAGCAGCCGCCACCAGCGCCGTTGCTTGGAGGCCGCCGGGACAGAGCTGCGGGCCTGGAGCCGCTCGGCCCTCCTCGGCCACCCGTGAAGCGTGAGCACGGCCTGGCCCCACTCCCACCAGGCGGGACATGGCGCCGCCGGTTAGAGAGACAGAGAGACCACCCGCAAATTCAGGCCTGGGCAGCTGTAAAAGGCAGACATGTAACGAAGCACTCTTACGCTTCATGTGGGATCCGATCTGGGAAGAGAGGAAGAGAATTGGCTTGGGGTTAATAATGATTTTTTTTTTTAAGTTCAATCAGTTTTATTGAATTTTAAATGTACAAAACACAGGAAACAACGTGAACAACTGTACAATGCAGATATACAGAGGATAGTTATAGGTAGTGCAAACAAAATATGAACGGTAAGCAGGTAGTATATCACGTCAGGGATTATAAATCAGTAATGTGAGAAAGTGTGCTTAACAGAGATATAAGACATAACACAATGACTATGTAAAGCCACAATAGGATTTAACAGAAGACCACACTTTACTATAGGTATGATAAGAGTTAGTCTTTTCCGCAGCTATAAGCTCGTACTTTGAATATAGACATACTGTGTTCCACCAGACATTATGATGTAAGGTAGAAAAGTCTTTCCAGTTAGATAAGATGGATTTAAGTGCAATGAGTAATAAACATTTGAGCAATCTAGATTCATATTTGTCCAATTGATTTTTTCGGAGAGCAGTAGCTCCATAAATGATGATAGGTAAAGAGATATTTTCTGTAATGGGAAGTATCTGGCAAATGGTAGACCATACATCAATCCAAAATGGGGACAGGATTGAACAATGAAATATCATGTGATCTAGAGATCCTACAGCTTGCATGCAGGACCAACATTGATTCGAGACAGACGGTCCAATTTTCGATAGTTTAAGAGGTGTCCAGTATACTCGATGATACATGAATAGCACTGTGTGCATGATGTTAGTCGATTTAAGAGCCTTAAACGAGGACAGCCATATATTTTCCCAATCTTCATCTTCAACAGACATTGATGTGTCTCTAGCCCAACTGTCATATAAAACAGTGGGTGGAGAAAATTTCATCTTGTGTATTAATTTATACCAAGCAGAGGCTTGACCATGTTGAGAATTGATCGTAGTCACCCAATGTATAATGGTGGGGAGATCAGATGATAACTTGGTTTGGTGAAGATAAGTCGACACACAATGTCTCAGTTGTAGCCAGTGAAAGTAATGGGTGAAGTCCAATCCATATGTCGCAGAGAATATAGGATAATCTATAAATGTGTGGTCAGTGAGTAACTGTCCAATGGACCAAATACCCTTCTTGCGCCAGGATTTCCACTCCATATATTGACCTTGAATTTGTAGAAGAGGATTACGCCATAAAGGTGAGCTAGTTGTAGCGTTCCAAGGCGTGGGAGCAATGTTGTCTATCTCCTTCAAGGCCTTTTTCGTTGAAGTCAGTATGAGGTTGGCACTAATGGCATTGCTGGCGGAGGTGAAGGGGACATATTTTAAAGAATCATTAGGAAGCATGGCACGTTCCAATTTCAACCATGCAGGTAGTAAAACAGGATCGGAATCGCCAAGCCAAAGCGATCCCTGTTTGCATAGGAAAGCCAAATGATATTCGAATAGACTGGGGAAATTCACCCCTCCATGTTCTTTAGTACATTTCAGCTTTTTCAGAGCGATGCGAGGAGTTGCATTCTTCCATAGAAATTTGGCCATAGAGGATTCAAATTTCTTATATACAGCAAGTGGAAAGAGGAATGGTAGCATGGAAAGTACATAAGTAATTTTGGGCGTTAGAACCATCTTTATTGAGTCCAGACGACCCCACCAAGATAATTTTAAGGGTGACCATCTAGAAGTAGTAGAATGAATAATATCTGTGATATATGTTATGTTATGGTCCTGAGTTTCCATAAGTGACGGACCAAAGTATACTCCAAGGTATTTTAATTTAGTTGGTGTATGCTTGAGATGCAGTGCTCTAATAACATCTCCACACGGTCTAGGAGAGAGTGGCATGACTTCCGTTTTAGTCATGTTTAATTTATATCCCGATATTGGAGAGTATGTATCAATGGTTCGGATAACAGCAGGAATGGACTCCAAGGCGGTGTAAATTTGAATATCATCCGCATATGCTGATAGTTTAACAGTGACATCATTCAGCTGGAATCCACTGATGAGGGAGTTAGATCTGATAGCAATTAGCAGAGGTTCTAATGCTATGTTGAATAATAAGGGAGATAGCGGGCAACCTTGCCTGGTGCCTCTAGAAGGTGAGAACGATTCGGAGAAGACCCCATTGATGCGAAGTCGAGTAGTAGGGTTGGAATATAGTACTTGCGTCCACTGGATGAAGGAGCTATTAAAACCAAACCAGGCCATTACTTTGAATAGATAGGACCACTCAACCCTATCAAAGGCCTTCTCGGCATCCAATGCCATCGTCACATAGGAGGAGTCAACATGAGAGGCATGCGATATGATATGAGAGAACAAGCGTGAGTTGTCGCTGGCCAATCTACCCGTCATGAATCCATTTTGATCTGAGTGAATCAGTTTGGGGAGGATCAGTTGTAATCTGGCAGCCAGTACCTTCGCATAGAGCTTAGCGTCCACATTTATCAGAGAGAGCGGTCGATAATTCTGGACACATAATGGATCCTTATCAGGTTTCAATAGAACAATAATTATCGCTTCTGTGAAGGTTCCAGAAGCACAGCCTTGGTCCATGAGATGAGTGAGATAACGGAGTAATATCGGTAAGATAAGATCCTGGAAGGCTAGGTAAAATTCCACTGGAAGGCCATCAGGCCCAGGAGCCTTGTTTTTAGCCATAGATTTTAAAGCTTCAGTAAGTTCATTCAGGTCCATAGGAGATGACAGAATCTCATTATCCTCGACATTCAGTTTCGGACCGTCCAAAGATAACATGTAGTCATCTATTTGTGTGGGAGATGGAGATTCCGTTGTGTAAAGAGTCGTGTAGAAAGAGTGAAATTGATGACAAATATCTATGGTCTTCGTTAATATCTCTTCTGAAGTAGATTTTATAGCTGGAATATTAGATTTTTCGGATTTCATCTTCAGATAGTTGGCCAGCTGATGACCAGCTTTGTTAGAGGTAGCGTAATAATGCGATGCTTGAAGTAGAACCTCAGATGCCGCATTCTTGCTGAGTTGCAGGTTGTATTCATAACGTAATTTTTGTAAACTGATCAGAGTGGTAATATCGGACAAGTTGGTAAGATGTAAATTTTCCAACGATGAGATCTTGTCCTCCATCGATCTAAGCACTTGCTTATGGTTTTTTTTCTTTGTAGCTGAGTAGGATATGATAATTCCCCGTATGAATGACTTAAAGGCATCCCAGGTGATTTGCCACGAAGTCTCATTCACTTTATTAAGTGTGAAATATTCCTGAATGTGAGCCTTAATATGTTCCAGAAACTGAGGATCAGCCAGAAGTGAGGAATTGAATCTCCAAGCACCACGGGGACAATTCAATGCAGTGTCCTCCAATGAGAGCGTGATAGAGGAGTGGTCAGAGACTGTAATGAGTTGTATTTCAGCTGAGACAAGCTTTGGCGTCAGAGCATAACTTATTAAAAAGAAGTCTATGCGGGAATAAGAGGAATGAGGAGGAGAGAAGAACGTAAACGCCAAATCATCCTTATGAAGTAGTCTCCATGGGTCAACCAATTTCAATTGGTATAGCATGTCTTGCAAATAATGCCAGGATTTAGATTTCTTAAAGGTGGCCTTGGATTTCCTATCCATCTTCGGGTTTAGAATCAAATTGAAGTCTCCTCCCAGGATAATAGATTGAGAGCCAACATTGCCAATATCATCCGCTAGGGCTTCGAAAAAGGTGGGGCAATCCATATTCGGAGCATAAATATTATACACATGGATACAAGAGTCTCCTATAGCAAGGGATGTTCTGAGCCATCTACCTTCGTTATCGTGTGAAGAGGAGATAATGTGTATATCCGGGCGGTTGCGTATTAAAGTGATGACTCCATTCTTCTTCCCTATGGAAGGCGAGAATAAGGGTGTGTAGGCCCATTTTGGAGCAACCTTGAGAGCTTCAGTGGCAGAGAGATGCGTCTCTTGAAAAAAGGCAATATCTGGTTGAAATTGCTCAGAGTACCGTAGAATTTTGAGCCTCTTTACTGGATTATTGAACCCTTTCACATTCAAGGAGAAGCAATTCAAAGTCATGGGAGTATGGTAAGAAGGGAATTCAGCAAAATGTCAAGTTCAAAAAGATAGGTCGTGGCTTGTATCATGAAGAGTCCGAAGTGGGCTACTAAAGTCCTGCAAAAAAAGGTTAAATACATTGCACAACAACATTGCAAGAATATCTGCATTAACACACTAAACTGTATAAAACAACAGAATAACACCATGGGTCAGAGAGCTGGTAGGAAAGGAAAACCAGAACACACAAGCCCCAGCAACTCATATTGAGTGTTAGAAAACATCAATGTAAGATAACATGTTAACCATGGCCACGTAAATGTAAGATGGCATGGAATTAAAGTAGCCAATATCTATTGTCAGATATATGTATAAGTACAGTATAAGATCTGAAAAAGAGTAAGCAAACCATCAAGTTTTGTCAATTGTAGTGGGTCTCACACTTTCAATGAAGTCAGCTAAGTCAGCCGGGTTGAGAAAATCTTTGGTGCTGTTGTTATAAGTAACTCGGAACCTGGCAGGATAAAGCATGCCAAATTTGGCACCCAAATTTTTTAGCTGAGGTCTGTAGGAAAGTAAAAGTTTCCTCTTTTTAGCAGTTTCTTTAGCTAAGTCAGGTAAGAAAAGTATCTTGTTGCCCTCAAAAGAGATTGGGGCATGCAGTTTGGCATGTTGCATGATTTTTAATACTTGCTGGTGTCTCATCAGTGTGACCAGGATGGGCCGCGGATATTTTTTGTGAATAGCATTAGGTTGAGGTAGGCGAACAGCACTGTCAAAGTCTAGTTTGGTGTCATCATTCATCTTCAGGATTTGAGGAATAAGAACTGCAAGGAAGTCTACCAAATCACAAGCCTCCCTGCCCTCCGGGAGGCCTAGTACACGAAAGCTGGTCCGCCGTGCGCGGTTATCCGCGTCTTCCATGGCACGTTCCAGCGCTGACACACGTGTAGATTGTTTAAGAAGTTTTTTGATCGATGTTTCTGTTGCACCTGTTCTGGCCTCTAAAAGATCGGTCCTGGTTTGTGCCGCTGCGACGTCTGCCTTAATGGCCGCGACGTCCGACTTAAGGTCGGCGATGTCCTGCTTAGTATCGATGAGGAGCTCCCGGATAGAGCGGAGCTCACTCAAGATGGCCGCCGTAGCAGCGTCCTCGGTTTTCGCCGCTTCAGATTTAGACGGAGACGAAGGCTCTGCACTTTTTCTTTTGTTCGGCTTGCTAGTAGCCATGGCAGCGATGTTCAGCCGCGATTTAAAAGAAAATAAATAAAAGAAAGATGTTTATTAGGAACGGATTGAGTCTGAGTCACCGGAGCTCGTGTACACCGTGTCCTAACCCATCGGGCTCGCTAGCGCCCCCCGGGGTTAATAATGATGATGAGGTAAGGAAAGGGGGAGAGGAATAAGATGGAGAAAAAGGAAAAAGCAATGATGTAGGAAGATCAATTAAAGGGCTGCTGCTGGATAAGGTGAGCAGTGATGGGGTGGTGGAGGGCACAGGGGAGGTAAAAGGAAGGGAGAAAGGGTGGTGTGGACAGCCAAGGAAAAAAAAAAAGAAAGACAGAAATACAGAAAGCGGCTAAGGAGAGAGAAAAAGAAATAAAACCACACACATATATTCTAGTACCCGTTAATGTAATGGGCTATAAGACTAGTAAATCTTAATAAATAAGTTGATAATATCATACAAACAAACTATAAATACATAAACATTTGTATGTGTTATAATCATAAATTACTCATAATCGTTCCTAATGTTTCATGACAGTTCATCTATCTACAAGCAGTTCATAATGTCACTTCATTTGTGAAACATTCTGGTCAAGAATCACAATACACTGTGTTGTTTCAAAACTACTGTCTTGTTTCAAAACTACTGCCACTCGAGGAGTACTTAGCTAGTCCTGTTTGAAAGAAAGGTACTGCCACTCAACAGAGCTCCGTTTCGTCGTCTTCGTCAGGAGCGGGAAGTACTTAAATTCCATTCGACAGAATACTGTTCAAAACTGACGACTCTGAATTCCGAAGCGTGAAAAAATTAAAGCAATCACGGCAGAAGAGTTGAAGATGTTTGTAATGGCGTCTCAGGAGTCATGAAGCATTAGGAACGATTCTGAGTAATTTATGAATTATTGTAACACATACGGATGTTTATGTATTTATAGTTTTTTTTGTATGATATTATCAACTTATTTATTAATATTTATAGTCTGTTCATGTGATATTATCAACTTATTTATTAACACATTAAGATACTTTGAGGGGTTCTTTTATTTTAGAGTGTATTTATTATCAATTTTTCTAGCTTGGATTATCTATAGCACTTTCCACCCTATTATACTTTGCACTTTACTACATTCACAAGGCAGATTTTTGGGAGCCTACATAGTCTTAAAGTTAAATTTCTCAGGTGTGACTGTTTAACCTTGATTTTTCTAGCACTTTACTCATTTGCGTGGTTTGCACATTCAGGACCAGATGATGTATGAGGCAGTACTTATTTAGATTTTTGTCTGGTGTTGGTTACCCATGAGTTGCTGCCTGTGCTCAGAAATCCCCCATTTACCGGTACATTCCAAGAGCTCATACTGATGTCCACTAATATTTCTAATAGGCTTATATGTCTATTTCTTCAAGGCCAAACAGTCCCCCTGAGGATTTATCCAGTCTAGCCAATTATAGATTGTTTTGTATATTGGACGTATTGGCAACTGTTGTGTCCATAGGGTTATATTCTTTTTGTCTAGAATGTCCCACATATCTACTGGAAAAGAGCTTACCAGGGTAAGTACATAATCTCTGTGGTTTACAGGGTATAGTTCAAATTCCTTACTGTGTTGACTGGGATAAAATCTTTTCACACTTCTTGTATATCCTGACAGAGTATCACATACTTTCACTTCCCTTTTCCAGTTATACATCACATTCAAGTCACTTGCAATTTCCTTTCTTTTTATAAATGCATCAAACATTGTATTAGTATTTTTCTGACATCCATATTATCCATGCTATATCAATTAACTATTGTTATGTTATTAACTCAACTCTCACAATAGTAACTAACAAATTGCAATAAATTAAAACCTTCCACTAATACAGTTTTCTCAAACCACTGTCTTTAATCCTGCTTATATTATTTTCTCAGCAAAAGTTTACACTATTCCTTTAACATAGAATTTCCCCTAAAATAGGGATTTCACTTCCAAGTCCCTCCTTTCCTTTATTCAATTCAAAACATAACTGTTAATCTCTGACATTGTAACTTTCTAAATTAAACAACTGTGCATAGGAAGTGCTAAAAATCACTGTATGGACATAACTTCATTAATGAAACACAAATTAGACCTCTAGGAAAGATAAAAGAAAAAAAAATGCATCTTAATTAATAATGCATAACATTTAAATATGGTGCCAATTCTTGATTGATTTTCACATGCTTTAAAAAAATGTACTTCCCCTCTTGTAATACATAGTCTATAGAAAGATACAAAAGTCTTACAATACAATTTATATCCATTTTACCAAAATTATACATTAGTACACCATAGAGCTTTCAGCCTTTTATGGAATCTCCAATAATTAGCTTCAGTCCTTAATTGAGCAGGTAAATTATTCCAAATTATAATAGCAGCATAAACAAAAGAGAAGGTGACAAAAATGGTAAGGGGTTTGAACCAAAAGAAGTATGAGAAGAGACTGGAGGACCTAAATATGTATACTCTGGAGGAGAGGAGGGACAGGGAAGATATGTTACAGACGTTTAAATACTTGAAAGGTATTAATATAGAACCACATCTTTTCGGAGAAGAGAAAATGGTAAAACTAGAGGGCATAAGTTGAGGTTGCGGGGAGTAAGACTCAGGAGCAATTTTAGGGTGTAGATGCCTGGAATGCCCTCCCGAGGGAAGTGGTGGAGAGGAAAACAGTGATGCAGGTGGTAAAGGCTCCTGACCTAACTTGGCGGTAAGAAAAGTGTGCCAGTGCATTGTGGGCATGCAGACCCCCAACATGCTCTTTCTTTCGCCCATCTCTGCTCACAGCCATGATAAGTTTTACTGCCTGAACTGCCGTCTGGTAAATCGTTTTTTACCTTAGCAGTAAGTACGGTGTACCTGCGGTATTGTTCGCTACGCGGCAATACCCTACCATGCCTTAGTAAAAGGGATCCCTAAGTTTACTCAGCTTGGAATCAATCTGGAATGTTTGCAAAAAAGGGAAATTTCAAAATATCAATATCCTGATCACAAAAGCAAAGCGTGAGGAGAATGATAGCCATTTTCTTTACTTTGTGGCATAGGCAATTAAGAAAGAACACTTATTACTCAGAAACAAAAAAATAAATAAAATTTTGTTACGTAGAGGGGCATAATCAAATATATGTCTGTCCGATTTGGACTTATGGCATTAGATGCCCAAAGACGGCAGTGAGAAAATGCCCATTTTCAAAAGGCACATCGCCATACGTCTCTAATTTTTTTCCTGAAAATCGTCTATCTCAACATCTAGGCCATTGGGTCGCCCAGACCGCCAGGACGTCTATCTTTATACCACATTTTCAACCAAAATTTTGTCCCAAGTCCCAAACGCCCGGAACAAGACCATTTGGATGTGGGAGGGAGCCAATCTTGTAATGGATTGGCTATCCAGACATGGCAACAAAGCAGTTGGGCACCTTATAGGGCACCGCTGTGAACTTGACATAAAGTGTGCCAAATAAACGTCTCACCAGAACTCCCTTATAGGTTATGATGAGCTCCCACCTGTCTACAACCCCAATAGCCCTTATGCTGCAGGTGGCATCTGTATGGCAATAGAGAAGGGTTTGGGTGAGCCTGACCTCGGTTCCGGGGAAAATGGCAGAAGCACTAATAAAAGAAAACATCGATGAACATTTTGAAAGAAACGAGCTTCTGATAACCAGCCAACATGGTTTCTGCAAGGGGAGATCGTGCCTAACGAACTTATTGCACTTCTTCGAAGGCATTAGCAAACGGATGGACAAAGGAGACCCCATAGACATCATATATCTAGATTTCCAAAAGGCCTTTGACAAGGTGACCCATGAACGTCTACTCCGGAAACTGAAGAACCATGGGTTGGAAGGAGACGTACATAGATGGATCAGAAACTGGTTGGAGGGTAGAAAACAGAGGGTAGGAGTGAAGGGCCACTACTTGGACTGGAGGAGGGTCACGAGTGGTGTTCCGCAGGGCTCGGTGCTCGGGCCTCTGCTATTTAATATCTTCATAAATGATCTAGAAACACGGACGAAGTGTGAGATAATAAAATTTGCGGACGACACCAAACTATTTAATGGAGCTCGGACTAAAGAGGTCTGCGAAGAATTGCAAATGGACTTGAACAAACTAGGAGAATGGGCGACGAGATGGCAGATGAAGTTCAACGTTGAGAAATGTAAAGTATTACATGTGGGAAGTAGAAACTCGAGGTACAATTATACGATGGGAGGGATATTATTGAATAAGAGTACCCAAGAAAGGGAATTGGGGGTAATGGTGGACATGACAATGAAGCCGACGGCACAGTGCGCAGCGGCCGCTAAGAGAGCGAATAGAATGCTAGGGGTAATCAAGAAGGGTATTACAGTCAGAGCGAAAGAAGTTATCCTGCCGTTGTATCAGGCGATGGTGTGCCCGCATTTGGAGTACTGCGTCCAATATTGGTCGTCTTACCTTAAGAAGGATATGGCGTTACTCGAGAGGGTTCAGAGGAAAGCGACACGTCTGATAAAAGGTATGGAAAACCTGTCATACGCTGAGAGATTGGAGAAACTGGGTCTCTTTTCCCTGGAGAAGAGGAGACTTAGAGGGGATATGATAGAGACCTACAAGATCATGAAGGGCATAGAGAAAGTGGAGAGGAACAGATTCTTCAAATTTTCGAAAAATAAAAGAACAAGAGGGCACTCGGAAAAGCTGATAGGGGACAGATTCAAAACAAATACTAGGAAGTTCTTTTTTACCCAACGTGTGGTGGACACCTGGAATGCGCTTCCAGAGGACGTAATAGGGCAGAGTACGGTACTGGGGTTTAAGAAAGGATTAGACAAATTCCTACTGGAAAAGGGGATAGAGGGGTATAGATAGAGGATTACTGCACAGGTCCTGGACCTGTTGGGCCGCAGCGTGAGCGGACTGCTGGGCTCGATGGACCTCAGGTTTGACCCAGCAGAAGCATTGCTTATGTTCTTATGTTGATGGGATCATGTTTTCCACCATAAATGTAGTGGTTAGAGTGATTTATGGGATTTGCTACTCCTCTCTATGGTTCACTAGCCTACCCCCCAGACTAGAAAAGGTTCAAAGAAGATCGACCAAGCTGGTAAAGGGGATGGAACTTCTCTCGTATGAGGAAAGACTAAAACGGTTAGGGCTCTTCAGCTTGGTAAAGAGACAGCTGAGGGGAGATATGATTGAAGTCTACAAAATCCTGAGTGGAGTAGAACAGGTACAAGTGGATCGATTTTTCACTCTGTCAAAAATTACAAAGACTAGGGGACACTCGATGAAGTTACAGGGAAATACTTTTAAAACCAATAGGAAGAAATTTTTTTTCACTCAGAGAAAAGTTAAGCTCTGGAACGCGTTGCCAGAGGATGTGGTAAGAGAGGATAGTATAGCTGGTTTTAAGAAAGATTTGAACAAGTTCCTGGAAGAAAAGTCCATAGTCTGTTATTGACGAAGACATGGGGGAAGCCACTGCTTGCCTTGTATTGGTAGTATGGAATATTGCTACACCTTGAGTTTTGGCCAGGTACTAGTGATCTGGATTGGCCACTATGAGAACGGGCTACTGGGCTTGATGGACCATTAGTCTGACCCAATAATGCTATTGTTATGTTCCTATGTACCTGTGTGCAGCTCTACTAGGCTTTCCTATACCAGGTGCTGATGTTCTGGAGACAGGTATGTAATTCTTTATTCTGATCTTTGTTGGTGTGTGAGGGGGGTCAGTCAACACTGGGGGAGTGTGTGTGGGTTTTTATTTTGTCTCTGCAGTGTTTATCTGGTCACTTTGGATACCTTTTTGGTACTTATACCTGTTTTCACATCATCTAACTCACAACTTCTAAGTTTCATCCAGGATGTCATGGAAAACATTTGATTATCCCTGCAGGATGTCTTAAGTTTCAAGTTTATTAGGATTTTATATACCGCCTATCAAGGTTATCTAAGCGGTTTTTTTTACAATCAGGTACTCAAGCATTTTCCCTCTCTGTCCCGGTGGGCTCACAATCTATCTAACGTACCTGGGGCTATGGAGGACTGAGTGACTTGCCCAGGGTCACAAGGAGCAGCGTGGGGTTTGAACCCACAACCCCAGGATGCTGAGGCTGTAGATCCAACCACTGCGCCACACACTCCTCCAAGTCTAAGTCGGCCCACATCCCGTCCAAATACTGCCCTGACCACTCCTCCAGATATGCCTCTTTAGCTCTGGGTACACAGCGGCATTCAGAGGCATTAGAAGTCCCGTTACAAGTTCAGAGAATCGGTTTGATTATCGGCACTTGGATGTCCTGTCTATGAGGATATTAAAGTGCTGACTCGGGTTTTTAGATGTTTTAAAGTTTTGATTATGAGCCCCATAGTGTTTGTTTATTTTAAAAGATATTTTGTTCAATTACCTCAGTTAACATTGATGTTTAAGCAAATACAAGAATACATATGCTATAATGTTGCTGTTTTGGTTAAATAAAACTATTTAAATTATTATTGAGGTAATGGTTATTTCTCTTCTTTCAATAAATACAGCAGAAAAGTTGTCCAAATATGAATGATTAACCTATTACCGTATTTTCAAGCATATAATGCGCACATGGGTATAGCGCGCAGGAACAAGGAATTTATGTAAGAAAATTTTGGTATAGCGCGCCCACGCGTATACCGCATATGCTGCTTGCCGCCCCGACTCTCCTCTCGCCGCCCTGCCCTTGAAGTCCTGTCCCCCCCTTTGAAAGCCCGCCCCACCCCGAAGGACCGCTGGCCCCCCCACCCTGAAGGACCGCTCGCACCCCCCCCCTGATGTCCGATTCATCCCCCAGGCCCCCTGCACCATTTGCGGTGGAGAAGCAGCCTACCGTGGGTTCGCGACGCCAGTGAGCCCTGCTGCTTCCTCTGCCGGCGGTCCCGCCCCTTCTCTGAGCCCTGCGGTGCTTCCTCTGCCGCGGTCCCGCCCTTTCTCTGACATCAGTCCTTCGGGGTGGGGCATCTGGCTTTCAGGGCTGGGGGATGAATCGGGCGTCGGGGGGAGGGTGGGGAACCAGCAATGTAAAAAAAAAATTGTAAAACACGCTCACGCATATAACGCGCATGGTTATGCTCGGTTTGTAAAATTGTGTATAACGCGCGCGTTATAAGCGTGAAAATACGGTAAACTGAAGATAGTTCACATTTCAATAAATTCATAATTATTTATCTATGGCCACCTTTTACGAAGCCGCGTTAGGTTTTTTTTATCGCTGTCCATGGCGGTATTAACTCCAACACTCATAGAATTCTTATGAGCATCGGAGCTAATACCGCCATGGCCAGCGATAAAAAAAAAAGCTTAAAGCGGCTTCTTAAAAGATGGGGTATGTATTTATAATAGTATAACCAAATCAGTAACTTTTTGATATAACTATAAAACTAATCTTAAAAGTTATTTTCCAAAAATGAAACTTTCTGGTTGTAAATATTAAGATTATGGGTCTTTCTTTAGAAAATCATGATTTAAATCAAATCTTTCTGACTAGAGGTTTAATAATGATTTAAATCAAATCCACCCTGGTATTTATTATTTATAGTACAGTATATACTTTACATGAATTAATGTGTGATCTTGGTCATCACACATGTTAACTGGTTAATAGTCAGATATGAATCTTGGCTTCACTGATTTGGAGCCCTCTGCTCTAACTTCTAGGCTTCTTCCTTAAGGGATACAAAACGTAGTTGGTAAATTATGACTTTAAAAAAAGTCTCTAAATCTATTTTAAACTGTTGCAAACATTTTCTAAAATCTATAGTATTGTATACTTGGTCATTAGTTTTCTCAGTGATGATTCATACCTGCTTATAAGATAAATTGTTCTTGAACTCTGCTGTTTTTTATGTTGATATCAATCCAAGGGTAAGTGTGACAGCACATTAGTACTTTGTTGCCTTTTGCATGTTTTTACATTTTGTATTTGATCTTCAGACACAAGGGTTCACTTGTGAGCCCATGTGTTTATCACATGTCTGCTGTAAGAAAGATTTCAGAAATGGAATACGTACAGTAGATAGGCAATGAAATAGAGATCGTGCACCAGTGAATGTTTGATTTGTTTTTCTTTTTTCCTTTTTTTACGATCAGTTATATGAAGCATGTCGCTATCTAGCAGCCCGATGTCATGTAAGTACGGTCTTGCAGTTTCAATATCAAGATAATTTTGTGTTTTAGCATTATATGAAGAACACTTGCACATTTAATTCAAGTGTTCTGGTGGCTTGGCATACTCGGTGTTTTTCCAGCTGCAGAGTTCAGTCTTCTGTTTGACCTATTATCTCTTATTCTGTCCCATGCTGCTTCATTGTGTCCCTTTATTCTACCTTGACCCAACTTATCTCCCAGCTATTGCAGTTTGGACTGTATCATGCAAGAAGATGGCCAGCATGTAGGGTAGAGTGCGACTGTGCTTCTGTCTCCATAGTGACTCTTATCATGAGCCATGCAGATAAGAATGCACGGTATAATCATGTGACTCTTCCACTATCCTTGCACAACATGTTGGTCTGGAATCTTAATAGAGTGAGCACATGCAATTTTTGATTTGTTGCATGTGTTTCAAAATTGTATTAGTTGTGAAAAACAAAGCTTTGTTTATTTTACAACACAGTACTTGAAACTTGGTACCAGGTCATTGGAGAGGCAAAGGGGGAGGGGGGTCTAGAAAAACAGTAGGTTTTAAAGCTGTTCTTAAAACCTACTTTCTCTCTTAAGCCCTCCCCTCTCAACCCAGATGAGCCACAACTAGCCTCTTCCCCCCCCCCCCCGACTCTTTCCTCCCTGACATCCCCCACCCTACATGAAGATCTCCCTCACAAAACTCCACCGACAGGACCCCAAAAAAGAGCCCAGGTGGGCTGGGGTGGTCAGCTCAGAACCACCCCAACTCAAGCAACCCCCCTGGCCCCTCTCTCATACCTCGTTGTAGAAGTCAGCAAGAAGGATGCCCACTCTTTCTTGCTAGCAGGTCTGCCTCTTTGAAATGGCAGGCTTTCTCCTTCCCAGTGCATCCTGGGATGCACTGGGGAGTGGCCTAAAGCCCTGATTGGCCTGGATACCTTAAGCCCTTCCTATGGGGGTGGGCTTTAGGTAACTGGGCCAATCAGTGCCTTAGGCCACCTTCAAGCTGATTTGCTGTTTTTAAGAATGGAGGTCAGGGAATTATATAGCCTATAATGCCCTAGTGCATACCCTGCTCTTATTATTGTACCTTTGTTAAAGAAAACATCTTTATGTACTGAGACACTTCAGAATTATAGGCCAGTTTCATATGTTCCATTTTTGGCAAAGGTAACAGAACAAGTGGTACTTGAACAAACTGAGATTCATTTGGATATCAACATCATATTGGATTCTCTTAAGTATGGATTTAGAAAGACTCACTGTATCAAATAATTGTTGTCATCTGCTGATATGCACCAAGATTTAGATCTGTGTGAGAACTTTTTTATGGTCTTTGTAGATATTTCAGCAGCTTCCTAATACTGTCATTAGCACAGTTACTTATTTGTAACAGGTGTTATCCAGGGACATCAGGTAGATATTCTTTGGATGATATCATCCACGGAACCCGATATGGACAGTGTTAAAATGTACTGTTGCTTTAAAAAATTTTCAAAGTCTTGAGATTGACTGTACTGCACATGCGCCAGTGCCTTCCTGCCTGACAACAGTTCACGGAACCATCAGTTCCATAAAAAAAACTAAGAAGCCAACTAAGGGAGGTGGGAGGATTATGAGAATATCTGCCTGCTGTCCCTGGATAACACTTGTTATAGGTAAGTAACTGTTTTAACCCAGGACAAACAGGCAGTAAATTCTCACATGTGGGACTCCCTAGCTAGAACACTAAGGGTTGGAGGATATTCTCATAATCCTCCCACCTCTCTTAGCTGGCTTCTTAGTTTTTTATGGAACTGATGGTTCCGTGAACTGATGTCAGGCAGGAAGGAAATTATCCAAACCTTTTTTAAACCCTTGCTAAGCTAACTGCTTTCACTACATTCTCCGGCAACAAATTAGAGTTTAATTACACAATTAATGAAGAAATATTTTCTCAGGTTTGTTTTAAATCTACTGTACTAGTAAGTAGCTTCATTGCATGCCTCCTAATCCTAATATTTTAGGAAAGAGTAAACAGTCGATTCATTTTGAAAGCAGTGGCGTACCAAGGGGGGGGGGAGGTCCGCCCTGGGTGCAAGCTCATGGGGGATGCTCCGGCCTTGGAGTCATGGCCCGGGAACTTCCCTGCTCATGGCCCAACGCCAAGGCTTTCGCGAGTTCCCGAAGTGATCCAGCCTGAGCCCTGTCTCTTACCTTCCGTTCCCCCATGGCCACACCCCCCGTCGCCATCGGAGCTTGGTGCGCTCTAATGTCGGCGTGCTTTCGTCACCAACTTCCTGTTTCCAGTGGGGTGGAAGCAGAAAAGGGAGCCCAAGCTGCGTGCGACACTGCAAGTAGCATCTGAACTGAAGGTGAGTATTGCTGCGCTGCTGAGCTGCTTGGTGGTGTTTCGTGGAGTTTCTTTGCCCTAGTGCTGCCCAAATCAATTCAAAACCCTCAAAAATTGGCCTCCCGAATCCCGATTCATCATCTGACCCTCCCCCCTCGCCCCCTAAAGCAGGATCGGCAGCTTCCTCTTGCTAGCCAGCTCCTGCTTTAGAGGGGGAGGGTCATTTGGGAAGTGCTGCAGTGTCCGGCTTCCCCTCTGGCCTCCCGCACCTTTATCTGATTGCATTAGACAGTCCTTCATGGGGGGGGGGTGTAGGCCTTCAGGGGGGACTACAGACCTTTGGGTGGGAGGTACAGTCCTTCGGGGAAGGGTGCAGGGCTTCAGGGGGGACAGACATTCGGGGGGGGGGAGTACAGTCCTTTGGGGGAGGTACAGTCCTTTGGAGGGGTGCAGGCCTTCAGGGAGGACAGACCTTTGGGGGGAAGGTGCAGGCCTTCGGGGTGGTGCAGGCCTTCGGGGTGGTGCAAGCCTTCGGGGTGGTGCAGGCCTTCAGGGGGGACAGGTCTTCGGGTGGGAGGTACAGTCCTTTGGGGGGATACAGGCCTTCAAGGGGGACAGACCTTTAGGGGAGGGGGTCCTGGTGTAGAAGTACATGGAGGGAAGGAGGGAGGGAAGGGGGGTCAAAGATACGTGCATATGCCAGACTTTGGGGGTTAGAAATAATGGGTCTAAAAACAGAGGAGTGGGAAAGAGATGGTGCATAATGGGATTTAGGGAGGGAAGGAACAGAAAGGGAGAGAACTTGGAAACAAGGGATGGTGTGGATGGGGGGATAGAGATACTGGATAGGAGGATAGTTTGGAACAGAAAGGGAGAGAAGATGGACCCTGGGGTGGTGGGGAGTTGAGAAAAAGTGAATCTGTGGATGGAGACGAAAAAAAGGAAAGATGCCAGACCTCCGGGGGAGGGAAGGGAAACGGAAGGGGAGGACAGAAATGGCAGATGGATGGTTAGCACAGAGAAAGAAGAAAGAAGGAGACCCTGGCAAGCAAGACAACAAGAGCCTGGGACCAACAAGATTTGAATATTGACCAGACAACGAAAGGTAAAAAAAATAATTTTATTTTCTGTTTTGTGATTACAATATATTAGATTTGAAAAGTGTATCCTGCCAGAGCTGGTGTTAGACCGCAAACATGAGCTAGGATTTAACAGAGAAAGGAAAAGTCCTTTTTGTTTCTTTATTTTGTTTACACCACAGCGCCAGTGTGGTTAGGAGAAGCCAAAGGGGGTGAAAAAGTTATAAAATAAACCCACCAGGATGTTTGAAAAAAACACCCAATTGGGCAGGAAAATCGAAATCGAATTGAAAAACCAATTCATTAGGCTGAATCGAATCAAAATTTTTTTTGGCTGAATCGGGCAGCACTAGTTTACGCTACTGTCTTAGACTTCAGGACCTGGGAATGGGGAGAGATGGCATCCTCAGTACTTTATAATGCAAGTGAAATGAGGATTTAGTCAGACTTTTGAAGGGTTTGCAGAAGAAAAATATTGTATAGGCTGGGGACATGAGACAGCAGGAAATGGGAACTTTTCTTCCTTCTATTTTTGTGAATGGCAAGGCTGAGGATGTCAGAGAGTTCAGTTAAAATATGTGCTTTATAAGAAAATATAATAATGTATTTTATAAAGTTTATAAGCATTGCTGGCCTACTCGGTGAGGTGTTCCTAGTGGTGGTGGTGGCAGCATGTTAATGTGTTGAGAGGAAGAGGTGGTCTGGGAAATTCTGCTGAGCAAACTCCGGGCCCATTTCCACCCCCCAGTTAGTCCACTCCACCAACTGGTTCACACACTGAGGGGTGTTGTGCCTGGGTAGTTGTTTTGGTATCTCTTCCAGTGGTTTGTCAGTATCTCATTGTGGTCCAAGGAAGGAAACTTTGTTAACCTTAGCATTGACCTTCAGAATATGTTTGTAACAGCGCTGCTTGTGTGGCATTAGGCTATGTAGTGATCGAAAGAAAAAAACAGACCTTTGCACATTTTTGCACTATATGGTGGGTGTATGAAGAGATTCACATTTCCTGCACAGCTTAGTCCGTGTGAAGTTACCTTGTGCTGTATTTGACATCTAGCAAGGTGTCTGTTTGGAAGGAAAGATCTAAGCTTAAAAATGAAGTGGCCAGAAGTTATGGTAAAAGCAGATAGCGTAGCTGGTTTTAAGAAAGATTTGGACAAATTCCTGGAGGAAAAGTCCATAGTCTGTTATTAAGACATGGGGGAAGTGTCTGCTTGCCCTGGATCGGTAGCATGGAATGTTGCTACTCTTTGGGTTTTGACCAGGTACTATGACCTGGATTGTCTACCATGAGAATGGACTACTGGGCATGATGGACCATTGGTCTGATCCAGTTAGGCTATTCTTATGTTATGTTCTCATCTGTAGGGTCCTTTGCTTTCACTTCTTATTTTAATGTATTTTTTCCTGGGAACTTATCAGTGTTTTTTATAATGGGAACAAAAATGGAAGAGTATTAATGTGTGTGGAATGGGGGGTAACTAATTTCTTCAGCTAAATAATTCAATCCACCTCAACCAGACATAGGAGAACTCACGCACCATTCACACACCCTCCAACCAAAAACGTCAAAAGAAAAAAACTGTTCGACAACCTCTTAGCCATTCGAGCTGCAACACTCGACCCCCAACTCTACAACCTATTGACCATGTAAGGTTGTCGGGTTGATGCTAGTATGTTTAGGGTATGTCCTTTCTCATGGGTGGGACCTGAGGGTATGATCGTAATGTCACAATCTTCAAGTAGTGTTTTGAGTTTGAAGACATCTTTGTTCTCAGTAGATTCAAGAGGGAGGTTGATGTCTGTGAGGATGAGTAGTTTAGTGTACTGGCATGCTAGGCTCGTTATTTCATTCATTTTGGGGCTAGAGCTTGATTGGGAGTTGGGCGACTGGATTGCGGTCCTCAAGGAGGGACTTTGAGACCCCTGATCTAGGTCCTTTAGCCAAGTTTCACTATGAATGAGAGGTCTAGGCTGTTGGTTGAGATTAGGTCATTCAGGAGAAATAGCTTATTTACTATCGATCTTGCGTTGGCATACATAGAGTGAATGGGGGTGAGGATATTTCCGTTTTTTGATTCTGCTGATTGTTTTACTGGATGCGGATTGGTGGATGGTTTGAAAGGGAGTTGTTTTCTCTGTCTTTTGTTGTTGGTGTTGGTGTTTTTGTTCCAGAGTATTGGGATGGTTTTTGTGGTGGGTTTAAAGGTTCTTTGAATGAATATTGGGGAGGTCAAGGGGTCTGGAACTCTGTTGTTTGGGGGGCCATGAGGGGTGGGGGGTTTTGCTGGAGGGTGCGTTGTGCACAGCTGTCAGGCTGGAAAGGCAAAGAATTGGGAGAATTTGGGCGAGTGGGAATTTCATTTTGATGGATTGAGGATCTTAAGTGGAGAAAGTAGGCTCTCTTCTTTGTTTTTGGGGTTGTTGTTGTTGTTTTTTTGTGTTTGTGTTTAAGAGAGAGAGAGTGGAGGTAGGAAGGTAGGGTAGTGGGATGAAGAGTGTGCAGCTCAAAAGATCTGTGCTGTTAGGGAGGTCAGGAGGTGGAGCTTGTCTCCCACTCCAGCCTGATCTGTTCCCTGCGGTGGTGGTTGTGCCGGTGGGGCAGCTCCCGCTGGTTATTGAGCTGCCCTAAAGAGAGAGCAGTTTGTTTTTTTTTTGTTTTTTTTAAGATATTTTATTGATTTTTAAAACTTCAATAGTGCAATACAACAAATGTAACGTAAAAATACAATAAAAGCACATTCAACTTACACATGTTTTTAATCAACCATTTTCCCCCTCCCTCCCACCCACCCAATGATTATTCATTAAAACACAATAACTTAGATTACCCCCAAATGTAAGTACCCTAGAACTAACCTAAGACAGAATTAATCCCTTCCTACCTTGGATATCTACCTAAATAAACAAAAACTAATTTACATCAATAATCAATTACAAAGATGTAATATAAGATGTCAATGAGCCCCATATCAAATTAAATATATTTCCATTTCCCAAATTATCAGCGTTCATCCTTTCAAGTCTATAACTGGAGCAAAGACTTGCCCACTAGAACGAAAAATTTAAACAATCAAAGTTTTTCCAGTTTCAGGTGATCATCTGGATGGTTATCCCAGTTATTATAGAGCTTTATAGAGCAATGGTCAGACCACACTTGGAATACTGTGTCCAACATTGGTCTCCCAACCTAAAGGATATAAAACTGCTGGAGAGAGTGCAGAGACGAGCAACGAAGCTAGTAAAAGGTATGGAGAAACTGGAATACGAGGAACGACTTAAGAGACTGGGATTGTTCTCCCTTGAGAAAAGGAGACTGCGAGGGGATATGATCGAGACCTTCAAAATACTGAAAGGAATCGACAAAATAGACAGGAAAAAAAATTATTTACAATGTCCAATGTGACACGGACAAGAGGACATGAACTGAAGCTAAGGGGGGACAAGTCCAGGATAAATGGCAGGAAGTTCTGCTTCACACAAAGAGTGGTTGACACCTGGAATGCTCTCCTAGAGAAGGTTATCGCGGAATCGACCGTCCTAGGATTTAAAAGCAAACTAGATACACATGTCCTTATGAGAGGCATAGAGGGATATGGGTGACTAAAAATTACGCCAAGTGTACACCTGGCTGGGCCTTGTGGATCGCCGGACTTGATGGACCGAAGGTCTGATCCAGAGATGGCGCTTCTTATGTTCTTATTATAAGGAAAAGACGGAAGAGAGAGCAGTTTGAAAGAGCCACGTCGCCCTGAAGATGAAGACTTTAAAAAAAAGAGGTTATAGTGGTGCTGCAAGGGCTGTTGTGGGGCAGAGTTCGCCTCCCACGCCGGCTCCAACTCCTTCCCTTGTAGCTGCAGTTAAGTTCCTTGGTCAGTGACTCCTGAGGTGACCGTGGTCCTTACCCCAATTGAGTTGGAGAGGTCTGACACTGGAGTCCTAGCATATGGATTTTCACTTACTGGTAGTGGTCCCTGTAGAGCTCCTGCCAGTCGGGAGTAGGAGGCTCAGAATGGCAGCAGGGGTGTGCTTAAAAATAAACAAAAACTTAAAACTTAAAAATAAACAAAAAAAGGACAATTTGACTGACAGGCTTTATTTCCCTAGGTATTTGTAAGGGAAATAGTTATAAAAAAGAAATGATAAGCAGATAACAGACTTCCTTTTTTTTTTGGGGGGGAAGGGGGGAACAGGTAGCAGTTCAAGGCTGCCAGTTATGAGTAAGAGCATCAGCCTGGATGCCTCTGTGAGGTGAATCTTGGAGTCAGGCCTATCACAGAGTGGGGCCTTTTGATCAGCAACAGCTGCCAGAATGTCTGGAGGCAGAGAAATGCAAGGCCTACAGATGTTAGAGGCAGAGCAACACCACTGGCTCTTTTTTGCTCCACATGTAATGGTGCAGTTAGTCTTCTCAAGCCTGAGCACTTATCTGAGATGAATTGTAACAGTACCACTACTCCTTAGTCCCCCAATACAGGCCGTGGGTTTTTACGGCCATTTTAATGCCAACCTATTAAAGTACAGACAAAGTGGGAAGGCTATGATTGGCACATGGTTGGAGGGGCCTTTTCTCCTCTAGTTAAGACCCTGATGTGCCAAGGCCTTGGGGACTCCAGGTCATTACTCCCTGGACTTGGTTTTGCCAGAAGAGGAGGAGGAGGACTTCCTGGTAACATGCTTGCTCAGGAAGGAAGACCTTGGATACCAGACTAACCAGGTGACTTCAGCCCTGTGAATCATGGAATCCTGAACGGAAGCTTTGGATGAGGGTCCCATTTTTGAGGGGCTTTAGAAGCTGGCCACAGTGATCTGTCTTTTGGAGCAGCTCAGATGGATTGTGAATTAAGAGGTCACTTGGTGCACTTGCAAAAGTCGGAGCACCTGGGCGTGCAGTTTGACATTAGATAAGGAACATTGTTTCTCCCAGTTGAATGAATTATCAAGCTGCAGGCCTAGGAGAGAGCTCTATGTGCACAGCAGACTCCTCATACCTGGGATAACCTCCAATTGCTCGGTTTCATGTCGGTAACTCTGGCTGCATCACCTGCTATACTTAAAATGCCATTGGAACTTCAAGCCTCTGCTTCCATCTGCAAGTAAGGGGACATAACTCATAGGTCTGGGGTGGTCTAGCAGGACTTAAGGAAAGGAAAGTAACAGGTAAAATTTAGCTGTTCAAAAACTCATGACTGATCTTGCAAACAGGGTTATAACCAGACACCCAGTGTGGGTGGACACAACAATCCTACCCTCTGCCCTGCATTTCTCCCGCCCTCTCCCTAGTAGTTTTAAAATCTTTAGGTTTATGCTGGCAGCAAGCAGCAACTCATTTCTCTTGCTTGCCCAAGCTCCAAGCCTGCCTTCTTTCCAACACAACCTCCTGATCTGTGAAAGGAAGTTTTCGTCGGAGGAAAGGCTTGGGCTGGTGTATTGCTGCTCACTGCCGGTGTATTGCCGGTGTATTGCTGCTCACTGCCGGTGAAGAATTAAAGCAGGGCTGCCCAAGTTCGGTCCTCAAGATCTACTGGCAGGCCAGGTTTTCAGGATATCCACAATGAATATGCATAAGAGAGATTTGCCTGCACTGACTTCTTGGTATGCAAATCTCTCTTTCATGCATATTCATTGTGGATATCCTGAAAACCTGGCCTGCCAGTAGATCTCGAGGACCGGACTTGGGCAGCCCTGAATTAAAGGATTTAAAATACCCCTCCCCCAATCTCCTGGAGAGAGAGATGCGAGAGTCTTCAGCTTGCGAGGCTTGGAGATAGATCCCTGCCAGCCACATCGCTGCTGTGCTGCTGTTGGTGTGAGCCTGAGTGAGCTTGGGCCCATCCGTGGCTACACCATTGTTTGTAAGACTTTGGTCTGGCAGCAGGATATGAGTCTTTAAGTGCTTCTTTGTCTGTTTGGGTGGGATTGAGTAACTTTTTAAAGGATGCAGGGAGGCAGCACAGCAAAACTATTAAAGGTAAGTATAGTGAAGACATGTTCTGCCTTGCTAAAGTCTTACAGCTTATGGTTAGATGAGATGAGAGACCCCTGCCATTGGGGGGAGGGGTAGAGGCCCATAGCAGAATTTTGCTTGGAGCCCACATTTGTCTTCTGTGACTGATATTCTGCTTTGTTTTCTAGTTTATATGCATGTGACAGTTTTCTCTATTTACTCAATATACTTAGGTAACATTCAAATTAATTAGATCATAATTATCTATCCATTCTTTCTACTTGTAACATTGTATATCTATCAGTGCTTAAAATCCATGTTCTTGTTTTTTCTTACCATTGACCTAAGATAGTATGCTGCAAAAGAACATCAACAGGCTCTTGATATCCTAGACATGGAAGAACCCATCAACATAAGATTATTTGAAAAATATCTGAAGGATGATAATGGGATGAAGGAGTCTTCAAATGACTGGCAGATTTCACAGTCCTCTGTAAGCTGATGTTTTAAAAAAGTTTATACAGTATGTTTAAATAATTACTATGGGCTAGATTCACCAACCACCTATTCTGTTTCTGATCCGTTCCTGATTGCATTCCTGATGAATTCACAAAAGACCTGATTGCAAATGGAGACTATCGTTGACACGCCCCCCCCACCCACGGCACAGATTGCTAGAGAGCGATGCTGGAGCGTGCGCAGACCCTGACAGTAGTGACAGGAGAAGCAGCCTTCTGTCACTGCTGTCAGGGCTTCTGCCGGCTTTTTATTTTTTTTTAAATTGGGCAGATAGTTTGCATGTATTATACACGCAAAATAACTGCTCGGTTAAAAAATAAAATAAAAAAGCCCCCCCCACCCAAAGTGCCTCCTCCATCCCCAAACCCCTAAAACATGCCCCCCTGCACCGATGCACCCCCACGCAGATGCCCCACAAAAGGCAGGAGGGATGCCAACTCCCTCCTGCCATCTGAAACGCCTCCTGCCAGGCCCAGCCCACCACCCTCCCTGTAGCTAAGCCGGGCCCACCCCCTCCCCGTACCTTTCAAATCGTTGAGAGCAGGAGATGTGCTCAGTCCCTCTTGCTCCTTCAGCCTCCTGCACAGCAATGATGGCCTTAGGCCATGCCCCGATGCATGATCTGATGCACAGGGAGGAGCCTAAGGCCCTGATTGGCTGATGTGCCCAAGGGAGGAGCCTAAGGCACGGGGAGGGACCTAAGGCTGTTGTTGATGCGCAGGAGGCTGGAGGAGCAGGAGGGACCGAGCACCCCTCCTGCTCCCAGTGATTTGAAAGGTACGGGGAGGGGGTGGGCCGGGCCTAGCCAACCGGCGGCTAGGCTGGAGGAGCAGGAGGGACCGATTTGAAAGGTACGTGGAGGGGGTGGGCCTGGCCAAGAGGCGTTGAGATAGAAGGAGGGAGTTGGCATCCCTCCTGCCTTTTGTGGGGCTTCGGCACCGGGGAGGGGGCATCGGCGCAGGAGGGGGGATCAGGGCTGGGGGAGAGTTTAAAACCACAGGCTGGCAATTTTTACAGAATATATAAAAAAGGAAGAATTCCTTTTTTAATGTATTCTGCAAGTGCACTGCCAGCCCGTAGTTTTAAAGGGCAGGAGAGTCGGTAAGAAGTGAAGCGACTGGTCCTCAACAGTCGCTTCACTTCAGATCAACAAGCCCAATCGGTCTTCCTTCAGTTTAATAAATTGCGTTTCTGCCTACTTTGCATGCCATTTCCCCTAATTTGCATGCACGGATTGGAAGCGGATCGTAGGAGAGGTTAGTTAATTGGGTCGCACAGGGGTTGCAAACTGATCGGTACACAGTCGGTTTGCTTTGTGAATCTAGCCCTATATGGTTGAAATTTGACTTTTGTTATTTTGCTATGAGATCTAACATCCAAATCCATTTTTAAAAAGTCTGTGTAACAGGTATTTTATTGTAGGAAATTTTTTTGATAAGAGACTAAAATGAAACTTACTAGCCAAAAAACATGAATTTTTAAATTTTGACATTCAGAATAACAAATTGCTTCTGTTTCTTACAGATCTTTCATATCTGTGTTGTGTAAATTAAGATACTTGAAGTGGAACTACAATGCAAAATTACCTTTGAAATAGATACATGATCACGTTTTGCAAGTTCAAAGACTATCACTATTAAAAACAAACAACTGCACCCCCCCTCCTCAAACCACAAATGAAAAAATACTCTTACGTAGGCCCATTGACTCATCTGTTCCATTACACAAATTTTTTTTCTCATGTGTCCAGGTTATTCGTAGTTTGTGCCCACTTATTTGATGTCTCCTGCAGGTATTTCTTGGTAATGACGATGTTTGAAGAAAATTATTACTGCTTTGCCTTTGTCCTCTCAAAAAGTTAGAGAAAAATTCATATGAAAAAGCTTTACAAAAATAAAAATCATGATGTCTACACATGGTGGCAGTGTTTGCTCACAAAGAATACTTGCACATTCACACATTCAAAGAACACAGCAGCTCATTAGTGATGGGCTAAGTGAGCTGGAACTGCATATTAATTCTGTAATTTTCTGTTTGTTGCAAATTTATGGAACAATACATGCATGGTAGGAATTATTCAAGTATTAAATCTGAGTAAAGTGTAATTAACAAGAAAATAATTGCCTATTTCAAAGTGATACAATTACGGTATTTTTCGCTCTGTAAGATGCACCGTACCACCTCTAGAGGAGAAAAACCCAGGAAAAAAAATTCCCACCGCCCTGCCCTGTATCCCCTCTGGTGGTCTAGTGGTAGGCAGAGACAGGGTCTTATAGAGCAAAAAATCTGTAGGCAGCATTGGCACCCCCCCATAGGCAGCAGAGGCACAACCTCCCATAGGCAGCAGAGGCACAACCCCCCAGTAGGCAGCAGAGGCACAACCCCCCCATAGGCACAGAGGCACCCCCCCCATAGGCAGTACATGCACAACCCCCTCCCCTCCCCGGGCACCTTTTTTTTTAAGTCCCCTTTCTGCGCTCCTGCCTGTCTCCCTCGCAAGAGGGCTCTTCTTCAGTTTGGGGCTGGGCAGAAGGTACAGAAAGCAGGCACTTGCTGTTCGGGGAGCAGTGCCGAACCAGGCAGGAACGTAAACAGCACATGCCTGCCTTCTGCACCGCTCTGCCCGGCCTCGAACCGAAGAAGAGCCATCCGGTGAGGGAGACAGGCAGGAGCATGGAAAGGGGACTTTAAAAAATGTTACCGGGGGTGGGGGGTGCCTGGGCTGCCTACAGGGGGGGGGGGTATTTATTCCATAAGACGCACCCTTATTTCTACCGCGTTTTGGGGGGTGGAAAAAGTGCATCTTATGGAGCGAAAAATACGATAGTTCAAAAAGGGTTTCCAAGTGTCATAGTATTAAATAGTGTCACTTTAGTTTTATGTTAATTTGTCTCAGTGTCTCACAATCATGCATTCTGTTTTATTGGGGTGGGGGTTGTACTGATGTAATTTTGTATTTTTTACTTGTAATTTGTCTTTGATATCTTATAGAAAGGCTTTAAAATTTTTTATAAATGTATATGTGGTAGCAGCAATTGTCAGTCCGACTCTGACGGACCTAATTTTTTTAATCCTATAAACTGCTTGTACTAGCATTTCTAAGAAGATAAAATTTTTACAGCATTCACTAGTTTGACAGTACTTGTTGAATTCTGCTGATTATTTTGCAAAACTGTTTTATTTCAGAACATTTCCTCAGCTTTTAAATGTAGTTACCAATCTTCCCTCGATATCTCTAGCATTAAAATCTTGCCAATATATCTGTTTTGTACCGTCACATAGATAGGATTTTAGATAGTGCTGGGGAGGAGACAGCTGTCCTGGTACCTGTAGGTACCAATGACATAGCAAAATGTGGGAGGGAGGTTCCTGAAGCCAAATTTAGGCTTTTGGTAGAAAGCTGAAATCCAGATCCTCCAGGGTTGTATTTGCAGAAATGCTCCCAGTTCCACATGCAGAATCCAAGAGGCAGGTAGAGCTCCAAAGTCTCAATGCGTGGTTGAGATGATGGTAAAGGGATGAGGGATTTAGATTTGTTAGGAACTGGGCAACCTTCTGGGAAAGGGGGTGCTTGTTCCGAAAGGACGGACTCTTCGTTAACCGGGATGGAACCAGGCTGCTGGCACTAATGTTTAAAAAGGACATAGAGCAGCTTTTAAACTGAGATGTGGAGGAAAGCCGACAGTTGCCTGGGAGCGGATGGTTCATTGTAAGGTATCCTTGGAGCATACTATTGAAACAGGATATTTAGGGAGTCCCGGTAGAGAGGTTCCCATAATGGTGAAAGAAAGCCAGGAGGGTTTAAAAGGAAGACAGAGTAAAAAACTCAAATTTTCCCTGTCTTCTCAGCATCCTTTAGTTGCAAGGAAAAAACACAATTTGATGTGTCTGTATGCAAATGCTAGAAGCCTAAAAAATAAAATAGGAGAGTTAGAGTATATAGCACTGAATGATGAGATAGATATAATAGGCATCTCGGAGACCTGGTGGAAAGATGACAATCAATGGGACACTGTTACCTGGGTACAAATTATATCAAGGATAGAGTAGATCAAAATGGAGAGGGAATTGAATCAAATAAAATAAACATTCTGCATGGCATAGATAGCAGTGTGGAATCCTTATGGATAGAAATTCCATGTGTGAAGGGAAGGAATATAAAGATTGGGTTATACTACCGTAAAAATAAATACTCAAGGATTAGGGCCCGAATATATCCCTTATTCACTCAAAAACAAGCCCCACATGGACAAACGATACACACACCCAGCAACACTACAAGGCCTTACTTATAACCCACAACATTCACACTCCCCAAAGAGAAAGGGAAAAAGGAAAAAGAAAAGAAGTGGAGAAAAAGGCCTCAGTTCAGCTTCATCTGGCCAAAAAAACTCCACTCCTACAAAAGCTGTTTATGTGTAAATGCTGAAAAATAGTCCAAGAAAACAAGGCAACTAAAGTAGCCTGCCAGGTGGTATCAAACAGCACGCCTAATACAGATGAAAGTCAGTGGGTGAATGTAACAAAAGGCAGTATAGTCCAGCTCATAACATCCATAGCAAAAGCAAGAAAAAATAACTTAGCTGCTAATGGTCTCCAAATCCAGGCTAGGCAGTCCTTACACCCAACGGGGAACCCTCCGTTTCGCATCAAATCGCTGCGTCAGGGGTGTTCATATCATTGCTTCACATCCAGATATTCCAGACCCACCATACTCCTAAAACATCCTCACCACTTCATCGATCAAAACTACCGTCCCATTAAACTCTCAAATTATGTCCTATTGGAAACCACCAGAGGGACCTACCTAGACACTATCGTCCCTCAGGACAAAAAGAGCAGACAGATGAAGAAATATTATCAGAGATTAGGAAAGCTGGAGAAATGGGCAACACTATAATAATGGGTGATTTCAATTACCAAAGAAAAAAAAAATAAATTATGCTCGACACTGTTACATAAGAACATAAGAATTGCCGCTGCTGGGTCAGACCAGTGGTCCATCGTGCCCAGCAGTCCGCTCACGCAGCAGCACCCTAACTGAGACTAGCCCTACCTGCGTACGTTCCGGTTTAGCAGGAACTTGTCTAACTTTGTCTTGAATCCCTACAGGGTGTTTTCCCCTATGACAAACTCCGGAAGAGTGTTCCAGTTTTCTACCACTCTCTGGGTGAAGAAGAACTTCCTTATGTTTGTACGGAATCTATCCCCTTTCAATTTTAGAGAGTGCCCTCTCATTCTCCCTACCTTGGAGAGGGTGAACAACCTGTTTTTATCTACTAAGTCTATTCCCTTTAGTACCTTGGATGTTTTGATCATGTCCTCTCTCAATCTCCTCTGCTCAAGGGAGAAGAGGCCCAGTTTCTCTAATCTTTCGCTATACGGCAACTCCTCCAGCCCCTTAACCATCTTAGTCGCTCTTCTCTGGACCCTTTCGAGTAGTATCGTGTCCTTCTTCATGTACAGTGACCAGTCCTGGACGCAGTGCTCTAGGTGAGGGCGCACCATGGCCCGGTACAACGGCATGATAACCTTCTCCGATCTGTTCGTGATCCCCTTCTTTATCATTCCTAGCATTCTGTTCACCCTTTTTGCCCCGCTGCATATTGCATGGACGGCTTCATCGACTTATTGATCAGAACTCCCAAGTCTCTTTCATGGGAGGTCTCTCCAAGTACCGCCCCAGACATCCTATATTCGTGCATGAGATTTACATGCATCACTTTACACTTATCCACGTTGAACCTCATCTGCCATGTTGATGCCCATTCCTTGAGCCTGATTATATCACTTTGCAGATCTTCACAATCCCCCTGCGTCTTCACTACTCTGAATAACTTTGTATCGTCTGCAAATTTAATCACCTCACTCGTCATACCTATGTCCAGATCGTTTATAAAGATGTTGAAGAGCACGGGTCCAATCACCGAGCCCTGCTGCACCCCACGGTGACATTCTTCCAGTCCTAGTAATACCCATTTACCCCCACTCTCTGTTTCCTATGTTCTAGCCAGTTTTTAATCCACGTGAGTATTTCACCCTCGATTCCATGGCTAGCTATTTTCCGAATTAGTCGTTCATGCGGAACTTTGACAAACGCCTTCTGAAAATCCAGTTATGATCACTCCACTGACCACTGTGTAGTACAATACAGAATAGGAGTAAATTGCAGTATATTGCACTCAGCTCAACATAGCATAAATGTTTGTGGAAAAAAAAGCCTCAGTTAATGCTTCATGGGCTCAAAAAAAACTCTACAAAGATATATTCTGCAAATCTATTACATTGTCCATGTACTGTTTAATCCACATTTATGCTATGTTGAGCTGAGTGCAATATACTGCAATTTTCTCCTGTTCTGTATTGTACTACACAGTGGTCATTGGAATATAACATAAGAACATAAGCAATGCCTCTGCTGGGTCAGACCTGAGGTCCATCGCGCCCAGCAGTTTGCTCACGCGGCGGCCTAACAGGTCCAGGTGCAGTAATCCTCTATACCCCTCTATCCCCTTTTCCAGTAGGAAATTATCCAATCCTTTCTTAAACCCCAGTACCGTACTCTGCCCTATTACGTCCTCTGGAAGCGCATTCCAGGTGTCCATCGCACGTTGGGTAAAAAAGAACTTCCTAGCATTCGTTCTGAATCTATCCCCTATCAGCTTTTTCGAGTGCCCTCTTGTTCTTTTATTTTTCGAAAGTTTGAAGAATCTGTCCCTCTCTACTCTCTCTATGCCCTTCATGATCTTGTAAGTCTCTATCATATCCCCTCTAAGTCTCCTCTTCTCCAGGGAAAAGAGACCCAGTTTCTCCAATCTCTCAGCGTATGACAGATTTTCCATACCTTTTATCAGACGTGTCGCTCTCCTCTGAACCCTCTCGAGAAACGCCATATCCTTCTTAAGGTACGGCGACCAATATTGTACGCAGTACTCCAAATGCGGGCGCACCATCGCCCGATGCAACGGCAGGATAATTTCTTTCATTCTGGCTGTAATACTCTTCTTGATTACACCTAGCATTCTATTCGCTCTCTTAGCGGCCGCTGCGCACTGTGCCGTCGGCTTCATTGTCATATCCACCATTACCCCAAGTCCCTTTCCTGGGTACTCTTATTCAATAATATCCCTCCCATCGTGTTCAGCATAATTTTTTTTTGTTTTTCTTTGATATTTGAATTATGCTTTCTTTTGAGATATAGTAGTATTACATGATTTCAATTACCCCAACATTGACTGGTTAAATGTTACATCGAGGAGTGCTGGGTTAAATTCCTAGATGTCATAAATGACTGCTTCTTGGAGCAACTGGTCCGGGAACTGACAAGAGGGGGGTGCTATTTTAGATTTGGTCCTTAGTGGAATGCAAGACATAGGGCTCCTTTTATGAAGGTCCGCTAATGTATTTAGTGTTCGCGCTAGCCGATAAACTACCGCCTGCTTAAAAGAAAGCGGTAGCTGCTAGCGCACGCAGCATTTTAGCGCGCGCTATTCCGCATGTTAAGGCCCTAATGCACCTTTGTAAAAGGAGCCCATAGTACGGGAGTTAACTGTGTTGGGTCAGCTGGGAAACAGTGACCATAACGTGATCGAATTTGAATTGATATCAGGAGTAACGTCGCAAAAGAAATCTACTGAATGGGCATTTAATTTTCAAAAGGGCAACTGATAAAATGAGGAAAATGGTTAAAAAGGAGTTAAAAGGATCAGTTTCAAGGGTTAGGACTATAAACCAGGCATGGATATTATTTAAAAATACCATTGTGGAAGCCCAGACCAGATATATTCCACATATCAGCAAAGGTGGAAAGAAGAGGAAACGAGAGCTGGCGTGGTTAAAAGGTGAAGTGAAAGAGGTTATTAGAGCCAAATAAACATCCTTTAAAGAATGGGAAAAAAAATCCAAATGAAGAAACACAAGCACTGGCAAGTTAGATTCAAAGCACTGATAAAGACAGCTAAGAAAGAATATGAAGAGAAACTTGCAAAAAAGGCAAAACTTGTAGCAGTTTTTTTAGGTACATCAGAAGCAAAAAACCTGTGAGAGAATCTGTGGGACCATTGGATGATCAAGGAGTGAAAGGGGCGCTCAGGGAGGATAAGGCCATAGCGGAAAGACTGAATGAATTCTTTGCTTCAGTCTTTACGGAAGAAAATGTAAGAGATCTAACCGAACCAGAGATGGTTTTCAAGGATGATGATGTGGAGGAACTGAAAGAAATCTTGGTGAATCTGGAAGATGTACTGAGCCTAGAAGTGGTGCATTGCATGTTTACCAAAGTGGTGGTGGCAGCACACTTCTGTAAGACTGGGATCCAAGTGCACCTGTACTTGGATGATTTGCTCATCAGAGCTTCATCCAAGGAGGAAGGTGATTGAGCAGTTTCGAGAATGGTACAACTCCTCCAAGACTTGGGATGGATTGCCAACTTTAAGAAGAGCCAGCTGGAGCCAACTCAGCATCTGGAAGTCTTGTTCGATGCGTCTTTGAGCCGGGTCTTTTCTTCCAGAGTCATGCAGACTACTCCAGAAGCAGATTTCAGATTTGCTCCAGAGGCTGTCTTCCATGGCATGGCACTAACTGCAGGTCCTGGGGTCGATGGCAGCAGCCATAGAGGTGGTCTGTTGGGCAAGAGCGCACATGAGATCAATACAGGACTCTCTCCTCTCTCGCTGGTCTCCTCAGAAGGACCCACTTCAGCACCCACTTCCGTTGCCGGTAGCGAAGAACAGCATGCGGTGGTGGCTGCAGATCGCTGCCCTCTCAAGGGCATGCCTCTTGGCATTTCCTCCTGCAGATATTAACGACCGATGCTAGCTTTTATGGCTGGGGATGGTCATTTCAGCGGTCACTCAGTGCAGAGTCATTGGACAGTGGCTCAACAGAAGTGGTCCAAAAATTTCTTGGAAATTGGAACCATTCAACTAGTGCTTCAGGTGATGGAGAAGTCTCTGTAAGGCAAGGCAGTCAGAGTCTTCTCGGACAATGTGACAGTGGTGGCTTGTGTCAACAGGCAGTGAGGCACCAGATGCGCCCTGTTGTGCCTAGAAGCTCAATTGCTCTTCCGATGGGCGTAAGCTCATTTGCAGTCTCTTACAGCAAGGCTCTTGAGCGGGCGACCCTGACGAGCAAGGGGTATTCAGATGTGGTTGTCACCACTTTCCTCAGAGCTAAGTGACTGTCTACTATGGTAGCCTGTGCTAAGACCTGGAAGTCCTTTCAGTGCTGGTGTGCTGTGGAAAGTGCAGATTCCGTCCAATCTCCAATTTCGGTAGTCTTCGATTTTTTTGCAGGAGGGACTTCAGCGGAGCCTGTCGGTCAGTTCACTGAAAGTGCAGGGCTTTCCTTTTTTCAAGCACGGGAGTGGGGGGGGGGGGGTCAGAGACTCCCTAGCTTTTCACCGGTGTTTCTCAGTTCATTAAAGGGACTCTTTTGTTGTGCCTTCTGGTGTGCCCCCCTTTCCTTTCCTGGAATCTTAACACTGTATTGCAGAGTCTCAGCGGATCTCTGTGTGAGCCCTTGCAGAAGGTTTCCCTTCTAGATCTGTCAAGATGGTATTCTTGGTGGCGATTACATCGGCAAGATGAGTCTCTGAGTTGCAAGTTCTTTCCTGCAGGGAGCCATTCCTCAAGATTACAGAAGCAGCGATCTCCTTATGCATGTTTCTGTCCTTCTTACTAAAGGTTGTCTCAGTCTTCCATGTTAAACAGGAAGTCTGTCTGCCCGCTTTCTCTCCTAGGGAGTTGAAGAAAAAGAACAGGGCATTGCATTTGCAACTGTTAAGCATGCTTTCCTCCAGTACCTCGAAGTTACCATTGAGTTTTTTGTGTATCAGATCATCTTTGTCCTGACCAATCATGTGAAGAAAGGGAGGTTGGTGTCTAAATTTTCCAGTTGGATCTAGATGGCCATTTCCTCCATGTATGTGAGTTGCGGTAAGCAGGCACCAATCTCATTGAAAGCTCACTCCACCAGATGAGTTTCTGTCTCTTGGGCAGAGACTAGAGCTGACTCGCCCAAAGAGATCTGTAGAGTGGCTACATGGTCTACCCTCCATACCTTCACCAGGTTCTAAAGGATGGATGTAGAAGCCAGGAAAGCTTCTGCTGTTGAGTCCACCGTCCTGAACGCAAGCTCAGTGGGCCCATCCTAGATTTTGGGAACTGCTTTGGTATGTCCCTACGGTTCTAGACACATTGTACTAGAAAAAAAAGATTAGGTTTTTAATTCAGTAATCTTCATTCTTGTTGATCAGTGTAGTGCAAACTGTATGCCTTTTGAGATTTCAGGCATGCCGCGACACACTGGGAAGGAGGAGAGGCACCTGCTGACTGCCTACAGGATATGCCTCTCATGGCGAGAGGCATGTCCTGAAGGCAATCAGCCAGCGTCTCTCCTTCTCTCTACTGCTACTACTATTAATTATTTCTATAGCGCTACCAGACGCACGCAGCGCTGTACAGAGTCACAAAGAGTAAGAAAACAGTCCTGCTTGAAAGAGCTTACAATCTAAACAGGCAAGACAGATAAACAAGATGTCATGGATATAGTTAAGGGGAAAGGTTAATCAGCTAGCTTGGTTGGAGTGCAGAGGAATAGGGTTAAGGATTGAAAGCTATATCAAAAAGGTGGGTTCTCAGTCCGCTTTTAAACAAGGAAAGAGGCTTAACGTACAAACTCAGGTAATTTATTCTAGGCATAGGGGGCAGCTAGATGAAAGGAATGAAGTCTGGAATTGGCAGAAGAGGAGAAGGGTAACATTAAGAGTGACTTATCTGAGGAACGGAGTTCTCTGGGAGGTGTATAAGGAGAGAGAAGTGAGGAGAGATATTGAGGGACAGCAGAATGAACACACTTGTAGGTCAGCTATAAGATCTTGACCTGGCAGATAGCCAGTGAAGTGACTTAAGGAGAGGAATGACATGAGCATAGTGAGGTTGGTAGAAGATGAGTCACGCAGCAGAGTTTTGCACAGATTGCATGGGGAGAGGCGACACTGAGGGATACCAGTTAGGAGTAGTATGCAGTAATCTAAGCATGAGGTTACAAGAGCTTGGACAAGGGCCCGGGTAGTGTGCTCAAAGAGGAAGGGGCGAATTTTGGTGATATTGAAGAGATAGAAGTGACAAGTCTTAGCAGCTTGTTGGATATACATAGAAAATGAGAGGTCAGAATCGAAGATGACTCCAAGGTTGCGAGCAGAGAAGACAGGAACAATGACGGTATTATTTCCAGAGATGGAGAAAGGAGGAGGAGGAACAGAGGGTTTAGGAGGAAAGAGGAGCAGCTCAGTCTTGGACATCCAGGCAACAATGTCAGCTAAACAAGCAGAGACTTTTTCTTGGACTTTAGGTGAAATTTCAGGTGTAGAGAGGTAGAGCTGGGAGTCATCGGCATAAAGATACTGGAAGCCAAGGGAGGAGATCAGGGCACCGAGGGAAGAGGTGTAGAGAGAGAAGAGAAGAGGTCCTAAGACAGAACTCTGGGCTGCCTGTTCCCTACTGGCACCTCCACTGCCAGCTCAGAGCCCATCCAGAGGGCCTTCGCGTATGTGCGGATGTTGGCGTGATGACATTACACATGCGCATGACAACATCACAGCTATGTCTGCGTACTTCCAGATGCTAGATAATAGGACATGCAAATAGTTTCAAGCTCTATGTAAACTTAGTGCTGGTTGCACACGTTTTAGTATCTGTTTTTATAGCAGCTGTTTGAATGTTATAATGTTTATTTATAATGTTTGTTACAGAGCAGAACAGAATTGTATTGTCGAGGATTCCTCCCCATTTCCCTCTTTTCAGTTATGACTTTCATTACAGTGCTGCTTGATTTGCTTTTATATGAACTGATGTGGCAGGAGCAGCTCCCTGGGAAGGAGGTGGAGTTGAAAACATGATTGACATTTTTCTGCAAGCAACTTGTGGGTTCATATGCAAAATCCTATGGTTCAGGACCACTAGATACATCTACAAGAAAGATTATCGATATAAGATCCTAATCTTTCTTTTAGTTCCAGCATGGTCCTGTCAAGTCTGATTTCCTTGGGTATATTGGTCCTTGTGGACTTCAATTAGGCTATCTGAATTCCTGGATCTTTATAATGGAAAGTTGAGTTAGAATTTTTGTTGTTGTTGTTTATCATTTATTCAGGTTTCCTAGACTGCCTTTCTGACACACTGGAGTAAGTGGTTTACAGACTTAAAAATCTAGAGTACAGAAAGAAACACCATATATCGGATAGGAAAATGCTCACACAAAGCAGAACCTAAGAATAGCCTTACTGGGTCAGACCAATGTTCTATCAAACCCAGTAGCCCATTTTCATGGTGGCCAATCCAGGTCTCTAGTACAGTATCATAAAGCACTTATGTTTTATAAATTCAAAGAATGACAAGGAAACTTAGATTCATGGCATGGGTAGGGGAAGAGGGGATCAGAGGGAAATACAGAACAGGATTGAAGTAGATTTTGTTCACTCAGATATCCTTCCTAGTATGGATGTTGAATACACAATGCTTATGCTTCCTGTCAGCAGATTATCAAAGTTCAAGAGTATACTACTGGTTTTTAATTAAAAAAACCAAAACAAACAACCCCCCTCCACTTGAAGAACCTGTTTTTAGTGGAGGAAGTTAGTTGTTAACATCCAAGAAAAGCTGCAGCCATCATATTGCTCATATCATTTTCCATCTACAGGATTGAGCACTTGGGTGATAATCCTGTAAGAGGTTGTCTAGGTTTGAAGGGCAAGCGAGTGTCTATTTATTAAATTGCTTGTGAAAAAAACAAATAATGCCTAAAATTAAGCAATGGACTTGTACGCCCACTTGCAAGCAGGTACAAATGTTTGCGCTGGATGCGGTGATGAGGTGGTTCTGTTATTCTCTGTCTTAACTTTGGTTTGCTCTCAGGAAAATGTATTGTCCTTTTCCAAGGTACTATTGAAGCCTGCTGTTTCATGTTTGTGTAATATCCTTCCAGGACATCTGTGCCATTGCTAGATAAGTTAACCTCCTTGATCTCAGGACTTGCTATTTGTTTTCTAAAAATCATTATCTTGCGTGATACTTAACTATGTTTTGTTTTTTTAAGTTCAATATTGTTTATTAAAAGTTTTCAAAAACAAAATACTAAATACAGACAACATAACAACAGCAAAAGTCTAGAAAAATACACTTTCCCAATCTAGCAGGTAAGTACATTGATTTTAAAAGGTATACAACAAATATTCGAATAAGACGAAAGAAAAAGAGAAATGCATAAACAAAATAATAAGTATACATAGACAAGTAGAGAAATGTCAATCATGAGTACAGGTGCAATAATCCAAAACTCTCTGCCAGGTTTGGGTAAAAGAAAACAGTACATTAGTATTAAGGGCAACAGCTTTTTCATATTTTGCATATAAACAAACAGTATTCCACCATTCATTGTAATGTATCATAGTAAAGTCTTTCCAGTGTGAGAGTATTATTTTTATAGCAATTAGAAGTAAACATTTTAGCAATTTATCTTCATATTTATCTAATTGTAATGACAGTGCCGGAGCACCATATATGAGAATAGAATATGTAAAGGGCTCCGATATTGATAAAATATTGCATATAGTAGACCATATTTCTGACCAATAGGGGTGTAAAAGTTTACAATGAAGGAGCATATGGTCCAAAGTACCAATTTGTTCCGAGCAAGACCAGCATAAGTTAGACGTATCTGAGGAAATTTTTGACAATTTGTGTGGTGTCCAATATGCTTTGTGATATAGAAAGAGCACTAGTTGCTTATTAGAAGCAGCTTGCAATGAACGAAATGAAGTAAGCCATATGGAATCCCACATTGTAGAATCAATGTTAGAAGCGGTATCATGTGCCCAAACATCATATAGAGCCAATGGAGGGGAAAATTTGTGTTTCATTAACAATTTATACCATGCAGAAGCTTCTCCTCTCTTCAATCTAAAGGACATACACCATGAAAGCAATGTTGGAAGATCTTGAGAAATGTTAGAAGCACGTAGAAGAGCTCTAATTGAGTGCTGCAATTGTATCCATTGATAAAAGTGCTTTGGTAAGAGCGAATATTCAGAGGATAGTTCAGCAAAGGTGCATGGTTTATTGTCTTTATATACTTGCGAAATAGTCCATATTCCAGCCTTGATCCATGATTTCCATTCAATGTGCTTCCCTTGTATCAACACTTGTGGATTAAGCCAAATAGGAGACATAGTAGTCATATTCCAACGGTTATCTGCATAAGAGTCTAAAGTATTAATAGCTAATATTGTTGATTGTATAACTGGATTGTGGCGTAGGGTTGAATGTGGAGAACAAAAGGGTAGGAACCTGAGCAATTCTTTATCATGTAATTTATATTCCAGTTGTAACCAGGTTGGTGTCGCCGTCCTGTCCGGCATCAGAAGCCACTGTGATCCTTGTTTGCTCAGAAAGGCAACGTGATATTCATAGAGACTAGGGAAATTTTCCCCTCCATTACTTTTAGTACATTTTAGTTTTTTCAATGCAATTCTTGGAACTTTGTGATTCCAAAGGAATGCCGTTAAGAGAGATTCCATTTTCACATAAGCTTTAACAGGTAACAAACATGGTAACATCGAAAGTATGTACGTGATCTTCGGGGCCAAAACCATTTTTATAGAGTCCAATCTACCCCACCATATAAGTTTTAAGGGGGACCATTGAGCGGTAACAGTTTTAATAATTTGCATAATGTGGTCTACAGCATCAGAGCAGGTGTCTTCTATGGTGGGTGCAAAATGAATGCCCAAATATTTCAATTTATCAGGAGTGTATCGTAGACCCAAGTTGGAAACAATATCACCACATGGCATAGAATTCAAGGGCATAACTTCTGTTTTTTGAGAGTTGAGTTTGTATCCTGAGATCTTTGAGTATTGATTGATAGTGTCCAATATATATGGAATAGAGTCCAATGGTGAATAGAGCAACACATCATCTGCGTAGGCCGACAACTTGACCGATAGATCATCTATTTGTATACCCAGGATGTGCGGATGAGACCATATAGCTATTAGTAAAGGTTCTAGCGCTATGTTAAATAATAGTGGTGAGAGTGGGCACCCTTGTCTTGTGCCCCTTGAAGGATTGAAAGCCTCCGAAAAGGTGCCATTGATTCTGAGTTTAGTTGAAGGGTGGGAGTATAACACTCCAACCATTTTAACAAATCCATCCGGTATACCAAACCATCTCATGGCTTTAAAAAGGAAAGACCACTCCACAAGGTCAAATGCCTTCTCAGCATCTAATGCAATCGCAACTAATGGATACGATAAGGCTTGAGCGTGGAGTAATACATGAGTAAACAGTCTTGTATTGTCACTAGATAACCTGCCTTTCATGAATCCATTTTGATCAAGATGAATAACTTGAGGTAATACTTCACTCAGTCTGGAAGCCAGTATTTTAGCGAAAATTTTGGCGTCAACGTTAATTAATGATAATGGTCTATAATTTGCACAAGCAGTGGATCTTTATTTGGTTTGAGAAGTACTATAGTTAGAGCTTCTGTGAAAGTTCCTTGAGCTTCTCCTTTTTCAATGAGGTGAGAGAAGTATTGCGTTAATATAGGTAATAATGAGTCCAGAAAGAGAGTATAAAATTCGACAGTCAGACCGTCTGGTCCTGGGGCCTTACGTTTGGACATAGAAGAAATTGCATCTACTATCTGAGAAGATAGTATAGGCTCCATTAGGGATTCAGCCACAGCGTGGTCAATTACTGGATGATCAAGTTGTTGTAAAAAGGAATCACATTGATCCGGATTCGGGTTATCAGTAGTATACAGTTCTTTATAAAAGGAGTAAAACTGTGAACAAATATCCTTAGTATCCATTTTAGTTTGCCCAAGTTGATCTTGAATAGCAGGGATTGTTGTTTTTTCCGTTCTTAGTTTGAGATAATTGGCTAAATGATGACCACATTTATTCATGGTAGAGTAATATGAGGCAGATTTCATGAAAACTTCTTTCGCAGCTTTGGTACTCAGTGCAAGATTATATTCATATCTTAGTTTGTGGAGAGTGGTCTGTAATTCCAAGTCAGATAAATTCTTGATATGAAGGTGTTCAATCTCTTGTATCTTCTTCTCCAGTTGCTTGATATGCAATTGTGATTCCTTGTTGTTTGTAGCAACATAAGCTATGATAATACCTCTTATATAGGCTTTAAAGGTGTCCCATGTGGTATGCCAATTTGTATCAGCCACCTTATTTAAATCAAAAAAATTCCTTAACATGTTTAGACGTATGTTCAACAAATAAGGGATCAGAGCATAGCGATGAATTGAACCGCCAGCAATTTTTTGTAGGAGCTTTACCAATATCCGTTAAGTTGAGTGTAATAGAAGCATGGTCTGAGATCATTATGGGATGAATATCAGCATGGTCTACTTTGGAGATTAATGAGTAACTTGCAAAAAAATAGTCTATTCTTGAATATGATGAGTGAGGGGAAGAATAAAATGTGTAAGTGTGCTCATCGGGATGTAGAAGTCGCCAAATATCTACCATTTTCGTTACACATAACAGATCATGAAGATTAGACCAGGCTTTGGGTTGTCTGTATACTGCGTTAGACTTCCTATCCTTTTTCATGTCCACAATTAAATTAAAATCACCTCCCAATATACACGGTGTATCTCCTGAAGACATTATCAGTTCAGTCAACGATCGGAAGAACTGGGGGTCATCAGTAGTCGGAGCATAAATATTAATAACCGTGATTGTGGACTTAGCTATACTGAGGTTGACCTTGAGCCATCTGCCAAACATATCCGTTGTGTGGGACAATATCTGGATATCAGGTCTTTTTCTAATCAAAGTGAGGACACCATTTTTTTTCCCATCAGCTGGCGAAAAGAGAGGTGGGTAGGCCCATTTAGGACAGATTTTACTGGATTCGGTAGCAGATAGATGAGTTTCTTGATAGAATATTATATCTGGACGATATTGGTCTGTATAATTCAATATCTTTGTACGTTTGATTGGATTATTAAACCCTTTAACATTCAGAGAAAAGCAAATAAGTGACATGGGTTCATATAACAAAGATACGCCACAAACTGAAATAGTGCAATTGTACACATGTGATAGCAGAGTTGCTTATAAGAGGCGTGAAAATATATTTGTTGGACCAGAACGTATGAATATACAACAACTTTCAACCTTTGATCCTCCTTCAAGTATATACTTATAAGGAATTGCTGAGTGACCCTAATTGAGGGAGCTATACATATGGTGTTATGTATATCATAGGAATAATCACTAGATTGTGCTGACCCATGCACCATGCATCATCCTGCTATAATTAGTAGTAATCAAGGATTCTAATTGATAAGACCTGCTATGCATGTATAAATGATCAGTTTTAGTCAATAGTAGTAAAACACACAAGCACAGTGAAACTATTGAGCCATTAGCACGACATTGCTGACCACAACCCTTGGTCAAACAGATAGTAATACCTAAATGCAATTGATAATCAAGAGGCATATACCTATCATATGAAATATAGTTAGCATCACCAATAAGGTGTATATGAGTCAACAGTGCAATAAAACCATTATAGCAATTATGAACCCATTTAAGAATCCTATAGTATGGCAAGGCAGGATGGTGCGAGAAGATACAGTAATGGTAAATGCCACAGCGCATGGAATAATATCTAGAGCATATACAGAAAAGTTGGAATTTTTGGTTAGGTGTACCAATTGTTAACATATAATACAGAATCATATTGGTGGAATCTGTAGGTGAGAGCCAGGTGTCAAAAGAAGAGAAAATAAAATTTGAGAGAAAAAACTGTGTCTGAAACTGTTCTGTCAAACAATAATACAGTACTGAGAAAGAAAGGACAAAGAAAGCAGAGAATAAAAAGGTCAAATAGACCTTTCTAGATAAGAAATAGATTGACAATAAAAAGACAAAAACAGATGAAAGCTTGACATGAGTATTGAAAAATGTACAGATATCTATAATAAAACAGAAAAGGAAGAGAAATAATAGGGAAACGAACATATCCAAAGCTGAGAGAAAATATCTGTACATTCGATGCACTAATATATTGTAGCTTATGCATTCAGAAGTATACATAGAGGGTGATGGACAGAAATTACGTGCAGGCCAGAAAATATCCATAACAAATCGAGATACAAGTGGTTCAGTAGCCTGCGACAGTGATAGTGAAAAAAACAAAAAACACCCTATAGAGAGTGCATATGTATACCAAAAAACAGAAAAAATACCAGCAAGAAAGGGAGAGTGAAGAAGGGAGATAATCCCGCTACGCTCCATGGGTAGGCAAGCAGGAAAGGAAGAACGTATGGTGGAGTAAGAACCAGCATTATAACAACTTTTGAAACAGAAAGAACACTGCATATAGTCAACATTTCAATATTAAACATTATTAGGTGAAACAGAAGCTACTAAATAGTAGCATGCAAGCTGAACAGCAGCACACAAGTGTGCGTGAGAGTACATACAGCACGAGTTCCAGAGAATTCAGGTTTTATCAATAGCTGTTGGATGTACAGATTCAATGAAATCTGCCAAATCAGACGGATTGGTTTAATCTTTAGTAGCATTATGATATGTGACCCGCATGCGAGCCGGGTATAGCATACCATGTTTCGCTCCGATCGCAGTAAGTTTAGGCCTGAAGGCCAGTAGTTGTTTTCGTTTCTTTGCTGATTCCTTGGAGAGGTCAGGCACCATCAAGAGTTTAGTACCTTCAAATATAACAGGAGAAAGCGTTTTAGCTTTTTGCAGAATCAGTTGAACCTGGGATTGCCGCAGTAGTTGGATCACGATCGAGCGTGGAAAACGATCATGACGCACCACGTGCTGAGGCACTCTGTACGCCGTATCAAATTCCAGCTTTGTATCCGGGGAGATTTTTAACAGCTCAGGCAAAAGAGCTGCAAGGAAATCCTTAAGATCACACGCTTCTCTACCTTCCGGTAAGCCAAGTAGCCGAAATCTGGTGCGTTTAGCATTATTATTAGCAGTTTCCAAAGCCAATTTTAGATGGGCTATGCGGGTGGTTTGCTTGTGAAGTAGTTTGATAGAATCTTCAGCAGTTTGCACTTTCAATTCTAATACATCCGTGCGTTGTTTTACCGTGCCAAATTCCTCTCTGAGGTTGGTAATATCTTCTTTCATCGGATATGTCCTGTTTCGTGTCTATGAGGAGATCTCTAATTGCACGAAGTTCCTCCAAGATGGTGGCTGAAGAGGCCTCCTCGATTTTATCATCCGCATTTTTCTGCGGGGAAGGAGGCTCGACAGTCTTACGTTTAGTAGGTTTGGTAGTAGACATCTTCCGATGATAAGTGCTGGTAAAAGCGACAGTGTGCTGTACTTTTAAAGCAGTGTTTTTCTCGATTTATCACTGAAAAATGCAGGAGCTCATTCACCACACGTCCATCACAGTCAGTGCTCACTGGCGCCCCACTTAACTATGTTTTGAGCTATTTAGGCAAACTCCAATTGACATGTAGTAAGTTCTAAATATAATGAATTAGTATAAACCATTAAGCACCATGGTCTGAAGAACCAAATGAAAATCATTAGACTTTAAAATATGTGCAGTCTATATTCAGGGTGCAGCTTATAAAAAGGCTGTTCAAACTACCATATTAAGATCTTTCCCTCATCCAGTCCACCATAGTCTCTAAGAATAACTAGAAGCTCAGCATTGTCCAAATTTACTCTCTGTTCCAGATCATTCCATCATTCCCTAACCCTAACCCTAACAATTTTTCTACATTTAGTTTTAGATGAAAGTAGAAGACAGAAACAGAAGACAAAACATTCTCTTTATTACCCTTCCATTGTAGCACCAAGAGTTTGTGATCTGATCAGGGATTTCTTGATAAGAAGCTGGCCAGCTTTCTCAGAGTCGCTGAAAATTCTGATCTAATATATGACCAGCCTCATGAGTGGCAATTGACATTTTCAGTTCATAACATAATATGGACAATACTGAAATAAAATTGACTGTGTTTGATAATGCTGTATTCTTGAAGTAAAGGTTAAAATCACATAATGATAACCATATTTCTATATGCAATTCTATTGAAGCTACCAATATAACAGTCGCTAAGTTTGCTTGATTGGAGACCGACTGTATATAAATCAATGTCATGTGGGGGAGAGTTTGGCATAGTGGCTCAGCACCCTGAGGTTGTGAGTTCATGCCCACGCTGCTCCTTGTGACCCTGGGTAAGTCACTTAATCCCCCATTGCCCTAGGTACATTAGATAGATTGTGAGCCCGCTGGGACATCCAGGGAAAAATGATTGAGTACCTGAATAAATTCATGTAAACCCCCTGGGAGAACGGTATAGAAAATTAAATAAATGAAACCTGACTGGCTAGGTGTGCCTCCAGGAGAGGAATGTTAAGCTCTGATCTGTATATGGGATGCTGTTGCTAAACTTGAAAAAGCCTTTACAACTCAGATGTGTAGAGTGGAGAAAATATTTGTTTTGGATACTAATTAGAAGGTAAGTTTAAGAGGCTAGAGTCATTTGAGAAGAGCTTATTCACAATAACAGAGAAAAATTAGAGAATGTGATGAGGCACCAGGATTTAAGGTTTCCTAAAGTGTTGACAGCGTCACCTGCTGAAATGCATCATATATTTTTTGAGATTCCAAAGATTCTAAACTAAACTAAACCTTAAATTTGTATACCGCATCATCTCCATAAAGATAGAGCTCGGCACCGTTTACAGGTAATTCAATAAATGAGGGAAGGACATAATAAGAAATTAGGGGTTATGAAGAGGATAGCTAGCTTTACATTTTAAATAGATAGCTTTACGTTTTGGAGATTCCTGATCAATCTATTCCTATTTCAAGAGCTTACTATATTGCCCCTCTTATAAAAGTGGCAGAATATTCTCATGTGCCAAATGAGTAAGTTAAAATATCAAAGTAAACTTGTAACATGTTAATGAATAGAAGAGATGTTAATGAATAGAAGTGAATGTTATTTAGATCGGGATAGAGACTGGTCCTCCGATTATGTGACTTATTAATTTAATAATGGTGGTACGTTAGATAGATTGTGAGCCCACCAGGACAGAGAGGGAAAACTGCTTGAGTACCTGAATAAATGCATGTAAATCGTTCTGAGCTCCCCTGGGAGAATGGTATAGAAAATTGAATAAATAAATAAATAAGCTGTTCTTAAATTGTAATGTTAAGAGTATTTCCAGATGTGGCTAAAACTGATTGGAACAAATATAAGCAGATACTATTAAAACTTTGAGTTTTATAAACTGGAGGATTATATTGACTTGATTTTCCTTGTAAGTGTCTGATTAAAATTTATTTCTGCATCATATGTTTTAGGAAACCTTTCATTTGGAATTTTTCTCAGGGCAAAGTTAGTATAGTAACTAGAGGCCACCTTGTTTTATTCCAATTGCTGGTTCCTAGATGGTGTCAGCCTGACCAGAAAGATATTATTTTATTTATTTACTAGTCTTTAAGCCCGTTACATTAACGGGTGCTAGAATAGATGTGTCTGTCTGTCTGTGTTTCTTTATCTCTCTCTTCTTGGCTGCTGTCTGTGTCCTTCTGTCTTCCCCCCCCCCCAAGCAAAGCTGTCTGTCCCCAGCACACACCTTCCCCCAAAGCAGCCCCCTTTCCCTCTCCCTAACTGTCTCTCCATGGCCCTCTTTTGTCTTCCCCCCCAGAGCAAAGCTGTTTGCCCCAAGCACACCCCTCCCCTCAAAGCAGCCCCCTTTCCCTCTCCCTGTCTCTCCATGGCCCCTTCTGTCTCCCCCCCAGAGCAAAGCTGTTTGCCCCAAGCACACCCCTCCCTCCAAAGCAGTCCCCTTTCCCTCTCCCTGTCTCTCCATGGCCCCTTCTGTCTTTCCCCCCAGAGCAAAGCTGTCTGTCCCAAGCACACTTCCCCCCCCAAAGCAGCCCCCTTTCCCTCTCCCTATCTCTCCATGGCCCCTTCTGTCTTCCCCCCACAGCAAAGCTGTGTGTCCCCAGAACACTTCCCCCTCCAAAAGCAGCCCCCTTTCCCTCTCCCTGTCTCTCCATGGCCCCTTCTGTCTTCCCCCTCCCCCCCAAGCACAGCTGTCTGTCCCAAGCACACCCCTCCCCCCAAAGCAGCCCCCTTTCCCCCTGGCCCCCCCTCTATTGGCCCCATTCTTACCCTCCCTCCATCCCGGCGTCTTCTAGCCTGCTCCTCTTCAAAGCAGCCTGCGATCGTGGTGGCCGGCTTTAGCGAACCTCGCAGGCCGCTCTCCAACTCGGTAGCATGTTCCCTCTGACGCGATCCCGTGCGTCAGAGGGAACTGCTACTGAGTTTGGAGAGCAGCCTGCACGGTTCGCTAAAGCTGGCCACGATCGCAGGCTGCTTTGGAAGAGGAGGAGCAGTGGCGGCGGCAGTTGGTGAATTGAAGCTCCATTGTGTTCGCGGATGCGGGCAGGGAGAGAGCTTGCCTGTGCTTCGGGCTGCTGAGTGAGGGCGGGAGGAGGGTGAGTGGCCAGAGTGATCCCTGCAGCTGGGTTCTAAAATGGAACATGGCCACGGATCACACACCACAGCGGCAGGGATCACGCTTTTTTAAAAGCGCATGTGCCGCTTAACCTTTTATTATATAGGATGTATGCATTTTTTAATGGTATTAGGGATGATTCTTATGTTCATATTGATGGACTATTAGCAGTGCTGAAATTTATCTTTTTTGGTTTTACCAGATTTCCCTTTATAAATCTAATCTTGCTGGTTTTGGAAAAAGATGTCTGATACTGATTATGGAAATTTTGTAAACATTACCTTAATATAAAGTTGTTGTTTTTTTTTAAAGTACAGATATTCTTTGCATTTTTTTTTTGTACCAGATCAAGAGCTCTATCTGTCTTCTACGTGGGAAAATTTATGATGCTTTGGATAATAGAACCCTAGCAACACACAGCTACAAAGAGGCCTTGAAGCTTGATGTTTATTGCTTTGAAGCATTTGACCTTTTAACAACACACCACATGCTTACAGCTCAAGAAGGTTTGGATAATAACATTTTATTCAGATCTATACTGAATACCAGCACTGTTTTGGTATGTTAACATCAAGAGAAATCATTTTTTAAATCTAGCCTTCCTGTAAAATTATTTAGCATATAATAGCATGGCTGGTATAGTTTCCCAAAACTCTTTGGAAAAGGCAGTGATGAGTAACTCAATTTGAAATTGGTGCACAAAGTGTATTAAATTATAACATCTACTTCAAAGGGTAATGAAATTGCTAGCGCGTGAGGGCCAGGTGTGTTGAGATTTTCCTCACAAAACTCAAGATGGAAAAACGCTTCTCCAAGGACAAGCAGGATAACAATTCTCACACTTGAGTGACATTATCTGAAGAGCCCCAGTGCAGATACTACCCAGCATTCTACAGCTTTAAGAAATTTTTGGTAGTGTCCCACTATAGAAGCACAAGTGCTTTCCTGCCCAATGTGATCATGTGGGACTAACAGTCTACGGAGCAGAGAAATCATGTTTTGTCAGCTCTCTTCAGTGGATCTCTTTTCCTTCACAGAGTTGCCCTCCTGTGTAGAATATCCTTTTGTCATTGTTGAGGATTTTTCCACCTTTCCCTGCCGGGTAGTATATGCCTTAGGTTTTTGTGGCACTTTGAGGTTTCTTTTATTTATTTTTTTTTTCCGGCTATGAGGCCTGCTTAGGATTCAGCATTGATCTGGAGTTTTCTTTGGAAATCAAAATTTTGGTTTTTTTCTTCCTCACGACTGAAACCTAGAAACGTGATGGCAGATAAAAGCCAAATGACCCACCAGTCTGCCCATCTGCAGCATCCACTATCTCCTCTCTAAGAGATTCCACATGTCTGTCCCACGCTTTCTTGAATTCAGACACAGTCTTTTGTCTCCTCTACTCCTACTGGAAGACTATTCCTTGCATCTACCACCCTTTCTGTAAAAAATAAGTATTCCCTTAACCTATCGCTTCTTAACTCATCTTATGCCCTCTTATTACAGAGCTTCCTTTCCAATGAAAGAGACTCCCTCATACACATTTATGCCACGTAGGTATTTAAATGTCTCTATTATATCTCCCACCGTTCTCCAAAGTATACATATTTAGATCTTTAAGTCTGTCCACATAAGCCTTATGACGAAGACCACCGACCATTTTAGTAGCCTTTCTCTGAACCAACTCAATCCTGTTTATCTTTTTTTTTTTTTTATTTATCAGTTTTAAATTTTTAACAAAATCAAACATTTTGTACAGAAAGATTGTCTGATTATACATATATTTAAAAGAAAAAAGGGAAACAATTTTCCACAATAAATCTCTACTCAGACAATCTCAAGTCCTCATATTGGATCCAAGAGCTTATGAGTGAATTTTAAGGAAATTCAAATAATAAATCCTATACAAAGAAAAAGGTATCTGATGTCTGGGTTAAGGAGCTTTATATTCTATTAGTCAAGTCCATTGTTGTTGTTGTTCCTTCCTTTTCCAAATGTTTTAGCGTCAAGAAAGCTGTAAGTTGGGCCGGTTCAAAAAACACATATTTATTGTCACGATACCTTACTATACATTTACATGGAAAGCGCAAAAAGAAAATACCACCCAACTGCGCAACTCCTGATTTCAACAAAAGAAATTGACGTCTACGATTCTGAGTTTCTTTACTAACATCTGGGAATACTTGAATTTTCAAGCTCAGGAACTCCTTATTTTATTTTTAAAAAACATTTTTAATATCCAATCTTTGTCTGGCAATAACGCCACAGATAATAGAAGAGTTGCTGGTTTAGCCAAATCTTTATCAGATACTTCCAGGATTGCTGTTAAATCTAATTGAGGTTCTTGTTCAACCTGTTTCTGATCCTCCGCTTGCTGATCCATTACTTTAGTAGGCAAATAGTACACCCGAGTGAGAGGAGGTATTGATTCCTCGGGGATATTTAATATCTCTTTAAAGTACCTTTTTATCATCTCCCTTGGGTTTATAGATGGAACCTTTGGGAAATTCAGCAAGCGCAGATTATTGGCCCGATAATTATTTTCTATTGTTTCCAATTTTCTTCTAATAATTTGATTATCTTTTATTATTGTAGATTGAACTTGCTTAATCATTATTACTTCTTTTTCAATTTCTGCTTTTTCTTTCATATTGGAAATTTCCTGTTTATTTTCCTCTATTGTTTGTTTTTGAGTTCTTATAGTCTTTTCACCTTCTTTAATCTGTTTAGTTAGTGAGTCTCCCAGTTTGGAAACTAAGTCCCATATTGAGTCAAGAGTCACTTCAGCTGGTTTTTCATGTTTAAAGGAAAGCTCATGTAAAGTTGAAAACGGCTCACCTTGGCTGCCTTCTGTCTGCCGATCCGGGTTTTCTCCTCCCACTGATCTCCTGTCTGCTGGAACTGTCTCTGGGCTTAAAAAGTCCAAAGAGACTTCTCCTTGCTGGCTCCCAGATGGTTCAGCCTCTCGGTCGGGGAGTGCTGCTTCTTCTGGCTCGCTCCCTTCACGTGGCGAGCTAGCGCTCAGCGGTGGGGGAGGTGGAATCCTTTGATCGGGGCTCAGAGTTGTATCTAGCCCTAGGACTTCCGGGTCGGCGTCACTCCACGCCGCAGGGTCCAATGGGCGACTCCCCGAAACTGCAGGCTCCCTCTGAAGACGCTGCAAAAATTGCTCGATGGAAGCAAGAGGGGGGTGTTCAGAGCGCCGCGAGGCTGCAGCAGAGCTCTTACCCCGTCTCTTCGGCATCGCAGTGGAAGAAAAAGGACTGAAATCGAAAGAAAGCAATCGGTGATTTCCACAGCGTCTCACCAGTCACAGGTACCGGACGCCATCTTGGATCTCAATCCTGTTTATCTTTTTGAAGGTCTAATCTCCAAAATAGTACATAAATGAGGTCTCACCAGAGGCATCCTTTTTCCTACAGCCCATACCTCTCTCTGTGCAACCTAACATTCTTCTAGCTTTCACCATTGCCTTTTCAACCTGTTTGGCCACCTTAAGATCAACACATATTATCACACCCAAGTCACGCTTCTCTTTCGGGCACAAAAGTTCTTCACCCCCTAAACTGTCCCATTCCGTGGGGTTTCTGCAGACCAAATACATGACCTTGCATTTCTTAGCATTAAATCTTAGTTGCCAAATTTCAGACCATTTAAGTTTCGCTAGGTCCTTCCACATGTTATTCATACCATCAGGAATGTCTACTCTATTGCATATTTTGGTATCATCTGCAAAGGGGAAAACTTTACCTGACAGCCCTCCAGCTATATCGTTTACAAAAATGTTAATAAAACAAACAAACAAATCCAAGAACCGAATCTTGAGGCACAGCACTGGTAATATCCCTTTCCTCAGAGCGATCTCGATTGACCATTACCTTCTGTCATCTTCCACTCAACCAGTTCCTGACCCAGTACGTAGCTTTGGGTCCCATATCGACAGCACTCAGTTTATTTATTAGACATCTGTGTGGAACACTTTCAAAGGCTTTGCTAAAATCTAATACACCATATCTAGTTCACTCCCTCTATTCAATTCTCTGGTTTCCCCGTCAAAGAAATTGATCAGATTTGTCTGACAAGACCTATGTCTAGTGCAGGGGTGTCAAGCTCAATCACATTAAGGGGCCGAAATCCAAAACACAGGCTAAGCCGCAGGCCAGACCCCAACCAATCTCTGCCCCAGACCCCGCCCCCATAATAATACTAATTATAACACAATTTTTCCATTCATTTTTCATATATACTGTACACACACAATATAATCTTATTAACACATGGTAATGGTTAACCACAAAATTAAACAAAACAAAATACACTGTATGCTTCTCAACATTCATTCCTACCAGAACACAGATAACCCCTAAGCAAATATGGGGACAAAAACTAAAAGTACTAATATATTTTTAAAAACACCCTAAGATTCAAGATTCTGCATGCAGTACAATCGCCAGAGAAAAAGAAACAAATGTATTTGTTCCTGAGCAGTGCAAAAGATAGACAGCAGATTAAAATGCTCAAAATTGACACAATTCAAACACTAACTTGAAAATAAAACCATTCCCCCTACCTTTGTTGTCTCCCTCCCTCCGTGTTGTGCCTCCCTCCGGCGGGTGTCTAACCTTTTGGCTGGTTCCAACCTGGCCGTTTTATGTGGCCTGCGGTCCGATGCCCCCCCTATATCATCTTGTGGCCGGCTCCCTCCTCACAGCCGTAGTGTGCACGGAGCCGCATGCAGCGGCTCCTCGCGCGTCCTACACCTGAACCGGAAGCCTTCTCTCTGACGTCGCAACGTCAGAGGGAATGCTTCTGGATGAGGTGTGGGATGCTCGAGGAGCCGCTGCACGCGGCTCCTTGCACATTACATCTGTGAGGAGGAGGAAGCCGGCCACAAGGTAAAACTGGGGGCATCGGATTGCGGGCCACATAAAATGACTTTACGGGCCAGATTTGCCCCGCAGGCTCTAGTGACACCTGTGCTCTAGTGAATCCATGTTACCCCGGGTCATGTAATTCATTGGATTTCAGAGGCATCACTATTCTCTGTTTTAAAAGTGTTTCCATTAAATTACTTACCATAGAAGTCAGACTTACCGGCCTATAGTTCCCTGCTCTTCCTTACTTTCACTTTTGTGACAAGGAACCACATCCACTCTTCTCCAGTCCTCTGGTACCACTCCCAACTCTGGAGAAACATTGAAAAGTTCCGACAGTGGAGCCACCAGAACGTTCCTAAGTTTCTTCAGTACACCATCCGGCCCCATCACTTTGTCAATCTTTAGTTTAGCTAGCTCCTAAGAACACAATCCTCTGAAAATCAATCAGGGTCTTCCACACCTCCGTCCCTATTTGCGTTTAACTTATGTGGTTCCGCTCCCATCGTTTCAGCTGTGAACAATCCTGGGGTTTGCTACCAGTGATCAATGTCGAGGCAGACGGATACATTCTTTATGCTGGTTCACTCCCAGTAGCTAATGCAGCTCTAAAAGCTATGAGGGCTGATGCTTCCAATGCCAGTGTCGATAGAAGGACCAAAAAAGGTTCTCCTGTTGGGACTGTCTCAAATTCTGAGTTCTTTTATGCATCTTCAGACAGAGAGACTAGACAGAAGTGTCATGATCAGGGTCTAATGCTCAAAAATCAAGCCACTATATCTAGTACAAAAATATAAATCCAAATTTCAAGTACTAGTATGTAATCCCAATCCTGGACCCACTCTCATTTAAATGTGGGTTATATACTACTGATTGATGCCAACTGGCAAAAAATGTTTTAATCTTTGAATTTTAAAATTTTTGTATGCACCTTCAGAATCCAACCAAGCACAACATACTTCTGGTTGTTTACATCTCCATTAGTCCAACTTTATTTATAGTAGCACTGCGAGGACTCGGAAGACTCGACACTGACAGTGTTTCAGCATCTATGCCTTTGTCAAGAGTCTATTGAGTCGTGACAAGTTAAAAACAATAATAAAAATAATATGAAGCATATAATATAAACTAATATGAAACACATAATATAAACTAATAAAATCACATCAAGCAAAAAACAAACAATAAAAGTAATTATTGAACAAAGAATGATAAAATCAATTAGCAAAGACAAATACATTGAAATTTTGAAAATGAGACATAACTAAACATTGTTGAACATTTATAATCAGATAAACATCTTTTGGAAGTATACAAGTAATAAAGTAAAATGAAACTAGAAAGTAGAAGGGTAGAGAAGAATAGAAGGCTAGGTGAATGTAATACAGAAAGAAATCTGGTGAAAGAAGACATAGAAGACTGCTTAACACGGGTTGAATATGCCTATCTCAATGGCTGGTAGTTCTTATCACATAAATAGAGCATTCAATACAGGTCAACTGTAATAGAAAACATGTTAAATAAGACTCCTCATGACTCCTTTATTATGCTGCTAGAAGCTTCTACTTAAATTTATGCTAGCAAGCTTTGTGCCAGGCTCTGTTGGATAGCATCACCCAGCTGTGAGAATATTTTTCCTGTTGTCCTTGGAGAACACCTGCTACATTTAAATAACTTTGCTTTTTGCCCATATTTTTATATTGTAAACCACTTAGATTTTAACTTTTATATTTGCAGTATATCAAATAAATTGAACTTGAACTTATTATTATTTGGGCAGAGACTACAGAGTAAGGGAAAAATTCATTTATGTGGTAGTATCAGGATATGTATTTTCCAAAATGGCAGAGCCAGAGATGGGAGTGAGTGGTTATCACTCCTGCTTCCTTTATGGTATGATCTGGGAAGGCAACCTAAAATATTATCACCCTGAGTGGTCCAAATAATCAATATAACGTAGCGTACTATTTCTACTCAATATAGGAGGTGCATCTGCAGTGTTCTATTCCATAGAGTAACTCCTCTCTAATCAGGAAAAGGCCTCAGAATTGGAGCCTATGCACAGTCTTATCATAGACTGAACTGTTAGCATAGTTTTTTCTGCTCCATGCTCCAGTCATTGGCCCAAAAACCTGAAGTTTATATTTATTTTCAAATACTTTAATTATTCTTAATTTTTTTCTTTTTTTAATTTTTATAACTTAAACTATATCTTAAAATATCATATATCGTTTAAAGTCACCAGAAATACATTGCTCCCTTGGTTTGAAAAACAATTGACAGTTAGTTACTTATCTCAGTCAGTGTTTGTTCAGTATTTTTTCATTGTTTGTTGTAATATGCTGACGCAGCCAGCGTTTCGCGGATTTTATCCACTGCAGTGGACAAAGGATAAAATCCGCGAAACGCTGGCCGCGTCGGCATATTAAAACAAACAATGAAAAAATACTGAACAAACACTGACTGAGATAAGTAACTAATTGTCAATTGTTTTTCAAACCAAGGGAGCAATGCATCTCTGGTGACTTTAAACGATATATGATATTTTAAGATATGGTTTAAGTTATAAAAATTAAAAAAAGAAAAAAGTAAGAATAATTAAAGTATTTGAAAATAAATATAAACTTCAGGTTTTTTGGCCAATGACTGGAGCAGAAAAAACTACACTGACAGTTTAGTCTATGATAAGACTACGCGTAGGCTCCAATTCTGAGGTCTTTTCTTGATTAGAGAGGAGTTACTCTGTGGAATAGAACACTGCAGATGCACCTCCTATATTGAGTGGAAATTGTACACTATGATCTGGGAAGGGACATTGCCACTAGATATCAAAGCTAGAGAAAGGGAAGGTCATGTGGGATGGGGGTGCCTTAGACAACAGGGATTTTTATTGGGGAGGGGGTGGGATTAGAGAAGACACAAGGGAATTTTTTTAAAGCTGGGGGTCAGGTTGGTGGGGTGGGGGTGCTGGTAGACACCAGGGATTAGGAGTTCAGGAGGAGAGAGAGGGCCAATGCAGATACTGTCGGCCTGGTTTTCTTTCTTGTTTTTTTTTGTCACCCTTTCTGTCAGTGCATAGGCCAATCACTGCTCATGTACTGAAAGGAAGGGTAACATTTCTCAATGAGCTGCGGATTATTGGTGCAGTTTTAACATAGCAGTAATTTGTATGATTACTTCTTACAGCATACTGTGGTATTTTGGAATCATTAATTTTGCAGAAGAGCCGTGCACTGAGCTGGCTGTATTATGAGGCTTTCTACATTGGCACCTGTATGCGCACACAAACCTGAATTAATGTGGTTGATCAGTTGGGAGGTTTTACAGATAAGGCACCTATTTATCTGAGCCAATGTTTTCATGTGAATTATCCTTAATCTTTTCTGTCATAGAAGATTGTATCAAGTCCTCAATGGATATGTTTCTTTGTTATGCACTTATTTTCAACTTCTTATGTTCAAAATTTAAAATGCAAATAATTTTCCACAGAGAAAGAACTTCTTGAATCTCTACCTCTTAGTAAACAGTGTTCAGAAGATGACCAGGAGCTGCTGCATTTTCTGTTTGAGAACAAGTTGAAAAAGGTAGATTTCTTGTCACAACTGATATTTTAATTTCTCATGAAAGTTGTTTGATAGAATGCTTTTCAGTGTTTTCAGAGAATGCTAGGTTAATATGTTACTTGTGAACATAGACTACTGGATGGAAAAAATGTTTTTAAATGAATATATGTGTAATTTTAAGTTTTGTTTCTGGGTTCTCTACACCAAACTACTTTCCAGCTAACTTTAAATCTATTGGGGAGTTAATGCAAGCATATGCAGCTCTTTCTGATAGACTTCTCTAGGACTAGAATTTCCAGTATCCTGTATGCATAGTGTATAGGCCTGGTTTGGCACAAACTATGCAGAAGCATTAGCAGGGTGTGACAGGGACCTTTCTAGTCCTGATCAGAGGGTCATATATACATGCAAACACATTTAAAACTTTGAAAAGTCAGGATAATAAACAAAAGACCAGGAAACCGATATATAGCATAGGAAAATGGGAATTCACTATTTGTATGAGGATCATATAGAAATCAGGTAATTATGTGTATAAATAATAATGCATAGAGGTATTAATGACTCCATATTATTAATAACGCCATTTTGTTTTAATCTGACTCCATCTTGTTTTCTGTTGTTCTTTGTGTCTCTTCTTCTTGTTGAAAAACATACTGAAGGTTTTCCACTTAAAAAAAGGCCTGTGGTGTCCTTTGTGTGGATAGAGGAAACCTCATGGCCTGAGTGAAAACAGATGTGCCTGGCATTCCATTGCTGGATAAATAAGAAAGCCTAAAGTTTAAAAAATATGCTCTAAAGAAGTATTGAATAGGACTGAACTATGAATGAAATATGGCATGTGGCTTTGAGTGACTGTATGGGATCCCATATGTGTGTGTGATTGGATGGATGAGAATAGTATGAACATTTAAATATGAAAATGGTTTTGCAAATTGTACCCTTATATATTTTAAACTCTGAGAGGTTGAGAAGTCCTGAGAAGTACCACATCTGTATTTTGACCTCTCTGACCTTTAAGCTAGGCAATTCTCTCTACACTGACATTTCAGGAGGCTGTTTCAGGGCTCCTTTAAGCCCATATTAGGAAATTATCAGTAAGGGGGATCTGGGTCTTCTGTTCTTGTGTGTGTCAGTGAAATTTGAAGCTGTCAGCGTTACTGAGTCTTGGTCAGAAAGGCTGGTTGATTTAAACTTTTTGAGAATTACAAAGTGTTCATTGGGTATGTTATAATGTGTTGTGCATTCAGAAATTGATGTAAACAAAAATATGATTGTAAAACTCATCTTTGAGCTGCTTAAAAGGAATTTCTTTGTTCAAAAAACCCAAGGACAGCCTCTGTTGGCTGATTGGTCGATGAAGAGTGATGTCATACTGGTCATTGTGAAGGTATAAAGGAACGCACCAGTATAGACTTTTTGAGACCATGCCTTGCTTCAGGAGAAGTGCAATTTTCACACCTGAAGGGTCTCCATTGTTCAAATGCCTTCTGAAAGATGCTCTTGTTAAAGGTAATAAAAAATAACCGATTGGGAAATATTTGTGCAATCGTCATTATTCCTGAACATCTAAGAGTGAGGTTGGCGCAATGCATTGCGCAGTGCGCTAATCAATAGGTACTGTCTATGTAGTTAGCACTATAGAAGCAATTTGATTAGCAGTAAGACACTGAGTCATGGTGGAAATAATTCTGCAAGAAAAAAATGAAATCATTAGAGTTTGCAGTGCTTTTTGTTTTAATGTTAGTCATGCCTAACGCATAAAATTGGTTAGGTTGAAATGCATCTCCCAAAACCTGTTTCTGTTGTAAAGACATAGAACAGTATTTCTCAACATGCGGTGCACGTACTCTTAGGGGTACATAGCACTGGCCGCCCACTGAAGCTGCTGCTGGGGACCCCTCCTTCTTGCCCTCCACCCTTCTGTCCAAGCTTCCGCTGGGGATCCCTCCTTCCTGTCAAGCTGTTCCCAGGGATCCCTCCTTCCCATCCGCCCCCTCCACTGAAGCCGACCCAGAGGACTTCCCTCCGATGTCAGAGCTGACGTCGGAGAAAAGCTTTCCTGGTAGTAGGGGGGGGAAAGAATGTTCCCAGTTACCTCCTTGTGCCTTCAGCAGCTCTCATTGCAGGGAAGTGCAGGCAGTAGTTCCCATGTTGCACGTAGCTGACCCAGAAACCTGTCTGATGTCAGAGTTGATGTCAGAGGGAAGGCTTGTGGGTCAGCCATGTGCAGCATGTGAATTGCTGCCTGCATGTCCCTGCAATGAGTGCTGCTGAAGGCAGAAGGAGTGAATGTGGCTTGAACAAGTAAGGGAAAGATGAGACATGATCGGGGGGGGGGGGGGAAAGGAGCACGGAAGGACATGGGAGGAGCAAGATTTTGAGACAAAAATCACCTTGAAGGCAGAGGGGTCATGAACTTGGGACACAGAATGAAGGGAGGGGGCATGAACATGGGACACAGAAGGGAGGGAGGAAGGGGGCACTAACTTGGGACATAGGGAGGGACTAGAAAGGGAGAATTGTTGGGCATGAGTGGATGAGTGAGAGGGAAAGAGATGGTGGACATGGGGAAAGGAAGAAAGAAGAAAATTGGCAGAGAGAGAGAGAGGAGTGAGGTAGAGATGCATGGGAAATAGAAGGATGAGAGGGAGAAATGTTGGATATGATGGTGGAGAGGGAACAGAGGGACAGATTGAAGGGGATGCAAGGGGGAGGAATGTTGGACATAGTGATGGAGGGAGAAATGTGGCATGTGCTGGAGAGCGGTGATAGAAGGAGAAATGGGCATAGGACTGCTCGGGAGTGGTGAAAAATGCACATGATCATGGGGATGAGAGAGGGAAAAATGTTGGATGTGGCAGTAGAGGAGGTAGGAGAGATTCCTGGCTTTCTCAAGACAGATAGACAGTATGTGAGAGAGAGGGAGACATGTTGCCAGTGGGGGTGGAAGAGAGAGGAAGAAAAGTTGGGCTCATGGAGGGACAGAGGGAGATGTTGGTTGGAAAAGGGAATGAGGTCTGGAGGAGAGGAAGCTTGCAGGAGGCAGAAAGAAAGAAATATTGGATGCACAGTCAGAAGGAAGTGCAACCAGAGACTCATTGAAATCACCAGACAACAAGGATAGGAAAAATGATTTTCCTTAGCACTGGCAGCAGATGAATCCATAGACCAGTGGGATAGCACATACGTACCAGCAGATGGAGATAAAGCCCTGATTTTCAGGAGTATATCTGGATGGAACTCCTTCTTGCCAATCATTATGCTCTATCTCCAGCAGGTTGGATGGTGGCTATCATTCTGGTTCCTGGTTGCTGCTCCTGAGGATGGAAGGCTTGTTGCTCCTGTTGTTGTGGCTTCAATTGAGTCTTGGGGTGTTGGCCGAGCTGGGCCAACTTTGAGGGCAACACATAGGCCCACCTGAGCCCTTCCCCACCCTCCCTACCATTACAGAGAAGCTGATGGGGTCGGAGGTTTCTTTCCCATTAAAAAAAAAAAACGACCCTGGGTGCCGGCATCCACTAGCCGCTGCAACAAAAGCTTCTTTCTTTTGCCTTCTGGTAAGATAATTTGAAGTATTTCTTGTTGGTTTTTGGGTTTGTGCCGGGTTACTGACTAAAGGGGGCGCATATGGCAATGGAGGCAGTTAAGCGGTGTTCCCGCTGTGGGAAGCGGAGGACGCCGGCGGGAATTTGTGTGGCCGGTTGTACGTAGGATGTGGGTTTGAGTTTGGCGGTGCCAAAGGGCATATCTTTGTCCCACGAGTCCGACGTGGCTGGTGCATTGCAAGCTCTGTTGCAGGAGCGGGCCTCTGTGGCGACGGTTGTTAACCCGAGCAAGTCCGATGGGGGGGTGGGGAGGGAAGGTGCAGAGTGAACCAGGGTTGGAAGGTTGGCAATCTGGTTATCTGCCTTTCTCCCCAGAATTTGTCTATGTAATGCACAAAGCCTTTTTGTTGCAGAAGGCAAACTCCGGTAAAGAGGGAGAAGGGGCAGGGGATGCCTCGGTTCCTGCACTGCAGGTCCAGCCTTAGGCTGATGCAGGGGAAAACAGGGCCAAGCGGCGCAAGATAATGCTGGACACAGAGGAAGAGCAGGATTCTCGCCCTAATCTTGCTCTCACTTTGTTTGGGGCCACTGGAGATTCCAGCGGGCATGAGACAGAGATGGATGAGTTGGTAGTGGCTGAGGGTGATGAACGGTGGTTCTGAGGTTGTTCCAGAAAGAGGAGTTGTCAGCATTTATTTCTAAGGCTTTGGAGTGCCTTCACATTTCTCAGCCAGACCCAGGGGTGGCAACAATACCCAACCCCTTAATGGCAGGCACTAGGAGGCCTCCTAGATCGTTTCCAGTGCATGAGGTCATGCAGGAATTGATTGCTGCGGAATGGGTCACACCAGAGTATGGGCTCAGGGTAGCCAAGGCTATGAGACAGTTGTATCTGGTAGCTCAGGAGGATTTGGTGAACTTCGGGCTGCCCAGGGTGGATACTCTAGTAGCAGCTCTAGCTAGGAAGACCACTCTGCCTGTAGAGGGTGGAGTGGCACTTAGAGATCCTCAGGATAAGAGAATTGAAGCTTCCTTGAAAGCATCCTTTGGGGTGGCAGCCCTGACTCTACAGGCAGCCGTGTGCAGTTCTTATGCGGCATGGGCTTGTCTTCAGTGGGTCCAGCAGATCATGGATGGTCTGGTGGCATCAGGGGACTCTTTGCCCCAGGAGTTCATGGAGGTGGAGTCAGGGCTGGCATATCTGGCGGATGCCTTATATGATATGGTCAGGGCCTCAGCTAAACAAATGGTTCTATCAATAGTCTCTAGGCGGCATTTGTGGCTGCAGGATTGGGCAATGGACACCGCCTCTAAATCTCATTTAGTAAGGCTTCCCTTTAAAGGCCAGTTATTGTTTGGTGCAGACCTGATAAACTGGTGAAGGATTTTGGTGATGCCAAATCCCAGCAGTTGCTGGAGGACAGGCCTAGGGGAGCAGGTAGATCCACTAGGTTACACTTTAGGGATGCCATGAGATATAGGCCAGGAAAGGCGTACAAAGTCTATTTTAATGTGTTTTATAATTCTAAGTCTAGGTATTCTCAAAAGCAGTCCTTTCATCCTGTCAAGCCCGCTTCTTCCTCTCGTCCGGGCCAATGACCGGATGTTGGCTCCTTCCATCGGTCATATAGGGGGATGGCTGTCCTCCTTCCTGGCAGAATGGACCAAAATAATATCAGATCAATGGATCCTCGACATTATTCACGCAGGTTACAAGTTTGAATTCTTCTGTCCTGTCATAGATTCTTTCTTGGAGTCCCGGAATTCGGGGGACAAAATGGAGGCAGTGAGAAGTTCACTTCAGGGGTTGTTGGAGCTGGGAGCAGTGGTCCCGGTGCCTCTGGAGCAAAGGGGCTTGGTCGCTATTCCTTTTATTTTGTGGTTCCTAAGAAAGGAGGGTCGGTCAGACCCGTGCTAGACCTCAAGTGAGTAAATCAGTTTCTCAATGTCAGACATTTCCGAATGGAAACAGTGAGGTCAGTCATTTCAGCTGTTCAACCAGGGGAGTTTCTCACAGCATTAGACCTCAAAGATGTGTGCCTACATATTCCCATTTGGTCTCCTCATCAACGGTTTCTTCGCTTGGCGATTCTAGGGCAGCATTTTCAGTTTCAGGCAATGCCCTTCAGCTTGGCCATGTCATCCCACACGTTTTCAAAAGTGATGGTGGTAGTGGCAGCATTTCTTCGCAGGGAGGGCATTCAGTTTCACCTATATTTAGACAACTGGTTGATATGGGCTTCATCTCATCAGAAAACGTAAGGGTCACAGAGAGAGTGATTTTGGTTCTGCAGTCCCTAGGTTGGGCGATAAATTTTCCAAAGAATTCCTTGGTTCCGTCACAAGTACTAGAACATCTGGGTGTCCTCTTCGACATGGTCCAGGGTAAAGTTTTTTTGCCTCGAGTCAGGGGCGAGAAATTGCAGGTCCAAATCCGTCTTCCATTACAGGATCCCCAGCCAAGAGTTCGGGATTATGTTCAGGTCTTAGGTTCCATGGTAGTGACTCTAGAGGTGGTTCCTTGGGCTCGGTTCCATTTCAGACTGTTACAGTAGTCCATCCTGTCCAGGTGGTCTCTGATGTCTCAGGATTACGAGCGCAGATTAGGCTGGAGCCATTCGGCCTCAGTCGCTCTGCATTGGTGGCTACAGGAGGAACACCTGTTCTAAGGCATGCTGCTAGCATCTCCAGACTGGATAGTAGTTACAACGGACGCCAGCCTGAGGGGGCTCGGTGTCTTCAGTCCTCAGCGCAGGGCAGTTGGAGCCCGGAGGAGGCTCACTGGTCTATCAATCTTCTGGAGCTGACGGTGATCAGGCTGGCTTTGAAGGAGTTTTAGCAAACCAACCAGAGTCCTGTCAGACAGTGTCACGGCAGTTGCCTGTATCAACAGACAGGGGGGCACGAGGAGCCGGTTGTTGGCGTGAGAGGCAAATATTCTCTGCTGTCAGCGGTGCATATTGCGGGCAAGGACAACATTCAGGCAGACTTCCTCAGCAGGAATCGGTTGGATCCCGGGGAATGGGAGCTGTCTCGACAAGCGTTCCAGCTCATTGTTCACAAGTGGGGGCTCCCAGAGATAGATCTTATGGCCTCGGGTTGCAACGCCAAAGTCCCCAGGTTCTTCAGCAGGCGCAGAGAACGGAGTTCAGAAGGGGTAGATGCGTTGGTTCTTCCTTGGCCTCCGTACAGTCTGCTGAATGCATTTCCTCTCTGGTCGATGATAGGCCAGGTTTAAAGATCAGATTGTGCACTTCCCAGGATCAGTGGTGTTTGTTGCCCCAGATTGGCCGCGTTGTCTGTGGTATGTGGATCTGATAAAGCTGTCGCAAGGCCCTCCACTTCGGTTCCCGGTGACACCAGACTTACTCGCACAAGATCCCTCCTGCTTTGGTCTTATGGCTTGGCTATTGAAAGGTCAGGGCTAAGGCGAAAAGGGTATTCCGAGCAGGTTATTTTTACTCTTCTGCAGGCGAAGAAAAAGTCTACTTCTACGGCATATGCTAGGGTCTGGCAAGTGTTTGACTCTTGGTGTTGTAGAATGGAGATTTCGCCTTTTCAGGCTTCCTTGTCTCATATTCTCTCTTTTTTGCAAGAAGGGATTTCCAAAGGATTAGTGTGCAATTCCCTTCGAGTTCAAGTGGCAGCTATCTCCTGTTACAGAGGTAAGGTGTCTAATACTTCTTTAGGGTTTCAGCCAGATGTCGTGAGGTTCTTAATGGGGTAAACCGGATTAGGCCGCCACTGTGGAAACCATGTCCAGAATGGAGTTTGAAGGTGATTCTTGGGGGTTGATAGAAGCTCCTTTTGAACCTTTGAGTACGGTGACGATCAAGGATGTTACCTTGAAGGCGATTTTTCTGGTGGCTATGGCTTCGGCGAGGCGGGTATCAGAGTTGCAAGCTCTGTCTTGCAGGGCTCCGTTATTACGTTTTTCAGGAGTCTTGATTCGGACGATTTCTTCTTTTCTGCCTAAGGTAGTTTCGCCTTTTCATGTCAATCAGGCTCTCGTCCTTCCGGCTTTTAGGGAAGAAGAGTGGGGGGTCGCGATTTCAGTCTTTGCATTTGCTGGATGTGCATAGAATTCTCTTGCACTATCTTCAGGCTACTAATGACTTTCGGAAGTCAGATCATCTCTTTGTTCTATTTTCAGGACCTAGAAAGGGCCTGGCGTCCTCAAAAGCTTCAGTGGCTCGGTGTGTCCGAGAGGCTATTGCTTCTACTTATTTGGTAGCAGGCAAATGGCTACCGGAAGCCCTCCATGCTCACTCAACCAGGGCAATGGCTACGTCCTGGGCTGAGTCCAGACATTTTTCTCTGGAGAAGATTTGCAGAGTGGTCACTTGGTTCTCCTCTAGCTCTTTCTCTAGACATTACTGCTTGGATGTGGCTGAGCGAACAGAGGCGTCTTTAGGGGCTTTTGTCATTGCAGAGGCTGCACCTTAGCCCCACCCAGTATGAATTGGCTTTGTTACATCCCAATGGTCTCTGGATTCTTCTGCTGCCCGGCATTAAGGAATGTAAAATTATGTCCTACCCTGTTAATTTTCTTTCCTTTAGACGCAGCAGATGAATCCAGTGTCCCACCCAGGCTAGATTCTTGGGTTGCTCCCCGGGAGGGGAGAGTACTGGGGGTTGATGTTAAATTAGCAATTATGTTTTGCTTGGTGTTCTGGTTCTGTTATGGGAAAGTTTGCTTGAGCTGTAGCTGCATTGTCCCGGATGCTTGGGCAAGAGCAGTACTGATTGGCAAGAGGGAGTTCCATCCAGATATACTCCTAAAAATCATGGCTCTATCTCTACCTGCTGGTAGGTATGTGCTATCCCACTGGTCTCTGGATTCATCTGCTGCGTCTAAAGGAAAGAAAATTAACAGGTAGGACATAATTTTACATTATTTTCAATTTAGTGATCAAAATGTGGCAGTTTTGAAAATTTATATCTGCTATCTATATTTTGCACTATATTTCTCTATAGTTGTTACTGAGGTGACATTTCATATTTTAAATTCATCTGTCTTGACCTCTTTGATAAAAAACCCCCAAAACTATAAATGATAATTCTTGTACACCACTTTATTCCGGGACCATTGGGTTGCATCTCCAGCAGCTAGGCAGTTAATTGAATTCATAACCCCTCCCCTTTTGAAGCATGCTCAGTAGAATCCAGTTTTTGCTTTCTACAAGCCAAGCCTGTAGAAGTTTATTTCTTCTGCTCGTGTTTTATTTGGATAGTTTCAGCCCCCTCCCCAGAAGATGCAGTTCTGGCATCTGGCCTTCATCTTTCCCCCGCGCAACAGGGCAGGGGGGCTGTCTATTTTACTGGCGGAATAGGAGGCCATCACATCAGATCGCTGGGTCTTGGAGATGGTGTAAATGGACTCACTTTGGAGTTTCCACGTCCTCACGCCAAATACTTTCTTGTTTCCCTCTATAACTTTTGATAAAGTTCATCATGAGAGTCTCCTGAGAAAATTAAAGTGTCATGGGATAGGTGACAAAATTCAGTTGTGGTTTAGGAATTGGTTGTCGGATAGAAAGCAGAGGGCAAATATGATTACAGAACTCATTGATGACCGTCCGGAAAGCGGTAAAGACCCTCCTCTTCAACTAAAATTCAACCGCAGTCTACGCCTCACCCCTCTTAATTCCTCTCCTCCCCTGTACACTCTCTTCTCCATTCTAAACCTTTACTTAAATTGCTGTATAATCCTTCCTTAACCTGTACTTAAATTGCTATTCAGTCCATTCTTAACCTGTACTTAAATTGCCGTATAGTCCTTGTACTTAAACTACTGTATAGTCTTTGTATTGTCCAAATGTACTCCACTGTGAATGTTTGCTTGAAGGCCATTCTGAGCTACTGGGAGGATGGGATAAAAATCTAAATAAATAAATAAATATGGTCATTTTTCTCAATGGAAGAGAATAAACAGTGGAGTGCCACAGGGGTCTGTACTAGAGAGTTGCACAGGGACAGAAATCCCACCCTCCCCACCCGTCCCCACCAGGATCCTCTCCGTCCCCACCCGTCCCCGCCAGGATCCTCTCCGTCCCCACCCGTACCCTTCAGGTTCCTCTCCGTATCCACCCATCCCCGCAAGGAAATTACCTCCATCCCCGCCCGTCCCATAAAAAGCAGCAACTACTTCTGACAGGATCATCAATTCCACAGTTTCTTTTGTGTTTGTGCTGCTGTTTTCCTTGTGGAATCTCTTTGGTGAAACCTTTTTTTGTTTTCTGTTCAGGTAATTAACTTATAAATCCCCTCTTTTACTAAGGCTGACGTGTCCATTATATTATATGGATGAACCCTGCTTCCAAAGCCTTCCATCTCCGTGGGAGTCCCGTGGGCCAGAGGGGGTCCCCATGGGAGTCCCGTGGGCCAGAGGGGGGTCCCCATGGGTTAGGGGGGATTCCCGCAGGACCCCCGCGGGAACCACGGGATTCCCGAGATCCCCGTTCCCGTGCAGACCTCTAGTCTGTACTGGGACCGGTGCTATTTAACTTATTCTTTAATGATCTGGAAATTGGAATGACGAGTGAGGTGATTAAATTTGCAGATGACACTAAACTGTTCAAAGTTGTTAAAATGCATACGGATTGTGAAAAATTGCAGGCGGACCTTAGGAAATTGGAGAACTGGGCGTCCAAGTGGCAGATGAAATTTAATGTGAACAAATGCAAAGTGATGCACATTGGGAAGAATAACCTGAATCACAGTTACCGGATGCTAAGGTCCACCTTGGGGATTAGCACCCAAGGAAAGGATCTGGGTGTTATCATAGACAATACGATGAAATCTTCCGCCCAATGTGTGGCGGCGGCCAAAAAAGCAAATAGGATGCTAGGAATTATTAAAAAAGGGATGGTTAACAAGACTAAGAATATTATAATGCCCCTGTATCGCTCAATGGTGCGACCTCATCTGGAGTATTGCGTTCAGTTCTGGTCTCCTTATCTTAAGAAAGATATAGTGGTGATAGAAAAGGTTCAAAGCAGAGCGACTAAGATGGTAAAGGGGATGGAACTCCTCTCGTATGAGGAAAGACTAAAGAGGTTATGGCTCTTCAGCTTGGAAAAGAGACGGTTGAGGGGAGATATGATTGAAGTCTACAAAATCCTGAGTGGAGTGGAACGGGTACAGTGGATCAATTTTTCAATCCGTCAAAAATTACAAAGACTAGGAGACACTTGATGAAGTTACAGGGAAATACTTTTAAAACCAATTTTAGGAAATTTTTTTTCACTCGGAGAATAGTTAAGCTCTGGAATGCGTTGCCAGAGGATATGGTAAGAGCGGATAGCGTAGCTTGTTTTAAGAAAGGTTTGGACATGTTCCTGGAGGAAAAGTCCATAGTCTGTTATTGAGAAAGACACGGGGGAAGCCACTGCTTGCCCTGTATCGGTATCATGAAATATTGCTACACCTTGGGTTTTGGGCCAGGTACGAGTGACCTGGATTGGCCACCGTGAGAACGGGCTACTGGGCTTGATGGACCATTGGTCTGACCCAGTAAGACTATTCTTATGTTCTCTCAGTGCAGGCTATGCTTTCCTCTTGCACTGTTTTGTAGTTCAGGTTCTAATGTGTGATAACCTGTTTTAAAGTTTTCATTATTGCTGTTTTGCATATGTTTATATGAGAGCAGAATTAATCATTTAGCGGGAGTTTCCCCTTTCCCTCTCTCTCTCATGTTTCTTGTTTCTGTAGATGTTCCTGGCTGCTTGGATACTGACTGGATTCTACTGAGCATGCTCCAAGATGTGCTAGCAGAGGGTGTGAATAAACATGTGGATAAAGGCGAGCCGGTTGATGTAGTGTATCTAGATTTACAGAAGGCGTTTGACATGAGAGGTTCCTGAGAAAATTGAAGAGTCATAGGAAAGGAGGCAATATTCCAAGTTCCAAGTTTATTAAATAGTTTGATTTATCGCCTATTCAAAATTCTAGGCGATGTACAAATAGTTCAAAAATTTAGATAACATATCATTCAGACATACAATAAATTTGGGTAAAAAAAGTAAACTTATTTAAACAGATATCAATACATTTACATCTACGTATAATAATAAAACAAAAGGGAAGTTATTTAATGGTTACATTCGTTGTTAAATCCAATAATAATTCAAGGGAATTACATTAGGAAGGGGGACAATGACAATTAACAAAGAAGATAAGATAGGCAATGCGGAAGATTTTAATCATTGAAAGCATCTGTAAATAGAAAACTTTTAAGTTTGGTCTTAATTTGTCTAAGTTTTTTTCTTGTCTTAAATAAAGTGGGAGATCATTCCAGGACTGAGGGGCTGTTATAGAAAAGATTGTATTGCGCCTTGTGTTAATAACTTTTAATGAGGGGATAGCTAATAGATGTTGATCTTGTGATCTAAGAGATCTAGAGGTAGTATAGGGTATTAAAACTCTAAAAATAAAGGCAGGAGTTTTGAATTGTAAAGCTTTAAAGGTAAGTAAGCATTGTTTATATATGATGCGGTGTACTACTGGAAGCCAGTGTGCCTTCTTGAGTAATGGTGAAACATGGTCAAATTTTTTGGCTTTCTAAATAATTTTTATGGAGGCGTTCTGAATTATTTGTAAACGCCTAAGCTCTTTCTGTGGTAAACCTATAAATAAGGCGCTACAGTAATCAATTTTAGAGATTACAAGGGAATGAAGTAATATGTTCAAAGATTGTGCATATAAAAATTTTGATACAGATCGGATCTGGCGGAGTGTGTAAAAAGTAGATTTAACCACTTGGCTTATGTGATCGTGGAAAGATAATTTATTATCAAATATTACTCCTATTCAATTGGTTAGACAGAAAACAGAGGGTAGGTTTGAATAGCCATTTTTCTCAGTGGAGGGAGGGTAAATAGTGGTGTGCCACAGGGATCTGTGCTGGGACCAGTGCTATTTAACTTATTTGTAAATGATCTAGAAATTGGAATTACGAGTGAGGTGATTAAATTTGCAGATGACACTAAACTGTTCAAAGTTGTTAATGCGGACTGTGGAAAACTGCAGGAAGACCTTAGGAAATTGGAAGACTGGACATCGAAATGTCAGATGAAATTCAATGTGGACAAATGCAAAGTGATGCACATTGGGAAGAATAATCCAAATCATAGTTAATGGATGCTAGGGGACCACCTTGAGGGTCAGTGCTCAAGAAAAGGATCTGGGTATCATCGTAGACAATATGCTGAAGTCTTCTGCCCAGTGTGCAGCAGCAGCCAAGAAGGCAAACAGGATGCTATGAATTATTAGAAAAAGGGATAGTTAACAAGACTAAGAATGTTATAATGCTGCTGTATCGTGCAATGGTGCAAACTCAACTTGAGTATTGCGTTTAGTTCTGGTCTCCTTATCGCATAAAAGATATAGCGGCACTAGAAAAAGTTAAGAGAAGAGTTACCAAGATGATAACTGGGATGGAACACCTCTCATATGAGGAAAGAGTAGAGAAGTTAGGACTCTTCTACTTGAAAAAGAGATGGCTGAGGGGAGGAGTAATTGTGAAGGTTATCAAATGATCAGAGATGGAGAACAGTGAGGGGGAGAAGTTAGAGAGAGAGTAGTTGGAGAAGAAGACAAGATCAAAGCAACGGCCATACCGTTGAGTGGGGGTAGTTGAGCATAGCTGGAGGTCAAATGAGGAGGTTAAGGCAAGACACTTAAAGGTATAAGTGTCAGAGGGATCGTCAGCTTGAATGTTAAAATCCCTTAATTGAAGGGAGAGAGAAGATGAATCAAGGAAGTCGGAAATCCAAGAACCAATTCAGTGAGAAAGGAAGAAGGAAATCACTTTCCGGAGAGGCAGAGGAGTGAATATGGAGATGGAATGGACTAGCAGCAGTATAAACACGAACCGCTTTTAAGAAGCGATCCCTATTCCTGGTGTTTTATCCCCCCCCCTCTTTCCTTTAATTTGTTTTAATGATTTAATTATTAACTTTCCCCTCCGCCTTTCCCCTCAAGCTCATGTTCGTATTTGTAATTTTTCTATTTAATGTTCAAATTTCCCCCCCACCTACAAAAATTTATTTTAACCTTTCATTTTTAGCATTGTAAACCAGCCAGATGCACGTCGATGGTCGGTATATTAAAATTAATTCGACTTGAAATGAGGAAAGGCTGTGTGATTGAGGTGGAGGAAGAGGTTGAAATCTGCAAGAAGCAGAGAAAAGAAGCCCAACTCCTTCACTTCGACCAATAGGGCATGGTGTATGGGAGAAGTGGTAGCCCCCATGGGAGAGGGCAGCAGCTGCAGTGGAGTCCTCAGGCAAATCCACATCTCAGTTAAAGCAAGGAGGTAGAGGGAATGAGAGATAAAGAGATCATAAATGCAGGGCAGTTTGTTTGAGGCAGGGTGAGCATTCCACGGGGCGCAAGAGAAAGGGAGAAAGGAGGGCTGAAGCAGAGAAATAGGTATGAAGTTTGGGCAGTTACACATGTGGGAAGGAGATGACATGGAGGGCCAGGGTTGTGATTGATATCACCAGCGGTGAGCAAAAGAAGGAGTAGGAGAGTACTCTGAAGCAAAGGGGAATAATAACAGCAACTACAAAGACGGGAGGTGCTCAAAGAGAAAGGAGATGGATGAATGGAAGGGACAGAATGTTTGAGCTTGAAAACAGAGGTAGATGACAAGATAGCTGGTGAGGGGATAGGAAAAGGAATCCAGTGAAGACTTGTGGTGTGGAGAGGAGAGGGATAAGAGAGTAAGATTGGGGACACAGTATGAGAAGCAGAAAGTGAATTGGAGTCGTAAGGGGAGGAGTAGAGAAAGGAAATAGAAATATACAAGAAGTGAGGTAGAATAAGGAGGTGGCCTCAGGAGATGCATGAAGGAGCATGTGCTCTTTGTTTATGCTTCTTCATTGCGCAATGCGGCTTACACCGCCCTGAGAGGGCTTTGATTAAATAAGTAGCAAGGTTAGTGAGGTCCCCTGAGTGCTTGCTTGGGAGAGACTACAGCCAGCCAGTCACAGGCAGCAGGGAGAGGGGCTATAGGCAGCAGCAACAGAGATGGGGGTTGGAGTCGCACCTAAAAGAAAGCAAAGAAAAGCATTTATTTTAGAGTGCAGGCTAGAGGGCTGAACCAAAGAGGAACAGGGTCAATAGATATAAAGCAACCAGGAACAGAAGAGGTTACAATGTATTACGGACAGTTGCAGGAGGAAGGAGGCAGCCATTCAAGTCAGAGGCCCAGTTTGAAATGGGCGCTGCCCTGAGAGTGCTTTGATTAAATAGGTAGCAAGGTTAATGAGGTCTTTTTCTAATCTATTCTAATATTTGTGCCTCGTGCAAACCTAAACAAGCTCAAGGTGACTTGCAATGGGAAAAGGTTATCCTGGAGTATAGAGGGAAGGTAAGAGGAAGAAAGAGAAAAGAGAAGAAAAGGAGAAGAACCTAAACATACTAAGTAAAAGGAAGGTACAAGTGGAGATCATGTAGATATTAGTTATCAAAGAGTAGAGTTTTCAGTTTCCTCCGGAATAGCGCATGGTTGGGGGTCTCTTCTAACTGTCTCTGCGAGGTCATTCCAGATTTTGACTCCCAGGAAGGTGAGCATAGATTGGAATATTCTGTACTTGAGATTTTTTTGTCAAAGGGAGGTTTAATTGAATCCTGTTAAGAATTCTGCGAGAGGTGGACCAGAATTCCTCATCCAGAGCCATAATCTTGGCAGTTTGGAAGTCCCACATATGAGAATATTATGCCTGCTTGTCTTCAGAGAAAGCAAAGATACATACTTGTAGCAGGTGTTCTTCAAAGACAACAGGCATATATTCTTGCAATCTGCCCACCTCCCATAGTTGGCTTCGTAGCTCTTTTACTGAACTGAGCCAACATTGGGCTGTGAGCCAACATTGAATATGAAGGTACCTTCATGCACATTGTATAGACACTGCCCAAAAATTTATAGTGACAGTGCACTTGGTAATGTCTGTACCTGGTTTCATGGATGACATCACCCACATGTGAGTCTATATACCTGCTGTCCTCAGAGAATATCTGGTACAGGTAATATCTTTGCTTTTTGTGCAAACTTTGTAAAAAAGCGGGCATTTTACATTTTTTATGCTTTTATAATGGGTACAGTCCTTTTTGCAGGAAAGTCTCTCACACTTAGTACACATTGGCCTCAGAGTATCTTGTAATAAATATTGCATCAAATGTGAATGATAATATTGGAAGAGATTCAAAACACCATGTTGAAATTTTTAAGCTTATACTACAATTTTATATATTGCAGTATAACAAGCCCAGTGAAACAGTGATTCCCACATCTATAGATGGTCTCCAGGATAATCTGGATGTTGTTGTGTCCTTAGCAGAAAGACATTATTACAACTGTGACTTCAAAATGTGCTACAAACTCACTTCCTTGTAAGTATATTCTATAATTTTTTTAATATATAACTTCTTAAGTTTCTAGGTGCATAAAAAAAGTGTCTATTAATGGATTAGTTTGCCTTTATGTCTGTCCATATGGATCAGTTTGCACATGTGTAGAGAGAGACCTAGAAATTAAAAAGAGGCCGAAGCAGGGAGCCACCTGGAGACCAGGTTCTGCAAAGTTTAGCTGGAGTGATGTTGACAAAAGAAAAGAAGAAATTTTTGCAAGGACCCTAACCCTTATGGCATAAGAAAAAGAAGGACCTGAATTAACAACAAAATTGTTGGATGCATCCCCCACTGTCATTGGAAGAGAATGATGTCCTGTGCTGCTACATTAGCAATGTAGATTGTACCTGAGAGGTAGTTTCACAGTTGCATACACTAGACCTTAGCAGGATTGTATGTTAAAATATCAGAACAATTTGTCATTTTGCCAAAGTACCTATAGAGCAGATTAGTTGAATAAAGCATGCAAGTCTGCTTCAGTTCTATTTTGCTACTTTGCATTTTTTAACTTATATTTTCAAACTTACATTTAAGAGCTATTGTTTTCTTGCAGAAAAATGTCTTACAGATGTGCATAGACTACAAACTCACACGTTCACCCAAGAAATAGGATATGATAGATACCTTTAATACCTTTAACACCCCTCACAATCAGGCTTCAGAGGCAACTACAGTACAGAAACAGTACTAGTCCCTCTCCTAGACACAGCCAAACAACACCTAAACAAAGGCAAAAAATGCTAATACAACTCGATCTCACAGCGGCATTCGACCTAGTAGATTACAGCATCCTACTACAAGCACTGGAGGCAATAGAAATCACAGGTAAAGTCTACAATTGTTTTGAAGGATTCCTCTGCTCAAGAAGGTACAGAGTAAAAGCAAACAATGAACAATCAGAATCCTGGGACAACCCTTGAGGAATCCCCCAAGGCTCCTCACTATCACTCTTCAAACTTTACATAGCCACACTTGGCACATGCTTAGACAAACAAGGTATAACGTCATACAGCTACGCAGACGATATCACCATCCTCCTGCCTTTTGACCAAACCACTCCCAACACAACGAACAAACTACAAGTTGCACTAGAAACAGTGTCAAAATGGATGAGCGATCACAAATTAAAACTGAACCAAGACAAAACCAAATTCTTACTTCTAGAAAGAAACAAAACCCCAACCATAACAAACCTAGAAATAAACTCCATCACATATCCCTTACAACCCAACCTAAAACTGCTGGGAATAATGATAGACAAAGGCTGCACCATGCAACTTCAAATCAGCAAAACTGATCAGAAGGCATTCACAACCACGCACAACTTAAGACAAGTCCGAAAATACTTCAACAATGAACAATTCAAACTCATAGTATAAGAGCTATCCTAGGACTCCTGGACTACTGTAATATACTTTACCTGTCATGCCCCGCAACATGCTAAAACAATTACAAACAGTCCAAAATACAGCCCTAAGACTAATATACTCGCTGAAAAAATACGACCACATTACCTCAGCTTTCCAAGACTCACACTGGCGCCCAGTACAAGCATGCATACAACACAAATTCTACTACACCCTATTCAAAGCCCTAAATGGAAATGGATCAAGCTATCTGAGCAACCGCCTAATCTGGATAAACACATCCAGGAAATGGTTCAAGCTATCTGAGCAACCGCCTAATCTGGATAAACACATCCAGACCAAGAAGAACTCAAGCACACTTTACTCATTCCCAATCAAAGGCATGCAAAGCAAAAAATATATGACGGTCTACTAGCCACCAGAGCAGCAAAAATAGACCACCACCTCTCAAATCTGCTGATCACGACGCCCAACTACAAAACATTCAGGAAAGAACTGAAAACTATACTATTCAAGAAATTTGTCAAATGATCTAACCAAACCGTATCGACCATTCCCAGACCCCGACGCATACTATAGCTATCAACCTTGTAATCTCCCTGGGAATGCCCAGGCTAATTTTTTGTTGTAAACCGCCTAGAACTGAAAGGTATTGGTGGGGTAGAAGACATTAATGTAATGTAATATATACTCAAATATAAACCGAGGTAACCTTATTCCCCCCGAAAAAGATTGACTCAAATATAAACTGTGGGGGAGGTTAATATTCACGTACCCTCCCCTGCTCTGCACCCTGTGCCCCCTCCCTTCCTGCCCTGCCAGTCTCTGCACCTGATCCCCTCCCATTCTCCCTGCCCTGTATTGTGTCCCCTGTCCCTCCCTCCCTATGCCTTGCAGGCCTCCACTGGGCCTGTTGTAAGACCTGGTGGTCCAGGGAGGGGCTGCTCCCGCTTCCTGTCCTTGCTGACTGCGACAACGTTTACCTGCCTCCTCTGTGTACCTTTTTAGTTCCCTGGTGGTCCAGCAGTGAACCGAGGCAGAAGCGATCTTTCCATGCTCCTGCTCCATGCAGATCCGCTCCCTGAAAGGCTGACATAAGTTCTAACGGGAACTCCATTCAGGGAGTGAATTTGCATATGGCAGGAGTGTGGAAAGTTTGCTCCTGCCTCGGTTCACTGCTGGACCACCAGGGAACGGAAAGGTATGCGGGGAAAGTGGGAGGGAGGTAAACGTTGTCACAGTTGGCCAGGATAGGAGGTGGGAGGAGTCCCGGCTCACCACTAGACCACCAGGTCTTACGGCAGGCCTGATAGAGGCCTGCAACAGGTCCAGGGGGAGGGGGAAATAATTTCATCCAAGACCCCCATTTTGGGACTTTTTTTTTTTTTTGGCCCCCAAATCTCTGCTTATATTCAAGTATATACAGTATGATGCCAGCAGCAAAATGATCAACTCGTATAGCTTTTGGTTTCAGATGGACAGTATTCATGGCAGTCTCTAACCTCCCATTCATGGGGAGGAGGCAATGAAGGGTCTGTCTAGCAGAGATTGCAACTAGATTTCTATAGTGCACAGAGATGGAATATCGGGGTAAAAACTAGTGCATATTGCATTCCTCGGCAAAGGACAAAACTGTTCTTTGAGAAGAAGGAAGTATCATCATGGGCCTGGGAAGTGCACTTTTAAAGCTATCCGTACCGGGGCTTCGTGGATGACATCACCCACATATGAGAATATGCTGCCTGCTTATCCTTGGATAAGGGGAAAACAAGTTTCATATGTTCCCTCTGATACCTTTTATATTCCCTTTCGGGTCACAATTACTGGCTTATTCTCCCTAGATTTGTTAAGAAGTTTCTTCTCATATTCCAGTGCTTCCGAACTTCCGATCTCATGGCTCGTGGTGCACAGGCACGCAGGTGAGCTACCACCCGACCCTGCGCCGCTCGCTGAATGGCAGCCACCAGTTCTCGCATGAGCCGTGAGATTGGAAGGAGAGGCACAGGGCAGGAGTGCGGAAAGTTCGCTACTGCCCATACACCGCTGGACCACCAGGGATGTGAGAAAAGGTATGCAAGGGTAAAAATAATTGTAGTATCGGCCGGGATGGGAGGGATCCCTCCTGTCCTGGAATACCAGAGGCCTGTATCAAGTCTGGGAGTGGGACGGGTGATGACCTGAATATAGGACGAGACTCCCATTTTTGGACCATTTTTTTTGGCCCCAAAATCTCATCCTTTATTCGAGTATATATGGTAATTGTGTAGAGCTGACCTGAGAAGAAGCACTGCTATATAGGATGTCCATGTTTGATCCAAAAACTTAGGCTTGCTATCATCTGACTTGATTACATCTGCAGAATGAGATAAAACATTCCTAGTTCCTGCTTGGTTGTCCTTGGAGTGGCAGTAGTCAACCTATAAAGGGAGCAGATTCTGCCCAGTCCGAGGTTTTCTGTTCTTGGCTAAGCTATTGAAGAGTATGATAGAATGAGAGAAGACTTCCTGGCTCTTATGCTATTACTTTCATCATCTCATCTAGCTGCTGTGGGAAATGAGCACTATAAGAATGGATAGGATGAGAGTATGCAGATAAATACCAGTGTATTATGTATTTCTATTATGCTCTGTCCAAGCTACTGTATCCACTGCTTGTCTTATGCATTTGTAAATGTGAAATGTGTGAGTCTGAAGTTATCTAAATCTACTCATCATGTCCAATCATCATATATAATTCAAACTGGCCAATTGTAGACCTTCATGAGAAGTTTTGGATATACTGTTTACTTTAGGTTCAGTACAACTGGAGGGATTAAATTTGGAGGATTGACTGGATGTCAGTAATATGAATATGTGTTGATCCTTTTAAGGAAATTCTGTGTGATGATTAGACATAAAAAATGCTGATGTATCTTTTATAAAGTGGCACTTAAGGAGGCACCTACTTGCACTCTTGTGATGATCTTCTCAGGAAGTGTGATAATCGACCAGTTTGAATTCTGTGTGATGACTGGACATAAGTGTGATTTGACACAATTTTACTTTTACAAATGCTTGAACTGAGCAGTGGATGATGTAGCTCAGGTGGACTGTGATGGAAATCCATAATATGCCCTGAAGCAGAGTTTTAGTATTCAAAATATATCATGTCTGCTTTGATGCTTTTATGAAGAAGATCTAGACCGATGTTTTAAACATGCAATCTATTTGATGATAAGTAACTTTGATGAATTTTGAACTCTGCCATAGTCTGTTACGTCCCTTCCGGATTCCATACCCTAGGTGTTCAATCACTTCCCACAATCCGGGAGTTGCAGAAATCCAAACACTTTTCTGAGCACATGCTCCTCCCCCTTAGACTGAGAGCTAGAGCCATATACAGTTTCAATTTCTGCAAGCAATCCATGCAGAAGTCTTTTGAATTGGTCTACCTTTTCTTATCTTTTTGTTTAAAGTTCATCTTTTTGGTGGCTTCAGTGCCTTGAGACCCCTTTCCGGTGTTCCCTTGTCAGAGGAAAGAATGCAGTCCCCCAGAGCCGGACTGTTGCTTCACAGAGAAACTTTGGTGGATCTGTGGAGCCAGCCTGCTGTGTATCACCATTCTTGGACTCGGGGTCCATTTCCTTGGGAGTTTGCTTACCCGCTGACTGTTTCAGGGGTTTAAGCAAAGTCTGTAAGCTTCTGGAGTGAAACTCTCCCAAATTTTAGGGTGTAGGCTGTGTTTCCTGCCCCCAATTGCATGGTGAGGCAGAGGTTACAGTCGGTATCTGGCCGACTGGCAGTCCGAAGTTCTTCGTCTTTCATTTTGGAGCGGTTTCTGAGACAAAAAATCCTTTTTCTCTATTCAGTTGCTGTGTAAAAGAGCTGCAGAACTTTGAGTAACCCTCCATTGTTTCCTATGGGAACTTCAGGGGTGACTTGTTAAACGTTTTTCACAGTTTCTGAGGGTAGGGTTCAGGTCCCCTACCTCGCCAGACCCCAAATCGCTATTTTTTAATTTAATTTTTGCCATTTTTGGTGAGAATTCGCTGACAGTGGACATCTTGGACTGTCTGATCACCTCTTTGTCCTGACTGCTGCGCCTCACTGTGGTTCGCCGGCTACAAAGTCCTCGATCAATCGATGGATTTGAATGGCCATTTTTGAATGGCGGCAAGCAGCTGAGTCATGAGCGGAGTATTGCTGAGTCATGGGCGGAGTCTTGTACGAGTCATCCAGTTGAAATTTGTAGGGCATCTAATTGGTTCTCCATACTTTTACCCGGTTTTACCAAGTGGATGTGGTGGCTTGTTCTAATTCTGCTTTGGGACCTCGGTGTTGAGAACAGGCTCTTCTGTCCCTCCCTAGCTGCTACCATTGCTTTGGTACGTCACCTAGTGTATTGAATCCAGAAGGGACGTAACAGAATGGAAGATTAGGTTTCTACCTTCAGTAATTTACTTTCTGTTTGTCCCTGTAGGATTCCATATGACCCGCCCTCTCTGTGTACACTCAGTTGTTTGGAATAGCCTGCTTCTTTCTGCCTCAGTTATTCTCCTTACAGGCTTGAAAATTTTCTAGCCCGTTGCCGGTCCAGTGGGGAGTTTCTGTGAGTATGCACATTGCCGAAGGCTGTTTCTTGGGGTGTTCGTTGCACACAACAGGTTAGTTCTACTTTATTCCTGAATGTTTTTCTGGGTTGCCTTTGTGCCTGTTTATTACTTGTTCATGTTTTGCAGAGCAGACCAGTTCAGAAATTGTTTGTCGCTGTGGATCTTCCCCCATACCTGCCTTGTCATAGATTTGTTCAGATATGTTGCTTGGCTTTGAAACTCAACTGTATATGGTTCTAGCTCTCAGTCTAAGGGGGAGTAGCATGTGCTCATAAAAGTGTTTGAATTTCTGCAGCTCTCAGATTACGGGAAGGGATTGAACATGTAGCGTATGGAATCCTACAGGGATTAACAGAAAGAAGATTATCGAAGGTAAAAAAACTAATTTTCCATTAGTGAATCTGATAAACAATTTTTGAAATTTGGATTTTATACGTTAAGAATATGTTTTGCACTGTGACAGTGAAGGAAGATTATTATGGACACTGTTTTGGACTGATTATACTGGAAGTTTGCACATTACTGCTTCTGGCATCTGTGCTGACCTATATGTGAAGGTGTGTGATGTAAAAATTAGTGCATTAATTAAGAATTCCCACAGAGCTGTGTGTTTTGGGGTTTTTAAAATTATTGTTATTTAGGGTAGGATTATCGAGGTAAGAACCTAATCCTTCCTTTTACAAAGCCATGGTAGCGATGGTGCTGTGGTAAATGCACTGAAGCCCATTCGATTCCTATAGGCTTCAGTGCATTTAACGCAACAGCATTGCTATTGTGACTTTGTAAAAGGGCCTTAAGATATGATGCATTTAAGAAAAAGTATCAACATAATTAAGGGAGCTGTAAGACTTGGGGCCTGTTTTACAAAGCTGTGCTAGCAGCTGCTGCGCAATAACGGCCCCGAAGACCATAGAGATTTAAAGGACTTCGGGGCTGTTGCCTCGCAGCTTTGTAAAACAGGCCCTTGGTGATGTCTGCGTTGTCATCATTTTTAGTGTAACATCTAATAATTCCCCAAACATTAAACTCTGAAACTTACCTGACTACATAGTAGCTGAACTTCTAGGTTTAACTTTCAGGATATCAGATTGTAACAATTATATTTATATATTGCACAGTCTTATTTTCCATCATTAATGAAAACTAGTTTCTAGTATGTACATAAAGCACTAGATTGTTTTTTTTAAAATTTTTTGTACAGTAAATCTGATACTTTTGTTGTCCTCAGGGTAATGGAAAAAGATCCTTTCCATGCAAATTGTTTACCTGTACATATAGGAACACTAGTAGAACTGAATAAAGCAAATGGTAAGAAGCTTTTTTTGGTAAAACCTATAATGTGGCAAATGTTTATTATTAAGTAGTAGGAGGTGCAGCTGATTTCATTGAATCTTCCCCAAAATTCTGTTGGCAACATGCTATTTTTATTAGCAGATGCTCCTGATGGGACAAGAGTTGTTTTGTTTTTTAAAGTCGCATATTTGTTTTTTGATTGAGTACTACAAAAGTAAAATATGCAGTAAACTGATTAAAAAAAACTATGGCTAATGTTATTTTTTTAAATGTACAGTAGATTATAAGTTAACCAGTACCCATGGAGATTGATAGATGCCGGATAAATGTAGTTTCTGGTTGCTTGAGAGTTACTATTAAAAATAGGCCTAACTAATACTATACCCCATACTATGCCATACCATAAACTTTTTCGGACAAACTACTGGACATGTGGTAGGCATAGCGTGGGCGTACTTAGGTGTGGCGTGCCAAGTTTACACTTAAATTTCCGCCAGAAATTGATTTTATTTTCATTTTTATTTAAAGTATTACAATATTGCTTTGATTTTTTTTTTCCTGGTTGCTTGAGTTCCTGTTAACAGAGAGTCTACTGTATTCATACTTCAAAAATTTAATTGCTCAAATCTTGATTTCAAAAGAAGCTTAATTGTATTAATTTTAGCTAGTTCTGTTACTTAGTAAAGGAGAAGTTATGTGCTATATTTTATCACAAAACTGTATATTATCCAGGAGTATATCAAGAAAAATCTGTATATCTTTAATCCAACCAATATAAATACAGGATATGATAATCAATAAGAAATCATTAAAAAATGTTTTATAAATAAATGTGAAGTGCTCAGACCCACAACCAATATGCTTTATTTTAATAATTTATGCAAAGATTGTCCACGGGACCATCATAGCACTCTCACAGTCCCTTGCCACCATTCAATTGACTTCATCCTTATTAGAAACACTATTATAAATGTAAACCTATTTGTATTAGCATGGTGGCTGATCTTTTAACAGTACTCCTTTGCTTGTTCTCTTTGAAATCCTGACCAGCTATATTCTGTTTTACCTTAGGGGAGGGTTTCCATCTTGCTTTAAGTTGCTACTTCTTAAGCAGGGAATGGGTATTGGGATTGATTTTATAGCAGGATGCCTGTGTGAGAATTCCAGTAAGTCACTTATTTTATAAAGGCAACATGGGCACTTCTGTGCATTTATAAAATAGGCCCCTTTTATAAAATTGCAAATTGCTTTTATTTGGTTGTATCTTGTTTATGAATCTTATTATTACTCATTCTGCATCTTGGCTGGCAAAGTGGGCTATAAATGCCAAACTGAGGAACCTTTGTGCATGCTAAATGTTAAGAAGCCCATTTTATATCTGTGGGCTTCTTAACATTTAGCACATACTAATTCTTTTAGCATGCACTAAGCTTTCATAAAAGGACTTTTAAATTAAGATGATTTATATCTGAAATCATTAATACACTAAAGATAGAGATAATAAAAACATCATAAATACATATAAAAATAAATATACTACAGTACCATGTGACCTTTCTATTGAGTCCCTTTCTTCATTAAAAACAACCTTAGGAGCAATCAATATTATCTGTCATAAAAAGTCAACCTCTATTAAAATGCATAAAGTTCTGCTTAACAGAACTTAAAGGCATTTAAAACGCCATATCTTAACATTCTTGAATCTTGGAAAATCTTTATAGAGATAAGGCTCCCCTTTTAATGTGTTAATATATTAGGGTGGTGCGGCATAACGTATTGAAAATGCTCTAATAGGCCCATTGTCTTTAATTGTATCCCTCATCCTGGAAATGTCCAGTTATCTTTTGATGTAATCCGCCTAGAACTGCAAGGTACAGGCGGAATAGAAGTCATTAATGTAATGTAATGTAATGTAAATATCACTAGCTACTGTAGGTTCTTGGCACAAAGCATATATTTTGTACGAGGTGGAGCCATTTAGGCAGTTTTATACCACTTTGCCGCAAAGCAAGAATAAGATAATGTCACGAGTTATGTAAAGATTGCTATTTATTTCTATATTTATGCTTAGAATCTGAGCAAATTAGTGTAAGTGATTTAAACCTGTATGTTCTGCATACTGTGTGAATGCTTGCCATCTGTAATTTATGGCTCAAGTGAATCTCTTTTTAATGCTGTTACAATTCACCTCAAGATCAAATCCAGCTTAGGTTAGTAAGGTCATAAAAACACGGACTATATGAAACAAGTTAGTGGGCTTTAAATCAGTTATAGAATCCATAGTGAAAACATTAATTTTGTAGCTCTTTCCAGATTCCTTTGAATCAGATTATTTTGCTGCTGCATTCCAAATCGCTGATTTACAAGAAGGGCACGTAGAGAGAATGTGTTAAACACTTAAGTATTTAAGCTAATTGCCCTGCACCTCACACTGGTTGGTTGCTGATGTCTGTATTGACTGTGTCCTCACAGATGACTTTCTGTATACTGCAGGATCAAATCTGCTTCCATTCTGTGTAGTAATTTGCAACACCATTCTGAATCTGACTTGGGGCAGAGGGGTGCATGGAAATTACAGGATAGCTGCTTAAAGCATGCCAAAATGATGACCAGTACAATTTTTAACTGATAGAAGGTAGGTTTAAATATTGACCAGTATGTAGAGAGTATGAAGTACATTTAAAGTTAGTCCTTTCAAATTAAGTTGTGGAAGCAGACCAAGTACAAGCAGACATCTGTTTGATGTCCATCATAGGTCGAGATCAGAGGATAAATCCCATTCTGTTACATCTACTCAGAAGTCCGTACATTAGGTTATTAATCCATTTCCATGAACTGGATTTTGCAGAAGTGTGTTACTTGCAACTTTCAGCACCTCCCACATTTCCAGTAGAGTGTAGTGCCTCCTTCAGTTTTTCCTTCTGAAAGCGAACTGTGCAGACTGATAATGATGGCTTTTACCAAAAACATGAAATTGAATCACTTCTTCAGTTGAAGAGAAGAACCAGGCAGCTCAGGGTTGGGCGCGTTAGTTCAGCCCTGGTCCAGCCAAGGACTCCTTTATATCTTCCCACCTTGGTCCATGATGGGCCGAGTAATTCACAGGATCACGATTCATCCAAGACTTGTGATCTTAGTGGCCTCAGACTTGCCTTGCCAACTGTGGTATGCAGACCTAGTATGTACTCAGCAGGACGGGAGCCTCAAGATCCCTCTTCATAGCGGCCTTTTCAGTCAGGGGACAGTCCCCATGGAGAATCCACAGCGACAGCATGGCTCTTGAGCGCATGGCCCTATTTCACAAAGGATGTTCAGATGTGGTTCTTGCCGCTACTCCAGGCTAAGAAGCCTTCTACTATGGCGACCTATGCCAAAGCTGGAAAGGTGGTGTGAAAGAGACTGAGTGGAACCCCTCTGAGCTCCCATTCCAGTTTTTATTTTTTTATTATTCATTAGTTCTTATAAGAATGGTTGTTTTTTTTTTAAGTTATGTAAAGTTGATTGTACTGAGAAATTTAAAGTGTATTATATTAATTTTGGATTGTTAGAGCATGTTTGTGTAATTTTATTATGAATATTATTCTTTGTAACCCACATAGATTTTGGGTATGTGGGATATAAATGTTTTAAATAAATAAACATCCTTGTTTTTTCCGCAGGCCTGTCTGGAAAAAGGTCTTGCAGTGGCTTCCCTCAAGGTGCAAGTGACAGACTTTTCATAAATCTGGGGCGTAAAGTGGCGAAGTTTCACTTACAGCTCACCCATATGTGACCAGATTCCTAAGAGGGGTGCTCTGGTTAAAGCCTCTGTGAAGGTCTCCTTTCCCGTTGTGGATTCGTAACACCATCCTTGAGGGCCTCACTAAAGTCCTACATGAGCCACTCAAAGACACATCTCTTTTGGATCTCCCAAGACCGTGTTCCTGGTGGTGGTTGTCTCGGCACGTCATATCTCAGAATGGCAACCTCTCTCTTATAGAGAGCCCTTTCTCAGAATCATGGAGGCGGGTGTAGCTCTCCAGACAGTCCCCACCTTATTTCTGAAAGTTGTATCTGATTTTCACATCAACCAGGAGGTTCGTCTGCCTGCTTTTCAACCTACAGACTCGGAGAAGCAGGATAGGATATTGAAGAAACTGGATGTGCGAAGAGTTTTTTACTTCATTACTTGGAAAAGACCAATGACTTTTGTTTTTCTGAGCATCTGTTTGTGCTAACCAGGCAGATCGGCATCCAAGGCCTTTATAGCCATATGGATTTGCACGGCCATTTCATCAGCATACATTGCCTGTGGTAAGCAGCTGCAAGTTTCTCTCAAGGCTTACTGTTCTATGTTCACGACTGAAGCGCCGAGAGCAGGACAGCAGAAGACAAACGTGAATAGGGATGGAGGAGTGGTAGATTGATTTTCACAGGGCTGTGTTTGTAAGGAACTAACTAAATTAAAGGTATACAAAGCGATGGGGCCTGATGTTGTACATCTGAGGGTGCTGAAGGAACTTAGGGAAGTTCTGGTGGCTCCACTGATTGACCTTTTCAATGCATCTCTAGAGTTGGAAGTGGTACTGGAGAAGGGCGGATGTGGTCCCTCTACACAAAAGTGGAAGTAAGGAAGAAGTAGGGAATTACAGGCCAGTAAGTCTGACTTCTGTGGTAAGCAAATTAATGGAAATGCTTTTAAAGCACAGAATGGTGAAGTTCCTGGAATCCAGTGGATTACAGGACCAGAGGCAACATGGATTCATTAGGGTAGATCTTGTCGGCCAAATCTGATCAATTTTTTTGACTGGGTGACCAGAGATTTGGATAGATGGAGTGCATTTAGATTTTAGCAAAGCCTTTGACAGTGTTCCACACAGACGTTTAATAAATAAACTGAGTACCCTCGGAATGGCCCTAGAGTGACAAGCTGTGTCAAGAACTGGTTGAGTGGAAGACGACAGAGGGTAGTAGTTAATGGCGATCGCTCTGAAGAAAGGGATGTTACCAGTGGTGTGCCTCAAGGTTCTATTCTTGAGCTTGTTCTTTTTAACATTTTTATAAGTAATATTGCTGAAGGGCTGTCAGGTAAGATTTACCTCTTTGCGGATGATACCAAAATCTGCAATAGAGTAGACACCCCAGATGGTATGAATAAAATGAAGAAAGACTTGGCAGAGCTTGAAGAATAGTCTGAAATTTGGCAGCTAAAATGTAATGCTAAGAAATGCAAGGTCATGCATTTGGGCTGCAAAAGCCCAAAGGAACGGTACAGTTTAGGGGGATGAAGAACTTATGTGCACGACAGAAGAGCGGTGCTTGGGTGTGATTGTATGTGATGATCTTAAGGTGGCCAAACAGGTTGAAAAGATAATGTTGAAAGCTAGAAGGATGCTAGGGTGCATAGGAAGAGGTATGTCAAGTAGGAAAAAGGAAGTATTGATGCCCCTGTATAAGAGTCTTGTGAGGCCTCATTTAGAATATTGTGTACAATTCTGGAGACCGCACCTTCAAAAAGATATAAAAAGAATGGAATCACTGAGGAAGGCTACTAAAGTGGTGGGTGGTCTTCATCATAAGGCGTATGGGGACAAACTTAAAGATCTCAATATGTATACTTTAGAGGAAATTTAGGAGAGGGGAGATATGATAGAGAAGTTTAAATACCTACGTGGCATAAATGTGCATGAGTTGATTCTCTTTCATTTGAAAGGAAACTCTGGAATGAGAGGGCAAAGGATGTAGTTAAGAGGTGATAGGCTCAGGAGTAATCTAAGGAAATACATTTTTACAGAAAGGGTGGTAGATGTGTGGAACAGTCTCTCGGAGGAAATGGTGGAGACAGACTGTGTCTGAATTCAAGAAGGCATGGGATAGGCACATGGGATCTCTTAGAGAGAGGAAGAGTTAATGGTTACTGTGGATGGGAAGATTAGATGGGCCATTTGGCCTTTATCTGCCATCATGTTTCTATGTTTCTAAGAGTGTCGCATCTTCATGGGTGGAGTCACAGGCAGTTCCTCCCGCAGAGATTTGTGGAGCAGCTACTTGGTCTACTCTGCATACCTTTACAATGGTTTACAAAGTGGATGTGGTAGCTTAAGAAGACACCACCTTTGGGTCCTTACTCTCGGGGGCAGGCTCTTCTGTCCCACCATAGATGTCAGCCAGTGCTTTGATATATTACCTAATGTACGGACTCCTGAGTAACTGTAACAGAATGAAAGATTATGGGCCTGGTCTATAAAGCTGCACTAGTGGCTGCTGAGTGGTAACGGCACCGAAGCCCATAGAGATTTAAAGGGCTTCGGGGCTGTTGCCGTGCGGCAGCCGCTAGCATGGCTTTGTAAAACAGGCTCTATGTTCTTACCTGGTTAATCTTCTTTCTATTAATCTTCTCAGGAGTTCGTATGTTAACATTACTTATCCTTTATCACCTGTTTTGTGCCTTGGATATTTTTAGATTCCAGGTCTGGAGTTTTTCTCCTGTCAGCCAGATGACTAAACATAAAGAAGTCCTGTATAAGTAAGTGAATTGCTCAACCTCTGGCTCCTTTGATGTTAGTGCTTGTTGCACACAGCAGCTTGGTTCAAATTGCAGCTATGTTATAAATTCCTGTTGATAATTGTTCTTTTTACTAAGTCTCAGAACAGAATTGAATGATGTCTGTGGGGAAGTTCCCCGTACTCCTTCTTTGTATTCTATTCCAGTAGAGATTGATCGCTTTGGAATGTAACTGAAGGCACTATACTCCATTGGCAATGTGAGATGTACTGAAAGTTGTGAGTAACACACTTCTGCAAAACCCAGTTCATGGGAATAGATTGATCACTTAATATATGAACTCCTGAGAAGATTAACAGAAAGAAGATTATCCAGGTAAAAACTTGGGGCTCCTTTTACGAAGCTGCGTTAGTGGCTTTATCACACGTGACTTTTTATCACGCGCTAACCCCCACGCTATCCGAAAAACTACCGCCTTCTCAAGAGTAGGAAGTAGCGGCTAGTGTGGCCGGCAGTTTAGCACGTGCTATTATGCTCGTTAAACCGCTAACACGGCTTCATAAAAGGAGCCCTTAATTTTTAAGTATCCAAAATTTTCAATATTGGAGAAAGGAATTGTTCTGTTTTCAGACCAAGTAGTTTAATGCTAGTTATAATGTGTGCTTAAACCTCCCCCCCTACTATAACTAGTATAAAACCAGTCTGAAAAGAACAACCCCTTTATTGACAATTGTCTGTGCCAAGCCTCTCAAAAGGTTACAGAATGATGAATGATCATTATACAGTATATAAAATTAACATGATACATTTACATTTCAATATACAAAACTGACACAATACAATAAATTTTGATGCTGAATTTTTACAACCTGGGAATGTAGCAGCTCAGCACTGCTTTTTTTTCTGATCCATTTCCTGAAATAATTTCAGAGCCATCCTTGTCATTAAGGCGAGAGCTTATATTTATCCCAGGACAAGCAGGCAACATATTCTCATATATGGGTAACGCCAACCATGGAGCCCGTTACTGACTAGTGCTGCCCGATTCAGTGAAAAATATTTCAATTTGATTCACCCTGTTGAATCGATTTTTCAATTCAATTCATTTTCAATAACACAGCTTTTTAAGTTTAAACATTTTATTTAAACAAGGCAATATCAAGAAAATCGGGCAGCACTACCATATTCCCTCTCCCCAGTCCCCCTCCCTGATTCTCAGCTTCCCCAGTGCATCCCCAAAGAAAGAACCCCATATTCCACCTCCCCAGCCCCCCTCCCCTATTCTCAGCTTCCCCAGGCTCAGAGCATCCCCAAAGAAAGAGTCCCCATATTCCCCCTCCCCGATTCTCAGCTTCCCTAAAGAAAGAGTCCCCATATTCCCCCGATTCTCATCTTCCCCAGGCCTAGAGCATCCCCAAAGAAATAGGCCCCATATTCCTCCTCCCCAACCCCCTCCCCGATTCTTAGCTTCCCCAGAGCATCCCCAAAGAAAGAGTCCCCATATTCCCCCTCCCCAGCCCCCCTCCCCGATTCTCAGCTTCCCTAAAGAAAGGTCCTCAGCTTCCTTCTTACCCCCCTCCCCCAATTCCATGGCCTCAGGAAAAGAAGAGAGCACTGCAGCAGAGAGATCCTTTAGTTACGCTGAAAGTTAGATGCAGGGACTTGAGAGGAGAAATGCTTTTGGGAACGAGCCAGCCAAGAGCAAACAACTACAAAAAAATCAATGTGCTTGCAAGTTGTCGTCACTGCCGCCGCCACAGATCACACATTCACACAGGCACAAGCCAACGTCCTGATATAACTTCTGGTTTAGCAAAACTGGAAGTTACATTACATGAAGGACTCCGGCGGCCGCAGCAGAGGGAAAGCCCAAACGCGAGCGGGTCTCAAGGGGTCCGACCTTGAATAGGTGAGTTCGATTTTTGTGCAAATGAATCGATTCGAATCGTGAATCGGGCAGCACTAGAACTGACAGTGGTAAAGTGTACTGTCACTTTAAGCTTTTAGCATATCTTTGAGACTGCCCATGCTGTGCATGCATGAGTGCCTTCCTGCCCAATGCCGGCTCGTGAGATCGTCAGTTTTTCATTTTCCACTGAGTGAAGAACATGTATCTTAACTTTGCCTAGTCGAGTTTGCCTTCCTGCTTCGTATTTTTCCTTAATTTCCTTATTTCTTTCTTGTTACTTATTTTTCTTTTCAATCCTTTACAATTTCAGGTAATTTTCTTTATTTTCAATTTGGTACCCCAACCCACCTAACTGAATTCACAATACATCCCACAGAAAAAGAATCAACTGCAGCAGACAAAACCAGGTCCCACTTCCCCAATATACAATGGTCCGAACTCAACAAACTCTACAGAAAATAAAACCACACATCCTGTGACCTCAACCACTGCCTACCATATCTCTTCACAACCTCCAGCGCAAAATTCCGTGCTTTATTATACAAACCATGCTCACAGATGGCCTTTTCCCAACTGACCTCAGCGAAATCATCATTACCCTGATCCTAAAAGACCCAAAGGGACCAACAGATCAACCATCCAACTACAGCCCCATTGCCTCAATACCACTATATGTCAAACTAACAGAAGGACTAGTAGCCAAACTTCTCACCAACTATCTAGAAGACCACAACATACTCCACCTTACACAATCTGGCTTCAGAACCAACTTCAGCACAGAGACATTACTAGGCTCCCTTATTGACACAGCTAGACAACATCTCAGCATTGGAAAAAATGCTGCTCATACAACTGGACCTGACCACAGCATTTGACCTGGTCGACCATAGCATCCTACTGTAAATTCTGGACACAATAGGTATCTTAGATAAAGTATAATCATGATTTGAAGGTTTCCTAAAATCCAGAACATACAGAGTAAAATCAGATGAAGAAAAATGAGAACCTTGGTCCAACCCCTGTGGCGTACCCCAAGGATCTCCACTATCCCCTACTCTCTTTAGTCTCTATACTGCCTCCCTCGGTACATGCCTGGACAAACTAGGTCTAACCCCCTATAGCTATGCAGACGACATTACCATTCTCATACCTTTTGATCAACCAAAGCCCTCTATGACAGACACACTACACCGAACACTAGAAACAGTAGTGACCTGGATGAAAGATCACAAACTGAAACTGAACCCAGACAAAACAAAATTCATCCTCTTTGAAAATAACAAAGTTCCAATTATAACCAATTTAGAAATAAACTCAATCAACTACCCCATTCAAACTACCCTAAAACTACTAGGAATAACGAAAGACAGATGCTGCACCATGCAACCACAGTAGTATAATGGGTACACCTCATGTCAAACTGATTGACAGGTGAGATAAGATAAGGATCGACCAATCAGCGTTCACTTCCGGGTTAAGCCCCGCCCATTGTCCCGCCTTAGTCTCCGCCCATGGCCCCGCCCCCACCCATGGCCCCGCCCTAGTCTCCGCCCATGGCCCCTCCCCTCCCATAGGAATGAATGGTGGTAGCCCCGCCCATGGCCACACCCCCCACCCATGGCCCCACCCCACCCTTCACCTAAGCCCCGCCCCTCCCATAGGAATGAATGGTGGTAGCCCCGCCCATGGCCACAACCCCCGCCCATGGCCCCACCCCTCAAGCCCCGCCCCACCCCTGTCCCCACCCCTCAAGCCACGCCCCCACCCATGACCCCGCCCCCTCAAGCCCCGCCCCCGGAAATGCACTTTTGATGACATCACCGGAAATGGGGGCGTGTTTAACCCCGAAAATACGCTTTCTGATGACATCACCGGAAATGGGAGTGCCTGCCCCCTACCGGAAATGCGCTTTTCTGATGACATAGGCGGAAATTGGGTAAATGACGCGGCGGAAATGCGCTTTTCTGAACACGTAGGCGGAAGTAGGGTAAATGACGCGGCGGAAATGCGCTTTTCTGAACACGTAGGCGGAAGTAGGGAAACAGACTCGGTCAAAACACCCACCCAGAAAAGAAGCGTCTTTATTTTAACAGTTTTTAGTTAAAAGACAGGGTTTAAGAGCTCACAGATAGAGCAGAGCACAAAACAAAAGGCATTCACAAAATCTTTCCTGCTTTTTAAAACAGAGTAGGGGCAGAAACAAACGAGAAAAAAAAAAAAAAGTTGCATTTGCTTTTAACACCCTTTTCAGTAGGAATTCTGAGCTAATGGTTAATGGGTCAGCTCCCCTATTGTCATGGTAACAGCTGATAAGACCCTTGCAACACACCTCCCCCTGATAAAACCAAGGGGAGAGATGCGGAAGTGTGTTTAAACATGTCTGAACTTGTCCCGGCCCCCCTACTGTTGTCTTAACAATCTGAAAAAAAAAAAACACAAGGCAAAAGTCTTTATTGAAGCAAATTTATTATGATCCACACGCGGCAGGAAGCTATGGAGGCATTAACCCTCTACTTCAAGCGGCTAAAAAGAGTGATATAACAGTTCGGAGAAAAGATGTGGTGGATTGGGTCACCGGTCAAAACGCATACAATTTACACAGACCGGCTAGAATCCATTTTAAAAGAAATAAAACAACAGACAGTGGCAAAGTGACTTAGTCAACATGTCAGCCTTTGCCCCCCCCTTATAACAACGGTTACAAATACATCTTAACGGTAATAGATAACCTGTCAAAATATGCACGGGTCGTTTCTTTAAAAACAAAAACCGGTCGTGAAGTTACCGAAGCCTTTGAAACAATATTTAATTTAGGGCGTACATCTGAAAAACTTCAAACAGACAAGGGTAAAGAATTTTGTGACCCATAATGATGTTAAAGCAGCTGTAGTGGAAAGATTTAACAGGACTTTAAAATCCATAATACCTTTACTTACCAAGACGTCCTACAGGCTATGGTGTACATCCGTATGGGCACGCGTTTCCGGTTGCCGCGCGGCGGCACACGTACGGCACAAAGGAAACATAAGTTTAACCCCCACCCTGACAGGTAACACCCCCGGAAATACGCTTTCTGGTGACATCACAGGAAAAGGGAGTGCCTGCCCCCGACAGGAAATGCGCTTTTCTGATGACATAGGCGGAAATTGGGTAAATGAAGCGACGGATATGCGCTTTTCTGAACACGTAGGCGGAAACAGACTTAGTCAAAACCCCCCCACCCAGAAAAGAAGCGTCTTTATTTTAACAGTTTTTAGTTAAAAGACAGGGTTTAAGAGCTCACAGATAGAGCAGATCACAAAACAAAAGCAGATGTCACCTAACAGAGCTCTGTTAAAAAGGCAAAAGTCTTTATTGAAGCAAATTTATTATGATCCACATGCGGCAGGAAGCTATGGAGGCATTAACCCTCTACTTCAAGCGGCTAAAAAGAGTGATATAACAGTTCGGAGAAAAGATGTGGTGGATTGGGTCACCGGTCAAAACGCATACAATTTACACAGACCGGCTAGAATCCATTTTAAAAGAAATAAAACAACAGACAGTGGCAAAGTGACTTAGTCAACATGTCAGCCTTTGCCCCCCTTATAACAACGGTTACAAATACATCTTAACGGTAATAGATAACCTGTCAAAATATGCACGGGTCGTTTCTTTAAAAACAAAAACCGGTCGTGAAGTTACCGAAGCCTTTGAAACAATATTTAATTTAGGGCGTACACCTGAAAAACTTCAAACAGACAAGGGTAAAGAATTTTTAAATAAGTCTCTGAAGAATTTATTAAAACAAAAAGGTGTTAGCCATTTTGTGACCCATAATGATGTTAAAGCAGCTGTGGTGGAAAGATTTAACAGGACTTTAAAATCCAAAATGTGGAGATATTTTACAGCTCATAATACCTTTACTTACCAAGACGTCCTACAGGCTATAGTGCACAGCTATAATTATAGTTTTCACAGAACGATACAGGCGAGGCCTGTAGATGTGACACCCTCAAACTCTTTGCAGATTTGGAAAACAGTCTACGGCAGTAACATCAAATGCGATCCCACCGAGGATCTCTTAATGAAAGGAGACCATGTAAGGCTATCAAAACTTAAAGGAAGATTTCAGAAAGGTTACGAACAAACATGGACGGATGAAATATTTATAATAATAGATGTTTTAAACAGGGGTCAGAGAACAATATACAAGATACAGGATTACGATAGCGAAGCTATACAAGGTTCTTTTTATCCTGAAGAATTACTAAAAGTCAAACCTCTAGAGGACAGAATATACCATATCGAAAAGGTTCTAAAGGTAAAAGGAGGGGGTAAGAACAAAATTTGTCTCGTGAAATGGAAGGGGTGGCCTGATAAATTTAACAGTTGGGTGAAGGCCTCAGAGATTCAAGACATCTGATTTTGTCTTTTGAAACAGCACAGAGAGAGAAAAAAACAAAATGAATGACGGTGGCTTTTATATCACATTGCCTAGCAATGCTTCGGCAGCTATGTTTCCCCGTAATACCAGCTCTAATTTCACCATACAAATAGCTAGGCCTTTGGACTTACAGGGGCCGTGGGAAGCGGGGCTGGTGGAAATACAATACCCACATACTTGGGAAAATATTAAGGAAGACATAAAGTACGTTGTCACCTCTGCAGAAGGAAATGTACGCCAATTTATAATCAAGAGTGGATATTATGCGACCATGGGGAAGTTATTGGAAACCATGAATCATGATATTAGAAGCGCCTATGAGTCTGAGAAACCGCCGAGAATCATATATGACCCCAATACGCGAAGAATTCATGTAAAATCAGAGGATAAGTCTGTTATTTCTACAAGGGGTGATTTGGCAACCATTTTGGGGGTAAAGGCTAATGTTAATACAAGGCTTTCTCATTTCCCAGCAAATATAGAGGCCGGCTTTAATACCCTCTACGTGTACACCGATATTGTAGAGCACCAGTTAGTAGGTGACCATTTTGTACAACTGTTGCGCTGTGTTCCAGTTCTAGGGCCAGTGGATAAGTTTATCACCCTCACGTACGATAAACCGCACTATGTACCTGTGAACAAGCAGCACATCGATACCATCACAATTGAAATAAAGACGGATCAGAACAGGGACGTCTCATTTCGTTACGGGAAGGTGATCCTTAAGCTTCACCTGCGACCCAGGAAGACTGTAGTGTTTTAAAATGTTGGTGTCTAAAGATTACGGAGACCCTAAAGCATACAAAAATTATTACACAGCACAAGCCGGTTATGGACTTTCAGGATATCACGGAACCCCTGTCATGTACGGTGCTGGTGTAGGTGGCGTATTTCGTAGTCTCTTTAGAAAAGCAATACCGCTTTTGAGAAGGGGTTTTGAAATTATTAAACCACATGTGAAAGGAGCCGCAAAAAACATAGCTAAAGATGTCATGGGCCATGTCGCAACAACCGTTCTAAATAAAATAAACCATTCCGCAGAGCAGGCGGGGTCGGGTCTGGCTGTGGTTAGACGGGGTGTTAAAAGAAAGAGGACCCACCCTCAAGAGGTTCTGCAAGGACCTCCAAAACCTTTTAAAAGAAAGAAACCTCAAGGTAACAAATCACAGAAGCTATCCAGCGGATCCAAGAAGAGAAGGACCCGTTCTACGAAACGTGATATATTCTAAAAAACCATGGCTTTTGTACACAACGGCTCTGAAGAATGCGTTAAATCAGAACTAGATCTGTTTGAGCTATCCCCAACCCAAACCAGTATCGAAAAAAGCATCTATGTGGAAATACCACCATTATCAGCTTTATCGGAAACAGCACCTTTGGACTTCTACATAGCGGGGCACGGTGAAGACTACATTGATTTAAACAACACTCTCCTGCATCTGACCTGTAAAATTGTGAAAGAAGACGGTTCAGACATTGACGCAGCCGCCAAAGTAGCCCTGGTAAACTACCCGATTGCATCTATTTTTAGCCAGTTGGATGTTACCCTGGGAGACCAGCTGATTAGTCAGAGTAATAACTGTTACCCCTACAGAGCCCTCATAGAGCTGATCCTCAATTACGGTGAAGGAGCCCTCAAATCACAGTTCACAAGCGGCCTGTTTTATAAGGATACAGCCGGACATCACGATGTTAGAGATATAGGTGCACGTAATGTGGGTTTTACCGAAAGGGCTCACTTTACAGCATCTAGCCACAAGGTGGAACTGTTGGGACATTTACACAGCGATCTATTTTTTCAAGAAAAGCTACTCATCAACGGCGTAGATCTTAAAATAAAACTGTCACGTAACAAAAACTCTTTCTGTTTAATGAGCGGTGATGCTGACCAAAATTATAAACTCCTTATCTTAAACGCTGCCCTCTTTGTAAAGAGAGTTAAAGTGGCCCCTGGAGTACGCTTAGGACATGCTGAAGCTCTACTGAAAGCTAACGCCAAGTATGCGATAGACCGTGTGGGGTTGAAGGTGTTTAGCATACCGGCCGGCTCCCGAGTGACTAATCAGGAAAATCTCTTTTTGGGGCAGTTACCAAAGCTCATCGTGTTGGGTTTTGTGGATAACGACGCTTTCAGTGGTAATTACGCTAAAAACCCTTTCAATTTTAAACATTACGATATTAATTTTGCAGCTCTGTATGTAGATGGTGAACAAGTACCCGGAAAACCTCTACAACCTGACTTTGAAAATGGAAATTGTGTGAGAGAATTTTTGCAGCTTATTCAAGCGACAGGTAAACACCTGAAAGACAACGCCCTCCTGGTTGACCGTCAGGAGTTTTACAAAGGTTATATGCTGCTAGCCTTTGACCTATCGCCGGACCAGGAGTGCGCTGACCACTACTCGCTGATCAAAACCGGTAACCTGCGGGCTGAAATACGTTTTGCCAGAGCTTTACCACACACTGTGAACATGATTGTGTATGGGGTTTTCGACAACGTGATAGAAGTTAATCATAGAAGGAATGTTCTTTTTGACCATTCTTGAACATGAACACCGTGCAGATCTTCCGTGTTTTAAAGAAGGACCCCTGTGTTGCAGAATCTTTTTTAGATGTACTGCCCAGTGACTGGTTAACAGGATTAGAAATACCAAGGAGGCCTGTGGGAATTGTCGTGAACACACACCCACACAACCTACCAGGTGAACACTGGTTGGCCCTCTATGTGACCGGGGACGGGACAGGAGAATTTTTTGATTCTTACGGACAACCACCGGATAGTTTATTCTTTCCTAACAGCATTATGAACTTTTTCAATAAACACTGTAAAGCTGTATTATATCATAATAGACAGTTACAGCACCCGCTGTCTGAGGCCTGTGGCTATCACTGTGTGTTTTTTTTACATCATCGCTGTAAAGGGCAACCTTTTGAAAATATTTTAGAAATGTATTCTGAAGATTTAATGCAAAATGATGAAATGGTACTGAAATTTGTAAAAAATAAAAAACAAGTCATGTGTAGACCTTTTCAAAACCCATTTCATACACCCCAGGGTTGTGTTTCCTACCATGAATGTCATGCTGTTTCTAAATAAAAAAAAGTAAACCTTAAAATCAAAATGTCTGCAGTCTTTTATTTTCATTTTTTAAAAAACATTATTTTATTGAAGACATGTTTTTATACACTCAGCCACCGGTAACTGGGTAATAATTTACGTCTTTTATGAGGAAGGAGTTCTTTGGTCTTGGCAGGTTTTGTATATAGTTCAGGAACCTTCATAGCTGGGCTCTCCTTGAGACGTAACAGTACCTCTCTGTTGGCTGCGTTACCTACAACCGAGGAAGGCATATTTAATTGAGCTAAGGTTTGCATGAATTCCCCCCAGCCTAGGGGCTTTCTTTGCCCTGAAAGAGCATGGGTCTGCGTAACACTGCGAACGAGGTCGAGCAGGTTAGAACCACTGATAGGTGTTCCTTGGTATACAAATGTACCATCTCCCACCCAGGATGCAACACTTTTGTTTTTTGACAGTTTGTTAAGCAGGACTTCGGCATTTTTCCTATAGCGCGTATTGATGCTGTTTAACACTTCTTGAACCACAGAGTCGGGTGGTATACTATTTTCTGGAGCGGGGGTTGTTGAAGTATCAACCGGTCCCTGTAGATACACATTTAGCTTTTCTTTTTCCATATCCCTTTGTCTGTTCAACACGAGATAACGTTGTAACACTTCTGAATAACGTTTAACTTTTTCATGGTCGGACATACCAGGGCTCTGCAGTATGTTTTTCATTTCCTCGTCTAACCTAAGTATGGTTGAGGTTCTAATATTTTCTTCCCGGTCTACGGGGTTTCTCAAGCGCTCGAGTTGTTGACTAGGGACCAGGTACATTTTTTCAGCGTGATGCATCAGCGGTTTGTCAGAAGACCCGTTATCAACGGTATAGCAAAACTTAACAAGGGCCCTATAAATCCGCCCGATTGTTTCACCAATTGCTTCTTTTTTTTCTTAAGGGTTAATCTTTTATCACACAGTCTTTTTATGGCGTGACGCTTCCCTTTTAAAACCTTTATCTGGTTTTGTGAAAGCGGGATGTTACCTTTTAGGGTGTTGAGAGCTATTTCAGCTATAGCAGCCACCAAATCATCAGAGGCTGTATTCAGGATGGCTTTTCTGTGCTGCGACGAGGCTTGGACTAAAAGTTTTAAAAGGGGCAGGTTTCTCTTTACACGGCTAGACATGTTACCTGAGACACGCCCCAGCGTATATGAAGGGGTCTGGTTATGTATTCACAGCCTTTTACGGGTTGATTGTGGTTTTACACAATATACCGTTGTCCAGTCTGGCGGGAAAATATCCGTTCTCAATCTGTAAGCCTCAGGTGTTGTGGTATTTAAGTCCACACAGAGATAGCCGTACGGTTTTCTGGTGGCATCCTCGAAGGCTTCTAAAAAGAATTGTGATTTTCCAGGGTACATCTGCCTAGCTAGAATGGCTACCTGTAACTTATCTCTAGGATTCTTAAAGAGAACCATGTATTTAGTGTTTAAAGTTATAGTCCGGCTTGTTTTACCCTGGCAGAAAACATTCTGAACTATATATATGATGCTCAGGTTTCTGTGATGTACGTACTTAGTAAAGGCATTCTCTATTTCGCCGCTTTTACAGGCAGAATCCATTAGATCATCTATAATAACCAAGTTTACTTTATGGGTTGGAAACATTCGGTCATCGTTAAAAGTATCAGGCAAAATGTCCGTAAAAGTAATAAAAGGATATTTATTTAACATTTCTTTATACAAAGGCTGCCAACAACTATAACACCAAACAATATTGTCAGGCATGACAGACAATACACGGCCAGCGTGTTCTAACAGTTTTTTAACAAAGAAGCTCTTGCCTGAATTGGACGGTCCTGCTAATATACAAGAGAAAGGGTGCGACCAGCGGACATCCACCGTTCTAGTATCCGTAGGGTAGTGTGTTGAACCCATCCTCCTCCTTCACTCTTTTGTCATACACAACTTGCTGTGTTTTTTTAATCACGCCGGTCTCTATAGCCCACCTCTTTTTGTTTCTTATAATACCGGTTTGTTGCACCCCTATCTTTTTCTGGGGTAAACCCTCTGCACCCGGTTTGTAGTCAAAAACTAGATCTTTTAAACTAGTAAATTTGATTTTCAAGCTGTTTTCTACATTTAACGTTATCCCTTTCACATTCATACAGGTCTTTCCACTTGTCAGTTTGTAACCGTATGTTTTAGGACCATCTGATACATACTCTGTTATATGATTCTCGGCGGTTTCTCAGACTCATAGGCGCTTCTAATATCATGATTCATGGTTTCCAATAACTTCCCCATGGTCGCATAATATCCACTCTTGATTATAAATTGGCGTACATTTCCTTCTGCAGAGGTGACAACGTACTTTATGTCTTCCTTAATATTTTCCCAAGTATGTAGGTATTGTATTTCCACCAGCCCCGCTTCCCACGGCCCCTGTAAGTCCAAAGGCCTAGCTATTTGTATGGTGAAATTAGAGCTGGTATTACGGGGAAACATAGCTGCCGAAGCATTGCTAGGCAATGTGATATAAAAGCCACCGTCATTCATTTTGTTTTTTTCTCTCTCTGTGCTGTTTCAAAAGACAAAATCAGATGTCTTGAATCTCTGAGGCCTTCACCCAACTGTTAAATTTATCAGGCCACCCCTTCCATTTCACGAGACAAATTTTGTTCTTACCCCCTCCTTTTACCTTTAGAACCTTTTCGATATGGTATATTCTGTCCTCTAGAGGTTTGACTTTTAGTAATTCTTCAGGATAAAAAGAACCTTGTATAGCTTCGCTATCGTAATCCTGTATCTTGTATATTGTTCTCTGACCCCTGTTTAAAACATCTATTATTATAAATATTTCATCCGTCCATGTTTGTTCGTAACCTTTCTGAAATCTTCCTTTAAGTTTTGATAGCCTTACATGGTCTCCTTTCATTAAGAGATCCTCGGTGGGATCGCATTTGATGTTACTGCCGTAGACTGTTTTCCAAATCTGCAAAGAGTTTGAGGGTGTCACATCTACAGGCCTCGCCTGTATCGTTTTGTGAAAACTATAATTATAGCTGTGCACTATAGCCTGTAGGACGTCTTGGTAAGTAAAGGTATTATGGGCTGTAAAATATCTCCACATTTTGGATTTTAAAGTCCTGTTAAATCTTTCCACCACAGCTGCTTTAACATCATTATGGGTCACAAAATGGCTAACACCTTTTTGTTTTAATAAATTCTTCAGAGACTTATTTAAAAATTCTTTACCCTTGTCTGTTTGAAGTTTTTCAGGTGTACGCCCTAAATTAAATATTGTTTCAAAGGCTTCGGTAACTTCACGACCGGTTTTTGTTTTTAAAGAAACGACCCATGCATATTTTGACAGGATATCTATTACCGTTAAGATGTATTTGTAACCGTTGTTATAAGGGGCAAAGGCTGACATGTCGACTAAGTCACTTTGCCACTGTCTGTTGTTTTATTTCTTTTAAAATGGATTCTAGCCGGTCTGTGTAAATTGTATGCGTTTTGACCGGTGACCCAATCCACCACATCTTTTCTCCGGACTGTTATATCACTCTTTTTAGCCGCTTGAAGTAGAGGGTTAATGCCTCCATAGCTTCCTGCCGCGTGTGGATCATAATAAATTTGCTTCAATAAAGACTTTTGCCTTTTTAACAGAGCTCTGTTAGGTGACATCTGCTTTTGTTTTGTGATCTGCTCTATCTGTGAGCTCTTAAACCCTGTCTTTTAACTAAAAACTGTTAAAATAAAGACGCTTCTTTTCTGGGTGGGGGGGTTTTGACTAAGTCTGTTTCCGCCTACGTGTTCAGAAAAGCGCATATCCGTCGCTTCATTTACCCAATTTCCGCCTATGTCATCAGAAAAGCGCATTTCCTGTCGGGGGCAGGCACTCCCTTTTCCTGTGATGTCACCAGAAAGCGTATTTCCGGGGGTGTTACCTGTCAGGGTGGGGGTTAAACTTATGTTTCCTTTGTGCCGTACGTGTGCCGCCGCACGGCAACCGGAAACGCGTGCCCATACGGATGTACACCATAGCCTGTAGGACGTCTTGGTAAGTAAAGGTATTATGGATTTTAAAGTCCTGTTAAATCTTTCCACTACAGCTGCTTTAACATCATTATGGGTCACAAAATTCTTTACCCTTGTCTGTTTGAAGTTTTTCAGATGTACGCCCTAAATTAAATATTGTTTCAAAGGCTTCGGTAACTTCACGACCGGTTTTTGTTTTTAAAGAAACGACCCGTGCATATTTTGACAGGTTATCTATTACCGTTAAGATGTATTTGTAACCGTTGTTATAAGGGGGGCAAAGGCTGACATGTTGACTAAGTCACTTTGCCACTGTCTGTTGTTTTATTTCTTTTAAAATGGATTCTAGCCGGTCTGTGTAAATTGTATGCGTTTTGACCGGTGACCCAATCCACCACATCTTTTCTCCGAACTGTTATATCACTCTTTTTAGCCGCTTGAAGTAGAGGGTTAATGCCTCCATAGCTTCCTGCCGCATGTGGATCATAATAAATTTGCTTCAATAAAGACTTTTGCCTTGTGTTTTTTTTTTTCAGATTGTTAAGACAACAGTAGGGGGGCCGGGACAAGTTCAGACATGTTTAAACACACTTCCGCATCTCTCCCCTTGGTTTTATCAGGGGGAGGGGTGTTGCAAGGGTCTTATCAGCTGTTACCATGACAATAGGGGAGCTGACCCATTAACCATTAGCTCAGAATTCCTACTGAAAAGGGTGTTAAAAGCAAATGCAACTTTTTTTTTTTTTCTCGTTTGTTTCTGCCCCTACTCTGTTTTAAAAAGCAGGAAAGATTTTGTGAATGCCTTTTGTTTTGTGCTCTGCTCTATCTGTGAGCTCTTAAACCCTGTCTTTTAACTAAAAACTGTTAAAATAAAGACGCTTCTTTTCTGGGTGGGTGTTTTGACCGAGTCTGTTTCCCTACTTCCGCCTATGTGTTCAGAAAAGCGCATTTCCGCCGCGTCATTTACCCTACTTCCGCCTACGTGTTCAGAAAAGCGCATTTCCGCCGCGTCATTTACCCAATTTCCGCCTATGTCATCAGAAAAGCGCATTTCCGGTAGGGGGCAGGCACTCCCATTTCCGGTGATGTCATCAGAAAGCGTATTTTCGGGGTTAAACACGCCCCCATTTCCGGTGATGTCATCAAAAGTGCATTTCCGGGGGCGGGGCTTGAGGGGGCGGGGTCATGGGTGGGGGCGTGGCTTGAGGGGTAGGGGCGGGGGCGGGGCTTGAGGGGTGGGGCCATGGGCGGGGTGTGTGGCCATGGGCGGGGCTACCACCATTCATTCCTATGGGAGGGGCGGGGCTTAGGTGAAGGGTGGGGTGGGGCCATGGGTGGGGTGTGTGGCCATGGGCGGGGCTACCACCATTCATTCCTATGGGAGGGGCGGGGCCATGGGCGGAGACTAGGGCGGGGCCATGGGTGGGGGCGGGACCATGGGCGGAGACTAAGGCGGGACAATGGGCGGGGCTTAACCCGGAAGTGAACGCTGATTGGTCGATCCTTATCTTATCTCACCTGTCAATCAGTTTGACATGAGGTGTACCCATTATACTACTAACCACAAATAAATAAAACAATACAGAAATCATTTGCAGTTATGAGAAACCTAAGACAAGTCCGAAAATTCTTTGAAAGAACACAATTCCAGCTCAATGTACAATCCCTAATCCTAGGTCTACTAGACCAGTTGTTCCTAACCCTGTCCTGGAGGACAACCAGGCCAATTGGGTTTTCAGCATAGCCCTAATGAATATGCATGAGATAGATTTGTATACAATGGAAGTGAGAGGCGTGCAAATCTGCTCCATCCATATTCATTAGGGCTATGCTGAAAACCCGATTGTCCTGGTGGTCCTCCATGACAGGGTTGGGAACCACTGTACTAGACTATTGCAACATCCTCTATCTCCCCTGCCGTGCAACAATGACAAAACAATTACAAACTCGTCTACTCATTGAGGAAACACGACCACATTACAGAAGCATAAGTCAACTCACAACTGGCTTCCAATCCCGGAAAGAATACTATTTAATTCTACTGTATACTATTTAAAACTATAAACGGAGACAGCCCAACCTACCTGAACAACCGCCTCATCCAAACTGCTTCAACCAGGCATAGGAAAACTCACACTCCATTCACACACATCCCAATCAAAGAAGTTAAATGGAAAAAACTATATGACGGCCTACTAGCCACTGAAGCAGCAAAACTAGACAACCAAATCTACCCCAGACTACAAGATGTTCTTAAAAGAAATAAAGACTATACTCTTCAAGAATTCCCTGAAAAAGTCTTAACACCATGAGTATCTTCCTTCTTCCCATCTTCTTCCTGACTCCCCGAATCTACCTGATCTACTCCTTACTTTCTCTGGAAACGGCCAGAGAACTTCTTTTGTAACCCACCTTCTATAACTCTTTTGTAATCCACCTTGAACCGCAAGGTAATGGCGGAATAGAAATCTCTAATGTAATGTAATGTAATTTCGGGCCCTGTTGGTGTTTTTATAGCCTTTGTCCCTGCTGCCATTGTCAATGGCTTTTCGGCCTTCTTTTCACTCAACACGTGCTGTTGGTCTTTCCTGCTGGATCTCTTCCCGATCTTTGGGCTATATAAAAAAACAACTGAACAAGCATAATGCCCCCCTCAAATTACTATACCAACCTGAACAATAGTGGTAAAGCAATTTCAAATGATGCAGTAGTACTACTTATGGAGCAAACTGTCCATTGAAATGATCCTGAGGTAAAGTTTGTTTTTTGAAATCAAATCTCACCATTCTATAAGTAATGGTGAGATTTGATTGCAAAAAATGTGGTTTTCACCTTATATAATCTAGGGCAACTTCAATTGATGTCTGTAAAACTGCTTGGGTATGAGCATCGAGTTTTAGAAAGTTTCTGCGTGATTGCTTAGAAGGCATTCCTTGTCTTGGAGTCCTTTTCATAGAAAAAATCAAGTACACAGTGACTCAGATTGAGGATCGCAGTTGAACTCTGAATTATCCATCCACTCAATTTAGCAATCTACGTCATCTTGCTAAATATTTTTTAAAGAAAGACAGTATCAGCCACAATACTTCAGCAGTAATATTTGATATGATATCAACCACATCGGAGAATTCTGCAATAGGCTAATCAATCTTTTAGACAGCTTTAATATTGAGAAAACCTCCAAGGTACTGGGAGTCATGTTAGGATTTTCAGACTAAGTTGTCAACATTTCTTATTCTACAAAAACTAAGAAGGGTAAGACCTTACTTCTTCCAGCAGCACTACAGGATACTAGTGCAGTCAACAATATTGTCACTACTAGACTGTTGCAATACTATGCTCTTTGGTATCTCTTTGAAATTAATGGAAAAAACTCTGATACAAAACACTGCATCAAAATTCATACACTTCAAATCCAGATTTGACCATGTCATGCCACTGCTTATAGAACTACACTGGTTACTGATAGAAAACAGAATAGAATTCAAACTATACTACAATGTCCCTAATAGCTTCCCCAGATTTACTGAACTATTAGGTACATCTGCGGACCAATGCAACTCTAATAACCTGACCCTATCATTCCCAGGTCTGAAAGATATAAAATACAAAAATATAAATATAAACTACAAGCCTGCTTAATTTTGCAACTAGTGACTCTGTAAAATTTCTATCAGATGTTAGCAAAATATTAACAAACAGGCCTTAAAGCTCCATGGATCCACTCTTATAAAGAGGATCAATCTCTCAAAATATTCTCATTGGCCCATTTAACTGGAAAAGGACTGGGAAGAAAAAACTCCCAAGTGGGAGAAAAAATTCCTAGTCAAAAAACCAGTTAAGAAATAAAGTTCCAAAAATTCAAATTTTCAAAGTCACTAGACACAAATCAAAAAAACAAACATTCCCAATAAGAGCATACTCAAAAATGAAATAGGAAGATTCAGTCAACTTATCAGTTCATATACAGTCTTCCATTCAAATTAAATTCCTCACTCTTCAAACAATGATTGTAATCCACATAAACATCGAAACAACTGATCTTTACAAACTATTGCTTTGGAATCCCATCAGATCTCCAGTTCTCTTCTGGACAAGGGATCTTGTTTTGCCAACCACTGCGTGATCTTTATCCTTCTCCTGATGCAGCAGTTGGAAAAACAACTAATATTGTATGACCTTGGTTTAGTAATGTAGATGTTTTCAGTGTTTAATCCATTAATAATGCTTAAATGTTAATGGCTAAATAGCAAAGAGAAAGAAAGCATGAATGGTACTGAACAAATAGGTTTTCAGGCTAATGAATATTCTTGCTAACTTGGCTTTCTTTTTTTTTTTCAAAAATGTGTACAAATTTCCCTTAAGTATTCAGTGTAGATACTGTGTAAGTAGAAACCCATGTTTGGTTGATGAGTTTGGCCCCTTGAATGGAGGGAGAATGGATGACAATATATAGCACAGTGCAACATCAGAGAGTAAATACAGCCTCTAAGGAAGCTTATCATTCAGCTCTGGTCAGCAAAGGTGATTTGACTCTCTCAGGCATTCTTTTATCTTTAAATACTTAAGGTATAACTAGATCTGTAAACATTACCTGGTTTTAGAGAATTCTACTTAGTCTTGAGAGTTGTGGATTTATTTGTTTGTTTTTAGTTTCTTAGTGGTTTCATTCACTCTCAGTGGTGCTGTTGATTCTTGGTACCACCTAATTTAGGGGTAGGGAACTCCGGTCCTCAAGAGCCGTATTCCAGTCGGGTTTTCAGGATTTCCCCAATGAATATGCATTGAAAGCAGTGCGTGCAAATAGATCTCATGCATATTCATTGGGGAAATCCTGAAAACCCGACTGGAATACGGCTCTCGAGGACCGGAGTTCCCTATCCCTGACCTAAGTGATACATTGTCAGCATCACTGGTTGACCAGTAAGAGCTGTCTTCCTTTTCCAGGCCTTTGTATGGCACTTCCTCTATCCACAGTGAGATCATAATCTCAGCTTCTTTTGTAGTTAGTGGATTGTGTTTGATATAGTTCTTCTAATACTCATAAACATTTGAAAGCTATACCATATTTCAGGTTATGTTTTCTTTTTTTTTTACACAGAACTTTTCTATCTTTCTCATAAATTGGTGGATTTGTATCCAAATAATCCTGTAAGTTATGGTGATATATTTAATATTCTTACTAATTTTTAAAGAATATCCTATAAAGTGGTCATGGAACAGACATTTTTTCTTTCTGACAGCATTTGCTATTTCATCTAATAGAGTAATTCTGACAGAAAGAAGTAATTTTAAAAAATTTTCTGTGTAAAGTAGAGGCTGACTGAATTTCAGCTTTAATATTGGAATTTGGTATTGGAATTGGCCTCTAAAGTGACCTGAAATCTGGGTTTGGGTTTGGCCTAAAATGGCTGTGCACTTTTGGCAGAAACAGTACCCCCCTGATGCAAGCCAGTCCTCCCCTAAAAGAAAAACCCAGCCCTCCCTCCAGCTCTTCTGCTCCCCCCCTCCAACCTAAGTTTTAAAAGCCTTGGTGGTCTAGTGGCCTCTTTGAGCATCCCAAGTTGCTCCTTCTTCTGCTGGCTGCATTGCAAAACTGGCAGTCGTGACTTCTCGCGGCATGCTTGCCAGACTGCTATGGGAGGTTGCAGCCACCATTTTGGAAATGGGAATGGTATGTCTGTGGAAAGTAATAGTCACTATTTTCACAACGCAGCCCAGCGGGGGACAGGAGCAACTTGGGATGTTCCTGCTCTGAAAAGGGCTTTTAAAATGTAGGCCCAGGGAGAGTCTATGGTAGAGAAGTAGGGGATGCTGACTTGGGGGGACAGGCTTGCGGTAATGGGGAGCCATGGTTTTGGTTTTGGTTCTGGTTCCAGCTGAAATCAAGTGGTGGATTTCAGCTGCAGATTTGGTTTCAGCCGGAACCAAAATGACTGATTTTGGTCGGCCTCTATATTAAACCTAGTTTACATACAGAAAAGGTCTTGAATAAATTGTATAGCTGTTCACTCATGAGTAAGTACACACAGTGACAAGATTCTTCTGTTCTTATTTGAGATGGAGTTGTGATATGCAAATGCTTTTTGTAAAATAGCTTTGAAGCAGGTACTTGTGACCTGGATTGGCCACTGTTGGAAACAGGATACTGAGCTTGATGGACCTTTGGTTTGTGCTAGTATGGCAACACTTAGGGCTCCTTTTACGAAGGTACGCTAGCGTTTTTAGCACATGCACAGGATTAGCGCGATCTATAGCCCACGCTAGCCGAAAATCTACTGCCTGCTCAAAAGGAGGCGGTAGCGGCTAGCTCATGCAGCAATTTAGCGCGCGCTATTCCGTGCATTAAGGCCCTAGCACACCTTCGTAAAAGGAGCCCTTAGGTTCTTAGGAGCCCACATTGATAACTTCATCTCTTAGTCTTACATTAATATTAAATTATTTAGAAAATAACACATTTTCTTTAGCTATGTTTTTCATTAATATTTGAAAATAGCGACCAATAAAAAGAGTTCTCATGTTTGCCTACTTGTTTAATAAATTCACTCATGTTTAGTCAAGTATTTGTCTAACATAGTAACATAGTAAATGATGGCAGATAAAGACCTGAACGGTCCATCCAGTCTGCCCATAAGTTATACCCATTAAAAAAATACATGATTAGATTAACTTGTCTCTTCTTTGAGTCTAAGTTTATAGTCTTCGTAATGATACTATTTAACTTTCACTTTTTAATAATATATATTAATGCACTCTATCTTTTTAAACTAATATTGTCTGGCACTTGATTTTAGGTGTCCTGGTTTGCAGTAGGATGTTACTATCTTATGGTTGGCCACAAAAATGAACATGCCAGAAGGTATCTCAGGTAAGAACATATGTTTTTAATTTCAAAATTATGAAGGCTTATTGTAAGAAATTCCTCATTCAAGTAAGTTCTTTAAACTAGCAACTGTTTCTTTGTGAAAGAAGGACTGTTAAAAATAAATGTAGTGCATATGGAGAAATAAGTTTAGTAATTTCTTAAGTTCAACTGTGTTAACTCTTCTATCTATATTTATATTTACTGTCACTTTTGAAGGGAAGATGGCTAGATTTGATACTTTGGTGATTTGGGCAGGCAGAGAATATCCTCCGCGGTGGCCAGGCCGCATACCCCCAACAAGCGGCCCATGTACCCCTAAGGGTATGCGTAATGCATGTTGAGAAACACTGCTTTAGACTATGCTTTCTTTTGCAACCCAACACACATACAATGCCTTGCAAAAGACTCAAAAATATAATTCATAATCTCCAGTTCAATAAGAATGGGATGCTGAACCTTAGGGTACTCTGTCCATTCTTCCGTGCACGCTATAGAAAAATGTCAATCACAGCTTTTGAAACCTCCTCCTTCCTCAGGATTCTGCTGCCCCCCTTCAATTTCTCTTTCTGCAGGTGAGCATGAAAGGTGTTTTCTGATGTGCTCAGTTTATTTCTTTTTTATTTTTCAATAATTTTTTGTTGGTTTTTTTTTTTTACTCGTGTTATTTTCTGTTAAATCAGAGATCCTTTTTGGTAAGAGTTTTTTCTGCCTGTATGGAGAGGAACAGATTTTAAATCTGCTGCTAGCAGGTGTATCCTTCGAGGACCTGTTTCAGCCAGCCTGCTGAAGATTAGTGGAGCTCGAGGTCCATTTCCCTGGTGTTTGCTCACCCTTTTGATTTGATCAGGGGCTGTAGTGTATGCTGTTTAGGTGCTAATAATGTTCCTTCACGGTGCTCATAGTACCAGCTGTATTTTGTGTCTACCCTAGATGGAGGCATCCCGCAATGGCATGAGCTGGTGGCTCCACCCACAGTCTCTAGCATAGATCAATTTCTGGGTCACTCTGACAACAAAGGCCAACCTGTTCAGCTGGGGGTTGCACTGTAATGGTTGCCCGGTACAAGGTAAATGGACAACATCCAAGTGGAAGTGGTTGATAAAACAGCTTAGAATTGAGAGTGGTCTGCCTGGCTCTGCAAAGCCTGCAATCAGTGCTGGCAGGCAGAGTCGTAAGAGTATTCTCAGACAGTGCCACAGCAGTGGCTTATGTCAGCCGGCAGGGAGGCCCAGAAGCACATTGGTCTAACTAGAGGCAAAACTTCTGTTCACTTGGTTAGAAAAGCACCTGCAGGGGGGCACGTGATGCCGTGGAGTTGAACGGACGTGTCTCCACACAGCTCCGGGCCGTGCTGCGTTAAATCTGCCTTTTACACACCACATACGCTTTCAATCCCGGCGCTTCGCGGACCACCCGTCGCTCGCTGGCCCCTGAGGTGAGCGGAGCATTTTTCGAAGCAATCCGAAGCCCGGAATGACTGCAAGATCGCAGCGGGACACCCGCGGAAAAGTGAGACCTGCGGAATCCAAGATGGCGGAGGGCCGCGAGGTCCCCATGTTTACGATACAGGAGGCGGCCATACAAGAATTAACCAAGTCCCTGACTCTAGTGATGGAGGACAAGCTGGCGAAAATTCAAACATTCATGGAAGACTTCAGGGAAACGCTAGAATCACAAGCGGGTCGCCTGCAAAGGGTGGAGGACCGAGTGGCCCAGCAGGAGGACAGGGCAGCTAACTTTGAAGAACGCCTGAGGGTCTTGGAAACGGCTAAAACGGAATGCATGGACAGATTGGAGGATCATGAGAACCGGAACCGAAGGAACAACTTAAGATTTATAGGAATCCCCTCCGCTGTCCGGGATGTCGACCTGAGGACCTGCTTGGAAGCCTGGCTGCAGGGCAAGCTGAACCTTGGCGAGGCGGGGGAGCGGGTATTAATTGAGCGTGCCCACCGGGTGGGCTCTCAACGAGAGGGCGAACAACGTCCCAGACCGGTCCTTGCCCGCTTCCTGAACTTCGCCATAAAGGAAAGAGTTCTAGCCTGCTTCAGGCGGGGGGATAACTTCAGTTATGATGAAAATAAGATCCTGATTTTCCAAGACTTCTCCCCCCAGGTGTCCTCCCGCAGAAAAGCCATGGCGCCTCATTGCAACACGCTTTATCAGCGGAAAATACGGGTGTCCCTACTGTATCCCGCCAGGGCCCGGGTCTCCTATAATAATAAGATCCACTACTTCGAGAGCCCACGGGACCTGGAGAGATTCATTCAGGACCTACCGGCACCTCCACGATTGGAACCAGCGATGGCCTAGACGGGCTGCTTCAGCGCCCGCCGGCTAAGGCCGGACGAGGCGTAACTGATTTGACTTCATTTCCTCTGTCACGCACCTTAGAGCTTTTCCCGGCTCCCGACGCCTCCGAGAGCAAACCACAGCGTCATTTAATGGAGAGATCTCCACGCTGTCCTCCGACGGATGTACCGCTGGCATCGGGGACGCCCTGCGGCTTGAGGCTTGAGACGAATGCGCCTGCGGTGCTCCGGACTTTTCCGCGCCTTGCAGCTTTGGGAGCGGGGAGCGGCGCGGGAGAACAGAGGGGACTGCGTGGCTTCTTGCCCGGCTGTGGGGCGCCCCCGAGATGGGGTTATTGCGGACTCTGAGGGCGTCTATGAGCCAGGTAAATGGAGGCCAGGGTGCGACGCTCCTGTTGAAGTGTTCTTCTTTCCTGGGGGTGAACCATACCTCCCCTCATCAGCGAAATTGACTGTTCGGGACTCACATCCATTCCCTGACAGTGGGCCTTCTGTACTGATTCCCTTTGGCTGCAATGGGGTGAACACGAGCGCCCGTACCGTGCCCCCCCCCCCTCTTTTGTTGTGGGGGTGCTATCCATACTATGGTGGGGCGAAGTATATGTTTTTTGACTTTTACATCTACTGTTCCTTTATTTTGCCTCCCTTGGCCTCCTGGGACTCATTGGGCTCCATTCCCGCGATGGCGGGCGCTGGGGGGGCCGGGCCGGGGGGGGGACCTTTGTATTGCAACCATGGCCCAGGCTGGGATGCACATGTGTTTAGTTGCTCCACAGCCATTTGCTTACTTGCTCATCAGCTATTACTGTTCATGTTCATGTTGCTGCTGTTTTTTGTGCACTGCTATTCTTGGTGTGAATGTGTCCCTATCTTCCACGGGCGCGGCCCGGGGCTGTTTTCGCAATTGCTACAGTTACTGTTATTAGCATGGTTCTCCATGCTGGGGTTTGGGGGAGGGTAGTAGGGGGGGAGGAGGGAATGGTGAGAATGCATGGGGGAGGGTGTATGTGTAAGGACGGGGGTTGTATGCGGGGTGTGTATGTTGTCTGGATGAATGTGTGCGAGACTGTTGCTCTGATGTGTCACAATGGCACCCTGTGCAGGTCAATGAGGCACTGCATGAGTGAGTGGAGGCATTGGCTGGGACGGCCTCCACCGCTCGGTTCATGGTTCTTTACTGTATTTTATATGAAGAAATGCTTGATCCATGGTACAATTGCATGTTAAATCACTAAATGTGGACGGGATCCATTCACCTATCAAGCGGACTAAAATTCTAGCGTATCTCAAACGTGAACGCACTGATTTAGCATTCTTACAGGAGACCCATTTGAGTTCTGGGGAACATGGAAAACTGCGTAAGGGATGGGTGGGACAGGTATACTCGGCCTCCTTCTCGGACCGAAAATGCGGAGTGGCTATTCTCATTCATAAAAACATCCCCTTTCACATGCATAGTCAAATTGAAGATCCCAGGGGGAGGTTCCTCATTCTTGTAGGTGAATTGTGGGGCAAACCCTTAATTCTGTGCAATGTATACGCTCCTAACACGTACTCTCACTCTTTCTTCACTACATTGGTGGGACATCTGACACCTTTCTTGCCTCAACCGATTATTATGGGAGGTGATTTTAACTTTGTTGCGAACCCGCAGAGGGACCGTCAACCATCTAAACCAATACCGCGGGGCCACTTTACCAAGGGGGTTCATTTCTTAATTAAGGAGTTGGGATTGTTAGATGCATGGCGCACGCTACACCCCACTGAACTTGACTTCTCCTTCTATTCTCATCCTCATTCGTCTCACTCACGCATCGACTACTTTCTAATCTCTGCATCGCTGTTTCCGAAACTATTGATGGCATCCCTTTCGCCTCCTCTTGTATCGGATCATGCTCTGCTTAGCATTGACTTACGTTTTGGGTTTCCTGACGCGAGGCGTATCTGGCGGATGTCACCATTTCTCTACAAAGATGCGGAATTTCGGGACTTTTTTCATAAACGCTGGGCGGAGTTCCATGCTACTAATTCTGTAACAGACGTAGACCCTGTTATTTACTGGGAAGCAGCTAAAGCAGTCATGAGGGGTCACATCCTGGCTTACACAGCATCTCTGAATAAAAAACGGGACGAGGAACTCTTGGCGTTGTCGCAGAAACTAGCCAGTTACCACTCCATCCATATCTTTCGGATGGACGACGCATCTAAACAAGCCTTGTGCGCAGTCAAGAAACAAATTAACCTCCTCTTGGATCAACGGGCCACTCGCAATATCTATAGTTATAAATACAAACTTTATCGATGGGGGGATAAGACAGGGAGATTGCTAGCCAATTTGGTGCGGCCGCACAGAACTCGCCATACTATCACGGTCATCAGAGATAAGAAAGGCGACACACACGTCACTCACTCAGCTATTACAGATCAATTTGTGCAATTCTACACTGACCTCTACGCGGCACAAACATTTGATGAGTCTGCAAGCACTCGCTTCTTTAAGGGTCTTCATATACCTACCCTGTCGGACGCTCAATGCCTTTCCCTCAATGGTCCCATTTTGGGAGACGAGCTACAAGTAGCCATTAAAAAGCTCAAGCTAGCCAAAACACCGGGGCCGGACGGTTTTGGACCCGAGTTTTATAAGCTCCTGGACCCCCCGGCGTTAGCATCTTTGCAGCAATACTTTATGGGGCTCTGTACAGTTATTCCACCCGGGAATTCACACAATAGAGCACACGTCATTATACTTCCCAAACCTGGGCGCCCCCTTGATGCATTGGGGTCTTACCGGCCCATTTCCCTTCTCAACCAGGATACAAAGCTTTTGGCCAGCATCTTGGCGACGCGCCTAAATAAATTCTTACCTACGCTCATCCATGAAGACCAGGTGGGTTTTGTGCCTGGAAGGCACGCTTCCATGAACTTACTGCGGGTATTAGCGGTGTTGCAGCATCCCCGCACTGCCTCCGATAAAGCGCTTATTACTAGCTTAGACGTAGAAAAAGCGTTTGACATGGTTTCATGGCCCCACCTTTTTCGGACGCTGGATCGGTTCGGGATCCAGGGGGACTTTATTGCTTGGGTGTCGGCTCTGTACCATCTCCCCACGTCCCAGCTTTTGGTGAACGGCGCGCTTTCTGATCCGTTCCCTCTGGGAAGGGGCACGCGTCAAGGCTGCCCGCTTTCACCCCTTCTCTTTCTCCTCTCGCTCGAACCCCTGGCGGCTCGCATCCGGCAAGACGCAGAGTTGGAAGGTCTGATAATAGGCTCTAATGAATTTCGTATTAGTATGTTCGCGGATGATATGCTTTTATACGTTAATAACGCGGACCGCACCATGCCCGCTTTGATGTCCCTTATACGATCGTACGGAACTTTTTCGGGTTTAAAAATAAATTTTGATAAAACAGAGGCCCTCTTGTTGGGAAGCCAACAGACCGATCCGTGGTGCAGAACCCTAGGGGTAGGAATTGCCCCCGGAAAGCTGAAATATTTAGGTATCATGCTTTACAGAGATCCGAACAAAATATACGAGGCTAACATATCGGCTACCATTGGAAAGATCAAAACGCTATGTACTAAATGGCAGTCGCTGCCTCTCTCGCTTTTAGGGCGCGTGGCCCTGGTCAAAATGGTGATGTTCCCAAAGTTGCTTTATCCTCTTCAATCCATTCCCGTCTGGCTTACTCGTGCGGATGAGAGGGCTTACCAATCTATCATTAGCTCCTTCGTGTGGAGGGGGAGAGTGGCACGCATCAGCTCACTTAAACTAACTCAGAGCCGAGCTCGTGGTGGTCTGGGCTTACCCTCCTTGCGCATTTACAATGTTGCCGCGCTCCTCCGCTGGATTCACGAGCACCTGGTTTCCTCGCGCCGCTACTCCCCTGAATTTTTACTAGAGGACTGCTGTGCACCCTGGTCCTTTTCCTCTTTTCTCCATGGAGCGGTGGGCAGGGGAGCGCGCTCCTGCCCTACAGGGTTCTCTTTCCTCCTTCCTTTTAAACGAGCATGGCGCTGGTGGCGTCATATTCAGAATAGGTCGCCCACTGTATCCCCGTTTCTCTCTCTGCTGAGAAATCCCCGCTTCGCCTCTGGAGTGGAAGGGCTGGCGGGTCTGGAAGGACGCACCGTGCGGAATACGACAATCCAGGATGTCTTATCGTTGGGGGGGGGGGAATTCCCTTCCCTCGCACAAATGAGGCTAGCATGGAGTTTACCACCAAAGCACATGTACACATACTTACAAATTCATCATTACTTTCACTCATGTGTACGTACGCATGCGGATGACTGGAGCTGTGGCTCTCTGGATCTGGTTTTCCTTGACACACCTACGGAGTCGAATAAGATCTCCAAGTGGTATGGGGCGTGCAGAGATCTCTTTGGAGAGGGGAGCCTTCGGGTGTTAGGGGGGGAGTGGTCCACGGAGCTGGGCATGCAGGTGACTATAGATGACCTCCACTCTTTCTTTCACACGCTATACTTGCATGTAAAGGCCTCGGGACTGCAAGAAACACAATACAAAATCTTACACCGGTCCTATATCACGAGAGCTAAAGGCTTTCGTATGGGATTGTGGAGCGCCGACACTTGCACTAAATGCACAACCCATAGGGGTGACTATGTTCATTCCTTTTTCACTTGCCCCAGACTGCACTTCTGGAATCAGGTTCAGCTCCACTTGGCGGCGGTGCTGCGATGTACCGTGCCCTGGCATCCTCCTGCTCTACTATTGGGAGATACCTCGGACCTTGTTGATCAGGGTTTGGATGCCTCGGCTCAGAAATTCTTCCTCCACGCGCTGCTCGTGGGTAAACAGCTCATTTTGAAATATTGGACTTCTGAGGAGGTACCGACCTATGGTATGTGGTCCGCGCGCATGCAATTGCAGGCGCGCTTTGAATTGGACACTTATGCATCCCGCCCTCAGCCACACTGGAAACTCTATTGCTCCATGTGGAGGTTATCATTGGAACAACGGGTTTAGCCACTCCGCAGTGTCCGCAGAATGGGAACATAACCGGGATCCTAGCCTGTGCCTGCAGACCCCCCGATACTGTACTAATTGTTCACTGTGTAAGTCCTGGTCCTGTACAAATAACTGCATTGCCCGATACACTTCTATTTATAAGTCTTCCTCCTTCTGCTAAGGTACGTTGGGTCCAGGGATTGCGATTAGGAATGAGTATGGGTGCTTGTTTTTCATGCCAGGTTCGGGGTTTTGCTGTGCCGCTTTCTTACCTGCTTGGGTGACATAATCACTCATCCATCCTTACTTACTTACTTACTTAACTACTACACGCAACACGGGTGTGACTTGGATGTCTGCTTAGGGTGCGGTTGATAGTGCGACTGATGCTTGTTGTGTGAGTGTGTGAATGTGGAGGATCGTTTGGGGATCCTGAGTGGTGAAGTACGTCCTGTTGGTTAAGAACATTTGAATTATTCAGACGTAGGTTGTAGGCTGGTCACTTTTGCTCATTGTCTGCTGTTTAAAGGGATACAGAGCTCTACCCTTCACTAACACTGCTTGAACGAGCACCGGTATACAATTTTGCCCATTATAACATTCCCGTTAGCCCCGATAAGGGGTTCATGCAGTCTGATATTTCTGGAGGGTGCCCCTTGGCACACTCCGTATTGTATTGTATTTTACTCTTTTTGTAGCGCCTGTTTGAATTTCTTGCATAATGAGCTGTACAATGCTCCTGTTTCTGTTCATGTTTTTTACCTTTGGACTTGCTCTGACATTGTACTTGTAGTTGCACTGTTTTCCATCTTTCATGTGATTGCCCTGCGACCTGTTTGTCTCAATAAAAAATGATATTATAAAAAAAAAAAGAAAAGCACCTGCTGGCCATCACGGCGGTACATGTAGCTGGAGTGGACAACGTGCAAGCAGACTACCTCGGCAGATATATATTGGACCTAGGAGAGTGGCCATTGGCCCTGTGGGCATTCTAAAACATTTCCGGATGCTGGGAGTGTCCAACATTTAATCTGAGGTCAGTGGCACGCAACAAGAAGGTGCCTTGGGATTTTCAGCCGAAGATACGAGACCTGAAGCACAGGACTGGATGCTCTGATGCAATCATGGCCAAAGTCCTGACTGCTATATGTTTCCTCCTTGGCCTCTGATAGGTGGGGTGGTCCATCACATAGCATCTCACCCAGGGAGAGTGATTCTTGTGGCCCCAGGTTGACCCAGGTGTCCTTGGTATGTGGATCTAGTATGCCTACAAGTGGATGAATGTCTCTGGCTCCAGGTGTATCTGGGCTTGGCTCACACAGGACAGCTCTAGAAGGTCCGGGTTGCTTTGGTCTTAGGGCATGGTTCTTGAGAGTGCGGTGCTAGCCAAGAATGAATATTCGGAAGTGGTTATTACCACCCTATTGAAGGCCAAGAAACCATCCACTCTTTTAGCCTATGCCAATGTGTGGGATGTTTTTCAGCACTGGTGCAATAAGGAGAATCTGGAGCTAACAAAGCCCCAGTATCATCAGTACTGGCCTTCCTTCAAGAGGGCCTGGGCAAGGAATTAACAGTGGCGTCCCTTAAGGTGCAGATGACAAGCTCACCCAGACATTATTAGATTCTTCAAAGGAGCCCTGAGGCTCAGGCTGCTGATCTGAGATCCCTTCCCTTCCTGGAATCTCAACATCATGTTAGAGGCTCTTCAGAGGATTCCGTATGATTCTTTGGAGAAAGCTTCTCTCATGGATCTTATGATCAAAGCGGTGTTCCCAGTTGCAATCTCCTCAGCCAGAAGAGTCTCAGAATTGCAAGCTTTGTCGTGCAGGGAACCATTTCTAAGAATCGTGGAAATGGGAGTGACCTTGGATACAGTACCTTCCTTTTTGCCAAAGGTTGTTTCAGCATTTCACATCAACCAGGCAGTAAGGCTACCAGCCTTTCAAACTATGGGTTCAAAGAAGAAAGACAAGGCTTTAAAGCTGCTGGTCATCTGCAGAATTCTCTTGCATTACAAGGAAGTGACTAATGAGCTTCAGCTATCGGACCATCTCTTTGTCCTAACCAAAGTGTCAATCCGAGGCAGACCAGCTTCCAAGGCCACCATTTCCCAATGGATTCCACCTACGTTATCTGTGGCAAACAACCACCAGTGTCATTGAAAGCACATTCAACCAAAGGTGTAGCCTCCTCTTGGGCAGAATCAAGGGCGATCCTCTGGAAGAGATATGTAGATCTGTGACAGTATTCCCTACACACTTTCACTAAATTCTATAGGGCGGATATGGCAGCACACAAAGTTTCCACATTTGGATTCTCAGTACTAAAAGCAGGCTTATCTTTCCCACCCAGGACCTTGGGAACTGCTTAGGAACATCACTAAGGTTCAGCATACCATTCTTATTTCATTGGAAAATGAGATTAGGTTCAGAGTGAAACTTATAGGGATGATGATGATGCTAGCAGGGTGATTTGTTGTTTGTTTTGTGTCACAGATTGCTTTGCATTGAGACCAAGAAGTTCTACTTTGGTCATCACAAAACTTTCTCCTACATACATGTAATTTTCCCTAAGTGTTTCTCTGCAAATGTTATGTGACAAACCAAATTATTTTTCTTCAATACAGTCTTCCTTTTAGCCATCTTTTATACAGATCATATTTACATAGAAACATAGAAGAATGAAGGCAGATAAAGACCATATGGCTTATTTAGTCTGCCAAACCATGCCATCCACTATCCCCTCCTCTCCTTTAGAGATCCAATGTACTTGTCCCAGGCTTTCTTGAATTCAGAAATACTTTTTGTCTTCATACCTCCACTGGAAGGCCATACCAAGCATTCACCATCCTTTCCATGAAAAGTATTTTCTGTGGTTACTTCTGAATCTATCCCCTTTACCTTCATCCTATGCCCCCTCATTCCAGAGTTTCCTTTCAATTGAAAAAGACTCACCTCATGCACATTTATGCCACGCAGGTATTTAAACGTCTCTATCGTATCTCCACTCTCCTGCCTTTCCTCCAAAGTATACATATTGAGATCTTTAAGTCTGTCCCCGTATACCTTATGATAAAAAAACACCGACCATTTTAGTAGCTTTCTTTTGGACAGACCCTCTTGTTTATATCTTTTTGAAGGTACGGTCTCCAGAATTGTACACAATATTCCAAATCTGGTCTCACTAGAATCTTATACAAGGCCATCGGTACCTCCTTTTAACTACTGGCAATTCCTCTCCCTGTGCACCCAAGTATCCTTCTAGCTTTTGACGTTGCCTTTTCAACCTGTTTGGCCACCTTAAGATCATCGCATACTATCATATACAAAAGTTCTTCACCCCTAAACTGTATTTTTTCACAACCAAAATGCATTTCTTAGCGTTAAATCATAGCTTCCAAATTTTGTGCCATTCCTCAAGCTGAATTAGGTCCTTCCTTTTTGTTGTCCACACCATCAGGAGTATCTGCTCTATTCCAGATTTTGGTATGATCTGCAAAGAGGCAAATCTTACCTGACAGCCCTTCAGCAATATCGTTTACAAAAAATGTTAAAAAGAGCAGGCCTAAGAACCGAACCTTGAGGTATACTACTAGTAACCTCACTTTCCTCAGAGTGATCTCTATTGACCACTACCATCTGTCACTTTCTGCTCAACCGGTTCTTGACTTAGTCTTTCACTTTGGGGCTCATACTGAGGGCACTCAGTTTATTTATTAGATGTCTGTGTGGAACAGTGTCAAAGGCTTCGCTAAAATATAAATACACTCTATTCAATTCTCTGGTCACCCAGTCAAAGAAATTGTTCAGATTTGTCGAACAAGACCTATCTCTAGTGAATCTGTTTTGCCTCAGGTTCTGTAATCCATTGGATTCCAGAAACATCGCTATTCTCTGTTTTAAAATTATTTCCATTAATTTACTTACCACAGAAGTCAGACTTATGGACCTCTAGTTCCCTATATCTTCCTTATTTCCACTTTTGTAGAGAGGGACCACATATGCCCTTCTCTAGTACCACTCCTGATTAGAGAAACATTGAAAAGGTCAGCCAGAACTTCCCTAAGTTCCTTCAGTACCCTTGGACATACACCATATAGCCCCATCACTTTGTCCACCTTTGGTATAGTTAGCTCTTCCTGAACACAGTCTTCTGAAAATTGTTCAGAGTCTATCTACCATACCTCCATCCATATTTGTGTTTGTCTTCTGCAGTCCTTCTCCTATCTGTGAACACAGAACAGAAATATTTCTTAATAATAATAATAATAACTTTATTCTTCTATACCGCCAAGAATCAAATGACTTCTAGGTGGTTTACACAGAAGAGAAACTGGATAATCAGCGAAGTACAAAGTATTGAGAATAAAAGTACAGCATATTATCTAAAGTATAGACAGATTAAAATTATTGTTATAAATAAAACTTCAGTTAAGAAATGAATTTATCAAATAGTACAGTCTTAATCCCTTTTCGAAATGCGCTGTAAGATTGCATGGTTCCGTTAATATAATTGCCCAACCAGGACTGTTGTTTACTTGCTTGGAATGCTAACATCCTGTCCAAAAAAGACCTGTATCTACAGCCAATGGTCCTAGGATAGGTAAATAAATTGCAGTTCCTGGTTATCCTGGTAGGGTTTAATAGCACAAAATGAGATAACAGGTAGGTAGGGGCCAGTCCCCAAACCAATTTAAAACAAATACAAGAGAACTTAAATATTACTTGTGCTTCTACTGGCAACCAGTGCAGTATTCGATAATAAGGACTGACGTGATCATTTTTCCTCAGCCCAAATATCAGGCGGACAGCCGTATTTTGCATTATTCTCAGTTTTATCAATAGTTTCTTTGGTACTCCCAAATAAACAATGTTGCAATAGTCCAATATAGATAACAGTAGTGCTTGCAGCAATAGTCTAAAGAATGGAGGGTCAAAATAATTTTTGATGGTCTTTAATTTCCATAGTGCAAAAAAGCACTTTTATACCACTAAATTTGTGTGTTCTACCATTGTTAAGTGGGAGTCTAAGGGCTCCTTTTACGAAGGTGTGCTAGGGTTTTAGCGCACGCACAAAATTACTGTGCGCTATAGTGCACGGTAGCCGAAAATCTACCGCCTCGTGGCTAATGTGCTTGGGAATTTAATGCGCGCTATTGTAAAAGGAGCCCTAAGTGATTCCTAAAATTTTGATTTATTTTGAAATTGGGTAATCATGACCGTTTAAATGAAGCGATTGTGCAGTTATTTTATCATTTGGACTTGCTAGAAAGATTTTTGTCTTTTCTGTATTTAATTTCAATTTGAAATTGATTGTCCATTGTTTTATTTCGGTCATAATTTGAGAAATTTGTTCTAATATTTCATTAGTTATGTTGTTTAGAGGAAGTAAAATGGAGATATCATCTGCATATATATAAAAATGTAAGTTCAACTTCTGTAGCAGATGTTCTAAGGGTGAAATGTAGATGTTAAATAACACAGAAACGGTAATTGCGGCCATATTAGATTACTTGCACCTACTTTTAAGCAAAGGTCTAGGTGCCCTGATCATGCAATTCGACATGAGCTCTGCCTTTGATCTTGTAGACCATGCAAATTTGCTACAGTGTCTAGACGCTATTGGCATCAGAGGCGAAGTGCTAAACTGGTTTCATGATTTCCTTTCGTCCCGAACCTATCAGGTTTGCTTCAACAATGACCTCTCCAACACCTGGAGCAACCCATCTGGCATTCCGCAAGGGTCCCCACTATCCCCTCTGCTTTTCAATATCTACATGACCTCACTGAGCGTTCAATTAACCCAGCTGGGGATAAAATTATTCAGTTACGCTGATGACTTCACAATTATTATCCCATTTGCCAACTCTATCTCGGAAACAATTCCAAAAGCATCAGAAGCCATAAACTTGATGGAACATTGGACGACAAACTTCAAACTCAAGCTCAATACTGAGAAAACTAAATTCTTTGTCGCTTCACCGCACCCTCTTGACACCAAAACCCCACTAGACATCAACAAACATAACTACCCCATACAGCCCACCATTAAAATACTGGGTGTAACTCTGGACCAATGCCTCACCATGAAAGATCAGGTGGACTCCATAATCAAAAAAGAGTTTTTTCACCCTCTGGAAACTTAAATCCATTAAAGCATACTTTGATAACTCTGTCTTCAGAATCTTGGTACAATCCCTCGTATTAAGTCAACTCGACTACTGTAACATCGTCTACTTATCAATCCCTCAAAAGAATATGCGACGATTACAACTAATGCAAAACACTGCGGTCAGACTAATCTTCGGTCTAAAGAAGTTCGATCACGTGACGCCATACTTCAAACAGCTACACTGGTTGCCGATGGAAGCTCGTATAAAGTTTAAGTTCGCCTGCCTCTGTTTTAAAGTTTTCTACGGTCTAACCCCTAAATACATCACTGACCTAGTCTCCTTCTCAGCCAACAAACACAAGAGAAGCTCCCACTCGCACTTCGTTTCTCCCCCGGTTAGAGGATGCAAACTAAAAAAACACCATGAGCATCTTCTCTCACATCAGGCTGCTCTATGGGGTAAAGACCTAGAACAACTCCTATTGCCCACCACTTATGAGATATTCAGGAAACGCCTCAAAGCCCACCTATTCCCGAAAGACCTAGACAGCTGACCCACTTCCCTCTTTCCCCTCTCTTGCCCTTTCTCCCACTTGTTCCCCACATCCCTTAAGTTAATTCAACTTGTATGTCAACTCAACTTGTACCCCAATAATCTTTTGTAAACCGCATAGAACTTAACGGTATTGCGGTATATAAACTGTTATTATTATTATTATAACATGAACCCTGTGGTACCTCAGATGGATTACTCCATGTACAAGAGTATTTTCCTTCACTAACCACTCAGTATGTTCTTTTCGTCAGGAAACCCTGAAACCAATTCCAGACTCTTCCCGAGAGTCCCATTGCATCCAGGCAATGTAGCATTATTTCGTGGTCAACCAAATCAAAAGCGCTACTAAAATCCAGTTGTAAGATTAAGGCACTAGTGCCTGTACTAAAAAGACCATACAAATGGTTTAAAATTGAAGTGAAAACTGTCTCTGTGCACCTTTCCTAAATCCTGATTGATGTTCATTGAGGATATTAAATTTGTCTAAGTAGTTCGCTAATTCTAAGTTGACCAATCCCTCCAGGAGTTTGGTAAACAGTGGGATGCTCGCTATGGGCCTATAGTTGGATTTCAGAGCAGTTGATGTTTTTTGATCTTTAGGGATATTAGTAATCAAGATATGTCCCTTTCCTCATAAAATGTCCCCTTTTGTAGAGCAATAGTTAACCAATTAAATAGATCCCTTTTGAATTCAGGTGTTGCATCTTTGATGAGTTTTGATGGGCATTCGTCCAACAGACAATTTGATTTAGTTTAATTTGTTAAACAGAGTTAAGAATTGATGCCAGTTAGGAAGCTCAAAATGGTCCCAGAACATATCAACATTGGGCTATTTTTTCCGGAAGTCTGGGTTTAATTTCGAAATCAGTTGTGGTATGGGGTATAGTTGCTCTCAATGCAAAAATTTTGTCATTAAAGAATTCAGCAAGAGTTTCAGAAGATGGAATGAGTTCATTTTCCTTTTTCAGAACCCTAGTTGTGTCTGTTAACCTATCTACCAACTTGAACAACTCTCTGCTATTTATTTTAGATGTTCCTATTTTCTGAGTGTAATATTTTGAACACTTTTCTTTGATCAAGATTTTGTAGTTTTTCATTTTATATCTCCATTTGATTTTGTCCTCTACTTTGTTCGATTTATGCCAGAGTCTTTCTAGTTTTCTTAGTTCCCATTTAGTAGCTAATAGTTCAGAATCAAACCATTCGTTTGAAGCCCTCACTTTCTTTTTGTATACTTTAAATGGGACTATTTGATCTAAAACTTCTTTGCTAAACTTTCCCCATTTTGTGGGGAAATCTTGATCCTCCTTAGTGTTAAAATATAATTCGTAATGAGTCCAAAATCCTGTTGGGTTTATAATTCCTCTATTAGTAATTGATTTTGTCTTTGCATTTTTACTTCTTGTTTTTAGAAGAGGTTGCTTCTTTTGCCAGCTTAAATCAAAGTTGCATATGTAATGATCTGACCAGATGCATTTTTTCCATGCCCTTAAGAAATATCAAATCTTTAGGTCAGGTGTTTCTTTTTTTGAGAAAGTTACTAAATCTAATTGATGTCCCTTATCTTGTGTTTTCTCTATATCTGGTTTTAAGAATCCAAGGGAAGTTAGAAAAGAGTTAATATCTATCACTTCTGGATTTCCCACTTGGTCCAAATGGATGTTTATATCGCCTAGTAGAAGGTTATAAGGTCACTTCAAGGTGTTTGTAGTAAGAAACTCATGTAGTAAGCAATTCATGTTTGTCATCAGCTTCTACATATTCCTCCCCTTCACCTTTGATTCTCTAAATGTTTCTTTTGCACTCCTTCTATCACTAATACAGTGGTACCTTGGTTTAAGAGCATAATTCATTCCAGAAGCATGCTCTTAAACCAAAACACTCGTATATCAAAGCAACTTTCCCCATAGAAGATAATGGAAACTTGAACAATTCGTTCCACCAACCCCCCCCCCCGAGGCTACCGGCGCTGCTCCATCACCCCCTCCCCCCCGCTCTAACCGGCATCGCACCCCCCCGAAACGGCATCGCAACCCTCCCCCCCCCCGTGAGAACCGCAAAGCACCCCCATGCTGAAAGCGGCATCCGCCCGCCCTTCTTCCCAAGCACTTGGTCCTTACCCCTTCTGCTCGTTGTAAGTGTGAATGCGAGCTCCCGCCTCTTGCCTGTGCTGGACCTTGAGCATCTGCGCATGCTCAAGGCCTTCTGGCTCTCGTTCTCTCAGAGATCTCGTTTGTTTGTTTTCATTTTGAATGTAGAGGACTTTTTTCCATTACTTTGATATAGGGAATGAGAGAAGGACAGTGAGAGAGAGAGAGAGAGAGAGAGGGAGACATGTTGCCAATGGGAGGTGGAGGAGAGAGGAAGAAAAGTTGGACTCATGGAGAGATAGAGAGAATTGTTGGTTGGTGAAGGGAATGAGGTCCGGAGAAGAGGAAGCATGCAGGAGGCTGAAAGAATGAAATATTGGATGCACAGTCAGAAGGAAGTGCAATCAGAGACTCATGGAATCACCAAACAACAAAGATAGGAAAAATGATTTTATTTTTAATTTAGTGATCAAAATGTGTCAATTTTGAGAATTTATATCTGGTCTCTATATTTTGCACTATATTTTTCTATTTTTGAATAGTTGTTACATAACATAACATAATAGAGAATTTCTAGACCGCATAACCCTTAGTCCAGTGTGGTTAACAAAAGATTATGCTATGGGAAAATACAAGAATAATGTGATATATCGAAATTTAGTTAACCAAGAATTTGGAAAAAAGAAAATTCTTCAAAAGTTTTCTGTAATGTTCATAAGATGTGGATTTAGTCAATAATGGACGGAAATCTTTATCGTAATAAGCTGCTTGATAGGAAAGACAATGCCCATGATGTTTCTTACTTTTAGAACCCTTAACTGAAGGGAACGTAAATAGGGCATGAGATTTTCTACTCTTCTCATGTGCCATGATAACAAATCTTATCAACAAGATATAATGGGGCAACACCAAAGCGACTTTATAATATAAGCATCCCAACTTAAAGATCACCCTGGCCTCCACCGGTAGCCAATACAGCTCACGTGGTCGTACTTCCTCAGACCATGGATCATTCTTACTGCTGTATTATGAACCAAAGTCAGTCTAGCCAAATTTTTTATTGGTCAATAGTTTGAAGGTAAGGAAATTGATTCCTTTTTATTTTTAATAATAGGTGTAATAATTATGTTACCCTCTTCTTGTGGAAAAATGCCTTTGTCTAATGAGTCAGTGATCCATTCTAGCACTTTCATTTTAAATTCCAGAGGTGCACAAGACATAAGATTAGCAGGGCAAGAGTCCAACATACAGTAAGATTTAGAATATTTGGAAAATAATTTGGAGAAATCTGTCCAACCTGGGTCATCAGAAGTGGACCATATTAGGTTAACTGGAACATCATCTTGTGGCTTCTCCAAATAATTATTTATACTTCCTAGACTTGAAGAGCATGAGATCCGTAGACCTGTGATTTTAGAACTAAAGAAAGTTACCAGGTCATTTGCAGTTGATAATAGGATTTGAGATAATTGTAAATTTTTTGTTATATCAAACACCTTATTAATGAAGTTAGACAATTTTTTGGTGTTGATGTTAGTAGTGCTGACCTGATTTGAATAGTAAGCCTTTCATTTTTCTTTAATTTACTGAGCTGATATTGCATATTTTAAAGTCATCTGCCTTGACTTCTTTAACCCCCCCCCCCCGAATATAAATGAGAATTAACATTTTCTCTGCATAGTGTGCTTTGTGGGGTTTTTTAAATTTTGTGGTTACCATTATGTATTAATAAGATTATATTGTGTGCATATGAAAAATGGATGGAAGAAATTGCATTACAATTAGTACTATTATTATGGCGGTAGGGTCAGGGGTGGGGCCTGGGCCAGTCTGGGGCAGAGCTTGGGCGAGGGTTCTCAGTTGATATTTGTTAGACTTAAGGGGTACTTGGCTTGAAGAAGTTGAGAAACTCTGCATTAGATTACAGAACTAACATTTGACCTGGGGAGCAATGGAAAAATTTTGAAGCATTAAGTGAGCTGTGAACAGAAAAACTTTTTGCTTTCAAATGAGCCCTCTCTACACCTCTTAGTATTAAACCACACCATATGGTGATCACTGGATGCCAGATGATCACCCACTATAACATCAGAAACACTTTCCCTGTTGTAAGCATTGTGGGGTAATCTTGAAATTACTGAACAATCAGGATTCCACCCTTATCTCATCCAGATACCTTCCTCAGCAGATTCATTAACTCATGGATGCTGACTTGAAGGAATGGCCTAATTGAGGCAGTGTCTGAATCAACCAACATCAGTATTTTTATTAGCATAGAGAGTCTCTGTGTAGTTGTTTGGTCTCATCGATAGTCTAAAATCAAGTCTATGCTAATAAAAATACTGTTGTTTGATTCAGACATCTCACTTGCCTTTTCTTTGGTTATTTGCTATATTTTGAGGCAAGATCTCTTTTCCCTTCTTGTTTTGCTAATTGAGACAGTGTCTCGATAAAGCCATCACTTTACAGTGATGGATCTGATAGCACCTCTAGGGATATGTAGATGCATTGAATTTTTCCTATAGCCTTCCCCCAGTCTATGTCTCTGAATAATTTTATGCTAGAATTCTTTCAGCATGTTTCAGCATGTTCTTTCTGCCTCAAATTCACTTTGTACAGCAAACACCTGGATTCTTCATCTAGGAGTTTTCAGATCTGCTTAACTAGTATGATAAGATTAGATAGGCTGTATTTAATTTTGGAAACTGAGTTAATTTGAGTTTGCTATAAAAGATGTGAAGACTTAAGCAGTAGAAACTAGTGCTGGTGGTATAAAGTAAATAATCTATATTGATATTACAGTAGGCAGTATATCATTTAATATTATAAAATATTTTACATTCTTTAGCTAATTCAAGTTTAAAAACTGACGGAGAGATCTCCTTATCAAATCTCATATGTAGTTTGAACTAATTTTCAAACAGAAACAATTTAGAGGTGTTCTCTTTGAAAGGTAGTGTAACATATGCATGTTAAAAAGCTACTATGTACTTATTCTTTTATTTGAACATAGGAGTGATAAAATAGCAAATGTGCTCCAATCAAACTGTAAAAGTACATGCTATGAAAGTCAACACACAGTTTTAACTAGACTAGACTGAGCAATAATAATTTTCAGACAGGTCAGTTTACCTGGATAAATTGCTTTACAAGTTGTACCTTTTTTCCCTCTAATGTATATTTGAAGGGTGTTCATTTTTTCTCTTCAGTTATATTGCTGCTGTATCTTTTTATAACTGCTTCAATTGCTAATTGGCCTGAGGGGTTTATCACACTATCTGCAGCTACTTTCTACCATCTCTTGGTCTGAGCATACTATTTCTACCACATGTTTAGACCACTGCAGTGTGAGCCACTGAGCTGGCCTCATGAAGTTTATCTTTTATAAGCTTAGTTATACTGTTTCACTCAGAGTCTATATATTTTATTGTGTTTTAGTAAAGCTACAACACTGGAACGAACGTACGGACCAGCATGGATAGCTTATGGACATTCATTTGCGGTTGAGAGTGAGCATGATCAAGCAATGGCTGCCTACTTTACAGCGGCACAGCTAATGAAAGGGTATGTGTGAAGTCAGAGTTTTCAAAATATGGGAAAAAAAAGCTTTGCAATTTATTTCATTAAATGTTTAGATCTGAGTTTCTCTTTAACAAGTTTATCAGTGCTTTCTGCCATTGCATACAATTTTAGAGTAGAGTCCCAGATACTGAGTGACGGAAGAAAATTGATCTTTTTTTAAGGCTGGTCTCATGTGGGATATGTGGATTCAGTTATTGAACCTCCTCTGTTCCTTGTATTGTCAAGGGATGTGAGGGCTGTTGAGAGTGGTCACTGCCCTTTTGGAAGGAGACCCAGCTATTGGACAACATCAACTCCTACTAACTAGACTGCTTACATATGTATTGGTTTCTGAAGGAAGCTAAAGTTCATAGGTTTTATGCAAAGGATTGTTACAACAGTTTATCATAGGACAAGTAAGCAGCATATTCTCACATGTAGGTGACATCTTCCACGAGCCCGGTATGCTAAAGTGTTACCAGCACTTTAAGCTTTAGAAGCTTTAAGACTGCCTGCACTGTGCATGTGCAAGTGCCTTCCTGCCCGACACTGGCTCGCGAGGTCATCGGTTTTTCATTTTCCACAGAGTGAAGAAGACATATTTGAACTTCGTTCCCTCAAGTTGCCTTTCCACTTCATTTTCTTCATGTTTTCCTTTTATTTGTCTTCCTTGTTCGTTAATTTTCTGTTCATCTTCCAATATTGTGGACTGACAAACAGTTGAAAGAAAAATGTTCAGTTTTCCTTTGTTTCCAATAATTACTTGTATTTCCATGGATACTGTACGATATGATTGTTGTTTATCATAAAAAATTTGAAATTCAATAAAGAATAAATAATTTTTAAAAAATTTCTGTTCATCTTATTTTCTTTACAAAAAAATAAGTTTTGATAAAGAATGGACCTTTCGGTTCTTTCAGAACTTTGGGGCCCTGCCAACATTGTTGATGGCTTTTCAGATTTTTTTGATTTTTTTTTTACCCCCACCTCGATATCATCCTCTCCTGCTGGTTCTGAGACCGGGGCTAAACCCCCTCCCTAAAAAAACCCAAAAACAAACAAACCCAAAACAGGGGGAAGCACAAACAACAAATTACCCATTGTTTATCTTCATCTCCATATATATTTTTCTTTTAGGAAAATTCAGGCCTGGAGTCAGATTTCCAGGAACTTGTTTAAAAAAAATTAAATTGTGGAAACTTTTTGAAGACTCCTCGTATATTCAGTTTGTATGGTATATCTGAGTTTGCTGGAGAAACGAAATTGCGGACGGGCGGAGTGGGTTTTGCTGCAGAAAGGAAGAAGCTGCTTTAGAGGCTGGAGTAGCTGCCGGAGTGTTCAAAGACAATTTGGAAGGTATCTTAAGACATGTTCCTGACAGTAGCCCTTCTCCGGAAAGGAATACCTGGTAAACAATGGATTGGGAAGTACAGACGGCCATATCAGGTGACATGGCAGATGAAGCGTGGTATGATCAGAAGGCTGGAAATTGAAGCAGAGAATGAATACTGGCTGAGCAGACCGTACATGACAAAAGAACAGGAATATGACCATGCAAGAGTACGATGGATTGCAGATTGGGAAGCTTTGAAAAGCCTTAAGAAATCAAACTTTCCAGCACACAGATATACAGTGGACCACATCAATCATCTAAATGTGACAAAAAATGGACAAAACCCTAAAAAAAGAATTTCTAACTAATACTTGCACCCATGACTTGATTTATTAAAAACCTCTAAGCTGCCTCCATGCAAAAAAAAAAAAAAGAAATATTTATTAATATGACTATTTTATCTAAACAGAATCCTTCCTCTACGTTTCTTAAGTATTGTATTTGATGCTTTGAATTGTATTAATACTTGATTATGTATTGTATTTTCATTAATCTATTTTTAAGCTGTGTTTTGGTTTGATAAGGCTGGATACAATCCCATAAGAAGTAATTATGAGGCTAGTTACAGAGGAATGACTTAAGGGATTTCTACAAATGTAGTAGAATTTTGGTCTGGTATAACATGAGAATTATGACAAGGTATGTAGTGCATGGTCAACTGTGAGTGCAATATCTTTTAAAACCATTTTAGAAAATTTTATTAAAAGACTTTTAAATGTCTTCAGCATATCCTGTTCTTCTCTCAGCACATAAATCTGGGTGTTCGGCATCTGAGGAGTAGTTTAATTAAAGAACTATAGTCATTGATTAGGCAGGAGAATAGACTAAGATGCATGTTGGGTGTGTGTCCTATTGAACTGACTATTCATTCACAGTGGCTTCCTCCTTAACCCTAGCAGTGAAAATGGCAGTCTTTCACTATTAGAAGCAAGAATCAGGCCCATCAGTAGCAGAATGGGTTCAAGTTTATTTAAAATTTGTTAATCCGCTTATCAGGTTTCTAAGTACATAAGTTAAAAACTAGGTTGAACATAATAACACAATACAGATAGATGAATAGAAACAAATAATGGGGAAAAAAGGGAGAACTACATTAAATGATAGGACAGAAAAGACATTAAGGGTTAACACATGTGATAGGGGTGGCTCATCTGTAAGAAGATGTGGAAATTGAGGTCTATAGATCAAAGACATCCTTAAATAGGTATATTTTAAAATTAGATTTAAAGTGATCTAATGAGGTTTCTTTGCATAAATAAATTGGTATAGAATTCCAAAGTTGTGGAGCGGTTACAGAAAAGATGGTTGAGCGAGTCGTGTTAATGTGGCTAAGCAAGGGAATAGATAACAGATGTTGTATGTTCAAATGGAGAGATCTTGTAGGAGCATGAGAAATTAGGAGCTAGAGAATGACACGGGGACCGTTTACCATGGTAAACCGTGAGTCACCACAGTAAATCCGCAGGAATGGAGACATTTGCAACTGGTTTACCGCAGGAATGGGAACAAGATCTTTCACCTCCTCGCTGGAATGGGGACAAGACCTTTTACCACCCTGTCTTACTCCTGTGGCGTCTTACTTACTCGGCATCTTCTCCCTAGCTCCTCTTGCGCCTATTTTACCTTCAGGAGCCAGCTATGCCACGATGAAGACAGAAGAAACCTAAAACCAAAGCCTGAGACCAGTGTGATTTGAAGAATAAAATTACCAGACAACAAAAAAAAAAAAAAAATTTATTTTATATTTTGTAATTAGAATATTTCAGATTTGAAATATGTATCCTGCTAGATCTGGTATTAGACATAACGGGACTGCAAAGTCCAGGCTGTGTTTCTTTAGCTTCCAGCTGGCTTAGGGCTCTCTCTCTGACCAGGGGGCAGTTGCCCTAGTTACACTCCCCTAACATTATTCTTGCCATGTGTGACTAAAGTATTCTGTTAGCTTGATTTTTCTATGTAGCATTCTGTAGTAATTTGGTTTGTTAAGTTTTCACAATAATGAAGGGGATATTTGTGAAAGGGAGGGGAGATGGGTTTTGTTGAACCTTGCTCTGTTTTATTTGTTTTTATAAAATGACAATTGTCAGAGGAGAAGCTTCCGCTAACACACACGTGACTGCAGGGCGGCACAGGCAGGCTTCCCCGACATCAGTTTCTTTTCTAAAGCACCACGAAGGTAAGGGGGAGGGAGGAAGATAGATTTGGCCGGAGGGAGGGAAGGGGTCGCGCGCACGATCGGTGACCGCACATCTTCCCTCCCTTAAGTTTCTTTACGCCACGAAGGTAAGGGGGAGGGAGGGAGATTCTCGGGCGGCTGAAGGGCAGTGAGGTGACGAGAGGGGAGGGTGGATGCTGCGGGGACGGGGCTGTGAAGGGGACGGCAGGTTTGGGGATGGGGTGGTGAAGGGGACTGTGGTCTGGTGACGAGGACAGAATTTTTCCCCTTGTCATTCTCTATTAGGAACCTCTATAAAAATTCAGGCAAATTTGTCAACCTCACTTTAAAGGTTAAAAGTAATATTTTATATGTAACTCTATGAGAGATCAGCAACCAGTGTTCATTAATTAATAGGGGTGTCACATGATCACATTTTTTTTGCTTTTGAGATTTTTAATTGCTGTAGTTTTGTATAATCTGTAGACATTGGGGTTCATTCTGCATTATTCCTTTGTGAAGTGCGTTACCTCATGTAAGGAATCACAATCATTTGAGAAGATAATCTCACACCTTTGGGATTAGGAAGAGCAATATCTTGCTAAATGGGTTTATGTTTCAGGAGGGAAGCTCTAATGCACCATAGTATTATTCTGTTTGGAATGTAGGTGCAATTCAATTTCAGTATATAATTTTTCTATTTTCAGTTGATCTAAATACTGTTTACAAAATCTCCCCAAAAGAGAATTGAACACCCAGCAAGAATCACTGAACTCTGATACCATATGAAAGCCAATGAAAGAAAAAGCCTCAGTTATAGAGGAGGGGGAAAAATCCACCCAACCAGCCATCCAGCATAGGCAGAAAAAACTTTTGTGGCTACTATATACTGTATATCTAGAGAAGTGCAAAAAGAAAAACATGAGAATCAATCATATTTCTAATTCCACTGTGCAAAACTGTGCTAGCAGCAACTACAAACTTAAACTGCAAGCTCAGGAAAAACTATATGCAACCAGCCTACGCTCGTTTCGTGGCTGACATACCACTTCTTTAGGGCTGCAAAGGCTCACATAGCAGGAAACTGTTTGATGTGCTGCTCTTCTGTGTTTTTCCTCCTTTCAAGTTTCTCTTTTCAGTTGTACATTTCAGGCTATGAGACTGAACTATCTAGGCAAGGGAGGGGGATTAAATTTAAAATGGTGTCACTTATTTAATGTGTTAGATTTTTGTGGGGGGAGTTTGAGTGGTTTTCTGTTGTTAGTGGTTTTTTAACTGTATGTTCTGATGTGTTCCAATATTATGTTTAAAGTGCCAGTTAAAAAAAAAAAAAATCTATTAATGGAACTCACATGGATTCTTTTTCTATCCTGCGGGGTACTAGGCAGGGATGCCCACTTTCTCCTCTACTCTTTCTTCTCTCTTTAGAATCCCTGCTCTGTACCTTACAATTCTTTGATGAAGTGAGTAGCTTGGAGGTGGTGGGGGTGGGGGGAGGAATAAAAACTTTTGCGTTTGCCAGTGATATGTTTCTGGTTCTTACTCGTCCCAAAGTTTCTTTGCCTTTAGCGTTGGACCTCATTTCTGAGTTCGGCTTTTACTCCGGGTTATCTCTTAATTTGGATAAATCAGTCGCAATGCTTTCTCTTCCCGAGATTCGTACTACTTGGAGAAGGTCACTCTGAAATATTTGGGAGTTCTTATTCCTCGCGACCTCTCTAGACTGTATTCTTTAAATATAGAACCTCTTTTTCTGTCACTTACCAACAAACTTCATCTGTGGCGGGATCTTCCTCTTTCTCTTCTTGGCAGGGTGAGTTTATATAACATGCTTATTGTACCGTGCTGGTTGTATATCTTTCAGGTTCTTCCCCTTTACTTGACCCATAAAGATGAAACATGGTTGATTCGGTTGCTCCAAGGGTTTCTCTGGGTGGGTAGGTGAGCTTGTTTGCCTTATCGACTTGCTGCTACCCCGTGGTATAAGGGTGGCCTGGGTTTGTTGAATTTGTGCTTTTTGACATAGTAACATAGTAGATGATGGCAGATAAAGACCCGAATGGTCCATCCAGTCTACCCAACCTGATTCAATTTAAATTTTTAAATTTTTTCTTCTTAGCTATTTCTGGGCAAGAATCCAAAGCTCTACCCATTACTGTGCTTGGGTTCCAACTGCCGAAATCTCCGTTAAAACCTACTCCATCCAATCTAAACCCTCCCAGCCATTGAAGCCCTCTCCAGCCCATCCTCCCCCAAACGGCTATATACAGACACAGACCAGCATGCGACATATAAATGATTTCTTTCAGGGCACATCTGACTTCACTAATACTCTCGTGGAACTCTCTTGTTTTCGTACCACTCACTTCAGTGCTTATCTACACTCTGTCTCAGTTTGGACTCCTCCAGCAGTTTTCATGCTTTAAATGCTACTGAATTTACTTTTCTTCCTCTACTCTTTAATAGTAACTTTCCCCCTGGAGTGGATAATGCTATCTTTGTTTGATGGGAAGCGAGGGAGATTCATTATTTGTATCATTTGGTTGCGGAGGATGGAAAATAAAATCTTTTGCTCTACTGAAACAGAAGTATGATCTTCCTCCCATTGATGGGTTTGCATATATGCAGATTCATCATTATGCAAATTCCTTGCAGTCCCTTAATTTAGCAGTATCTAGCCAGGAATTGTTATCCATGCTTATACATTTGGTTCTCAGCTCTCGGTTCCTCTCAAATTCACCATTGACACTTAAAGGATAAATCCCCCTTGCTTGACCATTCTAGATTGCAGGCTGCTTGGTCTCGAGATCTACATATGAACTTGCCTCAAGATGTGATACTGTCAGCTGTCAAGAAATTACCTGCCTTTCGCAGATATATTACTTTTTGGGAATAGCATTACAAATTGGTTTTGAGATTGTACATTTCTCCTAAGAGAGCTATTCTTTCTCGAATTTGTGCATCAGCTGAGTGTCTTCATTGTCACGCTCCTGAAGCGAGTCTGGGCGACATGATTTGGACCTGTCCTATCTTTCAAGTCTACTGGGAAAATGATCTTACTTTTGTGGAGCATATTTGGAACATTACTATTCAGCGTTCTCTCCTTCTGTTTGGAATTCCTCCACATTACCATCCTCACTAATAGGGAACGACAGCTTTCTTCAAGTGGACTGTATTAGTTGCTCTGAAATGTATTCTGATCAAGTGGTTGGATGACAATGCTCTGGATTTTTCCCTCTGGAGGTGTCGATTGATTACTCTTCTGCAATGGAAACAGAGGGACGTTCAAGACCTTTCATCTTTGCCAGGGCGCTCTTTTTAGTGCACATGGGAACCCTTTTGGAACACTATGACTCCCCTGGCTCAGAGTCGCTTATTGAACTTTGAACCCAATGCTTGTCTGTTAGTTTTAGTTGCTGTAATTATTTGGATTAAGTTGTCCCATGTTGAAGGACTGGGGGGTGAGAGGGAATCAGGGGGTGGTCGGGGGGGGTGTTGGGTGGTGGGCTTAATTTTGGTTTTTGCTGTTGGTTTGAAAATTTGAGCTTGTCTGTATTCAGTTGCATTTTCTGTATTCTTTTTTGTGCTGAGCTCAATAAAAATAATTTGACAATAAAAAAATCTATAGTCATTGGTATGCAGTTCTTTTATGTACATCTAATCTTTATTTTTTTTTTGCCTTTTTTACAGATGCCACTTGCCAATGCTATACATTGGACTAGAATATGGCTTAACCAATAATTCCAAGTTAGCTGAAAGATTTTTTAGCCAGGCTTTAAGCATTGCACCCGAAGACCCTTTTATGATGCACGAAGTTGGTGTAGTAGCATTTCAGAATGGAGAGTAAGTTGTTAATGAATTCTTTTTTGTGTGTGTATGTGTATTGGCTCTGTGCTTCTGACAAAGAGGAGTGGAGATGCAGTTTGAAAAGAATAGTTCCCTAATTTCTGTTTTCAGTGTATCAGTTTGCTTTTTCTTTGCTATAAAAGTTGCTTATCCCTTAGAAATGGATTGGACCATTTTATAGTGTGAGCTTTTATTTCGCTGGAACCTCTCATTCATCTGATCCATTTTTTAATTCATTATACCTTTTTTTCTCCCACCCATTCCAAAATCTGACCCTGTGTTCAATTAAAATTTTGCCTTCAGATAGACATTCATGATCCTTTATGTATAATTCTTTCTAGTTATAGTTGAGTTGGAAAGAATACAAATACTGAAGCATCTGGCGAATGGTGGTGCCAAAAGGTACTTCCCAAGCCAACCTCCCCCCCCCCCAATCTTCAGATTCATACCATAGACGGATGCACCTATCTCCCCCACATCCCCCCTCCATAGGCTTATATATTCCTCCCTTCACGCAGACACCACCCAACCCCACCTATGGTGATCTAAGTACCTATATTTTATAGCCATGCACTCCCCCTTTCATAAAAAAAATGTAGGGGACTATACTTTGTTTTGATTGCAGTAGGCTTGCAGAAGAACCAAAGGACTGTGGGTTTGTTTGTTTTTTCTTTAGGAGAATTGTAGAAAAGTTGCTTACTTCATCCTTTTTTTATTTTATCATTATGCAATTTAGCAATAATAACAACTCAAGTACAGTACTTGAACATGAAATACTAGGGCAGAAAACATATAAAGAAGAGCATATACTTGAGGAAATAATCCCTAATGATAATTGCCCTAAAATTAAATTCCTCTATTTGTGGACAGTGTAATTTATTCAAGAGAACAATATACAAGAAAATATTTAGCAAGAAAATTAGATAGCTGCACTTGTATATTATTCCAGACTTGTATAAACTGCAGTCTTAAGCAGAGCCATGAAGGATGGAGCCATGAAGGATCATACACTTTTGTGGAAACAGATTCTTTATTATTAAGAAACGTTACTAACTGAGATGATTCAAAAAAGATATACTTTTATATTGTGTATGTTTTTTTGGAAACCACTTAGGTTTATTTGATGTAGACATTTTGTAAATAAAAAATAAATACTTGCAATTATTATACCATATGGTATATTTACAGGATAATTGCAGAAAAAAATCAGGCCCTAATTTGAAGGACCCTAGGATGAAGTAATAAGAATGGTCTCCTCCTTTTGGATGATTTTAGCGCAATCTGGAAAAACTCTGGTTTTTGACCCAGAATTCTTTGTATTCTGAAGTGTATTATGTGGAAACGAGGGCTGGAGAAAGATTTACTCTGAAACATAATCTCCATACCACTTTTTGCCTGATAAGTGTTGTGGAAGTAGTAGCAGCCATATAATTTCTCCTTGGAATTAAGAATATCACCTTTGCAGCCTTATTGATCAATAGGAGACTTGAATCCAGGCCTTTTGTGACCTGTGCCAAAGATCCAACCCAGTGTTGAACTGGTTGATTTCTGAATTTATCAATGAATATTTTATTAGCTGTGGAGAAAAAATATTATTAAATAGCTCCAACAATATTTGATTTATTTCAGTTGGAAAACAGCAGAAAAATGGTTTCTTGATGCTCTTGAGAAAATCAAAGCTATTGGAAATGAGGTACATTCACTTGATAACCCATATTTTTCATTCTGTGAAATCTTGTTTCCTTTTTAGCTCTTAATCAGGTTTTGCCCTATCTCATACTTGAATATTTTGCTTACTCATTAGCAGGGACAGTGTATTATATCCTGGGGCCAGGGCAGAAATTTTAGTAGGGGCCCCAAAACCCACCAGCAGACTTTATCTTATTCAGCTTTAGGTAGGCGTGGAGACCCAGGGCAATTGTCCTGTTTGTACCTCTCTCCCCCCTCCCTGCTAGTCCAAAGGACCTTCTAGTGCAGGGGTCTGCAACCTTTAAGACATAAAGAGCCACTTGGACCCGTTTTCGAAAAGAAAAAAAAACTTGGAGCCGCAAAACCATTATAAAACAAATCTAACACTGCATATATTGTTTTTTATCTTAATGCTATATACAGGATCACTAAATTGAAAATAAAATCATTTTTCCTACCTTTGCTGTTTGGTGATTTCATGAGTCTCTGGTTGCACTTTCTTCTTCTGACTGTGCATCCAATCTTTCTTCCTTTCTTTCAGCCTCCTGTATGTTTCCTCTCCTCCAGACCTCATTCTCTCCCCCAACTTTTTCTTTCTGTCTCCCTGTTCCCCCTTCTTTCTGTCTCTGTCTGCCCCCTTTCTTTCTTTCTCTCTCCGTACCCTCCCCCAAGCCACTCGGTTTGCTGCCACCGCCATCGGGGAATAGCCCCCAAGCCACCCCCGTCCCAAGCTTTCCCTGCAGAAGCGTCGCGCTGACCAGCATTCCGCTCCCTGACGTCAATTCTGACGTAGGAGAGGAAGTTCCGGGCCAACAAGGCATTTCTCCTCATTCCATCCAGCCTGAGCCCCATCTCTCCTTGATCCAGCATTTCCCTTCTGTGTTTGTCAGAATTACCATTCCACCTATTTTCCTGCATCACCCTTCTTTGTGTCCATCTCACTATATCCCTATCTCACCACTTTTTCAGAATCTTCATTTGTCTCTGTCCTTGTCTTTACCCCATGTTCACCATTTGCCCTTTCAATGTCTTTATCCCCCCCCCCACACTTTTTCAGCATTACTTCTATGTCTCTATTTCACCTCCTCTTCATGTCCCCTCTGTATCTCTATCCTTATTCAGTAGGTCCTGCTTACCCTTTCTCTTCTTTGTGTCACTATCTCCATTTTCAGCTTTCCCCCCCTTTTCCTTTGTTACTGCACCCTGTAGCTAGAATCTTTCCACCCGCCCTCCACTCCGGCCCAGCCCAGTATGAAATATTTCCTTTTGTTTCCCTCCCCTCTCTCTTTCTCTCTCTCTTCTCCTCCCTCACCCACGAGTCCTGCATCTGGCCTTCTCCCTTCTACCTGCACCTGGCAACACCCCCCTGCTCTGCGGCTCTCTTCAGCAACTCGTCAGCAGCGGTGATCAAGACAAGCTGCCGACATCGAGGCCTTCCCTCTACGAGTCTCGCCTTTGTGGAAAAAGAAGTTGAAACAAGCGGGACTCGCAGAGGGTAGGCCCCGACGTCAGAAGCTTGTGTCGATCGCTGCTGCAGAGTTGGCACCCCTGACTTAGAGCCATAGCGCACGAGAGAGACTCCCACGGGGATGAAAACAGCCTACCTAAATTCTGGCGATGCAGACATGCAGCTTACAAGTCCGGCGTCGCGGCGGGAAATAGCCATGCTGAGCAGTGAGCTCAGCACGTACACAGATGAAAGCCTTGCTTGCTGATTGGTCCGGCCCGCGTGACACACTACCAGAGCCGCGGCAAAGGTGAAAAAGAGCCGCATGCGGCTCTGGAGCCGCGGGTTGCCGACCCCCGTTCTAGTGATTAGTCTCCATTTGTGTATTAGTTAAAGTCGTCTTGGTGAAGGGTGGTTCATTTTGGACTCCTTTCTCAGATGTGTTTATGCATTGTGATCCCTGCCTACTGTATAGTCACAAAACACACTCCTTCATAGTTAAGCACAACATACTATACTCTTAAAGCTCCAGTATGTCATCAGTAGATATTTCTTAAATGTTTAAACAAATGCACAAAATGTTTCAGCCTAATTCTAGGATATGAATGCTTCAAATATTTTCATTATTATAAATGTCTTTTAGAAAATCTAATTTCTGCAATATCAGACTAGTCCAGATGTATGGATGGAGACAGAGGAAGAAAAGTCCTCAAGTGACTCATACCTTAAGGGTATTGTGCAGCAAAGAATGTCCATTATTTCTCTGTCTCAAGTGGATAGATAATGGGCTAACCACTGTGCCCCTGACTTGGTTTCTAACTAGTTTCAGTTGAGCTTTAACTAAAAGCTATTGGTCTCTATAACCCTGAAAGTCTGAGGTTATCTTTGCAAATGATTGTAATTTTAGGTTTTTGTATTCCTAAGCCAGTTTTTTGCTGAGTCTTGGTTGAGTTGAGGATGCCTATTTAGCTTGTTCTTCAAACCAGCCGTAGCTGTGTTTTCAGTTGTCGGGCATGCCTTTTTTTTAATATAAGGTCCTATTTTTAAAAAAGGCAGCTCTTCTATAGAGCTGAGGTGTATCTCAAAGATCTCTGCGTTCCCTACCTCCCCCAATATCCCTCCCCCAACCACCACCACTGGCATCCCCTTGGACGTCAGCCTGCATTTGGTGAGCCTGATCTGATTTATTTCAATCATTTAGCACTCTGGTATGTTTTGTGCCTTATTAAGGTCACACAGATATCTGGCTTGTTTATTTCTCTGTGACTCTCTGTAAGCAGCTAATATTTCTCTGTAATTCTTAGAGTGGAGGATTAACTACTTCTGTTTCTGTGTGGCATTAGTTTTCTCAGTGTGGCCTGACTATTAAAAAAATCTTTCTGCCCGAATTCTATTTCTATTTCTGTCAGCTAGTATTTGTTTTTTTCAAATGTTTCCTGGCTTTTGATTGCCAGGCATTTATTAGCTCTCCTTAAGTTAAAAAAAAAAAAAAAATTATCTCCTTTTTATTCTTTCTCAGGTATGGATCGTGAGGCTAGCTAATCTAATGTTTCTTCCAGTGCAATAGGTGAGACATTCTAGACCAGTGTTCTTCAACCTTTTTACACCTATGGACCGGCGGAAATAAAATAATTATTTTGTGGACTGGCAAACTACTAAGACTGAAATTTTTTTTAAATAAACCATCGCCGCCCCATCCCCGTGAGCTCGGTCCCACAAACCATCTGATCCCATCCACACAAGCCTCAAATAGTTATAATTTTATATTGAACATATTTTATTAAAGTATAAAAAGAAACAATATTCTATACAATTGTCATTTTATAAATACAAATAATACAGGGCAAAGATCAACAAAACCCCTGTCTCCCCTCCCCTTCACATATATCCCCTCTACTATCAAGAAAACTGAATAAGCCAAATTATTACAGAATGCTACACAAATATCATGTAACAGAATACCACAGTCACACATGACAGGAATGGTGTTAGGGGAGTGGAACTAGGGCAACTGCCCCCTGGTCAGAGAGAGCCCTAAGCCAGCTGGAAGCTAAAGAAGCACTGCCTGGGCTTTGCACTCCCCAATTATGTCTAGCAAGATACATATTTCAAATCTGATATATTTGAATCACAAGATAGAAATAAAATTATTTTTTTCTACCTTTTGTCGTCTCTGGTTTCTGCTTTCATTGCCTTTTCACTCTCTTCCAGCCAGTGTCTGCCCTAAGAACATAAGAATTGCCACTGCTGGGTCAGACCAGAGGTCCATCATGACCAGCAGTCCGTTCACACGGCAGCCCTCTGGTCTAAGACCAGCACCCTAACGGAGACTAGCCCTACCAGCGCACGTTCTTGTTCAGCAGGAACTTGTCTAACTTTGTCTTGAATCCTTGGAGGGTGTTTTCCCCTATAACAGCCTCTGGAAGAGCGTTCCAGCTTTCTACCACAGAACTTCCTTATGTTTGTATGGAATCTATCCCCTTTCAACTTTAGAGAGTGCCCTCTCGTTCTCCCTGCCTTGCAGAGGGTGAACAACCTGTCCTTAGCTACTAAGTCTACCTTGAATGTTTCTATCATGTCCCCTCTCAATATCCTCTGCTCAAGGGAGAGGAGGCCCAGTTTCTCTAATCTTTCGCTGTATGGCAACTCCTCTAGCCCCTTAACCATTTTAGTCGCTCTTCTCTGGATTCTTTCGAGTAGTACCGTGTCCTTCTTCATGTACGGTGACCAGTGCTGGACGCAGTACTCCAGGTGAGGGCGTACCATGGGCCCGGTACAGCGGCATGATAACCTTCTCTGTCTCTTCAGTCCAGCATCTGCCCCTTCCATTCACTGTCTGTCTTTCCCTGCCATCTCTCCTCCTGCCCCCCCCCCCCCAATTTGGTCTGGCATCCATCATCTTCCTTCTGTTCCCCTCATGGTCTGGCATCTCTGTCCTTCCCTCCTCCCTGTGGTTTTTAGTATCTCTCTCTTCTCATTTCCTCCACTCAGATCTGATATCATTCTCTGCTCTCTCTTCCCTTTTCTTCTCTGGTCTTCCTTCTCTATTTTCTGCCTCCATCTAAATTAAATTCTTTCTTACTATTTAGTCCCGTTTCCCTCTTTTCTCTGTGTCTACCCACAGCTTGTCACCCCTTTCCCTCACCCCTCCATTATCTTACTATTTTCTTCCCCCTTTATTTATCTCCTCCTTCCATCCAGTATTTGTTCTTCCCCCACTTCCATTCAGCATCTGTTCTCCCCTCTCAACTGACATCCATCTGCCTTCTGCTCTCTCTCCCTTCTTCTCACTTCCATCATCTGTCCCCCTTCTTTCTCTCATCTCCTCCATTCCATCATCTGCCCCTTCTCTCTCTCCCCCCCCCCCCCAACTTCCATCATCTGCCCCCCTTCCCCTCACCTTTGCGGGTCACTTTCTTTCCCCTGAGGGTGGCTCATGTCAGAGGGGAAGCTTTGGCCGAGCAGAACCGCTTGCAAGGAACAGTGGAACTTACTTGATTGATGTCGATGCTGGGGCCCGTTGCCGTTTGAAGGAAAAAAAAAAAGGGACCTGCAAAGGCGAGAGTAAGGGAAACCTCCAGGACAGCTGCTTTTTGCCCTCCTTCAGCGGCCCAAGAGTCCAGACCAACAGCGGCAGCTCTGTGTACTTTTAACTTCGGCACAGAGCTGCCCCTAAGCAGTAGTTTAGCACGGTTTCATGAGGCAGCCTCGGGGCCTTTGATAGCCGGCCCGCTTCGATGATGCGATGTGCCCCGAGGCTGTCTCATGAAACCGCGCTAAACTACTGCTTAGGGGCAGCTCTGTGCTGAAGTTAAAAGCACACAGAGCTGCTGCTGCTGGTCTGGAGGTGCGGAGACAAGGCAGGAGGCAAACGCGGTGGAAGGCAGGAGTCCCGGCGAAGGCAGGAGTCCCGGCACAGCGACTGCAACAGGAAGTTGCAAGTCAGCTGATGCCAGCCTTTCGTTGCGGCGGGGACTGAATCCTTTGCAGACCGGCAAGATTATTTTGCGGACCGGCACCGGTCCACGGACCGGCGGTTGAAGAACTGGGTTCTAGACCATAGGGTTATTTCCCACTACTCGCAAGATCTGAAGAAGAAATCCATTTCAGGTTTTTCACTCTGCCTCTAGTGTACTTCACAGGCTAAGGGTGACTCTATGCCCCAGAGTCCAGATACCTTCTCAGAATTTATGAGATTTTGCTGGTCTGTATTTTTCTCTAGGGGTTCAACTGCTGGGTGCTTTTCTGTTCCCCCTGCTAAGTATCTCAGTGGTCTCCACCGCTTGCGCCATCTGTTCTCCTTCCCAGACTGTTTCTAGGGGTCCCAGCAGCTGCTCTGGATCTTCCTGATTCTTTTTGAACAGTGCTACATTTCCCAGATTTGGAAATCTGGATAAGTGCTAGATCCGCAGATCCCTTTGGGGGATCCGACTGTCAGGCACTTGTTTAAGTTTGAGGCGCTACCAGATCTCATTGCTGCATTTTTACCAGAGTTGAGCGTGGATACCCAGCCCGCTCCTTTCATTTCTTCAACTTTTTCTCTCTGGCTCTGCAGCATTTGTTCACAATCTATGACTTTTCCTGAAATCTGGATATGAGTTCATGGTTCTAGAGCAGTTTGACTCTCAAGAGGGTCCAGCTTCCTCGAGGGTCCTCGAGCATAGGACTGTCCACAGTTTTGTGGCAACCCAAGGGAGCTTCCCTGATGTTTAGCTGACCTGGTGCAACTCTCTCCCTAGTGACGGGACAGTTGTGTTGAAAGTTTATGCAAAACAGCCAGGTGGATGTGGTTCTCCGGAAAGTTTTGAACCAGCTATTTTAGCCATTGGAGCTGTTGTGCCTATGTTCTTTGTGGCACGTGCCTGTCTAGCTCAGCTACGAACGCCTTTTCCTCAGCTTTTGTGGACTGGGATGGACTACTTGGCAGATGGCTTCTATGACCTTTTGAAGGTGCTGGCAAGGGTGTCAGCGGATTCTATTTCGGTCCCCTGAATGCTCTGGGTTTGGCAGTGGGCTGGTGATTCTACCTTTGAGGCAACTCTGGCATGGCTACCTTTTCAGGGGAAGTTGTTGTGTCATGAATTCGGTAATGGACCATCATCCGAAGACCTTGCCGGATAGTAGGGTATGGCCCAAGGGTGTGGGGCATCCTCCCTTGCGTGGCTCCTAAGGAAATTTTCATGACTACAGGTGAGATTCTTCATCCTCTTCACATAGATTTTCTCAGGGTTCCAGGCTACAGGTGCGCTCTGTCTACCACCGCCCTTCCTGCCTGTACGACCCAATGACACCAGGGAGCCAAGGGCCTCTCTGCAGATAGGAGTTTAGGTTTTCACGTGCCTGGCCTCACATTCTTACAGTCCAGTGGGTCGTGGAATTTATTCAGTTGGGCTACAAGCTGGCTTTGCCCAGCCTCTGTCAGACTAGTTCATGTTTTCTCCTGTCAGGAGCCCGGATACAGTGAGCTGTCTCCAGGCTGCTGTTCAGCACTTGATGAATATTCAAGCAGTATTTTTTTATTTTATTTATTTATTCAATTTTCTATAACGTTCTCCCAAGGGAGCTCAGGACAGTTTACATTAATTTATTCAGGTACTCAAGCATTTTTCCCTGTCTGTCCCAGCGGGATCACAATCTACCTAATGTACCTGGGGCAAAGGGGGGATTAAGTGACTTGCCCAGGGTCATAAGGAGCAGCGTGGGTTTGAACCCACAACCCCAGGGTGCTGGGCTGTAGCTTTAACTACTGTGCCACATACTCCCCTAGTACAGTACAGCCATTGCAAAGCTAACCTTTGGGTTCAGACAGATACTCTGTTTATTTTATCGTTCCTAAGAGAGGATCAACAGTTTGCAGACTGATTCTGATTTTGCAGCACTTAAATCTGGCTCTCAAGCTTCATCGGTTCTGGATGGAGACCCTGTGGGTGGGTCCTTTCAGCAGTGGCTCCGGGGGAATTTATGACCTCCCTGGATCTTACGGAGATGAATTTGTACATTTCCATTTTTCCAGATTACCGCAGGTTTCTGTGGTTTGATGTGCTGGATCAGCTTTGTCAGTTTTTGGCCCTGTCCTTTGGGCTGCAGACCGCACCCTGGACCATCACCACAGTGATGGTGATAGTAGCAGCTCCTCTGAGGAGGATGGAGTTGCAGGCTCACCCTTATCTGGCCACCTGGTTGCTCAGAGTGCCCTTGGAAAAAGGGCGCATTATGGTAGCGACAGTGCTCTGCGTACTGGAAGACCTGGGCTGAATTGTCAACTTAAAAAAAAAAAGAGCCATCTGACACCCATACAGATGGAATAGTCGATACGGCAGCGGGCCATGTTTACCTGCTCGAGGCTCAAAAATAGAAGCTCTGGTCACAGATTTCAGAGATATTGAAGATGGCAGCCTCTTCGTCGTGGGACATCCTACAGATTGTGGGTTCCAGGATTCCCAAGCTGAATGTGGTTCCCTGGATGAACGCACGCATGTGTCCTCTTCAGAATGGCTTCCTCTCTCATTGGGCCTACTACTGAAATGTCATAGAGCTGAGTCTGCCATGGAGACTGGAGGCCAGAGTATGTATGACCTGGTGGCTTTGTCCTCAATCACTCTGCCAGAGTGTTCCATTAAGCCTTGCCTCCTGGATTGTAGTAACCACGGCTGACAGCCTTTGTAGCTGGGAAGGGCTCCCTATGATCATCATCCTTTTCAGGACTGTTGGACTGCGTCACCACAGAAGTGGTCGATCATTGATGACAGTAGTCTCTGTTAATCGTCAGACATGAACCAAGAACTCTTTCTTGGCCCAGGATACTCAACTTCTTTTGCTTTGGGCGGAGTCTCCTGGTGCTGACAGCGGTGCATGTGGACGCAGTGGCCAACGTTCTGGCAGACTTCTTCAGCCATCAGTCTAGAGTTCCGGGCGAGTGGACCCTAGCTCAGTAGGCGTTTCAGGCGCTCATGAGGTGCTGGGGGCAGCCCCACCTCGATCTCATGGCTGCAGCGCAAAGCAAGATGGTTCCACGCTTCTTCAGTCGCAGATCCAGTTCGGAAGCGAGAGACTTAATGCTCTTGATCAACTTTGACCTCCAGAGGATCTTCTATCTGTTTTTTTGCCTTGGCCGATGTTTGGCTGGTTCCTTCGGAGGATTGCAACTCACCCCGGCTGCGTCATTGTGGTGGCGCCTGATTTGCATGGAAGGCCATGGTGCGCAGATTGTTGCAGCTGTGGGTGGCATACAGTCTGTGCTTGATTGTCTTTCCAGACCTTCTCACCCAGGCCCGTTTCCATAAAGGATCTGTGTTGTTTTGCTCTTATGGCTTAGTTCTTGAGCACGCAGCTTTAAAAAAACCAAAAAACAACAAAACTTCAAGGCTATTTGGAGCTTGTCATAGCTAAAGCTTCTTAGGTCTACCAAGTCATCCTTGGTGTCGACTTACGCTAAGGCATAGAAAACCTTAAGAGCGCTGGAGTGACCAAGAACAGGTGGACCCTTATTCGACTCAGGTGTCGCGGGTCCTTGCTTTCTCCAAGCGGGCCTTGGTAAAGGCCTCATGGTTGTGTCTCTGCGGATCTCGGTGGCCGGTCTCTTCGGTTCTAGATCTCAGGATTAGCAGTTCTCTTTGGAGTTTCATCCGGATATTGCTCATTTTATTCTGTGGGTTTCTCTTGCTTCTAAGGCTACAATTTCTAGATGGATCCGTAGAGCCATTTAGTCCACTTACATTCTTGTGGGGCGACTGTCCCCTATTTATATTAAGGCACTTACTGCCAGGAGTGTAGCTTCTTCATTGATGGAAGCTAGATCAGTTTCTCCTGAGGAGATTTTCAGGGCAGCGATGTGGTCTTTTCACACATTTACCAATTTCTACAGAGTGGATGTTGCTGCCAGATAAGGACTCTGCCATTTGGGTCCTCGGTCTTAGGGGCCAGCGCAGCAAGCCCACCCTAGCTTTCTTGGGGGACTACTTTTGTACATCCCTATGGTCTAGAACAGTGGTCTCAAACTTGCATCCTACAGCTGCTATTTTGTGACCCACGGTCTAGTACCCGAATTTGCAACTGTCGTTGCATATGCCGGGACTCCTGCCTTCGCGTAGCTGCTGGATACGCAAAGGCAGGAGTCCCGGCATATGTGACAGCAGCAGGCAATTGCAAATCAGCTGACGGTGGCGCAATCTCGAACACTGGGCAGGAAGAAAAGCTCCGACATCAGCGTCAGCTGACTTGCAACTTCCTGCAGCCGCATCGTATGCTGGGACTCCTGCCTTCATGTATCCGGCAGATACGCGAAGGCAGGAGTCCGGGCATACGTGACAGCTGCAGGAAGTTGCAAATCAGCTGACGCCGATGCCAGAGCTTCTCTTCCTGCCCAGTGTGTACCAGGTACTGCTGGACAAGGGGAGGAGGGGAAGAAGGAAGGGAGAAAGGGTACTGCTGGACAAGGGGAGGAGGGGAAAAATATAGTTTAGCCTGTTGTTACAGGTTCCTCTACTTCACAGACATGTGTGTCTCTGTGCTTGGGTACTGACTGCTAGAGGGCGCTAAACTAGCCTGTGAAGTACCGTATTTTCACGTAGATAACGCGCACCCGTGTAAAACGCGCACACGGGTATAGCACGCGAAAAACACAAATTTATGTACAGAAATTTTTATATACCGCACACACCCGTATACTGCGCATGCTACCCGACTCTCCTTTCGCCCACCCCGACTCTCCTCTGGCCACCCCGATTCTCCTTTTGCCCGCCCCGACTCTCCTCTCCCCCTTGAAGTCCTGTCCCCACCCTGAAAGCCTGATGCCCCCCCCGACATCCGATTCACCCCCCCCCCTGCAGGACCGCTCGCACCTCCACCCCGAAGGACCGCTCGCATGCACCCTCACCCCGAAGGACCGCTCGCACGCACTCCCACCTGCACCCGCACCCCTACCCTGAAGGACCGCTCGCACCCCCACAGCCTCCCGACCCCCCATCATGTAGAAGCTCCTACCGGTGTCCTGCTGCTTCCTCTTGGCGGTCTCGACTCCCCGACACGATCGGGGCAAGAGGGAGCTCAAGCCCTCTTGCCCCAGCCAACCGCGACATCCCCGACACGATCGGGGCAAGAGGGAGCTCAAGCCCTCTTGCTCCCCCGACTCCCTGACACGATTGGGGCAAAAGGGAGCCCAAGCCCTCTTGCCCCGCCGACTCCCCAACTCCCCGACAATATGGGGCCAGGAGGGAGCCCAAGTCCTCCTGGCCCTGGCGACCCCCCCCTAGTTGTTCGGGCCAGGAGGGAGCCCAAACCCTCCTGGCCACGGCGACCCCCTACCCCCACCCCGCACTACATTACGGGCAGGAGGGATCCCAGGCCCTCCTGCCCTCGACGCAAACCCCCCTCCCCCCAACGACCGCCCCCCCAAGAACCTCCGACCGCCCCCCCAGCCGACCCGCGAGCCCCCTGGCCGACCCCCACGACACCCCCACCCCCCTTTCCCGTACCTTTGTGTAGTTGGCCGGACAGACGGGAGCCAAACCCGCCTGTCCGGCAGACAGCCAACGACGGAATGAGGCCGGATTGGCACATCCGTCCCAAAGCTCCGCCTACTGGTGGGGCCTAAGGCGCCTGGGCCAATCAGAATAGGCCCGGGAGCCTTAGGTCCCTCCTGGGGGCGGGGCCTTGGGCACATGGTCAGGTTGGGCCCATGTGCCTCAGGCCCCGCCCCCAGGTGGGACCTAAGGCTCCCGGGCCTATTCTGATTGGCCCAGGCGCCTTAGGCCCCACCAGTAGGCGGAGCTTTGGGACGGATGGGCCAATCCGGCCTCATTCTGTCGTTGGCTGCCTGCCGGACAGGCGAGTTTGACTCCTGTCTGTCCGGCCAACTACACAAAGGTAAGGGGAAGGGGGGTGGGGGTGTCGTGGGGGTCGGCCAGGGGGGTCGCGGGTCGGCTGGGGGGGCGGGCGGAGGTGCTTGGGGGGGGGGGGCGGTCGGTGGGGGGGGGGGGGTTTGCGTCGAGGGCAAATAGCTTCCAGAGCCCTCGAAATCCGACGCAGGCGGGGATCGTGAGAGGAGCCACCTCCGCGTCTTTCAACTAAAAAATACAATACGGCAAGGCAAGCAGGGAGCAGGGCAGACCGAAAAATAGGATGAAAAACAGAACCCTAAGCGCGCATGCGAACTCCTACCTGCGGGTCCCTACAGCTCACGGAAAACTGGCAAACGCAGTGAGAGTGCACATACGCGGCTCTGGGTTTTATTATATTAGATAGGGATAACCAGGGGGGGTTTCTCCAAAAGTGAAATTTTAAGGTTTCTGCAGCCAAAGCCATGGTCCCCCACCTGTAAAACCCCTTTCCCTGCAATTTTTGTACTTCAGAGAAGTCCCTATGGGCCATTTTTGACATGATTAAACAATCTTTTTTTTCTAAAGCCTCCATCTTTTTCCAAACCCCTCAATTTTACTTACAATTGACAGGGATGGACCCCTCAGGCCTTCCTACTCCTATATCATGCTAGGTTTGTGCTGGATGACCGGCTGAGGAGCATCCATGTCTTGTGTGCGATGGTGCAAGCAGGGAAGGGGCAGGATCCTTGGGCTCAGCCTCTTCCGAGTCTTCCAGGGCTGGGGTTTCACAGCAGGTGCATGACCAAGGGAAGAGACCTTTTCCAGAGCCCTCTGAAGGTACATTGGCCAAGTGCAGATGTGCAGTGGCTGCGGAACTTAGGAGGACCAGCAATGGGTCTCTGCTGGGGCCCTTGAGACCCCCAATTCAAGGCTTCACCCTGAATTTTGTGAGCCTTATGTGGAATGCCTATTTGAACTGCTGAGGGTCCTGAGCGTCTGCAGTGGTGGTTCAGGGGAGCTCCCCTCAGCATGTGCCCTGACTAGATTAGGACACAGAGCTGGACCAGGAGGTTCAGTCTGACATAGATTGGGAGGATGGAAAGTCCGATTCCATGCCACTATTGTCTCAGGACTCAGTTTCTCTGGTAGTGTCTGGTTCTCTGCATGAGAACAGCAGTAAAGAAACGGTAGTGGTAGTACTGGACCAGGGTGAAGACCCCATGGTGCCTTAGCTGTTCAATGCCTCTGCGCTCTCAGTCATTATTTCTATTACAAGAATTGAAGCTAGAAGTTCTTCCAGTCCCCTCGTCAGGAGGGGCTCAGTTGCTCCAACCGCTTTCGTTCTCTCACATCCTGACATTACAAAGCTGGTTATGGACCACTGGGAATCGTCAGAAGGGTCCCTGTGAGTGGCTAAGACTATGGCCAAGTTTTATCCAATGGTTCTGGATTTCCAGCAGCTGTTTTTTCAACCGAAGGTGGATTCGTTGGTGGCATAGGTCACCAAATGAACCATTTTGCCTAGTGAAGGAGGTGTAATGTTAAAAGATACTCAGGACCATAAAGTGGATATGGTCCTCAAGAGGGAATTTGAAGCTTTGGCCTTAAGGATTAAGGCAGCAACTGTGGCTTCCTTTGTGGCAAGTGCTTCCAACACCCATCTGTCTCAAATCCCAGCCTTGGAGGATGATGAAGATCCCCAAATGCTTCTGTCTTGAGGTGAATTATATAGTAGAGGCGCTGTCTCTGGAGAATCAGTTTCTAAAGCCACCCTGAGCAGGCTTCCCTTTCAAGGGCAGATACTATTTGGCAAGGGTCTGGATGACCTGATGGCCAGTGTTACCAATCAGCAGACCCCAGATGACTTGGGGTCCAGGATATGGGAATTTTTGAGGCTCTCGAAGATTCTATCTTTATGCGGGAGGCCAAGCAACGCAGATGTTCTTTCAGGGGTCATGGCAGAGGTTCAGCGGGGGCAGAAGATAATAAGCTTCTGGCTCTCGTCCCTCTCCAACCTTCAAGAAAGCACAATGATGCCAGGACAGTGGTCAAACCCCTCTTGGTTAAGGGGCAGGTTGTCGGCCTTTTGGTTGGTCTGGGCTCAGATAGGTGCACACTGTTGGATCCTAGAAGTTGTTTGAGAAGGTTTCAAAATTGAGTTTTGTGCCTCCCTTCCAAACCTCTGAGTGCTCTCTCCGTCCAGCCAACCAGAGAATCTACAAAGAATCTGGGCAATGGTACAAAGGCTTCTGGATCTTCGTGCCATAGAGCCAGTACCGGATAAAGACTTGGGCTCAGGCAGATACCCCATATATGTCATCGTGCCAAAGAAAGGCTCAGATACCTGGAGGCCAATTCTTGACCTCAAGTCAGTCAGTGCTGCACTGAAATGTGCCACATTTCCACATAGAGACTGTGCAGTCGGTCATAATGGCAATGGCGCTGAAGGAGTTTCTTGCCTCCCTCAATTTGATGGAGGCCTATTTACGCATTCCTATATTTCCATCCCACAGGAGGTTCTTGCGTTTTCACGTGTTGGAATAGCATTTTCAGTTCTTCAGCCTTGCAACAGCACCTGTACTTTACCAAAGTGATGGTGGTGGTAGCAGAGCACTTCCACAAGGCTGGGATCCAGGTGCTCCTGTATTTGGAAGATTGGCTAATCAGAGCTCTGTCTAAGGAGGAAGGTGAGCAGGCAGTTTTGAGAGTGGTCGAACTCCTCCAGGACTTGCGATGGATCATCAACTTCAAAAAGAGCCAGCTGGAGTCAACCAAGCACCTAGGAGCTTTGTTTGATATGGCCTTCGGCTAGGACTGTCTTCCAGAGCCATGCAGACTGAAGCTCCGGAAGCAAATTTTGGACCAGCTACAGTGTTCGACTCCCATGGCATGACATTATCTACAAGTCCTGGGGTTGTTGATGATAGCTATAGAGGCGGACCCTTAGGCAAGAGCTCTTATGAGACCTCTTCAAGACTCTCTTCTGTCTCAGTGGTCTCCTTAGATGGACTCTCTTCAGCAACTGCTTCCCTGGTTGCTGGAAATGAAGAGCAGTCTGTAGTGGTAGCTGCAGATAGCTGCCTTCTCAAGGGAAATGCCTCTCTGAATTTCCTCCTTGGAGTTGTTAACAACTGATGCCAGTCTTTACGGCTGGAGGGGTCTTTACAATGGACAACCAGTTCAGGGTCATTGGACACTGACTCATTAAAAGTTGTCCATAAATTAACTAAAACTCAGAACCATTTGACTAGCGCTTCAGGCACTGGAGAAGTCTCTGGAAGGCAAGGCAGTCAGAGACTTCTCAGACAATGCAACCGCGGTGGCCTATTTCAATAGGCAAGGAGAACCAGAAGTGTCCTGTTACACCTAGAAGTCCAACTCATCTTTTGGTGGACAGAAGCTCATTTGCAGGTTCTCTCAGCCACGCAAGTAGCGGGAGTAGGAAATGTGTAGGCCAACTTTCTCAGTTGACAGATTCTCAACCCAGGGGAATGGACTCTGTCCCCCTAGGCATTCACCTCCTTAGTTTGGCGGTAGGGTGTGTCCATAAATTGCCTCAACAGTAAACTCAAAGGCTTTTACAGCTGAAGCTAGGAGCCTGGAAGCGCAGGGCTGTATGCATTAAACATAAGAACATAAGAAATGCCCCCACCGGATCAGACCGAGGTCCATCTAGTCTGGTGCTCCGCACACGCGGCTGCCAAATTAGGTACTCCTTTTTGGAGACCCGACTTTACCGTATCCCTCAATATGATATGCAAGAAGGTGTGCATCCAACTTGCGCTTGAATCCCAGTATCGTAGTCTCCGCCACAACCTCCTTCGGGAGTGCATTCCAAGCACCCACCACTCACTGAGTAAAACAGAACTTCCTGAGATTTGTCCTAAACTTGCTACCACTCAGTTTCAGGCTATGACCTCTTGTCCTTGTCACATCTGAAAATGTTAGCATTTCTGCTTCTTGGCCTATCTTATCAAATCCTTTTAATATTTTAAAAGTCTCTATCAAATCCCCTCTCAGTCTTCTCTTCTCGAGGGTAAACAGTCCCAGTTTCCCGAGTCGTTCTTTGTAGCTCAAATGCTCCATTCCTTTGACGAGTTTCGTGGCTCGCCTCTGCACTTTCTCCAACAGAATTATATCCCTCTTGAGGTATGGACACCAGTGTTGGACACAATATTCCAAGTGCGGTCTGACCATCTAATATAATAAAATGATAGGCCGCGCATGCGCACTAAAAAAAACGTGTTCCCTGATCTGTCGCGAAAATACGAGTGCGCATGCGCGGGTTTTACGTCACCACCTACTAGCTTTGTACTCGGCTGTGGCGGCGGCAGCTTTCAAATAAAAAATAAAAAAAATTACACATCTGCGCCGGCCTTCCTCACCCCCGCCTCTCACTCTGCATGCTACCGGCTCCTCTCCCGAACTGCACAAAACTCTGCTGTTCTTCGTTCTGCCCTGCTCCTTGCCTTACTATATTTTTAAATTGAAAGATGAGGCAGCGGCTCCTCTCAGGATCCCCACCTGCGTCGGAAGTCCAATGCAGTCGGGGATCTTGAGAGGAGCCGCCACCACCGTGTCTTTCAAATTAAAAATATACTAAGGCAAGGAGCAGGGTAGAACGATCTTCAAAATGGCGGCAACTCGATTTCGAAAGCGTGCATCCCGGTCCCCGCGCCTGCCTACCCCCCCAACACAGCGCTTGAGGCGGTCCCCGGCTCTCGCAAACTCACACGATTTCCTGCAACACGGAACGGAGGCTGCCGGGAGGAGGGCTTTGAGGCAAGCGGCTGTCGGCTGAGGGCAGACGCAGGGCCAGGAGCGGCTTACAGGAAGAGTCAGTTTCGGCCGCGAGCAGCGGCTGCCAGGAGGAGGCCTTCACAGAGCGGCGCTGGCGGCCCTCCTTCAAGGCAGTACAGCTAAAGCACTCAGGTAGGAAGGGAGGCCTACTACTGGACAGGGGGAGCAGGAAGAGGTGCTGATGGACAGGGGGGGGCAGAAAAATGAAGGGAGGCCTACTGCTGGACAGGGGGAGTAGGAAGAGGTGCTGATGGACAGGGGGGGGCAGAAAAATGAAGGGAGGCCTACTGCTGGACAGGGGGAGCAGGAAGAGATGCTGATGGACAAGGGGGGCCGAAAAATGAAGGGAGGCCTACTGCTGGACAGGGGGAGCACGAAGAAGTGCTGATGGACAAGGGAGGCCAGAAAAATGAAGGGAGGCCTACTGCTGGACAGGGGGAGCAGGAAGAGGTGCTGATGGACAGGGGGGGGCAGAAAAATGAAGGGAGGCCTACTGCTGGACAGGGGGAGCAGGAAGAGGTGCTGATGGACAGGGGGGCCGAAAAATGAAGGGAGGCCTACTGCTGAACAGGGGAGCAGGAAGAGGTGCTGATGGACTGGGGGGGCAGAAAAATGAAGGGAGGCCTACTGCTGGACAGGGGGAGCTGGAAGAGGTGCTGATGGACAGGGGGGGCAGAAAAATGAAGGGAGGCCTACTGCTGGACAGGGGGAGCAGGAAGAGGTGCTGATGGACAGGGGGGCAGAAAAATGAAGGGAGGCCTACTGCTGAACAGGGGGAGCAGGAAGAGGTGCTGATGGACTGGGGGGGCAGAAAAATGAAGGGAGGCCTACTGCTGGACAGGGGGAGCAGGAAGAGGTGCTGATGGACAGGGGGGAGGTAAAACAAAGGGAGAAGGGCTGCTGCTGGATAAGGGGAGCAGTGAAGGGATGGTGGTGGACACAGGGGATGTAAAAATAAGGGAGAATTGACAGGGGGAGCACGCAAGGGGTGGTGGTGGACAGCCAAAAGAAAGACAGAAAGAAAAAAAAAAGACAGAATTACAAAAAGTGGCTAAGGAGACAGAGAGAGAAAGAAATAAAGACACACACACATATATATTCTAGCACCCGTTAATGTAACGGGCTTAAAGACTAGTTGTTCTATAAAGTGGCATTATGACATCTTCCGATCTACTCGTGATCCCCTTCTTAATTATGCCTAACATCCTGTTTGCTTTCTTCGCCGCCGCCACACATTGTACCGATGGCTTTAGGGTATTGTCAATCAGTACCCCTAAATCTGTTTCTTGTTCGCATTTTGCTAATGTCACCCCCAACATCTTGTACTTATGTTCCTTGTTTTTCTTTCCTAGATGCATCACCTTGCATTTGCTTATGTTAAAGTTCATCTGCCACTTTGTCGCCCACGTTTCCAGCTGGTTCAGATCTTTCCAGTCATGGCCGGAGAAAGTGCTCTTGTACGTGTTTCCTCTGTGGCCCATGCTAGGTCGAGTCTTTCGCAGGATTGTGAGTCATCTGGGGTTGGTAGTCCTAATGGCACCCGATTGGCCCCACAGAACTAGTTCGCCTCCAGAAGGATGAAGGCCTCAGACTGCCAGTCCAGGTGTATCTTCTCACTCAGGGACTGGTCTCTATTGAGAATCCAGAACACTTTGGGCTTATGGCTTGGCTCTTGAGCGGGTTACTCAGACGTGGTCATCTCCACTCTGCTAAGAAGCCATCAATGGTAGCAGCCTATGCTAAGGCCTGGAAGTCCTTTCAGCACTAGTGTGCAGTAGGTGATGTAGAACTATAATGAGTTCCATTTTTGGTAGATCTTGATTTTTTGCAAGAGGGACTTCAGAGGGCCTTTCCTGTTTCCAAGTTGGGGGAGCGGGAGAAGCTCTTATGTCTCACCCAGATGTCACCTTGTTCATTAAAGGGGCTCTTTGATTGCGCCCTCTGGTACATCTTCCTTTCTCTTCCTGGAATCTTAACACCATATTACAAGGTCTCAGTAAAGTTCCATTTGAACTCTTCTGGGAGGCTTCTGATTCTGGTGGCGATTACATTGGCGAGACGAGTTTCCAAGTTACAAGCTCTGTCCTGCAGGGAGCCATTCCTTAAAATTATGGAAACAGCAGGGCTCTCCTTACGCACAGTTCCATCCTTCTAACCAAAAGTAGTCTTGGCCTTCCATGTCAATCAGGAAATCCATTTGCCCACTTTCATCCTAAGGTGGTCTAAGAAAAAGGATAAAGCATTGCATTTGCTGGATGTCAAGAGAGTGCTTCTCCAGTACCTTGAAGTTACCAATGAGTTTTGCTTATCAGATCACCTTTTTCTTCTGACCTATCATGCTAATGCTAAAAAAGGGAGACTGGTGTCTGAAGCCTCGATTTCCAGATGGATTAAAAGGGCAATTTCCTCCGTGTATGTGGGCTGCAGTAAGCAGCTGCCGATCACATTGAAAGTGCATTTCACTAGAGGATTTGCCATCTCATGAGTGACAACTTAGGCATATTCTCCTAAGGTCTATATACCTTTACCAGGTTCTATAAGGTGGATGTAGTAGCCAGAAAAGACGCTGCTTTTGGGTCCTCCATTTTGAAAGCAGGCTTAGCGGGCCTGCCCTAGTCTCTGGGGACTGCTTTGGTATGTTCCTAGCTTTCAGGACCAGTAAACACATTGCACTAGAAAGAAAGATTAGGTTTTTACCATAATCTTTCTTGTAGATGTGTCTAGTGGTCCTGAAGCCCAACTTGTCAGTGGGCTTTGCCTGCCTTCTGCCTTAAGATCAATATGAATTTGGAGAATTCTTTGTCTTTCAGATGAACTGAGAGGATTAAAAAAAGGAAAACACTCAAGAACGTAAAGTGTGGTTTAGTCTCTGCTTGATAGCAGGACATGCGACTAACTACAAGCTCTATATAAGATTAGCGCTGGTTGCACATGTTTTTATATCTGGTTTGAGCAGTTACTTGAATGTTATCATGTTAATTGGTAATGTTTTTTACAGATCAAAACAGAATTGAAGTTGTCCCCCATTTCCCTCTTTCCGGTTATGTCTATTATTACAGTGCTACTTAATTGCTTTTGCATAAACTGAGGGGGTAGGAGCAGCTCCCTGGGAAGGAGGCAGAGTTCAAAATATGATTGACATTATCTGCAAGAAACTTGTGGGTTCAGGACCACTAGACACATCTACAAGAAAGATTATTATCGAGGTAAGAAATCTAATATTTCTTTATTGTATGTCACATGTCTCCTGACTCAGTGATATATCTGCATTTGATCCCAAAGTTTCTATATTGGCCATCAGGCAAATTTTGAGCCATTGCTTGGCTATTCTGAACACTAAAAATTCTGTGATCCATACTACCCTTAAGAGCGAGTCAGTTAAGAACCATTTTCTTCCTTTGTCTCTGTCCACTGGTAGACAGACACAACCTATTTGTCTGGACCGGTCTGATAGGACTAAAGACATAACTTTTCCTTAAAAATATTAATTCATTTTAAAAAACATGCTTGTTGGGTTAGAATATGTTGCACTGATTTTCAGATATGAATGCAAATTGAAGAATGATTTGAATATCAAAATGCTATATCCATAGGCTAAATGACTGGTCAGAAAATATGACATTGAATTGTTTTGCAGGTAACAGTTGATAAATGGGAGCCCTTACTAAACAACCTAGGACATGTATGTAGAAAGCTCAAGTAAGTAAGATTTTAAAATGTATATTCAATAAAATAAGCCAGACTTTTAGGTAATTTTTTTTCAAGTATATTGCATGTGGAAATTAGGGCACACATCCAACTTGGGTGCACAATTTGATTGATAAACAAGCCAATTGGTTCAGATTGTGCGCTAATAATCAATCATTGGCACTAATTATCATTAATTAAGATTTGCACACACATCTGTAGGTGCTGGGATTCATATGTAAAATAAAGGGGATATAGCCATGGGAGGAGTATAAATGGATCAGGAGTGTTTCTGGAATTTGTGTGCAGCTCTACACTCTCGAGGAACGTAGGGAGAGGGGAGACATGATCGAAACATTTAAGTACCTCACAGGACGTGTCGAAGTGGAAGATGATATTTTCTTTCTCAAGGGACCCTTGGCCACAAGAGGGCACCCGCTCAAACTCAGGGGCGGAAAATTTCATGGCGACACCAGAAAGTATTTCTTCACAGAGAGAGTGGTTGATCATTGGAACAAGCTTCCAGTGCAGGTGATCGAGGCAGACAGCGTGCCAGACTTTAAGAATAAATGGGATACCCATGTGGGATCCCTATGAGGGTCAAGATAAGGAAATTGGGTCATTAGGGCATAGACAGGGGGTGGGTAAGCAGAGTGGGCAGACTTGATGGGCTGTAGCCCTTTTCTGCCGTCATCTTCTATGTTTCTATGTTATAGAATTTGGGGTATCCATACCTAATTTTGGTGCACAAATTTAGATTAAGTACCAGTTGGTGTGCATTTTGGCGTGGATCCTGGCACCAAACATTATTTTATAAATGCCCGACTCTGAGTGCCATTTATAGAATATAATTTTTATTGGCATCCAAATTTGGGTGCCATTTACAGAACTGAGTCTAAAGTGTTTAAGTATTTTGCAGCACAGATTTTCAAAGGCGAAGTCCGTGCATTTTCTTTGGAAAATTGCCTGCAGATACAAATGACTCAGGGTTTTACACCAGCTTTTTGTGTGAGCTAAATTTGTGTATGTTTGTTGTAATCCGCCTAGAACTTTGGGTAGTGCGGAATAAAAATGTAGAAAATAACTAAAAATAAAAAATACTTTCAGATAGTATACCCTAGTGGTTTTTTTTTTTTAATAACACTTCTCTTTGCAAAGCCATGGCTCTTATGTGTGGCTGACCCGAAAGCAGGCTTCCGGGTCAGCTGCGTGCTGAAGCCTCTGCTTGCGGCTTTGTGAAGAGAAGTGCAGCTGGGAGGAGGCAGCTGGCCAGCGGAGGTAAACACCCATGGGGGGGAGAGAGGCACAAATTTGGGACGTAGAATGGAGGGAAGAACAATGAGGGACGCATTGGGACAGGAAGGAGGAGGGTCACATTGGGACAGGAAGGGAGGAAGAGGGGGTGCATTGGCACAGGAAGGGAGAGGCAGGACTCTGGTTCATAAGTACAAGTCTGTCTTAAGTCGGACGTTCTTAACCCGGGGACTGTGTGTATATTCGGATTTTTGTAATCAATGTAGGTAGTAAAAAGAGGTTGATAACTACCTGGAAGACATGGCTCGTAAGTGGCAGGTCATAGACAAGTATAACTCCAAGCCTGCGGACTTGTTCCTCGGCTATAAGAGATGTATTATCCCAGGTGAAGGAAGGACGAGGTGAGTGCAGTTTTTCTTTCAAATCCATATCAGTTTGGTTTGGGATGCATTTAATTGTAGCTTATTTATAGTCATCCAATCTTTGATTTCAGATACACATCGTTGTAATTTTTTGATTTGAGTGTCTGTGTTTTGGTTCATTCCTAGTAAAAGATAAAGTTGGATGTCATCTGCAAAAGAGTGAATCTTAATATTGTATTTCAAAGCAATATCAAGCATTGGTCTAACATACAAGTTAAAACGTAGTGGAGACAGTAAGGTGCCTTGAGGTGCGCCATATTTTAAGTGGTTTGGGTTGTGACATGTCAGCCCCTAGTAGCACACTCTGTGATCTAAAAGGAGGAGAACTAGCATAATGCAGGGTCACATATACCAATGTTATCTGGCCTGGATAAGAGAAGAGTGTGATCGATGGTATTGAATGAGGCACTTAGATCAAGGAGGACAAGCAATACATATTCTCCTTTGTCCATGAATTTCCAGCAGTCATTGAAAATGTCTATTAAGACTGTATTCAGTATTGTGGAATTTTCTGAATTCCGATTGATAGACAGTGCTTTTTGGTTGTCTACAAAGTCTTGCAGTTGTTGTAGGATGACTTTTTCTAAAATCTTTGATAGGAATGGAAGATTGGAGACTGGTCTAAAATTACTTGGTTGATCAGGGTCTGAGTTAGGTTTCTTTAGGATAGGTTGAACCACAGCCAGTTTCCAACTAACAGGTACCACTCCAGACTGTAGAGATTCATTGATTAGAGGAAGGATTGATTGCAGGAAGGTTTCTTTAACTGATATCAGCAGATTGGTTGGACAGGGGTCTAGGGTTGAGCTTGAGGTTACATAGTGAGTTTACTATCTTGCTCAGGTCAGCATAAGAGACTGTTTTGAAGTGATTTAGGGTACTGTTCCATGATTTGGTACCTCATGCCATGTTGTTTTGGAATGATTTGAGCTCCAAGTCTGGGCTAGGGCCGGTCTCTGGCAAAGTACCTTGTAGTATGTCGACAAGAGTGTTTTGCAGTGATTGACCTCCGATTCTAGGTTAGAGCGAATGTTATACATATTCTCATGGAAAAAGGTGGATAATGTTTTGCTGTCTAGCTTTGATTGCAGGGATTGACAATTCCCTTGGGAAGCAGTGAAGAAACTTTTTGTCAGCGCAAACATTCTCCTTGATCTGTTTGGGGACTTTAGTAGTATGTTGGAATAATAGGCATTTTTGGTTTTGAGGGTAGCCAATTTGTAGTCATCTAGTAGGTTTTCCAAAGGGATTTGTCTTCCTGGTTTTTTGTTTTATACCATGGGCTAGATTCACTAATCAATCCGTTCGTGTACCGACCGGTTTGCGACCCCTTAGCAACCAAATTTTCTCTCCTGCGATCCACTTCCAATCCGTGCATGCAAATGAGGGGAACTGCATGCAAAGTAGGAAGAGCACGATTCACTAAACAAATTTCCCAATCCAACTAGGCTGGCCAATCAACCCAAAAAGTGACTGCTGGGGACCAGTCGAAAACATTTTTTTGACTCTCCAGCTCCAGCCCTGCTCTATGCCCTGCTCTCTGCTGCCCTGAACCTCTCCTGCCCTTCCCCGCATTGTGAGCCCGTGGTTTTAACCCACAGGCTCCCTGGCCTATGTAAAAAAGTTAAAATGTTTTTTAAAAAATTGTGGCTAGTGCTGCCCCCCCACCCCATGCCGATGCCCCCCGCACACTGATGCCTGTCCACCCCTTGATGATTCCCCCCCCGCGCCGATGCCCCACCAACACAAGGCAGGAGGGAAGCCAACTCCCTCCTGCCATCTTAAACACCACCTGGCCGGGCCCGGCCCAGCCCACCTCCCTCCCTGTAGTAGGCCATCCGGCTGGCCGGGCCCGGCCCAACCCACCCCCTCCCCGTACATTTAGAATTCTTGGGAGAAGGAGGGATGCCTAGTCCCTCCTGCTCCTGAGGCCTCCCGTGATCGTCTTCTTGAGCAGAAGGAAGCCCAAAGTCCTCCTGTTCTTGCCTCTGCCACGATACTGGTCTTAGGCCACACCCCGATGCATCATCTGATGCATGGGGAGGGGCCTAAGGCACTGTTTGGCTGAGGCGCCTCGGGCTCCTCCATTGGGAAGGGCCTGTGGTGCCTCAGCCAATCAGGGACCAAGAAGACAGTAAAAAAAAAATTGATTTTGTTAAAGAAATAGGAGGAAGGAAGCCAGTTCATCAGAGCTTCATGCAGCTGAGTTGAGGCCCCTTCTCTTTGGGCCTTCTTAAAGGGCTGCGTGACACGCGTGTGGACCAAGAAGACCAAGTATCTATTTAAAGACTGAAATTTTTGTTATTTAGTTCTCTAGAAGAGAGAGTACTGAAGACGTGATTGCTAGATATGACTTTACATGGTTTAAAAAATTGTAACTTTATAACTTTACCTAACCTATATGGCCTCGAACGGACCAACCACTTCTAGGTAAGACACTATGCTTGCTTCCCACATAATTTCATATCTGCTGTGGAAAAGCTTGAAGGTCAGTTAGTTTCTTTCCTGAAGAAATATATGATGACTTTAGGTAACATAAAGGAAAGGTGTGCAGGTTGACCAGTGGTGCTTTCAAGACTACATTTGAGATCATCTGCCATGGATTTTGGTGCCTGTAGATTCTCATATCTGCTGTCTTCAGACCTTAAATATGATGTGCAAGAAAGATGATCTTTTTAGAAAGATAAAGTCAAGGAGGCAGTAGATCAGTTAAAGAGTACTATGCTATGTTCAGACTCTCTGCAGACCCATCATCTGTGACATTGAGAAAGTACTTGATTGAGGCGCTAAAGAGAGACACTTGATCCTAGCAACAGAAACTTTGCTTTTGTCCCATATAGTGGAAGGTATTAAAACCACAGCTGGCTTCTCAATAAAAATTTGGAATGGGATTATGATTTAACCTGGTAGACATAGCCTGTAGTCTAGGGTCCATTTTGAAAGCTCTTCCTATCAGGGGAAGGCTAAGGTTTTATGTAAACACTATTGGCCCAGCACCCTGTAAAGACATCTGGGCTTTCAGGGTAATACAGAGCAGATATACTATAGACATTGACAGATTGACTTTTCTAAGGACCCCTGAGGAAGGTATTGTGACCGTGTCGGGTCCCAGTGGATTTCACTTGTGAACTTGAATATTTTACAATAAATGTAGATTCTACCCATAGATTTTACTTGTTGGTATATTGAGTCTGCAGTTTTCCTTTTTGTTCTCTGATTGAGCAGCTGGCCACTGGAGGGATTAAGGCATGACACCTCCTTAATCCCCCAGGGGTTGCTGTCCTCCTCCACCCCTGAAAGGGAAACTGAATGTTGATAACAAGCTCTGACAGCTTCAGGTATTATGTGCATTCTTAGCAAAGCAGGAGGCAAGTCTGAGGAGTAGCCTAGTAGTTAGTTAAATGGATTTTAAACTAAGGGACCCAGCTTCAAATCCCACTTTAACTTGTAGTGGTTTTTTTATTATTATTATTGTGAGCACTCCAGAAACAGAAAAATACTTACTGCACTTAAATGTATAAGCCACCTACAAGCCTGCAGGCTATTGAAGTGGTGTACATTCAGATACAATATGTATTTTTCTATTTTTGGTGGTCTCACAATTACAAATAATTAAAGGGGGGTTTGAACTTGGGTCCCTTGGTTTAAAGTCCCCTGCACTGACCATGGCTGCCCCTGTTCTTCAGAGAGTCTATGTGGCCACTTTTCTAAGAATGCTGCCAGACTGATGTCCTTGTCCCTGCTTTTTTGCCATTCATATGTTAGATGTTCCAGTTTGTAAAATGGCTGTTCATCCTGACCGTCCTCAGCACACAGAGGTTCCTCTCATATATTTTTGAACAGGAAATCCTGACATTTCCAGTTGAAAAATACATGTGAGATGTGGATATCCATTTTGGACATTAAGAGCTGGACATCTCTATTCTGACTTTATGTCCATTCAAAATGCTCCTCCAAGTTTCCAGTAGAGGGCAGTTTGGCTCCGAAGGACATTCAGTACCAGAAAACAGAGTCCTTGCTGAAGCAAGTGTTTGAAGTTTCAGTGCTGGGACTACAGTCTACAGTGCATATTTGTCCAAGATTTGTCTCTGCAAGGTAAAACAGACTAAGGAGGGGACCTGGATTTAGGACCTTGGGGGGTGGGGGGGGGGGCGATAGCATTAAGCTATGCTCATAAAGGCAAGTATGGTTCATATGGCTGACTATATCGGTGTCTCGCAAACTTTTCGGTGTGACGGCACACTAAACCCAGTGCCCAGCCAGAAGGCTGTCAGAAGTGTGTGGACTTCAAAACAATGACGTCATGCGCAGAGGCCGCGACCTTGAACCTGTCACTTCGCTGGTGGGGGATCCTGGAGGAGGGGACATGCAGGGAGAGGAAGAGAGATGCCAGTGCGGAGGAGAGTCATTGGCACCGGCTGACTGCCTACAGGACATTCACCGTGAGAGGCACGTCCTGTAAGCAGTCAGCTGATGCCTCTCCTCCTTACCGGTGTCTCGGGGCACATCTGGAATCTGCTGCGGCACAAAGTTTGCGATGTACTGCCCTATATTATCCCATCAGAACTTCCTAGGAAAATGGCAGTTATAGTTTTACCCAGATTGCTGTTATGGTTTCACAGTTAGCATATATGGCTTCAAAGCCCTGACTTAACAGACTCACTTTTAGATTACTGAACTTCTAGATCATAGAAAGGCAGGACATGATTCAGGTGAGATAATAAAAGTAGTACTTTTTATCTTTGTATTTGTTAAAATGTTATCTCTTCATTGTGTGCATTTATTTTTTACAGAAAGCATGAAGAAGCATTAGAATATCATCGCCAGGCTCTTGTGCTAATTCCCCAGAATGCTTCCACTTATTCTGCCATTGGATATATTCATAGCCTAATGGGAAACTTTGAAAGTGCAATTGACTATTTTCATACGGTATGTCTGTGATAGTCCCTATCTAACCTAGGTTTTAAATAACAATGGCAGTTTCTAAGGAGAGGTAATTAGGCAAAACTATAAAAGAAAAGGCCTAGGGTGAACCAGAGGAACCTCAACAGTGGAAAAGAGTAGATGAAATTAGGGACCATTTATTGCAGTTGGTAGATCTTGTGTGACATTTTCTATAGTTCTGTTTTTAAGAATGGATTCATGAATTAAATTGCTTTCTAGTAGCAAAGGAAGGTCCCATGAAACAATTAGGTAAGCGCTCCACTAGTCCCAAAAGGAAGGTCTTCCCCTCCACCTGTGACAACAATGCCAGTACAAAACCTTCAGAAAGAATCTTAAGACCCATCTTTTCTCCTTGGACCTATAGTGAAATCCCAGGAGCCTACCCCCTGTTCTTTCCTCATGTCCAGTCCCTAAATCTTGTTGTAATTCTTTGATTCCCTCAATCCACATCTCACATGTACATGTCCTGATCTTAAATCTGTTGTAAACTGCAGTGAATCCTAGAAGAAAATGTATGGTATGGTTTGGTATAGAACCAAACATGATTTAATGGAGGATAAAAGGTATTTTATTGGGGAATCAAATATAAAATCAAACCCAACATAGATATGTTTTGGCCTGCAAGAGATGCTTCATGGGCAAAAAATTACTGTTAAACAAATAGAACCAAAAATAAGTATCGCAAAATCATATAAAATCATACCGAAACATAATAGATACATAAACACCAAGATCAGTATTGGATCATACAAAATAAATAATTATATCAAACAGCAAATATAGAAAAATAATAAATACATAGGGCTCCTAAACCACTGGCTGTGCTAGCCGCTACTGCCTCCTTTTGAGCAGGGGGTAGTTTTTAGGCCAGCGCGGGGGTTAGCGCAAGATGAAAAGTCACGCGCATTAACCCCGCTAGCGCGACTTAATAAAAGGAGTCCATAGTTATATTAAAAAGTGCATCTCCAAAAGCATGCAGAGTGACATACTAAATTGACAAACCATCAAAATATGAGTGGGGACCAGAATAAGGCACATAACATACCCTTATGGTGTGAACCTTTCAATTCACCGTAGGTGATACTACAGTGCTGCCAGACAGACATCCTCTTGACGTTTAGAAGTCCTGGTAAGTGGATTTGACTACTCTGAATATTTTTTATGGATCTCTGGATAAGATTAATTCTTAACATATATTTTTTGCACTATTGTAGTATTATGTATGGTGAGGTCAAGGATTCTTTGCTTGATTTTGGAGATGCACTTCTTATATAACTTCATTTTTATGTGTTTGCTGTTTGATATTTATTTATTATGATAGTGATATTGTTAATATATCAATATTATGATTTTGCTATGATTTTATGAGACTTATTTATGGTTCTATTTGTTTTGACAGTAATGTTTTGCTCCTGAAGCAGCCCTTGCTGGGCAAAACACAGGTGCATCGAACTTGATTTTATATTTAATTCATCAATAAAATGTCTTTTATCCTCCATTAATCATGTCTGCTTCTATGACTATTTTCCTTCTAGTAACAAACTCAGCATTGTAGTGCAAGAAAATATAATTAGGAATGAGCATAATGTTCAACATCATTTCAACGAGCAGAGAAGTGTATTTACATGTATTAAAAGCCAGTGCGAGTTGCTCTTGGTGTGTAAGAAAACTGCATTTGAACTTGGTTTGTATGCTGAAGATAAACCAAATACCAAATGAAAACAGTAGATTTCAAACAGACAATTGATTTTTTTTTTTTCTGACATTTTTTATTCTGTGAATTGCAGGCTCTTGGACTTAGGAGAGATGACACATTTTCTGTAACTATGCTTGGACATTGCATAGAAATGTACATTGGTGATTCTGAGGCCTACATTGGTAAGATTGTTCATTTTGCAAAAGGAACCATTCCACCAGGTCTAAAACTTGATGACTGAGAAAGTCTACTTGCACATTGTCTATTCCAGTCATGTGCACCGTGGAGAGAGCCTGAAGATGCACTTCCACCCACTGGAATATCCTCTGTAAATCCAGATCCAATGGAGCACTTTTGGTGACTCCCTACTGGTTCACATATGCCACTGTGGTGGCATTGTTGGAAAACACTCTTACTGCTTTTCCTTCCAGGGTCTTTTCCAGAGCCCTTAATGCTAGCCTTATGGCCTGAAGCTCTAGATGATTTATAGACCACTTCTTTTGATAGGGATCCACTGGCACTGGATATAGCAATGGGCTCCCCAGCTGAAAAGACGGGCATCAGTCGTGAGAATCACTCGTTCCGTTATCCGAAAGTGCATGCCCTTCAACAGGGATGCTCCCTGAAGCTATCAGCATAAACTGTTCTTTGCTGTTTACATCCAGGGGTATGGCATCTGAAGGGAGTGATGTTATGGGGACTACCGAGATAGCGATGATATGGTATAGACATTTAAATACTTGAAATGTATTAATATAGAACCAAATCTTTTCCAGAGAAGGGAAATTGGTAAAATTAGAGCATAAATTGAGGTTATTGGGTGGTAGACATAGGAGTATTGTTAGGAAATTCTTTTTCAAGGAGAGGGTGGTGGATGCCTGGAATGCCCTCCTGAGGGAGGTGGTAGAGAGAAAAATGGTGACAGAATTCAAGAAATCGTGGGATGAACACAGAGGATGTATAAATATGATTGGTATAAATTGAAGGCTGGTACTGGGCAGACTTGCTGTATATGGCAGTTTGGTTTAAGATGGACTTGGGAGGGCTTTGGGAGCCCTGGTAATTTGGAACATGAGGACGGTGCTGGGCAGACTTTCATGGTCTGAATCTCGTAAAAGTTTGAGATGATTTGGATAGGCTAGAGCAGGGGTGTCCAATGTCGGTCCTCGAGGGCCGCAGTCCAGTCGGATTTTCAGGATTTTCCCAATGAATATACATGCTTTCATTGTATGCTAATAGATCTCATGCATATTCATTGGGGAAATCCTGAAAACCCGACTGGATTGCGGCCCTCGAGGACCGACATTGGACACCCCTGGGCTAGAGCAATGGTCTCAAATTCAAACCCTTTGCAGGGCCACTTTTGGATTTGTAGGTACTTGGAGGGCCTCAGAAAAAAATAGTTAATGTCTTATTAAAGAAATGACAATTTTGCATGAGGTAAAACTCTTTATAGTTTATAAATCTTTCCTTTTGGCTAAGTCTTAATAATAATGTAATTTATATAGCTAAAAAGACATGATCAAGAAACTGTTTTATTTTACTTTTGTGATTAGGATAAACATACCGAGGGCCTCAAAATAGTACCTGGCGGGTCGCATGTGGCCCCCGGGCCGCAAGTTTGAGACCACTGGGCTAGAGTGAGTTTCAACGGCAACTCCAGTAGTTGGAACCCAAGGACAGTACCAGGCAGACTTCTGTGGCCCAGAAATAACAAAGAAAAAAATTAATCATTAAATTGTAATGCATGTAATTAAAGGGCAGACTGGATAGACCACTCAGGTCTTTATCTGCTGTTATAGGTTTGGGTGATTTCAAAGAATGTTTTATAGTAATACTGATAAATAAAATAAATGTAACTAACTTATTCAAAGTATGTTTTCACATTATTTTTATGGTAACAAACACATTTGTTTATCTTTAGGCACAGAAATTAAGGACAAATTAAGGTGTTACGACTTTGATGTGCACACAATGAAGTCACTAAAGAATATTATATCTCCACCATGGGAGGAGAGGGAGTTTGATATTGAAAGGCAGACTCTTGATGAAAGTGGAATCCTGGCTCTGGAAACATCACATCAAGCAAAATCTTTAGACTCCAGATGCCCCCTGGAAGAGACCTTTGAGAATGAAATGAATGAAAGTGATATGATGTTGGAAACATCCATGTCAGATCACAGTACATGACCTTAATCACACACAACTCAAGTTTAAAATATCAGATGTGCATTTTTCCCACCTCCAGCATGTATTGGGATGTTTGCTCTTTTTATATGAATCCATGCTATGTCTTCTTTATAGAACCATAGAGCATCAGAAAATGTTCCCTGCCTTTAAAGACAGATTATTACACATTGTTTTCACAACAAGCTGTTTCCGGATTGTATTGATATATACCAGGATGAAAAAGATTCTATTATGTTTTTTAATTTTTAATATGCTATTTGACTGTTATGAGTATGATAAAGGGAATGAGAATATTCATAGAATATGAAACTACCTGTCCTAATTGTCAAAAATTAGTTGATTAGCCAAAGACTACTGAATTAATTTTCAAGCTTTTACTTAAATTGTCTAAAACATTTCATCTGATGATAAAAAATGCTGAATGAATTCTGAAGTTTTGATACCAATTTTGTGTGTGTCTTTAAAATGAACTGTTTCCCCACAATAGGTATTGCTCTCATTCTAACAGTTTACGTGTATATGAGGCAAAATGTTTTCTTTTCATCAGATTTTTATATATTAAATTGATAAAAGGCCTTATTGAGTGAGATAGTATATGTGTTCTAGGGTTATTTTAGTTATTTCAATACAGTTTAGGACAGAGCTTCCCAAACTGTTGGTTGGCACTCCAAATGAGGTCACAAAACCCACATTTGGGTTCACAATCTGGGTAGACTCTCCATCTACTATAATAAAACCCTTAGCGCACATGCGCACTTGAAACTCCAAGCCTCCGCATGTGCAGTAGAGTAGAACTCTGCCTGCGGCGGTTTCACTATTGCCCTCCCTCAGTGACACTGCAAGGCCGGAGCCAGTGACAGCCACCACGGCGACGACGCCCCCTCTCACCCTCTCTCCGTCTGCCGAGGGGGGGGGGGCGGACCCGCCCCAGGTGGAAGCATGAGGGGGGTGTTCCCAGCCTTGGGGTTATGGTCTGAGAACTTCCAAGTGGGGGAGAACAACAAGCAGGGTTGTGGCTCTACTGCAATCCCAGGGCAGGCAGGAGGTTTAATCGCGGCTCTGCTGCAATCCCTTGGGAACTCCTGGCAGCGCAGAAGATGAGACAGCAGTCCGGGAAAAGCAGAAGAGGGTCCAGGGAAGGAGTTAGAAGGCAGCGGGAATGTGAGCGGACCCCAGCTAGGTAAATGCTGGGGTCCAGAAGAGTTGAGGATGTTCGAAAGGGGAAACAGAAACAAAGGGAGCCATGTTGGATGAGGGGGAAAGGGTTCAAGGGATTGAGAAATGATTTGGTGATGGATGAGGGAAGAAATGGGGTGATGCTAGATAAGGGAAGATAAGATAGATTGGGGGCTGAAAGGAAGACAGAACAATGCTGGGTGGGGAACAGGAAGATAGACATTAGGGTGATGCAGAATAGGGAGGAAGAGAGAGAGTGATGCTGGATAGGGGAAGAGAGATAAATTTGGGGGGAATGAAAAGGAGGGAGACAGAACAATGCTGGGTGTGGTACAGGAAGATAAATAGTTTGATGCTAGATGGAGAAGAGGGAGAGATGCTGGATGGGGAAGGGAGAAAGAGTCGGGGCAATAATGCTATGCTGAATTGTTTGGAAGAGAGAGTAGAATGCTGGATTGGGAAGAAGAGAAGGGAGATAAGATGTAATGCTGAATGGGGAGGAGAGAGATTGGGTGATTCTGTATAAGGGGGAAGAAAAAGAAAGATGGAGTGATGCTAGGTAAGGGAAAAGATGGGACTTGTGAGGAGAGGAGGCTTTAATGGGAGGTTTTTGGGAAAAGAGACCTGGTGTAGTAGGAGGCTGTTAAAAGAAGACAGTTTGGAGAACAGGGCTGGAGCTTGGGACTGCAAAAAGTGAGTTGTGAGAGAAGGAGTCTGGGACTGGATTTGGGGGCTGAAAGGGAAAACAGGTGTGATGAGACTGGGGCTATAACTGAGGGCTGGAAGAGCAATTATAAGAAGAGGGTTAGGGGATATAAAAAGGGAATGTGTAAGAGAAGGGAGCTGGGGATGAAAAAGGGGGAGGTGGGAGAAGGGGGCTACAAAAGGGAACATATGAGAGAAAAGGACTGGGACTGAAGCTGGGGGCTAAAAATGGGGCATGTGAGAGAAAGGGGCTGAAGATAGGAGCTGGAAGAACAAGTAAAGATGCAGAAGCAAAGGTTGATTGTGAAAGGGGGAATGGAGAGGGAGTTCTATGGAGCTGGAGGACAGATTTTTAAGTTAGTGAAACAAGGTGGAAATAGAGAAGGTAAAAGGGGAAATGGGAGCCTGAATATAGGGGTAAGACATAAGAAGAATAGCCATACTGGATCAGACTACTCTGTTCTAGCACCTGTTAATGTAACGGGCTTAAACACTAGTAAGTGCATAATTATTCTGCACCTTTGGGGTGTCACACAGACTTATTTGGCTGCAATCATTGAGTCACAGCCACAAAAAGATTGATAATCACTGGTGTGGGATATTGGTCCAGGGACTCTATAAAAATTGGATTATTGAAATGATATTTAAGCAATAATGTAGAAGGCACTGTAAGTTATGGTATAGTTCATAGATTAAATACTATTCAGGACAAGTGTGTTTTAATTACACTATGTTTATGTTTATTAAAAACTTTATATTCCACATAATAGCCAAAAAAGGATCCAAGCAGTTTACAATTTATAATTCAAAACAATTTAGAAAAGAACTCCATTCAAAAATAGAAAAGGAAAGAAAGAAAAAAAAAAAAAAGAGCAAGGGTGTCCAAATTCAGTTCGGAAGAGCTACAAATAAGACATAATAAATATACATGAGCAAGATCTGCATACATACTTCTCTACTACTACTAATCATCATTTCTATAGTTCTACTAGATGTACACAGCACTATATACATTATATGCAGGTACTTTCTCTGTCCCTAGTGGCCTCACAATCTGCCTTTTTAAATTTTCGTTTTGGTACCTAGGACAATAAGAGTGTTAAGTGATTTGCCCAGGGTCACAAGGAGTTGCAGTGGGAATTGAACCCAGTTCCTCCACTGTATATACTTGAATATAAGGCGATCCGAATATAAGTCAAGACCCCCACTCCCCCCCCCCAAAAAAAAGGAGGAAAAATGGTTGCCTCGAATATAAGTCAGGCGGCCTAATATTCAAGTGCCCTGTCCTGCCAGTCACTGCACCCAGCCCCCTTCCCTCTCTTCCTTGTCAGGCACTATATCCAGCCCTCTTCCCTCCCTCCCTGTCAGGCTTTGCACCCAGCCCCCCTCCCTGCCCTCATACCTCCTCTGCCGATCCCTGGTGATCCAGAGGTGCAGTGGGCAGGAGCGAGCTTTCCGCGCTCCTGCCCCGCTGCTAACCTGGTCGGTGGTGGCTGCTGTGAGATCGGGTTTCTTCAGCCGCTGAGCGGCACCGAGCAGGAGCGCGCTTTGGCACTGCTGCTCGGCGCTGAATGGCTTCTTGACTGGCTCCCATGAATTCTCATGAGAAACACTGCTCTAGTATCCCCTTACTCATGTAGCATAGCTTAACTGATTGGCTGCAGGTGACAATCAAGTCCTGACCTTCATGAAGGAAAAATCGCAATGTGGGTAAGATATTAAAGTTGTGTGCAACTGTACACACAGCTTTAAAAGAACAGAAGCATTGTCTGATTGGCAAGTTTATGAAACCATTCTAATTGTAGAACTTCACCTCGTCTTTTTTTTTTTTTTTTTTTGCTTTTGCCTTACCACCCTCTGCACTTTTCCCAACTTAACCTCTTGTTCTTTTGCTTTCTCAAGGAAATATGCAATAAGTATTCAGTAATTTATCCTCTTCCAGAACTTTATATTATGATCATTTATCCTCAAACTGATTTTTTAACGAATTTGTGAGCATTTCATACATAATATAAACTTGGAATATATTTAAAAGTTTCCCTCATTTCTTTTAGGTAGAAGAATGGTTCTGAACCTGGACTATGAGGGTCACTTGACTAGATTGGAGTCTATAGTGAATATGTATGATTGTTTGTTTTAATACTTACATTAAAATTTATATCCAAACTAACAAAAATTGATGTTGCAGTGTACAATAAAATAGATAAAAAGACAAGCAGGAAATCTTAACAGTTCTAAGTTGCTTTATAGGATAGACTTGCAATGCTGCCTAGCAAAAAAAATCATCAAGTAATCAGATTACCAAACTGATATTTTAATTAACAAATGGATATTTAATATTTTTTTATGCATCCAACCTTAAAAATCAGCTTCTCTTCAATGCCCCATTATCAGCAGAAACATGCATGTAAGTAGAAAATTACAGTTAATAAAGATTCCCAGTCTTTGGTATCAAAAAGCACATAAGAAGACAATTGAAACATGGATGATGATTTGACTTAAGCAAACAGTGAATCTCCTACAATAAAAAAAGGAAAAACAGAATACTAATAGAGGTAGCTATCAATGTAGGCTATGGTGAAGATGGTTATTCTACCAGAAGTCATGCTGTATTAGTATAGGGTCCCCTTATATGCAATTGATCCTGTGCTAAAATTGGCTATTTTACCACAAGCCACACTATCTTAACAGTAGCCCATGTTAATAACTTTCTCCCTTAATATTCACTTAATTTGCTTCATTTCTTTCAAGGCATGGATAAACATGGCTGAAGATGAGCCCGTTGATGTAGTGCATCAAGATTTTCAGAAAGCTTTTGCCAAAATCCCTTATGAGAAACTCCTGAGAAAATTAAAAGCCATGGGATAGGAGACAATATTCTGTTGTGGATTAGGAACTGATTAATGGATAGAAAACAGAGAGTAGTGTTAAATGACTATTTTTCTCAGTGGAGAAAGGTGAATAGTGGAGCACTACAGGGATCTGTACTAGGACTGGTGTGATATAACATAATTATAAACGATCTAGAAATTGGAATGGTGTGAAATGATTTTCAGTTGACACAAAACACTTCAAAGTTGTTAAAACACATTTGGATTGTGAAAATTTGCAGGGAGACCTTAGGAAATTGAAAGACTGGGCATCCAAATGGCAGAATAAATTTAATGTGAACAAATGCAGTAATGCACATTGGGAAAAATCCAAATCATACTTACTTGATGCTAGGGATCCATCTTAGGAATCCTCACCCAAGAAAAAGATTTAGGTGCCATCACACTGAAATCCGCTGAAATCTTTTCCCCAGTGTGTGGTGGAGGCCAAAAGAGCAAACAGGATGCTAGGAATTAAGAAAGGATGGAAAATAAGAATGCCTCTGTATTACTCCATGGTGATATACCTTGAATATTACATATAATTCTGGTCATCGTATCTCAAAAAAGGTATAGCAGAATTAGAAAAGATTCAAAGAAAGGGTGACCAAAATGATAAAGGGGTTGGAACTCCTCTCATGAGGAAAGAGAGGGCTCTTCAGCTTGGAAAAGAGGTGCCTGAGGTGGGGTTAAGGGGGGGGGGGGCGTGGATATGATAGAGATATAAATTTTTGAGTGGTGTAGAACAGGTAAAAGTGAGTAGATATTTTTACTCTTTCATAAAGTACAAAGACAGGAACACTCAATGAAGTTGCATGGTAGTACTTTTAATTCAAATAGGAAATATTTTTTTCACTCAACAAATTGCTAGAGGATGTGGTTACAGTGGTTAACACATCTGGGTTTAAAAAAGGTTTGTACATGTTCCTGAAGAAAAAGTCCATAGGCTGTTATTGAGATAGACACTGTCCCTGGGATCAATGGCATAGAATCTTGCAACTATTTGGAATTCTACCAGGTACTTGTGGTCTGAATTGGCTACTGTTGGAAACAGGATACTGGGCACTGGTCTAAATGGATCACTGCTCTGAACCAGTTTTATTTTTTATATACTGCAAATCATATAAAATATGCCTTTAAGTGGTTAACAAAATATTTAAAAGGGAAATTAAATGTAATTAAAATGCAAAAAAGTATGGCTGGTTTTATGTTAAATGATATTGTTGGCTTTCTTGATAGTTTTATGTATGCTGCTGTTACAAATTACTCTGAGCACAGCTTTTGATATTCACATTTTCTTTGTTTGAACTGATTGGAAGAAATAGGACTTTCTAAGGCTAGTAATTGTTTTAGATCTTAATGTTCCTTTCAGAAAATTACAGATAATCCTTTCCCCTGCTATTTATTGTTATGTAGGACTCCATAGGAGTTTGTTTTGGCCTTGACCTTTTTTAATGTGTTCCTGGCTCGGTTGGCTGCCTTAATCTAAGATATGGGAATAAGTGCTTAATTTTGTGTTGATGATATTCTTATCTTTATTGTTCATGATCTTTGGGATCTTGAATTTCAACATATTCTACAACAGAGTTTGGAGTATAGTGTGGACTAGATTAATTCAACCTCTGAAATTAAAAGCCATTTATTTTTCCCAAAATAATGAGCGCAGTAGTTAAAGCTACAGCCTCAGCACCCTGGGGTTGTGGTTCAAACCCACGCTGCTCCTTGTGACCCTGAGCAAGTCACTTAATCCCCCCATTGCCCCAAGTACATTAGGTAGATTGTGAGCCTGCCTGGACAGACAGGGGAAATTGCTTGAGTACCTGAATAAATTAATGTAAACCGTTCTGAGCTCCCCTGGGAGAACGGTATAGAAAATTGAATAAATAAATAAATATTTATAATTTTTGCATTTCTGGTTCTTTGATTTTGGTACAGGAGACAATCTTGGAGTTCTATAGAATATTAAGCTTTTCTTTGTCTCTCATATTTCTTCTTTGATCAAGAGCTTTTTAAGCGGTATATAAACATAAGAACATAAGCAGTGCCTCCGCCGGGTCAGACCACAGGTCCATCCTGCCCAGCAGTCCGCTCCCGCGGCGGCCCAAACAGGTCACGACCAGTGTTCCCTCTAAGCGGGCGGGTGTTGTGAGCAAACTTTTTTCACCGTGAGCCAAAAATATCGGGCGCCAGCAAGTTATGAGCCAACTCGCCCGATTCTCCTCTCGCCGCCCTGCCATCTGCCGTACGCCTCTTCCGATCGTGCGCTGTGACGAGAAACGTGTGCGCTGCGATGTAATATTTTGTGCGCCAGCGCACGCCAGCGCAGCTTAGCGGGAACACTGGTTCAAATGGTTTTATTTATTTCCCCAAATTTATTTTTGTTATACGCATTGAAAATATTTGATATTGCGTTTAAATCAAAATCTCAATAAACTTGAAACGAGTGCCCGTGAGATTGTGGGAGGGTTAAATACTCAAAACTTAGAAGTTTTTGCTACGCCAGCTTTCTGGTATCTTTACATACAGTGGCGTACCTAGCATATGTAACATCCGGGGCCCATCATTTTTTGGCACCCCCCCCCATCTGTAAGAAAAACATGATTTTTAGTAACAAACCACACGTCACACATGAGTACCTAGGAAAAGGCAGCATCTTACATATTGCAGTGAGCAGTACATCAATACACCCATTGTAAAACTAAACAAGCCAGACCAGCACAGATCAATCCTACACCGTCAATCCTAACAGAAAACCATGTCTTTCGAACACACAGAACACAGAAAACACCTTCGCCTAGTAAGGAATATGTAATCACAAACTAACCCCTCCCTCTTTTACAAAACTGTAGTGTGGATTTTAGCTACGGAGGTAACAGCTCTGATGCTCATAAAATTCTGAGCATCAGAGCTGCTACCACCAAGGCTGGTGCTAAAAACGCTTCACAGTTTTGTAAAAGGGGGGATAAAATAAAAATACATAGACAAAGGTTAAATTGAACCAGCAAGAAGCTGGACTCTGCATACAATGCTTCACAGAAACAGTGACACATGTCTCCTAAAGCAATAAATAAATAGAAATTTTTTTCTACCTTTGTCTTCTGTGGTTTCTCCTTTCCTCATCTTCTTGTAACTCTCTTCCTTCCATTCACTGTCTGCCGTCTCTCTTCCCCTATATGGCATCTTCTCTCCTTCTATGCCCCTTCCAGAAACTGTATGCCTCCCCCTTCCATCTCTCCTTTCACCCCATTGGTCTGGCATCTCTCTCCTCGCCTTCCCTCTCCCACACCTCTCCTCATAGTCTGGTATCTCCCCTTCCCTGATTCTCTGGCATCTCTCTCCTTTCCTTTTCTTCCATCTTTCGTTCCCCCTCCATGCTCTCACATCTCCCCCTTCCTTTTCCCTTAGACTGGCATACCTTCCTCCTACGCTCCAAGCCCTGGCATCTCCTTTAATTCCCTCCCTCATCTTCCTTCTCCCTCCAGCTGGGTACCGCAACACTCTTCCCTGCAGCTCTGCACTTCCCCACAATTGCCATGCTTCGGTTCCTCTTCTTCCTTCCTTCCTCCCCCCCCCCCCCGCGGGACCCTGCGGCACCATCAACTCTTACTCCCTCTAATGTCGGCCCTGCAGCTCCAGACTTCCTCGCACCTTCTCCCCTCCCCCTTTGGATCGCTATTATTTTAAATGTTATAGCCGCGGAGCTGTATCCATCAGTGGAGATGTCTAACCTCGGCCTGCCCCGGAACTCTTACTGCAGCAGCCGCCCGTCTAGGCAGGAACAGGAAGTCACTGTTGCAGTAAGAGTTCCGGGGCAGGCCGAGGTTAGACATCTCCACTGATGGATACAGCTCCGCGGCTATAACATTTAAAATAATAGCGATCCAAAGGGGGAGGGGAGAAGGTGCGAGGAAGTCTGGAGCTGCAGGGCCGACATTAGAGGGAGTAAGAGTTGATGGTGCCGCAGGGTCCCGCGGGGGGGGGGGGGAGGAAGGAAGGAAGAAGAGGAACCGAAGCATGGCAATTGTGGGGAAGTGCAATCCCCCCAATGCGTCCCTTTACCTTACCTCCCCTTACCTTTGCGACGCGTGTGTGCGCTGTGAAGAGAAACTTTGCGCTGCGATGTAATATTTTGTGCGCGCGCGCAGGCCAACGCACCTTAGCGGGAACACTGGTCACGACCTGTCTAAATCACCAGAAGGGGCCCCCATGCCGCCTTGGTTTCCCTTCCTAGCCCTCCGGTCTTGCACATGCACGACCTGGGTTTCTATACTTATTTTCTGGTTAGCTTTCTCAATATCCCATGATCCCTTTATCCTTCAGGAATCCGTCCAGTCTCTGTTTGAATCCTTGTACCGTACTCTGCCTGATCACTTCCTCCGGTAGCGCATTCCAAGTGTCCACGACCCTTTGGGTGAAGAAAAACTTTCTTGCATTCGTTTTGAACCTATCTCCCTTCAGTTTCTCCGAATGCCCTCTCGTACCTGTTGTCCCCTTCAGCCTGAAGAATCTGTCCCTATCCACCCTCTCTATGCCCCTCATGATCCTGAAGGTCTCTATCATATCTCCCCTGAGCCTCCTTTTTTCCAGAGAGAAGAGCCCCAGCCTATCCAACCTCTCGGCGTATGGGCAGTGTTCCAGCCCTTTTACCAGTTTCGTTGCTCTCCTTTGGACTCTCTCAAGTATCGCCATGTCCTTCTTGAGGTGTGGCGACCAATACTGAACGCAGTATTCCAGATGTGGACGCACCATCGCTCGATACAATGGCATGATGACTTCCCGCGTCCTGGTTGTTATGCCCCTCTTTATGATGCCCAGCATCCTGTTGGCTTTTTTTGAGGCTGCTGCGCACTGTGCAGATGGCTTCAGTGATGCATCCACCAGCACACCCAAGTCTCTCTCAAGTCTGCTGTCTCCCAACAATGCCCCCCCCAATTTGTAGTTGAACAACGGGTTCTTTTTCCCTATATGCATGACCTTGCATTTTTCCACGTTAAAGCGCATTTGCCATTTGTTTGCCCAGTCTTCCAGCTTGTCCAGGTCCCTTTGCAGGTCCTCACACTCCTCCCTGGAGCTAACTCTTCCGCAAATTTTATAACCTCTCACTTTGCCTCCTTTTCTAGGTCATTGATAAATATGTTGAAGAGTAACGGCCCCAGAACCGATCCCTGTGGCACACCGCTCTTGACTCCCCGCCAGTCAGAATATTGGCCCTTTACTCCGACCCTCTGCAGTCTACCCGACAACCAGTGCTCGATCGGGTAGACTGCAGAGGGTCGGAGTAAAGGGCCAATATTCTGACTGGCGGGGAGTCACGAGCAGTGTGCCACATAACATGTTATGTTATGTTTATTTGCTCTTAGAATCGAATCTTCCTGCCTGGATTATAGAGCTTTGAAATTTAGCAATCAATAAGTGCATGAATCTGATTCTTTGCTGAGAGCCCAACTTTTATCATCTGAAATGGACACAGATCTTGCAACTTATTGTGTTAAAATTATTACATAATGCAAAAAGGTTTGATCACTTGTCTCCACTGAGCAACATTATACTTCCCATTACAAATCAAATGTTAATATTTGTTTGTTTGTCTTTATAAAAAGATTTTCAGAGAGAACACAAGATAAGCTATGAGGGTTGATTCAAAGTAGTCTCCTAGGCTGCCTTGTGCATCTTCCAGTTTGTGGGGGACACCCTGTGAATGTCATTTCTGCAGTACTACTTGCATGAAGGATATTAACAGTTAAACATACTCACTCTCAAGCTGATTGTGAGCTTGGTTTTAGTGAAACAGCTAACATTTATTACTTGTAAATAAAACAATGATTTCAGATGTCAATGTTTTGTTCTTCCCCTACCAGAGACCGCTGCACTCATCTGGTGACAACATTAAGAAGTGCAGGCCACATGCTTTCAAATGTATATTTTAGATTTCCAGTGTTGACGTGTTTTCAAGAGAAAAAAATAGTTGCCATCGATGCTTCTTCTAAGGTAGGAAAGCAGCTGTGCAAGTCATGATGTGTACATAAATGTGTCACAATGCACGGAATGTTTTTTGATCATTACAAAAAATTAAATATTAAGCAAAGAGAATCTGAGTAAACATGGAGAAGCATGATCAAAAAATACGTCTAAGTTTGATTTGGATGTAGGGTGCTAGTCGCCCAAAGTCGGCAGTGGCAAAATATCCATTCTCATAAAGTACGTTAAAAATATTTTTTTCCCGAAAATCGTCGTATCTGTACATCCAAACGTTTGATCATACAGACTGCCACTACATCTATCGTTATACCACATTCTCAACCAAAAATTTGGCCAAGTCCAAAACGCCCAAAACCAGACCTTTTGGATGAGCCACATAAACATCTCACCAGAGCCCCCTAAAACCCAATATACCCACTTGTCTACAACCCCAATAGCCCTTATAGCTGCAGGTGTCACCTATACGGAAGTACAGTAGGGTTTGGAGGAGGGGGGCTCACATTTTCCACCATGAATGTAGTGGTTAGAGTGGCTTATGGGCCTGGGTCCTTCTCTCTATGGTTCACTAGCCACCCCCCAAACTACTTAAGAGACCTCTGTACAGCTCTACTAGGCTTTCCTATGCCAGGTGCTGATGTTCTGGAGGCAGGTATGTACATTTTTATTCTGAACTTTGTGGGGGTGTGATGGAGTCAGTGAACATGGGGGTCTTTACTTTGTCTCTGCAGTGGTTATCTGGTCACTTTGGATAACTTTTGGACACTTATACCTGTCCTTACATCATCTAACTCACAACGTATAAGTTTTGCCTAGGCAGTCTCATCAAACATTTGATTATCCCTGCAGGATGACTAAGTCTAGGTCAGCCCACATCCCACCCTAACCACTCCTCTAAAAATGCCCTGTTCAGCTTTGGGCACACAGCAGGATTCAGCGACCTAAAATGTCCCTGGATACATCCAAAAAGCCGTTTTTATTATCGGCACTTATCTTTTAGGACGACCAAGTGCTGACTTGGGTGAGTTTTTAGATGTATTTAAGTTTCAATTATGAGTCCCATATTGTTCTATAAGTGCTTAAAGAGCATCATGCTTCTGAAAATGGTGCCATATTTCATAAACCAGAAAAACAAAAAACAAAACCTCAATGACAATGCATTTTTCCTGCCTTCCGTAGATGCTTCTTTAGAAGAAGTGGGGTAGAGGAAGAACTAGAACTAAGACCAGCAGGGAGCAGGGAGAAGTCGGGAGGTGACAGGAGTGAAAAGCAAACCAGCAGCTGCATATCAGAGCGAGGGGAGGAGGAGGAGAAGGCAGGTGAGAGGGGCCAGTGGCGAGAGGTAGCTCCACCCACCCCTCTGACGTCGGCGCTTGGATCCGGAGCTCCCCCTTAAAAGGGGAGGGGCCAACGGCAGAACACCGCACCAGCAGGGAGAAGTCGGGAGATGACAGGAGTGAAAAGCAAACCAGCAGCTGCATATCAGAGCACGGGGAGGAGGAGGAGAAGGGCAGGAGAAAAAGGCAGGCGAGAGGGGCCAGCGGCGAGAGGTAACTCCACCCACCCCTCTGACATCAGCGCTCGGATCCAGAGCTCCCCCTTAAAAGGGGAGGGGTCAATGGCACGCAGCCATTCCGCGTGCATCGAAGGTGAGCGTTAAAGGCGCCTTTGCGAAGGGCCTTAAGAAGGGCAACCACAGCAGACACCAACAGAGGGGAGACACCAGCAGCCACACTGACAGAGGGGAGACACCAGCAGTCACATCAACAGAGGGCAGATCCTGCCGGTACCCAGAGCTGATGAGAAGAGACAGATGGAGCTGCAAGCAGTCAATGCGTGGATGAGGCGCTGGTGTGAGGAAGAAGGATTCCACTTCGTGCGCAACTGGACAACGTTCTGGGGGAAGAGCAAGCTATTCAGGAAGGACAGACTCCACCTCAGCAGAGACAGAATGAAGCTACTTGCAAGCAACCAAGAGAGATATTGCAAAGTTTTTAAACTAGGAAAAAGGGGAAAACAAACAGTCGACTGAGAGAGAGAGTCGATGGTTCGGGAACCAGTATACCTGGAGGATACCGTGCAGAAAGATAGCGGGGAAGACTCACCAGATCTCAGGCAAGACAGATCTAAAGGGATACAAGAGGGAAGGAAATGTAAGAAAGGAACAGGCCACATACTCAAGTGTATGTACACGAACACAAGGAGCCTAAGGAACAAGATGGGTGAATTAGAAGCTATGACAAAAGGATAACTTTGACATCCTCGGCATCACGGAAACATGTTGGACCGAAGAAAATGTTTGGGACACTGTGCTATCGGGATACAAACTATATCGCAGAGACAGATTGGTCACAAAGGTGGGGGGTATTGCCCTATATGTCAAAGAGGGAATTGAATCTACTGGAGAGAACACGCCTGAAATGATGAATAAGTTAGTCTCTATGGGTCAAAATTCCGGAAGCCAATGGATTGGAAATGAAGATCGGCATCTACTATCGACCCCCAGGGCAGCCTGAAGAAATGGATGGAGAAATGATAGATGAGATCAAACGCAACTGCAAGGGAGGCAATGCAGTTATCATGGGTGATTTCAACTATCCGGGAATAGACTGGAATCTAGGCACCTCCGGCTGTGGTAGGGAGACCCAAGTTCCTGGATGCTGTAGGTGATTGCTTCCTGTAACAACTTGTCAAGGAAAACACGAGAGGAAATGCAATTCTGGACATAATTCTAAATGGACTACAAGGACAAGCGCAAGATGTAGAAGTAGAGGGGATGCTGGGAACCGGTGATCACAATACGATCCGCTTCGACATGGATGCAGGGGTGAAACAGTGATCCAGAACGATGGCCATGGCACTGAATTCCGAAAAGGAAATTACGAAGGGATGATACTCATGGTGGGTGGGGAAAAAGATCAAGAAGAGGAGAAGCACTGTTAAAACACTAGAACAGGCATGGTCCCTTTTTAAGGACACAGTCACCGAGGCTCAAAATCTATATATACTGCGTATCAACAAGGGAGCCAAGAGGAAAAAGAACAAAGAATCGGCGTGGCTCACTGTAGCAAAGAAGGAAGCGATCGGAGACAAAAAGACTTCGTTTAAGGAATGGAAAAGGTAAAAAATGGACGGAAACTGGAAAAAGCACAAACAGCATCAACGCAAGTGCCATAAAGAGGAAAAAGGAGCCAAAAGAGACTACGAGGAAAAAATAGCCAAGGAGGCGAAAAACTTCAAGCCGTTCTTTCTATATATTAAGGGGAAACGACCCGCAAAGGAAGTGGTGGGACCGTTGGATAATAATGGAATAAAGGGAGTGTTAAAGGAGGACAAAGCTATCGCCGATAAACTGAACACATTTTTTGTGTCTGTATTTACCAAAGAGGACATACACAACATACCGGAACCTGACAGGCACTGGAGGCAAAGACGGGAAACTGACAAGGTTGACAGTCAGTCTAGAAGAAGTATGCAGGCAGAGTGATAGGCTTAAAAGTGACAAATCCCCAGGACCGGATGGCATCCATCCGAGGGTCATTAAGGAACTGAAAGGGGCTATAGCTGAACTGCTTCAACTAATAGCCAATCTGTCGATCAGATCGGGAAGGATTCCGGAAGACTGGAAGGTGGCGAATGTTATGCCAATCTTCAAAAAAGGTTCGAGGGGAGATCTGGGAAACTACAGACCAGTGAGTCTGACCTCGGTACCGGGAAATATGGTAGAGGCGCTGATAAAGGACCGCATCATTGATCACCTTGACGGATACAATCTGATGAAGACCAGTTAGCACGGCTTCAACAAAGGATGATCTTGCATGATGATCTTACTGCACTTCTTTGAGGGAGTAAACAGGCAGATAGACAAGGGTGACCTGGTCGACATTGTATATCTGGATTTTCAGAAGGCGTTCGATAAGGTTCCACATGAACGACTACTTTGAAAAATTGAGAGCCATGGAATAAAGGGTGAAATACTCACTGGCTAGCGGATAGGAAACAGAGAGTGGGGGGTAAATGGACAATACTCGGACTGAAAGAACGTCACCAGTGGGGTGCCGCAGGGCTCGATGCTTGGACCCGTGCTCTTCAACATATTCATAAATGATCTGGAAATGGGTACGACGAGTGAGGTGATTAAATTTGCAGACGATATGAAGTTATTCAGAGTAGTGAAGACGCAGGGGGATTGTGAAGATCTGCAACGCAACATAACCACGCTAGAGAAATGGGCAGCGACATGGCAAATGAGGTTCAACATGGATAAGTGTAAGGTGATGCATGTCGGTATCAAAAATCCCATACACGAATACAAGATGTCCGGGGCGGTACTTGGAGAGACCCCCCCCAAGGAAAGAGACCTGGGAGTACTGGTCAACAAGTCAATGAAGCCGTCTGCACAATGCGCAGCTGCGGTGAAAAGGGCGAACAGAATGCTAGGAATGATCAAGAAGGGGATCATGAACAGATCGGAGAAGGTTATCATGCCGCTGTACCGGGCTATGGTATGCCCTCACCTGGAATACTGCGTCCAGCACTGGTCGCCATACATGAAGGAGGACACGGTACTACTCAAAAGGGTCCAGAGAAGAGCGACTAAGATGGTTAAGGGGTTGGAGGAGTTGCCGTACTGTGAGAGATTAGGGAAGCTGGGCCTGTTTTCCCTTGAAAAGAGGAGACTAAGAGGGGACATGATCGAAACATTCAAGATAATGAAGGGAATAGACTTAGTAGATAAAGACAGGTTGTTCACTCTCTCCAAGATAGAGAGAACGGGAGGGCACTCTCTGAAGTTAAAAGGGGATAGATTCTGTACGAACGTAAGGAAGTTCTTCTTCACCCAGAGAGTGGTGGAGAATAGGAATGCTCTTCCGGAGTCTGTTATAAGGGAAAACATGCTCCAGGGATTCAAGACAAGGTTGGTCAAGTTCCTGCTGAACCGGAACGAACGTAGGTAAGTCTGGTCTCAGTTAAGGCACAGGTCTTTGACCTGGGGGCCGCTGCGTGAGCGGACTGCTGGGCGCGATGGACCACTGGTCTAACCCAGCAGCAGCAATTCTTATGTTCTTAGAAATAGTTAAGAAAATGAGAGATAAAAAAGGGGGAAAGACTTTCCGTGCATAAAAGAGAGAATGGAGAGAAAAATGAGGTTAGAAAGAGAAAGGAACAGTGGTGTCTAGGCAAATATTTGGGGGTAGCAAGCTAGATAAGGGGGGCAAGCCAAAGTGACATTTCTGCACATCGTGCCCTCCACCATATCACATACCCTTCCCCAACCTTTAAAAAAAAAAAAAATTAGCTAAGACACATATATGCAACTTACTTTATATTCTGTTTATTTCAAAAAGAGTACTAGGCGGATTATAATTTTAAAAAACAACAAACCTCTAACAATCTGAGGGAACATTACATAATAAAGTACAATTCAGCACCTGCAATATCAGAAACATAAAATGCATTAAACATCCCTATATTCTGGATAAAAATACATTTTTATAGCTTTGCAAAACCTTAAATAGAATGGTAACAATCTAAATTGCAAAGGGAAATCATTCCAAATTCTAGCACCCACAAAGATATATGATTTCTCCAAATGCCTTTTATTTATTTATTAAAGTTTTTGCTGATGGAAACCCCAATTTTTACTTTTGAACAGTTCTTAAGATCAGTCAATTAGTTAATAATAGAATGTATTCGATAAAACCCTCTGGAATAAGACCAAAAAAAAAGCTTTTTGAATAAAGCATGCAATCTTAAATTCCACTCTCAAAAACTGAGAGCCAATGTAATGTAGCCAATAATAGAGAGGCTTATTCAAATTTACTTTGAGGAAATATTAATCTAGAAACTGTTGCTGGGTTTTACTAAATGGCACTAGAGGTTTTTACATAAAAACATAGGCTTGCAAGTTAAATGATCCAATTCTCATAGGTATTCTATGAACATTGGAGCATTTACTTTGCTAGCCTGCACTAAAAACATCTAGCGCTGTTTAATTGAAGTCCTCCCAACAATTTTACTGAAATTGATCCATAAAAGGAATTGCGATAATCCAGTTGTGGAAATAAACTGAGCAACAAGTCTAAAACTGCTCAGTCAATGACAATTTAATAGCCCTAAGTGGACGCAAGTTAAAGAAAAATGTCTTTATCACACTTTTCACTTGTAAATATAACATTGGGCCCTACAGCATCAGTAAACCTATTACTGGGTAACTAAAAGTAGTACTGTTACCAATTTCTACCCAGACACTAAAAGCTAGCAGAATCCTTCAACTCAATCGCACATGCAGAACATGAACAGACCCTCACCTGATACTCCCCTCCATCCAAGAAAGCCAGACTATAGGCAGTGCAATATGGGTAAATGAAAAATACTAACGCAAGCTCTATGGAGGCGTTAGCGTCTAGCGCGCACGGCATTGTAGCACGTGCTAAAACGCTAGCGCACCTTAGTAAAAGGAGCCCATAGTGGTTTACTGTGGAGAAAAAGCCTCCTGATAAAAAATATTTGTATTATAGATATATATTTAATCTTGCAAAGGCAGAGAAAGGATTGTAATAAGCCTTAAAATGAGAAAATCAGAAGAGAACAAGAAGAGGAAGCATATTGCATAAGAAATATGCTAGTAAACACTAAATCCCCTCAGAGATTTAGTAAGGAAAGTGTGAACAGATTTGTTTAATATCTTTGAAAAAAATAGTTTTTTTTTTAAAGGCTCCCCATGTGCTGAAAAAGGAGCTTAGTAAGGTTAGAACATTACTAAAATACATTACTAAAATTGGGACCTAAACCCATGAAAGTATATTTCTAGAAGGAAAGTAGTTTAACTTTCAAACTGCTGTCCCCTGTTGACAGCGCGTTAGAAACTTGGGAATAATAATATATAAAATTTTACCTCAGTAAAAATAAGGAACAGAGAAACGAGTCATGATAGATGTGGCCCTGAGTAGTAAATAAGTGCCACATGAAAATACGTGTACCAAGAAGGTGAACAGAAAAAACAAAGTCATTGAACTCCTGTCATTGAACTCCTGTACCCTCTTACTTTACTATATGAGAGAGATCATAGGTAATAGAGCTTAGTTGAACTCCTGTACCCTCTTACTTTACCACAGTTGATGATAAAACAAGATGTGGATGACCCGTTTCAGAATTTTGTGTTCACACCTGGGGACGTCTACAACGAACTGGCAAGGCTAAAGGTAAACAAGGCCATGGGACCGGACAATTTACACCCAAGAGTGCTCAGAGAATTGAGAGATGTTCTGGCGGAACCGTTGGCAGTGCTCTTCAATCTCTCACTAAGTACGGGGAAAGTTCCGTTAGACTGGAAAACCACTCCTGAAGCAGATATAGACTCATTTCTTACCTCCTTAACTCATCCGACCATTCCAGAATCTGTTAAATTGGAACTTGATTCTCCAATAACTATATTAGAAATTGAAACTGCCATATCTTCCTTACCTGCTGGGAAAGCCCCTGGCCCAGACGGCTTCACGAACGAATTCTTTAAACAATTTCGCACCCTACTAGCTCCTCATCTCCTTAAATATTATGACTTCCTCCACTCCACTCCGGACAAGCAATTCAATTTCACCGAGGCCACCATTGTAGTAATCCCTAAACCTGACAGAGATGACACTTTAGTTAAAAACTTTCGCCCCATCTCTCTCCTCAATTTAGACTACAAGATAATGGCAAAATTACTTGCATTAAGACTTACCAAAATAATCCCATTGCTTATACATAAAGATCAAACAGGGTTCATTAAACAAAGATATATAGGAGACAACCTGCGCCTATTTCACTATATTAACGCTCATGCTAAAACAATGTCAGACCCTGTAATAGGCCTAGCTATTGATGCTGAAAAAGCCTTTGACCGAGTGGAGTGGCCTTTCCTTTTCCATGTCCTGAAGTGGTATAATTTTGGCCCATTTTTTACAAACTGGATAAAAACACTATATCATCAACCCACAGCTCGTATTAGGATTAACAATTCTTTATCTAATAAATTTCCCCTCCATAGAGGTACTCGACAAGGCTGTCCTCTCTCACCATTGCTATTTAATTTAGTGTTAGAGCCACTCCTTTCAGCTATACGACAAAGTCCCTCAATTAAAGGTATTCCCTCCTCTGATCGAGATTTCAAATTAGCAGCTTATGCTGATGATGTTTTACTTTTTCTGAGAGACCCTTTACTCTCCCTTCCCAATCTTATTCACATTATCACTCAATACTCCCTCCTTTCCGGATACTCTGTTAATTGGGAGAAATCAGAGATCTTCCCTCTAAATGATAATATACTTCCATCAGATTTGGCTCATTTTCCTTTCTCATGGTCACATGAAGCTGTGAAATACTTGGGGATTTTAATACATAAAGATTCGGTTCATGCTCAAGATCTTAATATATCTAAAGTCAAAAATCTAGTTCTAAACACTACATCTCGATGGACTCCACTCTTTTTATCCTGGTGGGGTAGAATTGCATCCATCAAAATGACTCTGGCCCCTCAAATTAATTATATCCTTTCTATGCTCCCTCTGTTATGCCGGAAATCATTATTTAATTGGCTAAATATGAAAATATCTGAATTCATTTGGAACAAGAAAAAACCTCGAATTGCTCTCGCCAAACTGAAAGCCTCTAAGATCAACGGTGGTCTCAACTTTCCTGATTTCTATCACTATTATATTGCTTCATTAGCCAAATATGGAGCTTACTGGCTCACTAACTCCACCACTCAAAATCTTCCCACTCAAGATCTTCCTGCCTGGTTTGAAATGGAATGTTTTTTATGTACGCCTTTACACATCTCATGCTTACTAACGGTGTCAATACCAAGGCACTTAAAGAGATACTCTTTATTGGGTGCAACGCAGCATGCTCTTTATCTTATAGATACATTGACTGAAATCTCAGTTAATGTTAGCCCACTCATGTCCCTTTGGAACAATCCCAAAATTCAAAATCACAATAAATCTCTATCATGGAAAAGGTGGCAGCGGGCAGGTATATGGTCTGTCCATCAATTATCTACCCTCAACTCGTTAGTTCCATTCGATATACTGTGCTCTACATACTCGCTGCCTCCTTCTACTTATTCACAATGGCGTTCTCTCACTGGAGTGTTGCCTTCTTTGCATATACGATTTGACTATATGACTTCCAAAAATACTATTTACAACTGGTCTTCTCTGTCTCTATTAAAAGGCAAGGCGATATCATCCTTCTACAGCATTTTAAGAGATCACTCCTTCACTTTTTCACCTCACTCTATGAAGCACTGGGACGCTATACTTACCACTCCGCTTTCTGACATTGATTGGGAGCTTTTCTGGTCATCAACAAATCGCCCGCTTTTATCTTCTAGAGTATCACAATCAATGTACTTTCTTATGTGGCAGGCAATATGGACCCCACTTCGCATGTGGAAAGCTAACTTAAAGCAAGACTCTGTTTGCTGGAATTGTTTGAAAGAGGAAGGAACTCTTGATCATATGTTATTTCATTGTACTCTAGTCCGCTCTTTTTGGACCTATGTCTGGAACACCATACAATCTATTACTAACTGCTCAGAAGAAATCTCTATAGACATTGTAATCCTTCGATCTCAACACCCATGTTTCACACAATCAAATTGTCCACCTAAACTCATTGATACCATGTTGGTGACTGCTCTCATGCACATTCTAAAAAATTGGAAATCACCCTCGCTATTAGATTATACCTTTTGGTGGAACTCTCTGAGTATGTATCATAGATTTGAATCCTATGCATATGAGAAGAGAGTTACATTCCGAACCTGCATGAACTTGAAATACAACAAATCTCCATGGTCATTCTTAGACTCCTATGTACGCTCATCTTCTTAGACACTCCTGTTATCCTTTTCTTCTCCTCTCTTCTCTCTTTCATTTTTCTTTCCTTTTTCTTTTCTGCTCTCTCTCATCTTTATCTTATATATCCCTTACATACATTTTTAATAATTGGAGCCTTTGCTCCTATACAGTTAAACATAGATTTATATATTTTATATACAGAAAGCTTTATTTTGTTTCTATGTACTTTAAATGATTCTTGTATCCTTTAAAATACTTAATAAAAATTATTGAACTGAAAAAAAAAAGGAAAACAGCCAACGTCGTTCCTCTACATAAAAAGGGTTGCAAGGCTGAGGCTGCGAACTATAGACCGGTAAGCCTCACCTCAATAGTGTGTAAACTCATGGAAACACTAATTAAGTATAAATTAGATACGATCCTGAACGAGGAAGATCTCCGGGATCCCAGCCAACATGGATTCACCAAGGGTAGGTCATGCCAGTCCAATCTAATCAGCTTCTTTGACTGGGTAACAAGAAGACTGGACTCAGGAGAGTCCTTGGACGTCGTGTACCTGGACTTCAGCAAAGCGTTTGACAGCGTCCCACACCGCAGGCTGCTGAACAAGATGAAATCGATGGGATTAGGAGAGACTCTAACTGCATGGGTTAAAGATTGGCTTAGTGGCAGACTTCAGAGGGTGGTGGTTAACGGTACCCTCTCTAAAATGTCGGAGGTGACTAGCGGAGTGCCACAGGGTTCAGTCCTGGGCCCACTCCTCTTCAACATATTCATTGGGGATCTAACTCAAGGGCTTCAAGGCAAAGTAACCTTATTCGCTGATGACGCCAAACTATGCAATATAGTAAACGGCTATAATCTACAGGATGCTATGGAGCAAGACCTGCATACTTTAGAAAGTTGGTCCTTGAACTGGCAGCTGGGCTTCAACGCCAAGAAATGTAAGGTCATGCATCTCGGTAACAGAAATCCTTGCAGAACTTACACCCTGAATGGAGAAACTTTAACCAGGACTACGGCAGAACGAGACTTAGGAGTAATCATCAGTGCTGACATGAAAGCAGCCACTCAAGTGGAGAAGGCTTCATCTAAAGCACGGCAGATGATAGGTTGTATCAAGAGAAGCTTCGTCAACAGGAAACCTGAAGTCATGATGCCATTGTACAGAGCCATGGTGAGACCTCATCTGGAATACTGTGTGCAATTCTGGAGGCCACATTACCGTAAGGATGTGCTCAGAATTGAATCGGTTCAGCGGATGGCCACCAGGATGGTCTCGGGGCTAAAGGGTCTCCCGTACGAAGAAAGACTGAGCAAATTGCAGCTCTACACTCTCGAAGAGCGTAGGGAGAGGGGAGACATGATTGAGACATTTAAGTACATCACGGGACGGATCGAGGTGGAAGATGATATCTTTCTTCTCAAGGGACCCTCGACCACAAGAGGACATCCGCTCAAACTCAAGGGAGGGAAGTTTCGTGGAGACGCCAGGAAGTACTTCTTCACGGAGAGAGTGATTGAGCATTGGAACAAGCTTCCAGTGAAGGTGGTCGAGGCACGCAGCATCCTAGACTTCAAGAACAAATGCAATACCTATGTGGGATCCCTACAAGGTCATGCTAAGGGATAGAGTCACTAGGACTTGAATGAGCGGGTCAGTAGAGTGACAGTATAATTACAATTATACTTTAGGGGGTCAGTAGACTTAAGAGGGTGGGTAAATAGTGTGGGCAGACTTGATGGGCTATAGCCCTTATCTGCCGTCATCTTTCTATGTTTCTATGTTTCTACTATATGAGAGAGATCATGGGTAATAGAGCTTAGTTGTGTGGTATCCCCAAAAATCAAATAAATTACTTCTGAGCCAGTGGCATCAACTGAAAAGAGGCACTGTGCATACAGAGTTGAGGTACTGAATAGAATCTTGGGAAGCACTAGAGGTACTTCAAGGAAAGTCACAAGTTGCAGAAAACACAAGAGGAAATGGACAACCAGTAGGAGAAAACCTCAGTGTTGACACAATAGAGAAAAACAAAATGAGATCAGAATTGCTGGAGCATAAGCATAATACCAGAGGTCAGCCAGAAAACAACGTAGACTCAGAATATAAGGTCTTGTAAGTGAATTTTATAAATAGAAACCAGAGAAATATGTGAGAACATTCCCGCACCCAAACCCATTGAAGGAACTATGATTAGGATGAAAGGCACACTGCGATATTTCCTACAGAAATATAGAAGCATAAATAAACATCAAACAGACCAACCACTCTGCCCCTCCGCAGCAGCCCTGAACTCTTCTTCTCTAGGTAAAATCAAGAAGCAAATTAACCCTGCAAGGCCATTAGGAAATGGTTGTAGCAAGAGATCACACAAGGTCATCAACTAAGAAATTTTTTTTTATGACCTCTAGATTATTTAGAATGATTCCAAAGGTGGATCAAAATTACAGACTTTTGGTGCCACCATGGAGGGGTTCTGAGTCTTCATATGAGGAATAAAAAAAATTGAAAACAGGAATGAGTCCTACAAAGAGATGTGACTGTAGTACGTTAGCAGGAATGAATATGCTATCAGTATGAGAGATAAAAAGGAGGTGACCTAGGGATAATCTAGAAGTTACAACATGTAAACAAAGTTAGATGAAATCCCATTATACTACAGAGAAGATCGATATAAAACCCAAGGACCTGTGACAAAGGTACTATGCGATGCTATAAAAACTTGCATACGCTCATTGCACCCAAGCATGCCCATTTTCTCCACCTAGAGATTGAAAATGAAACTGAAAGATAGGAATGTGATCTGGTAGAATGCAGAGCCAGGAACAGGTTTAGAATTATAATCTTATTCTGTTGGAATGTGGGTAGTATGCACTGACATTTAACACTAGCAGAACACACGAATTTAGTGGTACAAAAATGTTTTTTTACATTATGGAAATTAAGAACCATAAAAAAATATTTTGATCCTTTATTATTCAGACTATTGGTGCAGGCATTAGTTTTATCTATTTTAGACTATTGTAACATCATCTATTTAGAAGCACCCAAAAAATTATAAGGAAATTAAGGATAATTCAGAATACAGCTGTTCGATTGATTTTTGGTTTAAAAAAAGAATGACCATATTAGTCCATATTATTGTTTACTTCATTGGCTGCCTTTGGAGGCAACAGTATTATTCAAATTTTCCTGTGTCTGCTTTAAGCTTACCTTTTTCGAAGCCGCGTTAGTGGCTTTATCGCACGCAACTTTTTAGTGCGTGCTAACCCCTGCGCTAGCCAAAAAACTACCACCTGCTCAAGAGGAAGTGGTAGTGGCTAGTGCGGCCGGCAAATTAGTGCGCGTTAAACTGCTAACGTGGCTTCATAAAAGGAGCCCTTATTTGCTTATCCAAAAATTAATGGGTGTAGATATAAGACCTTAGATAGGATCCTAGCATTTCAAGCTGGTAGGCAACAATCTTGGCTAGGTAAATGTATTCAGCAAGCTATGTTATCCTATTGCAGTTTTTGGAAATTAATTAAGACCACTTTGTTTGATAAGTTTATTACTTAGTGAGTTTTATTATTGAAATTCTATTTTACAAATATTTGTATTTTTTACTGTATTATTGTATTTCGATGATTGTCCAGCTCTTTTTAGTGTAAACTGCCTAGAACTTTTGGTTATGGTGGTATAAAAGAAGTTGTTATTATTATTATTGACGTTCGAACATACAACCCTCTAACTTTAGACCGTATGTGTGAAATCTTTGGTCCAGAGACTTTGTTTGAGATAATCTGGAATGGAATAAAATAAAAAATATCCTAAAAAGGATGTAGTGACCTCCTTCTCCCCTACAGCCACTCCCAAAACTCTGGGTTTCTTTAAAATAAAAAAGGAGATGGAGTAAAGGGTGTTGTGTATAATGTTCATTAAACAATAGGAGAAACATGTTTTGGGAAAGATACCTCAAAATAATTGTATGAGCATCCTGGAAAGTACTGTATGAACATTGATGGTACAGTGGGAGGCATGCTTCAGTAAAAAAAAAAAAAACCTGTTTGATCCTGCTTAAAGCAGTGAACCATTCCGCTTCATTGGTTAATATGGAGAAAGAGAATGTCCAGAAAGAAAACAGTCTGCCTGAAAGTATGGAGGCACAAAAAGGAATCTAACTTAACAGACTCTACACCCATGATATTCCGACAGAATCTCAATGTGAAGAAGTGATGTGAAGAAAGGCGTTGATGTTTTGAAGATGATTGAAGTTCAAGAGGAAGATCACCATCAACGGGAACAAGAAGTCGATGCCTTTTGGACCCACACTGACACTCCAAAATAAGCAGCAATGCCATCTGTGAAATAACATCAAATTCCCTTCTTATGCGAGCCTGCACAGCAGTGTCCATAGGAAAATAATGTTCAAAGACTGTTAGAAATTAAGAAACTAGAGCTGGAATGCTGTACCATGGCTAAGGGCAAGTTCAAATTTATGCTGTATTTTTGATGAAAAGTTTTTGGTGCTTCGATGAAGACCTTTGCTACCTCAATGTGAAGTACATTGGTGTTTCACTGGTGATCGATGCTACAATTAAGAGGATCACTAACGGGGTCGATACCTTATGAAAGCAGGACACTCCAAGGATGAGCGTCGTCAACTTGAGGAACATCGATGCGAAGCAGAGCTACATGTATGAACAGAGGCTGAAGTGGTACCTGATGAATATAAAGGGAAGAACGATGATACTCCCCAGTGTCTTCGATACCACTTTGATGAAAAGGAGCATTCCCTCAAACTGCAACTGGTGTGATGCTCTGTCAACAGTAAGTAGGTCATAGTTGATGTAAACACATAGTCACATATAGATAAAGTGGGGGTTTATTGAAAATGGAATATGTTTATTTTATTATGTATATTATTTTATTATATTTGATGCATTATTCTTGTAATCAGTGTTTTTATGTTATATTTGTTGTATTTGATGATGTTTGCTTCAATAACACCGTTTGAATCTAAAGTCATCGACCCCAGAATAAATATCCTGCACCGATACCTGAGACTGAGTATCAATGGTAATGCAGGGTGTTGAGGGGTGGGAGATCTCAAAGAGGATGAACACCCAGTAGGACACACAACCTGCACAGAATGAGAGCGCTGATGTCAATGTGAAAGTATTCCTTGACGACATACACACATATCCTTGAATCCAGGACAGGTATCATCGGTGTAGAAGAAAAATCTGCTACTGCAAGAAAATACTGCATTAAGGCTTGATGATCATCGATACAAGAAGACCTGGAGAAGGTACCATTGTTAGATATGCTGCAGTTAGCATGGATTGGTACCAATGTCGATTAATGATGAAGAGAAGGCACCAACACCATATATTATCAAATGGTATCGAAAGTGTCATAGTTGTTGAAGCGTGGGTGCCAGAAAAGGCGATGCCCTCTAAAACAATAATCTGTATCAATGTTCATTGATGATGGGGAGGCACCATGACTATATAACATTGTGGTATCGATGGTGCTACAGGCGTCAAAGCATAAGTGCCTAAAAAGGCAATGTGCTTCAGAAACAACAACCTGTATCGCCCAGCAACCATGCTTCAAATAAACTCGATGCTTATTTGGCAGGGCACTGTCCACTGCAATTCATCTGTGGTTGAGACATCGGTTACAGAAGGTGTGCATCAAATAGACTCAATGCTAATATGCTACCGATGCAAGTAGCTAGAGCTATCGATTTCTACTGGTACCGGTAAGTCCTAGTTGCTGGAAGTCCAACTCCAGTCCTATATTTAGAAATAAAGAAACAAGAGAAGAAAAATTTTCACGTTAATCATCTTCTTCTAAGCTATAGCCCCCGGAGTCAGATACAGTTGGAGAGGGCAAGCCGGGGTGGAGTAGAAACAAGGCCGAAAATCCATCGATGATCACGTAGGAAGTAAGGGTGGAAATTTGTGTGAAGGCTGCTAAACATTGAAAGTCTAACATTTATTTTCCTTCCCACTTTTCTTTGCTTGTTTTCAAAAGAAAAGTAGTAGAACAGAAAAAAGAAACTTGAAATACTTGAAAAAGATTTATAAAAAATAAACGGGAAGACAACTTGATGGAGTAAGTAGAGATACGTCATCTTCACACTGCAGAAAACAAAAAACTGATGATCTCGTGAGCTGGCATCAGGCAGGAAGGCACTCGCATATGTGCGGTACGGGCGCTTGCCAAAGCTTAAAGTGATACTACACTTTTCACTGTCCATACCAGGGCTCCGTGGATGACATCACCCATACGTGAGAATATGCTGCCTGCTTGTTTAAGGATCATATATGCTTTTTTTTTTTTTTTTGGGGGGGGGGGAATACTTGTCACCCCATAGTGATGCCTATGCAAAGAAACATAAGGGGCAAACTTAAAAAGGAAGATAGTGAGGGGAAGAAGATAGACATAGAAGAGGAAGAAAGGAACTGGAATGAGAGAGAGAACAGAGAAGGGAAACATAACCGAAAGCAAACAAAGAAAGTGAAGAAAGGAAGAATGGAAACACAAAAGAAATAATAGAAAAAGAAGAAACAGCTAAGGAAATCAGAAAAGTGTAAAAAGATAGAAGAGGTGGAATGGGAGAAAGAAAATAAGCACAGGAAGAGAGAAGTAAAACAGAAAAGAATGAAAGACAGGAGAAGGTTGGCAGATAGAACAGACAGAGCAGTGAGCTAAGGATAGATGCAAAAAAACAGGAATTGACAAAAGAGGATAGCAGAATGAAGGGTGGAATAAAAGATGAAATGTACAAGAAAGAGAGAACAGAAAAGGATGGGTCACCCCATTGCTACATAAGGCACACTGGCTTCCTGTCTGACAAAATTACTTACAAAATTCTCCTCTTGGTTTTTAAGATTAAACTCACCCACTCCCCATTCTTTCTTGATAAGTATCTCATTCCTTATGCCTCTCCCTGGGCTCTGAGATCCGCTGATCTTAACCTATTGACTGTTCCATCTCTCAAAGATCTTTTCTGTACTTGAAACTTTATCTTTTCTGTCAAAACAACCACTTTTATAAAGTGACCTCCTTCCCCTCTCCCCTTCCTTTCCTATCTCCCTTTTATTTTTTTGACTTAGATGTAATTTTAAATCTTCCCCTCCCTCAGTGCCTATCGTACCTACTCTGTCCATATCTTTGTCTGGTTTTTATGTTCCCCTATTTATTTATTTTATTTCTATTATTGCATTTTTTAAACTCTAATTTTAGGAATTGTGAACCGTCCAGATATTTGTTTGATGGTCGGTATATCAAATAAATAAACTTGAAACTTGATACTAGATGAGAAGGAAGGAGAACCAGAAAGGAGAAAATGGACTGGAGAGGGAGAAGGGTGGGTGAAATAGAAGATGAAAGGAGGGAGAGGATAGAAGGGGATGGGAGATAAAATAATAGAAGGAGATTAAAAATAGAAAGGCAGGATAATAAAAGAGTTGAGAGAGAGACTAGGCAAAAAGAGAAGGAGGGAAGAAGAGAAATGGGAAAAAACCCAGAAAGTGAGACGGATTAAGGTAAAGATAGAGGAAGGGCGGGAGAGAGAGAGAGGATGGGAGGGGAAAGGCGGGAGAGCCGGCATTATTGCAGCCGAGCAGGCGCGCGCAGGCCTTTCCGTCTCGCGCGGTTTCCGTTTTTTTTTTTTTTTTGTTTGTTTTGTTTTGTTTTTTCGCCGGCGCTTGCCCGCCGGTGGCGGCCGCCATGAAGTCTGAGAAGGAGTCGTTGGCACGGGGCAGGGAGAAGCGGCTCGTCGAGCTCCATTTTCGAGCCCCTCCATCGCCCCGGGAGTCGGAACAGCAGCTGCCCTGCAAAGGAAAGGAGGAGAAGAGAGCGGCGCTCACCAAGGTGAGGCCCGTCATGGGCCGCCCCCTCCCTGGGTCCAGGCCTGCTCTGTCCCGAGTGCTTCAGCACCACGGACAGCAGCCAGTGCGGGCGCAGATTTGCACGGGAGACCGGGGCTCAGCAATCACGAAGGGGCGCGCTTTTGAAGGCCAGCTTTGATGTTGTTGATGATGATGATAATTATAAGTAAAATTCTTTTTCCACCCCAAGTTGCAGTCTGAAATCATAGGAAGTGGAATGAGATGGGCTAGAGAGGCAACGGCTGTATCAACTATTTGCCTCATATAGCATCAGCTGTTAGGCAGAGGGGAAAGGGGGCAGGAAAAGAGTTTGGTTAGCCCCCGTCCAAGTCTAGTATGAGTTTTCTGGTTATTTTATTTTACTTACTATTGAGTTTCCCCCATTGTTGCTTTTGTTCTGTTTTACATTTACTCGTGTATAATCCATTTTTTTAAATATTGTAAACCACTTGGGAATGGCGGTATATCAAAACACTTTTAAAACCGACAACTAACCTCCTCACTCTCTGCAAACAAGAGGCTCGCTCTCCTTTAGCAGATACCACATTTCTGTAGTGTTACTAGATGTATCCAGTGCTCTACATCTACTCATAAGAAACAGTCCCTACATAGCATCATGAGCATCATGCTGGTTCATAAGCAAATGTCTATCAAGCCCATCCTTCAGTTTCGGACAATGGCCAGTCTGGGTTCAAAGTAACCCAGCAGAAGCTTAAAGAAAAGCTTCATTTCTTGTTCCTCACTCTTAGGCTTTCCCAAATATATATGGTGACTAATAGTTTATGGACTTTTTCTCCAGAAACCTGTCTAAATCTATTTAAAATCCAGTGGTGCTGCCTTGACTACTTCTAGAAATAAATTACATAGTTTATCTGTGCATGAGTGAAAAAATACTTTTGGCTCATCCCATGAGTACCATGGGCTAAGCTTATTCTCTAGTCCAAGAGTTGGTACAAATTATTAGGGCAGCAACAGAACCCCATCTCTATTCACTGATGTCCACCTTTCCTCCTAAAATTCTAGTAAATATGTGACGTTCAGTATGACTGACATAATATGTAGGGGATTATTATTATTATAATTTGTAGCCTGCACACCAAATTAGTGTACACAGCCAAATAGAGAGCTACTGTATTTTTATTCATCTTATTGAGGTTATATGCTGTAGGAAAGGCAACTCCCAATTGTTTTCCTTCTAAATTTGATGGTTAGCAGGTGCCATAGGCATGACTTACTCCATGTACTTGCAAAAATACAACATGTGGGATAAAAAAATCCTACCGTACTTTAACTGGACTATCCCAGCTCTGCAGTACCATTCGAACTTGTCCCCATATGGATAGTCCCTACTCTTTGGATAGGCAAAACATACAGCGAAATAAGTCAGAGGCTGTGAATTAAAATCAAGCCCTGACTAAGATTAAAATAGGTGAGATTAGTCTCACTTTTCCTACACCTATATTTTTGCCTTCATTGACCTACATTATATTTCTATCTGAACGAGTGACTAATAACAATTTTAATGAACTTAATACCCACATGTATACAATATCCTAATTTATTTTCAGTACTAGCATATTTTGCATAGTTTGATGACCCACTTTTGTTTCTGGATTGTACAAATGTTTTCCAAGGGGAAGAACAGGAGGAGAATTAGAAGGGGCAAAGGAAGAAGTCAGAAAAGAGTAGAAAGGTAAGAGGAGGTATAGGAGAAATAAAAGTAAACAGGAAGATCAGGTGTGCTATGGGGGATCTGAAAAATCACAAAATCACTGTATTGGTGAACCAGTTAATTGAAAGTTTTGATATTAATTTAATTGAGACACATATAAAGAGAAATCAACTCCTCATACAGTCAGGAGCATTGAAGGGAAAAGTCCCAGGTACTATTCATTAAAGATTTTCTATAGTCACAACATTAGAAAATTTTTGAATAAATTAAACCTTATCTATGTGATATTCTTAAAATATTTATGTGAAAGGAATACTTTTTACTGATTTTGTCAATTGAAATTGCTTTTGAAGATTTAATAAGCCTACATTCATGCTGGCCATTTCACCTAAACAACATCACCACCATCTAGTGATTATCATCGTAGTACATGCAGATGCCATTTTGCTTTAAACATAAATAGTAAACATGGTTTTTAGTCAGAAGGATCTGATCCTTATTAAAATTCTGTATCTGGCAAATGTTATGATTGTCATAGTCTGCTACAAGAGGATATAGAAAAGAGGTAGAAGAGGGTAAGTATAGACTATATTTTGAAGGGTTCAGCTGATTGCAATTCAGAAAGCGGCAGGGCCTTAGTTCACACTGAAGAAAACATAATGACAAAGAACTTGTGCTAGGTCTAGAGGATGCACCTAAAGCTCATAAGTTCATTTGTCAAATTAGTTAAGCAACTGGCATTTCTCAGTCAATGGTTTTTGGAATCATCTGCAGTAGTCTTGACCTACAGTGTCATAAGCTGGGTGAACACAACAGCTAATCGAAAACAACTGCATTACTCATATGATGCAGTCACAGCAACTCCTTTGCAAGTTTCCTCCACATGTTGCTGGCTTCATTTGGTTTACAGATGAAAATTTTTTTATGGTTCAGCCACCTATGAACACTCAAAATGGTCAACTTTATGCATATAGTAAAGAAGCATGATATTGCTGCCAATTGTTTCTGCGCACTTGTTCAACGTTCAGCAAATCAGTCATGGTCTCCATTGGAGTGTTCAAAATAGAATGCATGGAGCTTTTCTTCATCAACCCAAATGCAAAGATTAATGGCAAGAACTATTGTGAAGTTTTACTATCACAGCAACTTCTAGCGACCATTTAGTATATTGCTGGCAATGTTTATGTGTTTCAGAAAGAAAGTGCACCTGCTCATTGTTTTCATGAACCCATCCAGCTGTTACAGAGAAGGACTCCAGATTTAATTTCACTGGACTCGTGACCCTCTAACAGTCCTGATCTGAACTCTGTTGATTAAAGGATTTGGGATCTTAGGCATTAGCATGTTTATGAAAGATCAATTTGTGACACTGATGACCTCAAGCAGCATCTGGCTGAGGTGTAGGTCAATTTAAGTCAGTGTGTCAATGATGCTGTGGTTGATCAGTGGAGAAAATAACTCCAAGCATGTATTCATGTCAATGGGGACCATTTTGAATATTTGTTGTAGGGTTATTTTATTGCAACCTTATTCTGGATGATATATCTATTCTAAACTAAATTAAACTAAACCTTAAGTTTATATACCACATCATCTCCACGGAAGTAGAGCTCAGCACGGTTTACAAGAACTTAAAAATGAGAAAGAGTAGGAAAAGGTTTACATAAGTTTATAAGTTGAGTGGAAAAGTAAGGGAAAAAAGAAATTACATGTTAGAGAAGAGCCAGGTTTTTATTGCTTGCGGAATAAATGGAGTGAGCTCAGGTTCCGCAGCGGGATGGTAAGGTCATTCCAGAGACCTGTGATTTTGAATAGAAGTGATTTTCCCAGTTTACCTGCGTGGAGAATACCATGTAGGGAGGGGAAGGATAGTTTTAATTTATGGGCGGTCCTGGTGGAGTCAGGGCATGAGGAGTTGAAGGAAAGTGGGATTAGGAAAGGAAGGATGCTGTGAATAATCTTAAAAGCCAGGCAAGAGCATTTGAATTGGATTCTGGAAATCACTGGGAGCCAGTGAAGATTGGCCAGGAGTGGGGAGACGTGGTCAGATTTACATTTTGCAAAGATCAGTTTGGCTGCTGTATTCTGAATAAGTTGGAGTCTTTGGAGGCTTTTTTTTGTTAAGCATAGGTAAATGGCATTACAGTAGTCAAGTTTGGAGAGGATGATGGATTGGACAAGGACAGCAAAATGTTTTTGGCGGAAGCAGGGTCTTGCTTTCCTTAGCATGTGGAGGCTGAAAAAGCATGATTTTGTCAGGGAGTTGAGGTGGTCGTTGAGGGAGAGAGAGGAATCAATAATGACACCAAGGACCTTGCTTGAGAACTCAAGGTGTAAGGCAGCGCCTGAGGGTAGTGCGAAGAGGGAGGGCAGGTGTTCTAACTTTGGGCCGAGCCAGAGTAATTTTGTTTTTGATTCATTTAGTTTCATCTGTACCGAGAGGGACCAGGAGTGGAGTCTCATTATGCAGGATGTTATGTTATTGTGGAGGTTGGTGAGGTTCTGGTCTGTTTCAAGAAGGACAAGGATATCATTGGCGTATGGGTAGATTGTTTCAAGGGGGGAAAGTTGGAAGAGCTTCAGTGAGGACATATAGATATTAAAAAGGATAGGGGATAGGGGTGATCCCTGAGGGACACCGCAAGAAGGAGACCAAGGAGTGGACATGGTGCCATTAGAGTTGACAGTGTAGGAGTGAGAGCGAAGGAAGTTTGAGAACCAATTAAGAACGGTGGAATCAATTCCTATCTCGGAAAGTTGATAAAGTAGTATGTCGTGGTGAACGACATCGAAAGCAGCAGAGAGGTCGAATTGTAACAGAACAGTGAATTTGTTTCGAGAATGTAGTTGTTGCACCTTTGATATTAGGGAGACAAGGAGGGACTCGGTGCTGAAGCTGGGTCTAAAGCCATGTTGATGGGGGGGAGAATGGAGAATCTCTCTAGGTAAGAAGATAGCTGGGTAGCGACTATGGACTCAAGCAGTTTGGTTAGGAGGGGGATATTTGCTATGGGGCGGTAGTTCGATGGTGAGGAAGGGTCGAGATCAGCTTTTTTCAGAAGAGGGGATAAGGCAATGTGTCCCATTTCTGTGGAGAACAGGCCAGATAGTAGGGCAGTGTTTACAAGATTGGTAAGGGAGGAGATGGCCTGCGCAGGAATTATCGTAAAGGTAGGATGGGAAAGGATCTAGGATACATTTGCAGGATTTCAATTTGAGACAAAGTTTAGAGATATGGGATTCGGAGGCTATTTCGAAGGCAGTCCAGGATCTATCAGCAGGGATAGGGTTGGAGTCGTTGGGAGGTAGAGAATTGTAAGAGATGGTTGGGGGGAAAGAACTTCTTATAGCAATGATCTTTTTGTTAAAAAATTTGGCTAGGTCGTTTGCGGATGGGGGAGAGAAGGGGAAGGTGGAGTTATTTTTTGAGGTTAAATTACGCCAGATGTTGAACAGTGTACTAGTTTGATTTTTTGATCTGGTGATTTTGTCACCATAGAAATTTTTCCTTGCTTTTGTCAATACCGTGTTGTAGAACTTGATGTTGTCTCTCCAGGATTGTCTGTCAGAAGGGGATTTTGATTTTTTCCATTTACGCTCCAGTGCTCGACATTTCTGCTTCAATTCCCTATGATATGGAAGATACCAGGGAGCTTTGCGGGAGTGGGAGATAGGTTTAGTAGAGAGAGGAGCGAGAGCATGGTAAGTGGATTCAGAAAGGGTTACCCAGTTGTGCCAATTGGAATCAGGGTCGGTATGGTCAGGAGAAGGAGGGAGATGGTTGAGAAATTGGGACCAGAACAGTTCACTCGTGATTTTTTTGTGGTAGGTGATATAGTTTGTGGCTCGGGGAGGAGTGCCCAGGTGGGACATGAAAATGGGAAGGCAGGCGGAGCCAAGAAGGTGATCAGACCAGAGGACATGTTTCCAAAGGACATCTTCAGCAGAAGTTTTGTGTTCAGTCAGGTCGAGGAAGCTGATGATGTCTAGAGTATGCCCCTTATCATGGGTAGGCGTGGGTGGAGGGGCAGTGAAACCGAGGGAGGTGAGGAAGTCTTTGAAATCGGTTGCATCCTTGTTGGTGTTATCATCTAGGTGGAGGTTGATATCACCAATGATCAATAGTCTTTGGAATTTTAGGAAGGCCCTTGTTATGGTCTCTAGGACGAGTTCGGAGGATTTGTTCCAGGGGGTGGGTGGGCGGTAAAGTAGCAGGATGCCTAATTGATCAGGTTTTGATAAAAATTATGCAGAAAGCAAGCTTTATATAGTTTTTTTAGTGAAACACAAGAGTGTGTGTGTATACAGGTTTAAGTAGAAGGCAGAAGTTTCCATTGCACCAGCCCTGAGTACAATTCATGGTATAATATGGCCTACTGTTAGATATCTGTGCTTTGTAAAATAGGCTTACACTATGACTCCCAGTTATGCACAAATACTCATACACAAATTATTATCCTTGTTGGGTGGCACTTCAATAGTCTGGTGCGCTTCCTAAATGGGGATAGCCCTAAAGGGAGTGTTGGCAATGAACCATTGCCAATCCCAGCTTTCAAAGTTCACTCACAGTTTACAACACTCAAACAGTCTTTGAGTTAAACTTGATATTATGACTTTATTCTCCAGCACAAAAGCATGCATTAGCAGCGAGGTAAAGAAAATATGAGCAATATTTCAAAAGTCAAAATAAAAAACAACAAGAACAGAAACTGCACCTTGAAGGTAGGTTTTACTATAGGCAGAGTGCCATGCCCAAGTCTCCTTTATAGTCCAGGCTTTCTTTCAACAAAAATATTCTTGCAACAAAACTCACACAGAGAAGAATATTTTCCAACTCATTTCATTGATGCTTTATCATAATGTTCGTTTCACTGGATCTGTTTTTAAACAGCTTGAGCCTCCAGCTCCTTAGAGCTGGGCAGGGAGAATTGCTGAACTTGCTTATTTAATGGCTTCTTAAAGCTCCCATAAATCTCTACCCAAGGTAAAATAGCAGATTCCTCCCAAAACAATCCTCAGCTCCTTGCTGAGCCAAAACAAACAGCAAAAGGAAAAAAAAAGTACACTTGAGAAACACACAACTGTTTCCTCTTCAGCACAGGTTTGTACCCATCCCCCAATCTGTGCAACAGGCACTGTAATTGCTGTCCTTTTCTTTTTCCTCTCCAATATACCTGGACTTATTGAACAACCTCCAAGTTTCAGTCCACACACTTTAGTCAAAAACATTCACAAGAGTTCAGGCAGGATCCTTGCAAAGGCAAAAACAAGCAATAATATGTCCCATTTTAACTCACATCCATGAACTCCATTTCAACCTCTCCTGCAGTAAGCTTAACTGCAACCTCCATAGGTTCCTTCTGATTTAAGGCTTCTGCTTGAGAGAGCTGAGCAGGCTCCATTTCCACATCATTACCTTGTGAAGGACCAAGTTCTCTCCCCAGGGAGCTTTTCTCCTCTGCCTCCTCTAGTGTGAAAGTTCCCAGCTTTTGAGAGTATGAGCCCCACCCAAACCTACATATACCTGGTCTAGGAACTTCAGCTCCCCCTCTGGTCATTCTGCAGATTACCAAGCTTTCTAAATATAGGGCACTGCTTTTGCTTTCTGGTCAAAGTTCTGCATGAGGCTGTTTTCTGCCTGGGAATATTTTCATCCTTACTATAACTCATCTCCTCCTACCAGGGTTCCTGCTCTGGGGCACATCTCTCAGGATAGGCAGCCAGATCTGTCAGGGAATGTGAGCTGGACTTTTGGTGAGCTTTTCTCACCCTAGAACTGGTTTTCCTTTGGTTTTTGAAAGGGACAAAGGCAGGCGCGGAGCCTGGTTGGTCACAACTTACCTTTAACAGGTGTTATCAAGCACATCAGGCAGATATTCTTACAACCCTTCCTCTTCCCCTAGTTGGCTTCTTAGCTTGTTTACTGAACTGATGGTCCCATGAGCCGGCATCAGGCGGGAAGGCACTCGCGCATGCATGGTACGGCCAGTCTTGAAACTTCTAGGAAGTTAAAGTGACAGTACATTTTTGCTCTGTCTGTACCAGGCTCTATGGATGACGTCACCCATTTGTGAGAATATCTGCCTGCTGTCCTTGGATAACACCTGTAACAGGTAAGTAACTGTGCTATACCTGCTCAAGAAGATGCAAATCTGTATGCATACTTTATGGGGCTGATATTGATACCACTTGAGGGAGATCAGCTAACTCCCATGCTCTACACTGAGCCCAGATATTCAATGCCAGGACATTTCCGGTGACCAGCATTGAATATCTGGTCTATTTTTGGCTAGTCCAAACTTAGAGCCCCTTTTACAAAGTTGCAATAGCAATTCTCCCACGGTAAATGCACCAAAGCCCATAGCATTTGAATGGGCTTCAGTGCATTTGCTGTGGGAGAATTGCTGCTGTTATAGTGGCCAAAGGCATACCAGCTATTTGGGTGGTCTAATTTGTTCGCTAAACCTGACTGGTCTGCAAATCAAGGTGTAGCCACTAAGTGCTAATGTGCAGCAATGATAGCCAGCTAGCTCCTGCTGAATAATAGCAGTTAGCCGACTATAAGCTGTTTAACTGACCAGGAACCATTCCAGACTGGTTAAATAGTGCTGAATATCGGACAGTATGTGTATACCCACATGTTATGTAAAATATGCACATACATTTTCCTAATTTTGGATCACAATTACCTAAATGTTGTGGGTGAAAGGTATTAATTATTTCTTAATGTATTTCAGCTTTATTATATTTTATTTCAAGAATTTCTGTTTGGCTCCAAAATATTGGTGATGTAAAAGTGAAAATTAATGAAGAATAATAATAAAATGCACATACATTTCACTTCTGCTCCTGTTCTTCCTAAACCATTCTCCTGGGAATGCCTAGGCACATACTTATGTGTGCATATTCAGCCATGCAATTTTATAAGAGCCCTGATGCACTTGTAAAACATGCTGTATAGGTGGACAATACTTTAGTGTACCTAAACAGAGAAAGCACATTGTCCACCTATGTGGTCTTTATAAAACAGCCTATTTGAAAATTCCCACACAGTTACATCTGCTTCAAGCCAGGCATAAGTTTATGTGTATAGGTGCCAGTGGGAGTCGGTGCATATGTTTAAATACGAGTACATGTATGAATCCCAGTTGCCCCCATTCTGATCGTTCTCCTATATTATATTCAAATCATATAAAGCAGGTGCTGTATTTTCTGAGTACCTACTTCCGTGTTTGTATTTGCTGGGGCTTATAAAATTACCTCCACAAAGCAGAATTATAAAGGAAAGAAAAGAAAGAATTGTTGTAGTGGAAATTTTTCAAATTTTAATAAGTGTCAATAAAGTATGCCAAAATATTATTGTACAATATCAATATCATATTCAACAATATAATATGCAATAATATTTTGATTCCTATTGAGTGTCTTCTAAAAAGGCGAAATCATGTTTGGATAACTGTTTATTGAAATTTTGTTATATATTGCAGGTGGTTATTCGTCGATTGCCTCCAACCATAACCAAGAAGCAACTGGAAGAACAATTACAACCTCTGCCTTCTCATGACTACTTTGAATTTTGCACAGCTGATCCCAGGTGAGAGAAGCAAAATTCCTAAACTTGAAATAAAAGTATGAGAAGGCAGATTTTAGATAGAAAATGGAGAGAGGAATTCACATGTCCAAGTCAAGATGAGGGGACTTACCATACTGTTTTATATGAGGCTCTTCCAAATATAGAGCCTCTTGTAAAATAGGTATAGGCCCACATAGCAAAATCCCTCTATGGACAGAGGAAGCAGTGATTTAAGCAAATAGCACATGAGGAAAACCATCAGACAAACTATCCCCCACATAGATGGAGCAGCTTTCTACAGTTGCTGCTTCCTCCTGAATAGACCTAAACCAGCATTGGTAAACCATCCCATGGACATCACCCAATGCCAGCTTCCTACCCCCCATTAGAACTCTAAAGTACCCCCCACTTTTCAAAACCCTTCTGCACCATACAACTTCCCCATTCTAGCAGTCCCTTCCATAACACCCCATCCTCAGGATCAGCACTCCTCTGTTGCATACACCTAACCCCATCATTTCAGCGTCTTCCCTCTTGTGCAGACCCTATCTTTGAGCAACAGCCTGACATGTGATGTCCTCCCCCAGGTTCAAACTCGCCTCTAGACACAACCTCCACAAGCATACCCCCACAGGAGCCCCCACCCTAACCTACTCCCTGGAACTACTGGGGATACCTGAAGTCTAGTGGGATAGGAGTGATACCCTCCTGCTCCTGCCTCATATCTCAGGCCATCCCTAGCAGTAATATCACAGTATTACTGCTAGGGATAAGGCTAAAACCACTGGATACCAAATGTTGGTAAGCGGTATATCAAAAGTTTAATAAACATAATGGTAATACCACAGTATTACTTTTGCCCATATATGGAAGCCTGACCCCCTAGGAGTGATATTACATCTAGAGATGTTGACAGCTATTTTGGATGGCTTGGGGCACAAGGCAGGAATAAATGGGCAATACTCCACCCCACTAGACACCAAGAACTTGTAAACCTGGGGAGTGAGTTAGGGGTGGGGGTGAGATTTGGCCTTCTGGAGGGGATACATTTCCAGAGATGAGGTGAAAAGTTAGAAATGAAAAATAAGAAAATAGGAGAACAATTCAAAATCGAAGCATGTTCATTAATATTCAAGTAGGGAGGTTTTCTGGATTGGTCTGGTAGGACTAAAAGAAAAAAAATTGGGTGGGGGGAACAAAATGTTTCAGCAAAATTTATTTTACTGTTTCTGAAGCAAAGCTGATTGAGACAATTTTTTCAAGCCCTTCATCAAATTTTTAATCTCTTCCCCTTCAATGTTAATTTGAACTGCCAAAACATTGGTCCAATTAGCCGCAATCTGTTCTGGATTCTAGAACTTATCTGGGTAGGAGCCGCTTCTACCTGGATAAGTATCATTGAATATCAGCCCCTTAATTATCATAGTTAGTTCCTATTTCATACTGATTTAGAACCATTGAAAACTGTCTAACCTCATTTTGATACTTAATTATCCTTAATTTAGAATAATAACAAAAATATCTTCTCTTGTTTCAGCCTTTATCCTCATCTTTTCTCAAGAGCATATATTAATTTTAGAAATCCTGATGACATCATTCTGTTTAGAGATCGCTTTGATGGCTATGTGTTCATCGACAACAAAGGTTGGGATATTTGTATTTTGTAATCCTTTCTGAATAGTATAGTATCAGCCCAATAGCTCAGAGTTAAAGCTAGCAAGAAAATAATCCAGAGTTAATTCTCAGCCTAGACTTTAGAGACCAACCAAAACTGCTTTTTATAGTTTGGGATGAAAATAAAGCTGCAACCGAAATTCATCACCTGGTGTCGGCCAAAGTTGAAATGAATTGATTGTATAAATGTGAACCAGTGAGGGTCACTGGGGATTGTCAGAGGATATAGTTTGCATTCCTCTGCTAAACTCACAGTATCCAAGTCAGAATCTAAGAATTCAAATAAGACCGCTTTGTACCTCCAAGCAAAATAGCCTGCATGCACATGGACCGTAGCTAATGAAAACTGAAGCTAAAAGCCATAGTGCTTTTACAGTGGTTGACTTTGCACTACAATCAGAGTGACAGCTGACATCATAACTCAAAAGAGAGGATAATTCCTAAGGAGATTATCATCAAAAATTTAAAGACTTAAATTCCTACTAAAATTTTGTATCAAAAGTATTTATTTGGAACACACTATTTACTATGGTCCTCTTTTACTAAGCCGCAGTGGAGATTTCTACCATGGCCCAAGGTGCTAAATGTTCCAATGCTGCTCCGGCGTTCATAGGAATTCTATGAGCATCGGAGCATTTAGTGCTCTGGCCCATAGTAGAAACTTCTTTTTTTTTTTTTTTTTTTAATCTTTATTCATTTTTAAACTTTCATCAAGTGTTTCATCAAATTCATAATAAACCTAAAGGATATAGCGGTATATAAGAAATAAATTACATTACATTACATTACATTATTAATTAGACCACTTGAACATCTTATCATTGTATCCTATAAATATAAATGTAACCCTCCCCCCACCCTCCCTCAAAGCCCATTATTCATTATAAGATCACAAACCCTACACTTGAAACCCTTCCCCCACCCAACATTAAGTGGTGTATAATTAATATAAAATTGACATTTAATCATGACAAAAAGATGTTAATGGCTCCCATATTTTAATAAAATTTTTATACTTTCCATTCTGTACCGCCAGTGATCTTTCCATTCTATATATGTGACATAACGAATTCCACCAGAAATTAAAATTAAGCCTACTATGGTCTTTCCAGTTATTAGTAATATGTTGGATGGCAACTCCAGTCATGATCAATAAAAGTTTATTATTACAAGATGATATCTGACTCTTTTTTCTCATAGACATTCCAAATATCACAGTATCATAAGATAACGCTACATGGTTTTCCAATAAACAATTTATTTGATCCCAGATTGAATTCCAAAAGGCTAAGATATGGGGACATTAATACAAAAGATGATCCAAAGTCCCTACACCCAGATTACAATGCCAGCATCTATTAGACAAGGAACTATTTAATTTTTGTAATCTAACTGGGGTCCAAAAAGCTCTATGTAACAAAAAAAAACCAAGTTTGTCTCATAGACACTGACATTGTACATCTCATTCTCCAAGACCAAACTTCTACTGCAGCTTAGTATAAGGGAGGGATGGGGGCATATGAACTACTGTGCAAGATCATAACTGAAATACTTGCAATGGCAGTACAAAAAAAAAAAGAATACAAATAGTAGTCCCCTTTCCAGACTATTTTTTAAATCTCTGTAGTCTAGTGGTGTTGTCAGGGTAGGAGTGATGCCCCAGCCATTCTGAGATCAATCAGGGCAGCAGTAACTGGGGATTATTCCCGCCCCCAACTACAGTGTTACAAGGGATTGTAAAATAGGTCCAAAAGAGCCTACTGGTGGGGGAAAAGGGGCAACTCCTCTGAGGGAGAAAGGGACCAAGTATAAATTGTCAGCTCCACCAAAACCCTGGCCAAAAATTAAAATAATCTTTTGGCTGAAATTGAAACTCGGCAGAAAAAGGATAATCAAAACTGAAATTTGGTCAGCCTATACCAGACTTCCAAGGTGGAGAAACATTCTGAAGGCAAAATTTGCAACCTAAGGAAAGGACAGCATAATTGTCTCTCAATAGGAATACTCATATGTCAAGCCAGGGGCATTCTTATCCAAGGTTCTAGAGAGAGCCCATCAGCTAGGGAATGTGAAACTGCTTTGTAGTGGAGGCAAAGGGAAAAATATGGGTATTCCAGATGAGCTATGAATGAAGACCTCTGACTATGACACATGAGCTAAAAGGGATCTTAGTAATGAATATGACATGACTGGAAGTAGGTTTGGAAGATGTATTGATTGGCATTCTGATAGACAAGAAACAGAAAATTTTATTTTTTTCAGCTGGACTTCATCAGCCCAAGAAGTGAATGATATGAGCTGAGAATACAGACAAAGTCCTCTAAATAGCAGTACATAGCATTGCCATTGAGCCTACTGAGGAAATGTTCATTTTTATATTTAAATTGCCCAAGTTGCTTCACTGTCTCCCTTACAACTTTAAATTGTTCAGCATGATCCAAATGACATATGCAATGGTCAGTCTAACATTTGTGATGCTCTTTGTAACAATGAAGAAGCAAATTTTATAAAACTACCCACACAGGTGTATAGGTCATAGGGAGTGGTACTGCTGCAGGCTTTGTACTAGAGAATGACATGGGGAAAAAATTTGTCCCCGTCACCACCCTGTCCCCGCAACCACTGTCCCCGTCATTGCCCGTCCCCGCGACCACCATCTCTGTCCCCGCAACCAACATCCCCCGCAGCATCCATACAAGCCTCACCTTTGGTTGCCACTCCAGCAACAGTGGAAGCACCGATCAAGGCTACTCAGTCCGATATCCTACTAACTACGTCTGGACTAGAAGGAGGGAGTGTGTTTCCTTCTAACTCCGTCTGGATCAGAACGAATCAACCAAAGACCAGCAGGAGGAATACCAGAAAAGTGCAGTAGGACTGGGTAAAAACGATTACGGTTTGCGATTGCGGCTTTACCTTAGCTCAGGAGTGGGACTCTCGCGGCTCGCCAATGATGCTGACTCCGCAGTAGTAGTATGGCAGCACCTCCTTTTCAGAACCTACTCCTCTGTGCTCCGCGACTCGCTTCTGCTGCACAGCGCCCACCACATGGGTTTTGAAAATGTGTGTGGCAGTAGCGATTGGATCATAGCTTGGGGGAGGAGAAGATGAAGATCCAATTGGGAGCTCTAGGGGAGGAGTCAAGGCAAGGGCAGAAAAGAACAGAAAGATGATGGTCATGGCATCAGGTCAGCAATGACGAAGACAACATGGTTGCCGGAACTTAGAAGGGCCATCGACGACACGGTGAATAGCGGTAAGCAATGAGGGGTGCTTTCAATTGTGGGAACGAGGTTTGTCACCGTTCTTGCGCGCGGTGAAAAGTTTTGTCTCCATGCCTACGGCGACTCAGGCTTTAGCGTCTCCGTAGTCACAGGCAAACTGTGGCCCACCGTGGGTTTTTATTCACCGTGTCATTCTCTACTTTGTACCTGTTTTCAAAGAGAAATTACAAAATAGGGGTCCTTTTACTAAGGCATGCTTGCCGATTTAACGCACGCTAAATGCTAACGCGTCCATTCTATGTCTTTTTCTATGTCCGGTCTTTTTTTTTTTCCTTGTTGCCAGTCAGATCATGTACCAATAGCTTTGTCTTCTAGTCTTTGTGCTTTACTTCTAATAATTCTCATCTTCTATGAATCAACTGTTTTATTCCTAGGTCATTCTTAGAATTTTATATTGTGATCCCCTGGGATTTGCTTGTTGGCTTGCAAACAGGCATATTCAGAGCAATGTTACAAAGAACTTTATATGAAACAAGATCTGATTAGGTCATGCAGGCTATTTATTTAGGAGCCTTTTTACTGAAATGCACTAAAACATAGGCTTAGTGCATTTTAACCCAGGACTTTTCTGGGTGCTAAGCCCATATTTAAGGTGCCAGAATTTTGAAGATTTTCTTTCTTTATTTTCGCAGATCCTATGTTAATTTTTCCATTAACGTGTGGGCTTGCAAAAATAACTCAGGAGCATTTACTGTCTCCTATTTAAGAGGTGCTACATGCAGTGGCATACAAAGGGGGGCAGGGGCGGACCGCCCCGGGTGCAAGGCCCGAGGGGGTGTTCAGCTGGCCACTTACCGGGCAATAGGCTGCCACCGGGGAAAGGCTGCCATTGCCGTCATCAGAAAGAAGCCAGCGCCGAATTCTCCCTCCCTGCTGCTTCTCTTCCCTGAGCCGAGCAACTCTAGCTGTCCGACGTCAATTCTGATGTCGGACAGGACGTTCTGGGCCATCCAATTGCTGCCTGGCTGGCCCGGAACGTCCTCTCCGACGTTAGAATTGACATCGGGCAGCCAGAGTTGGTCGGCCCGCGGGAAAAGAAGGAGGGTGAATTCGGCACCGGCCTGTTTCCGATGGCCAGTGGCGGCCTTTCCCCAGCGGTGGTGGCAGCATGGTGGTGGTAGCGACGGTGGCATGGGGGAGGGAAGGGAGAAAGAAAGAAAGGTGGGGGGGAGCCAGGGAGCCAGAAAGAAAGCAAGGGGGGGCAGGGATCCAGAAAGAAAGAAAGGGGGCAGGGTGAAAGAAAGAAATGGGGCACGGAGAGAGAGAAAGACAGACATACAGAAAGAAAGGGGGCATGGAGAGAGAAAGAAAGAAGGGGACAGGATGAAACAAAGAAAAAGTTGGGGGAGGGAATGAAGTCTGGAGGAGAGGAAGCATACAGGAGGCTGAAAGAAGGGAAGAAATATTGGATGCACAGTCAGAAGAATAAAGTGCAACCAGACTGATGAAATTACCAAACAAAGGTAGGAAAAATGATTTTATTTTCAATTTAGTGATCAAAATGTGTCTGTTTTGAGAATTTATATATGCTGTCTATATTTTGCGCTATTGGCCCCTTTTACTAAACTGCAATAGCAGTTTTTAGCGCAGGGAGTGTCGAGAGCAGCGTGGGGCATTCAGCGCAGCTCCCTGCGCTAAAAAACGCTATCGCGGTTAATAAAAAGGGAGGGGGTATATTTGTCTATTTGTATAGTTGTTACTGAGGTGACATTGCATAAAGTCATCTGCCTTGACCTCTTTGAAAACCCGCGGAATATAAATGATAATTAACATTTTCTCTGCGTACAATGTGCTTTGTGTTTTTATTTTTTTTTTTTAAATTCTTTATTCATTTTTAAACTTTCAACAAGTGTACAATATAAGTAATACATAGATTTACTAACAACACTTGATAAATCTATCAAAATAATAAAAAATGTATATGTATCTAAACCCTTCTCCCCCCTCCCTTTCCATACTATTTTCTTAATTGAATCAATCTTTTTCATAGTTCTCTTTACCTTTTTTCTTTTATTTATACAATCCCTCCCCTTTCCCCTCCATTCATAAGTAATGTTAAGAAAATGGTGTTTATTCATTACAAAACAATGTCAATGGCTCCCATATTTTATTAAACCTTTTATAATTTCCATTTTGTATTGCTATTGAACGTTCCATTTTGTATAGATGAGAAAGTGAATTCCACCAGAAATTAAAGTTAAGTCTGCTGTGATCTTTCCAATTGGTAGTAATATGTTGCATGGCAACTCCTGTCATAATCAATAAAAGTTTGTTATTACTTGCCGATATCTGACTCTTTTTTCTCATAGACATGCCAAATATCACAGTATCATAAGTTAATGCTACAGGATTTTCCAATAAAGAATTTATTTGATCCCAGATCGAATTCCAAAAGGCTAATATATAGGGACAATAAAATAAAAGAGGATCCAAAGTCCCTACATCAAGCTTACAATGCCAGCATCTATTAGACAATGAACTATTTAACTTTTGTAATCTAACAGGGGTCCAAAATGCTCTATGTAAAAGAAAAAAACAAGTTTGTCTCATAGATGCTGACAGTGTACATCTTATTCTCCAAGACCAAATTTGTGGCCATTGAGATGCTGAAATTTGATGTTTAATCTCAATGCTCCAAATATCCCTAAGACCATTTTTAGGTTTTTTATTAACCAATTCACTAATAACTTTATACCACTGTGCGGCCTGGTGACCCAGAAAATCTGCCTGGAAACATAAAAATTCCATGCTATATTGAGAATTTAGATTTTTCCATTCAGGGAACCCTGCCTGAATGGCCTGCTTCAATTGCAACCATTTATAAAATTGTGATTTATTCAGTCCAAATTTATTTTGCAATTGTGTAAACTCAAGCATATTTCCATTTGAAATAACATCATTTAAAGTTCGTATTCCTGCATTTAACCAATGCCTCCAGACAATCTTAGATCCGCCAATTTGAATCTTGGAGTTTAGCCATATAGATTGATTTGTTGATTTATTAATAGGAATTTCAGTTAAATTACTTACATACCTCAGAGTTTTCCATGTATCTAATAAAAGTTTATTTTCTTTATACAATCTGGGCATCTTGATACTGAGAATGTGACAAAGATGTAAAGGAGACATGAGTCGCCATTCCAAATATAACCAATCTGGAGTGTATTCAATGAGATCTGGGAGGACCCAATACATACCTTGACGTAAAATATAGGCCTGATGATACCTATAAAAATTTGGGAAATTTACCCCACCCTCCTTAATTGATTTCTGTAAAGATACCATAGCAATTCTAGGTGTTTTGCCAAGCCAAACAAACTTAATAATTGTTGAATTCAGTTTTTTATAAAAAGAGTTTTGAAAAAATACCGGAATCATACACATTTGATAGCAAACCACAGGCAATATCATCATTTTTATGGTTTGAACTCTCCCCCACCAAGATATATGTAACGGATTCCATTGTTCACATAATTCTGAAACCTTTTTTAATAAAAGTTTTTCATTTTCTTTTACTGTATCTTCTATTGAATTTTTAATCCAAATTCCTAAATATTTTAATCCATCCTCTTTCCAAACAAAAGGAAATGAATCAAACATAGATTTTATTCAATGTACATTAAGCGAAAGAATTTCAGATTTATTCCAATTGATTTTATATCCTGAAAACATTCCAAACCTTTCAATCAATTCTAACAAACATGGTATAGTTGAACCTAGATTGCGCAAATATAATAAAATATCATCCGCATAAGCAGATAATTTGTATTCCCATTCTTTCAGGGGAATACCCTGTATCCCCTTTGTCTGATTAATAGCTATCAATAAGGGTTCTAAAACAATATCAAACAACAAAGGAGATAATGGGCATCCTTGTCTAACTCCTCTATGTAGTTTAAAACTTTCAGATAAATTATTATTAATGTATAGTCTTGCCATAGGGGAGTTATACAAAGTTTTAATCATTTGAACAAAACCAGGACCTACACCAAACCAATCCAAAGCTTGATACATGAATGACCATTCTACCCTATCAAAAGCTTTTTCTGCATCTAATGAAAGAGCAAAAGCTGGTTCATTCATCATTTTAGTTAAATTTAAAGTATGAAACATCAGTCTTGTATTGTTAGAAGAATGTTTGTTAGCAACGAAACCCGTTTGATGTACATCAGTTATGTAAGGGAGAGCCTTTGCCAATCTTAATGCCAGAGCCTTAGCCAATAATTTTCCATCCACATTAATTAATGATATTGGCCTGTAATTTGAAACCATAGTGGGATCTTTATTTGGCTTTGGCAAAACAATCACCACAGATTCTGCCATAGTACTTTTAATACAACCTTTATTAAGTTGAAACTGATATAAATTTAGTAAATAGGGTAATAAAGAATTTTTAAATGTTTTATAGAATTCCACAGTAAAACCATCCCCACCTGGAGCGGATCCAACTCTAAGAGACTTCAATGCTGTTTCTAATTCTTTTAATGATATAGGTTCTTCTAAACTTCTTTTTATATGATCAGGAAGTCTTGGACCCTCAAGAAAATTTAAAAATTCCATACCTTTTTGAACTTTATCAACAGAAGACTCGGAAGAATACAACTCTTTGTAAAAAGCCAAAAATTGATTTAAAATATTACTAGTTTGAGTATGCATATTTCCTTTCTCATCTTTTATTGCAATTATTTTTATTCTTCTCTTTTTTGCTTTAAGATAATTTGCAAGTAAACTTCCTGCCTTATTAGATTTTCCATAATACAAGGTTTGCGAAGAAAACAAATCTTTCCTTGCCATTTTTGAAGAAATTTCATTATATTTACCCTTAGCCTTTAATAAAGCTTGCAAATTTTCGTGATTCCATTTATCTATTAATTTGGACTCCAATAATTTAATTTCTTTTTCCAAATCTGAAAATTGTTTAATGAGTTGTTTTTTAATATATGCAGAATAAGAAATAATATTACCTCTTATAGTAGCTTTAAATGCATCCCATAAAATTTCCGCATTAATATCTGCTGAAGTATTTATTTGGAAAAATTCCAAAATTTTTAACTTAATTTCTTCAAGAAAAGTTGAATCTGAAACCAATGCATTATCAAACCTCCATAATGATCTATTATAATCACTATTATCTAATGTAAGTGTAATCCACACCCCTCCATGATCAGATAAAATAATTGGATCTATGGAGGCTTGTGTAACTTGTTGTACCATGGAATTTGATACCAATATGTAATCAATTCTTGAAAAAGATTTATGAACTGGTGAGCAAAAAGAGAATTCCTGATCATTAAAATGAAGAATACGCCAAATATCTTTCAAATTACAAGTATTCACCAAATTATCTAACCCTAATGATTTTATATTTTTGCTTGGTTTTTTATCCAAAAAAGGATCCATAACAGCATTAAAATCTCCAGCTACTACTAACTTAGAAGCAGTCAGTGGGAGTATTAATTTTTGTAAATTAGTAAAAAATTCATTTTGATTCGAATTCGGGGCATAGATATTTAGTAAAGTCAAAGTATTATTTCCCATACTCATTTCCACTTTTATCCATCTCCCTAAAGGATCAAAATCTATCATTTTAAATGAAGCTAAACATTTTTTGTTAACTAATATAGCCACTCCTGCCTTTTTCCCCACTGCAGGAGCGAAGAAACAGTGTTTCACCCAATTATCCTCTAACTTCCTGGATTCTACCACTGACAAGTGTGTCTCTTGAATGTAATACACATCAGCATGTTGCCTTTTTAAAAATGCTAACATTTTTTTTCTCTTTACTGGGTGATTAAGGCCATTGACATTGAGTGAAAAGATTTTAATCTCCATCATTCCAGATAATCTTTACATAAGCTCTTCTATTTATTTTATAGAAACAAAAAACTGAAATGAGTTGAAATGAAGAAACACCATTTTCATTCATATCCCATCTTACTACATCCCTACCCCAATTATCAAATCCCCTTAAACCCCCTCCCAACCCTCCCTCTCCCACCCTTGATAATGACTGATAAAACCTGGAACCGCACATATAGGACCAAGCAAAGCAAAAAAAAAAAAGCGCTATACAGACCTCAAATATAACACAATATTGTATGTAATAATCATATATACTTTCCCATGTAGTAAATGTAATATTCTGAAAATATTAAAAATAAAAAAAAAAATTAATAAAGATCTAGCACTTTTAATATAAATGGCAAAAGAGAATCTCAAACTCTATATATCTCCTAAAAGAGTTAGACTTGTAAGATACTTAAAAATATAAAGTAATTATTAATAATATATTATCCTTTTTTATTAATATTTTCTTAAAGGAGGATACTAAAACCAAACTTAGAGTCATTTGAAAATCTCCTATAACAAAAATCATTTTTCAAAACTCTGTATCATAACCTCCAATAGCTTGTATTAACCTATGGCTTAAATCTGACACTATAAGCTCTAATCATTTGTATCTTATCTTCAGAAATTATAGTAAACTAATAGATATCAAAGTATTCCAATAATATCTATTCAAAGATAAGGAAAAGTAAAGGAAAAAATAGCTACAACTTTAACAGTTATCATTTGAGTAAAAGATATTAAAGGCATTCTAAAGAAATAAACTGCCATCTCCTTCAAAGTTCCAATTCACAGTTACCATTCAAAAATAAAAACCTATCCAAACTGTCAATTAGGATATTTTCAATACTTCAAGATGAATAACAATAACATCAAAAACAAAGAAAGAAAATCCTATTCCAGTTTCATGAAGCCAAATTAAACTGACATCGGCTGTTCCTTTTGATTTAAGTACATTTCTAGTTTCACTGGCTCATCAAAGCTCATAGTTTTATTGTCAATAGTTATTTTCATAATCGCAGGGTATATCAGCCCAAACCTAGCTCCGATGTCTCTCAACTTCGGCCTCATGTCTAGAAATTTTTTCCTTTTATCAGCCGTTGTTTTAGCGAAGTCAGGAACGATGTGTACTTTGGCATCTTGACATTTTAAATTTGCATGTTCCTTAGCCAATCTTAACACCTCTAAAACTTGTTGATGCCGTAACAACTTGAAAATTATAGGGCGAAGACCTTTTAAAGTATCAGGTCTTTTCATTGGTATGCGATGTGCACGCTCAATTTCTATCGGGTATTTGGATTTGAGGGGCAGGACTTTCATCAAAAAGTTTTCAACAATGAGACCGGATTGCTTTTCTCCACCCCTTCCGGTACGCCCAAAAGTCTCAGGTTACTCCGCCTCATGCGATTCTGGCAATCCTCCATTTCCCTGGTGAGTGCAAATATTTTATCTCTGTCCAGCTTATATTGACTTTTTTCATTTTCAAAGCTGTCCATTCGCATTTCCAATTTAGTTGTTTTGATCTCTAACACTTCGGTTCGTTTATTTAAAGTTGTTACTTCTTCTTGTATTTCATCCAGTTTTTTGGCATTTTTTAAAAGAATTTCCTTTATTTCTTGGATTTCCTTCCAAAAGTCGATGTCGCTCTTCTCCCTTGACAACGGGCATTTCGATGGTGTTGCCGGCTCCGGCTTAGATCTTTTAACACTGCCGGTATTAGAAACCACCATATCCGATTTATTTTGCTTTCCTGAAGCCATAACGTTGTCAATTTTCTTCGTTTTGAGTTCAAATTGAAATTTTTGATTTAGTAGTTTAAGTCATGAATGTCTGTTTATACGGAGCCTCTGCCTTACCCGTCCATACTCGTGCACTCCCAAGCCACGCCCCTCTGCTTTGTGTTTTTAAAATTTTATTGTTGGTACAAGGTTATATAAAGAGCATAAAATATTTGTGGATACCTGGAAAACTTTAAGGTATATAAGTAATCTAACTCCTATTCCAATAAATAAATCAACAACTCAAATGATTTGGTTAAATCCCAAGATCAAAATTGGCGGTTTTAAAATCATCTGGAAGCATTGGATGTTGGCAGGAATCTGTACTTTGGAGGATGTAATAAATAATGGTAAGCTGCTGGAGTTTTCACATTTGCAACATAAATTTAGTCTTAATAAGTCGCAATATTTTAGATGGTTGCAATTGAAGTAGGCCATTCAGGTAGGGTTCCCTGAATGGAAAAATCGTATTAATTATCATAGTCTGGAATTCTTATGCTTTCAGATGGATTCTATGGATCATAGAGCCGCACAGTGGTATAAATCAATATCTGGATTAGTAAATAAAAAGCCAAAAAATGGGCTTAGAGACATTTGGAGCATTGAGATTAAGCATCAAATTAATGCATCTCAATGGCCACGACTTTGGTCTTGGAGGTTAAGATGTACGGTGTCAGCATCTATGAGACAAACTTGGTTTTTTCTTTTGCATAGAGCTTTTTGGACCCCTGTTCGTTTGCAAAAAATAGATAGCTCTAAGTCTAATAGATGTTGGCATTGTCATCTTGAAGTTGGGACATTAGATCATCTTTTATTCTGTTGTCCATATATTTTATCATTTTGGAAATCAATTTGACCTCAAATTAATAGGATGTTAGAAAATCCGGTAGCCTTGACATATGATACTATTTTATTTGGAACAACTATGAGAGCAAGGAGTCAAATCTCATCAAATAACAACAAACTTTTATTTATTTTGACTGGAGTAGCAATACAGCAAATAACATACAATTGGAAAAAGTATGACAGGTTAAATTACAATTTCTGGTGGAATTCTGTATGTCATATACAAAATGGAACTCACTATAGCGTCGCAAAAAGGTTATTTTAATAAATTTCAGAAAATCTGGGGACCATTAACTGATTTTTGTAATGAATGATTAACTTTTCCCATGATAAGATATTTGATTAAGGGGGAAATGGGTGGGCTTTACTTGTTGTTATTTCATAATACAGGACTATTTGAATAGTTTTACAGTAATGATACTTTTATTTATTATTGAGTAGGGAGGGAGGGGAGGGGGAGGTTATTCTATTCAATAAGAATAATTTAAATATTAGATTTCTTACATAATTTTTAAAATATTACAGAATATTAATTTGTTATGAAATGTTATACTTAAAGCATATATGAGAGTTAATCAAGTGTGTATCTTTAAGTTCATATGAGTTTAACTGCTACACTTGTTGTAACATGCAAAAATGAATAAAGAATTTAAAAAAAAAAAAATTGTATTGTTGGTAGATCATTTTGACTTGGCCACGAAGGTAATGGGGGAGGGAGGGAGGGGAGCTGCTGAAAGACATCTAGTAATCCTTGCAGGCTTGATTGCAGGGAATTATTTTTGTAAAATCATATTTTGTTATGTGACTGGCATTATTTAGACTTTAATTTCTATGAATGAATAGAATGAAAATGATATAAAATTACTTGCTTGTTTTTATGTGCTTGCGCTGAAGGAAAATGGAGAGAGAGTGGGCTGAGGACGCTGAAGGGAAATGGGGAAGAGAGAGTGGGGAGAAGACGCTGATTTATAAATTGACAATTGTACAGAATATTGTTTCTTTTTATACTTTAATATAATAAGTTCAATATAAAACAATTCAAGGCTTGTGTGGATGGAATCAGGTGGTTTGTGGGGATGAGGACCAAGCTTACGGGGATTAGTCCAATGAAATGGTATTTTCATATTTCTCATTATTTGTTTTATTTTTATTTGTTAATTTGTAAAGTGGTGATTGTTATGTATCAGTTTTTCAAATTTACATCTACTGTCTTTATATTTTGCATAGTATTGGAGGATGTATTACTGTTTTTGTGGTGTTGTGGTGTTGCATTGTATGCAGAGTCTGGTTTCTTGGCAGTTCAGTTTAACTTTTGTCTACATATTTTTAGTTTGTGATTATTCCATATTGGGCAAAGGTGTATCTGTCTGTGTGTATGAAAGGGACATGGCTTTCTGATAGCATCGACTGTACTGGATCAATTGACTGTGCAGGATCTGGTTTGTTTAGTTTTACAATGTATGTGTTGGTGTTCTAGTGCTTACTTCAGTGTTTAAGATGCTGCCTTTTCCTAGGTACACTCTTGTTGTGCGATATGTAGATTGTTACTAAAAATCATATTTTTCATATAGATGGGGGGGGGGTGTCAAAAATGATGGGCCCCAGGTGTCTCATATGCTAGGTACGCCACTGGCTACGTGTTCCTGCATTAAACCTGCATTGTCCAGTTAGTGTAATCTGATGTGAATGCACAAGCTGGATGATGCTTCCATACCTATTCCTGGCCTATGACATGCCCCTTCATGAAAAAATTACAAAAAAAAAGTGCATTTACCATGTGTTGATGGGCAAATTACTACAAAATGATGTAACGCATTTGTGCCTTTTTTCCCCCACATTAAGCATGTGTTAGCACTTAACACAGTTTAGAGAAAGAGCCCTTTAATTTAAATTTTAAATTTTACCTTTCCCAAAGGCTATGAATGATTTATAAAATTTCATATACACATCAACGGTAAAAAATCACATCTTTCAAAATTTATCAAAAGCAACCTCAAATAACAGTAGGACAAGCAGGCAGCATATTCTTGACATGTGGGTGACGTTATCCATAGAGCCCCATAGCGGACAGCTTCGCAAACAGACTTGCTTGTAGAACTTCAAACAGTTTGCGAGTGCCGCACTGCGCATGCGCGAGTGCCTTCTCGCCGAACTAGATCGTGCGTCTCCCCTGAGGTACCTCAGTTCTTAGTTTTCTGCGGAACCAAGAAGCCCTGTTTTTCAGCTCTGCCATTTTCAAGTTCGCCTTCTCGCACCGTGGCTTTCTTTTTCTTTTATTTCTTTCTTATAACAAGTCGCTATGCAGCGCGTCTCTTTAAAAAAACAAACAAACCAACAACTTTATTTTTTCTCCGTCGGTTTTTGACCGGCAGGTCTTGGGCTTAAGCCCTGCCTCCGGCCCTTGTTCAGCTGCAGCTGTATTTTTTCTTCTATGTCCCGGCCTCCTTACCACTGGAAGAGATCCCAAAACAACTACCCAGGCACAACACCCAAAGACCCACTCAGTGTGTGAACCAGTTGAGTGGAGTGGACTAACTGGGGGGTGGAAATGGGCCCAGAGTTTGCTCAGCAGAATTTCCCAGACCACCTCTTCCTCTCAACACATTGACACGCTGTCACCACCACCACCATTAGGAACACCTCACCGGGTAGGCCAGCAATGCTTATAAACTTTCTAAAACACATTATTATATTTTCTTATAAAGCACATATTTTAACTGAACTCTCTGACATCCTCAGCCTTGCCATTCACAAAAATAGAAGGAAGAAAAGTTTTCGTTTCCTGCTGTCTCATGTCCCCGGCCTATACAATATTTTTCTTCTGCAGACCCTTCAAAAGTCTGACCAATCCTCATTTCATTTGCATTATAAAGTACTGAGGATACCATCTCTCCCCAATCCCAGGTCCTAAAGTCTAAGACAGTAGCGCAAACTAGTGTTGCCCGATTCAGGAAAAAAAATTTTGATTCAATTCAGCCTATTGAATTGGTTTTTTGATTCGATTTTCCTGCCCAATTGGGTGTTTTTTTCAAACATCCTGGTGGGTTTATTTTATAGCTTTTTCACCCCCCTTTGGCTTCTCCTAACCACACTGGCGCTGAGGTGTAAATAAAATAAAGAAACAAAAAGGACTTTTCCTCTCTCTGTTAAATCCTAGCTCACGTTTGCGGTCTAACACCAGCTCTGGCAGGATACACATTTCAAATCTGACATATTGTAATCACAAAACAGAAAATAAAATTAGTTTTTCTACCTTTGTTGTCTGGTTATTTTTCAAATCTTGTTGGTCCAAGGCTCTGGTTGTCTTCTGATAACTTGCTTGCCAGGGTCTCCTTCTTCTTTCTTGCTGCATGCTAACCATACATCTGCCATCTCTGTCCTCCCCGTTTCCCTTCTCTACCCAGGAGGTCTGGCATCTTTTCTTTTTTCATCTCCCTCCACAGATCCATCTTTTCTTAACTAACCTTTCATCCAGCATCTCTCCCTCCTTCCCTACCACCTCATGGTCCACCATCTCGCCCTTTCTTTTCCCAACTCCCCTCCTATCCAGTATCTCTATCTCCCCTCCACACCATCCCTTGTGTCCAACTTCTCTCCCTTTCTGTTCCTTCCCTCCCTAAAAACCATGGTCCATCATCTCTCCCTCTCCTCTATTTTCAGACCAATTATTTCTTCCCACTCTGAAGGCCTGCCCCCCCCTTAAAGGTCTGCATCCCACCCCTGAAGGCCTGTCCCCCCCCTTGAAGGCCTGCACCCCCCCAAAGGCCTTTCCCCCCCTTGAAGGCCTGCCTGCCTGTCCCCCTTGAAGGCCTGCCTACCTGTGCCCCCCTTGAAGGCCTGCTTGCCTGTCCCTCCCTTGAAGGCCTGCCTGCCTGCATGTCCCCCTTGAAGTCCTGCCTGCCTTTCCCCCCTTGAAGTCTATTCCCCCCCTTGAAGGTCTGCTTGCCTGTCCCCCCCCTTGAAGGCTTATCCCCCCCCTTGAAGGCCTGCCTGCCTGTCCCTCTTGAAGGCCTGCCTGCCTATCCCCCCCCCGTTGAAGGCCTAACCCCCCCTTGAAGGCCTGCCTGCCAGTCCCCCTTGAAGGCCTGCCTGCCAGTCCCCCCCTTGAAGGCTTATCCCCCCCTTGAAGGTCTGCTTGCCTGACCCCCCTTGAAGGCCTGCCTGCCTGTCCCCCCCTTGAAGGCCTATCTCCCCCTTGAAGGCCTGCCTGCCCACCCCATCCTGAAGGCCTGATGCCCTGCCCCACCCCGAAGGACCGCTCGCCCCCCAACCCTGAAGGACCGCTCATCCCCCTGGCCTTCCCGCACCACCATCAGAGGAGGGGCGGGACTGCGGTGGAGGAAGCAGCGCCAAAGCAGCGCAGGGATTACTGGCATCGCGATCCCGCTGCAGACTGCTTCTCCACCGCAAATGGTGCGGGGGAAGGGGGGAACCGGACGCCAACGGCTTCAAAGCCGGGAGCACCCTTTCATCCCCCTCCTTGGTATGCCACTGGAACTCAGAGCAATCTTCAATGCTCTCAAAGCTTTTCAGCATCTTCTTCATGACCAGGTAGTCCTCTTTCGCACAGACAACCAAGTCGCCATGTATTATGTCAACAAGCAGGGAGGAACGGGATTTCTCCCTCTTTGTTAAGAAGCTCTGAAGCTTTGGAATTGGGCAAACCTTCATAACATCTTCCTCAGAGCTGTCTACATTCAAGGGCAGCAAAACTGTCTGGTGGACAAATTGAGTCGTCTTCTACAACCTCACGAATGGACACTCAATTACTCACCTCTACATCACATTTTTGCTCAGTGGGGAACTCCTCAGATAGACCTCTTTGCGTCTCCCCACAACAAAAAGCTGCCTCAGTTCTTCTCTAGGATATACTCTCCTCACCGCCTCAAGGCAGATGCTTTCCATCTGAAATGGGCGAATCAGTTTCTCTATGCGTTCCCTCCATTCCCTCTGATTTTCAAGACTTGTCAAACTCAAGAAGGAGCATGCAACCATGATTCCGATAGCTCCTCAGTGGCCCAGACAACTATGGTACTCCCTTCTACTTCAACTCAGCACTAGGGAGCCTCTACTTCTACCAGTATTTCCCTCTCTGCTTACACAGAGTGAAGGGTCTACAGTCTCTACACTTAACAGCTTGGTACCTCTCAACCTAACTGCCACTCTACAGTTCTCTCAATCTGACTGAGGGAAGCAGGAAAGCAGCAGGGAGTTCTGAGTAGCAGCGGAGAGGCCAGGCGAAGTCGGGCAGAGGCCAGGCAGAGTCGGGCGGAGGCGGGCAGGCAGGCGATCCAGCGGGGGTAGCGGCGAGAGTAAGCTTCGCCCACCCCACCGCATCAGAGGCAGCGTCAGCGCCCGGGCTCCCCCTTAAAAGGGTCGAGCCGAGCGCGACTGCTTCTCTGACTGAGGGAAGCAGGAAAGCAGCAGGGAGTTCTGAGGAACAGCGGAGAGGCCAGGCAAAGTCGGGCAGAGGCCAGGCAGGCAGGCGATCCAGCGGGGGTAGCGGCGAGAGTAAGCTCCGCCCACCCCACCGCATCAGAGGCAGCATCAGCCGTTTGGCGCGCGGCGAAAGCGAGCGGCAAAGGCGCTCGCCTTAGCGAGAGCGCCTTTACGAAGGAGCCTTGTGAGGGAGCCAGAAACGCCAAGTAATCACTTTCTTTTCTCTTTTCTCTCTCTCTTACCCACAGCAGGAGCACACCAGCACTTTACGAGAGCGATGGAGGACCCAGGATCCCAGAGGTACTTTCCAGTATACTGCACAGAGTGCAATATGTACGACTACCTCCCCTTGAGAAGGCGGGAGTACATATGCAGTCGGTGTCAGGAACTGGAAAGCCTGAGGATGGAGGTCGGCAGATTGAGGGTCAGGGTCCAGGAACTGGAGGGACTGCGCACCACAGAGGAGATGAGCTGGTCAACCAAGGACACAGACGGAGCAGGCCCCATTGTGGACCAGGTGAGGGACCTCGAGAGATTCATCGAGGAGGCCTATAGGAAGGTGGAGGAACAGGACCAGCAGCTGCACAGACGGATGTCGGCAGACGAGACCCAGGATCCACAAGGCGACACCGGGGAAGGACCTAGCGGAGGAACCACGCAAGAGGAGGAGACTGTGACTCACCGGGACCCCGAGGGAGAGACACCGCACTACACCAAGGACACGGACCTGAGACAGAGGAGGTTGCTGAGGAAAGGGAAGTCTGCTATTGTGGTTGGAGACTCGATCCTGAGAGAGGTAGATAGTCACGTAGCTGGAGGAAGGGAGGACCGGCTAGTGACTTGTCTCCCAGGGGCCAAGACACGAGACATCACTGATAGGATCGAGAGGATCCTGGACGGAGCAGAGACAGAGGAGACTGCGGTGATAATCCACGTCGGAACGAATGATGTGAGCCGGAGGAACTTCAGCATGGCCACACTGACTGACCAGTTCAGGGTCCTGGGACGAAAGCTGAAGCGGAGTACACGAAGGATAGCATTCTCAGAGATCCTGCCTGTACTGAGAGCAGATGCAAAGAGGCAGGCAGACCTCCAGGCTGTGAATGCATTGTTGAGGAGATGGTTCCAGGAGGAGGGCTTCCACTTTGTGAGGAACTGGACGTCCTTCTGGGGAAAGAGCAAGCTCTACCGACGGGACGGCCTGCACCTGAGCACAGCGGGAACTAGATTACTGGCAGCCAATGTGAGGAAGGAGATCGAGAGGGCTTTAAACTGAGGAGAGGGGGAAAGCCGACAGCTGATCTGATGTTGACGCTTCGGACAACAGTATCCAGAACAGATGCTGAACGGGCTGACTGCAGGGAGGAAGTAGAGGGACGGGTGGATCTTATGATCAGAAAGCGAGGGAAACATCAGGTAAAGGGAGCTTGCTGGGAGGAGACTAAGGGGCATGGAGACACAGGGGGACTGGGTGGCACGAGGGCGAAAGCTGAGGGTAATATAGAGGTGCCACAAGGCGAGGGGGATCAAACAGAGGCTCAAGGGATGATAGCCCAGGAGGGGGCCGGTAGGGCTAGAAAACCCAGAGGAAAAGCGGGGAAGTGGGGTGGCGGGAATGTGGGGAAGCTGAAAGCTACGAGGGTAAAGGCTGAGGGCAAAGCAGAAGCACAGGGAACGGGAGAAATGCCCGAAATTCAAGGGGAGGCGGCCCAGGTAAATGCAGAGGTGGAGGAAAAACGACGGGACCTGCGGTGCTTATACGCAAATGCAAGAAGCCTCATGGCCAAGATGGGTGAACTAGAAGTCGTGGCCAAGGGGGAGGACCTGGATATAATTGGAATTACAGAAACCTGGTGGACAGAGGAGAATCAATGGGATGTGGCGCTGCCGGGGTACAAGCTCTACAGGAGGGACAGGACCCACAAGAAGGGGGGAGGCATAGCACTATATATAAAGGACTCTATCTACTCGGTCGGGATGGATATGGCAACGAAGGCAGAGGGGCTGAAATCGCTATGGATCAAATTGCCGGGAAACAAGGGTGCAGGCATAAAACTGGGGCTGTACTATCGCCCACCTGGTACGCCAGAAGGAGTCGGACACTACTTGGAAGCTGAACTGAGACAGGAATGCAGGACTGGAAGTGTAACAGTGATGGGGGACTTCAACTACCCGGGGATAGACTGGAGTACGGGTCACTCCAACTGCACTAGGGAAACAGGATTTGTAGAAGCTGTGAGGGACTACTTCATGGAGCAACTAGTCAGGGAACCGACGCAAGGGGGTGCTACTCTTGACCTCATCCTAAACGGATTATGGGGGCCTGCAAGAGGGGTAGAAGTGAGAGGACCACTAGGCAACAGTGATCACAACGCGATCAGATTCACATTAGAAAGGGGGACACCCATAGTAAGGAGGACCGCAACAACTGCGCTCAACTTCAGGAAAGGGAACTATGTTGCTATGAGGGAAATGGTGGGGAGGAAGCTCAGAAACATCTTTAGGATGGAGACTGTAGGAAGCGCCTGGACCCTATTCAGGGACACCCTGCAGGAAGCACAAAGAATGTACGTCCCCAGTTTCAGGAAAGGCTGCAAGAACAAGCGGTCAAAGGACCCAGTTTGGATGTCAACTGAAGTAAAGAGGGCAATAAATGACAAAAAAGTATCCTTCCGGAGATGGAAAAAGGACCCAACGGAGGAAAATCACCAGGTGCACAGGAAATGCCAAAAGGAATGCCACCGAGAGGTTAGAAAAGCAAAAGGGGAATACGAAGAGGGACTGGCCAGGGAGGCGAAAAACTTCAAGGCATTCTTCAGTTACGTAAAGGGGAAGCGACCAGCGAGAGAGGAGTTGGGGCCGTTGGATGATGGGGATAGGAAGGGAGTGATTAAGGAGGATAAAGAGGTAGCTGAGAGGTTGAACACGTTCTTCTCGTCGGTTTTCACGAGCGAAGACACATCTAATATACCGGACTCAGAGGAGCTCATGAGTGGGGAACAGGCCGAAAAATTGGAGCACATAGAGGTAAATAAGGAGGATGTCCCCAAACAGATAGACAGGTTAAAATGCGGCAAATCACTGGGCCCGGACGGGATCCACCCAAGGGTTCTGAAGGAACTAAGACAAGAAATAGCGGGCACAATCCAGCATGTTTGCAACCTATCCTTGAAAACTGGAGAGGTACCAGAGGACTGGAAATTGGCGAATGTCACACCTATCTTCAAGAAGGGATCGAGGGGTGACCCCGGGAACTACAGGCCGGTGAGCCTGACTTCAATTATAGGGAAGATGGTGGAAGCTATGATTAAGGACGGCATTTGCGAGCACATCGAGAGGAATGGCCTACTGAGAACAAGCCAGCACGGATTCTGTAAGGGAAGGTCGTGCCTAACGAACCTTCTGTACTTCTTTGAGGGAATAAGCAGTCGGGTGGACAATGGGGAACCCATAGACATCATTTAACTCGTTTTCAAAAGGCTTTCGACAAGGTTCCACATGAAAGGCTGCTTAGGAAGCTGTGGAACCACGGGGTGGGAAGGGATGTGCACAGATGGATCAAGCACTGGTTGTCGGGTAGACTGCAGAGGGTCGGAGTAAAGGGCCAATATTCTGACTGGCGGGGAGTCACGAGCGGTGTGCCACAGGGATCGGTGCTGGGGCCGTTACTCTTCAACATATTTATCAATGACCTGGAAAAGGAGGCAAAGTGCGAGGTTATAAAATTTGCAGACGATACCAAACTGTGCGGCAGAGTTAGGTCCAGGGAGGAGTGTGAGGACCTGCAAAGGGACCTGGACAAGCTGTAAGACTGGGCAAACAAATGGCAAATGCGCTTTAATGTGGAAAAATGCAAGGTCATGCATATAGGGAAAAAGAACCCGTTGTTCAACTACAAATTGGGGGGGGGCATTGTTGGGAGACAGCAGACTTGAGAGAGACTTGGGTGTGCTGGTGGATGCATCACTGAAGCCATCTGCACAGTGCGCAGCAGCCTCGAAAAAAGCCAACAGGATGCTGGGCATCATAAAGAGGGGCATAACAACCAGGACGCGGGAAGTCATCATGCCATTGTATCGAGTGATGGTGCGTCCACATCTGGAATACTGCGTTCAGTACATGGCGGTACTTGAGAGAGTCCAAAGGAGAGCAACGAAACTGGTAAGAGGGCTGGAACACTGCCCATACGCCGAGAGGTTGGATAGGCTGGGGCTCTTCTCTCTGGAAAAAAGGAGGCTCAGGGGAGATATGATAGAGACCTTCAAGATCATGAGGGGCATAGAGAGGGTGGATAGGGACAGATTCTTCAGACTGAAGGGGACAACAGGTACGAGGGGGCATTTGGAGAAACTGAAGGGAGATAGGTTCAAAACAAATTCAAGGAAATTTTTTTTCACCCAAAGGGTCGTGGACACTTGGAATGCGCTACCGGAGGAAGTGATCAGGCAGAGTACAGTACAGGGATTCAAACAGGGATTGGACGGATTCCTGAGGGATAAAGGGATCGTGGGATACTGAGAGAGGTGCTGGGATGTAACACAAGTATAGAAAGCTAACCAGGTAATAAGTATAGAAACCCAACCAGGTCCGTGCATGTGCAAGACCGGAGGGTTAGGACTTTGATGGGAAGATAGGACTTCAATGAGAAACCAAGGTGGCAAGGGGGCCCCTTCTGGTGATTCAGACAGGTCGTGACCTGTTTGGGCCGCCGCGGGAGCGGACTGCTGGGCAGGATGGACCTATGGTCTGACCCGGCGGAGGCACTGCTTATGTTCTTATGTACAGGACATTCTAGAGGCTTCCAGGAAGCCGTCCACTAGGCAGTGTTACACCCAGAAATGGACTAGATTTTCTACTTGGTGTACTACTCATCACAAGGAGCCACAATCTACCTCCTTGTCTTCAGTTTTGAATTACCTGTTGCACTTATCTCACTCTGGCCTCAAATCCACATCTATTAGAGTCCACCTAAGTGTCATTGCTGCTTTTCATCAGCCTATTGAAGGGAAACCCCTCTCTACTCATCCTGTGGTTTCCAGATTTATGAAAGGACTTTTCAATATCTAATCGCCGCTCAAGCCGCCTCCAGTGGTTTGGGATCTCAATTTTGTACTTACTCAATTGATGAAGCCTCCATTCAAACCAATAGATTAGGCTCATTTGAAATATCTCACTTGGAAAGTGGTTTATCACCTCTGCTAGACATGTCAGTGAGCTACAAGCTTTAGTGGCAGATCCACTTTTTACAGTATTCCATCATGACAAGGTGGTCCTCCATACTCATCCAAAATTCTTACCTAAAGTGGTTTCAGAATTTAATCTCAATCAATCCATTGTTCTTCCAGTGTTTTTTCCAAAGCCTCGTTCTCATCCTGGAGAAATAGCGCTTCATACTCTGGACTGTAAACGTGCTTTAGCTTTCTACTTGCAACACACTCAACCTCACAGAACTGCTATTTACCTGTGGTAGGTATTATTAATCTTATATGGTAAATGAATATATCACTATTTTTACTATTTTGGGATGGTATTTTCTGTAACGGGAGGGGAGGGGAGGGGATGGGAGGGGTTTTTATTCTAATAATAATTGTTTTCCAAATAATTGTTTAGATATTAGGTGTATTACATAATAATTAAGATATTGTGGAACATAAGTATGGTTTGGAATGTTGTATTTGATGTATTACATGAAAGATAATCAAGTGTGTATTTATAAGTTCATATGTTTTTATCTGATACACTTGTTGTTATATACAAAAATAAATAAAGAATTCTAAAAAAAAAAAAAAAAAGAACTGCTCCTCAACTTTTCATCTCCTTTGATCCAAATAAGTTAGGGCATCCTGTTTCCAAGCGAACCATCTCCAACTGGATGGCTGCATGCATCTCTTTATGCTATGCTCAGGCTGGTCTCCCTCTGCAGGGTCGAGTTTCGGGCCATAAAGTTAGAACGATGGCGGCGTCTGTAGCTTTCCTCAGATCAACTCCTATTGAGGAAATCTGCATACATTCACCTCTCACTATTGTCTGGATACTTTCTCCAGACAGGATGGCCATTTTGGCCAGGCAGTTTTACAGCATTTATTCTCCTAAATTGCCAACTCTCCCACCATCCCATTCTGGTTAGCTTGGAGGTCACCCACATGTTGAGAATATACTGCCTGCTTGTCCTGGGATAAAGCAGTTACTTACCGTAACAGTTGTTATCCAGGGACAGCAGGCAGATATTCTCACAACCCACCCACCTCCCCTGATTGGCTTCTTAGCTAGCTATCTAAACTGAGGTACCCAGAGGAGACGCACGACCTAGTTTGGCGGGAAGGCACTCGCGCATGCACGGTGCAGTATTCATGAACTGTTTGAAGTTCTACAAGCAAGTCTGCTTGCTAGGCTGTCTGCTACAGGGCTCCGTGGATGACGTCACCCACATGTTGATAATATCTGCCTGCTGTTCCTGGATAACAACTGTTATGGTAAGTAACTGTGCTTTATGGTATTGGTATAAAAGCAGAGCAACAATGGTCTGGAAATAACATAACTTTTTGTGACAATAACAGGATGACTACCTCCTTTTGGACGTTTTTTGATAATTGACAGTTTCCCTGCTTCTACTTTCAATGTTTAAGGCCTTAGGCCAAAAGGGGACTTAGATGTTTTTTTTGATTATGCCCCTCCACGTGTTTTATTTAAGTCCAATTGATTGTACCTGTTGATGCACTTATTGTAAGTTTGAAAATGAATTAAGAGTTTATTTAAAAAAAGAAATTCTATATTTGTGCGTTTATAAATTCTGGGGTCCTTTTATTAAGGCGTGCTAGCCAATTTAGCGCGTGCGAAATGCTAACGCGCCCATTATATTCTATGGACGCATTAGCATTTAGCACATGCTAAATCGACTAGCGCACCTTAGTTAAAAAGGGGGGTCTATATTTGTGTGTTTATAATATTGATTTCATAACATAAAATTCAATAAGTAACATGTATTTATTCAAATTAATATTATACTAAAAAAATATTAAACATTTACGAATGTAAAATATTAAAGCATTTGTTGCTTCATCTTTCTACAGGTCAAGAGTATCCAGCTGTTGTAGAATTTGCCCCATTCCAAAAGTTTTCAAAAAAAAAACTGAAGAAAAAAGATGCAAAAGCAGGGAGCATTGAAGAAGGTAGCCTCTTTATATTTAACCGTCATTCAGAAACTTTGGGTGCCCTTTTACTAAAGTGCATAAGGCTGTTAACATTCATTTTGATGCACTTTAACAGCTAACACAGAAAGGTGTTAACAGCCAACATGGTGTATGTACAATTAGTGTGTGGTAAATAGCATGTTTAAGCCATTATTTGAAATGGAGTAGAACTGGGCAGGGAATGATGAATGAACATGGAAAAACCAAACAAAAACTGCAGGCTATGTACAGGATGCAGGCAATGTTTATTGTACCAATGCAGTAAATATACAACCTTATTACCAACCAAGGGACCCGACACCATCCGTGTTTCAGATAACACGCCTTCCTCAGGGGTCCATGGTAAATAAGGTATGAAACAAACTGCAAAAAAAGGTAGGTAACAAACAAATGCCTGTATAAATCAATCCACGAAATAAAAACTTCAGGGTGGATTTTCCTCTTGTTGCCAAATGAACATGGAAAGTATTTGGTACTGAATGTGCTGCATTCACTTTGCACTATCCCCCCAATTCTATAAAGTCCCCTTAAAATTAGGCACCTACATTGGCTTAATTGGACTTAGTTGAAAGTTAGACATCTAACTCACAAAGTGTGATTCTATAAAAAGTAGGTGCCTAGTCTAAAAAGCCTAGTTAAAAGTGAGCATGCCTAGGGATGGATTGTGGGCATGTTTTGAGACAGGTACCTGTTTTTAACTTAAGTGTTGTTGTGCGCCTAATATAGGCGCAGCCATTTAGGCCAAGAAACACTGGCATAAATATGGTGCGCCTAAAACACTGGTCTCAAACTCGCGGCCGCGGCCCGCCAGGTACTATTTTGAGGCTCTTGGTATGTTTATCCTAATCACAAAAGTAAAATAAAACACTGTCTTGATCATATGTCGCTTTAGCTATAAATTACAATATTATTATTAAGACTTAGCCAAAAGGAAAGATTAATAAACAATAAAGAGTTTTATTAGTATAAAGAAAACAGAATATTAATGGATACATGGAAAACTCTGCGATATGTAGGTAATTTAACATCTATTCCAATCTATAAATCGACAAATCAAACTATATGGTTAAACTCCAAGATTCAAATTGGCAGATTTAAGGTCATCTGGAAGCATTGGATGAAAGTAGGTATACGGATTTTAGGTGATGTTATTTCAAATGGTAAACTGTATTGACTTTTCACAGTTGCAACATAAATATAGTCTTAATAAATCACAAAGCTTTAGATGGTTGTAACTGAAGCAGGCCATTCAGGCAAGGTTTCCTGAATGGAAAAATCTTAATACGCAATATAGTTTAGACTTTTTATGCTTTCAGGTGGACTTCTTGGGACACCAGGCCGCACAGTGGGTGATCTCCAAGCTAAGCATAATGGGATGGAGGGAGAGCAATTTAAGAAAACAAATTTTGTAAAAGGGACAGGCCAAAATGGCCATCCCTTCTGGAGAAAGTATCCAGACAATAATGAAAGGTGAAAGTATGAACCGAGGACCAAGTGGCAGCATTGCAGATTTCCTCAATAGGAGTTGATCTGAGGAAAGCTACAGACGCCGCCATTGCTCTAACTCTGTGACCCGTGACTCGACCCTGCAGAGGGAGACCAGCCTGAGCATAGCAGAAAGAGATGCAAGCAGCCATCCAGTTGGATATGGTTTGCTTCAAGACAGGTAGTATTTGTTTGAGATAAAAGAAACAATACTAATGCACTTAAAGGTATTCTGTAGGACATTCAGAAAATACACCTTTTTATGTTCTGGACATAATTATTATGTCACTTAAAAGAGACCATAAACACGTACTGATGGTAATACCAAAATAACTTATGTCAGAGATGTGCACTGCACTGTTTATACCTGGTAAGTTAAATAAAGAGAGACCATTTTTTATTTTATTTAGCAAATATCAAATACCAATGAGCACCATTTTACCAGGTATAAAGCTTTCTAATTTTTTCTCTTCAGATATCCTCTTATAATATAACCCCTAACTAAAATATAATTGGGCTGTATGAGCCATAGCATAAAATCATTGTGAGCATGGTTTTCATAAGATACTTTCTTGTATGTGGGGGAATCTTTTTTTGGAAAGGGATATGGTACCATTTGGACTAATAGAAGGGGTGGAATAATCTCTGGAAATGGCCAATGTGCGATGTTTATTGGTGTACCCCATAAGCTAAAACAGACAACACATAACAGAAACAGACAAACACAGAGCTCCGGCATGCTTTCTTCCATCGGTAATGATTCAGGGTTGAATTTAATCTGTAAATAAGCACACTATTAATCAAAAGAGTCATAAACAAATTTGGTATCCATTGGATTCCCACTATCAGGTCACAGTGCTGGAAGTATTTTAAATATGGCACAGTGAAATTGGTTCTCCTGACCATGTCTGGATACTAAGCTTCTAAAAAAAAGAGAGATAGAAACTTAAGTTCTTGCTGGTCTCCTTTCTTTCTTCTTTTATTTCAAAGCTCTGTCACACAATCATAAGAGAATGCAAGCAGGGACGTTTTCATCTATAAAACATACAAGAGAGGTTTACGTGCAGGTACAGTGGTTCACAATGTTAGTGTTTGAGGTAAAAGACACATTTGCAAAATCACTTGGAGTGCAACTTCCTTATACTATCTAACGAAACTTTATACATTATAAAGGTCACTTAGCAATATTTCTACTTTTTTATTGTCCAACCTACCCCATATGTTACCCCAGATGTGAAATATGTTGCCTCCAGAATCCAAAAAGGCCCAAGTCTGTTTTTTACTTTGGGGAGAAGGGAAGTTTACAATTTTCTGTTTAACTTTCTCTATCACCTCTCAGCATCCTTTTGCCCACTTTCTACTATAATCTTGTGATAGAAAGTGGGACTATGTAAGTATTTTTGTGGTAGTCTGGTAGATGTATATTGCTTCTCTTGCCAAGTGAATGCAAATTGTTCTGGACATAGCTCCACTATAGGAATAGTAAAAAATGCATTGGTTCATGTTTACAATTTTAGTGGAGATCGGTACTACTATTGGTTTGGATAATTTCCCCACCACTACTGATCTCATAGGAATATCTGGCAATTTACCAAAACTATAGATTCCATCGGAAAGCTGTAATGTTAACCCTTTTAGGATATCTAGCCCTATTATATTTTAAGGAATCCCATAGATTAATACAGTATATTCCCAAATTGGTAATTGTCCAATTTTAAAATTTGTAAATTTTTTTTTTCTTCCTGCTTGTATAATTTTCCCCCCAATCCTGATATTTATATTCCTCCACCCCAGTGTCCACTACAGCTTGTACCTTTTGCTCCCCAGATTTCTACTAAATATTTATCTCTACCTGCAGACGCTGTTCTAATTTGGTCCAGGCAAACACTGAGGCTCGGCATTCACATTATTGATCCTCCCAACACTTCCACCCTTTTAAATCAGGATAAAGAATGGAAGCAGTTTCCTCAGGGGGAACCGTTGACACCAAAATATCCTCCCTCTCTCCTTTGTTCATTTGTGCTTGAGACATAGATTTCTTTCCCAGTCCTCTACTTTTGTACATTTCCCATAATGTCCTTGTATTTTTCCCATCTATTTCTTCCCCCTTTACACCATCTTTTATTAATTTCAAAAACATATCCCTCCGAGACACCCGATTAGCCCTGTTTGAATTGGATTGTCCTTTTCTCTTTTTATCAAAAGTATTTTGAGGTCCCCAGTCCCCCTGATCTCCTAACTGTCGGACCGCTTCTAAGGCTTCCAAAATAGTCCTGTCTATTTGATTGATCAACAAAGTTATCATTACCTGTTTGTATGCTGGTGCAGCATACTTAATAATTTTATTTCTCATGGACACAGTAAAAGGTAATGACATATATGTGTCAACGTGACCTATTACTAAGGCTGCCTTCATAGCCTCCTCCTTAATTCTCATTTGAGCATCTTTTAATGTATACCAAATTTTATCATTTGAGGGCCAATCAGATTCAAGTGGATATCGCCTCGTGACACCCCTACTAATTATCTCTAATAAAGACCATTGGGCATATTTTGCAGGATAAGGATCCTCCCGCAACACATTTTGCACTGCTACTTCTTGACTAATTTGAACAAATTTAGGGGCATCTGTGGCATCCAACATAATCCCTGCTGCGCCCAGCTCCTGCACCCGAATTACCCATTGTATTAGTGGTTCCCCAGGCTGCTGTGTAAAGCGTGCCATCGTATCCATGATTTCATGTGGAGTAACATCCTCCATAACATTATTTCTAGTTAGATTTTCTCCTGTTCGCAGATTTCCCTGTAATCTTTGTCTCCTCACAGGCTCTGCTTCTAAACTTTCTGCCTGTTCTCCTTCAACACATATATCCTCCTCACTGTTATTAGAATTTGAATCCCAAATATCCCCATCCCGTTTGTTTGGATTCCAATCATCCAGCAGATAATAAATTAAGATTTTAACTTTTCTGTAACTCACTTTCCGCCTCCGTTTCTTATATTTATATTGTGCACATTGCACCGCTGCCTTTTCTGTTACATTTTGATAGGTGTCTACCTTATCCATTAACAACTTATTCTGACATTTCTAATCTTAATGTATATTTTCTGTAAACCGCTTAGAACCTAACGGATGTAGCGGTATATAAGAAATAAATTACATTACATTACATTACATTGTAGCATTTTAATGGCATGCTGTTGATTACACCTTTTCTTTCCCAGCTCTCCTAATTTCAATTGTAATTCCTGTTTAGCTTCATGCAAATTCCTCCAGTCTGACAAAATCATCCTTCCTTGTCTAGAAATTCCTTCTTGCTCTTCTCCTTTTGAGATTTTCACCTTTTTTAAGGAGGCACATAATTCATGTGGATCCCCACTTCCAAAAGTACAGGATTCACTTAATCCTGCTTCTACAGACCACTCAGTGGCCATTAATTTACCTATACTGTCATTCCCATTCGGAATGGAGGGATTGGGAGCCTGCTCCTCAACCCCTTGTTTTCTAGGTAGCTTTTCTGATCACATTGATCACCCTACTTCTGGTACCAATATGTTCCGCCACTTATTTCTGTCAAATGGGATGATCAGTGACACTCAGAAAAGCACACAGACAATATAAAGCATAAACAATAACACTTTATTATACTTATATATATAGATGAATATAAGAATAAAATAGCATCACCGTATCTCAGGCAAACACTCTTCCTTCACAATTGGGAATCCCTCAATTGATAGGCGAGTAGACACGGGAGACTGCCCCTTTAGACATCTTTTAATTCTGTTCCTGGAGACGTCTTGGATTCTAATGTTAGGAGCAGAATCCCGTCCCTATAAAGGGTGAACGTTGTTGAGTTCAAAAGCATAAACAGCTGGTCCTGCTATTACGATTAGTAAAACAGCTGGTCCTGTTCTTTTGTTCTTTGTTTTGACAACACCCAGGTCAAGGAGGTGTTACAGAGCCCGGTTTCCCATCTGGCTTTACTGATGTTATTTGAGAGACACGCAGGCAAAAGGAAGTCAGGATGTCAGAAAAGCAGACTTTGATGTTATCAAGGAGGTGTTACAGAGCCCGGTTTCCCATCTGGCTTTACTGATGTTATTTGAGAGACACGCAGGCAAAAGGAAGTCAGGATGTCAGATAAGCAGAGAGGTGTTGAAGAAATCAGCTTCCCATCTGATTTTCCTTTTGATGTTGTTTGGACAACATTCAGGTCAGATAAGCAGACTTGAGGAGACATATTACGTAGTTTCAATTACCCCCTAGTCATGGGCATAACACATACATATTGAACAGGATTGGCCCCAGCACCGAACCCTGAGGGACTCCACTAGTCACCTTTCCTTCCTTCGAGCGACTTCCATTAACCACCACCCTCTGGCATCTGTCCGACAGCCAGTTTCTGACCCAGTTCACCACTTTGGGTCTTAACTTCAGCCCTTCAAGTTTGTTCAACAGCCTCCTATGAGGAACTGTATCAAAGGCTTTGCTGAAATCCAAGTAAATTACATCTAGCATATGTCCTCGATCCAGCTCTCTGGTCACCCAATCAAAAAATTCAATCAGGTTCGTTTGGCACGATTTACCTTTTGTAAAGCCATGTTGCCTCAGATCCTGTAACCCATTAGATTCAAGGAAGTACACTATCCTTTCTTTCAGCAACACTTCCATTATTTTTCCAACAACTGAAGTGAGGCTCACCGGCCTGTAGTTTCCTGCTTCATCCCTGTGACCACTTTTATGAATAGGGACCACATCCGCTCTCCTCCAATCCCCAGGAATCACTCCCGTCTCCAGAGATTTGTTGAACAAGTCTTTAATAGGACTCGCCAGAACCTCTATGAGCTCCCTTAGTATCCTGGGATGGATCCCGTCTGGTCACATCGCTTTGTCCACCTTCAGTTTTTCAAGTTGCTCATAAACACCCTCCTCTGTGAACGGCGCAGAATCTACTCCATTTTCTTGTGTAACTTTGCCAGACAATCTCGGTCCTTCTCCAGGATTCAAGTTTTATTATTTTTAATATACCGACCATCGACAAGTATTTAGCCGGTTTACAATGCTAAAAATAAAAGGTTAAAATAATAATTATAGGTGGGGGAAGAGTGAACATTAAAAGACAATTTACAAATACAAACGAGCTTCAGGGTAGAAAGGGGAAGGGGGGGTCGATAATTACATCATTAAAAACAAAATTAAAAGAAAAGGCAGGGGGTATAACATCAGGAACGAGGATCGCTTCTTAAAAGCGGCTGAGATAAATTTTGCTAGCTGTTGGAGAGGAAGTATTTAAAGGCTGTGGTATGCTTCTTGAAATAAGAATGTTTCTAGTTTAGTCTTGAATTTGTCGAGAATATTTTTGTGGCAGAGTTGAGGTGGCATGGCATTCCATAAAGTTGGAGCTACTACAGAGAAGTTAGTTTTCCTAGTGTAGTAGAATTCTTTGATGGAAGGGACGGTCAATAAGTTCTGATCTGCTGATCTAAGGGTCCGAGAAGGGCAGAGAGGTATGATGAGTTTATCAAGAAAAGGTGGAAGACGCAAGAGTTTGATTTTAAAGACCAGCATTAAAGTTTTATAAGTGATACAGTGTGTAATGGGTAGCCAGTGGGCTTCTTTCAGAAGAGGAGTAACATGATCATATTTCCTTACCTTATGAATAAGTTTAATTGCCGAATTTTGGATGAGCTGCAGACGAAGTAGTTCTTTTTGGGGAATTCCATTTTATAGAGAACTAGCTGATGCCCCGGCGTTGCACGGGTATTTAATTATAGCAATAACACTGTAAATGGATTCAAATAAAGATACTTTATAGTGGTGAATGAAAGTATTTTTTTACAGCTTAATAAAAAGTACAATATTCAAATTATAAAGTGAAATATTTGACAAAATGAATACAATACAACTAACGCAAAACGTGATTATAAACAACAATTTTAGTTTCACCTCCTGGAGCAAGAACATATAAATTCTTGGGTGAACCCACCCTTGAGCAAGCAAAATAGAGTTGTGGGCCGTGAGACCCCCAGAACATATCACCCCAGGTAGTGAGGGATCTGCATACCAAGTTTCGTCCAAATTGGTCACAGTGAGAATGGCAGCTTTTTACATTTTTTCCATTGACATAAATGGGTGAAATCTGATTTTCTGTTTGTAGCTCCGCCCACGTGTGCAGGAGGGCCGCGAGACCCCCAGAACATATCACCCCAGGTAGTGAGGGATCTGCATACCAAGTTTCGTTCAAATCGGTCAAGCCATTTGTGAATTACTGTGAGAATGGCAGCTTTTTACATTTTTTCCATTGACATGAATGGGTGAAATCAGATTTTCTGTTTGTAGCTCTGCCCACATGTGCAGGGGGGCCGGGAGACACCCAGAACATATCACCCCAGGTAGTGAGGGATCTGCATACCAAGTTTCGTTCAAATCGGTCAAGCCGTTTGTGAATTACTGTGAGAATGGCAGCTTTTTACATTTTTTCCATTGACATGAATGGGTGAAATCTGATTTTCAGTTTGTAGCTCCGCCCACGTGTGCAGGTGGGCCGTGAGACCCCCAGAACATATCACCCCAGGTAGTGAGGGATCTGCATACCAAGTTTCGTCCAAATTGGTCACAGTGAGAATGGCAGCTTTTTACATTTTTTCCATTGACATGAATGGGTGAAATCTGATTTTCTGTTTGTAGCTCCACCCACGTGTGCAGGGGGGCTGGGAGACACCCAGAACATATCACCCCAGGTAGTGAGGGATCTGCATACCAAGTTTCGTTCAAATCGGTCAAGCCGTTTGTGAATTACTGTGAGAATGGCAGCTTTTTACATTTTTTCCATTGACATGAATGGGTGAAATCTGATTTTCTGTTTGTAGCTCCGCCCACGTGTGCAGGGGGGCCGGGAGACACCCAGAACATATCACCCCAGGTAGTGAGGGATCTGCATACCAAGTTTCGTTCAAATCGGTCAAGCCGTTTTTGAATTACTGTGAGAATGGCAGCGTTTTACATTTTTTCCATTGACATGAATGGGTGAAATCCGATTTTCTGTTTGTAGCTCCGCCCACGTGTGCAGGTGGGCCGCGAGACCCCCAGAACATATCACCACAGGTAGTGAGGGATCTGCATACCAATTTTTGTTCAAATCGGTCAAGCCGTTTTTGAATTACTGTGAGAATGGCAGCTTTTTACATTTTTTCCATTGACATGAATGGGTGAAATCTGATTTTATGTTTGTAGCTCCGCCCACGTGTGCAGGTGGGCCGCGAGACCCCCAGAACATATCATCCCAGGTAGTGAGGGATCTGCATACCAAGTTTCGTTCAAATCGGTCAAGCCATTTTTGCGTGATCGCGGCACATACACACACACATACATACACACATACATACCTCCGATTTTATATATATATAGATTACAGTAGTCTAGATGAGAAATGACCAATGAGTTTTGAGAATTGAAGTTAGGGTACGGATAAGCCAAAGTTTGTAGAAGCAGGTTTTTACAACGGAACTTATCTGGTCATGAAAGGTTAAATCATTGTCTACAGTTACTCCGAGCAGTTTTATCTTTGATTCCATTTTTACTGGGCAAGATTTAATGGAGATTTTTCCTTTTATTATTTTGTTGTTCCTGATCGGGAAGAATATACCACAGGATTTATTGATGTTAAGGGAAAGTTTATTTATGTGAATCACTGATTTTGTCCAGTTTGGTATTAATTTCTTGTATTTCGTTTACTCTTGAAGAATCAACAGGGTGGAGTAGTTAAATGTCAGCTGCATATGCAAAAATAGTAAAGCCGATGGACTGAGCTAGGGTGAGAAGAGGAGCAATGAAAATATTAAATAGTAAAGGAGAAAGGATAGAACCTTGGGGGACGCCATAAGTTTGAACAATGGGTGGTGTGGAATTAATAAACTATTACTAAAATATGGTTGGTTACTTTGGCGTGTCTTAAATGTAAGTAATACAATTTTGTAACTAATCCTGTGTTCTACAGGCAACAAGTGTGCTTTACACAGGAGGGGGGAAATGAGGTCGTATTTTTTGGCATTAAATATAATTTTTATTGCAGTGTTTTGTACAATTTGGAAGCATCTTAGTTCTTTTTTTGTTATAATCAATATATGATATCACTAAGGAATGGATTAGGATGTTTAAAGAAGAAGGTTCTAACAATTTAGCAAGTAATTTGATTATTCGCAATCTATGGAAACAACGCTGGACTACTGAACTAATGTGAAGATGATAGGTAAATTTGCTATCAAAAGTGATCTCTAGGAGTTTTAAGGAGTTTACAGTTTTAATGTTTGAGGAGTTGAGTTTAAGGGGAGCCTGGATCGACAGATCTTCTTTGATAGGGAAGATCATTACTTTGGATTTTTCCACATTGAGGGCTAGCATATTTGAGATAAAAGTGAGATAAGGGTGGAGGGAGGTATTTGAAGTAGAAAGAAAAAGAGGGAAGTCATCAAGAAAGTGTTAATAAAGTTCAAGAAGAATCTAAGAATTTTAGAGGGTGACAGCTTTTCTTTTTTACAGAGGTTATACTGAGGATGTAGAAAGATTATTGCCTAAGTTGAAGTTTAGTGTCAAATCCAACATGTAACAGTTTAATAGATATTACAAAATCCCAACAAGATCCTAGTTTCATCATCCACATGTGTCTTCTTCAGGGGACACTGAAACATAGAAATATACAAATATCATGAATAAAACACCAGCATATATAATTAAGAGATAAATGTATATGCATTACATTGTGTCGTTTTATTTTTGATATATGTAATTATAAACAGCATGCCTATTTTAAAAAATAAAATCAAAACAAAAACTCTTACAAACATGTGAAACTAAACAGAATTTTAAAAAAATATCGCCCTGCATAAACTTAGGGCTCCTTTTACTAAGGTACGCTAGCGTTTTTAGCACGCGCTGAAGATTAGCGTGCGCAAACCCCGCGCTAAACGGAAAATACTAACGCAAGTTCTATGGAGGCGTTAGCGTCTAGTGCGTGCAGCATTGTAGCGCGCACTAAGCATGTGCTAAAATCGCTAGCGTACCTTAGTAAAAGGTGCCCTTATTGTTTAAAATAGGGTTTAAAATTTAAGTTTCTGACAACTAAATTATCACCTTTTGTATGATAACACATTGGATTCAACCTTGGATTCAGCCTTGTCAGACAAGAATAGAAGGGTAGTGATAAAAGTACTCCTATTTGTTGTAAATAAGTTTTTTAAAAATAATTTTATCTTCTGTATCTGCTAAGTTTACAATCTAATTGGTGTGTACATCAGCTGTTTTCACTTTTGTATTGACTAAGGAGGATTTTAATTACTGTAAACCACTTTGAAAGTTTTTACTAATAAGCAATATATCAAGCTTGTAATAAACTTGAAAAAAGGAGGCAGAGGCTTGCAACTGTGGCCCAGTATCCTTCCATCACAATTGAATGTGAAGTTGTTCCTGGGAATATTATAGGACTATGAAATAAGGACTTTTGTATTGCTCGTTTTGTGTTGTTCCTTTCTGCTTCACATTTAAAAATTTGTACAGCACTCTGCTTTATGATTGTATTAACAGTGGTTTAGCAAATACCAAATAAACCATAAACCATACATATACAACTTTGTAATGCCTTTTTATTGTGCAGATCCAGAATACAGAAAATTTTTGGAAAGCTATTGTGCTGACGAAGAAAAAATCTGTGCCAATCCCGAGACAATGTTGGGAGAGATAGAAGCCAAGACAAGAGAACTCATAGGTTTGTTTTATTAAATGCCTTTCTGTTTTGTTCTTTTATTTTTCTTATGCAAAATAATGTCCATTTTTTGCATTGATAATGCCCTGGAACCTTCCTGAACCAACTCCTTCTTTCTGTTCCCTCTAATCTGAGTAGGGGTCTTCCAACTGCATTGCTGACAGTGAGTGTATGAAGGGATGCTTCAATATTGAGTTTTCAATCACTGGGAAAGGCAGGTTCCCTGGAGTTCTGCATAGCTTGCCTGTCCCTCACTATGGAAAATGTGACAGCACCTCCCACTAGCAGGACTGAAGGTGAAGGACTTTTGTCCATCTTAGAGGGAACAATGTTCCTTCCATTTGCTGAAAGCTACCCCTTGCAATCCCTGTGTTGCTTTGATTATCCAAAAACACAACTGACATGATTTTCACTTTTTGTCAGCTGTAGAACAGATGTCAGGAAAAAGTAAATCTCTTTAAATGGTTTTTATGTCATCCTCAAAGTCCTTTGATTATGTCAACTGGGAAGCACTGTAGAAGATCTTTCTGAGGCACAGATACCCACCAGATTTTATCACCATTTTTTGCCTGCTTCATGACAATAATCCAAATGTTGATTCTCAGTACCATGACAGACCCATTTAAAATTAACATGAGAGTTGAGAAAGGTTCCATCATTCTCTATTCCAATCAGATTTGAGTTAAACTATTGAATTGATGATGAGCTATTTAACATTACTTGACTAATGCAGAGCAAAGAACACCCTAACTTATAGTCATTGAGTTTGATTATTCTGTTGATGCTGTGGTGCGTTCTCATTCAGAAGCAGATCTTAATGCAATCATTGATGTCTTTATTGAGGCATAAGAGAAAATGGATCAATAAGAACTTCCATCAATAAATTCTCAATGAGGTGTCTGTAGCTCTGGCCATTCATATTCATGGGGTGACTGATAAATATTTGGCTTTTCCTATATCTAAAAAGTTGTATCTCACAGAAGGCTTACATCTAAAGTTGTCTCAAATGTGTAACTGCTTTCTTTAGTCACCTGAGAAACAAGTGCTCAACAACTGTGACATTATATTTCAAATCAAGTTCATGATATAGCAGTCATTATCCCAGGACAAGCAGGCAGCATATTCTCACATGTGGGTGACGTCATCCACGGAGCCCCGATGCAGACAGCTTTTCAAGCAAACTTGATTGAAGATTTCAAGTTTGCTAGTGCTGCACCACGCATGTGTGTGCCTTCCTGATCCACTAGAGGGCGCATCCCCTCCTCATGGTCTTCAGTTCTTAGTTTTCCACGGAGCCAGAAAGCCCTGTCTCTCTTCTCTGCGTTCTTATAAGTGCCTTTCTAGCACCGCGGCTTCTTTATTTTGTTAGGGAGTCGCTGTGCGTTTGTTGATTGATCGTGTATTTCTTTGTTTCAAAAAAAAAAAAAAAAAGGACTTTTTATTGTGTTTCTGCTGGTTCCACCGGCAGGCCCTTCTTGGGCCTCAGCCATGCAGCTAGGCCTCATTTGGCTGCAGCTGTATTTTTGGCCTCTCTCTGGGCTCATCTCGTGTGAGCAGGATGGCCAGGACCATTTTTCCTTCGTTGGAATCGGACTGAGTAGCTTCGATCCCCGGTAAGTCTTCTTTCTTTCTTTCTGTTCTTCTAGCTGCGTTACCTCGGTAATGCCACCGGCTGAGTCTCGGGCATTCCAGGCATCGAGTGCAGTCGTGCCCGCCTCTACGAGACCTTCGAAGCATGCCTCCTTTCATGGGAATACTCATCTCGAGGTTGCCCTTTATGGAGCGCACTGCTGCACCTTTATTACCAGTTTCATTGGTACGGTGCCGACTTCTGAACCTCGATGTGCCTCGACGTCGACTGGAGCTTCGTGCCTCGACGTCGACTGAGGCTTCGTGCCTCGACGTCGACTGAGGCTTCGTGCCTCGACGTCGACTGGGGCTTTGTGCCTCGACGTCGACTGGGGCTTCGTGCCTCGACGTCGACTGGGGCTTCGTGCCTCGACGTCCACTGAGGCTTCGTGCCTCGACGTCCACTGGGGCTTCGTACCTCGACGTCGACTGAGGCCTGGTGCCTCGTCGACTGAGGCTTGGTGCCTCGTCGACTGAGGCTTGGTGCCTCGTCGACTGAGGCTTGGTGCCTCGTCGACTGAGGCTTGGTACCTCGACGTCGACTGGGGCTTCGTACCTCGACTGAGGCTTTGTGCCTCGACCTCGACTGGGGTTTTGTGCCTCGACGTCGACTCCGGCTTTGTGCCTCGACGTCGTTTGAGGCTTTGTGCCTCGACGTCGACTGGAGCTTTGTGCCTTGACGTCGACTGTGGCTTTGTGCTTCGACGTCGACTGTGGCTTTGGGCCTCGACGTTGACTGCGGCTTGGTGCCTCGACGTCGACTGCGGCTTGGTGCCTCGACGTCGACTGCGGCTTGGTGCCTCGACGTCGACTGTGGCTTGGTGCCTCCCCGCCGCCTGAGGCCCTGTGCCTCGACGTAGGAGGCGGCTTGGTGCCTTGATGTCGTCTAAGGCTTTGTGCTTCGACTTTCTGCCTCGATGTCGACTGGGGCTTGGTGTCTCGATGTCGACTGAGGTTGGGTGTCTCGACGTCGACGGATGCTTTGTACATTCGACGTCGGCTGCGGCCATGTGCTCCGCGTCATTTGACGCTTGTGCTTCGACGGTGCCTGAGGCTTGTGCCTCGACGTCGACTGAGGCTGGGGGCCTCATTGTCGGCTGGGGATCTGTGCCTCGTCGTTGCCGAGGCTTCGTGTCTCACCGTCGACTGGAGCTTTGTGACTTGACGTCGCTTGGGGCTTTGCCCTTTGGTTGGCGGTGGCCTTGTGTCTTGATGTCGACTGTGGCTTGGTGCCGCAACGTCGCTGGGGGCTTTATATCTCGGCAGCGGCTGAGGCTTTGGGCCTCGGCGTCAACTGCGGCTTTGCGCCCCGTTATCGACGGGGGCTTAGTGTCTCGATGTCGTCTGGGGCTCTGTGCCTCGGCGTCTCCGGCTCCTGTTCGAAAGGGTTCCCCGCTTTCTCTTCGGTTCATTCCGGGCAGCCGTGACGGAATCTTGTAGTATGGAGTTTGGTTGCCTGGAGGAGACTCTCTCCCTGCTCCGGCTCTATTGCTTCTGCCATGCGTTATCTCGCTTGGCGCAGAGTGTGGCTGAGGATCCGAACCTCCAGGATCGTCTCGCCACTTTTACTTGTGTGAGTTCTGCGCTTCTTGAGGCCTCTCTTGCGGTGGCCACTAACCGCCTCTCAGAACGCGACCGGTCCTTCGCCTATCGGGACGCCTTCAGCTGAATCCCGTCTGCCTTGGTGGTTTGGACTCCTTCTCCGGAGGGGCCCTCCGGATACCTTTCTTGTGTTCTCGGCCTCCTTCGCAGCAGCTGCAATAGCTGCAGCAGCGCCGGGTTATGGTCAAGTCGCCGGCTTCGGCGACTCCTGGCCGTCTTTTTGACTATTCTCGCATAGCCTCCGGGCTGCTCTCCTTCTGGGATTCCTCCCCTCCCTTCGGGAGGGGTGTCTCCGTGTCTACGCACCGGGAGTATAGCCTCGCTTCTGTCGGTTGGGCATTCCCATCCTCCCATCTGCGTCTGGTCCAGGCCCTTCGTGACCTGCACTAGTTCTAGTCCGGGAGTGGTTCAGACTCTGCCCGCCCCAGTCTCTGGAGTCCGTCGGGGCGGACCTGGACCCAGTTTGTCTGCGCTCCTTCTTGTCTCGGCCTCAGGGGGTGGCCCTTGTTTGTTTATGCCAGAAGGTGGCCCCTCTGTCCTCGGTCCGCCTCCGGTCTTTTCTGCCTCAGCAGGCCGCCTGTCTGCGCTTGAGTCAGCTGGTGTCTCCGCAGTCTTCGGCCTCGGCCGAGCTGATATTGATCCTTTTGGGATCATGGGTCTCCACGGTTCATGTCCCGATGTTCGCCTGGTTTCATCTTCGTGTTCCCCGCTGGACCCGAGCATCTCAGTGGTGGCAGGATCGGGATCCCGCTTCCAAGTACATTGTGGTGCCTCCCTCCTTGACACGCTTGTTTCGTTGGTGTGCCACCTCTTCGTATCCCCGCATCAGAAGGTTCTGCCGATGAACTCCTCGGCATAGGCTTAGGGGTGCACCTCGACGGCCTTCGAACTCAGGGTCTTTGGTCGGGTGCGGGCCGTCGCAGCCGCATCAATCTGCTGGAGCTCCGGGCCATTTATAATGCCGGGGTGGATTTTCGTTATTGGTTGCAAGATTGCGGGGTCCTGGTGCGTCCCGACATCCCGGTGGCGATGTATTCTGTGACCAAGCCAGGGTGTACAGGTTCCCTGTTACTTTGCAGGGGAGCCCTTCATTATTGGCAGGGGGCGTTACATCACTACTTATTTCTTTGGGCGGTGTATTTCCGGGGCGAGCAGCATTGTCTGGTGGACACGTTGAGTCGCCCTTCTCGGCCGCATGAATGGTCGCTCCATTCTCAGACTCTGCGGCATGTGGTTGTTCGGTGGGGAACCCCACAGGTAGTTCTGTTCACTTCGCCCCTCACTCACTGGTTGCCTCGATATTGCTCGAGGATGTTCTCCCGGGTCCGCATCGAGGTGGATGCTTTCCTTCTCGATTGGATGGGCAGGTTCCTCTATGCGTTCCCTCCCTTTACTCTGATTCTCAGATCTTTGATGCACCTCCTGTCGGGCTGCGCCACCATGATCTTGCTGGCTTCTCTGTGGCCCTGACAGCTGTGGTTCTCCCTGCTCCTTCAGCGTGTCAGGGAGCCTCTGCTTCTACCTATGTTCCCTTCTCTGCTGTCTCAGTGTTGAGGTTTCTGTTGCCTCCCAATCTGCAGTCTCTACACTTATCAGCTTGGTTCCTCGCAACGTGCCTCCCTCCTTCTGTTTCTCTCAGTCAGTGGGGATATTCTCGAGGCTTCTCGTATGGGCTCCACTCGGCAATGCTTTTCCCAGGAATGCTCCTGATTTGCTGCGTGGTGTGCTGAGCACTGCATGGATCCACTCTCTGCCTCCTTCCCTTCAGTGCTGGATTTTCTGTTCCACTTGTCTCGGTCTGGTCTCAAATCGACATCTATCGGAGTCCACCTCTGTGCGATTGTTGCCTTTCCTTGGCCGCTGAATAGGAAGCTGCTCTTCGTCCATCCGACGGTTTCCCGCTTTCTGAAGGGTCTCTTCAATGTTCATCCTCCGCTCAAGCCCCCTCCGGTGGTTTGGGATCTTAGGGTGGTCCTGGCTCAATTGGTGAAACCTCCATTTGAACCCATTGATAACGCTCTTTTGATCTGTTTCACCTGGCGGGTGGTATTCCTGGTTGGTCTCACGTCTGTTCGTAGAGTCCGTGAGCTGCAACTTCTGGTTGCGGACCCGTCTTCTGCTGTATTTTATCAGGACGCAGTGGTCCTGCGTACTCATTACAAGTTCTTGCCCAAGAAGGTTTCGGACTTTCATCTCAATCGTTCCATTGTTCTTCCGGTCTTTTTTCCGAAGCCCCACTCTCATCCTGGCGTGGTGGCGCTTTATACGATTGACTGTAAGAGGGCGTTGGCTTTTTATCTTCAACGCACTCAGTCTCATCGGACGGTTCCTCAATTGTTTTTGTCCTTCGACCCTACTCGGGTGGGACGCCCTGTTTCCCAGCGCACCTCGTCCAACTGGTTGGCTGCTGGTTTGCTACGTTCAGGCTGGTCTCGCGCTGCATGGTCGAGTCCCGGGACATAGAGTCCGAGCGATGGCGGCTTCTGTAGCTTTCCTCAGGTCAACGCCTATCGAGATTTGCAAGGCTGCCACTTGGTCTTCGGTTCATTCTTTCACCTCCCACTACTGTCTGGATACTCTGTCCAGGAGCAACGGCCGGTTTGGCCAGTCGGTTTTGCGTAATCTGTTTTCTTGAATTGCCAACTTCCCTCCGTCCCTTTTTGGTTAGCTTGGAGGTCACCCACATGTGAGAATATGCTGCTTGCTTGCCCTGGGATAAAGCACAGTTACTTACCGTAACAGGTGTTATCCAGGGACAGCAGGCAGATATTCTCACAACCTGCCCGCCTCCCCAAGGTTGGCTTCTTTGCTAGCTATCTAAACTGAAGACCATGAGGAGGGGATGCGCCCTCTAGTGGATCAGGAAGGCACACACATGCGTGGTGCAGCACTAGCAAACTTGAAATCTTCAATCAAGTTTGCTTGAAAAGCTGTCCGCATCGGGGCTCCGTGAATGACGTCACCCACATGTGAGAATATCTGCCTGCTGTCCCTGGATAACACCTGTTACGGTAAGTAACTGTGCTTTATCTATACACTATTAAACATAGCAGAGAAATGACAATATACAGGAAAAACCTAAGGATACTGGAGAAGTAAAATCCATGTTGCTTTAGATAGATCCATTGAATCAAATCAGAAGAAAAACATATCAACATTGGCATCATCTAGCAAACAAATACCATGAGCATCAAGACAATGATGGCTGGACATTAACTTTGCTGAGCCAGCCATGCCAGCTGACTGAGTTCAGACACCCATACAAGATATTTTAATTATTGCTCAACCAAAGCATATCAAGAAGAGGAAAATGAATGTGCTTTAAGAGTGTCCTCAAAGCTACAATGAAGAAATGGAACATCAATACCATCATAGTTTTCTTCAAAAAGATTCCTTATCCTAGGACAAGCAGGCAGCATATTCTTACATGTGGGTGATGTCATCCATGGAGCCCAATACAGACAGTGGTAAAAGTGTGTTACCATTTTAAGTTTTTAGAAACTTCGCAACTGCCCGCACTGTGCATGCACAAATGCATTCCTGCCTGACTTCGGCTCGCGGTACTTCAGTTCTTTGTTTTCCATGGAGCGAAGTGCTTTTTTAAGGACTCTGTCCAGTGCGATTATTGCCTTCTCGTCAATGTCTTCTTTTTCTTGGCTTTTGGCAATTTCTTTTCATTCTATCTTTCTTAGTTTATATTCAGTTAAAAAGAAAACTTTTAATAATTTTGGTGTTCTTTTTCCTCATTTTGTACATATGGGCCTTTGGCCATTTTTTTCTCCCTCAGAGGGCTTTACTTTTTTACCAAAATTGAATTTAACCTTGCCAATTTTCCTGTCCATGTCGAAACAATTGAGTGGGTTTCAGAAATACAGTCGGTATCAGCAGCCTATTTCCATCACTGGTGTTTGCAGTGTTTGGGCCCTGCAGAAATGCTCGTTAAAGGCTCAACGCATCCAACAGGAGAAGATCTTTGGCTCGACCATGGACTCTGCAGATTGTTCCGAGCCTTTGGTACCGGTGATACTGCTATCAACATCAGAAGTTATTCTAGCATCGGGGAAGCCTGCTCAGAAGCCATCCTCTTCCTAGCAAGCGTCACAGGCCTCTACAGCATTGAATCCCTTGATGCTGGCCAAGCATCAATGCCAATGCTCTCCTTCAGTGCAGGCTGTATCTCCTTCAGGACGTGCATCCTTTTCAAGGTCACCCACCCTTTGACACCCTACTGCACTGATGGTACCAGCTATTGACCAAAGGGTACCAGTGAAAATTTTCAAGGAACAAAACAAGGGAGATCAGTGACATATTCAAATTGCACTCGACACTGGTGCTTTCATCGACTCCCTTGGTATAAGCATAGCATATTGAGGCCTCAGTGTACCGATTCCAGGTCTACACCGACATGCCACTCTGCTTCCTGTCGGCGCTCCTGCAGTAGAAATGACACTCTCCATCGAGGCACCATTCCTCCTCTTCGAGACATCATCACTCTGCATTGAAATCTCAAAGATCACCATCGAAGCGTCGACGTATTTCATCAAAATATAGAAGTTCTTCATCGAAGCATCATTGCTCTCACTCCTATGCTTCCAGATATAGAAGATCTTCACATCGTTCCTCTTCATCATCCTCATCAGATCAGTACCAACATTAAGGAAGTTCTTCTCATCTTTCCCATAGGTCATCTGAACCATATGGCTCTGATCTATCTCGTGGCTATTCTGATTCAGGTTTCTTTTTTTTATTATTATTATTTATTTATCATTTTAATACATCCTATATACAAAGATGTTTAAAGGCAATACAGAAATATTGAACTCTCTTAGTTAATCATAATACAAACTAAGAACTAAAAAAAATAAGCAACTATAACAAATCATCTAATACAGTCCACAATCTGAGGAGAAGAGACAAAATGAATAAAACCCTTCGGGAAAGAGGACATATACAAAAGAAAATCAAAATATTAGAAAATAGAGCAGTATTAAGATCTTATCCTATCCAAAAATTGATACCACATAAGTAACCTGTATCATTCGGGCTGTGTAGAGATTCCTTTGCCTTCCAGGAAAAAACCTAATTGGGCAGGTTCAAAGAAAATATATTTACTCCCCTGATAGGAGACAAAACATTTACAAGGAAATCTCAACTGGAAACCTGCCCCCAAAGCAATAACCTTTGATCTATAAAGCAAGAATTTTTTCCTTCTGGATTGTGTCCACCTCAAAACATCAGGAAATATATATATCCTTTCCCCCAAATAGGTAATCTGTTTTAAATTAAAATACAATTTCAACAACATCTTTTTATCTTGAAGAAATACCAATGAGACCAATAATGTTACCCTCCCCTGAGTTTCAATATCAGAGGACTGCAGGATAGCAGAAACATCTAATTGAACATTTTCATCTACTACAGCTTTTTCCTACTGCAATTGTTTTAAATAATAAATTTTTGGTATCGGGGGAAGACTTGCTTCTGGTATATTTAAAACATTCAACATGAAGTTCTTAAACAGTTCTTGAGATGGCATAAACTTGGCAACCGGAAAATTAAGAATCCTCAAATTCAAATTTTTCTGCTGGTTTTCCAAGTTTTCAATCTTCCTCAAAATCATCATTTTATCTGTCGTTTGTTTGGTAATTAATTTCCTAGTCTCAGTTGTCACTTTCTCTAAATTTTTTAAATCCACTTGGTGTTGCTGGGTAATAGTCTCTAAAGAACTTATCCTGGAGGTAGAATTTAGAGTTATAGAAACAAAGTTAGTGCATACCAGGTGAAGGTTCTCAATCGCAGACCAAATGGAATCCAGAGTTACAGCCTGTGGTCTCACCAACGGTTTAAGGAGGGAGATATCAGCCGGCTTTTGTATGGCTTCTGCACCAAGAGAAAAACTCTGGGCTCCTGCAACCTCGCCACCGCTAGCTTCCAACAGCTCCTCTCCCCCTAAACGCTGCGTCTCCAACACCGGGGTCAGCGTAGCTGTATTCACTTCCGGATCCATCGCGGCTAGAGAACATGCCTCACCCCACACGCTGGGGGAGCCCTCCTGCCAGTTCTGCTCTGCCGACGTTTCTCCAGGTTTGGGAGGGGTATGCAGTCCTCGTGGGCTCAACGAGAGTGACATCTCGCCGTCTAAGCTGTGGAGTTCCCGTCCCACAGCAGCAGAAACGCCCGAAATGGATGGTTGGACTGTAAATGCTGTAATTACAGTCTGCCTTGGCGTCGAGGAGCCAGAGGTAGGTGGAGGGATGCCCCTTGGTTTCCCTCTTCTCTTAGGCATAGAAAAAACTGTATTTCAAAAGTTTAAAGAGGAAAATATCTCCTTCGAGATGGGAGTGCTCCTCTTAGCGTCCTGCTCAAGAAGCCATCTTGCCTCTCCTAGGTTTCAAGTTTATTTAAAATTTGATTGGATTGCTTTTACAGAGTTTCAAAGCAATGTACATTTTTAAAGTTAATAGGAAAACAGACAACTTAAAATAATATACAATTACATAGACATGACAATTAAACAAGAGGAGAAAGGGAAGAACTACAGTTGTTATAGGAAAGAGGAAAAGGTTTTAACACAAGGTAAGGATGTACATACAAGGAAGAGCCTCAATTGCTTTCCTAAGATTTGAATGCATCTTTAAACAGAAATCTTTTTAGTTTACCTTTGAATTTATCTAGATTTTTTTCATCCCTCAAATATGCTGGTAAAAAATTCCAGATTTGTGGTGCCATGATTAAGAATATTGTGTTCTGATGAGTATTGACGACCCTCAAAGATGGCACTGAAAGAAGGTTTTTGTCCTCTGATCTAAGAGTTCTTAAAGGGGTGTATGGAATAAGTACTTTTTCTAAAAATAGATGGGATTTAGAGATTTGGACTTTGAGGGTCAGTAGGGCTATTTTAAAGGTAAATTTTTGATTTATAGGCAACCAATGCGCCTTTTTTAGTAATGGTGTGACGTGATCATTTTTTTCTAGTTTTTATGATGATTTTAATTGTGGTGTTTTGGATAATTTGTAGCCTTCTTATTTCTTTTAATGTAATTCCCTGGTATAAGGAGTTACAATAGTTGAGTTTTGCTATTACTAGAGAGTGGATTAAAGTGTTTCGAGAAGGTACGTCGAGAATGTTTGCTATTGATCTAATGTGAATGTGAGCCTACTTTATCAGCTCCCGAATCTTATGGTCTTCTTTCAGATCTGTCTCCTTCTCTTCTTAAAAGAAGGTCTCTACCTGAAGGGCTTTCCTTCACTAAATATATTAGATAGTTGTGAAAGGCTCTCCCTGTCAAGTTGGAGGCTGACATTGAGCCCAGAGCCGAATTACTGGATGCTTTAGATTTTGATGAACCTCCTAAGGAGCTACTTAAGTTGCCCTTACATAGACTCCTCAAGGACACTCTCTTCAAAAACTGGGAAACTCCTTTTTCTGTCACTGTAGCTCCATGAAAAACTGATTCCTTCTACAGAATAATACCCTGTCCGGAGTTTGACAAGCCACAACTCCAACATCAGTCCTTGCTTGTAGAATCAACCCTTAAAAAATTCAGTAGATCCAGGGTATATGCCTCAGCACCATCAGGATGGGAGGGGATAAATTTGGTCATCGCCTTTATCAAAATTCTATGTTGGCCATCAGAGTTCTAAATTATAACTTCTACATGTCCTTTTACCTTAAACATCTGACACAGCACTTGTCTGAGTTTGAGCAACATCTTCCCTCAAATCGTTTTGAGGATTTTCAGAACACAGATCACAATATCCTACAAACCAGAAAGTATATGGCAAGAACTGCATTTGATGCATTTGAGTTAACATCAAGAGCTTCGGCCATGTCTATGGCTATGTGGCGTCTTGCTTGGCTGTGAGTTTCTGACATGGACATTAATCTCCAAGATTGCTTTGCCAACATCCCATGTCTGGGTGAAGAACTCTTTGGTGACCGGATAGAGGTGGCTACTCAAAAGCTTACCCAGCAAGAGCAAAACTGGAACTCTTTAAACAGATCTAAAGCTAAGAGTCAACAGTCTAAGCCTGCTGCAAAATCTACTTCTTATTCCTACAAAAGGAAGTATCCAGCATCCTCTTCTAAGCCTCTACCACAAAAGAGGCAAAAACAACAGAGGCCTCTAAAGTCTCAGCATTCAGTCCCGCAAAAACCAGCTCCATCTTTTCGACGTGATTTTAGAGAGCATAGCCAAGATCCCTCCTCTTCAATCTCTTCCCCAACCTATCAAATGTTGTCTGTAATTGTTTCACCAGTGTTGGACTCTCATCACATTGGACTCTTGGGTCCTCAAAGTCATCAAGGAAGTTTTACTCAGTTTCATTACCACTCCCCCCAAGCAACCCTCCAAGAGTCTTCTTTCACATCTCAGCAGACGTCCCTTCTTTTTTAGGAAATCAAAGCTCTTCTTCAACCAAATGACATAGAAGTGGTTCCCCCTTCTCAGAAAAATCTGGGGTATTTTCTAATTCCAAAGAAGATGGGAGGTCTTCGTCCAATTCTCAACCTCCGAGACTTAACCAAATATTTAGTCAAAGAAAAGTTTTTGCATGCTATCTTTAGGGACACTATACCCACTTCTGGAATGAAACGATTGACTGTGCTCTCTAGACCTGAAAGAGGCTTACATACATATAGACATACACCCTCTTCACAGAAAATTTCTGTGCTTTCAGGTAGCTCATCAACACTTTCAATACATTCAGCCTGACTTCATCTCCAAGAGTTTTCATCAAATATCTGGTGGTCTTGGCAGCAACTCTTCGTACTCATGGGATACAAGTGTTTCCATATTTAGACGACTTGCTGATAAAGGCTGCATCTCCTCCAGCTGTACAATTGGCAACATAATTCACAATAAAATTTCTTCAACTCCTAGGATTTGAAGTCATCTTCCCAAAGTTTCAACTTCAACCTGCTCAACTACTTCTTTTCAAAGCCCTGTTAGACACCATTCACCTCAGGGTGTTTCTGCCTCAACAAAGACAGAACACTTTGCTTCATCTTTGTACTCAAGTCTCTACTCTGCAATCCATCTCAGCAAGACAGACAATGCAACTCATAGGTTATATGGCTCTACAGTTCATGTTACAGCTCAGTGGATTCTAGCATCTCAATGGTCTAAAGCTCTCGATCCCTTATCTCAAAAGATCACAGTCACCTCACCTCTTCGTCAATCCCTTCAGTGGTGGATGAATGCGCCAAATCTTTCCAGGTGTCTGCTGTTTCACATTCCTCAACATCTGAAATTACTCACCACGGACGCATCTATGTATGCTTGGGGGGCTCTCCTAGACGGTCTCAGGACACAAGGTCTATGGTCTACTCAGGAGAGGACTTTCCACGTCAACCTGTTAGAGCTGCGGGCAATTTGGAGTGCTTTAAGAACTTTTCAGGAGAATCTTTCCAACCAAGTATTTCTTGTTCACCCAGACAATCAAGTAGTGATGTACTACATCAACAAACAAGAGGATACAGGCTCTCTCCTTCTTTGTCAAGAGCAGAATGTATATGGAACTGGGTAAATGCTCGAAACATATTTCTCAAGGCTGTCTGTGCAAGGAAAGCTGAATACTCTAGCCGACAAACTAAGCAGATTTCTTCGGCCACATGAGTGGACTCTCAACTCCAAAGTCTTACACAACATCTTCTTACTTTGGGGACACCTTAGATAGACCTGTATGTGTCTCCCTACAATCACAAATTGCCTCAGTTCTGCTCACGGCAGTATTCTCCTCATCATCTTGAGGCAGATGATTTCGCCTGGATAGGATGAACAAATTCCTCTATGCATTTGCATCAATCCCTTGTGGTGAGCAAGCCTATGCCTGCTAATAGTGGCTCAGTGACAGAAAGGCATTTGGGCAGTTCACACAACATTAGCCTCACATTTAAAAGCACATTGTGGTCAATTTAGTGCTGTTCAGGTCTGGAACACTAGGGGGAGCAGCTTTACTCCCTTACCTTGTTCACCCACACACAGCACACTGCAGGATCCTTCTGGATTGTTAGACACTATAGGAATGGCCCGCATCTGTAGCTTGGGGGGCGGGGCTGCAGGTCCTTAAGAAGGGACAGGCAGGCATGAAGAGAGAAAGGGAGGGCAGGACATTGAAGAAGGAGAAAGAGAGTGAGAGGAACAGGAACACTGACTGGAGAAGGAAGGAACTGAGTCAAGAGATCTGGGAAAGGTTATAGTGTATAGTGTCTGTCCTAAAAAGGTGACTATTTTTCCTGCCAAGACTAAGAACTGCCACTTTGTGCCTAAAGAACTGATTGCTAGATTTCACGGACTTTTTGAACTGAGTGCAGGTGGGGGGAAGGGCACTAATTAAGAGGCTGTCCCAGCACTCAGAAAAAGGAACGTTTGCTTTTCTTTTGTGTTTTACTGAACCTGCTTAAGCTGACATTATTTTAAGCCTGCAGGATTTACAAAGGAAGTTAAAACCTGAAATAGAACTTATCTTTCTTTATGAATGCTGTATTTATAACTTTTCTTTTTTCCTCTGTGCTGAGCACACACACAAGGGCAGAACACAGAGGCTTGTGCTGGAAAACAAGCTCCAGGCTGAATTAGAGCTGACTGCTATTCTGACATACAAGGGTTTATCACCATCTTGACCAGCTGTATAAAGCCATCTTGTCTTACTGTGTTTTGAAAAACAAACCCTATGTTTTTGAATTCTGCCTTTTTGAATGGTTTGTGTCTTTGATATTCTTTTTACATTGTTTGAATGCTATTGGAAAAGCCACATGTCTTTCTGAAGTTTATTTGTCTCACAATAAACTTGATTTTTGTTTCACTTGATGAACTCTTGTCACACTGGTGTTTTAGCCTTTGAGCAAGCTCAGTATCTTGATATCCAGTGTGCCCCTAGCAATCACTGGGAAAATTACCACTTGCACCCTCAAGACAGCCTTCACCTTGGGTTGCCTGTGACATCCTCTAATTCTCAAGACATTAGTGAAGCTCAAGAATGAATCAGCCACCATGATCCTGATAGCTCCTCGGTGGCCTCAACAACCTTGGTTCTCCCTTCTACTTCTTCAGCTGAGTGCCAAGGATCCAATTCCCTTGCAAACCTTTCCATCTCTGCTCACTCAGAGTCAAGACTCTCTGTTACATCCCAATCTGCAATCTCTGCATCTGACAGTTTGGTACCTCTCGGTCTGACTCAAGCAGATTTTAATCTTTCTGAGTCAGTACAGGCCATTATAGCTGCTTCAAGAAAACCTTCTACTCAGCATTGCTATCAACAGAAGTGGACTTGCTTCAATTCATAGTGTACTCTCCATCACCAAGATGCTTCCTTCTCTTTCAGTGTTGGACTACCTTCTCCATTTATCCAATTCAGGGCTGAAAATCACTTCGGTCAGAGTTCACCTCAGTGCTTTAAGTGCTTTTCATATTCTTGTCAATCATAAATCTCTGACCATACATCAACTTGTTTCCAGGTTTATGAAAGGGCTTTTCAACTCCAAACCTCCGTTCAAACCGCTCCAGTTGTCTAGGATCTTAATGTAGTTTTTACCAGTTTGATGAAGCCACCATTTGAACCTCTGGCATCTACTCATCTTAACTTTCTCACTTAGAAAGTGGTCTTCTTGATCTCAGTCACTTCTGCTCGTCAAGTGAGTGATCTTCAATCATTGGACTCCAATCCAGTGGTTTTCCGGACCCATCCTAAATTACTTCCAAATGTAGTCTCAGAATTTCACCTTAATCAATCCATTGTGCTTCTAGTCTTCTTCCCAAAGCCTCATTCTCATCCTGGAGAAAAAAGCTCTTCATACGCAGGACTGTAAGTGTGCCTTGGCTTACTACGTACAATGGACTAAGCCACACAGGACTTCACCTCAGCTGTTCATCTCTTTTTATCCTAACAGACTGGGCCGGCCTGTAACTATGAAAACTATTTCCACAAGGTTAGCAGTCTGTATTTCTTTCTGCTATGCTCAGGTCTGGCCGCAGCTTAAGGGACGCGTTATAACACACAAGGTCCAAGCTATGGCAGCATCAGTGGTTTTCTTAGGTTCTACTCCCATTGATGAAATTCACATCTCACAACTATCTGGATTCATATTCCAGGTGAGATGGTTGTTTCGGCCAAGCAATATTACAGAATTTATTTTCTTCTTAATGGCCAACTCTTCCTCTATTCCATTATATTCAGTTAGGGAGTCCCACATGTGAAAATATGCTGCCTGCTTATTCTAGGATAAAGCACAGTTACTAACCGTAACAGGTGTTATTCGTGGACAGCAGACAGATATTCTCACATCCCTCCCACCTCCCCTGGTTGGCTTCTTAGCTTACTCATGGAACTGAGGTACCATGAGCCAACATTTAGTGGGCAGGCCTGGTGGAGGCCTGCAACAGCTCCGGGAAAGGGGTAGGTGGGTGCTGTCCTGAATATAAACCGAGACCCCCATTTTTGGGCCCAAAAATCTCGGTTTATATTAGAACATATACGGCAATCATGTCTTCATAATAATCCCTTGATCCCCACGTGTTTTGTTTAACCTAGATTGTAAGCCACCTTATAAGGTGAAATAAAACTTGAAATTTGAATAACTTTTACTGTAACCTTAATGCATTCATAAATACAGTTTTAATAACTAAATTCTAACTTATTTTCTTTTTTGGTGTTGTAGCTCGGCGAACTACACCTCTTTTGGAATACATTAAAAACAGGAAATTAGAAAAGCAGGTATGTCTTAATTTTTATGTTTAGGCCCAGCATTTTCATTTCAAAGCTATTTTATTTCCTTCTGGCTTCTTGCAATCGATTGTCCAAAATGTTTTAGAGAATCAGAGAAGAGAAAAGAGAAGAGAGAAGGCGGCGGGAATTGGAAAAAAAACGTCTGCGAGAGGAAGAAAAAAGGAAGCGCAGAGAAGAAGAAAGACGGAAAAGAAAGGAAGCAGAGAAGCAGAAGAAAATAGCTGAGAAAGAAATCAGGATCAAGGTAACTTCAATGAAGTATCTAAAATATTTACAGACCAGTATTTCAAAGGACTTATACATTTAGCAGCTGCTGAAGTTAGAGCAGGATGCTTCACTTTAATATTACACCACTATCTGTATACTGTAGATAAGTGGTTTAATGTACTCCAGAATAAAGTTGTTCTAAATTAAACTACTTAGCTTTGAGGGGCATTTTCAAAACATACATGTAAGTCCGTTTTGGAGGTATGGCGCTAGACGTCTAAAGTCAGCAGTAAGAAAATGCCTATTTTCGAAAGGCAAACCATCATACGTCTAGAAATATATATATATATTTTTTTTTTTATTTTTTTTTTTAATCCTCTGTCTGGACGTCCAGGCCATTGGGATACCCAGACCGTCAGGATGTCTATCTTTATACCACATTTTCAAACAAAATTTCGTCCAAATCCCAAACACCCTGAACAAGACCATTTGGACATCGAAGGGGCCAGTCCTGTAATTGACTAGCCACCCAAACATAGCAACAGATTAGTGGGGCACCTTAGAGGGCACTGCTGTGAACTTCACATAAAGGGTGCCAGATAAACATCTCACCAGAACTATCTTTTAGGTTATGGTGAGCCCCCCAACCCACTATACCCACCTGTCTACAACACCAATAGCTTTTATGGCTGCAGGTGGCACCTCTATGGTAGTAGAGTAGGGTTTGGGGGGAGGCTCATATTTTCTACCATAAGTGTGGTTAGAGTGGCTTATGAGCCTGGGCCCTCCTCCCTAAGGTTCACTAGCCCACCCACCAGGCTACTTAAGACACCTATGTGCAGCTCTATTAGGCTTCCTCATACCATACCCGATCTTCTGTTTTAGAGATAGGTATGTACCTTTTTGTTCTCATTTTTGTGTGGGGGAAGGGGTCAGTGAGATCTGGGAAAGTATGGGGGTGTCTTACCTTGATGCATGCAGTGGTCATCTGGTCAGTTTGGTCACCTTTGTGGTACTTAGACCCTTCTAAACAGGTTTAGTTCCAAACGTATAAGTTCCGTCCAAGATGTCTTGCAAAATGTTTGATAATTATAAGACCTGTCTTATAAAGATAGGTCCATATTTACAGATTTGTGACTTTCATAGAAAGACTTGTCATTTATGATTGACATCAAACCATAGACTTTTACAAGATTTGATTATTGGTTTTAACGAAGTAACTGTTTGGTTGTTTTTGAACATCTCGTCTGCCTCTTGTTGTTTGATTGTATTGCTATATTTTTGAGGCAGATATCTTCTTTCTTTTTTGTTTTCCTTTATTTTCTGATAATTATTGCTGCAAGGCATCCAAGTTTAACCCGCCCTCGAGTCCACCCAAAGCCCACCCACAATACACCTACAGAGGCTGGAACACCTTGCAAGACGTACAGAAAAACAATTTTGATTATCGCCACTGGCGATTAGGACATCCAAGTGATGATTTTGGATGCTTTTTGGACTTCTATGTTTTTTTATTATGGGCCCCTTAATGTATAGAAGTTGAAAATTGCTCCTATGCATAGAGCTGCTGATAGTAAGCATTTTCTACATGCATTAAGCATCGTTACCTATCTGTATAATAATGCTGAATATACAGATTGTTTTTAGATGCTGAGGCTGGTATTTTTTTATATATATCCCTCTTTTGTGGGGGTCTGAATATTGAGTTCTTAGTATGTTTAAGTCTCAGAGTTCTCTCTAAGCTAATCTATAAAAACTTGATCACTTGGACTACTAAGAGCATCATTAATTTATGTATTCTGTGACCATTTAGATTAGTATAACTATTTTACAGCTCAGGGAATACTAAAACAGATTGCAATGTCTATCTGTATGATATACGTACATGGATAATTTAATGTGAGAAATTGTTTTTGGAGTATTACTGATCCATCAGATACTACTATACACTCTGTACTCGACTACAAGTTGATCCCATTCATAAGTTGAGGGCAGTTTTGACCTCCTACTCCAGGGGTGCCCAACACGTCGATCGCGATCGACCAGTAGCTCAGGAAGGCAACGCGAGTCGATCGCGGAGCCCATCCCGGGCTCCGTGATAGACTCGTGTTGCCGTCCTGATCTACCGAGCCGATCAGCCTTCCTCTCCAGTGTTCTCTCTAGGGCCTTTTAGCTGGGCGGTCCGCCCAGCTGTCATCTGCTGCTGAACATTAAAAAAAAAAACAAAAAAACTGGCTTGGAGATTTCAGCCCGTAGCGAACTTATGCTCCGTGGCTCTAACGTGTGCGTGTCGGCTTCCCTTCTCTTCCCTCCGAAACCGGAAGTTATGTCCGGGGGGGGAGAAGGGAAGCCGGCACGCACATGTTGAGAGCCCTGAAGCAAGCGTTCGCTACGGGCTAATGCGGGAGACAGGTTAGTGAAGCATTTGTTCTTCTTCCTGCCGGGTCCTGCCTACTTTCTGTTTCCGCGAAGGCAGGACCCGGCAGCATTTCCCCCAATAGGTTGATCACGATCTTGGGCTGATCAGCCTTCCTCTTCCCGACGGCAGAATTGACGTCGGGGAGAGGAATGCTGGTTGGCCGAAGCAGGGAGAGCTTGGGGCCTGTTATTGGTGGCGTTTGAGTCCTGGTCCCCGATGGCAATGGCAATGGCTTGGGGGAGGGCAGGGAGAAAGAAAGAAAAAGGGCAGGCAGGGAGACAGAAGGAAAGAAGAGAAACAGAAAAAAAAGAAAGGGAGGCAGAGAGAAAGAAAGGGCAGGGAGAAAGGAAGGAAAAGTTGGGGGAGGGAATGAGGTCTGGAGGAGAGGAAGCATACAGGCTAAAAGAAGGAAAGAAAGATTGGATGCACAGTCAGAAGAAGAAAGTGCAACCAGAGACTCATGAAATCACCAGACAAGGTAGGAAAAATGATTTTATTTTAAATTTAGTGATCAAAATGTGTCTGAATTTATATCTGCTGTCTATATTTTATACTAAGGTCTCCTTTTACTAAACAGCAATAGAGTTTTTTAGCGCAGGGAGCCTATGAGCGTCGAGAGCAGCGCTGGGCATTCAGCGCAGCTCCCTGCGCTCTAAAAACTGCTGTCGTGGTTTAGTAAAAAGGGAGGGGGTATTTTTGTATGGTTGTTACTGAGGTGATAGTGCATAGAGTCATCTGCTTTGACCTCTTTGAAAAACCCTGGAATAGGAATGATAATTAACATTTTCTATGCGTACAGTGTGCGTTGTGTTTTTTTTAAATTTTATTGTTGGTAGATCATTTTGACTTGGTCATTTTAAAAGTAGCTCGCAAGCCCAAAAAGTGTGGGCACCCCTGTCCTACTCACCCTCTCCTCCTTCCGCAATCCACAATTTTAGCATGCTAATTCTACAGATGGTCTTTCACAAGTGAAATATGCCAATACTAGAAAAAAGGCTATTTCTATAGCAGGAGTAAAGTTATAGAATAATTTAGTAGGGCAACTGAGACTGAAGGATGATATGCAAAGATTTAAAAAGCTTTTAAAAACTGCCCTTTTGGTTGAGGCTTTTTATGATTGAGGAAGAAGCAGTGATTAAGAGAAGAAAGTAGATGAAGGTTATTTCTTAGGGCTCCTTTTATTAAGCTGCGTTAGCGTTTTTAGCGCATGCCACATTTTAGCGCGCGCTAAACCTACGCTTTGCGGCTAGAACTAACACCAGTTCAATGCTGGCTTTAGCGTCTAGTGCACGTGGCAGTTTAGTGCACACTATTCCGCGCGTTAATGCCTTAACGCGGCTTAGTAAAAGGAGCCCTTAATGCGTTGTTTTTATAATATTATATTATGTTTCTTTTTTATGTCTTTTAAAATTTTATTTGGTAGATTATAAATTTGTATGTATCTTGGAAACCGCTTAGGTTTAAGCTGGTTATAAGTTCGTTAAATATATACATACATAAATAAAGCAGCCTAGGAGGGACTATAGCAGCTACTTTTGAAAGTACACAGCGATGACGGTGGGGATTGACATGCTGAGCCTGCAGCTGGCAGGGGGAGGGGTAGGAGAGAGGAGCAATTTTAGACCCCAGAGAAGAAGAGAGAAAGAGAGAAAGGTGCTGGCCAAGGATTGCACTGCCAACTGGATTATGGTGTGCACATAGATAAGATGACCCTGCTTGTGTTTAAATTATTTTTAGTCAACATTGCTCGACATAGTTGAGTATATATGGTAAATTATGTTAATTGGAGGTTATTGTTCCTCAGAAGAATATCTGACTGCTGTTTTCTACCTTTAATCTCATTAAGCCCCAACAGAGGCGCAGAAATAGCAGTAAATTGAAGCGTTCCAGAAAAAGAAAGCGCACAAATCCCTTGAGCATACAACCTAAAATTAGGATTGCAAGGAAAATAATTTCATTTGGACTCAAAGTCTTGGCCCTGCAGCTCAAGGAAATTTACCTAGCTGAATATAAGCAAAGATGAAGAATAGAAAGAGAGGTTTAAATTATACAATCTCATTTAAAAAGAGGGATTTGAAATAACCATTTACCGTTTCTCCCTTTAAATCCTGGTAGAAGTAGATTTGAGCGACAATCTTCAAATCTTCAGCCAAAATGCCCCTCTACACAAAACTCAGCTTAGTCCCTTAAAATGAATGAAAATAATCTTCAAAGCACCAAGAATATAAAATGAATTGGAATGCTAATATACTGAAGAACTGAATCTAATTGTAGTGTTCCAACCCCAAATCACTGCCTTTTAAACTAAAACTGTTTAAATAAATATGTTTGTATGCACTGAACCTGTATTCACATTTTCATGTGCATTACAAAAGCAAAGATTTTTAAATTATGGCACACAAGTTAATATGCTTTTTTGACCTGAGTTTTTTCCATTATTTGTAGCTTCTTAAGAAGCCTGAAAAAGGAGATGAACAGGTGACAGAGAAACAAAAAGATAAAGGGGATGAAACGGAAGCTGAAGAAGTGAAATGGGGAAAATCTTCTGGATCTGGGAACACAAAATCCAAACCATTTGAAAGTTTTGTAAAAGAACTTAAGGAAAAGTATGTAATATACAATCAGTAAGGCATACGACATTCCCAAGTTAAAGACTGATGAGTTTCTATGTTACGTGTTTGGTTTTATTTTTCTTTTTTTGCATCTTTTATCTGTTTTGATGTTTTTAATAGCATAATAGTTTCGTATCGCTCATGAATGTTCATCTCCTAGAGCTCCCAAGAAAGGGCGTCCTTTTAGTAAGTAAGCTGTGGTAAACTGACATTAGTACAACATGTGCGCCAAGACCATTTTATTGCAGTCATAAAAACCTCGATTTTCTATTTTTTTCCATTAATGGCCATGTGCTAATGTTGCCTTTTTTTATTGTCCTTCCAGACTGGCCCAGATGGATGGGTTTACGCTCCTCTGCCAGCAGGTGTAGATAGAGAACACACTGAATTCTTATAGTACAAGTGGGCTGTGCAGTCCCTCATAGAATCAGTCTGTTCTTAGTCTTCAGCAGGTGGAGTGGTAAGCCTGTGCAGTCTTTTTTTAGGCCTTGGCAGGGTCTGTTGGAAAGGTTAGGCAGTGACCTTTTTTATCTGCCCCTATTTTTTGGTTGGACTAAGCTGGGGTCCTGTGGAACCAATAACACCTTTGGTGGGGAGGTCCGAGGTTCCCTAACTTCCAACAGTGCTGGGAATTCATCTGTGGTGCGCATTTTTCACTGTGAGGAACTTATTCTTCAGGTGTCCTCTGGTTTGCGTTTTGAGGAGGACACCAAAGAGGTTCTGTGTGTGGTGGATCCTCTTCTTAAGTGGATTTGAACAGTTTCCTGTTCCTTTCCCATTCATCAGGATCTCCAGGATATAGTGCATGCTCAGTGGAAACTCCAGATGCCCTGGTTGGCACGGTCTCTGTCTTGGCTTTATCCTATTTCTGAGCCTGATAAGAATTCTTTTTGGTCTCCAGTTGTGGATGCTGTGGTTTCGGCCATTGCCATGAGGTATGATGTTCTGGAGGAGGAGGGTTCAGCCCTAAGGGACCCCCAGGACTGGAGGATGGAGTCTCTTCCGAAATAGAGTTTTGATGTGGCAGCTCTGGTGGTCTAGGCGGTGATTTGTGGTGGTCTGGTGGCCAGGGCCTGTTTCTACCGGGCCGAGCATGTGTTGGATCGGGAGTGTCATGATTGGTCGCTGGTAGATCAGGAGGTGGCTAAAATTGAATTGGGCTCTTCTTATCTTTCAAACGCCATGTATGACTTGCTACATGCTTCGGCTAAGTCTATGGCTTGGGTGTGGCTACTAGATGTATCATATGGCTCTGTGGTTGTTTGGCAGAATCAGCCTCCAAATCCAAGCTCGGTAAGTTTCCCTCAATCAAATTTTAAAAAAAACTTAAACTTGAAACTCTTTTCTCTTTGGGGAGGAATTAGACAAGCTGGTTCGGAGTTTGGCGGACTCCAAGGTGCCCCAATTACCAGAGGACAAACTTTGCCAGTCAGCTAGAGGGGGGTCTGGGTTGAGGTCATCTTCAGGAGTTTTGCTGGTACAGACCTGGTCGAGTGTCTTCGGCGGGGGCTTCCTCCCGCGGTCGTTTCTTCCAGCAGGTGCAGTACTCTCAGGGTGCTCGCCGAGGATGCTAGAATCCTCCTCCCTCTTCTCTGCCACTTGCCCTGCCCAATGACAGTGCTCAGGTCCTTCCCCCAGATCAGGTGGGTGTCCGCTTACATGAGTTTTACCAGGGATGGACTGAGATCACATTGGATTAGTGGGTCCTGGAGGTGATTTGAGATGGATAAGCTCTCAAGTTTGACTGGCCCTTGCCAGATCTTCTCTCTTCCCCTTGTCAAGCCTCTTGGAAGCAGCAGGTGTTTTGTCAGATTCTTCATCAGTTGATAGAGCTCAAGGCAGTGGTTCCTGTGCCTCCTTCAGAGATTCTCATCAGGAGGTACTCCATTTACTTTGTAGTGCCCAAGAAAGAGGGGTCTTTTCGTCCAATTCTGGATCTGAAAGGTGTAAACAGGGTGCTCCGGGTCCCTTCCTTTCGCATGAAGACCTGAAGTCCATGATTTTAGCAGTACAGACTGGGGAATTTCTGACTTCTCTTGACCTCACAGAGGCCTGTCTTCATATTCCCATTTGGGATTCCCATCAGTCATTCCTTCGCTTTGCGATTTTGGGAAAGCACTATCAATTCTGTGTGCTTCCGTTTGGTGTAGCCACGGCCCCGCATACTTCATCAAGGTTATAGTGGTGGTGGTGGTGGCCTTGCACAAGGAGGGCATCTTGGTGCATCTTTATCTGGACGTCTGGTTGATTCATGTGAAGTCCTTGCAGGAGAGCTCCTGAATCACGGCCCATGTCATAGAGTTGCTGCAATTATTGGGCTGGGTAGTCAACCTTTTCAAGAGTCGGTTGACTCTGTCTCAACGATTGGAGTATTTTGTTCTGTTCGACACCGCTCTGGGGAGGGTGTTCCATCTCGAGGCCCAAGTGCAGAAGTTACAGTCGCAGATTTGCTCCTTGATGGGTTATCATTGTCCCCAGGTGCAGGAGTTTCTTAAGGTCTTGGGGTCAATGGTGGCCTCCTTGGAGGTGGTCCGGTGGGCTCAGCCTCACATGTACCCCTTCAGTATGCTCTTGTTCAACAATAGTCTTTGCAGGTTCATGAGCTGGACTCTCCGGTTCCTCTTGTGTGATCGTTCATCAAAGCCTGAGCTGATGGTTTCAGTCCTCCAATCTGCTTCAAGGGTGGACAGTGGACAGTTCTTTGTATGGATGCCAGCCTCTTCAGCTGGGAATCCCAATGGCTGGTCACCAATGGAGGCCTCCTGGTCAATCAACATTCTGAAGACCAGGGCCATTCGGTTGGCGTTAGCAGTTTTTCAGTTGTTGCTGGAGGGCAAAACAGTGTGGGTTCTCTTCAACAATATATTGGCCAAACAAAAAGAGCCATTAAAATCCGTATTGCTGAACATCTTAGTTGTATTAGAACCCTTAAGAATGAGCACTGGGTTCAATTCAATCATTCTTTATCTGATTTGCGTTGTTGTGTTCTCAAACAGCTTGTTGTCAACTCTGGGGGGATATCTCTCGCTTACTTATGTATCAGGAGCAACGGCTGATTTTTACATGGCAAACTGTCATCCCCAACGGTCTCAATAAAGAGATTTAGTGGCTGACTTCCCATTGAGTATATGGTTGTCAGTTGTCTTTCTCTTTGGATTCATTAAAGTTATTTTTGTTTTGGCTTCAGCTGCTACTTATTGCCTTGCCTTTTTTCAGTCTCCATACTGCTGAGTGTGGCAGCTGTGTACTCAGTGTTGCTCTTTGCATTTGGTTTTGGCTCCCTGCCTGGTATGTTAGCCATTAGTCAGTTTATATTCTGTGTTTTGTGATATGCTTTTGTTTCTGCTCATGTCAGTGTAGTGTACACTTGTTTTTGTTTTATTTTATTTTAGTTGCTTTCTTCCTCTTGACAAAGATTTCATCGAAACACGGCCTGTGTTGAGAAAGTGTGAGGAGATGTTAGAAGATTGGTTGCCTGTTATGGCATTTCACCTCTGCTTGTGAAGACTTTGAAAATCCTCTCTGTCCTCTTGGTTTGAAACTTTTTTGATTATCTAACTTATTATACTGTTTACTGTTAGCACGTTTGCACTTGCACCTGCACTTTGTGATATGAAGGTTGGATTTGAACTCTAATCTGTTTGGGATGCTGGTTTTTTGATTTTTTTTCCTCTCTGGATGGCCCACAATCATCTTGCTTGCTTTATTCCTCGTGGACATTGTTCCAGGAAGACTTCGAATTTATGAACTTTTAAACACAGCTATATTTATATATCATTGTATGATTTTTTTGTGTGGCCTTTTCCAGCCTGGTTTGATAGTGCTTGTTATATGTTGTTATATCTTGTTTGGTTTGTTTGTAGTGTTTGTATGGTGTTCAGTGTATGCTATTCCATGAAAATTTTGTGATATTTTTGCAAATTTTAAATTAATAAATATGTACAATATTTCTAACTTTGTAATTTGAGTACATTGCTCTGATATTATAGTATTTTTCTGTGGTATATACCCTTTAGGGATTTCTTTTTCTTATTCTTCTCTTCTTTTCAACAATCCCACAGCAGTGGCTTACGTCGATTATCAGGGGGGAACCAAGAGTCGTCTGGTAGTACAGGAAGCAGCTCTGCTCATGGAGTGAGCAGAATATCACCTTCTGGACATCTCAGCTTCCCACATAGTGGGGGTGGACAATATCCAGGTGGATTTCCTCAGCTGTCATGTTCTGGATCCTGGCGAATGGTGCTTCAGGATGATGGCCTTCGACCTGATAGTTTGCTCATGGCCATGTGATTCAACACCAAAGCACAGCGGTTCTTAAATCGGCACATATGAATCAGGCAGTTTCTCTTCTGGTTTTGGGTAGTCAGGAGGGTACTTTGGAGCAGAGACAGTTGCACAAGTTGGATGTCCACAGAGTTCTCCATACGCATGTGAAACAGACTCAGGAGTTCAGGCAGTCTGATTGTCTTTTTATTCTCCTGGTGAGCAGTCCTAAAGGGGAAGGTGCCTCTAAGGCTTCGCTCGCATGCTGGATCAAAGAGACTATCGTTTTTGCGTACCTTCTTCAGAAGAAATCAGTTCTGGATTTTCTCAGTGCTTGCTCCACTTGGGGTCAGGTGGCTTTCTGAGCTTAGTCCTCTCTATTGTGTACCCGGTTTATATCTGTAAGGCTCAGTTTGATCTTCTCTGCATTCTTTTGTGCATCAATACTGGGTGGATGTTCAGGTGCATTGGGTCGCTGTTTTTGGTGAGCACCTTCTTGTGGCGGCCCTTGGGGGGTCCCACCCATGATGGGTACTGCTTTGGTACATCGCATCCGTCAGTGCCGGTCTGGATGGATGATAAAGAAGGAGAAATTAGGTTCTTCTTACCTGCTAATTTTCTTTCTTTTAATCCCTCCAGACTGGCATAGATCCCACCCTGTGTTTTTGCATGTGCTTATGTAAAGAGTTGGATTGTTTTTTTTTTGCGGGGGGGTCATGGTACTGCGATCTCATGATTTTCTTCTTTTTGCCTTTTCTTTTTCTGGGGAGTATAAATAGTGTTTATAGAACAGCGACATTTGGTTCTTCTGGTATAGCTGGCAGACTGTGGAGTTAGTTCTGGTTATCTGTTCTGATCCTTCTCCAACAGTTGTGCTTGGTTTTGCACTGTTCTTTGTTCAAAGAAATCAAATTACAAAAATTTTGTGAATTTGTCAAAAGCTTATAGTTTTGAGTTCCTGATTGGCTATTTATCAGACTGATTCTATGAGGGACTGCACAACCTACATGTACTGTTAAGAATTCAGTGTTTTCTCAGTCTCCACCTGCTGGCAGAGGAGCTGTCTATGCTGATCTGGAGGGACTAAAAGAAAGAAAATTAGCAGGTAAGATCTTAATTTCTCCTTTAGTGTGCAGCCATTTTGTAAAATTACCAAGGGAGCACTTACCAACATCTATTTTGTAGGTGTTAAAGACTCCCACATTATCCATGCACTAAACAATTAGCGAGTAATAATGTAGATGCAGTTACTGGTTAGGTCAGCAGCACCCATTTTCTACCCTAAAATGCCCTTAAAAAACATAGAAAATTATTTAATCCATGGTTAGAGAGCACACATTCAAAATATACCATGTGGCGCATCTTGCAGTAGTCCATTTTTTTGCATTAGGCGCAAGTTAGCACCTAACACGGCTTAATTAAAGGCTACAAAGGCAATTTATAAACTGAGATAGAGAATATAAAATATATACTCTTCTGAATGAGAGGGTATTCTGTATTACATAGTTATGCTAGCATTTTAATTTGCCAATAGATAAACTGTGGCTGAACTGAATTTAAGCATATCATTGCCAAATAACTTGAAAAATGGAATAGTATAACTAATTAAACTAATTCAGTACTTACGGCAGAGTTGTAAGGTTTTCTGTAGATATATTTTTCATTCATCTAGCCCTGCACGGTTTTAAAGAGCTAAACAATAAACCCTGCTGGAATTCACTGTGGCAATTTCTAGAAAAGGACTTAAGAATAATGTTTTGCAGCTTTGCTTTTTAGGTTAATGTTCAAAGACATTTAGGGTGAAAATTATCAATGTGGGCTACTGTTAAGACAGGTTATTTTTTACTGTTAACCTGGGTTAATAGTAACTGGGGGGAGGGAGAGTTATCAACATGGGCTACCATTAAGATGTCTAATTGTACCACAACTCATGATATTTTAGCACAGATCCCATTTTATTTGGTGAAATCTAATTACTCATGACCTGGGTTAACAGTAAAATAACCCATCTTAATGGTAGCCCACGTGGATAACTTCCCCTTATATAAGTACAAGCAAGCCATATATTCTCACATGTGAGTGACTTCATCCACGGAACCCAGTACAGACAGTGAAAAAGTGTACTGTCACTTTTAAAAAAAGAAAAAAAATCTTGAACTACCAATACCGCGCATGCACCAGTGCCTTTACATCCATTGCCGGCTCACAGTACCATCAGTTCTTTCTTTTCATGGAGCAAAGAAGACACTCTTAGGCCAATCAAATTAGCACTTGCTAAATGATAACGCGTTCATGTTAGTTTATGGATACGTTAGCGTTTAGCATGCACTAATTCAAATAGCTTGCGCTAATCAGTTAACACACCTTAGTAAAAGAGGGAGTTAGAGTTTCTCTAAGGGTGCCTTTTTTATGCATAATTATTGCGTATATTGTAAGCATACTTTTTGTGCCTTCCCATCTTTTACTCATAACTTAATTTTCTTCTTATCCCTATCATTTGATATCAAAATTTTTGATTTTGCCTAACTTTTATTTTTGAGGCCTACAGCCCCTTTTTCAACCTGTTCTTCAGCGGGAACCATCTGCCCTTTTTTGGTTATCTTTTACTCAACCTCTCCCTCACCATTAAGTCTTTTTTTTTTAGTTTTCCTGTCCATATCCAAGGTTTTAAGTGGGTTCAAATGGTGCACTTGATATCAAAGGACCATTTCACACATACAACTGGTGTGTCCATTGCCTAGATCAGGGGTGTCAAACTCCCTCCTCGAGGGCCGCAATCGGATTTTCAGGATTTCCCCACTGAATATGCATGAGATCTATTTGCATGCACTGCTTTCATTGTATGCTAATAGATCTCATGCATATTCATTGGAGATATCTTGAAAACCCGACTGGATTGCGGCCCTCAAGGAGGGACTTTGACACCCCTGGCCTAGATCCTGAACACTGGGACATTTCTTGCATGCTGTGCTCTAAACTGCAGAAGAGGTCGCTTAAAGCTAGAAAGCTGAGATACAAAAAAATTGGGGGGTCAGCTTTAGGGCATCTGAAAATTCAGACATCAACGCACAGGGTCAAACATCTGTTTTTCTAGTGCTGTCTACCTCATGGGAATCCGGTAAAAAAGCATAAACATATTTCTCCCTCTAGGTCTCTATACACATAGTCTTCACCATCAAAGTGCTCTAAGTGCCAACATACTGAGATTGAATCACCTATGAAGCATGTCTTAGAGTTACAGTTGCTTCAGCACTTGACACAACCTGCGCTCATGGTATCTTTGCAAGTATCAGTACTGGCGCCATCACTGCACAGTCAGTTCAGAGAACTGTTGCAGAAGGACGAACTGGGCTGTTGCAGGTGCATGCTGTGCAAATTCCTGCCTTGAAATGCCAAGCCTTTGTTCAGTCCAAGCATCGAGCACCGACATCAATGCACAACATTGGCGCACGTCAGATGCATCCATCCTCAATGCATTGGTGTATAAGGTCGAGGCACATCACCTCTATCCATTGGTACATGATGCTGAAGTACACATGATACAGACACACATCGTGTGTGTTCATCATCAATGCATAACGTTGGTGCACGTCATAGGTGTCCATTATCGCCATTAAGGCATGCATCCACATCAAGGGAACAGAGTTCATTGTATTACATACAGAATGACATGGGGACAAATTTGTCCCCGTCCCTGCAGGATCTTTTTATCCACATCTTGTCCCTGCAAGCTCTGTCCCCATCCCTGCCCCATTCCTGCAAGCTCTGTCCTCATCTGCACAAGCCTTGAACACTTTAAAATCATAAGTGTTTGAGGCTTGTACGGTTTAAGCAGAGCTTGCAGGAATGTGACAGAACTCATGGGGATGGGAAGATTGAATACTCTCTATGTTCCCCCATACCATCTCAATCTCCAAGATCTATTGTCTAGAAATAAGACTGATTTATCTATCTGTTCTTCCTGTAGCTGTCCAGATCTGTCAGTAGAAGATTCTTACAGCACACCGCTGAATTCACTCTACAGGTCACCCCCAGAAAGTCTTTCATCTGCAATGTTTATCAGACAAATGGGGCAGGCATTGCCTATAAAAATGGAATCTGAAAAACAGATGCAAGCAGAATATATAGATGTACTTGACTACAAAGAATGGCCTAAAGACTACCTAAAAGTCCCAGTCCATGACCTCTTGAAAGAGGCTTTGTTAAATAACTGAGAATCTCCTCTTAATGTCCAAGTAGCGCCACACAAGATATCTTTTCATGACCAATATATTCCATCAGAACATTTTCACTTGTACTATCATTTAGTTAATGATCTCCTCAAGACAAGGAATTACATGGCTTGTTCTACATTTGACACCTTCAATATTACTTCTCAAGGCTCTGCAGCAGGGGTGTCAAAGTCCCTCCACAAGGGCCGCAATCCAGTCGGGTTTTCAGGATTTCCCTAATGAATATGCATGAGATCTATTAGCATACAATGAAAGCAGTGCATGAAAATAGATCTCATGCATATTCATTGGGGAAATCCTGAAAACTCAACTGGATTGCGGCCCTCGAGGAGGGACTTTGACACCCCTGGGTTAGAGGAAGAGAAAACGGTAAATGCTGAGCTTTTGTAAGCGTAGTGGCATCCTGCTTGAGACCAGGATGAGAGAAATATGGTCTGGCTTGGGAAACTTAGAAAAAAAAGTAGGCTCTGGCATGAAAAACTGCCCCCTGTCAGATGTCCAAATAAGGGATCTCCTTATAACTATAGTGCAACTTAAATTGACATTCGTAGGAGTCCTTTTAGTAAGGCACGCTAGTGCGTCTTAGCGCATGCTAAATGCTAACACATCCATAGGAATCCACTGCAATGCACAGACAAGATTGGCTGCAGATATCTTAACTTTCACCTCGGACTCTACCTGTCAGAGGACGACTCACCTGTTTTCATCAATGCTTGACTCTTATAACTTCAGATCACTAGGTCTTTCAAGTGGCGAGTCTAAGCTATACCCTTCAATTACAAAAAAATAACAACAACCCCAAATCATCCTCTAAGAGAGTCTCTTCTCAATTCACAACAAAAGACCCTCCTTTGCCAGGAGCTGTCAGCCCTACTCCAGCTCAATGCCATAGAAGAGGTTTCCTTGCAGGATAAGGGCAGAAGGTTCTATTCAAAGTATTTTCTCATACCTAAACAGAGGTCTCTGTCCAATTCTGGATCTCCATGCCCTCAACAAATACTTGGTGAAGAAGAAATTTTGAATGGTCTCTCTGGGATCCTTGTTGGGACTATTATCTTCTCAATAAAGACTATATCATTGGTTGAAAAGACATCTCCTTTGCCTTTTTTGCTTGCTACTCTCTGGGAACCTATTACCTCTAATGGAAAAGAATGACTGGCTCTATACTTTATACCTCAAGGAAGCCTATATTGTACACATAAACCCATTCTCCCAGCCCACAAGAAATATCTTCCTTTTTAACTGGGAGCATAACACTTATCTTTACAAGGTGCTCTCTTTTGGACTGGCATCAGCACCCAGAGTATTCACAAAATGCCTTGTAGTAATGGCTGCAGTCCTTCGCTCACATAGTTTTCATGTGTTCCCTTACCTAGACGACTGGTTGATCAAGGCCTCCACACCTCAGCTGACTCACCAAGCCATGAATGCAACAGTTCATCTGCTGGAATTTCTAGGATTTGCAGTCAACTGTAAGAAATTACATCTAGAACCCACGCAGACTCTGGAGTTCATTGGAGCCATCTTAGACATAAACTCAAGCCTACCTGCCTCAACAGAGACTCAATACTCTACTTCAAATATACCAGAGGGTTTCCTCATGCCATCCCATAACAGCACAACAAATGCTACAACATGTAATTTTGTTTGCCCATTTACATCTCAGGGAGCTTCAATTGACACTTTTGACCCAGTGGTCTCAAGCCACCGGTCTACTATCCCAACAGATCAGAGTAACCTTCCAACTGTGATAGTGTCTTCAGTGGTGGCTATCTCTGCTATTTCAAACATTACTGCATCAAAAGATGTTAACAACCGACGCTTCCATGTTTCTATTTGTTCTGACCTATTTTAATATTTTATGTATGTAACCATTTTGTAAACTGTTTTGGAAAAAAAATGGTATAGAAATTTTAAAATAAATCTTTTTGACTTGGGTGACCCCAAAAGTGGATCTCTTTGCTTCCCCCTACAATCACAAACTTCCACTCTTTTGTTCAAGACTCAGCACTCTCAATTGTCTAGAGTCGGATGATTTTTTCCTCAACTGGCGAAACAAATTCCTTTATGCTTTCCCTCCGATTCCTTTGATCAAAAAAACTCTACTCAAACTTTGCAAAGAGCAAGATTCTAATAACATCTTGGTGGCTACAACGTGGGATAAGCACGTGGAATCTCTTAGAGAGAGGAAGAGATAATGGTTACTGCGGATGGGCAGACTTGATGGGCCATTTGGTCTTTATCTTCCATCATATTTCTGTTTCTACATAACAACTATGGTTCCTTCTCCTTTTACAGCTCAGTGTTCAGAAACCCATCACACTTCAAATAAAGGATCTCTTCTCCATCCCAATCTACGCTCATTGGCTCTCACAGCATGGTATTTCTCAGCCACTAAATGCCTTAGCAATATCGGCACCAGTGTTAACCATGGTTGAAGCTTTTAAAAAGCCATCTACTCAGTGCTGCTCTCATTTCAGATGGACTCATTTCACAGTCTGGTGCAATAACAAATCACTAGATCCAATCTCCTGTCTTCTTCCATCAATCCTAGACCGCTTTCTGCATCTCTCTGACTCTGGACTAAAATACTCAACTAGACAAAAGTCCTTTGTCTTTACATCCATTAATTTCCAGAGTCATGAAAGGCCTTCTCCATACAAGGCATCCAATTAAACCTTCTCCAGTGGCTTGAGATCTTAAAGCTGTACTTTCAATTCTGATGTAGTCCTTTCAACTTCATCTCTGAGACATCTAACTTGGAAAGTGGCATTCCTTGTTGCTATCACGTCTGCTTGTTGAGTCAGTAAACTTCAAGCACTTGTATCAGATCCACCTTATACAAAATTCTACCATGACAGGGTAGTTCTTCAAACTCATCCGAAATTCCTCCTGAAGATCATCTCAGAATTTCATCTAAACCAATCTATAGTCCTCCCTGTCTTTTTTTTTTTACAAAACCACATTCCCTATACATTTGATTATAAACCTGCTCTTGCTTATTACTTGGATTGTACCAAACCTCACAGGACTTCAACTCAACTGTTCCTTTCATTCCAATCTAACAGACTAGTCATTCCTGTCACGAAAAGAACCAGTCCCACATAATTGGCTGACTATGTCTCCTTTTGCTATGCTTGGACTGGGCTGGTGCTTGAAGGCTATGTTATGGCACATAAAGTTCAAGCAATGACGACTTCAGTAGCTCATCTATGTTCCATTTCCGTTGAGGAAATCTGTAAAGTAGCTACCTGATCCTCAGTTCATATCTTCACATCCTACTACTGCCTGGAGATTCATTCCAGAAAGGATAGCAGGTTTGGCCAAACAGTTCTAGAAAATTTATTTTCCACTTAGAAGCCTCCAACCCTCCAACCCTATTGGTTTCACTAGGCTCATGGTAGTTGTCAATAACTCTCTTCTCAGAGGCATGCTACTGGCAGCTAGGAAGGTCCACATGTGAGAATATGCTGCCTGCTTGTCCTCGGATAAAGCAAAATTACTTTTTGCTTTGTGTTTTGTTCTTGTGGAACTTTTCTGGGGGACTTGTTTTGTGACCTCTCCCTTTTTTTAAAAAAAAATTCTTTATTCATGTTAAATCTTGTAACAAGTGTACAGTAATATACCATTATAACAAATTAAAACACCTGAAAATCTTTCTAATAATATCATACATACTTGAATTTTTACCCATTCCCACCCACCCTACTGCAATTAATTCAGTTAAACATATCTAAAAGAATATAATGAAGTAAGCATTTAATAAAAATTCCAAACAACCCCCCACCCCCCCTAATTATACACATATTATCTAAGGAAAAATGATGTCTACCCATAGCTCTAAATCTAATAGATGCTGGCACTGTAATCTCAAAGCAGGGACACTTGATCATTTACTTTTTTATTGTCCTTGTATTATGATTTTCTGGAATTCAATTTGGTCTCAAGTAAATTCTCTTAGAAAACCATGTTGTTTTAACATATAATATGGTTTTGTTTGGTATGGCTATGAGGAAAAAAAGTCAATTATCATCAAGTAATAATAAACTTTTATTGATCATGACAGTGGTCGCCATTCAACATATTACCAACAATTGGAAAAATCACACTAATCTTAATTATACTTTCTGGTGGAATTCATTATGCTATATTTATAAGATGGAAAGAGCAATTGCTTTGCAGAAAGGGTCTTACAATAAATTTTTGAAGATCTGGGGGCCGTTGGACCTCTCCCATTTTAACAATTTTTTTTTTACAGCTATTAATGATCAAATGAGCTCTTATACTAGATTTTTATACTTAGTGTTACAACCTTTTATGTACAGAGCCGTGCAAAAGTTTTGCATCACCTCCAAGTGGTGCATTGTTCGGTCTTTCTTGCTGGATCACAGCGGTGTTTCTGACGCCTACTGCTGCATGTTGTATAATGATGTGTTCAGAATTTTATGCTCTATCACCCTGCACATTTTAAATTGATTTAGGACTTCAGATGTAAAACTTGTAATGCATAAACTGCAGAATGTTAAAAAATGTTGATATTTCATAAATAGATTACATTAGAGAAACTGGGCCTCTTCTCCCTTGAAAAGAGGAGACTGAGAGGGAACATGATCGAAACATTCAAGATACTGAAGGGAATAGACTTAGTAGATAAAGACAGGTTGTTCACCCTCTTCAAGGTAGAGAGAACGAGAGGGCACTCTCTAAAGATAAAAGGGAATAGATTCCGTACAAACTTAAGGAAGTTTTTCTTCACCCAGAGAGTGGTAAAAAACTGGAACGCTCTTCTGGAGGCTGACAGGGATTCAAGACAAAGTTAGACAAGTTCCTGCTGAACCAGAACATATGCAGGTAAAGCAATTCTTATGTTCTTAGGAGTTATCTGAGGATAGTAGGCAGGTATTTTCACAACCTACACACCTCCCTCGTTTGGCTTCTTAGCTTTGTAACTTAACTGATGGTCCTGCATGCCGGCAGTGGGCGGAAAGGCATGCGCGCATACGCGGTACGGGCAGTTCAAGATTTTTTCATTTTAAAAGTGATAGTACACTTTTGCACTGTCCATACCAGGCTCCGTGGATGAAGTCACCCACATGTGAGAATATCTGCCTACTGACCTCTGATAACACCTGCTACAGGTAAGTAACTTTGCTCTTAAGTATATCAAAGTGTATGCCCTATTTCACAACACATGCACTTTTAGATCATTGAGGAGAGACCTTCCCATGGGCATGTTTTGGGTAGAACTGCATAGAAATTTTCCTCACATAAAAAGGGTTTTTGTAAAATTGACTGACTGCATCTGTGTGCAAAAAGTATAAACACAAAGGACTGAATTCTATAAATGGTGCTGAAAAATCAGCACCAACTTAAAAACGTACTATGTGCTATTCTATAAAAGGTGCTCAAAATTAGTTGCCATTTATAGAATAGCACTTAGCGCTGAGAACTGTACCTAACTTTAGGCAGAACCATTTACAACAACTGGTGGCAAAAATGGTAAGGAGAAACTTGTACAAGGAGAGACTTGATGACCTGAACATGTACACCCTGGAGGAAAGGAGAAGTAGGGGTAATATGATACAGGCATTCAAATATAGCACAGGTGTCAAAGTCAGTCCTTGAGGGCCGCAATCCAGTTGGGTTTTCAGGATTTCCCCAATGAATATGCTTGAGATCTATTAGCATACAATGAAAGCAGTGCATGCAAATAGATCTCATGCATATTCATTGGGGAAATTCTGAAAACCCAACTGGATTGCGGCCCTCGAGAACTGATTTTGATACCCCTGAAATACAGTATTTGAGAGATATTAATATACAAACAAACCTTTTCCAGAAGAGGGAAGGTGGTAGAACTAGAGGACATGAACTCAGGAATAATGTCAGGAAGGACTTTTTCACAAAGGGGTTGTGGATGCCTGGAATGCCTTCCCAAAGGAGGTGGTAGAGACAAAAATAGTGTCAGAGTTTAAAAAATGTGTGGGATAGACACAAAGGCTGCCTAAATAGAAAGAGGATAGTATCAAAACATAACTTGACTGATTAACAGTTATAACTTCATTTACGATATGCAGGATTGATACTTAAATAGAAGCTCCAGAAGTGGGGCAGTGTAGCCCATGCCCGTTGGATTCTATGGTCTATGTCCCATATGTGGGAAGACAAATCAGGAGGGGTTGGAGTAGGTTTTGACAGCTCCTTGGTAGCTAGGAAAGTAGGGAAGTACAAGGTAGAGAGTTGCACGGGGACAGATATCCCACCCGTCCCCGCCAAAGTCCCACCCGTCCCCGCGAGGAATCCCACCCGTCCCCGTGAGGAATCCCTCCGTCCCCGTGAGGAATCCCCTCCGTCCCCACCCGTCCTCGCGAGGAATCCCCTCCGTCCCCGCCCGTCCCTATAAACTTCAGAAATAGTTATTTCATTTAATTATGCTACTGAATTAAAGGCTCTGGTAGAAACCCATTTACAAATAAGCAAAAAGACTTTATTAATTTGAAAATATTAATTGGGAAGAATACATACTTTGTAAACGGGTTTCTACCAGAGCCTCTAATGTTTATAAATTTTTATCAACACAACTAATATACTACTTTATCCTGAAGCAAAAAAAAAAAAAAAAAAAAAAAAGAAATAGAATTCTTTTCCTACCTTTGTTGCCTGGTTTCTGCTTTCCTCATGTTCTCATTCAATTCCTTCCATCCACTGTCTCTCTTCCTTCTGCATCTTCCATTTGCTCTGTTACTGTGCCTCTCCCTTTCTTCCCCCTTCCAAATTGGTCTGGCACCCATCTTCTTCTCTCCGCTCCCCCCATAGTCTGGCATCTGTCTTCTTCCCTGCCAGCGTCTTCTCCCTACTCTCTCTTCCTCATTTCCTTTCAATGTCCTTCTCCCCCCCCATCTTCCCCATGTCCTTTCAGCGTCCTTCTCCCTCTCTGTCTTCCCCATGGCCTTTCAGCGTCCTTCTCCACCCCTTTGTCTTCCCCATGTGCTTTCAGCATCCTTCTCCCCCCTCTGTCTTCCACAAGTGCTTTCAGAGTCCTTCTCCCCCCCCGCCCTTCCCATGGCCTTTCAGCGTCCTTCTCCACCCCTTTGTATTCCCCCATGTGCTTTCAGCGTCCTTCTCCCTCCTCTGTCTTCAAGTGCTTTCAGAGTCCTTCCCCCCCCCCTCCTGTCTTCACCATGGCCTTTCAGCATCCTTCTCCCCCCCCCCTCCTTCTCTACCGCCCCAGGTGCAGCACAGCCGGCCAGGTCCCCTTACTTTTGTGGCACTTCCCCGACCGACCGACAACAGCCCTGGTCCGACAAACCTCCCTGCCCTTAACCGCGAATCTAAATTACCTTCTTACAGCTGCTGTAAGAAGGTAATTTAGATTCGCGGCTACAGGGCAGGGAGGATTGTTGGACCCGGGCTGTTATCAGTCGGTCGGGGAAGTGCCATAAAAGTAAGGGGACCTGGCCGGCTGTGCTGCAACCGGGGCGGGGCAGGGCGGACCGCCCCCTCCCTTGGTAGCCACTCGAACCGCGAGGCTACTCTCCTTCTCCTTACCTGCCCTGCCTGCAGCACAGAGCCGAACGGAAGTCTTCCCGACGTCAGCGCTGACGTCGGAGGGAGGGAGGGCTTTGTTTAAGCTTTGTTTAAGCCCTCCCTCCCCTCCGACGTCAGCGCTGACGTCGGGAAGACTTCCGTTCGGCTCTGTGCTGCAAACAGAGAAGGTAGGGAGAAGAAGAGCCGCGCGACTGAGTACATCCAGCCCCGCAGGAGCCCTGCGACCCTCGGAGGCGTCCCCATGGGATCCCCGCGACCCTAGGGGGCATCCCCACGGGATCCCCGCAACCCTAGGGGCATCCCCACAGGATCCCCGTGACCCGAAGGGGGAACCCGCGGGATGCCCGCAGGTCCCGCGGGATTCCCGTCATCCCCGTTCCCGTGCAGCTCTCTAGTACAAGGCAGACTTTGGGCTCCTTTTACAAAGGTACGCTAGGGCCTTAACGCGTGCAATAGCGTGTGTTAAATTCCCGAGCGCGCTAGCCACTACCGCCTCCTTTTTAGGAGGCAGTAGATTTTCGGCTATAGCGTGCAGTAATTTTGTGCGTGCGCTAAAAACCCTAGCGCACCTTCGTAAAAGGAGCCCTTTGTTACGGATTGATCCATGAAAATGACAAGGATGGATCAGGAGCATAACTCAGTGGGAGGGGAAGACATCTTATAATGGACTTTAGTAAGTAAAATATAATAATATACTGGATTGTTGGTTCAACATTGTCTTGATAATAAATGTAACTAATGGGCAAACTGGATGGACCACTCAGGTCTTTATCTACTGTCATTATTACATTTCTATATGTAACTAAATCCTGGCATAAATCCTCATGCCTAAATTAGGCTCAGATCCCCCTTGTTCTGTAAGAGTGTGCATAAAGTACAGGAACACCCCTGATCTGCCCATGACCCTCCCATGGCCATGCCCCCTTTTGGGGGCTGCATGTAAATTTTACACATAGATCCAGGCATGTAAATATGCACGCATAACTTGTGATTCCAATTGCAACAATAATTGATTGTTAAAGCGCAACTAATGGCACTAATTGCTTCGTCATACAATTATGTGCACAAATTGGGTGCATGCCTAAATTTGCACATGCAATTTTTAGCGTTATATGTAGAATTTGGGAGAAAGTGCATTTATGCTTTTATGTGATCCTGAGTATAGTCTGGGTGGAGCAAAGGTAGAGTCATGATGTATGTGCATATTTTATAAAATGCTCATTACACATGCAGAGTATGCACAAATTTATACCTTTTTCGGAGTAAGTGAATATTTGTGTACTGACTGTTGGAGCTGGTTCTGGGAGCCTATTTTTATAAAAACAAGGGCCTGATTCTCAAAATAGCGTCCCAATTGTAGGCGGCGGTAGGTGTCCTATCACCATCTAACAGACCAATCGGGGTCACATAAAAAAAAAAAAAATTGATATGTCAAAGGATGCCTACAATGTGGACATTTGGCTCATGCTTATGGAAGCGCCTAGGCACACCTACGGATGCCTAAGGCCTGCATAGACATGGTTTACACCAGAAGTGGCCTTAGGTGTCCATAAGTGTGCCTAAGCGCTTCTGTAGGCATGAGTCAGATGTCATAAATGCAGGCCTGTAAAACACTGGTCTACATTTAAGGCGTCTGTACAAAAAATAGATGCAATTCTGGATGCGACACCTACCGGTGATTGACATGCGGTAGGTGCCCATTTTTCAGGCACCTACCATGCCCGACACTTTTTCCAGAAGTACCTATGTTATTGTAAATTAAGCTTAAAATATGTGCCTTTTGGACTTCTCACATAGATTTCCTGTTATAAACTCAAGCCCTTAATGTCAGTCCAAGAATACTTCAGACAAAAATGTTTTTTTATTACTAGAGTTAGTAGAATTAACATATTGACTCATTTTACACAGATCACAAAATGATAGTGACAAAGAACAAAGGGATTTGGAGAGAAGATTTCGAGACAAAGAACCAGAAAGACAAAGGTTTCGGATGGATGACAGCAGAAAGCACAGAGCTCATTATGAGTTTGAGAAGTTTGTGCGAAGGAATGAAGATGAGCTGAAATGGGGGAAAAGCTACAACCAGGACAGAGGGAAGAAAGGGAGCCACAGCTACAGCTTCACTGTGGAGACAGTAGACAAACTGGGTAAAGAGGACAAGTGTGATGACATGCCATCCAAAAAGGAGCGCATAAGAAATAAGGTTCTTTTATTCTTTGAGGATAATTTAATTTAGTAAAATATACCTGGTGGTCACAGGTTTTCTCTTGGCAGAAAGAAAAGCAAACAGATGCATTCCACAGTAGTGGAATATAGGACTTTCTAAAAACAAAGTGAAGCAAAAATGATTATGGCTGTTTGCATTTGCCATCACTGTTAAAGTTCACAACTTTTGTAATAGGGAGCCATGCTTTTTGATTGCCTTAAAAGGAAGCCAGATGATTGAGCAGAGCTTGGGGGCAGTCCTTGTGGAAAATAGGAAGCTGGGAAAACCTTTGAATCTCCATTTTCACAACCAACAGAGCATGGGGGCAATATACCAATGGCAGGATTAGTGAATCAAAGTTTAGAAATAGAAGTGAGGCAGGTTTTGCAGGGATTTGAAACAAAGTTGGTTACCGATTTGCTTTTAAATGGAACATTATAGATTAAGGATATATCTTATATACAAGCAGTTGGCATGAATTATTTGCAATCTTTACTCTGCTCTCCCCCTTAAAAGCTCTTGACTGACTTTTGCCTTTTTTGCAGCTTCTCTATCAGGATGTCCTAACTTTCATTTTGATAATATCCTTCAGAGATACCTTACTCTGACCCATGTGCTCCTTGTGACTGTCAATGGTTGCTTCGAGTTGTCTTAGGGCTATAACTTAAGCTTGATTAGAAAATTTCCAAACTACCCAATAAAAGAGTCTTCTTTCAACTCCCTTCAGAAGACCCTTCTTCACTAAGAACTCTCAGCCCTTCTCCAGCTAAATGGAATAGAATCTGTTCCTCTGCAGGAGAGGGGCCAGGATTCTACTCAAAGTATTTCCAGATACCAGAAAAGACCACATGCCTTCGGCCAATTCTAGACTTCCAGGGCCTCACAAATACTTGTTGAAGGAGAAGTTTTGCATGGTCTCTCTGGGAACCCTTATACATCTATTGGAAAAAGGTGATTGGCTATGCTCTCTAGATCTCAGAGGCCTACACTCACATATGGGTAATTCCATGTCAACTGGTCTAATTGCAAGGAGGATCCCCATTCAACATCTTCTGTGGATATTAAAAAGTGGCCCAAATAAAGAGCTCCTACCTCTGGACCTAGTTGAGATCATGCCCCAAAACTGGATATCTTCATTAGAGGTACCAACATATACCCTGAAAAAATTTCATCAATTTCTGAGATGGCTGAGTGGGAAGCTCTGGACCACTTGCCATGGAATGACCCATATCCATCCTACCTGCTCACAGAAAGTATCTTGGCTTTCGCATTAGATCTGGACATTTTCAGTGCAAAGTCTTGTCCTTCGGACTGGCTTCAGCCCTTTATGTCTTCACAAAATGCCTAGTGATAATGGTAGTAACCCTTTGCACATGGGGGTTTCATGTATTTCCCTACCTAGACTAGACGATCAAGGCTTCATCATTACAAACAGCTCAGCATTATATCAATTCAACAATTCGTCTTCTGGAGCTGCTCGGGTTTGCCATCAGCTACCAAAGGTGATATCTACACCCTTCTCAGACACAGGGGTTCATAGGAGCTCTCCTGGCTACTACTCAGGGTTGAGCTTTTGTTCCAAAGCAGAGAGTGGACAATCTCATTCACCTAAGTTAAACAATATCCTCCCTTCAATGCACTTCAGCACGTCATATGTTATCCGCAAAAATTCATACAAGTCAATTCAGTTCACAAAAATATAAATTAATTCACCATAACACTCAAACAGAACACTTTTTTTTCAATTTCATACATGGAAGACTATAAGGGAATTCAGATTTCCACCCAGATCATAATGTTTCTGGTGGTGTTATTCTTCATTATTCCCATTATAGCTTCACTTCTATTTTATCAAATTGTGATTTAATGCATATTATTTATCAAAACTTAGCTTTTATCGCTGTGGGTTCCCCTTCCCGACACATTTCGCTTGTCTTTATCAAGGTCGGGGGAACTTTAAGTGAAGTAAAACTTTCCCATTTACATCAGCCGCTAGCGTCCTGATAGAGCTTTGGATCGCTTAGATGGATAGGGTAATCTGCCTGGTAGACTTTATATTGGGGAGTTTAATTGGAAAAGATTTCTGGTTGATTATCTGTGGGAGGCATCCTGGAGTAGGATGGCCAACTTATCGGCAGGCAATGTTGTTTCATATAGTAGGGCTACAGGTGTTCTGCTTTCCATAGTCCGTATATGAGTCTTACCACTGCATTTTGAGCTAGTTGTAGACGCGATAGTAATGTTTTAGAGCAAAGGTCTAGCATTATATTACAGAAATAATAATAATAATAATCTTTATTCTTGTATACCACCCAACCATGAGTTCCAGGCAGTTTACATCAAAGAAGAACTGTACAATCAGTGAAATATACATATAGGCAGAGATACAACAATATTAATTTACAAACTTTTCAAGTTTTCAAGTTTTATTTAAAATTTGATGTACCACTTTAAATAAATTGTCAAAGCAGTGTACAATGTTAAGACTATTAAAATCCGGGGGAAGACATCAAATAACAAGACTTTACTGACTTACAAGATACGAATTGGATTAAGGGGGAAATACAACTTATAATAGGAAAGAAAGGTTGTAAAAGGTCAGCACACTGGGAAGGGGATATGCTCTTCCTTCTATATGCGATCTAGAATCTACTTGTCATATGCATCTTTAAAAAGAAAGGTCTTTAAGTTATTGTTAAATTTGTCCAGTGAGATCTCTTCTCGAAGGTGAGAAGGAAGGGAATTCCATATTGTTGATGCAGTAACTGAGAAGATTTTTTTCCTTGTGGTATCATAGAATAAATGCCGTGGGGAGGGGACCACCAGAAGATTCTGGTTGCTAGATTTTAGTGTTCTAGTTGGGCAGTGTGGGATAAGAAGCCTATCTATGAATGTGTTAACTTAGTTTTGTAGATAAGTAGTGAAATTTTATATGTGATTGAATGATTGACCGGAAGCCAAATGTGATTTTATAAGCGGGGGGGAGGGAGGCGCGGGGGGGAGAGTGACAAGATCAAATTTTTTTGCAGTATATATTAGTTTGACTGCTGTGTTTTGAATAATTTGGAGTCTTCTTATTTCTTTTTGAGAAATGCCCTGATATAGGGAATTACAGTAGTCAATTTGAGATATTACCAGAGAGTGTAGTAAAATATTGAGTGAGGAGGGTTCTAGTAGAATCATGATTGATCTAATCATTCTTAGTTTGTTGATGGAAGGATAATTCATCGTCGATAACTCCAAGGATCTTAGTATTATTGGTGAATTGAAGAGGGGTAGACTTGAGATAGATGGAGGAAACAAGAGTTTTATTTCTAGTAGGGGAGAAGAGCATTCCATTTGATTTGAGCATAATATGATTGTGCTTGTGGAATCAGAGTACTTAACCAGAAATTCATTTTTCCTAACTGAAATGCAAATGCAAAAGTCTTGTCCAGAAATCTCTTTTAGCGACATGCAATTATTTTGAGTATTTTTATTGGACTTATCTAGTCTAGTCGAGATAGGATTAAGGATTGCGCTAAAGTTTTGAATGCCTCTATTTTGAAGTATTTTCTGATGGATCTTAGCTTTCTCATCACAAGGAAAATTGTTTTATTATCGATTGTACATGGCTTTTCATGGATAGGTGGTTATCTATTTCTGCTCCTAAGATTTGGGATTGTAATTCTAAGGAGAGTCTGTGTCGATATTGTGATCCTTGGAGCATAGCATGGGTCATTTGAGGGTCCTAGCCGAAGGAATTTGGTTTTGTTCTTATTTAGTTTGAGGCAATGGGTCAAGGTCCAGTTTTCCATGATACGGACACATTTTTTGACAGCGGCGAGGGTAGTGACTAATGTGGCCATTACAAGTAGTATGATCGTTATGTCATTCACATAAGTGAAATGTTTTATTTGTGTGAGATCTAGGTTGACTCCCAAGGATTCCATTAAGAAGTTGAACACTGATGATCCTTGGGAGACCCTGCTTGGAGGTTGCCAACTATCAGAAAGTTCTCCATTCTTACGTATCACATAGTGCCGAGTGGTTAGGAAACCTTTGAAAGGGAAAGAAGGTACCAAGCCTCGAGGCAAAGCAGAACAAACATAAAGAGGCACTGGAGATGTCAAATCCAACCTATGGTCACAAATCCTTTATTTGCAGTTTGTATCAAAGTTTTATAACAAGTCTTAAAACAAGCAAAGGTCCAAAAAACAAAGTCCCGACTAGGATCCAAGTTTCGGCAATACCATTGCCTTCCTCAGGGGACAGTTATAAACTTGCAAAGTGCTACGAACTGTGCATATGAACGCGTCAGCGTCTCTTCTACTTTTGGTGCTTCTTTTTGGTCAAATTGGATTACGATTGCCATAACTGTTGTGTGTTGTATGAGTATATGTCCTGCACCTAACACAGACACTCACACAACACACTCACATCAGCTGCTTTTTAAAAAAAAAACACTCTGCAGCTGAGTCGGCAGCCCTGCTCTTGCCCTGCCGGCTCAGCTGATCACAGCTCTTCTTTCCCCATGCCGGCTCAGCTGATTGGCAGCTCAGTTGTTCACGGCTTCCCCTGCCTGTTCAGCTGATTGCTGCTCTAGAACCCTGATCAGAAGAGCCAGCAGAAGAGAACAGCAGCAGCAGGAGAACCAGCAAAAAAAAAAAGCTGTGACAGGAGGAATGCAGGGAAGCTGTACTAATGCTTTGTTCTTCTGAGTAGGCACCAGGCATGGTTCTGCCCCTCTTTTATCAGGGTATTCTGCACAATTAGCATGCATATGATTTGCATGCTATTGTGCTGAACATAGCCCAGCAAAAGAAAATCGCTACCAACCTGGCTTTCTTTGCTAGGTTACCCAGAGCTTTGTGCATCCAACCCTCACTGTGAATCCATGGCAATAGTACTTTTGGATAAAAACAGTTACAGGTAAGTAGCATAATATACGAGGGTAAATAAAAAATAAAGGCAGTTGTTAAATTACGCTGTAACCAGAACAGAGCTTGTGAAATGCAATATATGTACTCATACAGTGCCTGTTAGATAGTTTGTCCACGCACAGTGCAGGACTCAGCCTTTAGTCAGGTGGCAGCCATGAGGTCAGAAACATGGATACTACATTGCAAGATTGCATCATCGAAGAACAATATGCAGTAGTGCACTTTCTTTGGGCAGAAGGAGTGAAATCTGTGGAAATTCATCATCGGATATTGACCCAGTATGGACATAGCACCATGAATCAATGAAAGGTTTATGAGTGGGTAAAAAGTTTTAAAGTGGGAGGAACAAGTGTAACTGATGAAAGTCGTTCTGGTTACCCATCAACATCGTGCACACAAGGGCACATTGACATGGTGGATGCCTTGATTAGAAAAGACCAACGGATAACGGTGTCTTAATTAGCTGCAAATTTGGATATCAGCTATGGATCTGCATTTGTCATAATGCATGATGACTTGGGCTATAGGAAAGTGCATACGATGGGTTCCAAACCAGCTTACTGATCTGCATGAGGAACGGTGTGTGGAGGTTTCGACCCAGATTCTGAGACAGTAGGAAGAAGATCCAAGTATTCTGGAGAGAATTATCACTGGGAATAGACATGAGTATATCACTGCAACCCGAAGAGCAAAAGACAAAGCATGATGAAGTAAAGGAAGCAGTGCTCACCTGGCTTAAAGAGCAACTGAAAAACTTCTCTGCAGGAATGCAGAAGCTAGTTGTCGTCGTGACAAATATGTCGTCGTGCATGGGGACCATGTGGAAAAGTGATATGTTCAATTGCTCACAGTTACTTCTATTAAAGCCGTTGATTGTATTTTGCTTTTACTTTTTGATTTACCCTCTTATTTTTAGCTTCTCATGCTCAGAATGCTTGCTGTGTGATATAGTTTTACTAAACTAGAGGGGCTATCATATAAATGGATGAATATCTGCAGATATCCAGTGTTTTTGTATTTTTCTCATGCTTTAGAAAAGGTTCTTAGAGAATGACACAAATTTGTCCCTATCCTCATGAGATCTCAATATTCGTCCTAGTGCTGCCCGATTCACAATTCAAATCGATTCACCGATTCGAATCAGGTGAATCGATTCAATTTTTAAAAATCAGCCTCCCGATTCAATGGCCGACTCTTCCCCCTTGCCTTCCTAAAGCAGGAGCTGCTGCTGCTCCTGCTTAAGGGGGGGAGGGTCGGTCAGAAAGGCCTCCCCCAGCTTGCCTGCTCTTGCCTCCAACAGCTTCCCCGCTCTTACCTCCTATAGGCTAATAGGGCAGCTTGCAGGCTCGCTGGTGTTATAGCGATCCCTGCAGCTGCCCGTGGTCCTCAGCGGCATGTTCTTTCTGCCGCGATCCTGCCCCTGCTCTGATGTCAGGGGCAGGATCACGGCAGAAAGAACTTGCCGCTGAGGACCACGGGCAGCTGCAGTGATCGCTATAACACAGGGCGGAGCGTTATAGCGGGAGAGCATCCTCTCTGCTGGGCCCGAGCCCTGGAAAGCTACCCCCCTCTGAAAGAAGACCCGGGAGGCAGGTTCAGGCCCGGAGGATGAGCTGCTCGTCTCCCAGTACTGCCGACTCTCTGGCCAGGAGCCGGAGGCCGCAGGAGCCGGCACTGGAGAGCACCACGGACATGCAGGTGAAGGGCGGCAGCTCCTCCGGGAACCCACCGCTGCCACGGACCGAGGAAGAGGAGTTGCAGCGCAGGCGGGGAGCAGTCAGCCCCGAAGACGTACTGAGACTGCAGAGAGTCACCATCGGTCAGTACTGGGCTCTATAGCCATGCCGCTGCCTTATTACGGGAGCTTGGGCCTTAGGATGGCCTTATAGGTGCGTTATCGCCTTATTGTCTCCACAGTCTCCCGGAAGAGGTGGTGGAGACTGTATCTGAATTCAAAAGGGCCTGGGATAGGCATGTGGGATCTCTCAAAGAGAGAAAGAGATAATGGTTACTGCGGATGGGCAGACTGGATGGGCCATTTGGCCATTATCTGCCATCATGTTTCTATGTTTCTAAGACTTCTGAGGAAATTTTTAAAAAGTTATGGGATAGGAGGTAATGTTCTATTATGGATTAAGATCTGTTTAAAAGATACGTAGCAAACAGAGAGTAGGGTTAAATGGTCAGTTAGGGCGCTGGTCTTTGAACCGAGGGCCGCCGCATGAGTGGACTGCTGGGCATGATGGACCACTGGTCTGACCCAGCAGCGGCAATTCTTATCTTACCAGCAAGCCTGCAGACTGCCTTATTAGCGTTAAGGAGGTAAGAGCGGGGAAGGTGCAGGCTGCGGGGGGAGCAGGCCTTCGCGGCGGGGAGGAGAAGAAAATGTGCCTTCGCAGCAGGGGGGTAGGCCTTCGTGTTGGGAGCAGGCCTTCGCGCGGGGAGGAAGAAAGGAAGTGCCTTCCTGGGGGGAGCAGGCCTTTGTGGGGGGAACAGGTCTTCGTGGTGGGAAGCAGGCCTTCAGGGAAGGGAGGCAGGCCTGTGCAGAGGGAGGAGAAGGAAGGAATAAGAGAGAAGAGGGGAGATGCCAGACCTGGGGTGAAGTGAAGGGAAGAGAGAGACCAAACCAAAAAGATGGGGAGGAAAGTAGAGGAGAGGTGCTGGACTAATAGGGAGAGAGGGAGAGAGAAATGCAAGATCACAAGGGGAAGGGTACAAGAGGGATAGATACTGCTCCAAAGTAGGTGGGCAGAGTTCAGGATGGCAGGAGCGATAGTAGGAGAAAGCCTGTACCTGGGGAAGGGGATACAAGAGGTAAGAAAGAGAGAAGCTGGATATGGGGAGAGATAAGATGCTGGGCATGAAGGGAGCATAGGAACGGGGACAGTACTGAAGAGGAGAATAGGGACAGGGACACAGAAGAGAGATGCTGGATGAAAGGGTAGTTAAGAAAAGGAGAAATGGTGGATCTGTGGATGGTGAGTGTCCATCGCTGCAGCTGCGGGGGGATGGAAATGAAAAAAAGGAAAGATGCCAGACCTCTGGGGGAGGAAAGGGAAACAGAAGGGGAGGACAGAGATGGAAGATGGATGGTTAGCAAGAAGAAAGAAGGAGAGCCTGATCAGAAGACAACCATTTGAAAAATGACCAGACAACAAAAGGTAGGAAAAATAATTTTATTTTCTGTTTTGTGATTACAATATGTCAGATTTGAAATGTGTATCCTTCCAAAGCTGGTGTTGGACCGCAAACGTGAGCTAGGATTTAATAGAGAGAGGAAAAAAATTTATTGTTTTGTTTATTTTGTTTACACCACAGTGCCAGTGTGGTTAGGAGAAGGCAAAGGGGGTGAAGAGGCTATCATATAAACCCACCAGGATGTTTAAAAAAAACCACCCAATTGGGCAGGAAAATTGAATCGAATCGAAAAATCGATTCAATAGGCTGAATCGAATCGAATCAAAAAAATTTTTCCTGAATCGGGCAGCACTAATCCGTCCCCACAAGTTCTGTCCCTGTTTCTGTCCTATTTCTGCAAGCTCTGCCTTAACCACACAAGCCTTGAACATTTATGATTTTAAAGTGTTCGAGGCTTGTGCAGATGAGGTCAGAACTTGCAGGAATGGGGCAGGGACAGTGTTCAAAGGAATGGGACCGGGATAGAGAGATCCTGCGGGGATGGAGAAAATTTGCCCCATGTCATTGTCTAGTGGGATCAATATTAAAAAGGATTTATCTAAGTAACAGCACCTGCTACCCAGATAGTGTCCCTGAATATCTTTTTTAGCAGCATCTATCTGGATAATACCACTTAAAATTTTTACAGACTGTTGTGGCACTATAAGGACAGGGCAGTTCAGGGTAGAGACCAAAGTTGTCCAGTTAGCAGTGATTTTTAGCACCATTTTGTTTTTAGGAAAAAAAAAGCAGCCCTAACTGTATCCAGATAAGCTATCTGGATCATGGCGAAATACTTATCACAGTGCCTGTGGCAGCTGGCATTAAAAAAACATAATTACTGCTGTGGGCTGAATATCAGGGAGACTGTATATGATTAGACACAGGAATAAACAGCTCTGGCACTGAGAGGTTTGGTTCTGTACATCATTTTTTTGCAGATACTAAGCATTTCTACTGATTGACAGGAGCTTTTATGGGTACCATAGTGGTTATTTTATAAAGATTCTTAATCATCCATCTAATCCATTCCAGATGCTTGATTATTATTGTCTGCTAGCAGTTGGAGACTAAGAATCTCAGAGTTGTGACATCAATATATAGTATTCTATGCTGCCTAGTAACAGTGGTTTGTTCTCAGTCTTCAGCAGGTGGTAAGTGAAATAGTCTGTGCTGTCTGGACAGATAGGCCAGATCCTAAAAATAAACCTATTTGGACTTGCACTTAAATTGGGTTTAATTTCATTCCTTGGGATGCTATGCCCTGTCCTCCCTCGTTTATTGAGAGGTAAGCTTCTGTATCTCAGTCCCCCCTCCTTGGTTCTGGGAGGGGGCCTTGAGTCCCCTTACTAAGGCTTCTAGCTGTAAAAAAAAAAAAAAAATCAAACAAAGAAGAGATAGAGTGACATAAAAATAGAAAGTTATGGGGGGGGGGTTAGCCTTCAAGGATACTAAGGCCTTCAGTTTGTAGCAAAGGATTGCCTTGTGCTCCAGAGACAAGCAGGGGTAATACAGCCACACTTGCTGGTGAGGTCCTTTGACTGAACCTGCATGCGGGTACTCTCTCCTAGAATCAGTAGAATTTTTTTTTTCTTTCTACTGAGCATGTGCAGATTTCCTTGCCTCTGGGATTCTGCCTTCCAACTGTCAGTTTTTTCTTTGACCATTTGTCGTGCAAGTTGTGGCTCTCTCCTCTCCTTGCCTCTTCAGTCAAAAAAAAGATCAAAGTAGAATTAATATTTTACCTGACTCCATATTAAATTTAAAACAAGCTACAATAGAAAAAAAAAAGAAAAAAACGCCGGTTTTTCAAGTTTGTTTTTGCTCCTTTCACAACAGTTTTTGCCTTTGTAGTTTACATCAGAGCGCCAGCACTTTTCAAATTCGGCGGTCACTTGGACCGTGAAGACGCTTATGATTCAACAGATAGCCCCGATGTTGGCACAGTGAGTTTCGGCGGCAGAGAGTTCGCCAGCCGCAAAAACATCATCCACGGCTCCTCCCTCTCAGGGCCCAGGTAAGGTACCGCCGGGGAAGAAAAATCCGACGATGCCACTATAGTTGCCACTAAACAAAAAAAATAAGGGACAAGCAGCTAACAGAAAGAAGTGTAAACTGACTTTGGGGGCTTGCCAAACACCTCCCCCGCCAGCTCCATCGAAGGTAGTGCGGAGCCATCACAAGCATCCAGCGACTGCTTCAACTTGTCATCAGGTACAAGAGAGGCCTCCTGCTGGCACTGGTACTGCCTCACAGTCCTTTTCTCAGACAGCGTTGGATACTGCAGGTACCAATTTATCTTCTGTGTTTAATAAAAAATGTTCAAAAAGAGCATTGTCTCCTCTTGAGCTGGAAAATCCAGAGCCCCCGCAACAAATGGTTTCTATGGCTTCTATGACACAGTTTTTCAATGTGTTCCAAAATTTAATGAGGGAAAGTGCTTCTATTTTTTCTCATCCTTCTCCCTCTATGGCAACATCAGACTTAATATCTCATTGTTTTGAGTGTGTGGAACAGCAACCTGTTCCAGCTACACTAAGCACTGACTTTATGACCACGACCACAGATATGGCCTGGTCTCCAAGGTCTTCGATTTGCCATGCATCGCAACAACAGATATCACCTACTCAGGACTGGTATGAGGCTCCAGAGTCTCCTCTTCTGTCTGATGACCCCCCTTGCTCAGTCACATCCACCATCTCCTTGTAGCACATACTAGGGAACAGTTGCTTCTTACAATTCAAGCCACAGTGCACTCGCTACAACAGCTGGGATTCAAAATCAGTTTCGAGAAATCCAATCTTCAGCCACCCACAATCTCAAGTACATAGGAGCTTGCTTGGACACAGTCTCAACCAGAGCTTACCTACCAGAAGAACGGCTCAGGCAATTATTGCACTTGCGCAGCACATGACACAAGTTGCAACGCTACCATCACGTGCAGTCTTGCAGCTTCTGGGCCATATGGCAGCATCCCTGGCTTTAGTCCCACATACCAGACTTCACATGCACCCTCTACAATGGCATCTCAAGCTCAACCACTCAGAGCACTCAATCTTTGGCAACCCTAATTCCTTTGCCAACCAAGATCAAGGACTCTCTTGCCTGGTGGATACATTCTCCATGACTCAAGCAAGGTTGTCCATTCCAGTCTGAGCCACCGCTACTCACCATCACAACAGATGCCTCAAACAAAGGTTGTAGAGCACATCTCAACTCCTTCCAGACTCAGGGTCTATGGTCAGACAAAGAAACCCATTTTCATATCAATCTTCTAGAACTTCGAGCAATTTATTATGCACTTCGAGCATTCGCTCCTTGGATTTGCAACACATGACTCTTGATTTGACCTGACAACCAAGTGGCCATGTTCTATCTGAACAAACAAGGAGGCTCAGGGTCCCTACCCCTTTGCAGAGAAGCTTACCACTTATGGACCCTCGCTCTTTCTCTTTCCATAGACATACAAGCAGTAAACATTCCAGGGAAAATGAATACTATTCCAGATTCCCTCAGCTGCAAACTAGATCCTCATGAGTGGACTTTGCACCCAGAGGTAGTGCACAACATTTTTCACCAGTGGGGTACTACCATGATAGATCTGTTTGCATTGGCAACCAATGCTCAATGTACCCAGTATTGCTCCCTAATACCTGTTCCTCATGCAGTCACCATAACATAACATAACTTTATTCTTCTATACCGCCACAATCAAATGAATTCTAGGCGGTTTACACAAAAGAGAAACTGGACAATCAGCGAAATGCAAAATATTAATGGAGTAAATACAACATGTCAGCTAAAAAAGACAGTAAAATTTTTAAGTTATAAATAAAACTTTGAATTAGGAGATAAATTTATCAAATTGTATAGTCTTGATTTCTTTTCGAAATGCGCCATAAGACAGCATGGCTCCTCCAATATAATTACCCAACTAGAGATGCATTTTCCATACCATGGAATATCACCCTGCTCTACGCTTTCCCGCCAACTACGTTGATCTCCAAGGTTCTTCAGAAAACCAAGCTAATTCTGTACGATTCCATCTATCAGCCATCTCTGAGTACCACTCCTGGATAAATGGAAAACCTGTGTCACAACATCCATTACTATCTAGATTTCTGCAAGGTCTCAACAACCTTCATCCTCTATTTCGTACACCACCTTCACCCTGGGACCTCAATGTGGTTTTGGACAATTTGATGAAATATCCCTTTGAACCACTGGGATCTTCTTCACTATCTTTCCTTATGTGGAAAACAGCATTTCGAGTAGCTCTTATCTCAGCAAGACGAGTTAGCGAGTTACAAGCATTGGTCATCTATGCTCCATACCTTAAATTTTTTCTAACTAAAGTGCTCCTGCGCACTCATCCCAAGTTTCTCCCAAAAGTTGCAACTAGATTTCACATTAATCAATCTATAGTCTTACTATCGGTTTTTTTTTTCTGCCTCATTCTTTGTCTGCTGAACAAAGTCTTCACATGCTGGATTGCAAGAGGGCACTGCTTTATTATCTGGACAAGACTGCAACTTTCCGGAAGACTAATCAGCTTTATGTCTCCTTTAATTCAGCTACTCAAGGGAATACAGTATCTCTTCATGGTTTGCTCATTGCACTTCTTTCTGCTATGTTAGGGCTCAGTTATCACCTCCAGGTCAAGTTGGAGCACATCAAGTAAGTGCTACAGCCTCTTCAGTTGCAAATTTAAGATCAGTTCCAATAGCGGATATCTGCAGAGCAGCAACTTTGTCCTCTGTTCACACCTTCACAAAACACTATTGTTTGGATCACAGTTCAGCACAAGATACAAAATTTGGACATTCAGTGTTTCAAAATGTATTTGCATTGCATATCTCCCTCCGTATCCGCAGGGGTTAGGTGCAGAAACAGACCCAGGGCAGGATTAATTCGTCGAGGGACCGCAGACACACAAGTACACTGGGCCCCCTGCCCCGCCCTGTCCCACCCCACCATGCACCCAGGCGGAAACAGGAAGCTGCGTCAGAGGGAACCTTTGGGCAAGCAGCACCACTTGCACAATTACAGTTCCCGTTGCCTTTCTTACCCGTATTACTTGTTTGCCTTACTTTCTGTCGATGGGGGGGGGGCTGCGTTGCCGATTGGGGTGGGTTACGCATTGCCGATTGGGAGGACCCACGTTTCCGATCGATGCTGGAGGAGCCCATCGCCGTTTGGAAAAAATGTTGATGCCCTCCTTCATCGGGCCCCCCTGACAGTTTTGGGCCCTAGGCACGTGCCTACTTGGCCTATTGGTTAATCCTGCCCTGGCCAAACCGCGAAGTGTGAAAACCCGCGAATAACTTTTCAGCCGGCTCTGACCCACCCCACTTCCCTCCTGCATCCCCGGAACCGTACCTGGTGGTCTAGCGGTGAAGTGGGGCAGGAGCGTGATGTTCCTATGCCTATGTAGTCTCGAGACTACAACAGGAACACACGGCAGCCATTTTGGTGATGGCTCTGCATGGGGCAGGAGCATAGGAACATCGCTCCTGCCCTGCTTCACCGCTAGACCACCAGGTAAGGTTCCAGGGAGGCTCAGACAGCTAAAAAATAGCGCAAAAAAGGAAATTGTTTCTAAAAAAAAAAAAAAATAGTGAAAAACCGAATCTGCAGATATTGAAACCATGGATTCAGAGGATTTACCTCCACCCATCTCACTTTTCAGCTAGGGACTCGCCAGCAAGTGTGGCTGTATTACCCCTGCTTGTGTCTGGAGAAAGCAAAGTTGCTTACCTGTAACAGGTGTTCTCCATGGACAGCAGGGGAATGCAGCCACACTTGCCCACCCACCAATCCCTCTTTTCACTATTTCTTTTAGCTAGTTACATAACTGACAGTTGGAAGACAGAAATCCCAGCGGCAAGGAAATCCGCACATGCTCAGTAGAAAGAAAAAAAAAATTCTACTGATTCTAGGGGAGAGCTCCCACATGCGGGCTCAGTCACAGGACTTCAGCAAGTGTGGCTGCATTCCCCTGCTATCTATGGAGAACATCTGTTACAGGTAAGCAACATTGCTTTCTCTATGTGTGCCCTGGGTCTTCTAGCTGGTCTAGATCAGTTAAACATGTGTCCTATGTGGCCACATTTTACCTAGAAACAGGCTATGTCAGGGGCTTATCTTTGGCAAGTAAGCTTGGTTTTACTTCTACTAATACACTGTATGGATCCCTGCTGTGATTACTGTGGCTTTGAGTACTGTTTGTCAATAAAAAAGAATGTTTTTTAAATTATCTGTTGTTGCTAACTGTGCTCACATGCAGATTTATGAGTCAATTGTGCTGCTTTATGCATTTCTAGATTTAGCCAAACTAAGGGATCCTTTTATTAAGGCGCGCTAACCGATTTAGCACGCGCTAAATGCTAAGGCATCCATTATATTCTATGGGCGCCTTAGCATTTAATGCACGCTAAATCAGTTAGCGTGCATTAAAGGGATTGAGGGGTACAGATAAGAGTAAAGGTAGATTATAGGGATGGGATTAGAGGTAAGTTACAAAATTAATCAGGGACCACTGTTCAGGCACTAGGCCTGATGGGCCGCCGTGGGAGCGGACCGCTGAGCAAGATGGACCTCTGGTCTGACTCAGCGGGGCAACTTCTTATGTTCTTATGCCTTAATCAAAGGACCCCTTTGTTAACTCTAGGTAAGTGGCATTCATTTGCACTTCTCCGCTTACTTAAGTATTGTCAACTTGTACACTTCATAAAACTTAGCACTATGTTCACATTCTTGGGTAGGTTGCTGAAATGTTCTCATCCCAACCAAGAAGAGAATGACATGGATATGGTTCAATCAATGATCTGAAACAATGTCAAAAGAGAGAATTTCATTTTTGCAAATTGGCACTTAATGAAATGAAATATCACTCATTTCAGCTACTGTAGCAAAATAACGCTCAAAATTTAGGCTCACATTACATTAGTAATTATATGAGCAATTTTAAATGTTAATCATTTTGTCTGTCTTTTAATAATTATTATTGTGGTTCTTTATCACTTTATCATTGTGGTTCTTTTATCATTGTTTATGGATTCATTTATGTGTTTAATTATTTTTTTAGAGGTTGATTATTTTTAATTTATTTAATGATTCCATATGATTTGTTCTTTTCAGTTTGTTTGTTTTTTAAGTATTTGTATTCATTTGACAGTTATAAGCTCTTGATGCAGCCTATTTTTAGATAAAATGTGGCCATGTTAGGCACATGTTTAACTGATCTTTTCTTCAGTAAATTGCCTGCTATCTATTTTCTTTATCAAGTGTAAACTTGTAATAATTGAAAACTGCATAAATAAATTTTAAAAAAAGTAAATTGCCTGCTATCTACATCAAGAACTGTTTTTGACCTTTTCTGAGGAGAAAATAGTCTGTTGACCTGTGCCATCTTTTCTTCGCAAGGTTGTGACTCCATTTCATCTGAATCAGTTGGTTTCCATACTGGTGTTTCAGGAGTCAGATGATGGAGTGTAGATCAGTTCTTTTACTAGGGCCCTCTTCTATTAAACTGCGCTAGCAGTTTTTAGCGCAATGAGCCTCGCTGAATGGCCCTTACTGCTCCCGACACTCATAGAGCATTCGGCGCAGCTCTCTGCGCTAAAAACTGCTAGAACAGTTTAATAGAAGAGGGGGTAAGGCACGCTAGCTGATATAGCGCGCGCTAAATGCTAACGTGTCCATAGACTATCATGGATAAGTTAGCATTTAGCTCGTGATAATATTTAGCGCACGCTAAATCGGCTAGCATGTCTTAGTAAAAGGACCCCATAGATTGGAGATGGAGCATATCTCCATTGCTATTTGTCAAGAACCAGTAAGTTTAGGAAATCAAATAGATTTTTCATTTCATTGGGTAGGCCCATGAAGAATAAAAGCATCCTCCAAGGGTACAGTAGTGCACTGGATTAAAGAAGAGATCGTTTTGGCATATATTTTGACAGGCAGCCCAGTTCCCACTATCCTCAAGGCACATCCTAAGTAGAACACAGGCTGATTCTGTAGAAAGAGATTTGTAAAGCTGTGACTTGGGTGTCCTTGTATTCCTTTGTGAAGCATTACAGATTGGATGTCCACCCTAGAATCTTACTGCTTTGGTACATCCCAAGTATCTGGACTGGTCTGGAGGGACGATAAGGAAGGTTAAATTAGATTTTACCTGCTAATTTTCTCTCCAGATCAGTCCAGAACCAACCCTTTTTCATAGTTGTACATAAATTTGGAGATTAGAGTTATATTTATAATTGGAGATTGGGTTTGAAGGATGAATTTTCTTAACGTAGACTTCATAATACAAGTTGGTTTGGTGTCAGGTTTCTTCTAGTTTATGGGAAATATTTATGTACATTGCTTTGTAAGAAATACTGATTGTTACTGGGCAACACATAATACTATATAGTGATGCCAGAACTCAGTATTCTCAGTCTCCACATGCTGACAGGCAAGAATAACCCAAGCGCCTGGACTGATTTGGAGCGACTCAAGAAAAGAAAATTAGCAGGTAAGATCTAATTTAACTTTTTTCCATATGTAAAACTTGTTTTGTAAAATTGCAAATCTGCATAGGCATGTAAAAAGTAGGTATACGAAAACAATGTGCCTTATCTTATGTGAACCATTTGTATTCATTCCTGAAAGCACAGTTGGGTAGAGCAGAGGCAGATTTGCAATGTATAGAATATATGCACACATTTACTCCAACTTTGGAACAGATGTGAATTTGTACATTTGAATGTGCAATCTATTTCATAAAGGCACATAAGCATCTGTGTTGCCTTTCTAAAATAGGCTTAAAATATGTGCTTTCTTAGACTATAAACATCCTATCCTGTTTATAAAATTATCCCCCCCCCCCAAACATGTGCAGTTTATCATTTATTATTTTGCTGGAAAAAAAATCACTGAATGCTTTTCTTTACGTAGGATCGTCCAGCCATGCAGTTATACCAGCCAGGAGCTCACAATCGAACACATACAACACTTACAAGTAAAACTTACAACTGCAGCAAGTGATTCTCTGATGATGTCTGTGGCAGGATATATGAAGCAGATAATTCAGCGGGGAGAGCGGGCGCTCTAAAATGAGTGAAGATACAAAGTACAACAGAGTGGCAGCTTCATAAAATTTCATTGTTGTACTATAAAACATTTTACAGCATTACAGTAACATTCTACAAGCATACCAGCTATAGAAAGAACTGGCAATAGTGAGCTTTGAAAGGTGACCTTAAAGTGAAGACAGCACACACTCCTGCTCAAGCACTGAATGTGCTACCACTGAGTAGATGCAGACTCCTTGTTGATCCATAGTTACAGTGGCTGAATAGCTTGTTAGACTTACCCTGACCATGAATACCTCCAACACTTCCCAAGCAACATTTAACAACTTTTCATGTTTTCACAAACAAGACCATACTTTTTTGTTTATTTTTTCCAAAGCAGTTAAGTAAACAAAACCTTAACTCTGCATCCTTTGAATTCAGGGCATATTCGATTTGTCCCGTGATTAGCATTAACAGAATGGCTTTGCACATTTGTGAGTGGCATGATTGCCAATGTCAATACCTCATTGTTTTTACATTACCTACTGGTTCACTGTTGTAGCAAGTAAGTATAAATTACCATTCCTTGTATTGTTTTATAATTGACTCATTTGCCTTTTACATTGTAAGTTTTATTGTTATATTTAAAATAACTGAGTGCAGATTCCCTAGAATGGCATTAGGGAGTTCACTTTCTAGCTGTTAAGTCAGTTGCCATTGGTATCAGATTCTCGTGGGTTTTGTTTTTTTTTTTTTTAGCCAGTTCACATCTTCTTTCTTTCTCATCACCGGAAACAAAAATAGTATGTCAAAGTCCTAAGTCCATGTCCTATGAAAAACTCATCAAAGACAAAACCAGCCTTATTCAGAAACAAAGGAACTGTTTTGATGCTATGAAATGCCTCAGCATATGAAGGACATAGTCTCTTACATGCTATCTGCTTTTGGGACTACATTTTAAACCTTGGATGACATTTGCAATACATGTATGTATTTTAGCATGGAAATTACATTCATGCCTATGGAATATGATTTAGAAAGAATAGTATTCTATCTGAACAAACTAGAAGGAACAATGTGAGAGGAGAATAGATATCACCATCAAAATTTTAAACTTCAACAATTTTTTTTTAAACTGTGAATTTTATTATCTATAAAATCTTAGTGTCCTGCACTTGAAAAAGAACATTGATTGTATTTTCCCATAACTTAACTCTGAATGTAGTAAAAAAAAAAAAAAATAATAATAATAATAAAGAGGTTTTTTTCAGAGGACCAGTGAAACTATCCTTTCAATTTTTTTCCACTAGGTTTAAGGTCATTTAAAGGTAGAATACAAATACATTCTTCTGAACATTTTTCATAAAGTTAGAAATCTATCAGATTTGTAAGTATTTTTTTTTACTAATTAAGTAGTTATACTAAAGTTATTGCATGTGGGCAGATCTTTTGACATTAGTTGAAATCATCCTCAAAAATAGTATGGAAAACTTGTGGGATGTAAAGTAATGTGAATGATGTAAATTAGTTTGTTTAATCAATGGACTGATTAAATTAAAAATATCAATCATAATATATTTTGTACAGTATTTGGTTGATATTCAATGGGAGTTAACCAGGTAGGAGTAGCTTCTTTCCAGTTAACGCTCGCTGACAGGGTCCAATGCAAATATTCAACAACATATAACTGGTGAATGCTGCTGAATATATATATTTATTGAAATGTATTAATAGAGAATCAAATATTTTCCAGATAAGGGAAACTGGTAAAACAAAAGAACATAAATTGAGGTTGAGGGATGGTAGACATAGGAGTAATGTTAGAAAATAATTTTTCATGGAGAGGGTGGTGGATGTCTGGGATGCCTTCCCGAGGTAGGTGTTGGAGAGAAAAATGGGGACAGAATTCAAAAAAGTGTGGAATGAACCCAGAGGATCTCAAAAATTTCTGTTAAGTCCCTTCCGGATTCCATACGCTAGGGGGCTCATAATAAAAAAAGTTCAAAAAGTGGCATAAATCGGTGCTTGGACGATCAAAAAGACAGATCATCCAAGTACTGATAATCAAAGTTGGTTTTAGATGTATCTAAAACCAGCTTAGGCCTTTACCCTGCCTCTAAATGCCTAGAGCGAAAAGAGTTTCAAGTTTATTTTTGACTTGTTGGCTCGCTTAATTTAATTTGCTAAGCGATTTACAGATAAAAATATATATAACAGATTAATTAAAATTAGATACATTATCATTAAAACTAATAAATAAAATCATACAGACTAACGGACACATAAGGAAAGAATGGGTAGAACTACAATTGTATATATTAAAAGAACATTAATGGTAAAAAACAACAGGTATGGGAAATATCAGAGAAATAAAAAAGTGGAAAGAAAAAGAATCAATAAAATTAAATTCATACATTAAACGCGTCTTTAAAAAGGAAACTTTTTAAACTACTTTTAAACTGTTTCAAATCATTTTCTACTCTGAGATACTGGGGCAAACTATTCCATAATTAAGGGGCTATAACAGAAAAAATGTCAGTGCGACGAGTTCCAATAATTTTTAATGATGGAACTGTTAAAAGATTTTGATCAGTGGATCTTAAAGAGCGTGAAGTACTATATGGAATGAGTAAACTGTTGATGAATTGGGGTTCGTTTGTAATCAGTGTTTTAAAAACTAAAAGTAATATTTTAAAAGTAATCCGATGAGTAATAGGAAGCCAGTGTGATTCAATCAAGAGTGGTGTGATATGGTCAAATTTTTTTGCAATTGTGTATTAGTTTTATAGCTGTGTTTTGAACTATCTGAAGACGTTTTTTCTCTTTCTGGGTGATATTTATTAGTAAAACGTTACAGTAATCATGTTTTGAAATAATTAATGAATGAATAAGTATGTTTAATGATTTTGGCTCTAAAAATTTAGCAGTTGATCGGATCATGCGCAATTTAAAGAAACATGTTCTGGACAGTATTAGTAATATGTTCGTGGAAAGATAACCTATCATCAATTATGACTCCTAATATTCTTAAGGAACTTACTAGGTTTAGTTGTACATTATCTAAAGTAAATGGAGCATTTAAATTTATATCTTTTTTCCAAGGGAAAAATAGTGCTTTGGATTTTTGGATGTTTAGGGCTAACATGTTTGAGTTTAGCTAATGTTTGATTTCTCCTAGTTTTCTATTTATTTCAATTATTTCATTTTTATTATCTGGTGTTTTTAGTGGAGGGGAAAGGGCGGGAAGTGGACTGACCTAGACTTAGTTGTACAGCAAGTATAACCAAAAGTTTAACAAGGTTGCCCAGTCGGAACTTATATGTTTTGACTTAGACCAAGTCAAAACAGGTATTAGTCCCAAATAGGGGCCGCTGAACTGATCGCAGCTACCGCAATCAGCTCAGCAGCCCCGGCAACCTGCCCACCTCCCACTGCAATGATCGCGGCAGGAGAGATGCCTAATCTCTTCTGCCGCGATCACGATACACCCCCCTGAACCCCGACAATACTGGTAGGAGGAAGCCCAACCTCTCCTGTCAAAAGGCAACCCCCAAACCCCCTACTGAACCGGAACGAACACAGATAGAGCTGGTCTCGGTTAGGCACAGGTTGGGGGCCGCTGCGTGAGCGGATTACTGGGCGTGATCGACCACTGGTCTGACCCAGCAGTGGCAATTCTTATGTTCTTAAATAGGGGCAGGAGGGATCCCAGGCCCTTCTGCCCATGGCACATCTCCCCTGTGACTTCCCCGATCGCCCACCCCAAACCCCTGAATGGCCCCCTAACCCCGACATCTTCCCAACCCTGACATCCTCCCCTCAACTTACTTTATGTTGGGCGGGTACTAAGCCCGGCAGGCCCGCCATCCTCCGAATGGCGGGCCTATGGTCTGATTGGGCCGACACCTAAGACCCCACTCATAGGAGAGGCCTTAGGCGCCTGGGCCAACTGGAATTGTCCCATTTTCCTTAGGCCCCTCCTGTGGGTTGACCCCATGTGCCTAAGGCCCCGTCCACAGGAGGGCCTGGCAACTGTGCCAATTCTGGTTGGCCCAGGCACCTAAGGCCTCTCCTATGGGTGGGTCCTTAGGTGCCTGGCCCAATCAGGCCCTAGGCCCGCAATTCGGAGGATGGCGGGCATACCGGCTAGATGGGCTTGAAACCCGTCCATCCAACTTAAAGTAAGTTGAGGGGGTCGCCTTCTGACAGGAGGGCTTGGGTTCCCTCCTGCCGGTATTGTTGGGGGTTCGGGGACTTTGCGCCGTGGGTGGGAGGGCCTGAGATCCCTCTTGCCTGCATTTGAGGGGGGGTGGGGGATCACCTTCCGGCAGGAGGGGATGGGCTCCCTCCTGCCGGTATTGTCAGGGGGGTTCAGGGGTTTGCACCTCGTCAGGACGGCTTGGGCTCCTTGCTGGTATTGTCGGGAGGGTTGGGGTGCTGGCAGGAGAGATTGGGCATCTCTCCTGCCGCGATTGTTGCGGGGGGGTGGGGAGGGATTCTGTAACCAGTGTTGTTTTTGACAGACACCGGTTACAGAATCCAGCTTTTAGGCGAAGGACTGGCCCCTCCTTCGCCTAAAAGGTCTTGTTTTGGGTGTTTGGAACTTGGGCAATTTTTTGGTTGATAATGTGTTCTAAGGTTAGACATAGTGGTGTTCTGGGTGATTAAACTGCTGAACGTAGAGGTAGGCCATTCTAAAAAAAACCTCATTTTGGACTTTTTTTTGAGAATGGACATTTTCCCAGCTGCTACTTTCAGCGTTTAGAGGCTTAGGTCAATAGTGGACTTAGACGTTTTGGGGGTTTTTTGCTTTTTTTTCCAATTCTTTATTATTTTCAAAACTTACAATAAGTGTAACAATAAAATATAACATTTTCTTCAATACCACACTTAATACTCTATTAATATCTGTTTCAGAATTAATTCCCCCCCTCCTAAACAATCACAATATTCAACAAATAAAATTTCTATATTGACTCTCATTCTAATATATCCAAATTTATTATCCTATCAGACCCCCAACCTCCCCCCTCTCAGATGTGCATGTTTATGAGGGAAAACAATATTAGATGTTACAATATTTTGCTCCCAGGTCTCTTGAAATTTTTTTAAATTTCCTTTCTGAATGGCTAATGTTCTTTCCATTTTATATATATGACACAATGAACTTCACCAAAAACTATAGTTAAGTCTTTTCCAATTCTTCCAATTGCTTGTAATTTGCTGTATGGCAACTCCTGTCATTATTAATAAAAGCCTGTTGTTCTTAGCTGATATTTGACTTTTAGCTCTCATTGATACACCAAATAGCACAGTATCGTAGGATAATGCCACATGATTTTCTAATAAACAATTTATTTGATCCCATATTGATTTCCAAAAAGCCAAAATAAGTGGACAATAGAACAATAAATGATCTAAAGTCCCTACTTCAAGATGACAATGCCAACATTTATTTGACTTAGAGCTATCTAACTTTGGTAAACGAACAGGGGTCCATAATGCTCTATGTAACAGAAAAAAAACAAGTTTGTCTCATAGATGCTGACATTGTACATCTCAACCTCAAAGTCCAGATTTGTGGCCATTGAGATGCAGAAATTTGGTGCTTAATCTCAATACTCCAAATGTCCCTAAGCCCAGTTTTTGGTTTCTTGTTTATAAATCCAGCTATCAATTATACCACTGTGCGGCCTGATGTCCCAGAAAGTCCACCTGAAAGCATAAGAATTCCAAACTATATTGTTTATTTAAATTTTTCCATTCAGGGAACCCCACCTGAATGGCCTGCTTCAATTGCAACCATCTTAAACTTTGTGATTTATTAAGTCCAAATTTATGTTGCAACTGTGAAAAGTCAAGCAGCTTACCATTAGATATGACATCCTCTAAAGTACGTATTCCTGCTATCATCCAGTGCTTCCAGATGACCTTAAATCCACCAATTTGAATCTTGGAGTTTAGCCAAATGGTTTGATTTGTTGATTTGTAAATTGGAATAGGTGTTAAATTATTGACATATCGTATATCCATGTATCTACTAGAATTCTGTTTTCTTTATATAATCTAGGCATTTTGATACTGAGAACATGGCATAATCGCAGAGGAAATATGAGTCACCATTCCAACCATAACCAATCTGGGATATTTTCAATGGGATCCAGGAGGAGCCAGTACATACCTTGGCGCAAATATATAGGCTTGATGATACCTATAAAAATTGGGAAAATTTACCCCTCCCTCCGTAATTAGTTTTTGTAAAGATACTAGGGCAATTCTAGGAGTCTTACCCCGCCAAATAAATTTAGTGAGAATGCTATTTAATTTTTTATAGAAGGACCCCTCCATATGTTCAATCCCAACCCACAGTCCAGGAGTTGAAGAAATCCACATCTTTTCTAAACACATGCTCCACCCCCTTAGCCTGAGAGTTAATAAACAATCCCAGTTTCAATTTCTGCAAGCAGTCTGTGTAGAAGCCTTTTGTACTTGCTCTGCTTCGGTTTCTTTTTTTTTTTTTTGCTTAAAATTTGCTTAAAGTTCATTTTGGTGGCTTCAATGCCTTGAAACCCCTTCCCAGTGGTCCTCTGTCAGAGAAAAGGACGCAGTCCTGGGGGGGCCAGACTGTTGCTTCACAGAAAAACTCTGGTGGATCTGTGGAGCCAGCCTGCTGTGTGCTACATTCTTCAAGTACCCGGGGTCCTTTCCCATGAGAGTCTGCTGGCTGGTGACTGTCACAGTTTTCTAGTGCAGGCTGTGTGCATCTGGACAGAAACCTTCCCAGGTTTCAAAGCGCAGGCTGCCTTTCCCACCCCCGACCACGTGGCAGAGGATCCGTGGGGGCAGAGGTTATAGTTGATCTCTGGCTGGCTGGCAGCCCAAAGATCTTCAATTCTGTGCATTTGGAGCTGTTTCTGAGGCAGAAAGTCCTTTTGCTCCATTCAGCTGCTTTAAAAACAGGCAAAGGCACTACAGAAACTCTGAGTACCTCCATTATTTCCTGTGGGAACTTTGGGGATGGCTTGTGGATCGATTTAAACTTTGTTTTTCACAGTTTCTGTGGGTAGGGTTCAGGTCTTCCACTTCCCCAGACCCCAAATTGCTATTTTTTACGTTCAGTTTTTGTTTATTTTTGCCATTTATGGTGCAAATTCGTGAGATGGCCATCATGGATTTTAAAATCGATTGGGATTGGCTCCCCAGCCCCTAATCTATTGTGCCGGTTGGGTGCCAGATCAGCAATTTTGTACCACATACTGTAGCACATTGGAGGAGGGGGCGGGAGAAGACTTTGCCTCCTCCATGTTCTCATGGGCTGGGAAGCCGACCTGTGTCCGTGCCTTATGAAGAAAATCTTACCCAGTGGCCATTCTGGAGTATGGAAGTCTGTGTTCTGAGTCTGGGGACTTTTGATGAGACGCATGTACCTCAACAGAGCCCTGCCCTGGTTGCAGAGTGGGCCTTTTCACTGGATTTTATTCAGCTCCTCTGAACGGCATATCCTCAGACCCCACTCATTTGATGCAGCCTGTGAGTGCGTCGGGGCCTTTTCGGTCTGTGGCAAAGCTTTCTGTTCATGAGCTTTCTTGTCTTGCCATGCCAGATCTCAATTGCAGTAATTGCCATGCAGATTTTATAATGCTTCTGTCTCTGACCCCTGTAATTTAATTTGGTTTCCCGTCAATTCCGCGCAGGACAAATGCACACAGTCAATTATGCGCCGACAATTCCATGCATGACAACCCCACAAGGAAACAGACAGAAGACCAGCAAAGATTATTCCTGAATAGAAGGTAAAGAGTACATGTTAGCAAAGCCTGGAAGATGAGCTTGTGAAATAAGTTATCCCTCTAAAACCTATATCTCCTGCACGCAATTGTCCTGCGTGCAAATGTTCTGCGTGCAATTGTCACCATGTATTTGACTGCGCATTTGTTCTGTGTGTAAATGACGGTGTACCTTTAATTTGAATCTGGCTGATGCCTTTGCTGAGACTGGTCTCCTAACACGCCCTGAGCATCCGGATTTGGAGGTACTGATCTTTTTCACATTTTCAGCGGGCTATTCTCCGCCTCTTTATGGCTGATGTTCTGAAAGAGCTCCATTTGGATTTTCCACTTTCCCATTCTCTGGATTCGGTCTGTTCTGTGCCTTTTCCATTCAGTCCACAGCTCCATGGTCTGATTTCAGAATACTGTGATCCCTGGAAAGATTTTACTGATCTGCTAAAGCTATGTCTATGCTTTATCACCTTAATCCTGATTTTTGGCAGATCTGAACAGCCTGAGGTAGATTCCACTATGGTGCAGGTTTCCCAGCACACAGCCCCCCCCCCCCGTGATGGGGGTGAGGTTTCAGGATCGCTGGGTGGATGCTATGTTACAAATTATTCCTTCCAGCATCCTCAGGTAGCCGAGTGGCAGTGGCCACTTCCAGGCGCATGCCTGTCATTTTGGCCTGCGCAGTGCATCCTTTGTAAAGGTGCATGCCTGTCCTCAGCAATTCATCCTTTGTGAAGGTGCATGCCTGTGCTCCACTGGTGCTGATTGGTGTGGAGGCACCCTTTATGATCTCATTCGAGTTCTTAGTACGTTCTCTGCTGGTGCAGTGCCTGAGTGCTAGACTTCTTGGATTCATCTTTGGATGAGGACGCTGCCTCATGGATCACCTTCAGCAGCCACCTTTTTAAGAGCCAGATTCTTGTTAGGTATAGGTCTGGATGTCCTCTACTCAGGTGTTGCAAACACCACCCTACGTTGCTCCTGTGAACCAGTTTCGCTGGACTTCAGAAGGAGATTGTAGTTCTCTTCGTTCCTCCTGCAGGTGTTATCAGGGATACTCAGGTTTTTTCCTTCTAGAAACATTCCAAGAGCTATGCCCACATTTCCACAGTTCCAATTCCAGGCATCCTCAGGTTTCTGTGCAGTGGCTATGCTTCACAAAAAAAAAAAAGAAAAGAAGAAAGTGTCAGTGTCACCAGGGGTCAGGCATGACTTCCTCCCTCGCAGGCTGTCGTCTACAGTTTTGTTAGGAGCGGACTCAACTTTCATCAGATGCTTGTTAGTCCTCCTTTGCCTACCTCTGGCTTGGTTTTTGGACTCTAGCAAATTGACTGTAACAGAGCTATTTTGCAATGCCTCTTAGTCTTTGGGATGCTGGAACCTGTTATTTGGAGGTAGTTCTCTCAACTCTTTTGTGCTAGAAGTAACCCTCTCCTATGGCTTCTTCTGCCACAGCCTGGAAGGATCCCAGTTAGGTAATCCTGGCTTTCCTTCAGGATGGTTTAGACAAAAGTCTGGCAGTGGCCTCCCTGAACTATTCAGGTTGCAGGTTACTGTTCTTCCAGATGTGACCAGATGTATGAAGGGGGCACTTCATCTGCATCCTCCCTGGTGTCTTCTTTCCCTTCATTTTGCTGGGCCTTGGTGAGGCCCTTTTGAACCACTAAAGAATTAATTTCTTCTGGACTTAATGATCAAGATGTTTTTTTCTGGTCATCATTGTCTCAGCACGGTGTTTTGGAACTTATGCTCTTTCGTGCTGGGAACCCTTTCTCCATATTATGGACATGGGTGTTTTCTTCCGTGCTGTACCTTCCTTCTTGCCAAAGGTGGTCTCAGCTTTCCAAGTCCACCAGGAGGTAAGATTGCCTGCATTTTCATCCAACAAGTTCAGAGTGCAAAGATCATATCTTGGGTGAATTACATGACCGGAGGGACTTGCTCCTTTATTTGGAAGGGACTATTGAGTTCAGGCTGTCTGATCACTTTTTTGTTCTCACTGCTGTGCCTCTCCGTGGTAGGTCAGCGTCCAAGTCCTCAATGGATTAGAATGGCCATTTCCGTGACTTCCTTTGCCCGTGGCAAGCAGCAGCCAATCTTGCTTAAAGCCCATTTGACAGGACGGGTGGCTGAATCATGGGGGGAATCTTCGTGATTCATCCTGATGAATTTTATGGGGTGGCTTCTTGGTCCTCTCTTCATACTTTTGTCCAGTTATACCGAGTTGTTGTGGCAGCGCGTTCTGATGCTGTTTTCGGGACCTCGGGTTTGAGGGCAGGCTCTTCTGTCCCTCCCTAGCTACCATTGCTTTGGTACATCACCTAGCATATGGAATCTGGAAGGGACTTAAAAGAATGTCCTGGATTTGTAGGTATGTGTTTAGCTTTAGAACTTAACTGAGATTATTTACCAACTCTCAGGCTAAGGGGTGGAGCATGTGTTCAGAAAAGATGTGGATTTCTGTAACACCTGGACTGCAGTTTGGGATTGAACATCTAACATATGGAATCCTCCAGGGACTAACAGAAAGAAGATTATCAAAGGTATAAACCTAATCTTCCAATGAATGGAAAACTTTCACAGTCTGAATTCCACAAAGGAGATGGTTTGGATCAGCTGGAGTGAGTTTCAATGGCAACTCTAATAGTTGGAACCTAAGGGAAACATGTGGACGTCTAAGGTCTGTGGCCCAGAAGAAACAAATAAAAAAGACAATATAATTACAGTGCAGACTGGATGGACCATTCAAGTCTTTATCTTGCTACTATTTGGGTTTCTGCCAGGTATTTGTGACCTGAATTGGCCACCATAAAGACAGAATATTGGGCTAGATAGACCATTAGTCTGACCCAGTAAAACTATTCTTATGTTCTTATGTTAAAGAAGCTTGAAATGATGAAACATGAAATCTATCAATGAAGACCAATAGGAAGGAATACGATATAGAAAAAAAATTCAACCTATCAATCAGGGTGGGGCTCTGGACTAGTCTGGTAGGACTAAAGGAAGGAAAAATTTCAGGTAAGATCGTTTTTCCTCCCATACCAGACCACTCCAACCTACTAGATTGTAACAAAGCAGTGTCCAACAAGTGGCAATAGGAAATCAAGACAAAGAATCACCCTATGACATTTCCCCTCTATGGGCTTAGAGGTGTTACAGATTCCAGAACTAATGAAAAAAATTGGAAGCTGTAAATTAGAAATGCTATCTTAAATGCAAGGAATGATTTTGAGATCTAAAAGTTGAAACATGGTTAGATTGGTGGATTGTGAGGTGCCAGAAATACCTAGTTTTCCAAAGAACTGTATTCTGACATAGAATCCAAACATGAACCAGCACAGGAGCCCTGGGCCCACATAGCAAAAAAGGAAAGAATTCCTATCTACAAGGGAGAATCAGAAAGGTGGGAGGGCCAGGATCAGCCTCCAGTTCTAACTAAGGCAATAAAAGATAACCCCAGAATTGGCATCAAAAGAAGATATGCAGCCCAAATGAACAGGGTAAGAAATAACACCATGTGTAGAAACTGAAGCATATCAGTATACAAAGAATGTGCATACACCAGACAGTCAACAAGGCTGCTGAAGAGTTTGAAGCATCACTACAGGTATGTGTCGACTGAAGAAAAGCAGTAAGCAAGGTTTGGACATTTGTTAAGTTAGACCAGGGGTCGGCAATTCCAGTCCTCGAGAGCCGCAATCGCCCTTCTAAGGACAATTTGAGCCCCTTTCTTTAAGCCTCTCCCCTACCTTTTGTTCTCTCCTTCAGTATTTCATTCCTATAAGACTGTAGTTCGACCCTTTCTCTCCTTTTGTATAAGTCTGTTTAGTTAACTGTATCCCCAAATATGTTTAACTTGAATGTTTTTTTGACTAATGTACACCGTCTAGAAACCTGATTAGGCGGTATAACAAATTTTAAAATAAACAGTAAACAGAAACTAATGAGAAAAGGAGGCTTAATTTCAGCAATAAGGGAAACAACATACTGATGAGAAACTGCTGCTCAGTAAAGTAAACACTTCCATGGATGGAAGATGATTTAGAGCAGTGTTTCTCAACTTTTTCAAGCCAAATACCCCCTAAGCCTAACAAATATCAACCGAGTACCTCCGGCCAAGCTTCGCTCCTGACCCCACCCCCATAATTATAGTACTAATTGTCATGGAATTTCTTCCATCCATTTTTCATATACACACAATATAATCTTATTAATACATAATGGTAACTACAAATTTTTTTTTTTTTTTTTAACTCACAAAGCACACTACACAGAGAAAATGTTAGTTATCATTAATATTCAGGGGTTTTTTTTTCAAAGAGGTCAAGGCAGATGACTTTAAAATATGCAATGTCACCTCAGTAATAACTATAGAAAAATAGACAAATATAGTGCAAAATATAGACAGCAGATATAAATTCTCAAAACACACATTTCGATCACTAAATTGGAAATAATATCATTTTTTCTACCTTTGTTGTCTGGTGATTTCATGAGTCTCTGTTTGCATTTCCTTCTGACTATGCATCCAATATTTATTTCTTTCTGCCTCCTGCACACTTCCTCTCCTCTGGACCCCATTCCTTTCCCCAACCAAAATCTCTCTCTCTCTCTGTCCCTCCATGAGTCCAACTTTTCTTCCTCTCTCTTCCACCTCTATTGGCAATATGTCTCCCTCTCACTTTCCATATGTCTTAGATCCAGGCATCTCTCCCGCTCCCTCTACTGCCACATATAACATTTCTCCCTCTCTCATCCCCCAGATCATGTGCAGCATTTTTCAGCACTGCCCACCAGCCCCATGCCCATTTCTCCTATCACCCCTCTCCAGCACAATACCACATTTCTCCCTCCATCACTATGTCCAACATTCCACTCCCTTGCATCCCCTTCAATCTGCCCTCTCCACCACCATATCCAACATTTCTCCCTCTCATCCTTTTATTCCCCATTCATCTCTACCTCATTCCTCTCTATGCCCAATTTTCCTTTCCCCATGTGCACCATCTCTCACACACACATGCCCATCAATTTTCCCTTTCTATTCCCTCCCCTCTATCCCATGTTCATGCCCATTCCCTTCCTTCTGTGTCGTGTTCATGCCCCCTCCCCTCCCTGCCTTCCAGCTTTGTCCCAAAATTAAGTTGCACGCTGGGGACCTCCCTCCCCCAAAGCCGACCTGTCCACAAAAGTCACAGGCACCGCCGGGGATCCCTGCCTACCCACCTCCTGCTGAAGCCACTGTCAGGGATCCTTCCCTGCCTGCCACATTACCCCCCACCCTTGAAGCCGACCCTGTTACTTTGTTGGAGCCAGACTTGCTCCATCCTCCCCCAGCAGCAACTCTGTGCAGGGACGGCGCGTGCAGCGATTCACACACTGCATATGGCTGGCCCACAAGCCTTCCCTCTGACATCAATTCTGACATCGAAGGTTCCGGGTCAGGTACGCAGCATGTATGTCACTGCCTGCGTCCCTGCCTTCCCCCTCCTCCTAGATAAATTCTCCCCAAAACCTCCACTTAAATAATCTCTTCCTCCCCAAAACACCAACCAAGTATTCAGATCCCTGAAATGTAACGTAATCTTATTTGTACTCTAACTGTAATCTATTTGTTATATCACAAAGTAACGTACAGTCAATTTAATATCCAATTTGCAAGTTCTTCCGGAATTAATCCAGGTACCTCTCCAAAAAAAACCCACCCCAAAACTGTTGTAACTTCACTGGAAATGTTCAGTTAGCTCTTTTGTAATCCGCCTTGAACTGCAAGGTATAGGCGGAATAGAAGTCCCTAATGTAATGTAATGTACTTTTATAACAAAGAGGAGGAAATATTTTTTAAAGTCATCAATTAGTGGTTAGCATATCTGGATTTAAAAAGGGTTTGGACAAGTTTCTAGAAGAATAGTCCATAGTCTGCTTTTGATATAGACATGGGGGAGAGTGGGGGGGGGGGGGGGGGGTGCCATTGCTTGCCCTGGAATTGGTAGCATGGAATCTTGCTACTATTTGGGATTCTGCCAGGTACTTGTGCCCTGGATTGGCTACTGATGGAATCAGGATGCTGGGCTAGATAGATCATTGGTCTGACCCAGTATGGCTATTCTTATGTTCATGATAGGAGTGGTAGGTGTTGCAATCCCATTGCACAGCACAGGCTAACATTGTAGCTGAATTTAAAGGTTACTACTGTAGCTAAGAGAAATAAGATTGGGTGCCCCTGAAGCTGTGTCGAGTCAAATGTCATTATCACAGCACTATGGAGAAGGGTACGAGCATATCTGTGCCACAGAACTGACTGCCACAATATTAGCCAATGAGGCACACCATTCAGAAACACATAGCCACTGTTGAAACTGTAGCACTATCACAGAGCTGACCGTTAATATTCCTATATCATATATTTGGCTGCTGATGCTGCACCCCACAAAGGTGTCTGCAGATGCCTCTGTACCATCCCAGCAGCTGCTGGTATCTCTGGAGAACTTAAGTGGTTGCATAGGTCTCCACACAGGTGTCCACAGAAGACTCTGTAGTACCACAGCTGTGGCAGTGGATGGTGTGCTATGCAACTGGCCACAGAAGCAGCTGTGGCATACAGCCAGCTGCTTGAGCCACTGAGTAACTCCAGAGATGCTTCTTTGGCTGGCCTTTTATGCTGCTGTTTTATACAGCATCCACTTACCGTATTTTTTGCTCCATAAGACGCACTTTTTCCACCCCCAAACAGGGGTGGAAATAAGGGTATGTCTTATGGAGCGAATACCCACCCACCACACTCCCTGTTACCTTATTTAGTTCCTCCAGCGGTCCTGCCCTTTCCTCCGGCTGACTCCATAACTAGCTGTAGTAGCATCAGAGCAGGTAAAAGGCAGACGTGAGCTTTTCGCGCTCCTGCCTTGTCCCGTGTCGACATCCCATGTCCCGTTAGAACTGACGGCAGCCATTCACACAGTGACTCGGGACAAGGCAGGAGCACAAAAAGCTCACGCCTGCCTTTTACCCGCTCTGACGCTGTTGCTGCTAGTTCAGGAGTCAGCCGGAGGGAAGGGCAGGACTGCCAGAGGAACTAAAATAAGGTAGGGGGGAGTTTGGAGGGGGTACAAGGGGCTCTGCCTGCTTGCTTGCTTGCCTCGGGGGGGGGGGGGTGCCCTGTCTACCTGCCTTGGGTGGGGAGTAGGAATGAGAAGTACAGAAGGAAGGAAATGAAGCTTGACATGGGGAGGGAAAGGGACAGAGCAAAGAAATGCTGAAGGAGGAAGGAGCATAGGGACAGGGACATGGAATAATACTGGAAAGGGGAAGAATAAAGATACAGAGATGTGATACTTAATGGAAGGGGAGGAAATGGTACACATGGATAGTGAAAAGGGAAGAAAGATTGTACACATTGGGGGGCCTTGCCTGCCTGCTTGCTTCGGGGTGGGGGACCTGCCTGTTACTAGGCCACTAGGCCTGGCTGCATGTCACTAGCCCACTAGGCCTTCCTGCCACTAGGCCGGCTGGCCTGCCTGCCTCTAGGCCACTAGGACGGCCTGCCTCCCACTAGGACGGCCTGCCTGCCACTAGGCCACTAAGCCTATCTGCCATGTCCCTGCCTACTACTAGATCACCAGAGAGGGGACAGGGTGCAGAGTCTGGCAGGGAGAATTTGGTTCAGAATGGGGAGTTTTCTTGTTTTCTTCCTCTAAATCTAGGGTGCATCTTATGGTCAGGTGCGTCTTATGGCATGAAAAATACAGTATGTATCAGCCAGGTGACCAGAGATGCCACTGTGCCTTACAGTTGAGCATGATGTTGCAGAGCCCTACATCTGAAACCTCCATACCATAAGTGGAAACTTAAGTTCTTGTGCTCAAGCAGGAAGACACTCATCGCATACACATACCACTGGATCATGGAGCTGCACCTAAATGCCTGCTGTGCCACACAGCCAATCATTGATGCAACCAAACAGCTGACTGCTGATGACTCTGTGATAGCAATGCTGCTGCCATAACACTGTTTTGACAGCTGTTGAAACTTCACCACACTGGCAGTCAATGGTAAAGCTGTGCAATATATTTTGTTTATTGGGGTTTATTAACTGCTTTTATGAAGAGATTCACCCAAGGCAGTATACAGGAGGTATAATTCAACATAAAATTTACAATTTTGTTAACAGCATAACAGTAGTAAAAAGACCAAAAATATACACAGATCAATGAATGAGGTAAAGTTTAAATCAATAAATTGAAACTTAATAACAGGACTATCATGAAATAGTTTTTAAAAAAATACTTAGCACTGAAATTCAAAAAATAGAGCTACGGTATAATACTAAACAGGAAACAACACTTATGAAGCATCTAATGAGCACAAATCAAAACATTCAAATAACATAGATATTATGCTAAAGCTTTTCTATAATACAGCTTATCCTATAGCTGAAGGGGTCAAATGCAAATATTAGATAGGGACAAGATGGGTGGGATGGGACAGAGCGCTTTGGGATAAACAGATGGAGACTAAACTCAAGGCAGGTTGTTTATACAGTTAAACAAGGTTTAGTATGTGTGGTGAGCTAGTCCTGGTGCAGAATGAGTGTATAGTCAATTACCCTATGTATTAAAGGCTTGGGTGAAGTGGCCACAGGCAAGATGAGGTTGTATGGACAGATCATTTTATATTGACCTTTGTATTGTGTTCATTAAATAGGGTTAAGGAGGATAAGAAAAATATATTGATAAAGCTGAGATTTGAGGTTTAAGAATTACTAAATGTCTGACAACTAAATCTTTTTTTTTTTTTCCCATGAAAGTTTATTGATATTTCAAAAAACAGGTAACCAAATCTGTCTATTGATGAGGAGAGGACGGTAAATGATCATTCGGTCTCCACTCTAATAACAGCATTAGATATGATAGCACCAGAAAAGATAGTACAGGTTTGAGATACTTATGTTTCATGTCCATGGAGCTCGTCTGCCATAATAGAAGTTAGACAAGCTTAGAAAATCTGAGAGATAATGGAGGACAAAGGAGAGAGAAGATTATGAAAGTTATTGTATTAGGCCCTTGGAGTATAAATCTCTGTGTGAAAATGAATGATCTAAGTTTTTCCAAGACCAGATAAAATTAGCTCAAAATAGACCTAGAGAATTGTTTCAGTCTGTAAGGTATTTAGCAACATGAAAATTTTTTTTACTAGTGATGTAATATTGTAATCACAGCTATAGTCTCTTGTTAATAATATTGCTTTCTTTAATTTATTTTAAATATTATTGTGAAGTGCTCAGACCAAGTAACCCAAAATATAGTGAAGTCACTACAATGAGGTTAACAAGGGGACCATCATCACCTTCACCTGTCCCCTGCCCTCCCTACGTGACCACGAACTAATACAGATCAACTAGATGTACTTATCTGAATAGGGGGGTAGTTGGTTTCGTTAATTCTCATTGGTGACTGTATACCAATAAAATTTATGTGCTCCGTTAAAATCCTAGAACTGTTCGTTCATTCTTCCAATCCCGTCCCCCCGACTCGAGTTTCACCTCTTCATCAGGGAGGGCCACTGAGGAAAAATCAAACCACGATCAAAAATCACAACTCAAACCTTTTAAAACATAGTGTAAAAATTAAATTAGATTATGCTTATAAGTGCTGAGTACTATCAGGTAAATCCCAGTGTATTAACTTAATCTTGATTTTAAAGCTCTTAAAATTCCTATATTACCTGGTGAAGGCTCACTGAGATCAGGCTCACTCAAAGCAAACGGGCCAACTGAATCTGTCTGCTCAGCTTGTGAATTTTATAAGGGAGAGTAACCGGAAGATCCAGCCCAACCAACAACCGGAAATAAACACTGAATTCAATTGAATTCAATAAACGAAGGGTAATACTTTTAAACGGCTAGCCAATCTATGTCTAAATTTAAACCCTTTGGCGCCAGGGTCTGCCAATTATATATGAAGCGTTGCTATTTTTGTATTAGTGCTTTGGATATGTCGCCCTCGGTATTGTGTGTTTGGATCAATACTGTGTATTTCAGATCTTCTAATGAGTGTGACTGCTCCAGCCAATGGGAAACCAGAGGGGCGGAGATTCGATTTGTCCTGATGTTGCTTAAATGTTCTATGATCCGAGTTTTGATCATTCGGATCGTTTGCCCTATGTATATTTTTCTGCATGGGCACTGTATATAATAAATCACCCCTCTGGATTCGCAATTGGTCCCTGTATTCAAGATGAAATGACGTCCCCCAGTGCACGGTATTTCCACAAAAGTAGCCTCCAATATATAATGGCAGACCCTGCATTTGCCGCAGGGCTTATGGGAAGGCTTAGACACCGATCTCTGGTTATGCAAATTATGTTTTAACTGTTCACCCAAATTCTTTGCTCTTGAAAAGGCAAATTTGGGCAACTTTTGTAATATTGGATAATACTGTAGTATTGCCCAGTGCTTCAAAATAATATGTTTTATGGCGTTACTATGATTGGTGTAAGGCATAACGCAAACAATATCTTGGTCTCGTTGTTTGTTTTGATCTTTTAACATTAACCAGGGGCGGTGGCAGTTTTTAGCTCTTTTCCATGCCCTTCTAATGATTTTCCCAGGATACCCTCTTTGTGTGAATCTGGTATACATTTCATTAGCCTCTTTATCGAAATCCGATTCCTCCGAGCAAATTCTCCGAATACGGAGAAATTGCCCGGTAGGAATACTATTTCTCAATGTCTGTTCAGAACACTGTTCAATAAATTGCAAAAAGTGGGTTGAATCCTTGATGTATGACTCAGCATGAGGAACCAGATGTTTCAGTTGACTATCCAGATACTGGGAAATGGGTTCTAACACCGACCCTATCCCCACTACTATCGGACGTCCCGGGGGTGTCCTGTCAGATTTGTGAATCTTGGGTATGAAATGGATTTTGGGGATCCTGGGGAAATCGTTAGTAAGGAATCTCATTTCTTTAGGAGATAAAATTTGTTCTATTTTAGCAGAGTGCAATAGCCTATCGATTTTTTGTTTAATTTCGGTTGTTGGATCCTGTGTTAATAATGTGTAATATGAGTTATCCTGTAATTGACGTAACGCTTCTTTTTTGTAATCCCGGTAAAACATATTATTTTGAAGCACTGGGCAATACTACAGTATTATCCAATATTACAAAAGTTGCCCAAATTTGCCTTTTCAAGAGCAAAGAATTTGGGTGAACAGTTAAAACATAATTTGCATAACCAGAGATCGGTGTCTAAGCCTTCCCATAAGCCCTGCGGCAAATGCAGGGTCTGCCGTTATATATTGCAAGCTACTTTTGTGGAAATACCGTGCACTGGGGGACGTCATTTCATCTTGAATACAGGGACCAATTGCGAATCCAGAGGGGTGATTTATTATATACAGTGTCCATGCAGAAAAATATACATAGGACAAACGATCCGAATGATCAAAACTCGGTCATAGAACATTTAAGCAACATCAGGACAAATCGAATCTCCGCCCCTCTGGTTTCCCATTGGCTGGAGCAGTCACACTCATTAGAAGATCTGAAATACACAGTATTGATCCAAACACACAATACCGAGGGCGACATATCCAAAGCACTAATACAAAAAGAGCAACGCTTCATATATAATTGGCAGACCCTGGCGCCAAAGGGTTTAAATTTAGACATAGATTGGCTAGCCGTTTAAAAGTATTACCCTTCGTTTAGTGAATTCAATTGAATTCAGTGTTTATTTCCGGTTGTTGGTTGGGCTGGATCTTCCAGTTACTCTCCCTTATAAAATTCACAAGCTGAGCAGACAGATTCAATTGGCCCGTTTGCTTTGAGTGAGCCTGATCTCAGTGAGCCTTCACCAGGTAATATAGGAATTTTAAGAGCTTTAAAATCAAGATTAAGTTAATACACTGGGATTTACCTGATAGTACTCTGCACTTATAAGCATAATCTAATTAATTTTTACACTATGTTTTAAAAGGTTTGAGTTGTGATTTTTGATCGTGGTTTGATTTTTCCTCAGTGGCCCTCCCTGATGAAGAGGTGAAACTCGAGTCGGGGGGACGGGATTGGAAGAATGAACGAACAGTTCTAGGATTTTAACGGAACACATAAATTTTATTGGTATACAGTCACCAATGAGAATTAACGAAACCAACTACCCCCCTATTCAGATAAGTACATCTAGCTGATCTGTATTAGTTCGTGGTCACGTAGGGAGGGCAGGGGACAGGTGAAGGCGATGATGGTCCCCTTGTTAACCTCATTGTAGTGACTTCACTATATTTTGGGTTACTTGGTCTGAGCACTTCACAATAATATTTAAAATAAATTAAAGAAAGCAATATTATTAACAAGAGACTATAGCTGTGATTACAATATTATATAGTTATTTCTGTCACAGAAGATTAAGTTTTATCTCCCTATTAAGTAAGGAATTTTACTAGTGATGAACATAAACCAAATGGCAATGAGTATGCATCCTATTTGGAAAGCAAGTTAAAGAATGAGGGAGAAGAGTATAATGGATTGGATGTGGAACAGGTAGATGTGAGATGGTAGATCTTGGAATTCTTTTATGCCAGTTTCAGAAGAGGAACTATTTAGGGTGATTAGGACAATTACTCCTACACGAGCGATACTTGATTCATGCAATACTGGTATTTTGCATTTATTGGTGAAACATATTGGGCATTATTTTACACAGATTAGACATGGTGACTGTTACCCATGGCTAGCCGCAGGAAAAGGGCAAAAAAAAGTCTGGTAGCCGTGGGTACAGGGACAAGGCCATTCACTGCCCCATGGAGCGGAAAATAGTCTTGATCCCACAGTAAAGTATCTTCCGCGCGTTTCCTCCCTTCCCACTCCTCTCAGTCAGAAGCCTTCATGATCGCATGGTCCAGTAGCCCCCTCCCTTCTGATCACCATGGTATGGGCATCTCTTCTCCTCACCAGGCCATCTCTTTCTCTTCCCCTCACCTTTCCTTGCACTTTTCAGAGTTTTCTCTCTCCAAATGGCCCGGACACCATGGCCTTCTCACAAGTCGTGTATGACTGCTCCAAAATATCTCCTCTGATATAAGCCATCCAGGTGAAAACAGGAAGTTATGGAGCAGTCATTAGTGCTGCCCGATTCACAATTCGAATCAGTTCACCGATTCGAATCGGTTCGATTTTGTGATAAACTGGACTTGCCGATTCAGCCCCGATTGAAGTTCATTATTTTTTTCATCGCCTGCCACCAGACTTGTTCCAATCTAATGTAACTTCCGGTTTTGCGAAACCGGAAGTTACATCAGAAGAAACGAAAGGATGTGGAAGCGTTGAGGGGGGAGCAAGCAGACCTCGTGCAGCGGACCTCAGAAGCAAACGGTATTTTTTGCTGGCTCTCTCTCTGCATTTCTACTCTCTTCCCCGTGATTCCACATCCAGTCGAGTAAGTGTATGAACCGGCAGGGGGGGCTGAGAATCGGCAGGGGGGCTAAGAATCAGCAGGGGGGCTGAGAATCGGCAGGGAGGGCTGAGAATCAGCAGGGGGGGCTGAGAATTGGCAGGGGGGGCTGAGAATCAGCAGGGGGGCTGGTGAGTCTTGGCTGGGGATGGAAGCTGGGAATCGGCAGGGGACTGGTGAGTCTGGGAGGCTGGGGATGGAAGCTGGGAATCAGCAGGGTGACTGGTGAGGCTGGGGGGCTGGGGATGGAAGCTGGGAATTGGCAGGGGGCTGGTGAGTCTGGGAGCTGGGAATGGAAGCTGGGAATTTTTTATATGATATTGCCTTGGTTAAATAAAATGTTTAAACTTAAAAAGCTGTGTCATTATCAGTGAATCGAATCAAAAAATTGATTCAACAGGGTGAATCGAATCAAATTGAATCGAAATATTTTTCTCTGAATCGGGCAGCACTAGCAGTCACATGCGATTTATGAGAAGGCTTTGGCGTCCAAGCAGCTCGGAGAGAGAAAACTTTGATTCTGAAAAGTGCCCATGAAGGTGACAGGAAGGGAGGGAGATGTCCCAAGAAGGGGAAGAGATTGAGTGGCACTGAAGGGAAGTGGAGAGAGAGGGGAGGGGAGAGAGAAACAGATGCTGCATGTAAGTGAGGAGGAGAGAGGGGAGCAGACACTGAAGGGAAGTGGGGAGAGAGAGCACATACTGGATGGAAGGAGGGCACATGCAGGATTGGGGGGACGAGGACAGAGTTAGTGAAACCGGAAGGGGTGAGGGAAAGAGGTGGCAAGCTGTATATAGACACAATGAAAGGGAAATTGATGACTGGAAAGTAAGAAAGTAGACAAGAGGTAGAAAACAAATTGAGAAGAAGAGGTCTCATACAATCCAGTAGAAAAGAAAAGGAAGGGAAAGGGAGAGGAGAGAGAGCATTGGGGGAGGGAGAGGAGGAGAGAGATGCTAAAAACCACCTGGGGAAGGGAGTGAGAGATGAAAGGGAAGAAAACAGAGAGGCCAGACCATGGGGGAAGTGGATGGAAGAAGATGGGTGCCAGACCAATTGGGGGGGAGGAAGAGATGGAAGGGAGAGGCAGATAGTTTCTGGTAGAGGCATAGAAATGGAGTAGATGCCATATGGAAGAGGCAGAGAGAAGGCAGACAGTGGATGGAAGGAAGAGAATGGCGAGATGATGAGGAAAGTAGAAAACAGACAGCAAAGGTAGAAAAAAAATTCCATTTCTTTTCTTTATTTTTGCTTTAGGATAAAGTAGTATTTGTAGCTGTGTTGATAAACGTTTATAAATAAAGCCCTACCAGCTTAAGATCTCTTCCTCTAGTTTTGCAGCCAGAACTCTGATTTATAAAATGACAATTGTACAGAATATTGTTTCTTTTTATACTTTATTAAAATAAGTGTGGTATAAAACTATTCGAGGCTTGTGTGGATGGGATTAGATTAGTGGTCTCAAACTCAAACCCTTTGCAGGGCCACATTTTGGATTTGAAGGTACTTGAAGGGCCTCAGAAAAAAATAGTTAATGTCTTATTAAAGAAATGACAAATTTGCATGAGGTAAAACTCTTTATAGTTTATAAATCTTTCCTTTTGGCTTTCTTAATAATTTTGTAATTTATAGCTAAAGAGACATATGATCAAGAAACTGTTTTATTTTACTTTTGTGATTATGATAAACATACCGAGGGCCTCAAAAAAGTACCTGGTGGGCCGCATTTGGCCCTCGGGCCACGAGTTTGAGACCACTGGATTAGATGGTTTGTGAGGACAGGATGTGGACTGAGGTTGTGGGGACAGGGTGGAGACAGGGACCGAGCTCGTGGGGACAGGGCGGGTATGGGTACTGAGTTTACAGGGATGGGGTGGAGACAGTGACAAATTTTTCCCATGTGTCATTCTCTAACATAGATGATAAACAAATCTCTTAAAAATGGATGTTTTCCTTTAGGATGTAAACAATTGACAGTCACACCAATCTTGAAAAAAGTAGGCTTAGATAATGAGTGTATGGCAAACTATTGTCCATATCGCGGAACAACGGCTGCGTCAGGGCAATCACATTCTCTCCTGCTTCGTCCACACACGGCTCAAAATGGCGCTGGAATTTATACTTCCGGGTTCATAGGGGTCACTGTCAAAAAACTTTATTTACTAGAACAATGATCTCACCATCAGTAGAAGGCACACCATTCTACTTTCTGATTAGGCCATTAGGCCAGATAGTTTTCAAAAAGAAAATAGACCGCTGTTCACTTTGATATAACAATCTTTTCACATCCTCACGACGAGCTGTAAGGGGAATATGATGTAATACAAAGCACCTAAATTCCTCAAAAGAGTGATTTTTTTTCAACACAATGTCGTGTGAGTATATCTACCTGTCTTTTGTGTGAAATGTTAGAACGATGTTCAAACAGCCTTGTTTGAACCCGGAAGTATAAATCCCTTCGATCTGCTGGTCAAAAGCTTTTAGCAGTTCCTTCTTTGAAAGTCATCGGTACTAGAAGACATGACATGTTTTCAGTGATGGCCCCCCCAACTTTGGAATACTTTGCCCCAATACATTAGAGAGGAAAAAGATCTTAGCCATTTAAAAAAAAATCTAAAAAGCTTCCTTTTTAAAGATGCTTTTAATCTTTAAATTTCCCTTAAATGACAAAGTGCTCACCTTTCAGGTTTATACTATTCCCTCCCCTATGTTTTCTCCATGGTTCTGTCTTTATTTCTAAGCATTGAATTGTAACTTTACCCCTCCAGCACAGTAAACGCATCAGGGACGCGGCAGAGGCTTGTGAGAGGAGCCACCGCTGCGTGTTTCAACTAAAAAATACAATACAGCAAGGAGCAGCAGGTGACAGGCCAGACCGAAAAACTGAACCGTCTTTCAACGCCGTCTTTCAAAGCCGCGGCTACCCTCCCCCCCCCCCCGACGACCCTACCCGACACAACTGAAACCCCTGTTGACCCTCCCACCACTACAAGGCTGACAAACCCGGCAGGAGCAACAGCGTCCCAGGCACACTAAACGCTGCTTCGGGTCTTCTACTTGTCTAATTTCCTCTGCCGCGTCCCTGATGTGTTTACTGTGCTGGAGGGGTAAAGTTACAATTCAATGCTGAAACTGAACCATAAGCCGCGCATGCGCAGTCCTACCTGCGGGTCGCTACAGCTCACGGAAAACGGATGCACGCGATGGGAGTGCACATGCGCGGCCTAGCGTTTTATTATATTAGATGTTTTAGCAACCTCGTTTTTGCTTGAGTGTATGTTATTTGGCGCCATCTACTGGGTAGGTTTGGTTTTATCCATTCTGTGACTTGCCTACCCCCTTTTTTTGCATTGTCTTGGCATTTATGGTGCAGTGGTACCGCAAAATCTGAACGCCCCAGAACTTGAACAACTTGGAATCCGAACTTTTTTTAAATTAAATTTTGCCCCAGAATCTGAACGCTGCTTTGGAATCTGAACATACAGGAACTGCAAACGTTGCTCAGCCCAAAGTTTCCCCTCTGACGCAGCTTCCTGTTGAGAGGAGGAGGGAGATGGAAAGAAGGAAGATCTTGGAAAATTCTGGTATGGAAAAATCCTTTTAAGTCCTGATATAGAACAGGTGAAGTAGGATAAAAAGGCAACCAGAGCTCACAGAAACTTTTCTCTCTCTCTCTCCCTGCAACTGATATCTATCTCTGCAGCTGATAAAAACAGTAGATTAACTGTGAAAAGATATTTCACACCATTTACCAGAAGGCATACAAGGATGGGGAAATACCCTGTCTTTAAGCTAAGTTAGCTACAGTGTCAGTGAAACTTGAGAGAAAATAACAGGTCCTAATGCTGAGGTTTGGCATTAGGGCCGCACCCAGCCAGATATCATGCAAAGATGAACACAGCCCATGGTCAGAAGATAGAATTCTCAAGAAAGAGGAACACAGCCCATGGTCAGAAGATAGAATTCTCAAGAATTATCATCTAACACCAGATGCCAGAAATGTGTTAAGACACCACAACTGGGAGGGGGTTTGATGCTCGGAATTGCTTATATGGTATAAGGAAGAGGCATTTACAGGAAAAGGTTAGGTCTTACAGTAAACAGAGCAAACGTATATCATGATGCAAGTAAACCAGCCAATAAATGAGTTTAGTTAGGTAGTGATGCATAGGAAAATAGCCAATAAAGATGTATCAGGTGATTTAGACCAATGTGGTGTTGGCCACCAAGAAATGTATAAAAACAGGCCTTTAGGAGGAAGTGAACAGAACAGACATCAGAGGATCCTCAGGCCTGAAGATCACATTCTGTTACGCTATATACTAAATGCTTTATTTCTGTAAGCTGTTATTGATTGACTAAATAAATACATATATATTGAAATCAGTATATAGCGTGTGAGGTCTCCATCCCGAGGTAGGCCTGGACAGCGGCCTACTTCACTGTTTCTGCCTGGAAGGGAAGCTATGGGTTGAGCACCGCTTGCCGTTGCCATTGCCGATCTTGCTGCGTATGCCGGTGGGGGCCCGATATTGCTGTTTCTGCCACATGGGCCCGATCTTACTGCCTCTGCCAGGAGGACCCAATCTTTTTGTCTCTACCACATGGGCCTGATCTTGCTGCCTCTGCCAGGGGGACCTGATCTTACTGCCTTTGTTAGGGGGACCTGATCTTGCTGTCTCTGCAGTGTGGGCCCAATCTTGCTGCCTCTGCCAGTGTGTTTACTGTTAAATTTATTGGAAAATCTGAATTTGTGGGACCAAGGAACAGATTAATCCAGTGTCTATTATTTTCAAAGGGAAAAATCTGTCTTGGAACTCAAACGGGGTTCTGGAACGGATTAAGTTCAGATTCCAAGGTACCACTGTATTCATGTTTCATTTTATTGCTTGTTCACAGTGTTTGTGCATATTACATACTGTGACAGGGAAGCTCCTGTCACAGTGAAAACTACTGCTAAAACTCCCCAACATGCAGCACAGGGTTCTGTAAAACCCGGCCTAGAGCCAGAACAGCTGGCTCAGCCCAAAGAATGCAAGAAAAGGCAGGTCCCAGCACAGCTCAAGAGCCAGAGGGGGAGGGCTCTGAAAACCACTAATTTCCCCTATCATTCTTTTCCCCAAGGCAGGGAGAAACCTGACACCAATTTGGAAAGGGGTGGAGTCAGCCCACGGAGTTTGCAGGCTGGGAAGCCTCAAAGGCAAAGTCAGTTAGAGTGGAAAGGGGAGGACACAGCTGGCCCTGATTACAGAAGCCAAACGAATCATGGAGTTGCCAGCTCTCACAAGTTACCCAGCAGGACCGTGGTGCAGAAAGCCAGCTCATAAGGAGAGTTGCCAGCTCTCACAAGTTACCCAGCAGGACCGTGGTGCAGGAAGCCAGCTCATAAGGAGAGGCAGGACAACACTCGGGAGGTACAGTGACTGGCAGCTTAAGCCCCAGGGAGAAGGGTTGGGAAATGATCCCCATGGAAATGCTGCAGAGGTTTTATAAGAACATAAGAACATAAGCAATGCCTCTGCTGGGTCAGACCAGAGGTCCATCGTGCCCAGCAGTCCGCACACGCGGTGTCCCAACAGGTCCAGGACCTGTGCAGTAATCCTCTATCTATACCCTTCTATCCCCTTTTCCAGCAGGAAATTGTCCAATCCTTTCTTAAACCCCTGTACTGTATTCTGCCCTATTACGCCCTCTGGAAGCGCATTCCAGGTGTCCACCACTCGTTGGGTAAAGAAGAACTTCCTAGCATTCGTTTTAAATCTGTCCCCTTTCAACTTTTCCAAGTGTCCTCTTGTTCTTTTATTTTTCGAAAGTTTGAAGAATCTGTCCTTCTCTACTCTCTCTATGCCCTTCATGATCTTATAAGTCTCTATCATATCCCCTCTAAGTCTCCTCTTCTCCAGGGAAAAGAGACCCAGTTTCTCCAATCTCTCAGCGTATGAGAGGTTTTCCATCCCTTTTATCAAGCGTGTCGCTCTCCTCTGAACCCTCTCGAGTAACGCCATATCCTTCCTAAGGTACGGAGACCAATATTGGACGCAGTATTCCAGATGCGGGTGCACCATCGCCCGATACAATGGCAGGATAACTTATTTTGTCCTTGTTGTAATACCCTTCTTGATTATGCCTAGCATTCTATTTGCTTTCTTAGCGGCTGTTGCGCACTGTGCCGTCGGCTTCATTGTCATGTCCACCATTACCCCCAAGTCCCTTTCTTGGTTACTCTCATTTAATAATATCCCTCCCATCGTATAGTTGTACCTCGGGTTTCTGTTTCCAACATGCAATACTTGCAGACATGCAGGAAGGGGGATGGGATGCAGAAATGGAAAGCCAGAGTTCCCATGAGGGTGAATGGGAAATGTGTAGTGTCCCTGGGGATAGTATAAGTGAAGAGGACATGGACCTGGGAGGGCACTGTGTGTGAGTCCTCAGCTGATTGCATGAAGAAAGTTTTCCGTGTTTTTTTTTCACACTGAAGCCAAAGCATCGTGGCAGGCAGAGCTAAGGCAGCCCTGCCTAATTAGGTGAGAAAAGCTTGTGTAAATACAGAAGGAGCTGAGATGTGAAAAGGCTAGCATAAGCCGAGCTCAGCTATAAAGATATAAAGGGGCTGTAGTTCTGAGAGACCGATAATTCCTAGAGGGGATATGAGACCAGGAGAGCACTGGACTAATGTAAAGTTTTGAGTTTGAATTATATTTTGTTGGATAAAGATGGGCAATCCCATTCCTCAGTCAAAGCCCATATGACTCACCTGGACTGAGCTATACCAGAGTGCAGGAAGCACCTAAGGGAATCTAAACCCAATTGTGAAGGTTTTTTTTCCCCTATTTTGATTTGGGACATTAATAAACCTGATACTGTTTTCCAGAAATCCGGCATCCGGGTTTTCCTTCATACAACCATATAAAAGGCGTTTCAAAATTCTTGCTTGTGGTCCGAGCCAGGCTTTCCCACCTACTCAGGGACAGGCCTGGCCACAATACAATGTTTACATATTTATGGCTTTTATATGTCATAATTCATTGTTTATAATGTTTATTTATGCTGACATTTTTATGTTATTTAAATTTCCAATTATATTTATGTTTTATGCAATATCCTTTAAGTGTACACCTTCACTTTTTCTCAAGGTTTAACCTCCAGTACATTTTACATTTATATTTACCTGTATCTTTATTGTTCTGTTCTTTTAGGCTACTTTTTACACCCCTGAAGAAGGCCATTGTAGCCAAAATATGGACCGTGTTGGGGTCCAGTATATGTTTTATTACAAAGGACTTTATATACCTGCCACATTTTATCTATATATTTGTTTGATTTTAATTGAAATTTGTTTGATATTTTAAATAAACATATTTGTCCACATAGTGGTTTGACCTGTGTCCCTTCCCCACTTTTTTTCTGGTTTTATAGTTCGCCCGTGGAGTTGTGTTTTTCCTTTGTATTGTATGATACATTGCTGAGGCACACACAGCCAGCAGCTGCAGGTGATCAGAGCCCAGCAGAGCCAAAAAGAAATGCAAGTATGGCTACCTATGTGCCAACTGTAGTTCACGAGCTATAGTTTATAACTGGAAGATGCCTAGCTATAACAGGGGCTGGGGCTATTACTATGGGAAGGGGTAAAACGCGGACCTCACGGACCTGATGGACCTCGCGGATCTAAACCCGCATGGCCTTAAAAATCTGAGGTCCGTGTCCTTGCCACTTGTAGTTTCTGTCTCTGACAGACCTCGATGAGATTTTAGCACTGACGGATCCGTCTCAGCATAGGGAGGGAAAAGTATTAGGATCCGTCAGCGCTAAAATCTCATCGAGGTCTGTCAGAGACGGAGACTAGTGCTGAAGCGGCAGAGCAGAAGCCAAGAGAGCGGGATCATAGGTTTCGGACGTGCGTTATGGAAAAGAAGTCTCCAAACATTGCTGGGTGCTGCTGGGGTTCAGTCTGAGGATCGAAGGCATGAGGCAGAGCCTCGGCTGCTTTCCTTCCTCTGAATTGTTCGATGTACCCCTCTGCTCTGCTTTTCTTGGAGAAGGGGTAAAACGCGGGCCTCAAGACCTCGATGAGATTTTAGCGCTGATTTCCCTCCCTATGCTGAGACGGATCCGTCAGCGCTAAAATCTCATCGAGATCTGTCAGAGAAAGAAACTACAAGTGGCACGGACACGGACCTCATATTTTTAAGGCCTTGCGGGTTTAGATCCGCGAGGTCCGTCAGGTCTGCATTTTACCCCTTCCCTATTACTACATAAAATAGAGACTGGTCTACCCAAGTAGTAGTGAAACATGCAAAAGATGGAGCCACCAGAAAAAAGGGCAGGCTTCTCAAGCTGCAAGATCTAACCTAGCTTCCTAGATTCAGAAAGCAGCAAAGCTAGTAGGGCTGACATACAACCCAGTAAATCTCCTAAAAAAAACCCCTCAAAACTTTAAACAGAGGCAAGGCTTTGTAGTGCCTGCAACTTGGAAATAAAAGGAATTGATTATATAGTTACAAACACTCATAGAATGCTCAGCTTAAATAAGAAGAATGTTCTTGTCTACCAATAACTGATATGAATCAGAACGAAACACAATGACCTTGTCAACACAGAAAAGGCACAGGAAGCATGATTACAAGTGCTAGCTGGAACACAATCTATTCCAATAGAGATAAGGAAAATCAGCTTCCTGCTATGAACAAGGGAAGAATCTCTCTCTCTCTCTTTTTTTTTTTTTTTACGAGCTGAAGAGCTCCCCTTATAAAAATTAAGTACTACACACTCAAAACAGAAATGAATGCTGTGCTGAAGAGCCACTAGTGCTAAGGTACAGAAAGGAAATAGAAAGGAGTCAGGAGTGAAGAATTGAGAAACCTCTCTTCAGAAGACCATTAGACTAGGGTTCAGTTAGGCTTTGGTGTGAAGGTTCTGGATATTGTCAGACTAATGTATAAGTTTACAGGGTATCTGGCTACTGTTGATGCTTGTTGGGATTGTAATAATATTTGTTGTTTGTTACAGCATTAAAATCAGTAAAAAATTTAAACATATATAGTGACTGCTTAAAATAAAGTAACATATAGATCTTAACTGCAGTTCTGGATAATTGATTAATTTTTTTTTTCCAAATTCTTTATTCATTTTTATAACTTACAACAAGTGCATCAAAAAATAACAACATTTTAACTTAAATACATCACTTGAAATTCTACAATTCTTCATATTAAATAGAATTTATCCCTTTCCCTCCCATCCCTTGAAAATCCACCCCCTCCCTATTATTTCATTTGTACTAATCAGGGAAAATGATACTTATTCATTGCAATAATTTGCAATTTATTAAAATTCCCTTTCTGAATAGCTAACTTTCTTTCCATTTTGTAAATATGACACACTGAATTCCACCAAAAACTGAAGTTCAATCTGTTCCAATTTTTCCAATTACATGTTATTTGTTGTATGGTGACTCCTGTTAAAATAAGTAAAAGTTTATTATTTTTGGAAGATATTTGGCTCTCAGCCCTCATAGACATGCCAAATAATACTGTATCATATGATAATGCCACATGATTTTCTAACAATTTATTTGGCCCCATATTGATTTCCAAAAAGCCAAAATAAATGGACAATAGAATAATAGGTGATCTAAAGTCCCTGCTTCAAGATGACAATGCCAACATCTATTAGACTTAGAGCTATCTAATTTTTGTAAACGAACAGGGGTCCAGAATGCTCTATGCAACAGGAAAAACCATGTTTGTCTCATAGATGCAGACACTGTACATCTCATCCTCCAAGACCAAATTTGTGGCCATTGAGATGCAGTAATTTGATGCTTAATCTCAATGCTCCAAATGTCCCGAAGACCAGTCTTTGGTTTTTTATTCATAAATCCAGATATTAATTTGTACCACTGAGCAGCCTGATGTCCCAGGAAGTCTACCTGAAAGCACAAGAATTCCAAACTATATTGATTATTAAGATTTTTCCATTTAGGGAACCCCACCTGAATGGCCTGCTTCAGTTGCATCTATCTAAAACTTTGTGATTTATTGAGGCCATATTTATGTTGTAACTGTGAAAAATCAAGCAGTTTACCATTAGAAATAACATCTTCAAATACACGTATTCCTGCAATCATTGATTAATTATGTGTCTCAAGTGTTAACACAGTAGAATCAAAAATTCTAGCTAACATTTTGATAATGGACACTATTGACAAAGTATGCCCTAATAATTGAGGGGCAATTTTTGGGGTTGGCTAGCTTTCAGTTTTCCAGATAGCTTTGGACTTAAAAAGATTTAGCTTTAGGTAATGTTTCTCAAGCCAGAAACTGGATTAATCTGTTCCTTGGTCCCACAAACTCAGATTTTCCAATAAATTTAACAGTAAACACACTGGCAGAGGCAGCAAGATCGGGTCCCCCTGGCAGAGGCAGCAAGATTGGGCCCACATGGTAAGGATTCACAAACCTGCCTGATTGGGCCCGATCCAGGCAGGTCCGATAAATTCAGGAAACACTGCTTGCCTGCCCGGATCGCTCAATAGCAGTCCCAGCTCATGTGCAGACCATCTGTAGATGGCCTGCACATGCGCTGGTCCTCCAGGCCTGGCATAGATATTTTAAAATTTTTTTAAGGAGCCCGTGCACTGTGGGAAAGGGTGGGAGAGTCGGGGCAGGCAGGCAGAAAGGTGTATTCGGGGCCGCAATTTTTTTTGTTGTTTTAACTTTTTTTTATTTTTGTAGACAAGTGAGCCCATGGTTTTAACCCGCTTTAAACCTGTGGGTTAAAACCACGGGCTCGCAGTGCGGGGAAGAGAAGTAGCAGGCAGGAGAGATGGGGAAGAGCAGGGTGGCGATCGGAGCAGAGCAGGGCGGCATTCAAGGTGAGCAGGCAGGAGACATTGGGCAGAGCAGGGCAACATTCGGGGAGAGCAGGCAGGAGACAGATCGGGGCAGAGCAGGGCTTCTATGGAGCTGGAGAGTTGGAAAGACATTCTGAAACTGGTCCCCAGCAGCCGCTTCTTGGGATGATCGGCCAGCCCAGTCGGTTTGGACAATTTGTATTGTGAATTGCGTCCTTGCCTACTTTGCATGTGCTTCTCCTCATTTGCATGCACGGATTCGAAGTGGATCACAGGAGAGGTTAGTGAATGGGGCCTGAGGGAAATCCGGTCACATACCGATCGGTACACGATCGGTTTGCTTTGTGAATCTAGCCTTAAGTGCGTGCTAATGGAATTAACAGAGAAACAGAAAAACAAAGGCAGATAAACATATGGCATATCCAGTCTCCCTTTCACTCCCTTAGAGATCCTATGTACTTGTTCCAAGCTTTCTTGAATTCAGATACACTTTGTCTCCATGACCTCCACCGGGAGGCCATTCCATAAATTCACCACCCCTAAAGAAATATTTCCTCAGGTAATTTCTGAATTTATCCCCTTTCATCTTTATCCTGTGCTCCCTTATTTCAGAGCTTCATTTCAATTGAATGAGACTTACTTCCTGCGCATTTATGCCATGTAGGTATTTAAATATCTCTATCATATCTCACTTCTTCCACCTTTCTTTCAAAGTATACCTATTGAGATCTTTAAATCTATCCCCATATGCTTTATGATGAAGATCACTGACCATTTTAGTATCTGCCATCTGGACTAACCCATTCTGTTTATATCTTTTGAAGGTGCAGTCTCTAGAATTGTACACAATATTCTAAATGAGGTCTCACCAGAGTCTTATACAGAGGCATCATCACTCCTCTCCCTATGGATACATGCATCCTACTAGCTTTAATCTTCGCCTTTTCTATCTGTTTGGCCACCTTAAAATCATCACATATGAGAGGGGCTTTAGACACCTGGACCAATCTTGGCCTTAAGCCCCTCCCTGGTACATCACAGGATGCACCAGGAAGGGGTAGGCCCACCATTTGGAAGAGGTGGGCCTGCCAGCCAGAGGGAGGCCTTCCACTAAAAGGTACGGAGAAGGATCTGGGTGGGTTTCGGGGGGGTGGTAGTGTTAGTGGGGGTTTCCGGCAAGAGGGATTGGGCATCCCTCCTGCCAGAGATGTTAGTGGGGGGTGGGCATCTTTCCTGCTGACTGATTTGAGGTTGGGTATGGGGATTCCATGCCGCAACCGCTCTCAGCAGATCGTGGCAGGGGAATTTCCCCCTCCAAAATCAGCTGAGCGGCAGGGACTCCCTAAAACTGCGATTCTGTAACTGGCACCCAAGAATCACGGTTTTGGGGAATCCCTGCCACTCTGCTGATGGAGGAGGGGGGGGATTCTCCTGCCACGATCTGTTACCTGGGCCTACATTTCTGACGCCTATCTTGGTGTGATTCACGGCTGGGTAGCTGCTTTAGGTCACCTAACACAACTTCGGGTGCTGGCCACGCCTACTTTGGCGTTCCGCAGCCTAAAGCGACTACCTAGCCATGATTCCAGAGACCATTCTAGCCACCTTTTATTTAGGTGTTGGTAGGCGCTTCAACCCTGCCGTTTATGACCATTGGCAGGGCATTTACCGACGCCTAAATTTAGGCGCTGGTTATAGAATTTGTCCCTTAATGCATGTGAGAAACTACTCTCTTAATTTTCTGAAAATTAAACATGATAAAACCATAGATTGCATCAAAATAATTTTGGCAAATGAAATACACCAGCAGTGAGTGAGTAAATTAATGCACTATTGTTTCTATCTTGGTACAGTATGAGGAAGCAACCAGCCCCACAGTATTTATGGACTTCTTGATGTCCCTGAATTAATTTCAGAGATCCATTTTTAAAACATGGTGCTCTTTCTTCTCTGCATGTGGTGTGGACGCTCTGTTTTCTGATAGAAGCTCCTCAGCCTGCCAGGTACTAATTTCTTTAAATCAATAGAGTGCCTCTTTTCCTGCAGTGCGACTTTTTCCCAGAATTCTTCACTGTTACATAGCTGAAAGGCAGACATGGCATTCTTTAATGACATCACACATAAAATAGTAAACAAACTTTTATGAAGCCGCGTTAGCAGTTTTAGCGCACGCTAAACTCATGCTACGCGGCTAGAACTAATGCCAGCTCAATGCTGGCGTTAGCGTCTAGCGCAGCCGGCAGTTTAGCATGCGCTTTTACGCACATTAAACCGCTAACGCGGCTTTGTAAAAGGAGCCCTAAGTGTCTAAGGGAGGTGACTATTAAGGCTGCATTATAGCCATAATGCTCATAATTTGTAATAACATATCTTATATTATCATAACACACATTAATTTAAGGTACTGTGGGATACACATTAATAAGATGCAAAGCATGCAACATATCTCATTACTATATAAATTGAATGATGCAGCTTGCAAGTTGTGTTATTCCTGTAAAAATGACGCTAGCAAAAAGCTCAGATATGCAAACCAAAACGTGCTGATGGAGATTTGCAAGAATTTTCACATTCATCCACATTGAACAGTTACATCAATATGCACAAAGACAAGTGGAGAAGTAAAATGAGGAAGCTGGTCACTGATGGTCTGATTGGCAGAAGAGGAAGGTCTTTACTACTCTACGGAAGGTCATTAGTGAGTCTAGTGACCTTATCTGTGAGGGTAACTGGTTCCATAGCTGAGGGAGGAAATGGCTGTAGGAGCGTTTACACACCATGCTCATCTGGAGGGATCTCCCTGCGGGAATGCTGAGTGGCTCACTCGGCACTTTTAGGGTTCTAGAGCCAGAATATTGAGGTCTGTTTTTCTCCACTCATGCGCATTTCTGCCACGTAGGTATTTAAATGTCTCTGTCATATCTCCCCTCTCCTGCCTTTCCTCCAGAGTATACAGATTGAGATCTTTAAGTCTATCCCCAGATGCCTTATGACGAAGACCACGCACCATTTTAGTAGCCTTCCTCTGGACTGACTCCATCCTTTTTACATATTTTTGAAGGTGCGGTCTCCAAATTGTACACAATATTCTAAATGAGGTTTCACCAGAGTCTTATACAGGGACATCAATACCTCCTTTTTCCTACTGGCCATACCTCTTCTGATGCACCCTAGAATCCTTCTAGCTTTCACCATCACCTTTTCAACCTGTTTGGCCACCTTAAGATCATCACATACAATCACACCCATGTGCTGCTCTTCTGTTGTGCACATAAGTTCTTCTCCCCTAAATGTACCATTCCTTTGGGTTTTTGCAGCCCAAATGCATGACCTTGCATTTCTTAGCATTAAATTTTAGCTGCAAAATTTCAGACCATTCTTCAAGCTTCGCTAGGTCTTTCTTCATTTTATTCACACCATCTTGAGTGTCTACTCTATTGCAAATTTTGATATCATCTGCAAAGAGGCATATCTTAACTGACAGAACAGGCCCATGAATAAAACCTTGAGGCACACCACTGATAACATCCCTTTCCTCAGAGTGATCTCCATTAACCACTACCCTCTGTCATCTTCCAACTCAACCAGTTCTTGACCCAGCCTGTTACTTTGGGGCCCATCCCGTGGGCACTCAATTTATTTATTAGACGTCTGTGTGGAACACTGTCAAAGGCTTTGCTAAAATCTAAATACACCACATCTAGTGCACTCCCTCCATCCAATTCTCTGGCCACCCAGTCAAAGAAAGTGATCCGGTTTGTATGACAAGACCTACCTCTAGTGAATCCATGTTGCCTCTGGTCTTGTAATCCACCAGATTCCAGAAACTTCTGTTTTAAAAGCATTTCCATTAATTTGCTTACCACAGAAGTCAGACCTACTGGCCTGTAATTCCCTACTTCTTCCTTACTTCCACCTTTGTTTAAAGGGACCACATCCACTCTTCTCCAGTCCTCCAGTACCATTCCTGACTCTAGAGAAGCATTGAAAAGGTCAGTCAGCGGAGCTGCCAGAACTTCCCTAAGTTCCTTCAGCACCTTCGGATGTATACCATCTGGCTCCATTGCTTTGTCTACCTTTAATTTAGCTAGCTCCTCAAGAACACAGCCCTCTGAAAATCGATCAGGGACTATCATTTCTTTAACCCTATTCGTGTTTGTCTTCTGTGGTCCTGCTCGCAGTGCTTCAGCCATGAACAAAGAACAGAAATATTTGTTAAGCAATTCAGACTTTTCTTTATCAGCTTCTACATATTCCTCTCCTTCACTTTTGAGTCACACAATGCCACTTTTGCATTTCTTCCTATCACTGATATATCTAAAAAGTGCCTTGTCTCCCCATTTTGCCATGTCTGCTACTTTTTCTTCCATTTGTATCTTTGCTTTCCTGACTATTCAAATAGCCTCTTTTAACTTTTCCAGATATTTTTGCCTGTCTTCCTCTTTCTGCGATGTTTTCTAGTTTATGAAAGCTGACCTCTTATTCCTTACCTTCTCAGCTACTACTTTTGAGAACCAAAGGGGCCTTCTTTTCCTCTTACTTTTACTTGCTTGCATCACAAAAAGGTTTGTCACCCTTACAATAACACCTTTCAGTTTTTCCCATTGCATTTCTACTCCTTTCAGATGTTCCCAAACAGACGACAATTTCTTGATGTAATCCCCCATTCGTTCAAAGTTAGTTTGGGTTTTTGGTTTGTTTGTTTTTTAAGTCTAGAACCTTTATTTTTGAGTGAGCCAGAAATGGCAGAGAGAAAGAGAAAAGTGTTTGAACAGTGATCAATCTGGACATTTTTTTGACATTGTGTAACCCTTTTTCTGTGGACAATATGCTTGACTGTTTTTACTGCTATATACAGTATTTGTTTCTATTTCGGAAGCATTCAGCAAATGGGATTTTTATATAGTGAAACAGTTTTTATTGATGACCTTACAACCAGAGGACAAGTAGAGCAATACAATAATACAATCCATATTATCTAGTTACATAACTCCAAATCATCTCCCCACCAGGGATTTTTATATAAACTGTTTCTGGAGGCGGATATTATTCCTGCCTGCAATGGACAGGTGAATGAGAGTGTTCCCACTGGGGATCCATTACCTGGGGCTGTGAATTTAAGAAAAGGACAGGAGAAGGAATATGTAAGTGTTACCAACAGATACTTATCATTTCATGTCTGTATGACTTCAGGGGTCATTGTCAGTCCCACACAGAGGACTCATTACGCATACAACTTGGTAAAATGCTAACTTGATATGCAAAAAAAAATAACCAAAGGAATAAAAATACTTTCCCTCAGTAGCATGGAATGTGCAAGGTAGCTCCTGGGAAACTCTTTGTGCTCACCAGCTATTTTACTTTGGGTTGGTTAGCAGGAGGGATTTCCCTCTCTCTAAACATTGGTGAGGAGAATCTGCTCCCCCTCCCCAACTCTCCTACTTTTTCCCATTATTCATCAGCCACCAATGGCCTCTCAAAGCAGATAGGCTCTTGAAGCCCCCTACATCAGCCCTTCTACAACAACCCCAACTTCATATGAAGCCCCAGTCTACCTCTCTGGAATTAAGATTTACCATTGCTACAGCTACCAAATGACAATGCTTAGGGTACATTACCCCATCATGAGACCAATTCAATTTCATATAGGAACAGAAAAATTTACCTTCTGGAACTTTCTGCAAGTCTTTGACAGTTGCTTGATGTCATCCATATCAAGAAATGACAAAATGTGCAGGATCAGGTTACTGGGCATTCGGACAATGAAATCATAATGTCCCTCACACAGATTCACAGTATATTGCAGCATATCATTGTCAAAAATTATTTTTACTTGTTCTGAAATATACCAAAGGACAAACTATGTCAGTGAAAGCCTCCAAACAGCAAACACAATGAAGTGATCCTATAAAAGTACCTCATGAAGGACTCCTGAGGAAATTAGAAAGGCATAGGATAGGAGGTAATGTCCTATTGTGGATTAAGAACTTGTTAAATGATACAAAACAGAAAGTAGGGTCAAATGGTCAAAAATCTCAATGGAGAAGAGTAGACAGTGGGGTTCCCCAGGGGTCTGTGTTGGAACCATGGATTTTTAACATATTTATCAATGATCTAGAGATGGGAATAAGTAATGAGGTAATTAATTTTCTAATGACACAAAGCTGGAGGACTTTGCCCTTTCTCCTGCTCTTGAAGATCACAGGACTCGGGAGGCCTGAGGAGCAGGAGGGACTGGGCACCCCTCATGCTCCTGTTTCTAAAGGTACGGGGACGGGGTAAGCCGGGCCCAGCCACCCGGATGGCCTACTACAGGGAGGGAGGTGGGCCCGGCCAGGTGGCATTTGCGCTGGCAGGAGGGAGATGGCATCCCTCCTGCCTTGTGTTCGGCGGGGCATCGGTGCGGGGAGGGGGGCGGGCATCAGTGCACAGGGGCATTGGCGCAGGGGGGGGCGGGTTAAAACCACAGGCTGGCAATTATATAGAATATATAAAAAAGAAATAATTCCTTTTTTTGTATTCTGTAAAAATTACCAGCCCGTGGTTTTAAAGGGCAGGAGACTCGATAAGAAGTGAAGCGACTGGTCCTCAGCAGTCACTTCACTTTGAATCAGCAAGCCTTCCTTTTTCAGGTTACTGAATCGTGACCCTGCCTACTTTGCATGCCGTTTCCCCTAATTTGCATGCACGGATTTTAATCGTGTCACAGGACAGGTTTGTGAATCGGGCCAGAGGGAAATCTGCTCGCTAAGGGCTCACAAACTGATCGGTACACGATCAGTTTGCTTTGTGAATCTAGTCCTATGTACTAGTTCTAGTGCAAGAATATGAAAAGGTGATGGTCAGAGGAGGAGCATAAGCGGATCATGGGCATTCCTAAAAGTTGTGCACATTGTTATAGAATATGCCCGATCCATGTACAACTTAGGCATAGGCATTTAGGCTTAGTTTTAGCCGGCCTAAATGGGTGTTTCCATAGGCACCGGAATGAGGGGGGGCCACAGGAGCCATGGCCTCCCCAAAAATTTGATCCCTGGTGGTCCAGGAGAGCAGCGGGCAGGAGCGAGATTTCCACGCTCCTGTCCGCTGCTAACCCCGTCAGTGGCAGCTGATTTCTTCTGCCGCTGAGCGACAACCAGCAGGAGTGGTGCTTTGGTGCTGCCTGTTCGACGCTCAGTGGCTTCTTTGATTGGCTCCCGCGAATCTCTGGGGGTTGTACTGCATGCAGAGTTTTGCATCTTAGGGTTTTGTTTGTATATATTAGTACTTTTAATTTGTGGTCCTGTATTTGCATAGGAGTTATCTATGTTCTGCATGTGTGACCAAGGCCAGGTGTTCCGCTATATATTTTTTGAGATATGGCAACCAGAACTGAACATAATACTCAATGTGAAGTCGAACCATGGAGCGAAACAGAAAATGCTTACAAGATAAGAAAACCCCTACTATAATCCCTGAATTTAAAATGTGCTATTGAGAAAGATGTAATGTTCATGTAAAACAGGTCAGCTTTATACAATGATCTTACAAATGAGGAATGAAATGCCCAGGCATGTTTGCTAAACTTCTCAGACAAATGAACAGAGTATGTTTTCAATTCAAATGTCACCATGGCGCAAAAGATCAAGAACCACAGAGGCGTGGTCTTGTCATGTTATAAGCATTCTGGTCCTTAGATAAACAGTAAAGATACCAAAGAAGTTATTTTAAAAAGCTTTTATGCCACCCCCTACAAACAATACAAAGGCCTTTCAAGCTGCAGTGAAGCTGGCAATGTGATTGATGATACACTGGTGCTCTCCATAGTAACAGTAGCAACAGTATACTAGGTAACATCAATGGTGAATTTATTATGTAATTCAGCTCACACACGGAAAAGGTGGTAGATGCCTGGAATGCCCTCTCATGGAGAGGAAAACGGTGATGAAATTCAAAAAAATCATGGGATAAACATAGAGGATCTCTAATTAGAAAATGAAAAATATAAATTTAAAGAGTTAAGGCCGGTACGGGGCAGACTTGCACAGTCTGTGTCCCATATGTGGTGATTTGGTGTAGGCTTGGCTGGGGAGGGCAGTAACTCCAGTAGCTTGGAACATGAGATGTTACTGGCCAGACTTTATGGTAGATATCCTGCAAACAGGATGGATGGATAGGCTGGAGAGAGCTTGGACGGCAACTTTAGCATTTGGAACCTAAGACAATACCAGGTGGGCTTTATCGTCTATGACCCAGAAATATTAATGGAGAGACAAGTTAATTTAATCATGTATTTTTAATGGGTATAACTAATGGGCAGACTGGATGGACCATTCAGGTCTTTATCTGCCGTCATTTACTATGTTACATAATTCAGGATTTCATCAGTAGAAATGAGCTGGAATTTTTGACAGAACCTCGGAAAAGGCAGGAGTCCATTCCAGTGCATTGTTCATTAGCAAACCTCAGGGCTGGATTGGAAGAAGTTATCATTGTACTGTTAATTAGATGCATAATTGGTTGTTAGTGCGCCTTGGAAAATTTAGGTTTTGCAAAATTCATTCAAAGCATATTAACCTGCAAATTAACGGGCATATAATCAATTTGCATGTGCATTGAAGAAAGTAAATGTATATACTTTCACTTTGAAGTTTTCTATGCATACAGTTATCCCTACAGACATTTGTGCTGGACTTTTCTGTGAATATTTTTATTTACTGAAAAATAACATTTGCAGATTTGAGAATGCAACCTTCATGTCTTATTTTCCTCCCATGACAATGCTCAGATTCCCAGCTGAGTATGTGTGAGATGTTCTGGCATCAGTGGCTGAAGGAATTCTACTAACTTCTGTATTAAGGAGGAGGGGATTGACTCAGGTACCAAATTTATTTGGCTAGAGGAGCTTTGACATGCCTACCAGAAAAGGTAAAGGACTGCTGCAGTTCTGGAGGGGACCCAAGCCCAAAGTTGTGGGGAGGCAGGCTCCTAGGCCCACCCATGGCTATACCACTTCTAAATAAAGGCCATAGATTTGATATTATGAACCTGGACATGACCCGCCAGATTCAGCCCATCCTGAGCATAAGCAAAGGAAATGCAATCTGCTAGCCAATTGTATAAAGTATGTTTATGATGGCAGTCCCCAGGCGTACCAAGGGGGGGCGGTCCGCCCTGGGTGCAGCCCGCCCTGGGTGCAGCCTTAGGTGGGGGCACAGCCGGACAGGTCTGAAAAATTCCTGGGCTGCGACGGCACTCAGCGGCATCGGCGCCTCCCTCCCCCCCCCCCCCCCCCCGCGACAGCACTCAGCGGCATCGGCGCCCTCCCTGCCCCGCGACAGCACACAAGTTCGGCCCAGTGGCGTACCTAGCACATGTGACACCCGGGGCCCATCATTTTTTGGCACCCCCCCATCTGTACGAAAAACATAATTTATAGTAACAAGCCACACATCACACATGAGTACCTAGGAAAAGGCAGCATCTTACATATTGCACTGAGCAGTACATCAATATACCCATTGTAAAACTAAACAAGCCAGACTAGTACAGATCAATCCTACACCGTCAATCCTAACAGAAAACCATGTCTTTCGAACAACAGAACACAGAAAATACCTTCGCCTAGTATGGAATATGTCATCACAAAATAACCCCTCCCTCTTTTACAAAACTGTAATGTGGATTTTAGCCACGGTGGTAACAGCTCTGACGCTCATAGAATTCTGAGCATCAGAACTGCTACCACCACAGCTGGTGCTAAAAAACGCTCCACAGTTTTGTAAAAGGGGGCATAAAATAGAAATACATAGACAAAGGTTAAATTGAACCAGCAAAAAGCTGGACTCTGCATACAATACAACACCACAGAAACAGTGACACATGTCTCCTAAAGCAACAAATAAATAGAAAATTTTTGTTCTACCTTGATCTTCTCTAGTATCTGCTTTCCTCATCTTCTTGTAACTCTCTTCCTTCCATCCACTGTCTGCCGTCTCTCTGCCCCTATATTGCATCTTCTCTCCTTCTATGCCCCTTCCAGAAACTGTATGCCTTCCCCTTCTATCTCTCCTTTCACCCCCATTGGTCTGGCATCTCTCTCCTCTCCTTCCCTCTCCCACACCTCTCTTCTGCAATCCCTTTCTTCCCTCATTTCCCTTTTCAATTTATTTTCTGCATCCATCTAGATTACATTCTTACCACCCTCTCATCAATTTCCTTTTTTACTGTCTACCTACAGCTCGCCACCTCTTTCCCTCACCCCCTCCAGTATTTCCCTAACTCAATCCTTTTCCCCCATCATGTGCCCTCCTTTTATTTAGCCCCTCCTCCCATTCTCTGCCCTCTTCTCTCTCTCCCTTCTCTCCACTTCCATCATCTGCCCCCTTCTCTCTCTTCCCCCCACTTCCATCAACTGCCCTTTTCTCTCTCCCCATTCTCTCCACTTCCATCATCTGCCCCTTCTCTCTCTTTCCCAACTTCCTTCATCTGCCCTCTTCTCTCTCCCCCTTCTCTCCACTTCCATCATCTGCCCCTTCTCTCTCTTACCCCTCTCCTTTCATCATCTGCCCTCTTCTCTCTCCTCCTTTTTTCCACTTCCATCATCTGCCCCTTCTCTCTCTTTCCCCACTTCCATCATCTGCCCTCTTCTCTCTCCCCCTTCTCTCCACTTCCATCATCTGCCCCTTCTCTCTCTTTCCCCCCTCCTTTCATCATCTGCCCTCTTCTCTCTCCTCCTTCTCTCCACTTCCATCATCTGCCTTCTCTCTCTTTCCACCCTCCTTCCATTATCTGCCCTCTTCTTTCTCCCCACTTCCATCATCTGCCCCTTTTCCCCACTCCCATCATCTGCCCCTTCTGTCTCTTTCCTCCCACTTCCATCATCTGCCCTCTTCTCTCTCCCCCTTCTCTCTACTTCTATCATCTGCCCTCTTCTCTCTCTTTCCCCCCACTTCCATCATCTGCCCCTTCTCTCTCTTTCCCCCCACTTCCATCATATGCTCTCTTCTCTCTCCCCCTTTTCTCTACTTCCATCATCTGCCCCTTCTCTCTCTTCCCCCCACTTCCATCAACTGCCCTCTTCTCTCTCCCCGTTCTCTCCACTTCCATCATCTGCCCCTTCTCTCTTCCCCCCCACTTCCATCATCTGCCCTCTTCTTTCTCCCCCTTCTCTTCACTTCCATCATCTGCCCCTTCTCTCTCTTTCCCCTCTCCTTTCATCATCTGCCCTCTTCTCTCTCCTCCTTTTCTCCACTTCCATCATCTGCCCCTTCACTATCTTCCCCCACTTCCATCATATGCCCTCTTCTCTCTCCCTCTTTTCTCTACTTCCGTCATCTGCCCTCTTCTCTTTCCCCACTTCCATCATCTGCCCCTTATCTAACTTTTCCCCACTTCCATCATCTGCCCTCTTCTCTCTCCCCCTTCTCTCCACTTCCATCATCTGCCCCTTCTCTCTCTTTCCCCCACTTCTATCATCTGTCCCCTTCTCTCAATCTCTCCATCCACCACAGGCCCATCTTTCTCCCTCACCTTTCCGATTTTGGCAACAAGATCGGCAAGGCCCCCCCCCCACTGCGACGGCACTGAGTGGCATCGGCGCCCCCCCCCCCGCGATGGCACTGAGCGGCATTGGCGCCCTCCCTGCCCCGTGACAGCACTCAAGTTTGGCCTCCTCCCGGCATCAGCAAAACTTCAGATCGGCAACAGGTGCTCAGTCAAAAGCTTCCCCTGACTGAACTGTCTGGGCGGAAACAGGAAGCTGAGTCAGGGGAAGCTTTTGACTAAGCATCTGTTGTCAATCTGAAGTTCTGCTGATGCCAGGAGGAGGCCGAACTTGAGTGCTGTCACGGGGCAGGGGGGGCGCCAATGCCACTGAGTGCCATCGTGGGGGAGAGGGGGGGCGCCGATGCCTCTGAGTGCCGTCGCAGCCCAGGAATTTTCCAGACCTCTCCGGCTGTGCACCCCCCCTAAGGCTGCACCCGGGGCAGACCTCCCCCCCTTGGTATGCCACTGGTTCGGCCTGCTTCTCCCGGCATCAGCAGAACTTCAGATCAACAACAGGTACTCAGTCAAAAGCTTCCCCTGACTCAGCTTCCTGTTACCGCCCAGACAGTTCAGTCAGGGGAAGCTTTTGACTGAGGACCTGTTGCCGATCTGAAATTCTGCTGATGCCGATAGAAGGAGGCCAAACTTGAGTGCTGTCGCGGGGTAGGGGGGCGTCGATGCTGCTCAGTGCCGTCGCGGAGGGAGGCGCCGATGCCGCTCAGTGCCATCGTGGGGGTGGGGGGGGCCTTGCCGATCTTGTTGCCAAAATCAGAAAGCTCAGGGAGAAAGATGGGCCTGTGGTGGATGGAGAGATTGAGAGAAGGGGACAGATGATGGAAGTGGGGGAAAGAGAGAGAAGGGGCTGATGATGGAAGTGGAGAGAAGGGGGAGAGAGAAGGGGCAGATGATGGAAGTGGGGAGAGAAAAGAGGACAGATGATGGAAGTGGGGGGAAAGAGAGAGAAGGGGCAGATGATGGAAGCGGAGAGAATGGGGAGAGAGTAGAGGGCTGATGATGGAAGTGGGGGGGAAGAGAGAGAAGGGGCAGATGATGGAAGTGGAGAGAAGGGGGAGAGAGAAGTGGGCAGATGATGGAAGGAGGGGATAAATAAAAGGAGGGCACATGATGGGGGAAAAGGATTGAGTTAGGGAAATACTGGAGGGGGTGAGGGAAAGAGGTGGCGAGCTGTAGGTAGACAATAAAAAAGGAAATTGATGAGAGGGTAGTAAGAACGTAATCTAGATGGATGCAGAAAATAAATTGAAAAGGAAAATGAGGGAAGAAAGGGATTGCAGAAGAGAGGTGTGGGAGAGGAGAGAGATGCCAGACCAATGGGGTTGAAAGGAGAGATGGAAGGGGGAGGCATACAGTTACTGGAAGGGGCATAGAAGGAAAGAAGATGCCATATAGTGGCAGAGAAACGGCAGACAGTGGATGGAAGGAAGAGAGTAACAAGAAGATGAGGAAAGCAGAAACCAGAGAAGACAAAGGTAGAACAAAAATTTTCTATTTATTTGTTGCTTTAGGAGACATGTGTCACTGTTTCTGTGGTGTTGCATTGTATGCAGAGTCCAGCTTCTTGCTGGTTCAATTTAACCTTTGTCTATGTATTTCTATTTTATGCCCCCTTTTACAAAACTGTAGAGCGTTTTTTAGCGCCAGCTGTGGTGGTAGCAGCTCTGATGCTCAGAATTCTATGAGCGTCAGAGCTGTTACCACCGTGGCTAAAATCCACATTACAGTTTTGTAAAAGAGGGAGGGGTTAGTTTGTGATGACATATTCCATACTAGGCGAAGGTATTTTCTGTGTTCTGTGTGTTCTAAAGATATAGTTTTCTGTTAGGATTGATGGTGTAGGATTGATCTGTACTAGTCTGGCTTGTTTAGTTTTACAATGGGTATATTGATGTACTGCTCACTGCAATATGTAAGTTGCTGTCTTTTCCTAGGTACTCATGTGTGACGTGTGGCTTGTTACTAAAAATCATGTTTTTCATACAGATGGGGGGAGGGGGGTGCCAAAAAATGATGGGCCCCGGGTGTCACATATGCTAGGTATGCCACTGGTCCCCATCCTATTGGGGTCAAAGGAAACACAAAATTGGGTAGACTGTCTAAGGGCTTTTGTCCACTCAAAATGGAAGGCCAAGGCTCAGTTGTAGTCAATGGTGTACCATGCACAATTTAAAGGTTTTTTTTTTTTAAACACATGTTCTAAGAGGAAAAATCCATAAAATATTATTAGCAAGGTAGATTTAGGAAAACCACCACTTATCCCTGAATGCAAATAACACATCAACTATTGTAAGCCTTTATATCATGGAATAACGCAAAAAGAAACACGCAGACTGAAACTCATCCAAAACACAGCTATTAAACTCATGTACAAGGCAAGGAAATATGATCATGTCATCCCTTTATTCCGTGAAGCCCATTGGTTTCCAGTATTGCACCAGACAACCTATAAAATACTATTACTCGTCTTCAAGATGAAACTCACCAACTCACCAGCATTTCTTGATAAATATCTTATCGCCTCAAACACTACGATCTAACAGTCAGAATTTATTAACTATTCCATCCATTAGGAAGCTATTTTTAGATACTATGCACAATATTATGGGGTCCTTTTATCAAGCTGTGGTAGGTTAAACCGCCTGCCACGCTAGCCGCTAATGCCTGCATTGAGCAGGCATTAGTTTTTTAGCCGGCTGTGGGGGTTAGCGCATGATGAAATGTCCGATGTGCTAACCCCGCTAGTGCGGCTTGATAAAAGAACCCCTATATTCTCAGTCAGAGCCCCCACCCTATGGAATGCTATTCCATTAGACATCCGACTGGAAGAATCATTGGATAAATTTAAGACCAAACTAAAAACTTTCTTATTTAGAGATGCTTTTCTAATCTAAAAATGGACAATTCCTCTATCCTGCTTATTCCATTCACTATAATGAATACCAACGGCTTTTAAGAAGCGCAATCCCCCTTCTATGTTTTTCTCCCTCCCCTCTTACCACCCTTTTTTATTTATTTTATCTTGATGTATTTTACTCTTGCCTCCCCCTTGGTCCACTTGTTTCTGTTCGTCCATGTCTAACCCATTGAACCTCTAAATACCCTGTTTCCCCGAAAATAAGACTTATCCTGAAAATAAGCCCTAGAATGATTTTTAAAGATGCTCCTAATATAAGCTCCACCCCATAAATAAGCCCTAGTTAAGAGTGATCCTCGAAGCTCCCCCCCCTTCCCGAATGTTCCTGACACTCCCCGACTCCATCCCTGACACTAGTGTTGCCTGATTTGCTGAAAAAATTGGACTCATTAATTCAGCAGCCCCCACCCTGGTGAGACCTGACATACCTCCGCTCCGAGGCCTCCTAAAGCAGCAGCCCACGGCAGCACTCTGAACGGGCTGCTTCGTGGTCTTCCCCACTGGGGCTTTCCCTCTGCCACATTACAGTGGGAGGGTCAGTAGGGTTCTGCTGCACAGGGGGATAAAGGAAAGAGGAAGTATTGGGGTGAAGGAGAAGAAGGGAGAGATGATTGTTGTACATGAAAAAGAAAATAAGACATCCCCGAAAATAAGCCCTAATGCATTTTTGGACCCAAAATTAATATAAGATACTGTCTTATTTTCGGGGAAACACAGTATATATATATATATTATCTAGTTTTAATATTTTTTTAGCATTGTAAACCGTCTAGGTACTAGTTGATAGATGGTATATCAAGTGTTGAATAAACTTGAAAAGAAGGAATAGATCTTTACTTTGGAATCCTACCAGATCCTTGTAGAATTGCCAGCTAGTTCCAGATTCACTAGAGAAGGTTGATCCAGGCCAGGCTTTAACCTATTGATCTAGGGACTTGTAGTCTTGCTATTCCTAGGGAATCCAGTTTGGAAATTAGAACTACAAGTCCATGGATGCAATAGGGTAAAGTCTGGATTGGATCAACCCTATTGGATGAATCATTAGCTAGTTGGCAACCCTGGGTCCTTGTAATCAGGACTGCTGGGAACAGGATACAAGCCTGAAGGATATTTGGTTTAATCCACCATGGCATTTCATATGTTCATATGCTTCAAACAATTATTTGGATTTACACAATGCCTTTTATTGAAAGAGCATCCTGCAGTACCAAGCTTTCCAGTTTAGCTGCTCAGGAACATAAGAACTAAACAAGTTGCTATACTGAGTCAGACCAAGAGTTCATCTAGCTCCTGTTTCCAACCGTGGCCAGTTTGGGTCACAAGCACCTCACAGAATCCCCGAAAGTGGTAACATTCCATGCTATTTAACTCCAAGGTAAGGCTACCAGATTTCATTGGCAAAAAAGAGGACACGTGGGCCTGCCCTGTTCCACCCCAGCCATGCCCAGTTCTGCCCCCAGCCCCACCCCACATGAACTTCCCTGAGCTTGGGGCCATGTCTGAAGGGCCTCTGAGCATGCGTGGATGTGATGGGATGATATCACATTGCCTCCACTCATTCTCAGAGGTCCTCCAGATATGGTCCGAGCTCGTGGCCTTCTAAAACCCGGACAAACTGCTGGGTTTTGGAAATCCCCTCAGGAATCCAGACAGTCCTCTGAAAAGAGGACATGTTCAAGTTTCCTGGACAACTGGTAACCCCTCCCCAAATCTATTTTAACAATGATTTATGGACTTTGCTTCCACGAATGTGTCAAAACCTTTTTCAGGCCGGCAACATTAACTGCTTCTACTACTTGCTCTAATAATGAGTTCCAGAGCATACTATAAGTGCTACCAGTTCCATTTGGAATTTGTATCAACACTGAAAATAGATGGATCTCTGGAAGACTGGTGAGGGCAAAGGGAGAGAGACTAGTAGGCTCAATAACTGTGCATTTGTTTTCTTTCTCTTTTCTTTAATTCTTATTGATGTTTATTTTTCAGTTAAAAAAGATGATATAATTTTGTTTTTGCCTTATTTTGGATTATTACTTTTAAAGTGGACCAACATGACGACCGCACTACTTTATCTGAATATTGTTCAAGAAAGCAAAAGAGTCATTGACAGTTTTGTACTCTAGAAGTTTCAATTTTACCACAGCACAAGCAACAGTAGACCATTATAAGAACCACCTACAGGACCCAGAAAGCAAATCCATTCCCATGCTTTTTCACAACCTTTTGTGTTGAGATTATTTACTAATGTACCCATTATAAACAATTATGATGTTGAGACCTGTCCACTCAATCCATTTTGCACAGTCCAGAAATGGTCATCAGATTATTTCAACTCTTAACTCCCACTCCCTTTACCCATTGTGTCATTCCTTCTACTAGAAACACCCCAACCCAGAGATGTCCTTTCTGTCTGTCCAAATTAGATTGTAAGCTCTTCTGAGCAGGGACCATCTATTGAATGTTAAATGTATAGTGCTGCATACACCTTTCAGTGCTATAGAAATGATAAATGATAGTCGTAGTAGTAGTAGTAGATGGCGATAGCATGTGTTCATTACTACTCAGGTGTCACTTTGAACTGGAAAGCCAGGTGTCTAAGGCCTGAATCCATCAAACTATATAAACCTTAACCAGAATCATCTAAATTATCAAGTATGTTCAAGGGTAGTACTAATGCACTGATATCTGTTTCAATACTTGCTATGTAACTGTTCATCCATCAAAAATTCACTGTGAGATTTCTTGACTTCTCTTGGTCTTAGAAGGGAGCTCCTATGTTCAGCCCGAAGGGAAACACTCCAAGATCTCAAAATAACCTGAAAACAAGTGAAACGTGGAATGAATAAGCAGCAGAAGTGGGAGATAAACTAGGTGCATCTTGCTGTGCATTCAATGGATTATAGAAGCAAGCAGCTGGAATATGAAGATCAGGTTTGGGAACCTATCCTCAAAAAGACAGACAGGGTAATTCTATAAATGGCAGCTTGCAATTACCCATGCTTTGCATGAGGAAGTGCCAAAAGTCTAATTGCATTACGTGCTGTTCTAAAAAGTAGTGTGTATGTGCCTTAGCACGTAACTGCAAGGGGTTGTGAATCCACTTGTCATTCCAAATTAGGAGCTGTTTATTGAATCGCATCTAGTGGCACCTAAACCGAATTAGGCACCTATAGGCATCTGCAATTTAAGCGCTGGTATATTAGGTCAGGGTTTTCTTGGCCTAAAATACTGGCACCTAACTCATTCCATGCCCAAACTCCGCCTCCTAACCATGCCCATTTTTCAGGTAGGCGCCTACATTGCGCCTACTCAAAAATTAATTTTTTAAAATTGGTTTTTAATGGCGCTGTTCAATTAACAGCGCTGACTGAACCAATTAAAAAATTAAGTTGGGTGCCTAGATTGGCTAGGCGCGCCTATCTAGGCATCTAATGGCAGGTACTCTTTACAGAATCAGGCCCAATGAGTATATGGCTGTAGTTAGACATCCGTTTGTGCCTGCTATTAATCTGGCTTAAATAGTCATGCCTAAATGTAGGTATGCCAATTCAGTTTTACACTAGTATTCTATACTTTCAAGTTTCATGTCAAGTTTTGAGTTTTAATTAAAATTTGATACACAGGCTTATCAAAAAAAGCTCTCAATACTAAAGAACAAAAGTGGATATATTTTTTAAATACCTTGTCACCTAATGGTTTGAATGAAGAGATTGATTGGATGTCTTTAGTTTGAATAGTATTAGATCTGCCCATGGATGAATAATTATTTAAAATCAATGAATAATCATTTAAAATCATTTAACATAATTTAAAATAGTTTATAACGTTAAATAAATTGGTTTTCCCCTGTCTTATTCAGAGGGAATCCGCTCCAATCAGGTTGTTAGTTTCGGTTTAGAAGTTCGGGTTATAACATGTTCGGGTCAAAAGCATGACTATCTATGGTAAGAAGCGGTTTCTTAAAAGCATGATAGTAAGTTTAAATCTTTTTAGTAAGAATAAGAGACGACTTTACTAATAAGTAATAGATTTTGATAAATTGATAGATATCCGGATTAGTAGATTTAAAATAAGAGAACAATACTTGGAAATTCTCTTGGGGTAACACTATTTATTTATTTGTGTGCTTTTTAGATTTAATTCGGGAGCTTCAACCCTGATGAAAGCATTTGAAACATGGACATGTTGGTGGAGGCACTCCCTTAAAATTTTTCAAGCTAAGTACTTTACTAAAAAGATTTATTAAAAAGAAATGTTAAAAAAGTATAAAAATAATGCACAATTGATCCTATGAAGATCGGGTTCAGTGATTTGTTTCACGTGAACCACTGGGGTAGTTTGACCCTCTGATGATCTTTACCATCCTTGATTGTTTAAGGTTTGGTAAAAATAATTTTATCATAAAGTATACTGGAAGTTTAAGATAGTTGAAGTTATATAATTAGCAGCATGTGGCATCGGCACATCTGACAGGAGGCACCATGTTATAGAATTGCTCCTGATATTTATTAAGAAAGATAAAATTGACAGGACAATAATGCAGCACAATTCTATCAATGAATACTTTACAGATCTTAAGGAGTTCCTTGTATCCCATCAAAACATAGGAGTATCGGGGCGCAATACGGATTATTTTACCCAGCCAGAATGCGGGTAACATACCACAATACCACCAAAAACTTCGACGAACCATCTGACCTACAACGCTTTCTGGATGACACAGTGGGAGCTATGACCTGAATTGACATACTTTACATTCCTTTTCCTCCATCTCTCCTGGGAGCTGCATTCAACTTCATGTTACAGTCCTATGGGCTACAGAGAGGAAGAAGCTGAGATCCTCTTAACAGCACGGGATCCCATCTACGGTTCTTTGTTTGTTATCTTGTTCGCTCACATTCCAAGCATGAGTCTTCTTTTCTTTTTTTTTCTTTTTCTCCATTTTTCATCAGCTTGTCACATTTTGGAAGCTTATCCTTGTAAATGTTCTGGCTGCTGCTCCTTCGATCTTCTCTCAACCATCGTCCTGAGCCTGCGCACACATCTTCATGATTAACATACATTTGGTAACTCTGAATGTCAAAGGAATCAATAGTCCTATCAAAAGAAAAAACTTTATACATTACCTTAAGCATCTCAATGCTGATATATGCCTGCTTCAAGAGACTCATCTCACTCTGGAGGAAGCTCAGAAAATGTCCGGAGGTTGGGTCCAACATTGTTTTGCAGCCCCTGCCCTAAACAAGAAAAATGGGGTCCTAACTCTAATGAAAAAATCACTAAATTTCCAACTTTCTTCACATCACTTTGACCCTAATGGTCGATGGTCACTACTTGAGGGCTCCATTTCCGGGAAGCCTCTGAAGCTCCTCAATATATATGCTCCTAATGCTGACGACCCTGCCTTCTTCCAACACTTCCGGACTGTCTGCACCTCTTCCTTAACATCTGATACAATAATTGCAGGAGACTTCAATTTTCCGCTGGATCCCTTCATAGACAGATCCTCCTCCTGTCGTCCATCCAAACTCAGAGTCCGGACAGAGGTTCTTCGTTTGATGGAGACATATGGATGGTCAGACATATGGAGAATCTTCCACCCCACAGATAAAGACTTCACTTTCTATTCAGCGCCTCACCATTCCTTCTCCAGGATAGACTATATCCTAAGCTCCAAAGATATAGTTAATTGTGTCTCTGCATCTAAAATACATGACATCACAATATCAGACCACGCGGCGGTCTCATGTTTCCTCAACTGGTCTCCACTGACCAAACCTACGCACTGGAAATTAAATAATTTTCTTCTTCAAGATGAATCCTTTCTCTCCCATATCAACAATAAATCTCGCATCTTCTTTGATACAAATATCACACCAGATATGGACTTTTCCATAGTCTGGGAATCTTATAAAGCATGGCTCCGAGGCGAGATTATAAGTTACTCAGCATATCAACTCAAGAAGAAAAAAGCTACGCTACATCAATTGGAACTAGACATCCACTCTCATGAAACTTGTCTGTATGCCAGTCATGATCCTTTGCTATATAAGCAACTACAAAGACTCAAATTCCAATATAACGAAATCTTCAGTTCCATGGCATCTGCTACAATCTTTCGTCGTTCAACTACCTACTATGCCTCATCCAACAAAGCAGGACACCTACTGGCAACTTATCTTAAAGGACGTCGCTCCAAACACCGAATCACACACATTAAATCCAGCAATGGTCATCTCCGCACCTCCACTAAAGACATACTAGACGAATTTCGATCCTTCTATGCAGATCTGTACACTTCTGAGACCTCCTCGACGGACACTGACATTAACAATTTTCTTCGTTCTTTCGACTCACCCACTCTTACAGAACTTCAGCAAAAGTCGTTAGCTCAACCTGTCTCTACTGAAGAAATTGCCCGAGCCATCACTTCACTTCTGCCTGCTAAATCCCCTGGTCCTGATGGTCTCTCATCGGAATTCTACAAGTCATTTTCCCCTCTTTTAATTCCTCATCTTCATTCATACTATCAAAGTCTCCTGGCGAATTCGACCAACCTGCACCGTTTCCTAGAAGCGAACATTGTGGTTTTACCAAAACCAAATAGAGATCCTCAACTTGTAAAGAACTATCGCCCTATTTCATTACTGAATTTGGATTACAAAATTTATGCAAAAATTCTAGTTTTTTGAATGGAACTTGTTATGTCTAAACTTATACACAGGGATCAGGTTGGCTTTCTAAAGGGTCGGTATGGTGCTGATAATACCAGATTACTATGCCATGTATTGCATTCCACCCTGTCGACCGCTAACTCATCGGCACTGGTTTCCTTAGATGCGGAGAAGGCGTTCGACAGGGTGGAATGGTCCTATTTATTTGCTGTACTTTCCAAATTTGGTTTCCCAAAACCTTTCATTCATATGGTCTCCATACTATATCAGTCTCCCACTGCCAGACTCATTGTGAATGATGACACTTCACCTCCATTCACTTTACATAGAGGCACGCGACAGGGGTGTCCCATTTCCCCGTTATTATTTAACCTGGCCCTCGAACCCCTGCTTGCAGCTATTAGGCATTCTCCAGACATCAGAGGCATCACAATAGCAAACATTGAATTCAAAATATCGGCCTATGCAGACGATGTCTTGCTGTATCTCTCTAATCCAGAATCCTCTTTGCTTTCCCTAAATCGGCTAATCAATAATTTCTCTACGCTTTCGGGATATAAAATCAATTGGGATAAGACTGAAATCATGCCTCTCAATGACCTATGTATTCCTTTTTCCATACCTTCACAACCCATTACCTGGGTATCTGCGAGCATTAAATATTTGGGCTTAACATTTGATAGGGATCTTAGATCCTCCACACAGCTAATCACTTCTAAACTTCTTACCCAGATTAAATCCACCCTTGCAGCATGGTCTCCGCTTCATCTGTCCTGGTGGGGTAGGCTTGATACTATTAAAATGATGATTGTTCCCAAAATAACATATATTCTTAATATGTTCCCCCTTCTGTTCCCTCCTACCTTCTATAAACAAGTTGAATCTATCTTAACACGCTTTCTCTGGAACGACAAACCCCATAGAATCTCACTCCAAAAATTGAAAGCTCCCTCCCAATCAGGGGGTGTCAATTTTCCCGACCTTCTCTACTATCACAAAGCATTTCTTCTCCGCCAAGGAGCAGAATGGATCTCCTCCTCTTCTTCCATAGACCTGCCCAATTGGCTACAATTAGAATCTTCTCTTGTATCTCCTCTTCCTCTTATGCGATTAATAGGTACAACGAACCCACCTCATATGTCTGAGAATCCCATCCTATGGACTACTTATAAAGTTCTTACTGAACTTGACCATCGGTTAGAAGTTCCATGGAATAAATCTGCTTATTGTCCCCTTTGGTATAATAAATTTATCCGGATTGATGGAAATTCTATCTCATGGCCCTTTTGGTACTCCCGCGGACTTTGGGATATTGGGTCCATATGTCATCCAAATGGGACTTTTCTTACTTTTAGTGAACTCATGGATTATTTTACAATCACTCAATCGAACTTTTACCGATGGTTACAGTTTAAATCTTCAGTTAAAAAATCAGGACTCACGTCAACTGTGTTCTCCCCTACCCCCACCCTTGCCACACTTGCCAAACAATATCTAGCACTGGGACATACTGCTTCTCACTTCTACAAATATCTTAAAACCCTCTCACCCTCTCCACTATCTCCCCTGCAGTCCGCTTGGGAGGCTGACTTAGAGATCTCCATTTCTGAGGAAGCCTGGACTTCCATCTTTAAATCTACCTTTCATACCTCCAGATCCGCCTCCATTCTCCAACACTTATTCTTCCTACTTCATAGAGCCCCCTGGACCCCTGTAAAATCTCATCGCATCAATCCTTCCTTTTCTAAGAATTGCTGGACTTGTGATTTATCTGAGGGTACATTGAAACACCTTCTTTACTCCTGCCCTTCTATTAACTCTTATTGGACTTCTGTATGGGGCACAATATGCTCTATCTTTCATATAAATATCCCCTTGACATATCAGATGCTTTTACTAAAGTCCTTTTCCCTAATTAATGAGTTACTTGACTCTGATTATTTTCTCATGGACCTCTTACTTTCTCTAGCTCTCAAGGTTTTATTGGCTTCATGGAAAGATTTATCTAAGGCTTCACACTCCCAATGGTGGAATCTGGTGTGTTCCATCTACAGGACCGAGGTATATTTAGCCAAAGCCTCTAACAGGTTTCTTCTCTTTCAAACTAAATGGAATTCCCTACATTTGTACTTACAACTTAATCTGTCTTGATTTCTTGCTTCCACTTTTTCTTCTTTCTCTCCTTCTCTGCTTTTCTTATTGTTTTTCTTCTCCTCTTTCTTTTTCTTTCTCTCTTTCTTCTTTTTCATTTTCATTTTTCACTTTTGTCATATTCATTTGTCATATTCAATTGCATTGCTTTACTCATGTTTGTTTTCCTGTATTATGTTACCAACTCAGTATCCACTGATATTTTTCTCTTATTTATGTTATTTTAATCAGATTCGTGCTTGTTTGTATATATTTGGATGCCAATATTAGCTAGGTGGTACGCTCTTGTGTTAGTTTTGAATTGTTGCCTGCCGAAGTTTTTCTTCATAGGTTCGACTTAGATTGTTTACTCATTTGTTTATTGTACCACATATTCTTCCTGTATTGGAAATGTTCATCCTTATTCTGTATTTTTGAAAACTTTAATAAACAAACCTTGACTTAAAAAAAACAAAAACATAGGAGTATCTTTTCAAGCTAAGGGACCATAAATTTCTGAGGAAGGCCTTCTTCGCTGACACTGGTCAACTGAGCTTCCTCTGACAACAGAGGTAGCCAATGAAGCTACTAGATAATTTCAGTTAACAGTTTGGAGGGAAAAAAAAGATACAAGGAAAGATAAAATGATATCAAACTCCGGGGAAATGCTCATATCTTCCATAGTTGGCTGAGGAAAGGAATTTTTTTGTCATTTTGCTGCAGAATTACAGGTAATAAAATAGTTCTATTCATCTTTTACTAAATTTGCATATGTGTGTTGCCTTAATGCAGTCAGAGGGCTTTTCCATGCTTGTGGGAAAACCTGATCATAAGTGGCCTAAGGAATTAAAGGTAATTGATGTACTTCTAGTGAGTGAGTCAATGATTATCTTAGGCGTAAGGCTGGATTCAGGCCTTACAATGAACTGACAAGTTGCTAAGACAGTACAAGCATGTTTTGCATAGATACCCTTATTGCACCGAGTGAAACCTATGCTGTCGCCCTTTGATTTTCGTACTGTTGTTCAAGCGATGGTCTTGTCGAGGCTTGATTATTGCAATGCCCTGTACCTTGGAATAACTAAGACGAGGTGCAAGGCACTGCATGTTGTATAAAATGCAGGAGCCAGATTGATAATGGGAACGTCGAAATGTGTTCATATTTCATCCTATCTCCAACAATTACAGTAGCTGCCAGTTATTTTCAGAGTTCAGTACACAGCAGTGATGATTTATCATCAATTCTTGTACAGTATTATACCTGAATTATTTAAGAGCAAGATGAATAACTATCTACCGAATAGACTACTGCACTCTGAAAATTCAGCTCTAGTAAAGGTAAAAGTTAACCCAAAATATGTTGAGACCAGCGCAATGACCTTTTGTTGTGCAGAGGTTAAATTGTGGAACTCACTTGTGAGTCAATTACGGAAATGTTGTGAAAAAGGCAAATTTAGGAAACTACTTAAAACACAATTGTTTGTAAATGCCTTTTTCTAGATATTGATTCCTCATGACTGCCAACTTTTGAGAACTTTTTCATAATTGTTCGTAAAGGCCTTTTTTTGGCTTTTATTTCTCTATTGTTGATTTTCTGAGGATTGTTTGTTAATGTTTACATGTTTTTATTTTGTTTTATAACTTTATGTATGTAACACCATGTAAACCATTTAGGTCTTAAATGGTATAGAAATTTAGAAAAAAAATCTAACCTGCTAAGTAACAAGTTTTGGAGGATCTTCCTTCAGAACTAAAAAGTTCTCTTACTAGGTTATTCTTGGAGAATAAAAGAGCAAATACCATTGTAGTCAACAAGCAAGCTAACCACTAATTCACGAGCAATTTAATTTTTCTATTAACCATCCTGACAATATGACACAGGACCTACTTTTACTGGAGAAATGGTCTACTATTTGGCAGCTGAGCTTTAATGCCAAGAAGTGTAAAGTTTTGCACCTTGGTAGTAGAAACCCTTGCAGAACCTACACTCTGAACGGCGAGACCTTAACTAGAACTGTTACAGAACGGGACCTGGGAGTAATCATTAGTGAAGATATGAAGGCTGCCAATCAAGTGGAGAAAGCTTCATCCAAGGCTAGACGGATGCTGGGTTGCATCCGGAGAAGTTACATCAGCCGTAAGCTCGAAGTGGTGATGCCGCTTTACAGGTCAATGGTGAGACCACATCTGGAATACTGTGTTCAGTTTTGGAGGCCACATTATCGAAAGGATGTGCTGAAAATAGAGTCGGTTCAGAGATTGGCCACTAGGATGGTCTCGGAACTCAAGGATCTCCCATATGAACAGCTAGGTAGGTTGCAGCTATACTCTCTCGAGAAACGCAGAGAGAGGGGAGACATGATAGAGACGTTCAAATATGTTACTGGCCGTATGGAGAAGGAAGAAGACATCTTTTTCCTAACAGGACCTATGGCGACAAGAGGGCATCCGCTAAAAATCAGGGGTGGGAGATTTCATGGGGACATTAGGAAGTATTTCTTCACCGAAAGGGTGGTTGGTCATTGGAATAATCTTCCACTCCAGGTAGTAGAGGCCAGCAACGTGCTAGATTTTAAGAATAAATGGGATAAACATGTAGGTTCACTTCGAGGAAGTGCTTAGGGGGGTGGGTTATTTGAGTAGGCAGATTTGGGCCGTCGTCCCTTTTCTGCCGTCATACTCTATGTTTCTATCCAATATTCAAAGTGATTTAACTGGGCAGAAGAGCTTCTGCCCAGTTAAATTTCTTCTTGCTGCCTATCCAATGATATTCAGTGGTATTTAGGGCTAGATTCATAAACCTGCTGGATCGGGCCCGATCCAGGCAGGTCCGACAAATTCTCTAAACTAAGGGCTCCTTTTACAAAACCATGCTAGCAGTTTAATACGCGTAATAGCGTGCGCTAAACTGCCGGCCGCGCTAGCCGCCTCCTCTTGAGCAGGCAGTAGTTTTTCGGCCAGTACGGGGGGTAGCGCGTGATGAAAAATCGTGTGCGTTAAACCCGCTAGCGTGACTTTGTAAAAGGAGCCCTAAAATATGTAGATGGGGGTGATTGGAGGAACGCCCCCATCTGCTGGCACAGATCGCTGTTGTGTGATCCCCACGCATGCGCAGACCATCTGTAGATGGTCTGCGCATACCCGTCTGAGCCGTGACCTTTTTATTTTTTTACTTTCACCTTTTTTTTTTTTTGTTAAGAAGGAAAGGAACTACATAAAATGCAAAGACAGAGGGACAGAACAGAAAGAAAAATAATAAACACTGAACGAGGGCAGACACAGGCAGTAATTAGATAGGCTGTAGAAATTGAAAGGCCAATTTTAAAAGATGGGTCCTCAAAAAAGTTTTGAAAGACCGCAAAACATTGTGCAGAGCGCATTTCAGCAGGAAGGGAGAGGGGAAGCCCTGCGAGCCCGTGGTTTTAACAGTGGATGGAAGGAGCAGATGCTGGATTGAAGAGACAGAGAGGGCAGACGCTGGAAGGAAGAGAGTGAAAAGAAGATTGAAAGCAGAAACCAGAGACGACAAAAGGTAGAAAAAAATAATTTTATTTCTATTTTGTGATTAGAATATATCAGATTTGAAATATATATCCTGCTAGAGCTGGTGTTAGACATAACTGGGGACTGCAAAATCCAGGCAGTGCTTCTTTAGCTTAGTAAAAGGAGCCCTTAGTCCAGCGATTTTCCACTTTTTTTTTTATTCCGTATTTTTCTGATGGGATGAGAAAAGTAGAATATCACTGAATAAGGCTCAGTATTTGACAGAGTACTTTGCAAAATAATGAAAGAAGTATGACTATCCTACCTCAAAATCTTAAGAACATAAGAATTGTTATATTTGGTCAGCCTGGTGGTCCATTTAGCTGGTATCTTGCTTCTAACAGTGGTTATTCCAGGTCACAAGTACCTGGCAGAATCCCAAATAGTAGCAAGATTCCATGTACAGATCCCAGGGCAAGCAGTGGCTTCCCTTACATCTATCTTAATATCTGATTATGGACTTATCCTCTAGGAATTTGTCCAAATCTTTTTTAAACCCAGATATAATTACTGCTGTTAACATATCCTCTACCAACAAGTTACAGAACTTAACTATTTGTTGTTTTAAAAGTATTTTCATGCACTTCCTGGAGTGTCCCCCTCATCTTTGTACTCCTGAAAGAATAAAATAAAAATAAATATATATATGATTCACTTTTACACATTCTGCACCACTCAGGATTTTGTGTAGAACTCTATCATATCTACCCCCAATTGTCTTATCTATGAAAATGGGGGGGGGGGGGGGGGTAATATTTTAAGTATGAGATCCAACTCTGAATTTGTACAGGATTGTTCTGGGAATGGTTGTGCTTGGATTATCATGTTGTTAGGTGTAATTATTAAAATCTCAGGTAGGGGTGCCTAGGATACTAAAATATAATTGAGGAAGGCACATGGCTGAAGGTTAGGTTGTCTATTCTGCTTGCACCAACCCTGTGCACAAATTTCTACAGCATAGCTCATAGGTACTATTAGAGTAGGGAGTAAACATTCCTGTGAGAATGCACTTGCCTCATTCCTGGTGATGGTGAAGTGATAAATGTCTTTGCTAGGAGAAGGAGCCTGGTGTTGGACTTCATACAGCTTTTCCTGCAGAAGGGAAGTCATGGTGGAGGCAGATTTTCTCCAACTCTTGTGTCTTCTGAGACTGATCACTGCTTCTTCGTTAAGCACGGTGCAACAGTTCAGCCTTTCAACTGGGTTTTGTGCAATAGACATGGCTAGTGGTTATAAATAGTGCTTTATAGCCAGCCTCTTAAGTGGGAGGATTAATCTTTTTCTTCTGAAACCAACTGACTGTGTTTGATGAAAGACTTGGCCAGAACTCCCAATGAACTCCTACTAAGAAAAGTGAACAATACTGTGTAAACAACCGCTTCCATTCCTATATTTTACAGAGCTTGCTCTTTCATTATAGTGTTATTAGTTTGTACTAAAAATTAATTTGCATATACCTTGCGTAAACATATTCAGAAATGGAAAATGAATAAATGCTGCCTCAAAAATAAGAAAGATAAGCTTTCTAACAAAGAAACAGTTTTCCCCCATAAGCTCCATCTTTACTGCTTTAGTAATTCTGTAGCAAGTTAGAGAAAATATCACCATAGGAACTCAATGCGACCATAGAACCTTTGCTTATTGATGCTATCCAGTGGTGCCCAAGTTGTACAGAGAAAGAGAAGCAATAAAGAGTAAGGCTGTGATTCCTCTGCAGACAGATAGGGCACAAGCTGCAAACTTGCTCTTCTTGTCCAAGGAAGTTCAGAGAATATACACCAGAAACTATTCTTCCCAGCATCAGGGTCAGGCATAAAAGGCTGGAGCTAACACCTCCTTGCCCTCCTACTACGCACTCCCTTTACAGAACCCCCTCCCCCTTTCTCGATTCTCATAAGCTATACAATTGCTTCACTGCACTCCAACCACCAGCAAAGATCCCTTTTGGGAGAATTTGTTTATTATCAAGCCACTTCCGGTAAAACCATTGTGAGTGAGCACCATCAATCTTTCACTTCTGAACTCCCTTACAAGGTCAAATTTTACCTTGCCACTAATTACACTGGGAAAGCAGTCTTTTTTTCCACCTTGCATCTTGAAAAATGAATATGACTTATTGCACTCCTGGAGGATGAGTGAACCCCATCCTTTGGAAGCTTGAGTCCTTGCTACCCCTAGATTCTCCACCAACTTTTCCAGCTCCTCTTCAGAAAGTATCTTTTATGAAGGAAGCTTGCCAAATTTGTCTCTTAAAGCTGTATCTGCAACCCCCACAGTGTTACCAATTCTACTGGCATAGAAAATATCTTGATAAGGTTATAATAATACCTATACAATGCAATATAAAAGCTTATTGACTGCTCGTTCCCAGAAAAAAAGTCCAAGGTGGTTTGCAGTCAAAACTTAACCAATACAGTCATTGGAGTCACAGTTTAGAAATAAAAATAAACATTAATTACAATAAAAACAACAAATTCTAAAATTTTATAATTAAAAATGTGTTACAGGGAGAAGTTTTTAATTTTTACTACAGTATAGATACTTTCACTTTTCTTTAGTAGCCATAGAAAAATTGTTCCAGACATATGCCCCTTGATATGAAAATGAAGAACTGAATAATCTTCTGGGACCTCATAGCCCTTTCGTATAGTGATGTCACAAAAAATATTATGGTCCTTTGTCTCTATCTGCTGGCAAAGTGGCATAAACCCACACGTCTAGGCTGTTTCACAGGTTGATAAGGAATAACTATGTAGACTTATGGAGATATGATTAACTTTCCAGCAATACCTCAGACTTTGAAGTTTTAATATAAGCAGAACTTTAATCAAAGGATATGATAGTAAAAGTTGATCATGTAAATAAAAAAAACGTATAATAAATTATCCACATGTTCAGATGTGCAACCATAAACATTTGAATAAAAACAGTATATAACACTTTGAAAATTACAGTGTATGGGTCTGCAAAAAAGGCTGCCCCAAATTCCCTCAGAGGTGCCTTGAGACTCTCTGGGAACTGTGGAATGGAATCTCCCTTGGGGAGATCCTCAACCACTGAACCAGTGGTTCCTCCTTCACAAAAAGCTTATGCACAGAGGAATCTTCTTCTTCTGAAGACCGATCTTCCTTTTCTAGACAGTCAAGGGGGTAAAATTATCCTGTTTCTCTCTCCCAAAGGACTCAGCAAGGATCTAGTAGAAGGAGGGTCTTCAGACTAGCTTAACACTTCTCTAGATAGTTTATGTCTCTTAGCAACTGTGACACAGTGTATGAAAACCTGCCACTTCCCTGGATGGGCACTGCTGCTCAAACTCAGAATAAACCTTAGGAAAACCTGGCACTCCCCCTCTTGGCTAAACTGGCTCACAACTAAAGCAGCACTGAAAGTTTCTCCCAGGAAGGGGAAGGGGAGAAAAGTAGGAAACCAGGAAGGGACTCTGGGGAACATAAAAGGCCGAGCCAGACGCAGGAGGAGAGGTATGCTAGAAGAATCTAGTTGCTAGAGAAGCTGGTTGAAGGGCCTGGTAGAGATAGAGTTTATAGGAGGTAAGACTCTACTGCTTTTAAAAAATGCTACCTTTGTCCCAGTGCCTGCTAAGATCTGGGACCAACTGCTGCCTGTTTCCTGCACATAGAATAAAGACTGTTTGGGGCGTGTCACACCCTGTGGAGAACGGGACTTGTGTTTGGGAAAAGACTGGGGAAAAGCCTACTGTTTTCTTTTGAAGAGCACAAACTTAGAGGAGTCTATGAAGAAACAGGCTCTGCACTACTGTGGAATTAAAGAGGTTTTTTTTTTCTTGAATGCCCAGAGTGTGGTCTGCCTGTCCGTCTGTGCAATCCTTCTCCTGGGCAAGCTGCCCCACTCGATCACAGGGACAAAGCCCCTTGAGAAGAGGTGGAGTAAGACCAAGCATAAATAGCTCAACTCCTCTTTTGGTTCCAGGCTTCTACACATTACAGAAGGTCTGGTGCATAATACAAAATCAGGTGAAAAGGAGGCTTAGAGCATAAAAAGGTTGCCAGGTAAGCTTTCTGAAAAAAAGAAAAACATGTGACTAGAGCTACATCTGAACTATGACTTTTCCATGCCCAGGCGTTCCTCAGCCACTTTGCTGATGACATCATCAGCAACGCAGCAGAGGAACGCCCGGATGTGAGAAAGCCGTGATGGGGCCTGTGCTGCCAACAATGCAGTTTGCTATAAGGTAACATAGAAACATAGAAAGTGACGGCAGATAAGGGCCAAGGCCCATCAAGTCTGCCCACACCAATGACCCTCCCCTACCTCCCTTTGCGAAGAGAACCCACCATTCGATCCCATTTAGCTTTAAAATCAGGCACACTGCTGGCCTCAATCACCTGTATCGGAAGACCATTCCATCGATCCACCACCCTCTCGGTGAAGAAGTATTTCCTGGTGTCGCCATGCAATGTCCCTCCCCTGATTTTCCATGGATGCCCTCGTGTTGACGTGGGTTTCTTGAAGAAGAAGATATCCTCCCCCACCTCGATACGGCGCGTGAGGTATTTGAATGTTTCGATCATGTCCCCCCTCTCCCTGCGTTCCTCCAGGGAGTAGAGCTGCAATTTATTCAGCCGTTCCTCATACGGGAGATCCCTAAGCCCTGTGACCATCCGTGTAGCCATTCGCTGGACCGATTCAAGTCTCAGCACATCTTTGCGGTAATGTGGTCTCCAGAATTGTACACAGTATTCCAGATGGTGTCTCACCATGGACCTATACAATGGCATTATGACTTCGGGCTTACGGCTAACGAAACTCCTGCGTATGCAACCTATGATTTGTCTGGCTTTAGATGAAGCTTTCTCCACCTGAGTAGCAGTCTTCATGTCCTCACTGATGATTACCCCTAAGTCTCGTTCTGCTACAGTTCTCTCTAGGATCTCACCATTAAGAGTGTAAGTCTTACATGGATTTTTGTTGCCAAGGTGCATGACCTTGCATTTTTTGGCATTGAAGTTTAGTTGCCAGGTCCTGGACCAATTCTCCAGTAGGAGGAGGTCGTGTGCCATACTATCAGTCTTGGATTTGTTGTCAGGTCCTGTTGTGTTCTTGTCCACTATATTGCATAATTTGGCGTCATCGGCGAATAACGTTAATTTACCCTGAAGCCCCTCAGCCAAGTCCCTTATGAAGATGTTGAATAAAATTGGGCCCAAGACCGAGCCCTGCGGCATTCCACTTATCACTTCTGTCGTTTCGGAGGGGGAGCCATTCACCACCACCCTCTGAAGTCTACCTCCTAGCCAGTCCCCCACCCATGTAGTCAAGGTATCACCCAAACCTATAGAGCTCATCTTGCTCAACAACCTGCGGTGTGGTACGCTATCGAATGCTTTGCTGAAATCTAAGTACACAACGTCCAGGGACTCCCCAATATCCAGCTTCCTCGTCACCCAGTCAAAGAAGCTGATCAGGTTGGATTGACAAGACCTCCCCTTTGTGAACCCATGTTGACGGGGATCTTGCAGATTCCCCTCGTCCAGGACCGTATCCAATTGGTGTTTGATTAGAGTTTCCATTAGTTTGCTCACTATTGATGTGAGACTCACTGGTCTGTAGTTCGTAGCTTCCGTCCTGCTTCCTTTTTTGTGGAGTGGAATGACATTAGCCGTTTTCCAGTCTAGCGGGACTTTTCTTTTGCTAAGGGAGAGATTGAAGAGTGTTGATAGTGGTTTCGCCAAGGTGTCTCTTAACTCCCTGAGTACTCTGGGGTGTATGTTGTCTGGCCCCATAGCTTTGTGAACCTTGAGTTTGGATAGTTCACTGTAGACACTACTGGGCGTAAACTCGAAGCTGCAAAATGGGTCTATCGAGCTATCCCCTGTTCGTAGCTGAGGGCCGGATCCCTGCGCCTCACGGGTGAAGACTGAGCAAAAGTATTCATTTAACAATTTAGCCTTCTCGGAGTCCGATTCTACATAGTTCCCGTCCGGTTTCCTAAGGTGTACTATCCCTCCTGTGTTCCTGTTTCTATCACTAATATACCTAAAGAATGCTTTATCGCCCTTTTTGATGTTCTTTGCTAGATTCTCCTCCATCTGCAATTTGGCCTCTCTGACTGCCGTTTTGACGGCTCTTGACTTGGCCAGATAGTCTTCCCTGGAGCCCTGCTTCCCTGAATGTTTGAAGGAGATGAATGCTCTTTTCTTCTCTTTTATGAGGTTGGAGACCTCCGTAGAGAACCATTGCGGCTTGTTTTTTCTTCGTCGTTTACTTACAGATTTAATAAATCGGTTTGTTGCTTCGTGTATGGTAGCTTTCAGTGTTGACCACAATTCCTCTACATTATCAGTTTCTGCTTGGTTTTGCAGCGACTGATGGATGAATTCCCCCATGTTCTCGAAGTTGGTGTCCTTGAAGCTGAGGACCTTAGTTAATGTGTTGGATTTGGTGAAACCTTTTCTGAGGTTAAACCATACCATGTTGTGGTCACTGGATGACAGCGTGTCTCCCACAGAGACCTCTGTGACACTTTCTCCGTTGGTAAGTATTAGGTCTAGAATCGCCTGATCCCTAGTAGGCTCCAAAACCATTTGCTTGAGTCTTGCTCCCTTTATAGGCCATAACGCTAAGTTCCTGACCAAAGCATGTACAGTATAGTTAAATAGAGTATCTCACATGTTCAGTTGATTAGTGTATCTTGGATAGAAACATAGAAACATGATGGCAAATAAAGGCCAAATGGCCCATCTAGTCTGCCCATCCACAGTAATCATTATTTCTTTCTCTCTCCGAGAGATCCCAAGTGCCTATCCTAGGTCTTCTTGAATTCAGACACAGTCTCTGTCTCCACCACCACTTCCGGGAGACTGTTCCATGCATCTATCACCCTTTCTGTAAAAAAGTATTTCCTTAGATTACTCCAGAGTCTATCACCTCTTAACTTCATCCTATGCCCTCTCATTGCAGAGTTTCCTTTCAAATGAAAGAGACTCGACTCATGCACATTTAAATTACTTAGGTATTTAAATGTCTCTGTCATATCTTCCCTCTCCCGCCTTTCCTCCAAAGTATACAGATTGAGATCTTTATGTCTGTCCCCATACACCTTATGATGAAGACCACATACCATTTTAGCAGCCTTCCTCTGGACTGACTCTATCTTTTTTATATCTTTTTGAAGGTGCGGCCTCCAGAATTGTACACAATATTTTAAATGAGGTCTCACCAAAGTTTTATACAGGGGCATCGATACCTCCTTTTTCCTACTAGCCATACCTCTCCCTATGCAACCTTCTAGCTTTGGCCGTCACCTTTTCAACCTGTTTGGCCACCTTAAGATCATCACATACATTCACACCCAAGTCCCGCTCTTCCGTCGTGCACATAAGTTCTTCCCAGCGGCATACCAATGGGGAGATGGTCCGCCCCGGGTGCACGCTCCAAGAGGGTGCACAGCTGGCCGGGTCCGGGAGCTCCCGCACTGCTGAAAACGGCACCTCAGCGCGGCTGCCGTATTTATTCCAGAGCAGAGTCGGCAGCCGCGCTGAAGTGCACGAAGGTCCTGTGATGACTACTTCTGCTGCTGCTGCTTCGGAAGAGGTAAGTGATGTCAGAGAGGGGTGGACCAGCAGCCGCAGTCATCATGGGTCCTTGCCGCAATTCCCTGCGTTTGTCAGCCCAGGCCCCCTCCGACATCACTTATCTCTTCCGGAGCAGAGGCAGCAGAAGTAGTCATCGCGGGACCTTGCTGATTTAGATGGAGAGAGAAAGAAGCATAGCAAGGTGGTGGAAGGAGAAAAGGGGGGTCAGGGTGGTATGGAAGCATGGTGAAGGGTGAGAAAGGGGGTCATGATGGTATGGAAGTGTGGTGAAGGGTGAGAAAGGGGGTCAGGGTGATATGGAAGCATCTTGAAGGGTGAGAAAGGGGATCAGGGTGGTATGGAAGCATGGTGAAGGGTGAGAAAGGGGGCAGATGCTGATGGAAGTGGGGGGAAGGGAGAGGAGAGAGGGAAATGCCAGACCATGGGGGTGTGGGAGAGATGGAAGGGGAGGCATAAAGTTTCTGGAAAGTGAATAGTAGAGAAGATGCCATATAGAAGGGGCAGAGAGAGGGTAGACAGTGGATGAAAGGAAGAGAGTGACAAGAAGATGAGGAAAGCAGAAACCAGAGAAGACAAGGTAGAAAAAAATTCTATTTTTTTTTTTGCTTTAGGGAGATGCATCGCTGTTTCTGTGGTATTGCATTGTATGCAGAGTCCAGCTTCTTGGTGCTTCAGTTTAACCTTTGTCTACGTATTTTTATTCTATCTCCCCATTTACAAAACTGTACAGTGTTTTTTTAGTGTTGGCATCTGAGCTGTTACCACCATGGCTAAAATCCACACTACAGTTTTGTAAAAGGGGGAGGGGTTAGTTTGTGATTACATACTAGGCGAAGGTGTTTTCTGTGTTCTGTGTGTTCAAAAAGACATGGTTTTCTGTTAGGATTGATTGTGTAGGATTGATCTGTACTAGTCTGGCTTGTTTAGTTTTACAATGGGTTTATTGACGTACTGCTCACTGCAGTATGTAAGATGCTGCCTTTTCCTAGATACACTCTTGTGTGACGTGTGGATTCTTACTAAAAATCATGTTTTTCATACAGATGGGGGGGGGGGTGTCAAAAAATGATGGACCCCCGAGTGCCACATATGCTAGGTATGCTACTGCTTCACCCCCTAAACTGCATGTGTAGTTAATTAATGCATCTTGGCTGTTTATTTCTACTATAGCATATATAGTCACCTACTGTATCTCAGATGTTCTCTGTTTATCATAACTCAGTCATTGTACCACTCGCTTTCCAAATACATCTTGTCCATATTTGTCTTGACTATACTGTGTATGTACTCATGTAATCTGTTCTGGGCTCTTTTAGGATAGGCTAGACCAGTGGTCTCAAACTCAAACCGTTTGCAGGGCCACATTTGGGATTTGTCGGCACTTGGAGGGCCTCAGAAAAAATAGTTAATGTCTTATTAAAGAAATGACAATTTTGCATGAGGAAAAACTCTTTATAGTTTATAAATCTTTCCTTTTCGTTAAGTCTTAATAATAATATTGTAATTTATAGCTAAAGAGACATACGATCAAGAAACTGTTTTATTTTACTTTTGTGATTATGATAAATATACCGAGGGCCTCAAAATAGTACCTGGCGGGCCACGAGTTTGAGACCACTGGGCTAAACAAACGAATAAATAAATAAATAAAATGTGCCTGGACCCTCAAGTGTTGTGACAATCAAGTTCCTTGGCCTACTTTTCATTCTGGTCTGCAATTCTGTCACTGATGTTTGTTGCTGTTCTTTTATACCATTGACGCAGGAAGAAGTCACAACATTATAATTAACTTTTACCTCAAATCTTTTCATTGGCATTTCAATCATATACACAGTGGTATAGCAAGGGTGAGAGGCACCCCTTCCACGCCCTCTTCTCTGCCCCCCCATTCCTTCCTCACCCCCTTCTCCCTACCTCTTTAAACTTCCCCGGTGTGAGCATCACCAACTTGCTACTCGCATCGACTCTCCCTCTGACGCCACTTCCCAAGCACAGAATCTGTAAGTGATGTCAGAGAGAGATGACGCTGGTGCGAGCAGCAAGTTGGAGTTGCTACTTGCTCTGGCAAAGGGCTAGAGGTACGGTGGGGGAAGTGGAGGCGCACAGAGGGGAGGCATGGGGTAGGAGGGGGTAGGAGGGGAGGAGCAGGGGGGGGCAGAGAAGAGGAGAGGTGCTTGTGACCCCACCAAAATGGCACCCGGGGCAGACTGCCCCTCTGCTCCCTTACTGCGCCACTGCATGTACAATACTGTAACTCCTTAATTCTATATTTGGTGCTCATAATTGCACATACAAATTTGGATGCATGCACAATTTAAATGCATAATGAACCAATTAGCTCCAATAACTGGGTGCCAGCAATCAATTATTTGTGCTAATTGGCACCAATTTGAATTTAGACCTGCATCTTTATATTCGGTATTTTATAAAGATGCGTGTGTAGGGAGCAGAGGCCATGGGAGGAGCATAGGTGGGTCAAGAGCTTTTCAAGAATTTGCAATGCAGTGCTATAGATGTAACTTGGCTTGCTGCCTCACGCTTACCATGCGCGATCCAGCCAGCTCTTTTGGGGTCGGGTTACCTGTAACCAGGGCTCCCAAAAAAATATTCCTCACTTGCAAACATTCACATAAGAACATAAGAAAAGCCTTCACCGGATCAGACCGAGGTCCATCCAGTCCGGTGATCCGCACACGCAGCGGCCCCTTTAGGTACTGCCGAATGGAGATCCAGATATACCATAGCCCTCAATATGATTTGCAAGAAGGTGTGCATCCAACTTGCGCTTGAATCCCAGAACAGTAATCTCTGTCACAACATCCTCTGGGAGAGCATTCCAAATTCCCACCACGCGCTGTGTGAAAAAGTACTTCCTGATATCCGTCCTGAACCTGCTGCCTCTCAGTTTCAGTCTATGACCTCTTGTTCTTGTCACATCCGAAAAAGTTAGTAATGCTGCTTCTTGGTCTATTTTATCAAATCCTTTTATTATTTTAAAAGTCTCTATTAAATCCCCTCTCAGTCTTCTCTGCTCGAGGGTAAATAGTCCCAATTTCCTAAGGGGTTCTTTGTAGCTCAAATTCTCCAATCCCTTGACAAGTTTTGTGGCTCGCCTCTGTACCCTCTCCAGCAGAGTTATATCTTTCTTGAGGTATGGAGACCAGTGTTGTACACAGTATTCCAATTGCGGTCTGACCATTGCTCTATAAAGTGGCATTATTACATCTTCCGATCTACTCGTGATCCCCTTCTTAATCATGCCCAACATCCTATTTGCTTTCTTTGCCGCTGCCGCGCATTGAGCCAAAGGCTTTAGGGTTCTGTCAATCAGTACCCCCAAATCCCTTTCTTGTTCGCAATTTGCTAATGTCGCCCCCAACATCTTATACTACATAAGAACATAAGAACTGCCTTCTCCGGATCAGACCTTCGGTCCATCAAGTCCGGCGATCCGCACACGCGGAGGCCCTGCCAGGTGTACACCTGGCTTAATTTATAGTCCACCATATCCTTATATGCCTCTCTTAAGGAGATATGCATCTAGTTTGCTCTTGAAGCCTAGGACGGTCGATTCCGTCATAATCTCCTCTGGGAGGGCATTCCAGGTGTCAACCACTCTCTGAGTGAAGCAGAACTTCCTGACATTAGTCCTGAACCTGTCCCCCCTTAGCTTCATTACATGTCCTCTAGTCCGTGTCAAATTGGACAATGTAAATAATCTTCTCTGCTCTATTTTGTCGATTCCTTTCAGTATTTTGAAGGTCTCGATCATATCCCCACGCAGTCTCCTTTTCTCAAGGGAGAACAATCCTAGTGTTATAAGTCTGTCCTCGTATTCCAGTTTCTCCATACCCTTCACCAGTTTTGTTGCTCGTCTCTGCACCCTCTCCAGCAGTTTTATATCCTTCTTTAGGTAGGGAGACCAATGTTGGATGCAGTATTCCAAGTGTGGTCTGACCATTGCCCTATAAAGCGGCATTATAACTTTCTCCGATCTACTCGAGATTCCTTTCTTTATCATGCCCAACATTCTATTTGCCTTCTTTGCCGCTGCCGCGCATTGTGCCGACGGCTTCAGGGTCCTATCTATCAGTACACCCAGGTCCTTTTCTTGTTCACTCTTCCCCAGAGTTGCACCTGACATTGTATACTCGTATTCCTTATTTTTATTGCCTAAATGCATTACCTTGCATTTCTCCACATTAAACTTCATCTTCCATTTCTCCGCCCATGTTTCTAACCGACACAAGTCGCTCTGGAGTTTCTCTCTATCATCCTGCGATCTGATCGCCCGGCATAGTTTTGTATCGTCTGCAAACTTGATGATCTCACTGGATGTTCCTTCCTCCAGGTCATTGATATAAATATTAAAAAGGATCGGCCCAAGTACCGAGCCCTGGGGTACACCACTAGTCACTTTCTCCCAGTCAGAGAACTTCCCATTTATGCCCACTCTCTGCTTTCGGTTTTCCAGCCATTTGCCTATCCACCTTTGTATATCCCCCTCTATGCCATGGCTTTGTAGTTTCCTGAGAAGTCTTTCGTGTGGAACTTTGTCGAACGCTTTCTGGAAGTCCAAGTATATTATGTCCACCGGCTTCCCACTATCAATTTGCTCGTTCACGGTCTCAAAAAATTGGAGTAAATTCGTCAAACATGATTTCCCTTTCCTGAATCCATGTTGACTGGGTTTCATCAAGTCATGTGCGTCCAAGTGCCGGACTATGCTATCCTTGATCAGTGCTTCAACCATCTTGCCAGGGACAGACGTAAGACTCACAGGTCTATAGTTGCCCGGTTCCCCTCTCGATCCTTTTTTGAAAATTGGGGTGACGTTCGCTATCCTCCAGTCGTCCGGTATCTGTCCAGTTCTGATTGTCAGGTTTGCAAGTTTTTGCAATAACTCTCCGATTTCAACCTTCAATTCCTTTAAGACTCTCGGATGAATCCCATCCGGTCCAGGGGATTTGTCACTTTTAAGTTTGTCGATCTGATAGTATATCTGGTCTAAGTCCACTTCAACTGTGGTGAGGCTGTCTTCTATTTCTCCTGCAAACACTTTCTCCGCTTCAGGTATTGTTGAGGTGTCCTCCTTCGTAAAGACGGACGCAAAGAAGGAATTTAGTTTGTCTGCGATTTGTTTATCTTCCTTGATGTACCCTTTTCTTCCCTGGTCGTCCAGGGGTCCCACTGCCTCTTTTGCAGGTTTTTTCCCTTTCACGTATCTAAAGAAGGGCTTGAAGTTTTTGGCCTCCTGGGCTATTTTTTCCTCATATTCCTGTTTTGCATCCCTCACCGTCTTGTGACATTTCTTCTGATCATCTTTATGTTTGTTCCAGGCTTCGGTTGTCTTTATGCATTTCCATTTTTTGAAAGAGTCCTTCTTTTCTTTTATGGCTTCCTTCACCTGTATGGTAAGCCATGCCGGTTCTCTTTTGCTCTTTGTTCTCTGATCTTTGGAAATCCTCGGAATGTAGAGATCTTGTGCTTCTGTGATAGTATTTTTCAGTAGGGTCCATGCCTGATCAACCGTTTCAAGTTTGTCCACCATCTTCTCGAGTCGTTTTTCTACCATGGCTCTCATGCTATCGTATTTACCCTTTTTAAAGTTCAAGGTGGTGGTTAAGGTTTTGGCATGTTTCCCTTTCCCGATGTCAAGTTTAAAGTTGATTACATTGTGATCACTCGTTCCCAGTGGAACCATGACTTCCACTTCTGTTATCGGTCCCGTGAGGCCATTTAGGACCAAGTCCAAGGTGGCGTTGCCTCTTGTCGGCTCTTTTACCATTTGTTCCAGGAAGCAATCCCCTAGCACCTCCAGGAACTTGGCTTCCTTGCCGCAGTCGGAGGTTGCTAGTTTCCAGTCTATCCCTGGGAAATTGAAGTCTCCCAATATAATTACATTGCCTGTCTTGCATTCTTGTTTGATTTCCTCCATCATTTCTGAGTCAGTTTCCTCCGCCTGTCCTGGTGGACGATAGTAAAGGCCAATTTTCGTATCTGCGCCATATTGACCAGGAATTTTGATCCAGAGTGACTCAAGCTTCTCTTTCATTTCTGTTGTAACCATTTCAACAGAATCTATTCCCTCCTTAACATATAGAGCAATACCTCCACCTTTCTGCCCTACTCGATCTCTTCTATACAGTTTGTATCCCTGTAGTACTGTGTCCCATTTGTTTTCTTCATTCCACCATGTTTCTGTTATGCCAATGATATCCAATATGTCATGTCTTGCTATTGTCTCTAGTTCCCCCATTTTGTTACCCAGACTTCTAGCATTCGTATACATACATCTAAGTTCCCTTCGTGTTACCTTTTTGGACCTTCTACTCTTGGCTGTCCCTGTAGTTTCAATTACGGTATCATTTACTGCTCCTGTGTTATCACCCTTGTTTGCTGTGTGGTCGTCCCCTCCTGTGTCTGAGTTGTCCCTTCCTGCTTTTTCTCCCTTATTGGCTGTGAGGTCGTCTTCTCTTGTGTAGGTGTAGTTGTCCTTGGCTTCTTCGTCGGGGCATCCTGCTATCCGTACCATCCCCTAGATGCATCACCTTGCATTTGTTTATGTTAAAATTCATCTGCCCATGCTTTCCAGCTTGTTCAGATCCTTCTGGAGTTCCTTGCAGTCCCTTTGAGAGTCAACAGCCCGACATAGTTTTGTATCGTCTGCAAACTTTATTATATTGCAAGTTGTTTCCTCCTCCAGGTCGTTTATAAAAATATTGAACAAAATAGGCCCAAGAACCGAGCCCTGGGGCACTCCGCTAGTCACCCTCTCCCATTCTGAGAATTTCCCGTTTATGTTAACCCTCTGCATTCTGTTCTCCAACCGCTTGTCGATCCATCTGTGCACTTCTCCTCCTATTCCATGGCTTAGTAGTTTCTTCATAAGCCTTGCATGTGGAACCTTGTCAAACGCTTTCTGGAAGTCCAAGTAAACTATGTCCACTGAATTTCCATTATCCACTTGTTTGTTCACTTTCTCAAAGAATTGTAGTAAATTTGTCAAACATGACTTCCCTTTCCTAAAGCCGTGTTGACTAGCCCTTATTAGGTTATAATGTTGTACAATGCTGTCTTTAGTGTTTCAATTATCTTCCCAGGAACCGAAGTGAGGCTCACAGGTCGATAGTTTCCTGGATCACCTCTTGAACCTTTTTTGAAAATTGGGATAACATTTGCTATCCTCCAGTCTTCTGGTATTTGGCCGGTTCTAATTGACATATTAGATACAGATTGTAGCAATTCACCAATTTCGACCTTAAGTTCCTTTAATACTCTCGGGTGAATTCCATCCGGTCCAAGGGATTTGTCGCTTTTCAGTTTGTCAATCTGAGAGTATATCATGTCCAACGTCACATTTACTGTTGTGAGGCTTTCTTCTATGCCTCCGGTGAATATCTTTCCTGTGTCTGGCACTGTTGAAATGTCCTCATTAGTGAAGACAGAGGCAAAGAATGAATTTAACTTATCGGCAACCTGTTTATCCTCCTTAATTGACCCTTTCTTTCCTTGGTCGTCGAGAGGGCCCACTGCCTCTCTTGCTGGTTTCTTACCTTTTATATATCTAAAAAAGGGCTTGAAGTTTTTGGTTTCCTGTGCTATCTTTTCTTCATAGATTTTTTTGGCGTCTCTTACCACTTTATGACACTTTTTCTGGTCGATTTTGTGACAGTTCCAGGCCTCTGATGTTTTTTCTCGTTTCCATTTTTTAAACGAATTCCTCTTCTCCCTCACTGCATCTTTCACCTCTTTTGATAACCACGCTGGTTCTCCTTTATTCTTCCTTCGCCTTCCTTTAGATATCTTCGGTATGTGAAGATTCTGTGCTTCTGTGATGGTGTTTTTCAGCAGAGACCATGCTTGATCAACTGTTTGGTTTTCTGCTTTGTTCTTCTTGAGCCGTTTTCTAACCATGGATCTCATGCTGTCATAGTTTCCTTTTTTGAAGTTAAAGGTCGTGGCTTTATTCTTGATTGGTTTCCCCTTTCGGATGCTAATGGAAAAATAGATTATATTATGATCACTTGTCCCTAGCGGGGCCTTAACTTTTACATCAGTTGCTCTTCCCAAAAAACCATTTATGACCAAGTCCAGGACTGCATTTCCTCTTGTCGGTTCTCCTATCATTTGTTCCATGAAGCCATCTCCTATCATTTCCAGGAATTTTATCTCCCTGCCGCAGTTTGACGTTCCCAAATTCCAGTTTATCCCCGGAAAGTTGAAGTCTCCCATGATCGTTACATTGCCTGATTTACATCCACGATTAATTTCTTCCATCATTTGTCTGTTACCTCAGTCTGTCCCGGAGGTCGATAATAGAGGCCAATTTGTGTGTCAGCCTCTTTATGTCCAGGAATCCTTATCCAGAGTGATTCTAGTTTTCCATTTGCTTCTGTCTCTCTTTCTCTAAGACTCTATTTCATCTTGGACATACAGGGCAATACCTCCCCCTTTCTGCCCTATCCTATCTCTTCTGTATAGTTTATATCCTTGTAATACTGTGTCCCATTCATTTTCTTCATTCCACCATGTTTCTGTTATTCCTATGATATCCAGATGTTGTCTACTTGCTAATTCTTCAAGCTCTCCCATTTTTTGTTTCCTAAGCTTCTGGCATTCGTGTACATACATTTAAGTTCTGTTCGTGCTAAGTTACTGGTCCAAACATCCTTTTTTGTATCCAATTGATCCCTTTCATTACCTCTCGTAGTGTCCTCATATTCATGCCCTATATCTGTATGATTGCTTGGAGTTACCTCCTCAGGATATCTTGGTGTCTGGGCCATCGACCGGCTGTCAACTGTCGGCTCTCCCCTGATCTTTAGTTTAAAGCCTTCTCAATGAACTTCCTTATGTTCTCAGCCAGGACTCTCGCTCCTTGTTTGGCTAGGTGAAGTCAGTCCTTTCTATAATACCCGCTCTTTCCCCAGAATGTTGTCCAGTTTCGCACGAAGTCAAAACCCTCTTCCTCGCACCAACACCTCATCCAGGCGTTCACCGCTCTCAGTTCATCCTGTCTCGTAGCGTCCGCTCTCGGTACCGGAAGGATTTCCGAGAAAGCCACCTTTACCTCTTCGACCTTCAACTGCCTTCCAAGTGAGCGGAGCTGGTCCTTTAATTCTTCCCTGTCGTACTTCCGTCTGCAAACATTGTTGGTTCCCACGTGGATGAGCACTGCTGTTTCCTTTCCCCCTGCCCCTTCTATGATCCTGGTGATCCTGCTTGCCACATCCTTCACTCTTGCACCAAGCAGGCAGGTGACTAATCTATCCCTTCTTCCTCCCGCAATGTGGCTGTCCACATTTCTTATTATGGAATCTCCGACTATAATCCCAATCTTCTCTAGTTGGAGGATCCTCGGGGGTCTTAAGTCTGTATCCTCGGAGTAATTCATGTTTTGTTTCATCTGTGTCTCGTCCTCAGTTGGTCTATCGTCTTTGCTGATTGGATTGTTGTCTCTTTCTACATCAATTGTTCCAGCCTCCTTGGTTGTTCGGATGCTGTTCTCCAGCCCTGGGGTCTCCACAATCTGCTGGTGGGCATCTTCAATGTATCTCTCCAATTCTTCAATCACTTCACAAGCGCTGGACTCCACAGTCAACTTCTCCTGCGTGCAATTTTCCTCTTTATTAATGAGAAGTTCTTCTAGTTCCCTCACCGTTCCTTCCAGCAACCAGACTTGCTGTTTTAGGCTTTCCAGCTCCCTGCACCGACTGCAAATGTATGCCATAGTCCCAGAGGGGAGGTATTCATACATATTGCAGCCGGTACAGAAGACTGGAAAGCACATCTTCTGGCTTCCGTGGGCGCTCATAACCTCCTTATGACCCAAGGATTTGGGATCAATTAATTTGTTGGCCTTGCTTCCTGGCTCTTTCTTAAGGCGTCTCACAATTCTCATTGAGCTTGGGCATAGGCCAGGACCGGATAACTCTGGTAGGCTAGAGGAGACTTAATATTGGGGTCACCACACTTGGGTTTAGTTCTGCTCTCACACTGAAGGAATAGCCAAGTCCAAGATATAACTGAACAAACTGGAACTCTTTTATTTAACTTGCTGTTGAATTAACTGCAGAACTATTTACAACTTCTTTAGGTGTATTGGCAATCTGCAGGTACAAAGGCATTTCATAACAGTCCAACCCACATGGCTTTATCCTCTTTTTTTCTCTTGGTACACCACTAGGAATAACTTTAATCACTCTGTCCTTTCCCTTCCAGAGACAAAAAAAATAGGGTTTCCTTCTGTGATCAGGAACTTGGTAGGAGAAATTAGATAACCATGTCCTTGCACTTCTCTTACATCAGTGGTTCTTAACCTTGTTGGAGGTACTGAACCCCACCAGTTTCATATGCGTGTTCACCGAACCCTTCTTTATTGGAAAAATAAAATATGATTTTTACAAATTCAGTGAGGGAAAAAATAATATCAATTTTGAAAACAAAAAAGTTCTCCTATATTTCGAATAATAATAACATAATAATGAAATTTACTGCAAATCAGTGTGACTTCTGCTGTTGCCTCTCAGAGACCAGTTCAGAAATGCACTGCTTTACCTTGGCAAGTGCCACTCTCATGTCATTTTCACTATAAAGTCTGTTCCTTTTCTTCATTTTTATGTCCAGCATCCTCAAAGGATTGCTCGCAAAGATATGTTGTAACAAACGGTATGAAAATTTCCGGAGCTTTCTTAGCAATAACAGGGTACGTTACCAATTGTTGACACCAAAATGTTGAGAGCGTTGTTGTTCTGAAGAGTTGCTGTTGAACCTGGCTCTGCTGAATTTCAATGATTTCATCGAGGTATTCATCATTGACATCTGTTGTCTCAACACTAAACGTGAACGGCTGTCTCACCCATGCTGGATATGACTCTCTTGTAGGGAAGTATCCGTCGAGAGACTTTGCAAGCTCATCTAAGTGCGTGGCAATAGTTTGCTTCAGTTCCGCGGGTAAAGAAATGTCTCCGATTCCAGATACATCTTCGATCTTACTTACACAGTTGTCTAGCAGGGGAAAGTTTGCGAAGTTATCGTTTTCTGTTCGTCATTTCCATAATGGTAGCTTTTTTGAAAAGCTTTCAGATTTTCTTCCGCTTCGATGGTGTTGCAAAGATATCAGCCATGTATGCTAAAATGAGAATGAACTCAGAATTTTTGAAGCAATCTGCATGACAATGTTGCTGCTCTTGCAAAAACAGATCTAATTCCACACGCATGGCAAAAACATGATTCAGCACCTGTCTCCGGGATAACCACCGAACGTTAGAATGGTACAGAAGTACCTCGAATTCAGATCCCATTTCTTTACACAGCTCCTTGAAGATGCGGTGCTTCAGAGCATTATTTCGCACATAGTTCACGCATTCCACAACAATTTTTAAAACTTCTGCCAGTTTTGGAGGCAAGGTTTTTGTTGCCAACACATGCCTGTGCAGAATGCAATGCGTAACAATGATGTGTGGTGCATCGGCATTCACTAGCGCACCAAAACCGGACTTTCTTCCGAGCATGGCTGGAGCTCCGTCCGAACAAACTGCAGAAACCATATCCCACGAAAGATTGTTGTCTTTGAAGAAGTCATCCACAAGTTTCTTCACATCAGCTGCCTTAGTTGTTGTTGTAAGAGGCTTACAAAATAAAAAATCTTCCTTTATCACGTCGTCTTTCACATAGCGCACGAATACTGCAAGCTGGCTTAGATTGGAAATGTCTGTGGTCTCGTCGAGTTGAAGGCTGAATTTTGTCGGGCTTGAAATCAGATCTGCAACTTCTTGAGCCAAGATGTCTTTGCTCATGTCCTCTATTCTGTTGCTGATGATGTCATTTGAAAGAGGAATTTCAGATAACTGAACTTCAGCCGCTATTCCCAGCATGATATTTGCCATCTTCAACACAGCTGGTTTTATGAGTGTTTCACCAATGGTGTGTGGTTTGCCCTGCTTTGCGATCAGGTAAGCAACTTTGTACAATGCTGTGAGGATCGGTTTGTTGATGGGTACAAAGCCGAGAACAGGCAGAGTAGCCTTTTCATCGAATCTTGCTCTCTTCACCTTGAATTCAGCGAGCGTTGTGTTCTTGTATTTTCCATCTCCATGCAGCTTAAGGAAGTGTTCCCTTAGTTTTGCCGGAGCTAGACTAGAATTACTCAACTTGGCATTGCAAATCATGCAATTAGGACGCTGACTCCCATCACGTTCCGTTATACATGTGAATCCATATTGTACATATTCGTCCGACATATTCGTATTTTGCTCGACATAGTTAGTAAGGGATTAAAATATTAAGATAGGTATCACACGATGTACCATCACAACAGTTACAATTCGACTACTGTGCGCATCAAATCCCCTGCAGCACAGATAGGCCAAGCGATGTTGCGTGATCACCTGCAGCCAATTATGGACAAGCGGGGCGTATCATCACGAATCATAAGCGCTTCGGTCACGTTCAATCATTTATCAGTTAAATCACAAATTTTGATCAGGAATTGATTGATGTATATAAGGCGTTAGTTACAGATTGATAGATCAAGAAACCGAGTACACGATCAGTCTTGATCAAAATCACTGAATAACTGATAGATGATTGAACGTGACCAAAGCGCTATATGAGTCGGAGGTGTGTTTTGACCTCCGCCGAACCCGCGAGACTGACTCACCGAACCCCTGGGGTTCGGTCGAACCCAGGTTAAGAACCACTGTCTTACATCAATCCGTGTAATCAAATCAAGTTCACTCTCTGGCCACTCCTCCAGGGCACATAAAGGAGTCTCCCTCGGTGATAGGGTTTTGGCAAGAGCCTGGGATAACCAAAAGCCTGAACTATTTATTTTCAATGTCTTCATTCTCTGTTCAACTCCCCAGGAAACATTAGGAAGTCCCCCTCTATGCTGGGGCTATGGCAGGGGACCAGGACAACCAACCAAAAGCCTTCAATTTCTTTCATAGACAACCAGTAATCAAGGCAATAGTCTCTCTCCTACTCCGAGGAACAAAGGGAGCTCCCTTGGTGAATGGGTTTTGGTGGGAAGGCAACAAAAGCCTTGTGTCTCACTCTCCTTTTATAACCTCCCCCTCCCACTAGGGAAAAAGAACCTCCTACTCCTCAGTCTCTTCTAGCCATGTTCTCTGCACTTAGGCTCAGATTGAAGCCTGGGAAGGGTATCCTATGCAGAATCGGGCCTAGACTCACCCAAAAGAAAACTGATTCTGTAACCGACATCCATGTTACAGACGCCGGTTACAGAACTGGATTACTGCAGACGCGGCCACTATACTTATCGCGGCAAGGGATAGTGGCCGCAGCTGCAAGTCCCCTTACCCCAATATGATCGCAGCTGGAGGGAGCCCAACCCCTCCTGCTTGATGCCCCCTAGCTGCCCCCCAACAATCGCCGGCAGGAGGGTGCCCAAACCCTCCTGCCCGATGACTTCCCACCCTTTTCTGAAGATCAGCCAATCCCTCCCTGAAGGGTGGCCAATCCCTCCTGCTGGACCCCCCAACACACTCCCCCCTTTCCCAACCCCCCCAATGAAACAACCCAACCCCACCTCCCTGGACCCCTCCCCCAATGAACCCCCTTCCCCCGGGTTCACCTAGCAAGTTGGCCAGACAGGTGGATCCTCATACCAGCCGGCTGGCAGGCCTGCCTCCGTCCAAATGAGGTGGGCTCACCCCTCTCCTGCCCATCCCACAGGAGCCTAGGGCCTGATTGGCCCAGGCGCCTATCAAGATTGGGCTGGAGACCCACTCTAGTCATGCTAAGATTTTTTTTTTTTTTTTTTATAACTGTCTCTTAGCTTCTAAGTTTGTGGTTGAACCAATTATGGCACAGGTGCCCTCTCTTTAGGCACAGCAGTACTTGAGTACCCCAGATACTGTGAAAACATCCTCACTGTGGGTAGGAGTGGATGGGGACATTTCTATTGAGTTTAGCACCTCCAATCTTTCAAATGTTGGGTCCTATGGTTAGGGTTACCATACATCCTCCTTCTGACCACAGAAATTACAATAGGAAAAAAAATAAACTACTACCAATGCTAACAGTTAAGTTGTAACAAATCTGTAATCGATAACCAACAGCCACAAAACCTGTATTAATAATAAACTCCCATATGAACATAAGAATAGCCTTACTGGGTCAGACCAATTGTCCATCAAGCTCAGTAGCCTATTCTCACGGTGGCAAATCCAGGTCACCAGTACCTGGCCAAAACCCAAAGACTGCAACATTCCATACTACCGATCCAGGGCAAGCAGAGGCTTCCCCCATGTCTTAATAGCAGACTATGGACTTTTCCTCCAGAAATTTGCCCAAACCTTTCTTAAAACCAGCTACACTATCCACTCTTACCACAACCTCTGGCAACACGTTCCAGAGCTTAACTATTCTCTGAGTGAAAAAAATATTTCCTCCTATTGGTTTTAAAAGTATTTCCATGCAATTTCATTAAGTGTCCCCTAGTCTTTGCAATTTTTGACAGTGAAAAATTGATCCACTTGTACCCATTCTACTCCACTCAGAATTTTGTAGACTTCAATCATGTCTCTCTGAATTACTTAATCATTGCACATGTCACACTGCCCTGACTTGGTGATCCCAAGCCAATTGCAAAGAAGGAATGAGAAAGACATTACTGTATCGGGCTTGACTCTTATTTTGGTCTCTTGTTGAATATTCTGAGCACATTTTTTTACACTATGTAGTGAGGGGGGTTTATTATTAATACAAGTTTTGTGGCTGTGGGTTATCGATTACAGATATGGTAACTGACCATGCCATTAAAAAACAATTTTTTTAAAATTACCAATAACGTTTGTGCGTGGATATTAGAGAGACGCCTAAGTCCAAGCGCCCTCCAACACCTACCTGAAAAGTAGGCATAGTTGGAGCGGAGAATAGATGTGGTAAATTTAAGTATCATTAGGCAGGCGAGTTAGACACCTGTAAATTAGACCAGGTAAAACCTAACCTAATATACCAGTGCCTACCTCAATGATGCCTAGCAATGCCTAAGTCCCCTAGGTACTGCTAGGCGTGATTCTATAAAGGATGCCTAGCAATGGATTGACAACCGCACAGACCGAAGCCTGCAAGTTAGACGTCATTTATAGAATCAAGACCCAATATTATTAGAAAAGGGACAAAACTTTACATTAGTACAGCTGTTCCGCAATCCCTGACCTCAGCAGACAAACAACAGAGCTCCCACTGGCACTCCCAACCAGTGCAAAAGTACTGGATGCCCTAGGCAAACCTTCAGTCTTTCGATATCAGGATCTGTTGTTTTTTATTTGACTATAGTTACTACATGCTGGCTCTCCACCACCCATCCCAAAGATAGTACCCTAGACTACTGCCTAGCAGAGTTGTGCTAATTACTCTTCAAAAGTAATTACAGTTACTGTTTATCAGCTTAAAAGTAGTTAAAGTAAATAAATTACTCATTACAGTTACTGGCTTAGAATAACTAATTACTTTTCCTCTACCAATACCACATCCAAGAATATTAATAGTTAAAATATTTTTGTACACATGAATGCAGCAGTTTTATTTCAATCAAATAAACACAGTTTAATAAAAAAGACTTGAAATCGAGGGAATAAGTAATAATTAACATATGTGATGGACGTAACACTATAAGAGAATAAAAAATAGACAATTCCTGGTCTCTGAAGCTTTTGCAACACACCGATGTGATGGACACAAGACTGCAGAAGGATGCATTAGTAGACAATCACTACTCCCTATAGCTTTACTACAAAGCATAAGGGACAGATGCAACACTGCATTAGGATACATAATTGACAGAGACTAGCTATTGTCTATACGGAAGTGCTTCAATCAAATAAACACAGTTTAATAAAAACAGATTGGAAATCAAGTAATTAACAATTAACAAAAGTTTTGTTTGCTCTTAGCAACAGCAGCATTTCAAAATGGTCATCGTCAAGATGGCTGCGTCTAGGTATCAACACTTGCCCACCAGCACCAAAAAGTCTTTCTACTGGAGCACTTGAAGGGATTGCAGTGTTATGTTTAATGAAAATCTCTTTAACTAATGGAAATGTTTTTAAACAGTCCAATGATTTGTCATTGCTATTTAAATAAAGTTCTAATTGCTGGTGTACGCTTCCGACATAATTATCATTTCCACTGTCACTGCTTCCAAATGAAAAAAAATCCTCTTGATCATCTAATACTACAACTGATTTGGTAGTTTTCTCCACTTCATCTTGAGTGGCTGATAACTGCATCATATGATTCTTCAGAAGATTTCTAGCTTTCTCCTTTATGTGTTCTTCCATGCACCATCTCAGGCGAAACTGTGGCAAACTTACTGCAGCAAGGATCAATTCTTCAGATTCAAATGAGGAGGCAAAGTGTGTCTCAATCCCCTTTAAAATTGCATCTGCTAACGGATTTGCTAGCTTCAAGTCATGCCTAATGCTTTGTAATCTATACTTGAGAGATACTATAGTCGGTAGGAGAAATCCTATGTAGCAATTCTTCTCACCCTGCAATATATCCAAGGCATTAGCAACAGGCTTCATGACCATGCAGTACTCTCCAAGAAAATTAATCTCTATTTGTGGAAAGACTGGCAGTTTTAATTTCTCACAAACAGTTTGAAGTCCGCTTTCACATGTTACAGATAGAAGGCGCACCTTGTCTACTGCCTCATATTGGGAATTCCACCGGGTGTCTTTGGGCACAATTAGACAAGTGTGAAGTTCATCCCAAATAATTTCTGAAGCCTCAACATTTCTGTTTACTATACTCCAGAGTGCTGAACATTTAGCCATGGTGCTACAATAAATTTTCTTATAGGAAAGAGTAGACATTGCCTTGGAGGCATCCTGAGAAGCAATCAAATTTAGAGTGTGTGAAGCACTTGGCTTATGAGCTGGCAAAGAATACTCTAATTTATCTACATTTCTACTATCCATCTGCATTGCATTTTGCATATCAGTAAATTCAACATCTTCATTTTCTTCATATCCATCATTGTTCAAAGATTTGCCAGGTTTTACAACAGGTGAACTTTCTGGATCACCATAAAGTCTGAATGCCTTTATAAAGTTGGAGCCATTGTCAGTGATAATCATCTGAACTTTGTCATTAATTCCAAAGTTTGCATGAATCTGTTCAAGAACAGATACAATAGCATCACAAGTGTGTCGTCCATTAAATCTTGTACATCTAAGAGCGGCAGATTTTCGCACCAAAGACATCTCATCAATCCAGTGCACAGTTGTACCAAAGAAACTGCGATTGTGAGTGCTCCATATGTCAGCAGTTGTGCAAAAATAACGAACAGATGTAAAATGTGCAGCAAGGTTGTTACACATCACACTGTATCGTTTCTCAATGGTAGATACCAGAGACCTCCTGCTTAAGACTGCTTTACTGGGCTGTAAGCTTTGAATCAATTTTATAAATGCTGGCTGTTCAACAACATTCAAAGATTGCATATCTTCTATGATGAAGTCAGTTATCAAAGCATCCACCTTTCTTTGTGTCAATACAAAAACGCGGTTGCTGCATGAAGCACTTTCATTAGATATACAAATTTTCTTGGTTCGGAGGTTTAATTCCTCAGCTGAAGTGTCCGCTTTTCTTTTCCAGGGAGCTGAAGGGTGCATTTTCTATAAACACAAAAATGATTATTGAATTTACTAAGATGGAAATCATTAGAAAAAGATAGCACAGAAACATAAAATCTTTAAGTAGTTAAAAAGAGATATATAGAAGTAGCTACCATACCTCAAGATGCTTCTTAAGATTTGAAGTACTGTTCATAGCGGTGCTGAGCACTTTTGGTGTAGGTAAGCACAATTTGCATTGCACATATATATTCTTATTTATGTGACTCTTAAACTCAAAAAACTCCTTTAAATACCAGGCTTCAAAAGCAGGTTTGAGAGACATCAATTCACTCATTGTAATTATTTTTTCCTTCTAACTCAATCGAACTCAAAATGAAAAGGAAGCACTAAATCAATCAGAACAGAGATAGTTCAGCTGTTTCTCTCCTCCTTGTACTACAGTAATGAGCATGTGGAAAATCTTAGGACAGGACCACTGTGACAAGTTTTTCTAGACAAGATTCATTTGCCTGTAACTGGATATGATGATGATTACTCTGAAAATGGGATGTGGGACTGCTCTGGGTTCAGCAGGCTTGTGCTCCCAGAATTCAGTGACAGTTCCCAAGCATGTACTCTAGGCAGACTGTCTGCTAGCAAAAGGTATTCCCCATGGGGGTGAGACTTCTCTAGTCTTGCCTAATGGTTGGACCTACCCTGCATGCAGCTTCCCAGAGGAAAGATGCAGAACCCCAAAAGGGCATAGGGTACACTCTAAGAATGTGAGTTGAAAACTCGTCCCGGCTATTAAAACAGCAAAGAAGGGCTCATGTTTCTCTTCCCCAGCTAGTTATTTTTTCACACTGAAAAATGGAACAGTGTGAGCTTTTACAAAAAGGCAGATAAGCAAATCTTGATCACCAGTGTAATACCTCCAATGGTCTTCTTAGTTTTTCCACTTTTGTAGTGTGTATTTCGTAAAAAGCCCAATCTTGCACTTTCAAATACATACTTAACCAACTAAACCCATCTATAAAACAAATCTATATACCAAAAAGAATACCCAGCCTTCTTTAATTTTTTTTTGTTGTTGTTGTTGAAAGATCTAAAGTCAGCAATTACTTATGTAGAAAAGGCAGTTTATCCTAACACCTATCTCTAAACTCTCCGTTTTAAATGCCTGGTAGCAGTCTCCATGAAGTGAAGAGAGAACGATCACTGCAAAGCTCTAAAATGCACAAAAAAAACACCCCGAAGTGCTGACGTCAGAGTGAGGCTTGGAACACACTGATAAAAAAGACCATTGGAGCAACAGAAAGAGGGATTGAAAACAGTAAGAGAAACTATTGGAGCACTAGAGTGAGGCTTGGAACACACTGAAAAAAAAGACCATTAGAGCAATAGAATGAGGGTTGGAAAATACTAAGAGAAACTATTGGATCACCAGAATGAGGCTTGAAATCGACCTGAACACCAGGCTGATGTTTGAAACAATAGTGATTAATACCCAAAATAACCGCATGCACTGAAAGTCAGTATTCCCAAAAGTAGCCCAATTTGGCTGGAACAGGCAACACTTGCATGCGCTGTAGCATCGGCTGCCAAACCGGAAGTGGTATACTTTCGAGGCTGTAACGTTACTGTTTTGATACGCATGCGTGTGAAGACGAAGGCTATCTTCACTCTAGGCTCTTTCAGGTAAAGGTGGAAGGTGAATAATTATAGTAATCATCGTTTTATTACTAAGATCGATGCCTCGTCTGCTTATAAGGTTTTGGAATAGAACAGAGAAGATGGTGGAGCTAGGGCACAGGAGAAAATTGTGTGCTGAAGAAGAGTCTTTGGAAAACGGGTGTGAGAGAGGAAGGCTGAGTTTCCGCGCGTGGGAGAAGATAAATGCAAACGTAAAGGATCATGCGGGCGAGCTGTGTGAGGCAGAAGTGCACGTGGGGGAGCGAGAGAGGGATAGTGTTGGACAGGTCTAATCGTTTAGAACTACAGGGAGGGGTTCTATATAAAATTGAAAGTGGCTAAAGGCATTTTTCTGATTTAGCTGCAGTAAGTCTCTGTCATTTGCATTTCCAAGGAGTATATTTTGTATCGGGGAACTGGGGAGGGCTAGTGTGCTAAATGGCTGGAGAGGGGTGCAATTAAAAGCAAGGAAGGGGGCTAGATGGGTAATAGTCAGAGGAATGTGTATGGAGGAGGAGTGATGTTAGCACATGGGACTAGGGAGATGAGTAGTTTTGTAGATAAATATGGGGGAGAAGTGTACTACAATAGACACGGGTGGGGGGCAATTGTATAACTGGGTGCCTCCATTTAGGTACTCCAGAGACACCTAGTGAGAGTCTGTTCTATAATGGCGTCCAGACATAATCTGGTATCGGTGCCCCTTACATTTTCCAGGGGTGCTGAAATGTTTTGAGCCCAACCAGGAAGAGAAAGACATGGATATAGTTCTGAAACAATGTCAAACAACATAGAATTTCATTTTGCAAATTGGCACTTAATTAAATAAGATAACACTTTTCAGCTAATGATTTTAGGAAGTTGGTTGGTTAGGCTGAGAACTTTTCAGCACATTTTTATACATGCCTGCAGTTACACCAGCCAGCATAATTACAGGCACTTAAATGTGGCAACAATGTGACTAACTTAAAGTACAGTGGTACTTCGGAATCCAAACACCCCAGAACTCGAACAACTTGGAATCTGAACTTTTTTTTTCTTAAATTTTGCCCTGGAATCCAAACGAACTGCAAGTGTTGCTCAGCCCAAAGCTTCCCCTCTGATGCAGCTTTCTGTTTCTTCCTGAAAGGGAAGCACTGCTTGCAGTTCCCGTTGCTGATAGAAACATAGAAAGGCAGAAAAGGGCTACAGCCCATCAAGTCTGCCCACTCTACTGACCCACCCCATTAAGTCTGAGTGCTGCTCGACCCACGTAGGGATCCCACTGGATGTCCCATTTATTCTTAAAGTCGAGCACGCTTGTGGCCTTGATTACCTGCGTCGGAAGTTTGTTCCAGTGATCTACCACTCTTTCTGTGAAGAAATACTTCCTGATGTCACCTCTAAATTTCCCTCCCCTGAGTTTGAGCGGGTGCCCCCTTGTGACCGAGGGTCCCTTGGGAAGGAATATATCGTTTTCTACCTCGACACGACCTGTGACGTACTTAAAAGTCTCAATCATGTCACCCCTTTCCCTGCGCTCCTCTAGAGAGTACAGCTGCAATTTGCCCAGTCTTTCCTCGTATGAGAGACCCTTGAGTCCAGAGACCTTCCTAGTGGCCATTCGCTGGACCGACTCAGCTCGAAGCACATCTTTACGGTAATGTGGCCTCCAGAATTGCACACAGTACTCTAGATGAGGTCTCACCATGGTTCTATACAGTGGCATTATGACTTCAGGTTTGCGGCTGACGAAGCTTCTATTGATACATCCCATCATTTGCCTCGCCTTGGATGAGGCCTTCTCCACTTGTTTGGCAGCCTTCATGTCTGCACTGATGATCACTCCCAAGTCCCGTTCCTCTGAAGTCCTAGCTAGTGTTTCTCCATTCAAGGTGTATGTTCTGCATGGATTTCTGCTGCCGAGATGCATGACCTTACACTTCTTAGCGTTGAAGCCCAGCTGCCATGTCGTGGACCATTTTTCCAACTTGATCAGATCCTGCGTCATACCATCCGTGGGATTGCTTCCACCCACTATATTACACAGTTTGGCGTCGTCGGCGAACAGCGCTACTTTACCCTGAAGCCCTCGGGTCAAGTCCCTTATGAATATGTTAAAAAGGGATGGTCCCAGGACTGAGCCCTGCGGCACACCGCTAGTCACCTCCGATGTCTCAGAGAGGGTGCCATTGACCACCACTTTCTGAAGTCTTCCACTCAGCCAATCGTTGACCCACGCCGTTAGTTTCTCACCTAACCCCATCGATTTCATCTTGTTTAATAGTCTACGATGTGGGACACTGTCAAAAGCTTTACTGAAATCCAAGTATACTATATCCAGAGACTCTCCCGAGTCCAGCTTTCCTGTCACCCAATCAAAGAAGCTGATGAGATTGGACTGGCATGATCTCGCTGCCTATGCCGGTGGGGGACCCGATCTCGCTGCCTGTGCCGGTGGGGGACCCGATCTCGCTGCCTGTGCCGGTGGGGGACCCGATCTCGCTGCCTGTGCCGGTGGGGGACCCGATCTCGCTGCCTGTGCCGGTGGGGGACCCGATCTCGCTGCCTATGCTGGTGGGGGACCCGATCTCGCTGCCTATGCCGGTAGAGGACCCGATCTCGCTGCCTATGCCGGTGGGGGACCCAATCTCGCTGCTGTGCCGGTGGGGGACCCGATCTCGCTGCCTATGCCAGTAGGGGACCCAATCTTGCTGAGTTTGTGAGACCAAGGAACGGATTCATCCAGTTTCTATTATTTTCAATGGGAAAAATTGTCTTGGAACTTGAACATTTTGGAACTCGAACGGAGTTCTGGAATGGATTAAGTTTGGATTCCAAGGTACCACTGTATTTTGTAAGTTTCCAGAAAATAAGGGAGTCTTGTCTGTGTATACGCCCCCTTGCTTTTATGCACTATGCTACTTATACCTGCTATTACAGAATAGTGCTTAGTTAAGTGTGGATTGTGTAAAACCACAAGGACAAGCAAGCAGTACAGTAGAATCCCAATTAACTAGTACTCGACCAACTATCAAAAAAAAAAAAAAATCATCTCCTGCGCTGACCCAACAACCCCCCCTCCCAACAACCCCCTTCTTCACCTCCACCCAACAACAAAAATCATCTCCCACATTGACCCAACAACCTCCTTCTAGTCCCCGAAGCAGCAGCTGCAGCTTCTGACAAACCCACTTCCTCCAGATCCTGAAGTAGCAGCACTTTAGGCTGTTTGCAGCCAGCCCTGGCTTGCAGCTTCGGGAGAGGTGCAGGTAAGATATACCAGGGGGATGGACCAAAGATGTGTGTGGGGGGGAGGAAGGGTGAAGGGCAGGAGAGATGGATGAACGCTGGACCTATAAATAGAGGGTGGAGAGAGAAAGTGACCCAGAATGAAAGGAAGGTGGGAAGGGAAGAACAGATGATGGACCTACAAGTGACTCAGACCAGAAAGAGGAGGTGGGAAGGGAGGCAAAACTATTTTTGTAGTAACGGTCAAGCAACCAGAAACTATAGTTCTCAAATGCCTGACAATTTTTTCCATTCAAGTCACATTAGCTGTAGTTGAGAATCCTGCAGATGGAAGGCAAATATAGACTCTGTGTTATCGGGCACCCGTGGGGATTGGTAGATGCTAGATAATGGAAGATTATATAAAGTGTGTAAAGGAGGGTAGAAGAAATATGTTATAAAAAGTAAGACTGCACTTTAATCTTGGTTAACTCTGTAATTAATGCATTTAATCATTAATCGTGATTTAAAGAATTAATTACATTGTAACATCTTATCTCCTCCAAACATTCTCTCTACTCCCAACTCCTGTCTTTGGTACAATTCAACATCTTTCCCCCATTTGCAATTTAATATCACATCCCCCCCCCCCCCGCAGTCTACTTTAAAAGTGATTGTCTGTTAATCCTCATCAGCTGGCAAAATTTTTGTCTCGTGCTACTAGCCGTATCTCATGCACATCTTGAGTCAACCAGACAATCTGCTTTCCTTTTCAGTGCACCCTCTCTGTGGAATATACTTCCCTTTCCTTTGAGATCTGAGATTTCATACCAGAAATTTAGTCACACTCAAAATGCATTTCTTTTTGCCTGCTTTTCCTGACTCTCAGACCTAATGGAGTATGTGGGGGGGGGGCGGAAACAGGTTCACCAGCCTAGCATGTCTTGTCCTGTTTGTCTGTCTGGACCTTTACTTACCAACTTTTCTGTTAATGGAGTTACATTCTGTGTTCTAATTTTGTTTTCTTTTGTAAACCACTTTGTTACTTTTTTGTGAATAGTGTTATATCAAACTCGAAGAAGTATAAACATTTGTTTTGAGCCTAATTGAGATATAAGAAGGTGACCCTATAGCTCCATATCAATGGAACATGCCAAGTTAGTCCCGGCTTTACTCCCATTCTCTCTGTGACTTTGTAGTTTTTTTCTTTAATCTGCAGCATCCTAGAAATCTTTGAGTACAAATCCATGAGTACAAGTCAACCAAGTCCATGGTTGCAAAGGAAGTAAAATAGGGACTACTTCAGTATGGCTCTATTTGACATGGAGCTGTAATGCTACTGTAAGTAAACATTTTAAGTAATGAAGAAGAATAAGAATATATATTTCAAGAATGGTCCTATGTGATTATTTTGTTATTAAATAATGCATTTCTTTATATGTTGCAGGAATTCTGAACTTTGTATTGTAGAAGAGAGCCAAGTGTGCTGCTGATATCTTTTTCATTGACTGGGCGAAGATGGAAGTTATCCAAAAGTTACCTGGAACTTCAAAGCCATTAGAATGTACACACTGTAGTTTCAGAGGCAGCGACTATGAAAATGTTCAGATACACATGGGCACCATCCATCCAGAATTCTGTGACGACATGGACATGGCTGGCTTAGGAAATCTTATCTTCTATCAAAAAAGTGCAAAGCTGTTTCATTGCTACAAATGTTTCTTTACCAGCAAGATATTTTGCAATGTATATTATCATATACTAGCCCATCATACAGTACCAGAAAAATGGGAGAATAATCAGAAAAATGATTTTGAAACGGGTTTAGAGTCCAAGAATAGAGACTCTGAAGACATGGAGCATTCTGCAGAGAAAAGTGAGGATGAAAAGTCTATGGAGGATGATGAGCAAGAAGAAGAGAAACCAAGCATAACAGAGAAACATGAAAAAACCAAACCTAAGTCTTCACAAGATAAAATGGAAATAAGCCAGGAAAGTATTTCTACTTTCAATAGCAGTATTGAAAAGAATGATGGAGAGTCACTGGATACAGAGGGCAACAAATTGAATAGTGATCAGGAACAGTTGGAATTTGAGTCTAATGATGACAGCTGTCATTCAGACATCAAAGAAAATGTTAATACTTCTCAATCAAAAGATGTAGTTGGCTTTTCACAAGATATGCCTTCTGTTCAATTAAGCAATATGCTAGAGCTTTCAGAAGACAAACCATTTACAGTAGAATCATCTGATGGTGATACTCCAGGTCTCTCAAAAAATATACCAGAATTCTCAGATGACAATGAGATGATTGCTCCATCAAAAGATGTGCCAGAATTTTCAGATGATGAAGAAACTCCTGTTGTGTCAAAAGATATGTCAGACTTTTCAGATGAAGAAATTCCTTCTGTATCAAAAGATGTACCAGAGTTTTCAGATGAGGAAACCCCTCCTGTACCAAAAGATATGCAGGATTATTCAGATGTTGGTGAGACTCCTGCTTTATCAAAAGACCTGCCGGATTATTTGGAGGAAGAGGATACTTCTGCTCCCTCTAAAGACCTGCCAGAGTATTCAGAGGAGGAAGAGGACACCCCTGTTCCCTCTAAAGAACCACAAGGATATTCAAAAGAGGACACTCATGCCCCCCCTAAAGAACTACAAGGATATTCAGGAGAGGAGGACACTCGTGCCCCCCCTAAAGAACCACAAGGATATTCAGGAGAGGAGGACACTCATGCTTCCCCTAAAGAACCACAAGGCTATTCAGAAGAGGAGGACACTCATGCTTCCCCTAAAGAGCCACAAGAATATTCAGAAGAGGAGGACACTCATGCTTCCCCTAAAGAGCCACAAGAATATTCAGAAGAGGAGGACTCTCATGATTCCCCTAAAGAACCACAAGAATATTCAGAAGAGAAAGACACTCCTGCTCCCTCTAAAGAGTTGCCAGAGTATTCAGAAGAGGACGACACCCCTGCTCTGTCTAAAGACTTGCAAGAATATTCAGATGATGAAGAGACTTCTGTTCTGTCAAAAGACAACACAGAGTTTTCAGAAGATGAAAATAATCCTGCTCCATCAAATGACAATATGGAGTTTTCAGAAGAGGAAAAAGATCTTGAACCTTCAAAAGATGATATGGAATTTTCAGAATATAAAGAGACTCTTGCTCAATCAAAAGACAATATGGAGTTTTCAGAAGATGAGGGGGATCTTAGGCCTTCCAAAGATAATATGGAATTTTCTGAATACAGGACGACTCATGTACTATCAAAGGATGTTATGGAGTTTTCAGAAGATGAAGAAACTCCTGCTCAATCAAAATACACAATGGAGTTCTCAGAAGATGATGACATTTCTGCTCTGTCAAAAGATATAATGCAGTTTTCTGATGGTGAGGAGACCCTCGCACAGTCAAAAGAGATATCAGATTTTTCAGATGACACAAGCTCTACTCGATTAAAGGACAAACTGCAGTTCTCAGAAGATATGACTCCATGCTCCAAAAGCTTATCGGAAGTATCAAATCCTGATGTAACACCTAGATCAAAAGATGTTCCTGAGTTTTCAGAAGAAGAAGCTACCCCTGTTAAATCAAAGGATATTACTGACTTTTCAGAAAATGAAACTACTCCTACTAGGTTTAAGGATGCACCCGAGTTTTCAGAAGATGAAGATATTGCTCAAGCAGAAGACCAAGTGGAAACTTCAGAAGATAATTTAACTTCTGGTCAATCAAAAGATATATCTGAGATTTCAGAAGATAAAGAAACTTTAAGCAAGGAAGAGGAAATGTTAAAGTACTTGCGGCGTGGTAAAGGAAGATATTATTGTAAAATGTGTGATATTCGTCCTTTGAAGAAAGGTGCTGTTATGCATCATTTAGTTAACAAACATAATATCCCCAGTCCATATGAATGTAAAGAATGTGGAAAGAATTTTGTTTTGGAAAACATTCTTAAACTCCACCTTGCTGCTCATACTAAAGGTTTGTTCAAATGTGATCGTTGTGGTTTCCAGACAAATCACCCTAGAGGTTTTAAGAAACACCAATTCCACTGTATGAATCGACACAATGAAGAAGCAACTAAAAAGCTTTTAGACTTTCAAGAAGACACTGCGGAACAAAACTGATACAAATAAGTAATATTACTTAGTTGTGTTGTATTGATATGTCATGCTAAACTTGTGAAGTGCTCAGCTGTTAGTTAAGCTTTGAAGATTATTTTTCAGGAATATGTTTAGTTTTTGCCAATTTTTTTAAAATGACTTACCAACTGCAAAGTATTTTGCAAACAGCTAAAGACATTTGGTTTCAAAAATCTGTTGTTCAATATGTGCTATATGGGAAAGTTAATGCTGTAATATCCTGGAGATAGCCTGACTTCTTTTATTAATGTAAACTGTGCTGAACTCAGGAGGCTATGAGTACCCAAATGTACATGTGATGCCAATGTAGGGGGAACCTCAGGGTTCTGACCTTAAGAAATTCAAGATGTAGGGTAAGATTTTTGAATAGCAAGTGGTAGAATGAAGCTGCAGGAGATTTTTATAGTAGTACAGTAGTGTCTTGGTTAACTGGGACTCTCATACAATGGCAAAAAAATCACCGGATGGGGGAAAAAAGTCCCTTAAAGCACTAGCGGCAGTGTCCTGAGCCTCAAATCCTCCCTCCTGCCCTGAAGCAGTTATAAACCCCCATCCCTCCCGCCTTGAAGCACCAGTGTGGCCATAAATCTCTCTCTCCCTCAAGCCCCGAAGTGGCAAAAGCAGGTGGCGGTCTGGAGCTACAAACTCCCATGCTTCCTCCCTCTCTACCTGAAGCGCAGTGGTCAGCAGGAGGCACAGGCTGCTCTTGGCCAGCCCTGGCAGGGCCTTTCCTCTGCTGCGCTGGTGCTTTGGGATTGAGAGTATTAGACAAGGTTTGTAACACACTTTCAATTAACCAGAAAAAAACAGTTATCTGGTATCCACCAATCCCCATGGGTGCTGGATAACTGAGATTCTACTGTAGATTATTTAGACAGGTTTCTTGTCTGAAATTGAATTTAACCATGTAAACAAAGATATTTCTGACAAGAAACCTGTTTAAATAAACTACTATTACAGAAATCTGCAGCTTCCTTGCTTTCTTATAGGGTTAGATTCACCCATTCTGTTTCTGAGTAGCTTAGGAGAAGGTTGGTATCATTGAACAATGGCTTGGACTCTGCCATATCCATGGAGGGGCATAATTAAAAAAAACCCATCTAAGTCCCCTTTTGGCCTAAGTCTCTAGACCATTGTCTCTCAAACTTTCTCAAGCCGGGGCATACTAAAGGTAGTGGCCACGGCTTGAGGCACTCAGAAGTGCGCGGATGTCACCGTGATGCCAACATGCATATGCTTGACATCATCACGTCGACGTCCGTGCATGTGCAGAGGCCCTCCAGATGGGCCCTGAGACGCCAGTAGGGAGTGCCAGCAGGGAAGAGGGCCGGAGAGAAGGAAAGGTGTTGATTGCCTACAGCAGGCGTAGGGAAGTCACCTGGCAGACGCCTCTCTTCCTCCTCAGTGTGATGCGGCACACTTGGATCTCAGGAGGTACACTAGTGTGCCTCAGCACACAGTTTGAGATACACTGCTCTAGATGCTGAAAGTAGGCAGCAGGGAAATGTCCATTCTCAAAAAAAACCCTGTCCAAAATGAGTTGTTTTTTTAGCATGACCTACCTCTACGTTAAGCAGTTTAATTGCCCAGACTGCCACTATGTCTATTCTTATAACATTATCAACCAAAAAATTGCCCGTCCCAAACGCCCAAAACAAGATCTTTTAGGTGAAGGAAGGGCCAGTCCTTTACCTAAAAGCAGGATTCTATTACTGGCATCTGTCAAAAACAACCTCAGTTACAGAATCCTGCCCCCCCCCATCGCAACGATCGTGGCAAGAGAGATTAGGCATCTCTCCTTGCTAATCTCCCCAGCAGGAGAGATGCTCAATCTCTCCTGCCGACAACTCCTCTGTGAAACAAACTCGAACTGGCAGGAGGGATCCCAAGCCCTCCTGCCGACTCCCCCACCCGAACCTGCGATTGCAGCAGGAGGGAACCCAAGCCCCACCAGGAAGACCAACCACCCACCCCCAAACCTGCCCCCCCACCACCCTGGACCCCCTCCACTACCCTGGACACCCCCCACCCACACTAACCTCAAGTTTGGCCGGATGGATGGGTCCTCTGTCCAGCAGGCCCGCCATCCTTGGAAATGTGGGCCTGCCCCTTTCCGGTGAATTGTGGGAAGCACTGGGGAGGGACCTAGGGCCTGATTGGCCCAGGCGCCTAAGGCAACTGGGCCAAGCGGAATTGGGCCAGTTGCCTATGGCCCCTCCTATGGGCGAGGCCATAGGCACATGGGCCAACAGAATCTTTGGTTGGCCCATGTGCCTAATGCTCCGGCCTTAGGCGCCTGGGCCAATCAGGCCCTAGGTCCCTTCCTGGTGCATCCCACAATGCACCGGGAGGGTGGTTGCTCTTCTGGAAGGAGGGCTTGGGCTCCCTCCTGCCAATATTTGCGGGGGTGGGGGTGTTTTTGGTAGGAGGACTTGGGATCGCTCATGCTACGATTGCAGGTTCAGATGGGGGTGTCAGCAAGAGGTCTTGGGATATCTCCTACCGGTTCGAGTTTGTTTCACGGAGGGGGTGTCGGAAGGAGAGATTGGGAATCTCCTGCTGGGGAGGTTAGCAAGGATTACGGCAGGAGTGATTAGCATCTCTCCTGCCATGATCGTTGCGGTGGGGGGTGGAGAGGTTGCCTGGTCTAAGTTAAAATGTATAAGTTCCATCCGGAAACCTGTCAAACCTTTTTGGTTATGGCTGCCATACAATTAAGTCTAGGTCGGCCCACCTCCCGCCCTATCCACTCCTCCAAAAATGCCCCTTTTCGCTCTAGACGTTGAGAGGCAGGGTAAAGGCCTAAGCTGGTTTTAGATATGTCTAAAACCAGCTTTGATTATCGGTACTTGGACGATCTGTCTTTTTGATCGTCCAAGTACCGATTTAGGCCATTTTTTGAATGGTTCTTTTTTTTATTTTTTATTATGAGCCCCATAGTATTCCCAGCCTCATCCAAAGAACAGAAATCAATATGATGAAACCTAGATTGCCTACCTGATAAGAAGCAGCAATGGCTATAAGTGAAGCAGAAGAAAGGATGTTTTAGATTAGAACAACAATCAGCCCAGGAGGAGGGGAGTAGATTCAGGAGCAAAAACAGAAAATATATTCAACATCATTTCTGAGAAGAAATAGGGAATGGCCTCTTTGTGGAAGCAGTAGAAGCATACAGAAATTAGACTTGAGAAAAACATTTATTAAGCACCAGGTACCTTTTAGTTGCCAAGAAATGAGAGAAAAATTAGTGTGGTTTTACAACAGGAATGACAATAGGCACACAGAATGGACCATATGAGGCTTATCTGCTTCATATTCTGTATTCCACTTCCACTGAGCCATTGGTTCAGCCCCTGCTTCTGTCACTTTTGCTGGTATCCTGTATTTAAAGGAAAAACTATTCTACCAAGGCTTAATAATGTATCTGTTGTAACCAATCCTAGTTGTGTGTAGACTGAAACATTAGATTTTCTTCTACTAATTAAAAAAACCCAACCTTATGATTCTCAAGCATTGATTTAATGAAGCCTGTGAAAAGAGAAAGGAAGATGTGATTAATTAGTAAGATCTGTAGGTAGTTATTAATACATGCTAAATACCTTTCTCAGTAGCGAAGACAGAGAATTCTATACAGTAGATGTTCCCCTTCTGCATATTTGCGACCAATGGGAAGTATCATTTAAAAACTCTGAACTCCTCCCATTCTGCAGTGGAAAACAGCTCTTCAAATTTTCCTTCCGCAAGCAAACTCAGAAGGTGTGTTCTGATCTGCTCTGCTTTATGTTATTGTTGGGTGTTTTTGCTGTTGATCTTAGGATTTTTCGACATAGCTTCGGTGCTTGGGCTTACTCCGCCATGGAAAGGACACAATCCAGTTGTGAGAGTTTCTGGGTTAAGGCTGGGTTCCCTCACCTCCAAAACTCCTTTTTCCCTATTTTTAAATTTTTCTGTTTGGCTTCAATGCGCCTTTTATGGTGCAAATTTTCTGGCTGTGGGCATCTTGGATTTTTAGCAATTTCTTTTTCAAAGTCCTATTTTCTGCTTCAAACCCCTTTGTTCTGCCTAGGGATCATCTGTAAGGAATGCCCCAGCTCAGACTAGCCCCAATTCCGGTGGGGCTGCTCAGAGGCTACAGGTAATGTCAAGGAGGTGAAATGCAAGCATGTGGTGACGGAAGAGAGCCTAATTCTCCAGTCTGGGGTCTTACAGGGGCCCTTGGAGCCTTTGATGTAAGGCTTTTCCGACTTTGTCGGCCTTTTATGGAAAGCCTACTTTACAGGCCCAGGAAGCGCTGTGCTGCCTATAGGTGCATTGGCTCCACCGCAGGGGGATCCTTCTCTAAAGCAGGCATCTCTGTCTCATACCATGTTAGCTCCTAGTGTCAGTTACCCTTTGGAGCAGAACTGAGATGATTAGAAGTCTCTGTGCCCTTATTATCACATGGCTCCTCTGTGTCTGTGGATGATTTGGGATCCCTTTCAGCGACAGGAGGCAGGAGTGGCTGTGGATCACAGTGATGATCCTTCAGTGTGTCGCCTTTTCAAATCAGCTTCCTTTTCATGTCATTTCTGACACCCTTTGCATTGAAGCTCATTGCCTAGCAGCCCTACACTTCTTAGACAACCTTTTTTCCTGCTCATCTGGACATCACCTCTTTATTCGCTGAGCAGTGGGAGTCACCTTAAGGTGGCCAAAGCCATGTCTAGGCTCTATCCTATGGATCCAACAGCTGATTGGGTGCAGCTGAAAGTGGATGCCGCAATAGTGCAAGTGACCAAGTGCTCTTCCCTTTCTAGTGAAGTTGGAGTGAAGCTAAAGGATGCACAGGACCATAAGGTGGATTTGATCCATAAAAGACAGTCTGAAGTGCTGGCTTTGGGTATCAAAGTTGCAGCAGCTGGCTCCTTCGTAGCACGAGCCTGTCATACCAGATTGCGAAGCTTGGGGATGACTGTCTGCACATGTTTAAGGAGGGAGTGTATTATGTGGCTGATGCTCTTTATGATATCGGAGTCCTGAGTAAGGTTCTGGCTTACTCCATTTCTGCCCACTGAATGCTCTGGATCAGATAATGGGCAAGCAACTCAGCCTACAAAGCCACTCTCAGCAGATTACCCTTCAAAGGGCAAAGGGCTAGACAACCTTATGGCCAATGTGGCCAATTGCAACCCCAAATCCCTCCAAGACTGCAGGAGCCGTCATTCTGCTGTGAGCGGCAGAGGCAGTTTTCATGTCTCTAGGAGATCCAACCAATTCTCCGGTCTTTTCTCAGAGGCTCTTTCAGGGCTCAAGACAGAGATTTGGCTCAGTCTCCAAGAAGCAACAATGAAGCCAGGATGACGGCTGCTCCTACTCATATTGGCGGGCAGCTGTCAGCTTTCTGGAAGGAAGGGGAACAGATTTCGTCTGACTGTTGGGGGTCTGAACATTATTTGGGAGGGGCAAAAGATTGAGTTTTCTCTGCCTCCTCCAGATCTGTTCCTCAACTCTCCAGTCCTAAGACTGGCAAAGACCAAAGTCCGAGCAACAGTGCAACAATTTGTGGACATTCGGGGTATGGCGGTATACAAAAATAAAGTTATTATTATTATTATTATTTATGCTATAAAACCAGTTCCCGAAGAAGAATCGGATTCAGACAGATACTTTTTATACTTCATAGTGCCCAAGAAAGGCACAGAAGATTGGAGACCCATTCTGAATTTGAAGTCAGTAAAAGAGGCCCTAAAGGTGCAGCTCCCCTGGCTCTCAGGGGCAAAGCGCTGCTTGTTCTGGTGGCTCCAGGGGGATGCCTTGTCGAGGGCGATGCCTCTCAGAATCCACACATGGGTGACCCTCATGACCAATGCCAGCCTGAGCAACTGGGAGGACTCACTGCTATGGTTGCCTGCTTCAGGGCAAGTGAACCCCATTGGAGAGCAAGTGGTCCATAAATCTGGAACTGAGAGCCATTTGCTTGGATTTGAAGGAGCTGCAATGTTTTTTGACAGGGAAGGCAGTCTGGATGTTTTTATATAATGCCACTGAGGTAGCTTATGTGAACAGACAAGGAGGCACCAGAAATGCTCATCTACACCTGGAAGCACAGATGTTATTCCAGTGGGCAGAAGTTCACTTACAAGCCCTCAGCTGCACACGTGACACAGGTAGAGAATTTCCAGGCCTATTTTTTCAGCAGGCAGTCTCTGGATCCAGGGGAGTGGTCTCTGTCCCTCATTGTGCAACATTGGGGAAGACCAGAAATGGATCTAATGGCCACAGCCAATAATGCAAAAGCAGATCGCTTCTACAGTCGAAGAGCCGAGCAGGGAAGCACAGGGCTGGATGCCTTTGTTCAGCCTTGGCTCTATGTTTTTCCTCCTTGGGCCATGGTGGGTTGGATCATCTGCAGAATAGCGAATCATCAAGGACTGGTGATTCTGGTAGCTCCAGACTGGCCCCGCAAGTCTTGGTATGCAAATCTGGTGCATCTCCAAAGGGGCAGTTTCTTAAGCTGCCAGTTCACCCAGGGCTCCTCAGTCAGGGCCCAGTTCCCATGGAGAATCCATAGTTCTTTGGACTTACAGCATAGCTCTTGAGCACACGGCCCTAATTTGGAAGGGCTACTCAATGAATGTTGTTACGACTCTTCTTAGAGCAAAGAAGCCTGTGACATTTGCGGCTTACATGACCTGGAAGGCTTTCCAGTTATGAAGCGCCAAGGAACAGGTAGAACCTGAGAATTCCCACAGGCCAGTCTTGGAAAGAGTCTGGCTGTTTTGTGTCTCAAGGTGTTTTAGTGCCTGGCATGTCATCCAGACATCACTTCATTTTTGAGGGGGCACTGAGATTGTGACCCCTGTTGCACAGGCCATTCCCATCTTGGGACCTCAATGTGGTTCTGAAGGGTCTATCTCAGGCTCTTTATGAGCCCCTGCTTGATGCATCCCTCTTGGATCTTACAGCTAAGACTGTTTTTGGTCGCCATTGTCTCAGCAAAGCGGATCTCAGAGTTACAGGCCCTTTCCTGTGGAGAACCCTTCCTTCAGTTTAGAGTCGGGTATTTCTCTGCGAACGATACCTGCTTTCCTACTGAAGGTAGTGTCTGCCTTCCATATCAGTCAAGAGATTCGTGTACCTGCTTTTCACCCCACGGGTTCAGCAGAACAGGACAAGATTTTGCGGAGACTGGATGTACGTAGAGTCCTCCTGCACTACTTTGAGAAAACTAATGATTCACGGCTTTCAGACCACCTTTTTGTGCTGACTAGCCACTTGAGACGAGGCAAGCCAGCCTCCAAGGCCTTGATTGCCAGATGGATTTGCATGACAATTTCTTCTTCCTACATTGCTTGTGGTAAACATTCGACTAGAGGTGTGGCTGCTTCCTAGGTGGAGTCCCAGGCTGTTTCGCCTGATGAGATTTGTAGAGCAGCTACTTGGTCTCTCCACACTTTTATGAAGCTTTACAGAGTGGATATGGCAGCTCAAGTGGATGTTGCTTTTGGGTCCTCAGTATTGTGGGCAGGCTCATCTGTCCTTCCCTAGACATCTGGCACTGCTTTGGTATGTCAATTACTGTACAGAATCCTTTCTTCACTACTCAATGAAAGATTAGGTTCTTACCTTGCTAATCTTCTTTCAGATAGAAGACATAGGATTCTGTACACCCCACCCTGTCAGAGCCTTTGATTCACTTTATTTCTGCCTCTTACATTGCCAGTGTCCCTTGGGACATCTTCTCCTGTATCTAAGATTAAGCAGAGACATGGGGGCTCCTATTCCCTTTCTCCTTTTTTTTTTTTTTTTTTTTTTTTTTTTTGGGGGGGGGGGTGTGTTATAGCTCCTACTAGTTACACTTAGCAGGTTGATTCCTAGCTACTCTTGTGTGTAATTGTTGTTCATTGATAAATTGTTAAATATTTATTAATCATTATTATTTTATAATTAGTTACAAAGCAGAATATGGTTTGTTATCGGGGAAGTCTCTCTTATTTTCTTCTGTTTCAGTAGAGTTTGATTGCTTTGGTCCCAACTGCAGAGAGAGCTGTTCTCCACTGCAGAAGGGGAGGAGTTCAGAGTTTTAAAGTGATACCTTTCTGCAGATTTGCAATTAATGGGAAGTAACAGCTACTGTACAGAATTCTATGTGTCTCTATCTGAAAGAAGATTAGCAAAGTAAGAACCTAACCTTTCAATCTATTCATTGCAGCTTGCCTGGTTTATGCTAACCTATGGCAGTAACCAAAAGTCTTAACTAACCAACTGGGAAATGTAAGTAGCCAAGTTAAAAAAAGTCTTGAATGATGTGAAGGCAGATTTTAGATAGAAATGGAGAGAAGAGTACACTCAACCAAGTCAGAATGTGGGGAATTCCCTTATTTACACGACAGTCTGTCAAATGTAGAGCCTCTTGTAAAATAGTTACAGTGTCCCGCCACATATGGAGGAAGCAGTGATTTAAGTAAATTACATTGGGGAAAACCAATGTAGAACCCCCCAACATGAAGATATGGGGAGTAGCTTTCTAAACTCCTTGCACCCTCTGTTAAGGGCTTTGATTACAGCATTGATGTGTGTCTTCTCTCCCCCCCTCCCCCCCATATGCCAGTTCTCCACCCTGTTGAATGCCTCACTTCATGACACAGATCCTCCTCATTGCTGCATGAAGCCTCTCTCATGCTGAAAGCCCCCACAGGTGGGCAACAGCCCAACAATGCAGCCAACCCCATGGCCAATCAGGGACTTCCCTAGACTCCTCCCTAAGGAAGTCCCTGATTGGCTGAGGTGCCCCGGCCCCTCCAGATGATGCACCGGGGTGAGGCCTAAGGCCACTATTGGGCGGCAGCAAGGCAGAAGAGTAGGAGCAGGAGGAGTTGCTCCTGCTCCCAAAGATATTGCCGGTGCGTAGGAGCAGGAGGAGGGTCTGGGCACCTCTCCTGCTCCTGAAGATGTTGGAACCTTGCCCAAGGAGCAGGAGGGGCTGGACTCGACCAGGACCGAGCGGGGGGTGGGAGGCCTAGGAGCAGGAGGGACCAAGCACCTCTCCTGCTCCCAACAATTTTACAGGTACCGGAGTGGGTGGGCCAGGCTTGACCGGGCGGGGGGTGGGAGGCCTAGGAGCAGGAGGGACCAGGCATCCCTCCTGCTCCCAACTATTTTTCAGGTATGTAGGTGGGCCATGCCCGACTGCCTGGCCCGACCCAACTAGGACCGGGCAGGAGGTGGGAGGCCTGGGAGCAGGAAGGACCGGACACCCCTCCTGCTCCCAACTTTTGGTCCATCGGACCCACAATCTTGGGGTTTTTTTTTTAACTTTTTTAGTAGTTTTGAGCCCCAGGGTGGGGAAGGGTAGTGCAGGGCCGCAGGACTTCGGGGAGATTCAGGGCAGTGCAGGGCGGCAGGACTTCGGGGCAGGAGATTTGTGCTTGAGTTGGGGCAGAGAGCAGGATATGCAGTTGGAAACCACTGAACGACTGGTCCCCAGCAGTCGCTTCTTCCGTTGATCGGCCAGCCCTGTCCGATGTGATATTTTGTGTAGTGAATCGGGTCGCTGTCCAATTTGCATGCATTTCTCCTCATTTGCATGCACTGATTAGAAGCGGATCGCAGGAGAGGTAAGTGAATCAGGCCGGAGGGAAATTTGCTCGTTAAGGGGTCGCAAACTGATCAGTACACGATCAGTTTCCTTTGTGAATATAGCCCTAAGAACAGAAAATAGAGATATGCAATGAAAATTGTCACTTTGCTTTTGGACTTTTTCCCTCAATTTTCAGATATTTTTCAGTTCCACAAATTTGTATTAAAAGTGTTCTAACATGAGCTAAATGACAAGACACATATGTTAATTTGTCAGTTAAATGTGCATTAAAAATCAATTTAGCACACATTTTTAAAGGTTTGCTAATGGAGGAAAGGTAATATATCAAACTAGTGTTTAAGCCCGTTACATTAACGAGTGCTAGTAAAGCCTCCTTCCCTCACATGTCCCCTATTTTCAGCCCCAGCTCCAAACCCATTTTTACCCCCCAGCCCCCTTCTCCCATCTGTTCCCTTTCAGCCCGAGCCCCCTTTTCTCACCAGCAGCATTTCCCTCCCCACTCCACTTCCCTATCCAGCAGCACCTCTTCCCTGCTCCCCCTGTCCCTCTTCATTGCTCCCCTGGTCCAGTAGCACCTCTTCCCTGCTCCTCCGGTCCAGGAGCACCTCTTCCCTGCTCCCCCGGCCCAGTAGCACCTCTTCCCTGCTCCCCCTGTCCCTCTTCCTTGCTCCCCTGGCCCAGTAGCACCTAGTGTTTTAGCCAGTTACATTAACGGGTGCTAGAGTAGATGTCTTTTTTTTTTTTAATTTGTCTCTCCTTGGACGCTGTCTGTCTGTCATTCTTTCTGTCTGTGTCTCTCCCTGGCCCCCTGTCTGTCTATCTTTATTTTTATCTCTATCCTCTTCCCTCAATCCTGCATGTGCCCTTTTTTCTTTTCCTCCCCAGTTCCAACGTCTGCTCCCCCTGTCCCTCAGACTTCCATTCAGTGTCTCTCTACCCCTTCCATGTACTGTTCATCCTCTGTCTTGCCCCTTCCATTCACTGCCTTCTCTTCTCTTTCCATCCAGTGTCTGCCCTCTCTCTGTTCCATATGGCATGTCATCCTTCCTTTCCCCTTTCCTTTTTCCCTTGGTCTGGTATACCTTCCTCCTTCCCTCCATGCCCTGCCGTCTCTTCCCTCCAAGCCATTCTCTCCCCCTCTGCTCCTTTTCCTCCTTGAACTTCATCGGGCAGCAGCATTCACATTCATTGATGTTGCCGGCTTCAGGCCTTCCTCTCTGTCGGGTCCTGTCTTCATGAAAACAGGAAGTAGGCAGGACCCGCCAGAAAGGAAGGCCTGAAGCCGGCAACAGCAGTGAATTGTAAACGCTGCTGCTGCCCGAAGTCAGGCCTTTAAGCACCCGAGGCAGACCGCTTCTCTCCCCTCCCAGCCCAACCTCCACTGACCCTACTATCTCTTCCTCCCATTCGACCCTCCCAGAGAGATGACCTTAACAACTAACTCCCTCCAGCATTGGCAGCCGCAGCACGCTAAACAGGCTGCTTTGCAGCTTTCTCCTGCCGGTGAAGCGTCACCGATGACATCATCAGTGACGCTTCACCGGCAGAAGAAAGCCGCAAACCAGCCTGTTTAGCGTGCTGCAGCTGCCAACGCTGGAGGTAGGTTATTTGTTAAGGTCATTTCGCTGGGAGGGTCGCATGGGAGGGAAAGATTGTACGGTCAATGGGTCCCGAAGCGAGGATGCTGCCGCTTAGTGAGTGAGGGGAGGAGTGCTTGCACGGGTGGAGCTGTGCGCCGGGCCTCAGGTAAAGAAGGTATGCCCCCCCAAAAAAAAACAAACCAAAACAAAACGTGTGTGTAAGAAGTGACAGGGAGGCGGGCAGGGAGAGAGCTTGCCTGCTTCTTCCAGCGGTTGGTGAGTGAGGGCGGGAGGAGGGGAGTGTCTAGAGTGATCCCTGCCGCTGTGTTCTAAAATTGAATTCGGCCACGGATCAGAAAACACGGCGGCAGGGATCACGAAACCCTAAGTGCGCATGTGCGCTTAGGGTTTTATTATATAGGATAAAGATAACATAACTACAGTGTAATGAATACATTCTTTGTAAGAACTGTTCCTGTTCTTCCAGCAGGTGGCAGTATTTAATCTAGGAAGAAACCAGTTTCTAAGGGGCTCATAATCGAAAGAGAAAAACGTCCAAAACACGGCCTAAGTCGGCACTTGGACGAACATTTCTCAAAAATGTCTAAGCGCCGATAATAAAACCGGGTTTTGGACATATTTAAAAACGACCTAGGCCTTCATAGTGCCGCTCAGCGTCCAAAGCTAAACGGAGTGTTTCGGGAGGCGTGTCGAAGGCGGGAGTTGGGCGGGATGTGAGCCGGTTTAGACTTAGTCGTACAGCATGTAAAACCGAAAGTTTTACAACAGAGCTTAGACGGAACTTGGACGTTGTGACTTAGACCATGTAAAACATGGTCTAAGTCACAAAAACCCACCTAAACTCACCAGATAAGCACTTCAAACACATAACACAGACCCCCACACACTACCCCAGTGATCACCAACCCCTCCCCACTCCCATAAAAATTGTATTCACAACTTTAAATTTCAGCCTCCAGACCATCATCAACTAGCCACCTGGCATAGGAAAGCCTAGTCGTCCAGCCCAGAGGCAGCTTAAGTCATCTTGGGGGGGTGTTAGGGACCCATAGTGAAGAGGACCCATGCCCATAAGCCCCTGTAATCACTGCATTGATACTTAAACATGTGCACTCCCCTATACACCCCCCAAAACCCTTTTTTACTGGCATATAAGTGGCTCCTGAAGCCATAAGGGCTATTGGGGTGGTAGATAAGTGGGTCTAGGGGATTCTGGAGGTGGTTTGGGAGGCTCACTGTGACCTATAAGGGAGCTGTAGGGAAGAGATGCCATGGCACCCTTTTTGTGAAGTTCACAGCAGTGCCCTGTAAGGTACCCCACTATTTAGGTGGCATGTATGGGTGTGCAGTCCATCACTTTGCAGACCCCTCCCATGTCCAAAAGGGCTTATTCTAAGCGTTTTGGACTTGGACAGAAGGTTGGACGGAAATGTGGTATAAAGATAGACGATTTAGTGGCTTAGACGATCAGATCGGCAGGACATATAATTAGACGATTTTCGAAAGTAAAAAAAAGTTGGACGTATCTTTCAAAATGTGTCTTAGGCTCTTTTTAACTTTGGACGACTTGTGAGATGGATGTAAACGGACTTAGACGTCCCTTTCGATTATGCCCCTCTAATTGTTCACCTTAGAACTGATTTAAATAAACCCCCTGAACTAAAGGAGCCTCCTTTAAGGTCATGTATGTGTGTGTAAACTTTGTACATACTGAAAAAAATAAAAACCTTTCAGAATCCTCATGTTTTCACTTGACATGCCAGGTTAAAGTAGCCTCTCCCTTTCACAAAACCATAGTGCTCTTTTTAGCACCGGCTGTGGCGTAACAGCTCCGAGACTCATAGAATTGCTGTGAGTGTCGGAGCTGCTGTTACCATGGCTAGTGCTAAAAACTGTGCTATGGTTTTGTAAAAGAGGGAGGGTTAAATTAGTAAAGCAGTAGTACTAAGAAAACCCTATTCCCCCCCCCCCCCCCGATACTATAGTTGTCTGTAAAATCTTGTTTCTATTTTTATTTTGCATCTCTTTCTGTTATGCTCAGGCTGGACTGCATCTACAGGGTCGAGTCACAGCCCATGGCGGCATCAGTAGCTTTTCTTAGATCTACTCCTATTGAGGAAATCTGCAAAGCTGCCACTTGATCCTCGGTTCATACTTTCACTGCTCATTGTCTGGATTCTTTTTCCAGATGGGATGGCCATTTCGGCCAGGCAGTTTTACAAAATGTATTCTCCTAAATTGCCAACACTCCCACCATCCCATTCTGGTTAGCTTGGAGGTCACCCACATGTGAGAATATGCTGCCTGCTTGTCCTGGGATAAAGCACAGTTACAGGGACAGCAGGCAGACATTCCCACAACCCACCCACCTCCCCTGGTTGGCTTCTTTGCTAGCTATTTGAACTGAGGAGATGCTGAAGAAACGCGCGTCCTACATCACGCGGGAAGGCACTCGCGCATTCGCGATGTGGCAGTTGTGAACTTTCTGAAAGTTTTACAAGCAAGTCTGCTTGCAACGGGGCTCCATGGATGACGTCGCCAACATGTGAGAATATCTGCCTGTTGTCCCTGAATAACACCTGTAAGTAACTGTGTTTTATGTGATCTAGAAATCCGATTTTGTTGTGTTCTGTTCTCCTTTCCTTGCTCCTCTTTATTTCCATTCTTACCTTTTGCTCTCTTATCCAGATATATGTTTGCTTGATGCTTATTTATTTATTTAAAAGATTTATATCCCAGTCCATTAATAGTTCTGCGTGGGTAACATAAAACATACATAATGAAATAATGACAAACAAACAATCAGCACACAATAAAATATACATTTAACTTTCCTTAAATTTACACTTTCTTCAACAGCTTAAACCCCAGAGAAAGAAGAAAAAACCAAAATATCCACCTACCAGGAATAAAGCCTCTGCTTTCCCTGGATCGGTAGCATGGAATATTGCCACTCTTTGGGTTTTGGCCAGGTACTAGTGACCTGGATTGGCCACCGTGAGAACAGGCTACTGGGCTTGATGGACCATTGGTCTGACCCAGTAAAGCTATTCTTATGTTCTTATTTACATATATTACCTCTCAAACAACATAGTTTTCATGCTTTTTCTAAATTGCTTCACATTAGAAGACTGTTTAGTTTCAATTGGTAACAAGTCCCATAAAACTGCTCCCTGACTGGACTGGAGTTCCAGTTCCTTTTTCTTCAATTTTGATTTGTAAACTGCTTTGACATTTTGGTATGGAAAGATAGTATGGTATAATAAAATAAACATAGATATATTAATTGAAAGTGTGTGTAAATTGTCTGTGCACATGTATACCTATGAATTAAAATGCATACAATCAATCTGCACATTAAAAACAGTTGCACACATATTGCATACAAAACCCACAAATGTGTGAAAAATACCAGGGCTGTGGAGTCAGTACACAAAACCTTCCGACTCCTTTATATATATCTATATCTACATAGGAGTTCATGGGGGCGGGGATGGGTCAGAACTTGCATGGTCAGGGTGGGGACAGAGACAAACTTTGTCCCCGTTTCATTCTCTAGGAGCCACTTTCACTAATATAAATATCATAAAATATATTACATTTTGTAATCATCAAAAGTTGATATCAAAATATATTCTAAAAGTAAAACATCTCCTGAAACAAATGGGTTAATTCAAATTATTATCTGTCAACAAGAAATTTAAGCATTGCAATATTTGCTTGACATACAACTTAATTCTATTAGGAGTCAGAGTTGCAGTCGACACATTTACTCCGACTCCACAGCCCTGAAAAAAAAGCCACACTTTCAAAATTAGGATTAGTTTCTTCTCATTTTCTTCATTTACTGCCTTTGCTCAGTATGTTCAGATTCACTTGATGTGTTATTAAGGATCAGGAGTTTTTGAAGAAAGCTCCTTAGTGTTACCTGGAATAGTGAAAGCTGTCTTTGTGCATTATACAAAGACGACACTGTATTACACTTTAAATTCCAGATCAAGTGTGTATGTTTTTGTATTATCAGGCTTGGGATTATTTTTCTTTTCTTTTTTTTTAGGTAAGACAATGGTTGCTTTTTATCCAAATGCTGCTCTCCCCCTCCCCCAATTTACTGGAACTTTGCAACTAGTCAACTCAAAGGCAATGGGCTACAGATAAGAATTTTAAAACATAGAGACCATCATGTACCATATACTGTACAGGGTATTTCATTTTCAAAACAAAAAAAATACTCCATATGAAGATGGATATTGCAGGGTTTCATATGTTTTTACCTCAAATAGTATGGTCAGTCATAAGTACATAAGCATTTTCACATTGGGACAGGTTGAAGTCTCATCAAGCCCAGAATACTGTTTCTAACAGTGGCCAGTCCAGATCCCAAGTCCCTGGCAGGATCCCAAAAGCGTTCATAGCTTCCATGCTGCTTATCCCAGAAACAAGCAGTGGATTTTTCCCAAGTTATTTTAATAATGGTTTATGGACTTTCCTTCCAGTAATTTGTCCTAACCTCTTTTATGCTGGAAACGCTCAATAAGAAATTCAATGCATATATGAACATAATACTATTAAAGCTGTTTTGTTTAAAAAATGTGCTCTAATTCAGCCCTATTGAGTCTAATAAAGGACTTAGAGTGCCCTTATATAGGGCATGTGGCCATTAAAAATTTTACTGCTTGAGAGCGCTTAGAAATGGCCAAAAATGGGTGTTTATAATGCTCCTCTATGGATTTACATCTCTAAATGACATTTCCCTTTACAGAGACCAATCAGAATGCAGCTCTAGCCTTGGTGATCAACCAATAAGCAGTGTGAGGAAGATTTGCCATTTCTATATTCTGGTAAGCAGAGAAAAGAAATTAAACTAATGCTTGGGGTTTGTTTTTACTGCTTTTGTATTTTCCCTATAGGTTTTTAGCCTTTTTCTCAAACAAAAGGTGTGGAATTAGTTTATAATACACATACTGGCAGTCTCAACTAGATTTTTACAGGATTGCCTGCCAGCTACTGTATGTGAGCTGGTGCTCTGCGGACTCTCTTTGATTCTGTAGCTTTGCTTTCATTTTGTGCCACCCAGGAGGTGAAAACCTTTCTTATGAAGATTTTATTGACCAAAGCAATTTGAAACTGATTACTGCAAATCCTCCAGCATCCCCCATCCTCCAGTTTGAATGATACCAGATACAATCTATTATGGCCTTTGGGCATGACTTCAGTGCTCATGTAAGTATGCTGCACTGCCTCTTTTCTACTGTTTTTCATCAGTTATTTCGCTTTTCACTATTCATGATATGCATCTAATACATATTTTTAATGTTTCCAGCTTCTACACAGTTTTTGTCATTCTATATTGTGCCTTAGAAAGTTGCTTGGTTGTTATTCATACACTACCTCATTTTGGACATGCCCTATGTTTTTCTTTGGTTTACATACTCATATTTACATGGTGAACTAGGGTGCTATGTTTTAATATGGTTTTATACAACAAAACAAATTGCTCCAATCTATTAGCTAAGGGTAATGTCTTTAAACAGAAGAAAAAGCCTCAGGTTTGTCTAGGCAGGGCATACATGCTCAAGCCTCCTCCACCCACATCATTGGCTGAAAAAAACTTTTGTGAAGACTTTATACTTGCTGCTAGGCCAGCTTTCAACATGGAACAAAAATCGCCTAATTAACAATGCTTCCAAAAATGTTGAAGTATAAACGTGGCGTTTCTTAAAAGCCAACGTTTCACAGTTCACTACCGCTTCTACAGGGCTTCCTGACACTCCACTTCTTCACGCAATTTGTGTTGTTTGCTTATGTGATTTCTAATACATACATTTGGTAATTTTAATAATAATAATAATTTATTCTTGTATACTGCCAAAGCCATAATAGTTCGAGGTGGTTGACAATCAGTGAAAAAAAATACAATACAAATAATCAGAAATACATACAAGATAAAAGAATAAAAGATTAAAAACAGTGAATCAGGTTACAAATTGATCAAACAACTGTGTTTTTACTAATTTTCTAAAAGTAAAATAAGATGGAGCACGCATAATAATATTATCCAACCAGTCATTCAGTTTGCCTGCCCGAAATGCAAGAGGTCTATCCAGAAATCTTTTAAAGCGACAAGCATTTACTGTTGGGTAAACAAACATATGGATTCTGCGTGTAGGTCTGTTAAAACGGTCTAGAAATGAGAGACCAGGTACTCAGGAGCCATACCAAATATTGATTTAAAACAGATACAGGAAAATTTAAACAAAACCAATGTAGTTTTTGATAATAGGGAGTAATATGTTCCCATTTTTTCAAGCCAAAATTCAGCCGAACTGCTGAATTTTGAATAACTTAAAGCCTTTTCAGTGTTTTCTTATATGTACCCAAATAAATAATATTGCAGTAGTCAAGCATACTTAAGATGGAAGACTGAACTAGCAGACAAAATGATACTACATCTAAATATTTTTTAATGGTTTGGCATTTCCATAAGACCGAGAAACATTTTCTAACTAGCAAATCCGTATGTTCTTCTAAAGTGAGATGTCGGTCCAATGTCACATGATACCATTTATCACTGTTTTAGGGTTTTAATTTAGTGCCTGTCAATGTCTATTGTTTTTGATTCCTCCTTTTAATTAGATTTGTTACATTGTTGTTAGATGCATTAGCACTAATTTGTATCTATAACATATATCCAGCATGCCATGTTCTTATATCTGTCCTGTTTTTAACATTGAGCCTTGACAGAATACAAACTGTTTATTCACGCTTTCACTTTGTCATTTATACATTTATTTTATTGAAGCCATGCCCCTTTTTCAAACTTATGTGTATATATTTTTATGATGCTGTGATGTATTAGATTTTAATGTGTATATATTTGTATGATGCTGTGATGTATTAGATTTTAATGTATCTTTTTTATGCATTTTTTACATTATAGATTCATGCATTAACAAAGTGGATCACAGGTGTGCTTTGTTATCCTGTACATTTTTAGTTTATTTACCTTTTATTTTGATTTTTTTTTGTTTTTGCATATTTAATGCATTTATGCTTTTATGTACATGTGTGGATATTTTTAACTCTGTGCTTTTTTACATATGTTAGTAACCCCTGATGCAGGTGCATATGTTCGCTGAAACTATAGCTTCAACTGATAGCCAGTACTGTGTTGGGTCCATGTTACTGTACTTCCCAGATTGAAATAAATAAGACATTTCTTCATACTTCTGGCTCTTGTGGAGTGCTCATTGTCCATTCCCACTGTCTTCTCTGCTACTGCAAATCCTCCAACATCTAATTTTAATGATGATGTGATCCTTTGATTTAGGTTTATTTAGAAATCCCTTTCAAATACTCTGCATCTCCTTTCTTTCCTGAAACTTGATGGTAAGGCACAGCTATAAGCTCCATTAGAGACTTTAAAAAGCTCAAGCATAGCTGGTAAGTTACCAGTTCCACGAGGGAACTCTACCATCATTCTTGGATTTCTAACAACCATATCTTAGTGCACTGTTGTTCCTACAGGACTGATCAAAACATGTCTCCTGGCAACTCTGAGTGAGAGAAGAAAATACCTGTAAAAAGTCCCACAGAGTAGATCACAGCTTAGAAATAAATTATTGATGAGGTGTTTATTAATTAAAGTATTGATAGGCTAAGCAGGATTGAAAAGATTATAGTTCCAAAGGGACTGCATAGAGAGATGTTCACATTTTTCCTGGCAAGCAATCTCCCATTGGGCTAGATTCACTAAAGCTCACCTTGGTGGGCGATCCGTGGCCAAGTCTTGCCGGGTAACTGATTTGCTACATGTCTTCATACATAATTTGATCAGAGGCACACCCCACAGCGACCCCACGAATTGCTGCAGAGCGATCCAGACGCATGTGCAGACCGCACAAGTGAGGTCAAAACGAAGGGGAGGGGGGTGGTTGCTGTTTTGAATGGACAGAACACGCTGCAGATGGAACAGAATGTACTTTTAACCCATGGGTTAAAACCATGGGCTCGCAATGCAGGGACAGGGTGGCAGAGAGCAGGAGAGTTGGCAGGGATAGGGCAGCAGAGAGCAGGAGAGTTGACAGAGCTTGCTTTCTTGTGCTTTTTGCACAAGGGAAATGTGTTTAAAATGTTTTATTTTGTTGGTTTTTAGTTTTGATGCTGGGATTTCAGGGTGGCAAAGAGCAGGACAGTTGGCAAGGATGTGGTCCTCAGTAGTTGCTTCTTTTTGGATCAGCCAGCCCAATCAGTGTTCCTTCTTCTGTTTAGTGAATCGCTGCCTTCCTACTTTGCATGTCATTTCCCCTCATTTGCATGGGTGGTTTGGATCAAGTGGGAGGTTGATTGGCCAGGAGGTTAGTTTATCGGGTCGGGGTCGGGAAACGCTCGCAAACTGGTCGGGACACGATCGGTGAGCTTAAGTGAATTGTTCCCTGCTTCTTCCACAGAGATTTTCAGGAAGGCCTATGAAGGAGTGGATGTGTGAAATTGGTTAATGTAAAGTTGGAATGGAAGAGGATTTTAACATAGTAACATTGTAGATGACAGCAGTTAAATACTTGAATGGTCCATCCAGCCTGCTCAACAATCACACTCATTATTGATTCATAATTAAACCAACAATGAATGTGGTATGATACATACGTATACTTGTTCCTGATCTCTCTTTGCCATTTTCGGGTCACAGACCATATAAGTCTGCCTGACATTTTCCTTATGTTCCAACTACTGGGGTTGCAGTCAAAGCCCTCTTGATTTATGGGTCAGTTGATTGGTTGGTTGGGTTTCTAGTTTATTGTAGGTTAAATGTATGTTTTTTTGTGTTTTTTAAATTGTCTCAGGTTAATTGATAGAGAGAATCCATAAATTTGATTAATAATAACAGTGAGCTCAACAAGTAGAACCATCCTATAAAACCACATAATTGGGCATCATATTTTAAATATTAAACTTCTTTTATAGATATATACTGGCCATGGGAGGAATATTCAAAATCATTTATACTTTGGCAAATGAGAACCTCACATAAAATTGTTTCTTGAAAGATGCTGTATGGCGTTTTTCTCTCTCTAGGTGCCATACCCCAACCAGGTCTCAGTTAAAATTGCCCAGTAAAGTGAATTCCAAGCCATTGCACATGGGTAAAAATACTAACGAATGGTTCTTTGAGTTTGTGAGGACCTATTATTTTGCTTTGACTGTAGATGCTGTTTGCCATCCCTGAGATGCTACTACCCAAAGTAGGGTTACCATATGGCTCCAGAAAAAGAAGGCAAACAACTAGTAAAGGAACAGGCTACTTTAAATACCTTTTTAAACGAGTAAAGGTGCTCAGAATCCAAGATGGAAACCTCGCCGGGTCAACGCTATCTGAACCCACTTAGATAAGTTCTCATTATTATATTTTTTGAACTCAAACTCATAGAATTCATATAGTAGTTGGAGAATATTCACTTTATTGGACATTTAAGGACATTTAACTTGAGTGTTTCTCAACAAGCACTCTCTATTACCTTTTTACTCAAAATGGTGCAATGATTGATTCTATAAAAAACGCCTTTTAGGGGTTTGTACCCCAAATTGAAGTTTTTTTCCATCTTGGATTCTGAGCACCTTTACTCGTTTAAAAAGGTATTTAAAGTAGCCTGTTCCTTTACTAGTTGTTTGCCTATTCAGATATTTTGGGAACAAACCTTTTTTTGAAATTTTTCCCAGTTGTATATATTGGATATCCAGAAAAAGAAGGACATATTGGGATATCTGGGTTTTACCAGAGGTTGTGGTAAAAGTGGATAATGTAGCTTGTTTTAAGAAAGGTTTGGACAAATTCCTGAAGGAAAAGTCCATGGTCTGTTTTAAGAAATGGGGAAAGCCTCTGCTTGTCCTGGATCGGTAGCATGGAATGTTGCTACTCTTTGGGTTTTGGCCAGGTACTAGTGACCTGGATTGGCAACTGTGAAAATGGGCTACTGGGCTTGATGGACAATTGGTCTGACCCAGTAAGGCTATTCTTAAGTTCTTATGTACTTCCGTTGAAAGCAATGGAAGTAAGGAGGATAAATTAGAGACATCTGGATTTTACTTTCATTGAAAGTACTTTCATTGACATAAATCCTGGATGTCTCAATCCATTCTCCTTTTTCTAGAGCCATATGGCAACTCTAACCTAAGGTGACTGGCTAATCTACCTAATGTGTAAGCTGACCCTGATACTTCCCTCCTATGGATGGTCAAACATACTGTCTTTCTTCCTCATCAGTACTTTCTATAGATAACAATATTACACTCCTCCTGCCAGCAGGTGGCACCATTAAACAGGTTGCATTGCAACTGTTCCTGTACAAAATCAAAATTACATTGTGTCACCAAACTTTATCCATCCTTTTTAGACATATTGCCAGCAAATTATTCCTTGCACTTTAATTCTCATAAAGTTCTTTTGAAGGTTACTGTGATTTAGTGGTAACAACACTGACCTATGAGCTTGAAAAATTCTTGGATATGAGTTTGTCTCCTCCTCTCTGACTCTGATCTTAGACAAATGAGGTTATTCTCTCGTGTCTCCATTTCTCCAGCTGAGGCTGAGTAGGAAGTATAAAAGCTCTATTCATTGCTCCCTTTGGAAGCTTTAGAACAAGAGTGGGGGATGGCTGTTTTCTCTTAAACAGCCTGTAACTTTCTTTAATGATAAACCCGAAAATCAAACTTGGATTTAATCTTATTTTAGACTAGAGAGAAGATACTGATTAGCATCATTTTATTTCTCCCTACCTCCAATCCTCTTTTTTTCTGCTCAGTGTTTTTCTATCTTGTCATGGAAATTTCCCAGCAATTTTTCTCTGACAAGGCAATAATTAAGGAGTGAAAAGAACTGGCTATGGGCTGTCTCCGGGAAACAATCAACCCTCGTATCCTCTCTGGTCATGGACGCATGCACAATTGCACACTGACTACCCTCTCTCCACTAAGAAATCATTGTGCAATGCAAGATTCTTGATCTGTCTTTTGAACACGAAGATAGAACAGGTGAAAGAAACTGGCAGCCTACTTTGCATAGGAAACTGCACTTTATACAGTGCTCACTGGAGTTCTAGAAATTCAACCCTTCAGCTTATGCAGTCTTTCTCTCTGGCAAAGTACTGTATCCTTATAACAAGCAGAATGTTAGTACAGGCAGTCCTCAGGTTAAGAACAAATTACGTTTTTAAAGTTGTTCTTAAGCTGGATTTGTATGTAACTTAGAACTTGCAGATTTTAAGATTCTTGCTGCCTACCTCTGCTCCCAGCTAACAAAACAGCCAACTGTCCCTAGCCAGTGTTCCCTCTAAGGTACAGCATGCACAACTACACTGTTCGTAATGTGGCCATCTATCATTCCTGAATCTGTAGGAGTCTATGCCACTGGAAATACTGCTTAGTGAAATCAAATGAAGCTGCATCTCTTAAGTATGAGTTGTACTTAAGTTGGGTGTCTGTAACTTAGGGACTACCTGCTCCGATGGTCATAGAGTTCCTATGAGCATCAGAGCTGCGCAGAGCATTCAGCATGCTGGGGGGAAAGAGAGAGAAGGGGCAGATGATGAAAGGGGAGAGAAGGGGGAGAGAAAAGAGGGCAGATGATGGAAGGGGAAGAAGATGGAAGTGGGGAGAGAGAAGAGGGCAAGTGGGGAGTGATGATGGAAGTGGGGAGAAGGGAGAACAAATGCTGAATAGAAGTGGAGAAAGAGAACACATACTGGATGGAAGGAGGGGTAAAGAAAAAGGACATATGCTGGATGGGGGAAGAAGATAGAGTTAGTGAGATAGTGGAGGGGTGAAGGAAAGAGGTGGCATGCTGTGGGTAGACATAATGAAAAGAGGAAAACTGAGGACTGCATAGTAAAGAATTTAATTTAGACGGAGGGAGAAAATAAAGAAGGAAGACCAGAGAAGGGAAGAGAGAGAGGAGAGAGAGAGATGCCAGAGAACGGGGAAGGAGACAGATATCAGATCTGAGTGGAGGAAATGAGAAAAGAGAGATGCTTAAAACCACAGTGGGGAGGGAAAAAGAGATGAAAGGAGAAAGATGCCAGACCACGAGGGAACAGAGGGAAGATGATGGATACCAGACCAAAGGGGGGGGGGTGTCTAGAGGAGAGATGGCAGGGGGAGACAGTTTCTGGAAGAGGCGGACAGTGGATGGAATGGGCAGATGCTGGATTGAAGAGACAGGGCAGACGCTGGAATGAAAAGAGTGAAAAGATAAAAGCAGAAATCAGAGACAACAAAAGGTAGAAAAAAATCATTTTATTTCTATTTTGTCATTAGAATATATCAGATTTGAAATATATATATCCTGCTAGAGACATAACTGGGGACTGCAAAGCCCAGGCAGTGCTTCTTTAGTTTCTAGCTGGCTTAGGGCTCTCTCGGACCAGGGGGCAGTTGCCCTAGTTGCACTCCTCTAACACTATTCCTGTCATGTGTGACTGCAGTATTCTGTTAGCATGATATTTCTTTGTAGCATTCTATAATAATTTGGCTTGTTCAGTTTTCTCGATAGTAGAGGGGATATATGTGAAGGGGAGGGGAGACAGGGGTTTTGTTGGTCCTTGCTCTGTATATTTATATTTATAAAATGACAATTGTACAGAATATTGTTTCTTTTTATACTTTAATAAAATATGTTCAATATAAAATAATAACTGAGACTTGTGCGGACAGGATCAGATGGTTTGTGTGGACTAAGCTTGCGGAGACGGGGCAGAAATGTGTTTTTTAAATTTCGGTCTTAGTAGTTTGCCGGTCCACAAAATAATTATTTTATTTCTGCTGGTCCACGGGTGTAAAAAGGTTGAAAAACACTGCTCTAGAGCAGAGTCAGCAGCTGTTCTGAGGTGCAGGAAGGTCCCCCGAAGACTCATCTGCCGGCTTTGCTCCGGAAGAAGTAAGTTATGTCGGAGGGGGTGGACCCGGCAGACGCAGTCATCGCGAGTCCTTGCCGCAGCTCCCTGTGTCTGCTGGGTCAACCTCCTCCGATGTAATTTACTTCTTCCGGAGCAAAGCCTGGAGTCATCACGGGACTTTCCAGCACGTGGCTGCCGACTCTGCTCCAGAGCTAGTACGTCGGAGTGGGGTGGATCGGCAGCCGGCAGCTACAGTCATCGTGAGAAAGGAGCAGGACTGAAAGAGTGGTGCAGGGAGAGAAAGGGGGCAGGGTGGTATGGAAGAGTGGTGCTGATGAAATTGATGTACAGGGAAAGGGGAGAGAGACATAAGGGGGAAGGATACTGGATGGAATTGGATCGGAGGGAAAGAAAGGGGGCAGATGCTGATTGAAGAGGGGTGGATGGAGAGAGAAAGGGCAGACATTGGATGGTAGTGTGGTGGGTAGAAGGGGAACCTATGCTGGATGGAAGTGCAGATGGGAGAGATAAGGGAGCAAATGCAGGAAGGAAATGGGAGGAGAGAAAGAGGGGAGCAGACGATTGAAGTAGACAGAGAGAGGAGAATGTACTAGAAGGAAAGGGTAGAGAAAGAGGGCACATGATGGAAGGAGGGGATAAATAAAAGGAGGGCACATGATGGGGGGAAAAGGATTGAGTTAAGGAAATACTGGAGGGGCGAGGGAAAGAGGTGGCAAGCTTTAAGTAGACAGTAAAAAAGGACATTGATGAGAGGGTAGTAAGAACGTAATCTAGACAGATGCAGAAAATAAATTGAAAAGGAAAATGAGGGAGAAAAGGGAAAAGGATTGTAGAGGAGAGGTGTAGGAGAGGGAAGGAGAGGAGAGAGATGCCAGACCAATGAGGGTGAAAGAAGAGATGGAAGGGGGAGGCATACAGTTTCTGGAAGGGGCATAGAAGGAGAGAAGATGCCATATAGGGGAAGAGAGACGGCAGACAGTGGACGGAAGGAAGAGAGTTACAAGAAGATGAGGAAAACAGAAACCACAGAAGACAAAGGTAGAAAAAAAATTTCTATTTATTTATTGCTTTAGGAGACATGTGTCACTGTTTCTGTGGTGTTGCATTGTATGCAGAGTCCAGCTTCTTGCTGGTTCAATTTAACCTTTGCCTATGTATTTCTATTTTATCCCCCCTTTTACAAAACTGTGGAGCGTTTTACAACACCAGCCATGGTGGTAGCAGCTCTGGTGCTCAGAATTCCTTGAGTGACAGAGCTGTTACCACCGTGGCTAAAATCCACACTACAGTTTTGTAAAAGGGGGAAGGGTTAGTTTGTGATGACATATTCCATACTAGGTGAAGGTGTTTTCTGTGTTCTGTGTGTTCGAAAGACATGGTTTTCTGTTAGGATTGACGGTGTAGGATTGATCTGTACTAGTCTGGCTTGTTTAGTTTTACAAAGGGTGTATTGCTGTTACATAAGAACATAAGAAGTTGCCTCCACCGGGATCAGACCAGAGGTCCATCGCACCCAGCGGTCCGCACCCGCGGCGGCCCATCAGGTCCATGACCTGTCAAGTGTTCCCTGCCCTAAAAAAACCTATCCTTACTTCTATCTGTGTCCCTCAATCCCCTTTTCCTTCAAGAATTTATCCAAACCTTCTTTGAATCCCTGTAGTGTCTTCTGCCCCACCACTACCTCCGGGAGTGCGTTCCATGTGTCCACCACTCTCTGGGTGAAGAAGAACTTCCTGGCATTGGTTCTAAACCTATCCCCTTTCAGTTTCTCCGAGTGCCCCCTTGTACTTGTTGTTCCCCACAGTCTGAAGAATCTGTCCCTGTCTACCCTATCTATGCCTTTCAGGATCTTGAAAGTTTGTATCATGTCTCCTCTAAGTCTCCTCTTTTCCAGGGAGAACAGCCCCAGCTGTTCTAGCCTGTCGGCATATGAAAGGTTTTCCATACCTCTTACCATTTTCGTCGCTCTTCTCTGGACCCCCTCAAGCAATGCTATGTCCTTCTTGAGGTACGGCGACCAATACTGGACACAGTACTCCAAATGCGGGCGCACCATTGCACGGTACAGTGGCATGATGACTGTATGTAAGATGCTGCCTTTTCCTAGGTACTCACGTTTGGCTTGTTACTAAAAATCATGTTTTTCGTACAGATGGGGGGGTGCTAAAAAATGATGGGCCCCGGGTGTCACATATGCTAGGTACGCCACTGCCTTAGGTTATTTGTTTTAATCAAATATTAATTATCTTCAGAAAATATCTTATGCTATTTAACAGTCCTCCAGCAGAATCAATGTCTAAACAATTATAAATGAGATATGAAAAAATAAATGAGAAATATCTTCTAAACATATTTCACAGAAAAACAAATAAATCAATTTCACAATTTAGACCTGCAGGGGAGAGTATGTCTAACTCAAAATTAAGTTGTTCTTGTTGTAACATTTCATCTATATTACAATCACGCCATGAGTTCCTGATAACCCTAAATACAAAAAAAAATCTAAGATCAGTAAATGAGTATGAGAAATCCAAACAATGCTGAACCAGAAGGGCTGCAGTGTTTCTTCTGATGCTACTTCAATGTTCAATCATTCTTGTTTTTATTTTATGTGTGGTCTTTCCAAAATATAAAAGTGAGCAGGGACACATTATAACACACTGTAGATTATTTTCCCCCTCTTTTACAAATTCGTGCAAGAGATTTTTAGCAAAGGCCAACGCTCTGAATTCTCTGCGCTGCTCCGACACTCATAGGAACTCTGACCGTCAGATCAACGCAGAGCATTCAGCGCGCCAGCCGACGCTAAAAATCTCTTGCGCAGTTTTGTAAAAATGGAAGTTTCCTATCCTGGGGTGTGTAAATTTAGTGATTATTAATGAGCATGGACTGACATACTGAACATCTACCACATGGAAAGTGGCTTACTGATAATGGAACTTCATGTGTGTGTGTCAGAGAAACGTCATGGGTGCAATTATTTCTTTAACTTTCTTGCCCCGCATGTGGGCCACAGTTAAGGCTCCTTTTACAAATCCATGGTAGAGGTTTCTGCCGCAGGTGTTGAGGTAAACGCTCCAATCAATACTCTTTGATGAGCACTGACGATGTTTAATTTCATAGCAGATATGTGGCATTTAAACCATCCTTTTCACTTGAAACTTATTCCATTTTTCTATCTTTGGAGCCATAATCAATTGATCAATGGCAACTATGGAGAGTCCTTTGTTGTAGTGTTTTGAAAAATTAAATTAACTATTTACCGTATTTTCACGAAGATAACGCGCATCCGTGTAAAACGCGCACACGGGTATAGCGCGTGGGAAACCGACATATATGTAAAAAAAATTTTATATACCGCGCGCACCCGTATACCACGCATGCTGCCCCGACTCTCCCGTCGCCGCCCGACTCTCCTTTCACCCGCCCCGACTCTCCTCTGGCCACCCCGACTCTCCTTTCCCCCGCCCTGACTCTCCTCTCCCCCTTGAAGTCTTGTCCCCACCCTGAAAGCCTGATGCCCCCCCCGACGTCCGATTCACCCCCCCGCAGGACCGCTCGCACCCCTACCCCGAAGGACCGCTCGCACGCACCCGCACCCCTACCCCGAAGGACCGCTCGCACGCACTCCCATCCACATCCGCATGCACTCCCATCCACATCCGCACCCCCACCCTGAAGGACCGCTCGCACCCCCAAAGCTTCCCGACCCCCCCCCCCTCATCATGTAGAAGCTCCTACCGGTGTCCTGCTGCTTCCTCTTGGCGGTCCCGGCCCTTCTGTGAGCCCTACGTCTGCGCTGCTTCGTCTTCCGGCGGTCCCGCCCTTTTTCTGATGCCTGGACCGCCAAGAGGAAGCAGCAGGACACCGGTAGGAACTTCTACGTGATGAGGGGGGGGGTCGGGAGGCTGTGGGGGTGCGGGTGGGAGTGTGTGCGAGCGGTCCTTCGGGGTGGGGGTGCGTGAGAGCGGTTCTTCGGAGTGGGGGTGCGAGCGGTCCTGCGGGGGGGGGGGGGGGGATTCGGATGTCGGGGGGGGGGGAACTATGTAAAAAAAATTTTGTAAAACGCGCTCACGCGTATAACGTGCAAGGTTATGCACAGTTTGTAAAAACTGTGTATAACGCGCGCGTTATATGCGTGAAAATACGGTAACTATTCACACCCACTCATAATTTTATAAATTTCTGTCATATCCTTTCAGTTAACTCTGTTCCAAGCAGACTCATGCTGTTCCTTGTGACCTGGGGCAAATCACTTAACCCCCTCTTCTACGAAACTGCATTAGCATTTTCTAGCACAGGGAGCCACGCTGAATGGCCCGCGCAGCTCCCGACGCTCATAGAGTTCCTATAAGCGTCGGGAGCAGCGCGGCTTTCTGTGCTACAAACTGCTAGCGCAGTTTAATAGAAGAGGGGGTTAATCCCCTCATTGCCCAGGTACATTAGACAGATTGTGTGCCCGCTGGGATAGACAGGGAAAAATGCTTGAATACTTGAATAAATTCATGTAAACCATTCTGAGCCCCCCCTGGGAGAATGGTATAGAAAATTGAATAAATGAAATAAATAAAACCACAAGAATCTAATTAATTCTATTCTATTCCCCTCTTTTACTAATGCATAGCGCAGGTTTAGGAATTCTATGAGCGTCGGAGCAGTTACCGCTGCTGCCAGCTGTAAAACCCGCGCTATGCGTTAGTATAAGAGGGGGCTAATTTGTTAACACTAGTTATGGGAAACCATAAGTATCAATGTCCATTATTGGTAGCTTAATTAATACGGTTATTAACCTACTAGTAAGGAAGCTTTTATTCCATTTTTTTGTACATACTAATTTTGAAATGGGCATCAATTTCAGATTTTTCTTTTGTATCGGCTAATATCTTAAAATACTTCATGTCTTGTTTATACATTATCACTTTCATATTAACACAGTGTTGAGTTTTGTTTAATTAGTGGCATCTTTTTTATGTGAAAAGCTGTGCTGTATGCACAGCTATGATATTTAATATTTAATATTCTGACAAAGTATTTTTCAATTTTTTGTAAAGATTGTTTTTAGAGTGTTCTCATTTGATGTATCATCATTGATCTATTGAATACAGTCGGTAAGCCTTTTATTTTTTCTGTCATTGCACATAAAGGTTATCTCCCCTCTCCCCCTTTTTACTAAGCCGTGGTAGAGGTTTCTACCATGGTTCAGAGCATTAAATGCTTTGACGCTGCTCTGACGGTCATAAGAATTCTATGAGCGTTGGAGCAGTTACTGCCGCTGCCAGTGCTAAAACCCGCGCTATGCATTCATAAAAGAGTGGGTAAATGCTTTGACGCTGCTCTGACAGTCATAGGAATTCTATGAGCGTTGGAGCAGTATTGGAGCATTTAGTGCTCTGGGCCACAGTAGAAACCTCTACCGCGGATTAGTAAAAGGGGGTTAATTTTTAATTTTAATTTTGGTTTGATGCATTATGTATTTTATCCTTTTGGCGAGTTAGATCAGCAATTTTTCTAGCCATGTTTTATTATTATATTAAAGAGCCATGCATGTTTCATTAATAATCTTGTTATATATATATATATATATATATATATATTAATTATTATGAATTTATACTTTTTTTTTTAACCATTTTTACAAAACCGTAGCGTGGTTTTTAGCACCAGCCGCAGCGGTAACAGCTCCAACACTCATAGAATTCCTATGAGCGTCGGAGCTATTACTGCCGTGACCAGGACCAAAAAACACACTACTGGGGGGGGGGGCGTTTGTTATTATTTATGTATTCTTTTGTACAGACCCCTGATGCAGGCAGGTTTGCCGAAACATGGCCCGTTTTAGGTCATTCAGTAAAGAGAACTCTATTATTCTATTCTGGGTGGCTCCTAGTGCTTTTTTTATTTTGCTGGTGTTTGGTGTGTCCCTTGGTTTCCTCTCCTTGCTGTTTCTAATATTAAAATCCATTGCAGGAAAAATAATCTTTGGGGAGAAATTCTGACATTAAGCTTCTAGGCATTTAAATTAGGGAGTGGGTATAATAGGAAGCAGGAGCATTCAGGCATTGGTGTAGAAAGGGGGAGAAGTGCCCAGGATGGTGGTGCCCCTCCCCACTCCTTCCCTGCCCCCCCCCCCCCGCCACATGTTCACACCCCTTCCCTACCCCATACTTCTTTTAACTTCCCGGCATGAGCAATGTCACCAACTCGCTGCTGGTGTCGGTGTTGGCTCTCCCTCTGTTGTAACTTCCCAGCTGTGGGACCTGGAAGTGACATCAGAGGTAGAGCCGACGCTGGTGCAAGCAGCATCTGAGCATGCATGGATGACATCACACACATCCGCGCATGCTCCAGGCCCTCCAGATGCGGCCGAAGCTTGTTGGGGAAGAAGCGAGGAGGTTTGTGGAGGTGGGGCTGGAGGCTTAACTGGAAGCGGCTGAGGTGGAACAGGGCAGAGCTGAAGGTGGAACTGGCCGGAGCTGAGGTGGATCAGGGCCGGGGCCATGTGTCCAGATTTTTGCAGCCTGAAAAATGGTATCCCTAGACGGCGCAGGTCTTTTATCTGCTTGTCATCTACTATGTTACTATTTATTTTCATACAGCTGCTGGCTTGCTTGGCTGCTCTTTTCTGAATTTTTCTGCTGCAGTTTTCTCTTTTTCTGCTGCAGTTTGTTCATTACCTCTCTGCTACTAATGACTCAAGTGATCACATCTTCCTGATTCTCTACGGTTGTGTCAGCGTCATGATCTCTGTGTTTTTCTTGGTACAGCAATGCGATAGAGTTTCAGAGTTTTCAAGGGATGTGTATACAAGCTTTCCAGCATCAACATCACATCACGCCTTGCAATAAGATCTGTAATCATTTCCAGTTCAGGGCTACAGAAGCTGCATTTGTTTGTTTTTTTGCTTTTTTATCATTTTTTTTACTATGCTGTCTGTGAACTATCATGTTTGCAGTCCATCGTCCTGTGCAACAATTATCTCTCTCATCTCTAGGATAAAGTTCACCTCTTCTTAGTTATGCCAGGTTTTGATCTATTTGTGGTTTCTGAAGTAACTCTTCTCACTGCATTTGTGCTTCTCCCATTTGTTTTACCTTGGTGTTTGATCTGATTTTTAGAAATTTTTCTCATGTTTTGCTGATTCTGTTGCCTCTTTTCCATCTATGAGCTGATGGGTCCTAATTTACTTCTTCCATTCACGGGAACACTTGTCCAGGTTAAGGATGGAGACTGACTAGATATGCTGATGCTGTTAAGTACGCCTGAAGGCTTAGGGCCTGTTTTACAAAGCCGCGATAACGGCCCTGAAGCCCATAGAGATTTAGGAATCCTTTTAATAAGGTGCGCTAGCGGTTTTAGCGCGTGCTAGACGCTAACGCATCCATAGAGCTTGCGTTAGTATTTTTCATTTAGCGCGGGGTTTGCGCGTAATAATATTCAGCGTGCACTAAAAACGTTAACGCACCTTAGTAAAAGGAGCCCTTAAAGGGCTTCGGGGCTGTTGCCGCGCGGCAGCCTCTAGTGCGGCTTTGTAAAACAGGCCCTTAGTTCTATAAAATTCATACAACCTTCATTGAAAATCTGCATAATTTTAAATAGATTTATTATCAGTTAAGACAAGTTATGCAAATGTCCTGTCACCAAAAATTGATCACCTGGGATTTTTAAAAAATAACTTTTACTAATAACACAGGAATGGAGTAATATGTCTTGTAATCTGCCAGAAGGCTTGCAGATGATAGTCAAAGGTAGGTTTTAGTCGGAAGGGCTATACAGTTTGTTCTCAGTTATGATTATTAGCTAGACCTAATGGACATTTTTTCTTAGTTGTTTTGTTATGGGACCTTCCTAGAATTGTGAGCTATTATGTTTAACCGGCTTGGTTATTCCTTTCCTTTTCTTGGGAATCTTTTCATTAATATTCCCTCTGTCAGGATTAACCAAGAAAAGAACGTAACAGAAAAAAACAGGCCAGCTTTAGGCTGGTAACTGGAGCATCCCTAGAATACAGGACATCTTCTGGGGAAAAGTTGAAACAAATATTAACATGTTTAGAAGACCAACCTTCCTCCGCCTCCCCTACTTTCCTTCACATCAGATCAATGGCAGTAGCATGAGGGCACAGTAAGATTCTTCTTTTGATTTACCATGCTTTGTACAAGTTCTGGCTTTCCTCGCTATCTTCTCCTTCATTCTTTCTCTTATTCTTTATAATCTGGATATTTACATATTCCTTGTCTTCCAACACCATCAATGATTTGACTCAACACTATGCCTCAGTTTTCATTTACATACTTAGAGCTGAACCTACTTATTCAAAATTTAAAACTGGATATTCAGTAAATTCCTCTTATGTCTGATTTTAAGGGCTACCCATTTGTTATATCTATTATCTTTTGTGTCATTTATGTTAGTAGAAGTGGTGTAGTGAGGGGAGGGCTGACTCTCTTTAAATTTTTGCCAGTAGTGAGTAGCATCTCCTACCTGCTGCTTGTTCTAGCCTCAGTTCTACTTGTGATGTCACTTCCTGGTCATGGAACCAGGAAGTGATGTCGGAGGGAGGGCTGAGGACAGTGCCAGCAGCAGGTAGGAGATGATGCTTACTGCTGGCAAAGATTTCAAGAGGTATGTGGGGGGCAAGGGTGGTGGGTACAGCAGGGAAGAGTGTATGGGGAGGGCGCATGGTGCAGCAATTCAGGGTGCTACCATCCTGGGCACCTCCCTTGTTACATCTCTGAACATAAGAACATAAGAATTGCTATACTGGGACAGACCGAAGGTCCATCAAGCCCAGTATCCTGTTTCCAACAGTGGCCAACCCAGGTCCCAAGTACCTAACTAGATCCCAAGTAGTAAAACAGATTTTGTGCTGCTTATCCTAGGAATAAGCAGTGGATTTCCCCAAACCATCTCAATAATGGTCTATGGACTCTTTTAGGAAATTAGCCAAGCCTTTTTTAAATCCCGCTAAGCTAACTGATTTCACCACAATTTCCAGCAACAAATTCCAGAGTTTAATTACACATTGTATGAAGAAATATTTTCTCCAGTTTGTTTTAAATCTACTGTTGAATAACTTCATCGCATGCCCCCTAGTCCTAGTATTTTTGGAAAGAGTGAACAAGTGATTCACATGTACCCTTTCCACTCCAGTCAGTATTTTATAGACCTCTATCATATCACCCCTGAGCCATCTCTTCTCCAAGCTGAAGAGCCCTAGTCTTTTCTCATAGGGAAATCGTCCCAAATCTTTTATCATTTTCATCACCCTTCTCTATTTCCCTATATCTTTTTTGAGACAAAGCAAGCAGAACTGTACACAGTATTCAAGTTGCGGCTGTACCATAGAGCAATACAAGGGCATTATAACATTTATCATCTTTGTTTTCTATTCCTTTCATGATAATTCCTCACATTTTATTTACTTTCTTTGCCGCCACCACACATTGAGCTGAGGGTTTCAACATATCCTCAACAATGACACCTAGATCCTTGTCCTGGGTAATGACTCTTAACATAGAACCCAGTTCCTCTTTCCCACATGCATCACTTTGTATTTGCTCACATTAAACATCATCTGCCATTTTGATGCCCAGTCTTCCAGTTTCACAAGGTCCTCTTGCAATTTTTCACAATCTTCTTGTGATTTAACAACTTTAAACTTTGTGTCATTAGCAAATTTAATTATCTCACTGGTTATTCCCATATCTAGATTATTGATAAATATGCTAGAAAGCAGCGGTCCCAGCACAGACTCTTGGGAAGCCCCACTATTTACCATTCTCCATTGAGAATATTGACCATTTAAACATATTCTGTTTTCTGTGTTTTAACCACTTCTTAATCCATAATAGGATATTCCTCCTATCCCATGACTTTCTAATTTCCTCAGAAGTCTTTCATGAGATGCTTTGTCAAATCTCTTTTGAAAATCCAAATACAAAATATCAACTGGTTTACCTTCATCCACATGTTCATTCACTCCTTCAAAGAAATGCAATAGATTGGTGAGGCAAGATTTCCCTTGACTAAATCCATGTTGGCTTTCTCTCATTAATACATACTTACGTGTATGTCCTGTCATTTAGTTCTTTATAATAGTCTCTACCATTTTGCCCAGAACCGATGGAGACTCACCAGCCTATAATTTCCTGGATCACCTCAGGAACCCTTTTTAAAAATTTGCATCACGTTGGCCACCCTCCAGTCTTCTGGTACTTTGCTGGATTTTAAAGAAAAATTACTAACAATAGCTCTGCAAGTTCATTTTTCAGTTCTATCAGCACTCTGTATACCATCCAGTCTAGGTGATTTGCTACTGTTCAATTTGTCAAATTGACCCATTACATCATCCAGTATTAGAGATTTGTATTCATTTCTCTGATCGTCAGAATTTAATACCATTTCTGGCACCGGTAACTCCCCCACATCTTCCTCAGTGAAGACCAAAGCAAAGAATTAATTTAATTTCTTTGCTTTGGCCTTGTCTTTCCTGAGAGCCCCTTTTATCCCTCAGTTGTCTACCGGTCCAACCAATTCTCTTCCCAGTTTCTTGCTTTTAATATACCTAATAAAGCTTTTACTGTGTTTTCTTGCTTCCAACGCAATCTTCTTTTCAAGGTGTCTCTTCACCTTCCTTTTGACTTGACATTTCTTTTGCTGTTTACAATAATTTTCAGTTGGATTCCGCTTCCACTTTCTGAAGGATTCTCTTTTATCTCTAATAGCTTTCTTCACCTCATTCGTTAACCACACTGGCTGCTATTTGGTCTTCCTTCCTCCTTTTTAAATACATAGACTATCTAGTCTGGGTGTCCAGGATGGAATTTTTAAATAATATCCACACCTGATGTATATTTTTGACCTTTGCAGCTGCACCTCTAAGTTTCTTTTTTACGATTCTTCTCATGCTTATTTATTTATTTTTTAAAAATGTATGAATTGTTTAAATCTAAGGGTGCTTTAATCTCATCTGACTAGTTATTGCCTGGCTTAAATAATTTCTTTGATTCGCCTATTTCCCTTCTTGGATCTGTTTGAGGACTTGAGTAGAAATTTATGCTCATATTTGATATTCTTTGATATATGTTTTCATTTGTATTAATTTCTTGCTAAATTTCCTTTCTGTACAAGTTGTATGCATGAATATATTGAAAAATTCAATAAATATTAAATTAAAAAAAAACAAAAAACTGAGACTAGCCCCTTAATATATTGAAAGAATGGCTTCAAGTTCTTCGCCTCCTTGACTATTTTTTCCTCAGTCCCTTTTGGCCCCTTTTACCGCCTTATGGCACCTGCGTTGATGTTGTTTGTGCTTGTTCCACTAAGAACTAGAACTAGAATTGCTTCACCTCTTGTTGGTATTAAGCAATGTTCTGTCTGTTTTGCTTTTAATCTGAATAAAGTTTGTTTATGCTAAATGTAGCATAGTAATATTTTAAAAAAAAATTTTATTTTTTGTTTCTTGATATACCACTTTATCCAACACGGGGGTCAAAGCGGTTCACAAAACTAGTTAAAAAAAATTAGAATGGAACTCCAGAGAAATGACAGGAAAGAATATAGTAAATGATGGCAGATAAAGACCTGCATGGTCCATCCTGTCTGGCCAATAGTCATAAGAACATAAGAATAGCCTTACTGGGTCAGACCAATGGTCCATCAAGCCCAGTAGCCCGTTCTCACGGTGGCCAATCCAGGTCACTAGTATCTGGTCTAAATCCAAAGAGTAGCAACATTCCATGCTACCGATATAGGGTAAGCAGAGGATTCCCCCATGTCTTAATAACAGACTATGGGGCTCATAATCGAAAGAGAAAAACGTCCAAAAACCGGCCTAAGTCAGCACTTGGACAATCATAATTCAAAAACGTCCAAGTGCCGATAATAAAACCAGGTTTTGGACGTATTTAAAAACAATCTAGGCCTTCACAGTGCCGCTGAACGACCATAGCTAAACAGGGTATTTCAGGAGGAGTGTCGAGGGCAGGATTTGGGCAGGACATGGGCATGCTTAGACTTAGTCGAACTGCATGTATAACCGAAAGTTATACAGCACAGCATAGACGGAACTTGGACGTTGTGACTTAGAACATTTAAAACATGTTCTAAGTCACAAAAACCAACCTAAAGTCACCAGATAAGCACTGCAGACACAAACTACAGACCCCCACACACTACCTCAGTGATCACTGACCCCCCCAACCCCATAAAAATCATAATCACACCTTTAAAATTCAGCCTCCAGACCATCATCATCTGGCAGCCTGGCATAGGAAAGCCTCGTCGATCTGTACAGAGGCAGTTTAAGTCGTCTTGGGGGTGAGTTAGGGACCCATGGAGAGGAGGACCCATGCCCATAAGCCACTGTAATAACTGCATTGCTGATTAAACATGTGCACTCCCCATAAAAAACCCCAAACCCTTTTGTACTGCCCTATAAGTGGCTTCTGCAGCCATAAGGGCTATTGGGGTAGTAGATAGGTGGGTCTAGGGGATTTTGGAGGTGGTTTGGGGGGCTCACCATTATCTATAAGGGAGCTGTAGTGGGATGAAGACATGGTACCCTTTTTGTGAAGTTCACAGCAGTGCCCTGTAAGGTACCCCACTATTTAGGTCTTCCAGGGACCGGTCCACAGCTGCAGGCAAGGCAAACCTCGGAAGACCCGTTTCAAAATTTCAAGCTTACACCCAGCAGCGTCTACTGCGAACTATCAAGACTCAAGGTGAACAAAGCCAAGGGACCGGACAATCTACATCCCAGGATTCTTAGGGAGTTGAGTGATGTCCTGGCGGAACCGCTATCCGTGCTCTTCAATCTTTCCCTGAGTACCGGAAAAGTCCCCTTGGACTGGAAAACGGCTAACGTCATTCCACTGCACAAAAAGGGTTGCAGGCCGGAGGCTGCGAATTACAGACCGGTGAGTCTCATCTCAATAGTGAGTAAACTCATTGAAAGACTTATTAAACACAACTTAGATATGATCCTGATCGAGGAGAATCTACAGGATCCCCCCCAGCAAGGATTCACAAAGGGAAGGTCCTGCCAATCCAATCTAATCAGCTTCTTTGACTGGGTTACAAGGAAACTAGATATGGGGGAGTCTCTGGACGTCGTGTACTTGGACTTCAGCAAAGCTTTTGATAGCGTCCCACACCGCAGATTGTTGAGCAAGATGACATCGATGGGATTGGGAGCAACATTGACGATATGGGTCAATGACTGGTTAAGCGGTAGACTCCAGAGGATAGTGGTTAACGGTACCCCCTCCAATACATCGGAGGTGACCAGTGGAGTGCCACAGGGCTCAGTCTTGGGACCGATCCTTTTCAATATATACATAAGAGACCTGACTCAGGGGCTTCAAGGTAAAATAACATTATTCGCCGCCGCCGCCAAACTATGCAACATAGTAGGTAACAGTGCTTTGCCCGACAGTATGGAGCAGGACCTGCTCTTATTGGAACATTGGTTCTCGACTTGGCAGCTAGGCTTCAACGCTAAAAAATGTAAGGTCATGCACCTTGGCAGCAGAAACCCATGCAGAACTTACACTCTAAATGGTGAGACCTTAGCTAGGACTAGGGCAGAACGTGATTTGGGAGTGATCATTAGTGAAGACATGAAAACTGCCAATCAGGTGGAGAAAGCTGCATCCAAGGCTAGACAAATGGTGGGATGCATCTGTAGAGGTTTCGTCAGCCGGAGACCCGAAGTCATAATGCCCTTGTACAGATCCATGGTGAGACCTCATCTGGAATATTGTGTTCAATTCTGGAGACCACATTATCAAAAAGATGTGCAGAGAATTGAGTCGGTTCAACGAATGGCCACCAGGATGGTCTCGGGACTCAAGAACCTCCCATATGAGGAAAGACTGAATAAATTGCAGCTATACTCGCTCGAGGAACGTAGAGAGAGGGGGGACATGATTGAGACGTTTAAATATATCACCGGCCGCATCGAGGTGGAAGACGATATCTTCTTTCTTAAAGGACCTTCAATCACAAGAGGTCATCCGCTGAAAATCAAAGGCGGGCAATTTCATGGCTACGCCAGGAAGTATTTCTTCACCGAAAGGGTGGTTGATCATTGGAATGAACTTCCACTGCAGGTGATTAACGCCAGCAGCTTGCTAGATTTTAAAAAGAAATGGGATATGCATGTGGGATCTCTAGTGGGGTGAAGTCTGAGGGTGGGTCATTAGCGTGGGTAGACTTGATGGGCTATAGCCCTTTTCTGCCATCATATTCTATGTTTCTATGTCTGATTGTCCAGTCTATCATTTTGTAGACCCCTCCCACATCTAAAAGGTCTGTTTCTAGGCATTTTTGCCTTGGACGAAAATGTGATATAAAGATGGACAATTTAGCGACTTGGACGATCAGATCGGCAGGACATATAGTTAGACGATTTTTTAAACGGAAAATAATTTGGATGTATTTTTCAAAAATGTGTTCTAAACTGTTTTTTACTTTGGACGACTTGTAACTTATACGAAAACGGACTTATACGTTCCTTTCGATTATGTCCCTCCATTTGTACAACACTTTGTTGTCTATGATGAAGGGCAGTTAATTAAATTTTAATAAATCTTAATCCTTAAGGGCCTGATTCTGCAAACACGTGTCCTAATTGTAGGTGGGGGTGGCATCCTACAGCCACCTCACAGACAATTGGAACGCACGTTAAAAAAAAAAGGTGGGAAGGACGCCTACATGTTGCGTGCCTTCAGAGACGTGTAGAGACCTTATGGACACCCAAGGCATGTCATGGGCGTGATTTTCACCGGAAGTGGCCATGGATGACGGTAAGCATCCCTATGCATCTTAAATGTGGGCCTGTAAAATGCAGGCCTACATTTAAGGTGTCTGTCAGTGAATGTAGATGCGATTCTTCATAGGACGCCGATGTGAGATTGACACGCGATCGGCTTCCTATAGAGAATCAAGTCCTAAGTGCATACTCTTAATCTGTGTGGCTGCTTCTCCTCCCCTCCTATGGTTCTTGTTTACAAAGGCAGCACATGCAACGGAGAAGATGGAGAGATATTAGAAGGAGCCATAAGAGAAAAAGAGAATCTGAGACAGAGAGGAGGAATAGAGGGATGATGCACTATATTATCTGCATCCCTAAATCTGCCTATGAATCATGTGTGATATTCAGTGAAATTTGTCTGAATATGGCCAAAATAAAAAGAACCTCAGCACAATAGTGCATTTTGTTCCGAGTAAGAGAAAGGACAATTGCTTAAAGAATGTCGCTGTACTGTTCTATATATAGAAAACACCTGGACACTTTATATTTAAATTCAAAGTACTTTTTGTTCTGTTTTGGAATGCAAGGCTTTTCTGTTTATTGATATATGAACTGGTATTTTGGATTATAACATCAGCCTTGAGCACCTGAGTCATCAATTCCTCTCTTTCGTGAGATAACTTTTGACTTGTAGACTGAATACCACGAATGCTTTTCTGTTTGATGGACCTGTCTCCATTGCTATACATTCTCATCAAAGAATGATTTGAGCTTCCTAATTATCCTGTTTCCCCTCACTTGCTGTCCTGCAGCACCTCCTTTTCTCTTTGAAGCTGAGAGGGTGTAAGCCACAACTAAGCTGTCTCTACTTTTAGAGATTAATTTGGTGATACTCCCTTCCAGTTCTGGGAACTACAAACTGGTTGACTTTTCTAGATATCTAGAATGAAAATGCATGAGAAACTGTAGATTTGCATATAATGGGAGTAAACTATATCTCTTTGAAGACTATCAATATACACCACTACCCTAACTCAGTACTTCTTTACCCTCTCCTGGAAGTACATATCAGGGTTTTTTTGTGTGTGTGTTTTTTTTAGGGTATTCATAGTTAATATAGATGAGATACATTTGCAAATATTTTCAACCATTTGTATACAAATTTACAAGTCAGCTGAAAGGTCCTCAGCCCAACCAACAATGTTGGGGCAGTCTCTGTCAAGAGCTATACACTTAGTCCAGCGATTTTCCTCTTTTTTCATTCCATATTTTTCGACAGAACGAAAAAAGTAGAAAATCACTAGACGTGGGGGGCATAATTGAGAGAAACATTTAAGTCTGATTTGGACATAGGGTACTAGTCGCCCAAAGTCAGCAGCCACAAAAGGTCCATTCTGGAAAAATACATCCAAAAGATTTTTTTTCAAAAATTGTTTCTCTGTATGCCCAGGTGTTTGATCGTCCAGACTGCCAGTACATCTATCTTTCTATCACATTCTCGACCAAATATTCATCCAAGTCTGAAACGTCCAGAACAAGAACTTTTGGACATGGGAGGAGACAGCAAAGTGATGGACTAGCCACCCAGACATGGCAACAGAGCAGTGGTAAGCCCCCCAAAACCCACTATACCCACCTGTCTACAACCCCAATAGCCCTTATGGCTGCAGGTACCACCTATATGGCAGGAGAGTAGGGTTTTGGTAGCCTCACATTTTTCACCATAAATACAGCGGTTAGAGTGACTTATGGGCTTGGGTTCTCCTCTCTATGGTTCACTAGCCCACCGTCCAGACATAAGAACATAAGAATTGCTGCTGCTGGGTCAGACCAGTGGTCCATTGTGCCCAGCAGTCCGCTCATGTGGCGGCCCTTTGATCAAAGTCTAAATGAGTCCAGCCTCACCTGCGTATGTTCCGGTTTAGCAGGAACTTGTCCAACTTTGTCTTGAATCCCTGGAGGGTGTTTTCCCCTATAATATACTCTGGAAGAGCATTCTAGTTTTCTACCAATCTCTGGGTGAAGAAGAATTTCTTTACGTGTGTACGGAATCTATCCCCTTTTAACTTTAGAGAGTGCCCTCTCGATCTCCCTACCTTGGAGAGAGGGTGAACAACCTGCCTTTATCTATCTAAGTCTATTCCATTCAATATTTTGAATGTTTCGATCATATCCCCTTTCAGTCTCCTCTTTTCAAGGGAGAAGAGGCCCAGTTTTCCAATCTCTCACTGTACGGCAACTCTTCCAGCCCCTTAACCATCTTAGTCGCTCTCCTCTGGACCCTTTCGAGTAGTATCATGTCCTCCTTCATGTATGGTGACCAGTGCTGGATGCAGTACTCCAGGTGAGGGCGCACCATGGCCCGGTACAATAGCATGATAACCATCTCTGATATGTTTGTGATCCCTTTCTTAATCATTCCTAGCATTCTGTTTGCCCTTTTCGCCACTGCCACACATTGCGAGGACGGCTTCATCGACTTGTCGATCAAAACTCCCAAGTCTCTTTCCTGGGAGGTCTCTCCAAGTACCGCCCGGACATCCTGTATTTGTGTATGAGATTTGTGTTACCGATATGCATCACTTTACACTTATCCACGTTGAACCTCATTTGCCATGTCGCTGCCCATTTCTCGAGCTTGATTATGTCACGTTGCAAATCTTTGCAATCCCCCTATGTCTTCATTATTCTGAATAACTTCATATCGTCCGCAAATTTAATCACCTCACTCGTCGTACCAATGTCCAGATCGTTTATAAAGATGTTGAAGAGCATGGGTCTAAGCACTGAGCCCTGTGGTACCCCACTGGTGACGCTCTTCCAGTCCGAGTATTGTCCATTTACCCCCACCTCTGTGCAGCTCTACTAGTCTTTCCTATGCCAAGTGCTGATGTTCCAGAGGTAGGTATGTACATTTTTATTCTGATTTTTATGGTGGTGTGAGGGGTTCTTTACTTAGTGCCCAAAAGGTATCCAAATTGACCAGAGAACCACTGCAGGGACATATACCTGTTTTTAGATCACCTAAGTCACAATATACAGTGTAAGTTCCGTCTAAGCAGGTTCATCAAACTTTCGATTATCCCTGCACTACGACTAAGTTTAGGTCGGACCACATTTGCCCTAACCACTCCTCCAAAAATGCCCCTTTCTGATCTGGGCGCACAGCAGGATTCAGAGGTCTTAGAAGTCTCTGGATACATCTAAAAACCCGTTTCAATTATTGGCACATGGACAAGCTGTCTTTTTGATTATCCAAGTGCCAGCTTGGGCAGATTTTTAGACATATTTCTGTTTCAATTATAAGCCCCTAAGTGTATAGCCCTCGATGGAGATTGTCCCAGCTTTGTTGGTTGGGCTGAGAACTTTTCAGTAACCCATCGTATCTCATGCATATTCATTTTGGAAGTCCTTAAAACCAGACTGGCAAGGTGTACCTATAGGAGAGGGTCAAGAAGCACTACCCTGTTTTCAGATTATCCATTCCGAATTCACATTGGAGACTCAATGTTTGCAAATATATGTCATGTATATTGATTTGTGGCTATTTTGAAACATAAACTAGCCAGGGCACTGTTTTTAAAATTAATCTTTTTGTCTTTTCTTACCAGTCTAATTTTAGACTTTCTAAATTAAGATGCATAAGATACATTTGCATATGGTACATTAGTACAATTGCATATAATTCTTTAAGACAAGGAGGGTCACAAAGACTGGTTTGACCAATGGCGATTTCAGTGACTGAGCTGAGAATTTATGCTGGTGTGTCTGATTATCATGCTTCTATCCAGTTGGCAGATGTGACCAACTTTGTAGTACTCAGCACCCACTTCCTCTAGAGTTGTTCATCCTGCCTTTCCAATGTTCCCTTCCTTGGTCAGCAAATGAAGCATTGATTCTGATGTACAAATGGTGGAGCCATCACCACAGTGAAAGGCTGTGTCTTGCTGCCAATAAATGAATCTTTAACCCTAATAAGATGGTTGGATCACAGAACCTTGGTCCAAACCACAACAGATCCCAATTCTTTTTGGACTCTTTATTTCAATATCTAACCATTTCTGTTATTTAGGAATTTGGTTTGATTCCTAATTTACCTTTAGTAAATACATTTCAGAAGTGTTCAAATCGGGTTATGCGGCTACATTGTATATGTCAGTGGTTCCCAACCCTGTTCTGGAGGACCACTAGGCCAGTTGGGTTTTCAGGATAGCCCTAATGAATATGCAAGGAACAGATTTGCATGCCTGGCACCTCCATTATATGCAGATCTCTCTCATGCATATTCATTAGGGCTATCCTGAAAACCCGACTGGCCTGGTGGTCCTCCAGGAGAGGGTTGGGAACCACTGGTATATGTAATTCTCTTGATCTTGCTCCTTGGCTCTGCGCTAGAGAATGACACGGGGAAAAAAATCTGTCCCCATCACCGCCCCGTCCCCGTCCCACCATCCTCTGCACCGCCCCGTCACCGCCACTGCCATCCCATTCACTGCCCCGTTACCGCCATCCCTTTTACCGCCCCGTCACCGCCACTGCAATCCCATTCACCACCCCGTCACCGTCACCGCAGCATGCATAAAAGCCTCAAATAGGTATGATTTTATATACTTATCTTTATTAACGTATTCCCATGGATTACATACTGAACATGTGCTGGATTCCTCCATTCTTGCAGCACATGTTCAGGAATAGGATTCAGTAACCCATGGGAATGGACACAGCACACTACTATACTAGTACTCAGATAAAAAAAAAGAACCAGCTTAGTCAGGCTCCCGTCTCCAACCAGTCAAAGAATCCACTCAGATTTAAAAAAAAAAAAGGACTAGCTCCCAGCTCAGCCAGACTCCCGTCTCCAACCGGTCAAAGAATCCCCCCCCCCACGCCTGCCGCCGCCACCGCCGCCAACCCTGGGCAGGCAAGTAGTAGGAAAGTGTGCACCTTACCTCTACTTGTAGCGCCGAAGTTTTCAATGAAATTTCAACTCCTCCATGTCTGAAGCAGTGACTCCTCTCCAATCAAGGCAGCGACTCCAAAAAAAATCCTGGGCTTGCCTCTCAGCTCCGAAATCCCCCGATTTCCAATCGCTACTGCAACCCATTAAATATCATGTGTGGCAGTAGCGATTGGTCCCCTTCTTGAGCAGGAAAGAACTGACTAATGAGGAGCCAGAATATTGAAGGGGGCAGAGTCAGGCAACGTGCAAGTCGGGTGGAGAGAGACGAGTTGGAGGAGACCACATGGCCGACAAGCATGGCTGCCGGAAAAAAATCAGACACCTGTCCCGAAGTGAACCGAACACACGGTGAAGACCCGGTAAATTGCGGTATGTAGAAGGGGATACATTTGCCTGTGGGGACAAATCTTTTCACCGTTTTTGCGGGCGGTGAAAACTTTTGTCCCCGTGTCTGCAGTGATTTGGCTATGGAGTCTCCATAGCCCGCAGCCAAACCGCAGCCACGCCGCAATTCCCCGCGGGGATCGATCCCCGTGTCATTCTCTACTCTGCGCATGCTTCATTGTCTACACAATTCTCTTGCTTCTTGACTTTGCGCATGCTTCATTGTGTACATTCTCTTGATCTTGCTCCTTGGCTTTGCACATGTTGCACTTTGTACACAATTCTCTTGGTTTTGCTCCTTGGCTTTGCACTTGCTTCAGTGTGTACGCAATTCTGACCCCCATCCCCCTCCTCGTACCTCTTTTAGAAAACTTGCAGGAGGGATGCTCACTCCCTCCTGCTGGCAGAACTGCCTCTTCAAAATGATGGGCCTTCCTTTTCCCGGTATATCCTGGAATGCACTGAGTAGGGACCTAAGGTTCTAATTGGCCCAGGCACCTATGGCCTCTCCCATGCTGGGACCATGGAGCTTTTGGGATGAAGGTTTATCAAGCCTCTATGCTTCTGTCTCTCAAAGAAGCCTACTAAGCTCTACATGAGCATCACTTGTGGAACCTGGTATACAGATAAGGCTTCAGAACTCCACAAGCTAGTAGCCAAGCAGAAGGAGTGCCAAAAGCACTGTGCCCAGGGAACCTATCATAGTTTTGATGTGATGTCCAGGCTTTCTGCATTGGATATTGGTTTATAGACGATATTGGTTTATAGACCACCAGGCTACATGTGTTAGATCTAGAACCAGCTGTTCAGGAAAAGCTGGTGAAAGTTCCCTGCCAAGCTGAAAACCTTTTTGTAGACAAGGTGCAGGAGGCTGCTGACCTAATCAAAAAGAGATTAGATACCATGAAAATCTTCTCTTGGCTCACTCCATCTGTGGCCTACTCTTCTCAGAGGTATTCAGATGGAAATCAGAGGTGACTACTCATCTCAAAGGCAGATTCTCAATCAACTCCACATAGTTTTTGGCCTTGTGATTGTCCAGGAAGCCCCTTACCACTGTGACAAAGCTGTTCCAAACCACTTTCTCTTTCCTAGTTAGCTTCTTGGGAAATTCCTTGTACTCCAGGATCTTCTTTATCTGTGGTCTGACAAAGACACAAGCTTTGACCTTCGCCTCAGACAGATTAGGGAAGATGTCTTAAAGGTACATGAAGGCTGCTGACTTCTTATCTAGAGCTCTGACAAATTGTTTCATTAGGCTCAATTTGATGTCCAGTGGTGGAATCAGCACTTTCTGGGGTCCATCAGTAGTTCCCATTTGATGTTGTTTTTCCCCGCAGAGAACTCAGTCTGCTGTGGCCAGTCTCACCTATGGTAGTGCGTTCTTGTGTCCCAAAAGCAGAGATGGCAGGAAAATTTGGCAAAACCACCTTGGAGACTCTTTAGGTGTGTCACCATTTTGAAGTCTCCAATGACCTCCCAGCCTTACTCATCATACTTCAAAGTGCCTAGTAAGGCCTTGATGCTGTTGTAATCCTCTTTGAGGTGCACTCAATGAGCCAGTGGAACCACTTAGAGACGGGTTCTTGTTCCTGTTATGGAGCAGCACAGCTTTGATGCTTCTGGATGAGCTGCCAATGAAGAGATGCCATTCTTTTGGGTTACAGTGATTCCAATTGCCTCAAACATGTCTGGCTCCTGTTTGGAAGTTGTAAATTTTGGCAGAAGCAGAGCCCATCTTGATGAGTGAAGAAGGGGGAAAAAGCTTGGTGACACTTCCTCTGATCTGTGACTTGCATACTTTCATCCAACAAGTTCCACTGCTTGAGCCTAGAAGTCAAAAGCTCAGCATTGGAATTGGCGAGACCAAGATCTCTGATCAAGTCATTAAGTCTTTTTTGTTTGGATAGAATGAGTTTATCTCATCAGCTGTACCACTAATATTATAAACTGGATGTATATCATATCCTTCAATCTCTGACTTGCTGCTCTCTTCTGAAGATAGCTGCTCTCTCTGGGGGAGTGGATAGGGGGAGCTCAAGCCAATGTGGCGATGAATGAAGGAATGTCCGGATATGTGATTGCAGATGCATGCTTGCCAGCTTGACATTTGGAAGGGTCCACCATGCAGAAGTAGCAGTTGCTTGAGTGGTCAGTGGGCTAGCAAACTTCATGGCTTTTGTTCCCTCTGTGTACAATGAAATTGTGGTAATGAAAACAATAAATGTATTTCACCTATGACTAATGTATATGAGATTGTTGTAACATATTTCATTTATGACATTTTATAGCAGAAAATTCCACCATTCTAATGAGAAAAAAAATTGTCTTACCTTCCAGAGTTTTGGGGCAGTGCTCACAAATGAAGTGAGGTGCCCATGATCCGTCTGGATCCCCAACAGGCATGCCGAAATATGCCTTGTAGGCATCGCACATCGTAGCAGATGCTTCTATGGAATACTTTCTCCCTCTTGCCTTGATAAATTGGCCGCATACATAGCAAAATGCATCTGCCGATGTTTACGCTTTAGTAAAAGTGTTCCTAAGTTTACTCAACTTGGAATCAATCTGGAATGTTCTGCAAAAAAAAAGGTAAATTTAAAAATATCAGTGTCCTGGGTCACAAAAGCAAAGTCTGAAGAGAATTATAGCCATTTTCTGTACTTTTGTGACATAGGCAATTAAGAAAGAACACTTATTACCCAGGAACAAAAAAAAAACCCAACAACTTTGTTACATAGGGCCTCTTCTATCAAACTGTCCTAGCAGTATGTAGCGAGCTGAATACCCTGCGCTGCTCCCAACGCTCATACAGTTCCTATGAGTGTCAGGAGCAGTGCGGGCCATTCAGCGCCGCTCTCTGCGCTAAAAACTGCTAGCGCGGTTTGATAGAAGAGGCCCATAGTGTTCTTAAATAGTTCCAGGTATTTAAGAATTGCATTTTGAATACGTGTGCAGTTCTGGTAAACCCATCTCAAAAACAATATAGCGGAATTAGAAACAGTACAGAGAAGGGTGACAAAAATGATAAAGGGAATAGAATGTCTCTCCTATGGCTACAGAGTTTAGGGCGCTTCAGTTTGAATAGAAGAATATGGAGAGATATAATACAGATCTATAAAATCTTAATGGAACAGGTAAACGCAAATTGATAGTTTACTTTTTCAAAAAACATAATGACAAGAGGGCATGCCATGAAGTTATAAAGTACACTTCTCCCTCCGTATGTGTGGTTTCAGCATTCGCGGTTTCGATGATTTGCAGTTTTTTGTTTGCTGGCTCCTCCCTCCCAATTACATCAGTTTGCATAGAGAAATTGCTGATTCCAAGCGTTTACAGAGAAAATTGCTGATTCCCAGCACTTTCGTCACAATGTTATTCGCGGTTTTACCATATTCACGATGGTTTTTAATAGAAAACATTGAATAACATATGAAAAAGTTATTCACGGTTTTTCTGTATTCATGGGTCTGTTCATCCCTTATCACAGCGAATATGGAGGGAGAAGTGTAGTACATTTAAAACAAATAAGAGAAAATACTTTTCCACTTAGTGCATAGTTTAGTTTATATCTTATTACCAGTGGATGTGGTAAAAGCAGGTAGAAATTTTGGACAAGTTTCTGGAGGTAAGTGTATAAACCATTATAAAGGTAGAGCTCGGGAATACCACTGCTTATCCCTAGGGATAAATAACACACAATCCTGCCAGGTACATATGATGTCACCGCGTTGCATCCGCGCATACACAGATACCCTCCAGATGCAGCCCTATCTCAATGCTTTTCAAAATCTGGACAAAGTGCCGGGTTTTGAAAAGCCATCCGAATGTCTGGTAATCCTACCTGGAGTGGCCACTGTTAGAAACAGGATACTGAACTTTAAATACCTTTGGTCTGATTCAGTATAGTGATTCTTAGGTACTGCCGGATAGATTGACTTGATCCTGATTTCTACCCCCTTAGAAATTAGGGACCTACAGAACCTGCTTTTGTGGAAGAAATCAGAATTACGAGCTGTTGCATGCAATACCACAAATCTCAGCCTTACTCATCCTGTTCTCATAAAATGACCTGGAGCCATCTGGTAACCTTATCCCAGCTGGCTGGCTGGCTGGAGATCTAGGCTGAATGAGCTCCAGAGTAAGCTCTTGCACATTCCACACTCTTAGCCACAGGAAGTAGAGGAGGAGCTTGGTATGACAGCTGTTAAATGAGGGATGGGAGATTGAAGAAGAGTGGGGTAAGAATCCCCCAGGCTGTGAAGGATGGTTTTGTGCTGCATTTCTTTCAAGCACATTTCTTCCCATATTGGAAGCTAACAGCCATCCTTGCAGGCTTGAAAATCTGAAGAACCAGGCAGGATTGAAATGGCCAGAGCAGTACTGTATGTGGCCAGCTGGAGAGATAGTGAACAATGAAATGGTGAAAATAAATCAAGGTAAATATGTGGAGGGCAATCCTGTAAGAGGGCACCTATAATTAGGAGCCTATATAATAATAATAATAATAAACTTTATTCTTAAATACCGCAATACCATTTAGTTCTAGGCGGTTCACATTCAAGAGAGACTGAACAGTTCAGTGACAATACATTCTTAAAAAATACAGAAAATAATTGACGTTTAATTTACAAATTTTTCACAAAGATGCGTTTCATAGATTTTTGAAAAGTATAAGACTGAGTGTGGGAAATTATTGCACTTAACCAATTGTTCAATTTGCCTGCCCAAAAATGCCAACGTTTTATCAAGAAATCTTTTATAACGGCAATGTTTTAGTGTAAGCTAGGAGCTTATCCTATAAGGGGGACTATGTTCCTTTTTGGAATGTCAGTGTAACTACCTCGTATTTAAATAAGCTCTTAAAAGTTAGGCATCAGCGCTTATGCTAGCCATAGAGCTGATGTAAGTGTTGACACCTAATTGCCAGGCACACACAAGTAGCTTATAGTATTCCCGCCCAGTGGCCTAGCGAGGGTGAGAGGTGCTCGGGGCGGTGGCACCCATCCCTCGCCCTCTTCTCTGCCCCCCACCCGTTCCTTCCCTGCCCCCTTCTGCCACATGCAGTCCTTTGCTGTACCTCTTTAACGTTCAGGGCATGAGCAGAAACCCCAACTTGCTGCTTACACAAGCGTTAGCTCTTCCTCTGATGTCGCTTCCTAGGCGCCGGTCCAGGAAGTGACATCAGAGGAAGAGCCTACGCTGGTGCGAGCATCAGGTTGGGGTTGCTGCTCACACCCCAAACATTAGAGGTACGGAGGAAGGGGTGCACACTTGGTAGTGGGGGGAGGGGGTTGTGGGGAAGGAGCAGGGGAGGTAGAAAGGACGACGGGTGCCAGCACCCCTATGAAAATGGCGCCCAAGGCGGGCCGCTCCCTCTTACTATGCCACTGTTCCTGCCCAAGCTCTGCTCATTTGTATGTCTCCCCTTGCAAATTCACATTATCATCCGCATTCAGTAACTTGGTGCCTACTATTAGCCACCAAGGGCCCAATTTAAGAAAGGGCATTGAGAGAGATGTCAGCATGCCAGAAGTTGAGTGCTGAAGCAGCGCATGTATCCCCCAAAGGGCATGCAACAGGGTGTGCCCTTTATAGAACACATATCATTAGGGACCTAGCCTTGAAAAAGCATTTCCAAGCGAAATATGTCGGTGTTAATCGTCCCTAACTATGACCACCACATAAAAGCTAAGGAAAAGCTAAGTACTAGCAGCTATATATAATAAAGTATAGAAAAGTATTTTTATATAAATTAAAATACAGCTAACTTAATGAAAAAAAAAATAAAAATAAATATATATATATATATATATGATCCGGTGACAAAAGAACACATAAAGCTTTATGTAATGAAAATCTATTTAACATAGAGTGGTGGTGTTGAGGATCGAAGTTGATTGAAGAGTGTTTGATACGGGAGTGTACTTGAATGAAGGTATCTTCTCTTTGAGGATATTTATTGAGAAATACCCAGAAGCGATCCAAGATGGCGACACGTACCGGTGTCTGGTGAGACGCTGAGGGAAATTCCGCTTCTCATTTTAACAGCGATTAGATTTTTCGTTGGTCGCAATGCCGAAGAGACGGGGTAAGAGCGCCGCTGCAGCCTCGCGGCGTCTTGAACACCCCCCTATCGCCTCTATTGAACATTTTCTCCAGCGTCTTCAGAGGGAGTCAGTGGCGTCGGGGAGTCACCAGTTGGACTCTGCGACGTGGAGTGACGCCGGACCGGAAGTCCTGGGGCTGGACACCAAGCTGAGCCCCGACCAGAGGAATCCACCTCCCCCACCGCTGAGTGCAAGTTCCCCACGAGAAAGGAGTGGGCCAGAAGCTGCAGCACTCTCTGACCGTGAGGCTGTAACACCGGGGAGCCAGCAAGGGGAAGTCTCTATGGCTTTGCTAAGCCCAGAGATAGTTCCAGCGGATAGAGCAGAAGGAGGAGAAAATCCAGACCAACAGACAGAAGGCAGTCAAGGTGAGCCCTTTTCAACTTTACATGAGACTTTCTTTAAACATGAAAAACCAGCTGAAGTGACTCTTGACTCAATTTGGGACTTAGTTTCCAAACTGGGAGACTCACTAACTAAACAAATTAAAGAAGGCGAAAAGAATATAAAAATTCAAAAAAAGACAATAGAGGAAAATAAACAGGAACTTTCAAATATTAAAGAAAAAGTGGGAGAAATTGAAAATGAAGTGAAAACGATTAAACAAGTTCAATCTACAATAATAAAAGATAATCAAATTATTAGAAGAAAATTGGAGACTATGGAAAATAACTATCGGACTAATAAACTATGATTGCTGAATTTTCCTAAAATTCTATCTATAAACCCGAGAGAGATGATAAAAAGGTATTTTATGGAGATACTTAATATTCCTGAGGAATCATTGCCTCCTCTCACTCGAGTATACTATTTGCCTATTAAAGTAAGGGATCAACAATCGGAGGATAAGAAACAGGAAATACAAGACCTTCAACAAGATTTGACAGCAATCCTGGAAACATCAGATAAAGATTTGGCTAAACCAGCAACTCTTTTGCTATCTGTGGCGTTGTTGCCGGACAAGGATTGGATACTAAAGATGTTTTTTAGGAACAAGAATAAAGAGTTTTTGGGTTTGAAAATTCAAATGTTTCCAGACGTTAGTAGAGAAACTCAGAACCGCAGGCGTCAGTTTCTTATGATGAAAGCAGGAGTTACACAGCTGGGTGGTATTTTCTTTTTACGTTTTCCATGTAAATGCATAATAAGGTATCGAGATAATAAATATGTGTTTTTTGAACCATCTCAACTTACAGCTTTCCTGACACTGAAACGTCTGGAAAAAGAAGGAACAACAACAACTACAATAACAACAATGCAATAATAACAACAATGCAATAGTAACAACAAATTGGATTTGATAATAGAATAATTCCTCAAGCCAGGCACACGATACTGTTTCTTTTGTATAGAATTAATAAATTGATTTCCTTAAGTTCACTCATATAAATCTTGGATCACATTATAGAGGACTTGAGATTGTTCGATTAGAATTTTTCAATATTATGTAAACGATTTCTTATTATTTTGTGTTTGATCTGACAATCTTTCTGTACAAAATGTTTTGATTTTGTTAAATATCTTAAAATGATAAATAAAGAATTAAAAAAAAAAAAAAAAAAGATAAATACCCAGAATATGACATACAGTGTTGGTTTTGTGTAATGTCTTTATGGAACACATGTACAAATATCAGCGTCTGTGGTATTGTGCCTAATTTTCCATACCCAGTCGGTCATGCCCAAATGCATGTGTGCGCTGACATGGGTTCTTTATGCGGGATGATGAATATGCACAGGGACAATGTACAACACGGTGTTGGAAAGTCAGCAGCCAAATTTCACTGGTGATACCCTGCTGCTGGCCAAATTAATGATGCAATGCCTCAAAAAATGTTTCAAGGTCAAAGGCCACAAAAGGAGCTACTTGGCCTATAGGAGAACATGGCACACTCCCACTGTCTCGAGTCTCAAACACTATGCGCTTCGTCTTATGTCAGACCATACTATGTTTTCTCAAACAATGTTCCTCCTACTATTTGTCATCTATACTACACTATAATATACTATACCAGTGCCTGTCAAACATTTTTTTAGCTCTGGCACACTAAATGGAGCAAATGTTTTTTTGTGGCATATTATAATTAAAAGTATAAAATCGCAAAACTAACAAAAAATTAAATTTAAGAGTTATTTATTTAAAGTGGGAGGGAAAGAGAGTTTGTATACATGGGGAAATTAAGAAAGAGGGAGAATTATTAGACATGATAGTGGTGGAGAGGAGGGAGGGAGAAATGCTATGCTATGCATGGTCTGATCACTTCCTTGTCACCTTCAATCTCCCAATCAAATACAAACACACCATATACAAGGACAAACCCAGAGTAAAAAAAAAATTCAATCCTGACTCTGTAAACCCCAAATCTTTCACCACAGACATTGCCAATCTAACAAGAGAACTAGAGCCTACTAACAACTCCTTGGAAGAGGCAGCCATAGCATGGCACAAAAGAATACAATCGTGCTATGGAAAACTAGCAAAACTAAAACTAACCAGAGCACCAACATACCAGAAAATATCCCCATGGTTCACTGAAGGCCTCAGATTAATGAAAAGAGAAGTAAGGAAAGCAGAAAGATCATGGCAAAAATCAAGAAACCCCTAAAAGAAAACCCTTTGGAAAAACCGACTAGAAGACTATAAATTAGCCATCTTGAAAGAAAAACAAGCCTACTAATCTAACCTCTTACTAAAAGTTCCAAACAGATCCAGAAGTCTATTTGTACTAACTAAGAATTTCAAGAAAAAAAAAAAAAAATCCACTCTAACCTTGACTCAGCTGCCAACCCTTTACAAACCACCACTACTATTACACCTCCAAGCACCAATTCAAAAGCAAACACCCTCTGTCACTTTAAAACAATTTCTCACACAGACCTGAACAAAACAGTTGACTCATTACACCCATCAGGCTCATCCTTAGACCCCCCCTGCCCAGCAAACCTATTGATATCAGCTAAAGAAGCATTCCGAAACTCAATTTTCCCCCTAATCAATAAGTCACTAACATCCGGAGAAGTATCTGTGACCTGGAAAACCACAGTAATCTGTCCTATCCTAAAAAATCTGAATGCAGATCCAGCAACTTCAGACCAGTCTCAAACCTCCCATTTATATTGACGATCCTAGAAAAAGTTGTCTTACAACAATTACAAGACTTCACAGAGAACCAAAAAGCTCTGTCAATCTACCAGTCGGGATTCAGGAAATCCCATAGTACTGAAACAGTCCTATTAAACATTATTGACGATTATTGGAAATTCCTCAATCAGGGAGAAGATGCACTGCTTGTTCTTCTTCACCTCAGCCCCACCTTCGATACCGTGGACCACACTCTCCTTATTTCTAGACTTACCGACATTGGCATCGGTGGCACAGCATTACACTGATTCTCTTCATTCCTAAAAAACAGATCTCACAGTGTACTGCTAGAATCACACCTCTCACGTCCTAAGCCACTCAAATATGGTTTGCTCCAAGGCACTTTACTGTCGTCACTACTCTTCAACCTATTCCTCAGACCTGCGCTTGACATTGCATCAAAATACAACATCAAGATCCACTCATTCGCAGATGATATTCAACTCTACCTCCCACTAGCTACGAACCAGGACACCCAAATAAAAAAAACTACAAGGCTGCCTTTCTGAAATCAAAGAATGGATGACAACAAATAAACTTCAACTAAATGCATCCATAACTGAACTACTCTAGATTCACAAGAAAAACTGCACTCACCCTCGCCCAGTCTTCTCCTGGGATAATACGACCCGCAAAGCAAAGGATCAAGTACGCAGCCTTGGAGTTACCCTAGATGCAGACCTATCACTAACAAGTCTTGTCTCGCACATAGTATCAACTTCCTTCTTCTACCTGTGCCAACTATGGAAAATTTGTCCATACTTCTCAGAAGGAGAATTCACCCAACTGCTCTACGCCTATGTCTTATCACACATGGACAACTGCAACATGCTGCTAGTTGGACTATCTGCAATGAACGTACAAAGATTGCAACGTGTACAAAATGTAGCAGTTCACCTTTTGAAGAGCCTGTTTATTCACAACCCCGTCTCTCCAGCTCTACACTGTACTGCTGTACACTGGCTACCCATCTGGAAATGTTACATCTTTATAGCTCTTACACTAGCTTTCAAATTCTTTGACAGAATGGTCCCATCCTACATGGCAAAAAAAAACCCTAACAATATAGATTCCCAACTGACTCCTGCGATCACAAGCAGAGAGAAGATTGTCCACCCCACCGGCACAAACCCTCCTTCTGGAAAGTGCCTGCAAACTCACACTTCCCACTCAAATTATGGAACGCAATCCCACCAACCATCAGATCAGTGACAGGCCTACTAAACTTCAGGAAAGCGATAAAAACCCACCTTTTTACCTGAATCTCTTGAACATATCCCAACCTCTATTTCTACCCTAGCAAATTTATCCTGCCTCACTGAATGTGCCCTTCACTTGACTTACAGGTGAAACTAAGCCTCTAGTCGCACACTCGGTGCTAGATCTTATCTCCTTACTACATGTACCTTCACCAAGCATGCCTAAAATTGTCCTATACTTTGAATGTATTGTATTGCTAGCTGCTATACTTATAGGGCCTATTATTTACCATGCTACTGTGCTCAGCTCCCAAATCATATATTCATTTCTACATGCAATTCATAAGTATTCTGTTGCTGTCCATACAGTTCATAAGAATTTTCCCTCTGTTGCTGTTCTCCCCTTAATCTGTTGTTCTGTATATCATATATGTGAATTTGCATCTTTGTTGCCCATCATTTACCATGCTACTAAGCTCAGTACCCAAAACATATACCTAGGAATTTCTACTACAGCTATTCATCCTTTTAATGTGTTATTCTATATATCTGTGGTATGTGACATTGTAACCTTGTTGCTAAACCTTCTACTGTGTATGTAAACTTGTAACCCGTTCTGGGCTCTTCTGAGAGGATGGGCTAGAAATCCAACTAAATAAATAAATAGAGATGACACAAAGAAGGGAGAGATGTCAGATTCCAGAGAAGGGTGATGGAAGGAGGGAAGAGAGAGATGTCAGACCACTGGAATGGGAAGGAGAGAGAGAAAGATGCCAGACTATGGAAGGAAGGGAGAGGATATGCCAGACCGCAGAAAGGAGAGGAGAGAGATGTTAGACCACATGAAGAAACAGAGAAACATAGAACTTAATGGCAGATAAAGGCCAAATGGCTCATCTAGTCTGCCATCTGCAGTAACCATTATCTCTTCCTTCTCTAAGAGATTCCATAAAGAGGAAGGGAAGGAGAGAGAAATTCCAGGCTATGGGAAGAAGAGGAGAGAGATTCCTCGGGAAGAAGAGGAGAAAGATTCCTTTGGAGAGGAGAAAGGTGCCAGATCATAGGAGGGGGGAAGGGGAAAGAGATATATCTGACCACAGGAAAGGGAGAGAGAGGGATGAGATGGTGCACAGGAATGGAGGAGAAGGGGAGACAGAGGAAGGAGATGATGCATAGCAATGTGTGTGGCAGGGAAGAAATAAGAAATGCTTCTTATGGATAGAAGAGAATAAGGGAGAAGGAAGAGGGAAGAGATGGTACACATGGATAGATGGGAAGGGAAGCCATGGAAAAGTAGATAGATTGTGAGAAGAAAACAGAAAAATGGAAGAAAGTTGAATGTTAAAAGTTAATGCTAAAGATGGATATAGGACAGAAAGTGAAGAAGGAGAGAAAAACAGCAAATGAATAAGAAGGCCCTAGATACACAGTTATGAGAACAGATAGGAGAAAGTATGGCGAGAGACTGGGAAAAGATGGTTAGAAAAATAAAATCACCAGACAACAAAGGTAGGGGAAATGATTTTGGTTTTAATTCAGGTTAAAGAAGTATGGTACCCATGTATATGAATAATAAATAGAAAATAGAATTAAGATGATATCTTTTCATTGGACCAACTGCTAGAAATCAAAACCTTCTTTCTCAGGTTAGGACAGCTTATTGTCTTGATCTGTGGAAGAAGGTGTTGGCCTCTGAGAGCTAAAATGTTTTAATTCCTTTCAATAAAATAGTTTATTTTCCATTTTTTTATTTGTATTTATAATTCTTGATTTGTAATGTACAGTGCATATAATACCATCAGGGTAACGTAACGGAGAATTTTTGCTCACATCAACTCAGTCCTGTGTACACGAAAAAAAATACTATGTCATTTAAAAAACAAATCAATTTGTATTGAATTGAAAAATCAATTCAATTGGCAGAATCAAATTGAATCAAAATTTTTTTTCCTGAATCAGACAGCACTATAAAGGACCCATAGTACTGCATAGTTAAGATTGCATGTATTTCTGGCAGTGATTCCAGTGACTAATAACATACCTCCCTGGGTTGGGATGTGAAATACAAAACAGGCCACACTACATTTTTAAAGTATGCCACATCACCATTAGTTGTTAGGAATCTGACTGAGCAGGCTGTGAACAACATTCAAGTAGGTCTTGGTGCTCCAATCTACCATTTTCTGTACTGTGCATCTGTCTGTTACCATAACTCATGGATCCTGTAGTTTATTTCATACCTGCATACTCTTCCTCCTACAACTGTAAAGGCTTTGTCCAAGCTATGAAACTCAGTTCCGCAACAAATGAGCAATGTGGGAAAGTCAGCCAATGCTATAAATGAGCAAAGTAGGAAAGTCAGCCAACGCTACTTTTAACTCCTCACCCCAGCTACTAGAAAGCCAGAGTCAGCATAAATCAAGACTGAGAAAAATGCTGAACTGAGCACAATACCCAGAAAATGTGGTACCCCTAGTTCAGGGATAGCACTGTGGTCAATGTAGCTGGGGGGATCCCTCAGGATTGGCCCTAGGTGTAGATCACTCATACAGACTTTAGTAGCTCCACACTAAAATTTCCAACTAAATCAAGAATGTCAGTACAGCTGGAACATTACTCATCATTACTGGGAGCCATGCAGCATGAAAGGTCCAGAAGGAAAAAATGGCCTCTCTAACATTACAGAGGTCAGGTTGATTGATTCATTTGGTGGACGCTGTTGACTTGGCAGAATGGGCTGACTGACTGAGTTGATTGATTTAGTTGACTGAATTGACTTGGCTGATTGATTCAGTTGACTGAATTGACTTGGCTGATTGACTCAGTTCACTCAGATAACTGGGTTGACTGACTTCTTCTTGGTTGATACAGTTTACTGAGCTGACTGGATTAACTGAATGACCTGGTTGATCTAGCTGCCTGAGTTTACTAACCTGATTTAGTTGACAGGATTGATTCAATTGACTGGGTTTATTTTGCTAACTAGGTTGATTGTGTTGGTTGACTAGGTTGACAGGGTTCAATCTGTTGGCTCAGTTGACTGGGTTAACTTTGTTTACTCAGTTGGCTGGGTTAACTAGATTGGGTTGCCTGACTTATTTCGTTGACTGTTGTGACCGAGAGAAAGAAAGAGATAATGGTTACTGTGGATGGGCAGACTAGATGGGCCAATTGGCCTTTATGGGCCATCATGTTTCTATGATTGTGTTGACTATCTCGGTTGATTGTCTGATATGGTTCACTGGTTGATTGACTGACTTCACTGACTGGATTGATTGACTCGATTGACTCAGTTAAGTTGATTGATTGACTCACTTGATTTGGTTGGTTGACTGGGTTGACTCAGTTGAATGGGTTGATTAATTTAGTTCACTGGGTTGACTTGGATAGGTTGACTCAGTTGACTGGATTGACTGACTGACTAAATTGATTAGGTTAATTGATTAGTTCAATTGACTTGGCTGACTCAGTTGACTGATTCGATTGATGGCTGACTTGATTGATTCAGTTGATTGACTGACTTGCTTGACTGGGTTAACTCAGCTTAATGAGTTGACTGACTTGGTTGACTCAGTTGACTGGGTTGACTAACAATTGACTCGGCTGAACTAATTCAGTTCATTGGGTTGATTGACTGATTTCATTGATGCCCACCAGGAAATTATGTACTTTTCTACTAGGAGGAATTCTATCTGAAATGATTTACGCACTTAAGTGGCCCTTTAGGGACTGATTCTACACATTGCGCTTTAAGTTATGGGGCGGTAGGTGTTATACTGCTGCCTAACTTAAGAAGTGACCTGTGTCCATAAAATCTACCTAATATCCAATAAAAAAAAAGTAGCCCATCTACCTGTGCCTCCTGAAGTGGTGCCATAATCGCGGCTATGGAGGCACCTACCACTGCCTATGGCTGAAGTAAGCATGGCTAACACTGGAAATGCTGTTAAGCGTCAGTAGGTGCCTCTGTAGACATGATTCGCGTGAAAGGTAGGCCCCAAAAACGTAGGCCTTCAAAACCCTGGCCTGTATTTCCAGTGCCTATCTTTCATGCAAGTCACGATTATGAAGACAGCATTGCTGTGTGATTGATCAGTGGTATTTTTGAAGGTGGCCACTGATAGCAGCACTGTTTGCAGAATCTGGCCATTAGGGGCCGATTCTTTGAATAGCGCTTTAAGTTAGTCATCGGAGGCATTGTAACATTGCCTAACAAATGACCCACATCCATGAAATCTACCCAACATTCAATTTAAATAAAAAATGTAGCCATCTACTTGCGCCTCCTAAGACGTAATTGTAATTTGTTTGCTTTTCCATTGGTAAAGGATCGTTTATACAAGAGCTATTTTCAACGACTCCTATCTTTTCAGCTTCTTGTTGTAACCTGTGCTATGGTCTGATCGGGTATCCACAGCTCCTCCAGTGGTTACAGAGAAAACAGACTAACGTGTGACCCGAAATGGAGTCACCCTGCAGGAATGGACTGCTATTAGGTAGAAAGTCAAAATGAAAGAACCAAAATAAAGTCCCAACAATTGAGGCTGATAGAAAAATAGTTCAGTTTACTTATTCCTTACTTCAGGTAAGCAGTTCATCATATAGCTGTAAAATTTGTCAGCATAGCAATCAATAATGAAGCAACAAATTTCAAAACAGGTAAGAAAACAAAACAGCTCCAAAACAAGATCAATAAGGCAGCTGAGTTTTCCAGAATTTTTATAGAGCTAGTGCAAGCCTGCTCCTAAGCAGCTTATTCAATTTACACAGTTTTAGTTCAGGAAACTAGCTCCAGAAATGCAGAACATTTGAAAAGGAAAAAAATATATATATACAAAATAAAGCCTCTGGCAGCTTTATACTACTGCCAGGCGAGGAGAGTGTCACGGGTTTTGCCAAAACAAAAGCCACTGCAAGGGCCTTCAGAAACCCACCCAAGGTGACAGCAAAACTTCTCCCCAAACACACTCCTTCCTAGCTTTTCAAAATACAAACAACCAAAATAGTCCAAACAGCAAACAGTCAAAAATTCACACTCACTGTTTGCAGCTAGAGGCCCAGTCCACCTGCATGGGCTCAGGATAATTAGTTTCACCCACTGCACAACTCTCCTGACAGTCCATGGGCTCCACATCCAGTAATGGCAAATCTTCAGCTTGACCAGCCTCTGTTAGCTCCATAGGCATGGGTCTATTGCTGCTGTTAGGCATCAGGGGTTCCTCAGGGAGGCAAGGCCTGAACTTCTTCCCTAGCCGGCCTGCCTGTCTGATTTTCACTGCTGGCTTACATACCCTAGGGGCACGCCCTATTCTGAGTGAGTCAGCAGTCCTGCCTGGGGCTCTTGGGCTCCCCTGGTGGTGACTCATGGACAGATCCTCTAACTCCTCCGAAGACAATTCAGGCTCCCCCTGGTGGTCAAAGGCACTATTAACAGGATCCTGACGAGGGGAGATCTTGGAATTTCCCTTCCGTGTTTTTCCTTTTACTTTTTCCCCTGGCTTAACTGGGATCTTGGCGGGCCTTGTGTCTGACTGGTCACATTGTGAAAAAGAGTTTGTAAAATCTGTTAGCTCTGACTCATACCAGCAGTTCAGGAAATTATTGAAAACCTACTTATTGAAGAATTGCTGTAATTTCTAGGTCATTTGTTTTTATTGTCACTGTTTCAATTTTCTTTTGTAAATCGCATAGAACTCCTAAGGTACTGCGGTATATAAATCAATTTTTATGTTATGTTATGTGGCACCTAATCATGGCTATGGAGGCACCTACTGGGGCCTATGGCCAAAGTAGGCGTGGCTAATGCAGGAAATATTGTTAGGTAGGTGTGTCTCTGTAGATGTGATTCATATGAAATGTAGGCCTTCAAAACCCTGGCCTACATTTCTGGTGCCTACCTTTCACGCAAGTTGCAATTCTGCAAATGGCACCATTTGCAAAATATGACCCTAAATGCTCATAACTGACTAGAATTCAGCTCCTTATAGAACTGCACCCATAATGCCATATGGTGAAACTACTGATTGAGGGTGGGTAATTTGATCTAAATAAAAAGACAAACCCCCTCTTCTACAAAACTGCGCTAGCAGTTTCTAGTGTGGGGAGCTGCGCTGAATGGCCTGCGCTGCTCCCGACACTCATAAGACATGTACTGTTTTTGTTGTGAGTTACTTGGAACTGCAGACTCATGAAGGTGTTGATGACATGCAAATAGATCATTTATTAAATATATGAAAATGGTATGAACTGGAATCTTGGCTACTTAATGGAAGAATAGTCACCTTGGGGATATTGACAAGCTTTAAAAAGAAAAGAAAAAATATTGAAGAGCTTAAGTAAATATATTATGTTCCTTGGTCAATATTTAACCAAACACAATAGTGCTTTTTGTGCCATCAAAAACTGATCATTTTGGAGCCTGATAGAGAATAGCAAAGTTTGATCCAATAATATAAGAACAATCGATGGGGAAAGAAGACATACATGACCACATCTTATGAACCTTTAATTCAACAAGAATTAATTCAGATCATATCTAAAGTTAAGAGCAAAACATTACTCCCATAAACTACCAGGAAGGACTATTCATCATTTTGAGAACTGTTGATAAGAAAAGTGTGGATGTGAAGGTTCTAGAACACTTCAGCAAATTTTTGGCTGTGAATAATGCCAGATGGAAACGCTGAGTAGACTTACTGAAACTACAATACTGCAGAAATTAGGGCGATGATGTATGAAAGGTCAGTGTTAAGAGGTTTAAGCAATACAGCCTTTATTTATTTAATTCATTTTTTAATTTTTTTTTTTTACCAAAAGAGCTCAGAACAGGTTCCAAATCAGGTATTCAAGCATTTTCCCTATCTGTTCCGGTGGGATCACAATCTATCTAATGTGCCTGGGACAAACCAAGAGTCTTCTACAGCCCTTGTGAATGTCACAGCATAAACCCTCCCCCCCCCCCCTTTTTATCAAGCTGTGCTAGAGGTTTTTAGCGCAGGCTGGTGAGGTAAGTGCTCAATGCTCATAGGAATTCTATGAGGATTAGAGCATTTATTGCGTGAGCCTGTAGTAAAAATCTCTAGTGCAGCTTGATAAAAGGGGCAGAATGTTTATTCTTAGTACCTGGACCAAAATCCTAGTTACAGCTATATTGCTTTTTGGAGGCATGCAATGAATATATACCCCTTTCTCTCATTTAGCAAACAGATGGAAAATTCTTCAAGATCAAGATACTTTGCTAGCAATGAAACCCCTATATAAAACACAATAAGAATACAAGGTTGAAAGTTAAACCTATTAGCTATGGTACATATCCAGGGCAAGGGGGAGATAGAGGAATTCTTTGTCATATATTGATTTTTGAATATTTATAATTGGGATGAGTGTGAAGATATCATTATTCAGAATAGATAGGATATTTATGATAATATATGTTTGTGTTATACAGAATGATAATTGTTTGGGTGGATGGGTGGGTGGAGGGGGAAAGGATGATTATGAACATGAGAAAGATGAATGTGCTTTTATTGTATGACTTTGAGTGCATTGGTTGTATTGCACTGTTGTAGTTTTGAAAATTAATAAAGAATTTTAAAAAACCTATTAGATATCCAGTTCCGTGAAATAACTGATAACTCATGTTACCAAAAACAGAGGAAACTGTTTACAAAGTTGTGGTAAAATCTGGGCTTAGCACATGCTAACATGGAAATTTCCCATGTACTAAAAACCCTGATTTATTGCAACAGTTGTTACGGCTTTTTCTTTCTTTTTTGCAAGTCCTAAGCTACAGTTCCCTTGACCGTATGAGATCTGCAAATGGCCTTGATTCTGAAAGCAATGCTGGAAGATAGGTGGCAGTTGGTGCCCTACCGCTATCCAACTTAATTGGTTTAATTGCCTTTAAGCAAGACGGTAATTGACTTCATTGTTTAAAAGCAATTAAAATTGTATTTTAAAAAAAAAAAAAAAAGATAGGTGCCCACTGGTGCCTACATTTCTGGCACCAGAATCTCATCTACGGAGGTGCCTACTGTGCTTAAGGTCGACAGAGGCGTGTTTAACACCGGAAGTGACCTTAGGTGCCAGTAGACGTCTCCATAGATGTGATTCACGTCAAACATAAGTGCCAGAAATGTAGACCTTCAAAACCCTGAACTACATTTTTGGCATCTATGTTTGACGTGAATCACACCTATGGAGACACCTACTGGCACTAGAGAGCTGCACGGGAACGGGGACGACGGGAATCCCGCGGGACCCGCGGGCATCCCGCGGGTTCCCCCTTTGGGTCACGGGGATCCCGTGGGGACGCCCCCTAGGGTCGCGGGGATCCCGTGGGGACGCCCCCTAGGGTCGCGGGGATCCCGTGGGGACGCCTCCGAGGGTCGCGGGGTTCCTGCGGGGCTGGATGTACTCAGTCGCGCGGCTCTTCTCCCTACCTTCTCTGCTTGCAGCACAGAGCCGAACGGAAGTCTTCCCGACGTCAGCGCTGACGTCGGAGGGGAGGGAGGGCTTAAACAAAGCTGGATGTACTCAGTCGCGCGGCTCTTCTCCCTACCTTCTCTGCTTGCAGCACAGAGCCGAACGGAAGTCTTCCCGACGTCAGCGCTGACGTCGGAGGGGAGGGAGGGCTTAAACAGGTAAGGAGGAGAGTAGCCTCGCGGTTCGAGTGGCTACCAAGGGAGGGGGCGGTCCGCCCCGCCACACCCCGCCCCGGTTGCAGCACAGCCGGCCAGGTCCCCTTACTTTTGTGGCACTTCCCCGACCGACCGACAACAGCCCCGGTCCGACAATCCTCCCTGCCCTGTAGCCGCGAATCTAAATTATCTTCTTACAGCAGCTGTAATAAGGTAATTTAGATTCGCAGTTAAGGGCAGGGAGGTTTGTCGGACCGGGGCTGTTGTCAGTCGGTCGGGGAAGTGCCACAAAAGTAAGGGGACCTGGCCGGCTGTACTGCACCCGGGGCGGTAGAGAAGGAGTGGGGAGAAGGACGCTGAAAGGCCATGGGGAAGACGGGAGGAGGGGGGGAAGGACTCTGAAAGCACTTGAAGACAGAGGAGGGAGAAGGACGCTGAAAGCACATGGGGAATACAAAGGGGTGGAGAAGGACGCTGAAAGGCCATGGGAAGGGCGGGGGGGGGAAGGACTCTGAAAGCACTTGTGGAAGACAGAGGGGGGAGAAGGATGCTGAAAGCACATGGGGAAGACAAAGGGGTGGAGAAGGACGCTGAAAGGACATGGGGAAGACAAAGGGGTGGAGAAGGACGCTGAAAGGCCATGGGAAGGGCGGGGGGGGGGAAGGACTCTGAAAGCACTTGTGGAAGACAGAGGGGGAGAAGGATGCTGAAAGCACATGGGGAAGACAAAGGGGTGGAGAAGGATGCTGAAAGCACATGGGGAAGACAAAGGGGTGGAGAAGTACGCTGAAAGGACATGGGGAAGACGGGGGGTGGGGTGGAGAAGGACGCTGAAAGGCCATGGGGAAGACAGAGAGGGAGAAGGACGCTGAAAGGACATGGGGAAGCAGAGGGGGGAGAAGGACACTGAAAGCACATGAGGAAGACAGAGGGGGGAGAAGGACGCTGACAGGACATGGGGAAGATGGGGGGAGAAGGACGCTGAAAGGAAATGGGGAAGAGAGAGTAGGGAGAAGACACTGGCAGGGAAGAAGACAGATGCCAGACTATGGGGGAGCGGAGAGAAGAAGATGGGTGCCAGACCAATTTGGAAGGGGGAAGAAAGGGAGAGGCACAGTAACAGAGCAAATGGAAGATGCAGAAGGAAGAGAGACAGTGGATGGAAGGAATTGAATGAGAACATGAGGAAAGCAGAAACCAGGCAACAAAGGTAGGAAAAGAATTATATTTCTTTTTTTTTATTTTGCTTCAGGATAAAGTAGTATATTAGTTGTGTTGATAAAAATTTATAAACATTAGAGGCTCTGGTAGAAACCCATTTGCAAAGTATGTATTCTTCCCAATTAATATTTTCAAATTAATAAAGTCTTTTTGCTTATTTGTAAATGGGTTTCTACCAGAGCCTTTAATTCAGTAGCATAATTAAATGAAATAACTATTTCTGAAGTTTATATGGACGGGCGGGGACGGAGGGGATTCCTCGCGGGGACGGGTGGGGACGGAGGGGATTCCTCGCGGGGACGGGTGGGGACGGAGGGATTCCTCACGGGGACGGGTGGGGACGGGTGGGATTCCTCACGGGGACGGGTGGGGACGGGTGGGACTTTGGCGGGGACGGGTGGGGACGGGTGGGATTTCTGTCCCCGCGCAACTCTCTAACTGGCACCAGTTTGACCTAGTCATGATTCTGCAACTGGTGCTAATCCTTGATTGACTTGCGACTGGCACCGGTTTTGGATAATCTGGCCCAAAATTAATGCAAGAGCACTTACCGCCTCTTATTTAGGAGGTGCTAAGAGCTCCTATGCTAACCCGGAATTAACTGATTAGTATGCAGTAATCAGAAGGAACTAACCTGTTAAATAAGGAATTTCCATTCTCAATCCATTCCACATTGCCTCAGAAAAATTTTTTTTTACAGATAATTAACACAAATTTAGGGGTAAATTCTATACATGGCACTGAAAAATCAGCACTGAAAAAAATGCACCCTAACTATGGAATTCTATAAAGTCTAGCCAATGTAGGCATCTAATGATTGTTTAGTAGACTTAATTGATGCCAATAATTGTCAATTAGCACCTCAAAATTGATGTAAATTGCACTTAATTGGATGTTAGGCGCCTAAGGGCTAGATTCACTAACCCTCCGATCCGTGTGCGATTGGAGGCAGGCTGACCGATTCGCCAACCATCTTCATGCAAATGAGGGTGATTGGAGGCATGCCCCCAACCGACTGCATGGATCGCTAAAGCCCTGACAGTAGTGACAGGAGAAACAGCCTCCTGTCACTACTGTCAGGGCTTCTGCCGGCTTTTTAAATCGGGCAGATATTTTGCAAAATAGCTGCTCGATTTAAAAAAACCATTAACCCCCCCTCCCAACAAGTGACATGAAACCCCCCCCAAATTTGCCCTGCAGCCGCGTTGAAAAAAATTATGGCAGGTGGGTTCCCACTCCCTCCTGCCATCGGTCCCACCCAAAAACTAAGGTAACAGCAGGAGGGATGCCAACTCCCTGATGCCATCCCCCCGGACACCCCCTCCCCATACCTTTAATGGAGCAGGAGGGGTGCTCAATCCCTCCTACTCCAATGCCTCCCACAACAAGTCTGAGGTCTTAGGCCACGCTCCGGTGCATCGTGTGATGCAACGAGTAGGGCCTAAGGCCTGATTGGCTGAGGCACCTTGGGTTCCTCCCAACTCGGTAGGTGCTTACTACAAAGTATGTTTTGTATATTGGCGTATTTGTATGTAAGCATATATTTATATTTCAGGCAGGACTCAGTGAGCATCAGTATGAAATTAGAAGCACACATTTAAAATTAAATTTAAAATTTTTTTTAATACTGGATTTACAATTTTCACTCTATTTTAACCTTTGTACTAAACTAGCTGATCAAGTTTCAAGTTTATTAAATTTTACTATACCGACTATCAGCAAGTGTTGCCTGGATATTTATTTATCCCAATCTTCTGGTATCGATAGACTTGTATTCAGTGATTACGTCTGGTAAAAGAGGAAGTATTTGATTGTTTATTTCGTGGACATCTTCATTTTTAGCAGGAAGAATGACCCTCTGTATGGGGCTGGACTTGGACTCAAGCAGCATCGGGAATGTCAGTATTAATCTCAGAGAGCCCGAAAACTTTCTCTGACGTCAGAGAAAGGGCGGGACTGCCGGAAGAGGAAGCAGCGCAGCAGGGCTCAGAGAAGGGGCAGGACCGCCGGCAGAGGAAGCAGCTGGGCTCACTGGCATCCGGAAACAAGGTAGACAGCTTCTCCATGGGGGAGGGGGTGGAGGCTGTGGGGGTGCGAGTGGTTCTTCAGGTGGGAGTGCGAGCGGTCCATCGGGATGGTAGTGCGAGCGGTGGGGGTACGAGCGGTCCTTCCGGATGATGAATCGGGCGTCGGGTGGGGTGGGAACTATGTAAAAAAAATTTTATATAGCGCGCTCACGCGTATAACGTGCAAGGTTATGCACGGTTTGTAAAATCGTGTATAACGCGCGCGTTATATGTGTGAAAATACGGTACTGTTTGGGGCCGTAACGGGTGCTGTGCTGTGATCGTGCTTCATCTGCTCTTTCTCCTAACCTCACTGCTCCTTCAGCACAGAGTGGGGGAGACCTGTGGCGGCACCGAGTTAACTTCTCCCTTCCTTCCCTCCCCCTTCATGCCTGCGCAGATCGGGCAGCCTTTCCTTTCTTTCCCCCCTTCCCACACCCCTTTCCTATGCCTGCTCGGAGGGGAGGCTCTATTCCGGGATCTGGTTGTCACGGGGGAAGGGAGCCGGCATAAAACTCAGGAGTAATGGCTTCGGTCTCACCCTCCTCCCGCTCGCACTGCAAACAATTGGTGTTTCTACTGCCGAACTTCTTGTCTCCCATCCCCCTTCCCTCCGGCTCCGACGCCGACAGCCGCCGCGGCCTGCAGCCGCCAAGAGCCGCCGCAGCCGACAGTCTCCACCTGCATTGCCCCCGCCGCGCCACTCACCAGTCCGTCGGGCGGGGAACGGAGAACAGGTTCAGGGTTGCCAGGGGGGAGGAGTGAGCCTGGCTGAGACTGGAAGGAAGAGGAAGGTGGGACAGGTGAGCCGCAACCGCAAAAAACTTTAGGGAACCAGCCAGACCTTGAGTGCGGGCCGTTGTAAGCTTGCATGTGCACTCTTGCCGGCCACAGACATACGGATCATGGAACACGCTGGCAAGAGTGCGCATGCGCAGCTAGAGTTTTATTATATAGGATAGATAGATGTAAACCGCATAGATCAGGGATCTCAAAGTCCCTCCTTGAGGGCCGCAATCCAGTCGGGTTTTCAGGATTTCCCCAATGAATATGCATTGAAAGCAGTGCATGCACATAGATCTCATGCATATTCATTGGGGAAATCTTGAAAACCCGACTGGATTGCGGCCCTCAAGGAGGGACTTTGAGACCCCTGGCATAGATGCATTTGCCAATGTGGTATATCAAAATACTAAATACATTTGGAAACTTCTGGAATTAGGCACAGTTAGGTGCCTAACTTAGCTGCAGGTATTTAGGCCAAGAACACTCTTGCATAAATATGGTGGGCCTAAAAGTTAGGACACCTAAGGTTTGCTTAGGTCAGGGGTGTCCAACCTGTGGCCCGAGGGCCGCATGCAGCCCCGTGAAGTATTTTGTGCAGCCCCGGTTGAGGGCAATGCAGTGTTTTCTTCTCCTGCTGCCGGGTGTTTACCATCTTGCCAGCTCCCTCCTCTGTCTTGCTGCAGCATTTACATGTTTGTGCGGCCCCAGAAACATTTTTTTCAGCCAATGTGGCCCAGGGAAGCCAAAAGGTTGGACACCCCTGGCTTAGGTGATGCTAAGAGTGATTCTATAAAGAGCACCTAACTTTTATAGACTAGCACAGGGGTAGGCAATTCTGGTTCTCGGGAGCCACAGGCAGGTCAGGTTTTCAGGATATCCACAATAAATATGCATGAGATAGATTTGCATCTCAAGGAGGCGGTGCATGCAAATCCATCTCCTGCCTGTGGCTCGCAAGGACCGGAATTGCCTAACCCTAACCCCTGGACTAGCACCACTCTAGTAGGTGCCTAACTTTTAGGTGCTACAGTAGAATCTCAGCTATCTGGCACCCACAGGGATTGGTGGATACCAGTTAACTGTTTTTCTGATTAATTGAGAGTGTGTTAGAAACCTTGTCTAACTGTTTCAGTTCCCCCTCCCCCCAGAAGCTCCCCAGAGTAGGAGGAGCCTCAAAGCCCTCCTCCCACTCTTCCTCTCTCAAGCCCCAAAGTGGCAGAAGCAGGCGGTGTCCTGAGCTATGAAACCCTCTGGCTCCATCCCTCCCTCTCTCCCTTCCTTACCCGAACTGCAGCCAGTCAGCAGGAGGCAGCCTCAAAACAGGCTGCTTGCGGCCAGCCTTGGCAGGGCCTTTCCTCTGATGCATTGGAAGTGATGCTAGTTTATATTAATGTGTACATTTCTGATTGTTCCTCACTCATTACTTAAGGATGGGTAGGTTATAAGTGAATTAACGACAAAAAATGAAAATGATGACGAGTTAAGAATTCTGACGAAACTTTCAAGAAAGATTTCCTTTTTTATGCATTGTTGATGACACTGCTCTAACTTTACTGAATTGTTGCCGTAAACAAATATCTGGATTCTCAAACAATGTAAACCTGCTCGAAGAAATAGCATTAGATGATCACAGCAGATACAGCATGAATCTGGAATGAATTCTTCAGGATAATGGCTCCACAAATCTCGTTCTCTTTGGAGAATGGCCAACTCTGCTTGGCATTGATCCACAGAACTCGAGAGCAACCCAGACTCGTCATCATGACTGCTCGTTCATAAACATCTCAATTAACCTTTGAAGTCTACTTAAATTTCCAGTGTTAGAAGCTGGTTCTGAAAGAAACTGTTTAAGCTAAAATTAATGAAGATATACTGTATCTTTGAAGTAGCCATATAAGAGCAACTCAGTAGTTTGACCATTCTAGAAACTGCTTCATCTCCGAACCTGAATGGACTCATCAAACAACAACACACACACACAAAAAGATACTCAGACGCGCGCACACACACATGCACAGACACACAGAGATATTGGAAATAAATAATTCCATAAAGCTCCACCTCCCCCCCTTGCTGCCACACTACTATCCTGCTGTGAAACCCAGTGACTAAACTTAAAGGGTCCTTAAAGGGTTAATTTTATGACAGATTGTGGGGTTTTATGGCAAGATCAAAAATTGCTTCACTGAAACCCATTCTTACAGGAAACTGAAGATGCTTAGGACACAAAATGTACCTTTTCCTTAAAGCAATTGCTTTTGTTATGTCTTTGCATTGTGTTATATGTTCCCAACCCTCATGAGTTATGTCAACAGTGAACAATATTAGAATCTGACATTATTGTTACATAAGTGCTCCATAATTCTATTTGGGATTGGTCAGAGAACTGCTGGATTCCTCAGCCTCTACTAGCTCCTATCATGGGTTCCGAGTACTATTGAAATTTATGGGCACTGCTATGTATGAAGTAAATAACACGCCTTGCCCCATGTAGGGAATAGCTGCAGTTTGTTCTTGCAGTTAATTTCTGTGTCTACAGCTGCAAACCGGAAAAAAAAAAGGATGGGATTCATTTAGCTCCAGGGGGCCTAGTGCGTGGTTTGGGGATCAGATGATTAAATGACTTCATATTTTTTTGTAGCTACACCATATCTCATCACATGGCATAAAGCAAACAGAATTAATTACTGCAGGAGGAATGGTCTGCAGAAGCAGAGTTTTAGAATACAGCTTCAAATCAGAGAAATTAATTTCTGTATATCCCACCAGTTTATGAAATGCTGCAATGAGTTTATTAACTATGGAGATGTTATTTATAGATCATGAATTATTGTACCATTATAAAAAATCAAACCTTTTTGTATACATGGTTCGTAATTGTACTACAAAGCTTAGAATTTCATGTGTAAAAGGACTCCTAAATATTTTCTCTCGTGTTACACTTGCAAATTTAGGCGCTGTGCCTAGAAGGCCTACAGTCTTACACAGCCCTTGTGTGAGTGTGTTCTGGGGCAGAATTTGAGCTGAGCACAGGTGGTGATGTGATTTCTATAGCTTTTAAATTTAAAATTTCCAAGTATTTTAGGAGTCCAATCAGTACTGCGTCAAGAACTCCAACCACAGTTGGAATTACCACAGGGTTTTTTTTCCTCCAGTTTTTCTGTTTGAATTTGTAAATCACAGTAAGGTATTTTGTTATTTTTTTCCCCAGCTGGTTTTCATTAATTCTAATAATGGGTATTGCAACATCTATAAGCCATACATTTTTCTTTTCTCTGACCATGATGTCAGGTGTGTTGTGTTCCAAGTGCCTGTCAGTTTGTATTTTAGAGTCCCAGAAGTTATGACCTGCTTATTTTATTTGACCTTTTTGAATGGTATCATCCCAACAGTTATTTACTACAGTAAAACCATACTTTTTGCAGAGATTCCAATGGATTAATTTAGTCACTCAATCGTGACAATAGTTATAGCCAGATTGGATTATTTTGCTACAGGCATTGCTTAGTTAGTCTTCAGTTTCTTCTTGGGCTTTGCGTAATAAGCATTTGCTGTCATTTGAAATCTTCTCAATTATAGCTTTCATAACATTTGTTTGTAATGCTTCTTGGGCTGCTAAGATCATTCCTTCAATTTCTTTTTTTATAGGCCCGATTCTATATATAGCACCTTACAAAACCGGCACTGACTAGAACAGCACTTTGCATGATTCTACAAGGGGGTGCTGAAAAGTTCTCAGCCTAACCAAGACGGGAATGACATGGAGCCATGCAACTTACAAGTTACTCCACATATACACCCCTAAGTTCAACACACTTGGCACATTGTGTCTGAAGTTTCTGTAACATTTCCAAAAATACTCTGATTTCTGCTCACTGAAATACTGCTCTGCTGCTGCAATAACCTCCAAATCACTCAAAAATTGTAATTCTTTCAAACTCTTTTTTTTTTTTTTTTTTTAAATCATGTTTATTGAGGTCAACCAAAGGAACAAAGGGCATACAAGAAATACAAATGCAACCGGGAAATACAAAGGCAAACAAATACAAGCGGCTGGGATGAGTACAAAACAATGCAGAACACGGATTTTAAGAGAAAATGGGATACTCACGTGGGATCTTTAAGGGAGTAAATGGGGGGGGGGGGATACTTGGAATGGGCAGACTTGGTGGGCTATAGCCCTTTTCTGCCGCTTTTTCTATGTTTCTAACATGCAGCCACACCAGCAGAGAACATAATTCTGGCATAAAGGATACATGAAAGTTTGGAAACAGAAAATAGTCAGATGGAGCAAGATATGATGAGCAAGGTCTATGCACTAAAAACCCCAACTGTGTCAAAACATCCATTGTTTTGCCAGCCTAGTGCATTGTCTTGCAAAAAGAGAACTCCTTTCCACAACTTTTCTTTTAATGCCTCCTTGAATCGACAAAGCAAGTTATATTAGTATTCTGCATTAACTGTTTGACCCCTTGGAAGATAGTCAGTCATTACAACACTTTCTTGATCCCAAAACAGTGTGGCCATGACCTTTCCTGCTGACTTTTGGGTCTTGAATTTCTTGTGCCTTGGAGAACCTTTGTGCCACCGTTGCATGGACTGTTGTTTGGTCTCGGGGTCATAGTGGTATAACCCTGTTTTATCAACAGTAACTAGTCGTTCCAAAAGGTTGGTACCAGTTCGTTGAAAATGCTGCAAAATCAACTTGACATTGTTTCTTATTAGAATTCAAATATTTGGGCACCCACATGGCTGACAGCTTCTGCATACCCAACTGCTCATGGAATATACACCCAACACGTTCCCTAGATATCTGTAGTGTCTCAGCAATTGTTTTAGTTGATGTTTGCAAATCTGCCAAAATCGGAGCCTCCCAGACCTTGCTGTATCTTCAGTCTTGGAAACTCCATGCTGAAAGTTTACACATCACTTCTTCACTATGGAATATGATGGGCATTTATCACTCAATGTTTGCATCATACATTCATGGATTTCTTTTGGAATTTTCTTCTGAAGAAATAGAAATGGCTCAGAGTTTCACACTTTTCATTGAATTACATTTAAAAGTCCCAGGTACACATGTCACTATAACCTGCGGATGGGCAGACTAGATGGGCCATTTGGCCTTTATCTGCCTTCATGTTTCTATGTTTCTATATTGTATAGTGAGCCCTCCAAAACCCACCCAAAACCTGTTTGCATCATACATTCATGGATTTCTTTTGGAGTTTTCTTCTGCAGGAATGGGAATGGCTCAGAGTTCCACACTTTTCACTGAGTTACATTTAAAAGTCACAGGTTTCATTAAGTCACATTTAAAAGTCCCAGGTACACATGTCACTATAACCTGCTTATATTGTATAATGAGCCCTCCAAAACCCACCCAAAACCTACTGTACTTACATAAAGATAACACCTGAAGGCATAAGGACTATCGTTGCGGTATACAGGTGGGTATAGTAAGTTTAGGGTGGGTTATGGAGGGCTCACCATACAATATAAGCAGGATATATTGGCATGTGTACCTAGGACTTTCAAATGTGACATTCACTGAAGTACCCCCTAGAGTGCCCCTCTGCTCTGCTCAGATGTCAGTGTGGCCAGTTTGCTAAGAATGCTGGCTGCTTAGACGTCCCTATAGTTTGTGTATTTTTTTTTTTTTATTTAGATATCTTTGTATTCAAAAATAGCCAAAACAGATAGACGTACTATGGACCAAAATATCTAGATAGGTCATTTAAAAAAAAAAAAAAAAAAAAAGGTAGACATCTTGCTGTTTTGAGAATGGACATTTTCTCTACTGGATTTCTGGACGTCTTTCCTAAAACATCCAAACTCAGACATCCTATCGAAAATGCCCCTTCATGTACATAACTTTTAGGAATGCCCACAATTCACCTACAATCTTATCCTGGCCACACCCCCTTTTCAAATTCATGCAACTGACATACTTTTACAGAATCACGCTGAATTGTGCATGTAACTTTTAATTTGTGCCAATTAACATCCATTACGAGGTGTTGAAAGCCAATTATTGATGTCAATAAGGCCACTAAATCAATTACATTGTGTACAATGGCATAGTAAGGGTGAGCGGTGCCTGGCGCGGTGGCGCCCCTCCCCTGCCCTCTTCCCCACCCCTCCTGCAGCGTGCACGCCCCCTTCCCTTTCCCCATACTTTTTTAACTTCTCTGGCATGAGCAGCATGCCCATATTGGTATCAGCTTGCCCTTTAATGTCACTTCCTAGGCACGGGTCCCAGAAGTGACATCACAGAGAACGCCGATGCCGACATGGGCAGCAACCTCATGCCAGGGAAGTAAGAAAGGTACGGGGAAGGCACGGGGCGCAAGGGACAGAGAGAAGGTGGGCTGCCAAGCCTTTAGGAAGACTGAGCCTGGGGTGAACTGTACCCCCTTACTACGCCACTGGTTATGCACGCACATTGGCTATGTGCACCAATGTGCGCTCTCAACCTTAGGTACAAAATTAGGGAGTAAGTGTACCATTTTTTCAGACCATTGCCAAGAAAGGTTTTTGTCACATTTTTCATCAATATCTTTAACTGCATTGGAGTGGAGGGGTAACCTAATGGTTAGTGCAGTGGGCTGAGGAAATGGGGAACTGGGTTCAGTTCCCACAGCAGCTCATTGTGACCCCAGGCAAATCACTTAACCCTTCATTGCCTGAGGTACAAAAACCCCCACCTTAAATTGTGAGTCCACTATGGGCAGAGAAAGTACCTGTGTGGCGTATATAAAAAAGAACATCTCACGAGAGGCCACATCAACCCAGATAACTACTGGGCGCAATATAAACTACAAGCAGAGGTAAAGGAAGTAGCTGATTTTTGGGATCACTGGACCACTACCAGCACCTGCATTTTAGACAACATTGCACCTAAACATACCAGTAAAAGTAATGCAAATAAATATAACAAATGGTTCGACATCGATCTCCTAAAAATGAAACAGTTAGCCAGACGTCTAGAAAGAAAATGGAAAAAAACAGGAGAATTATCAGACCGTAACAATTGGAGAGCCATTATAAAAACCTACAAACAACTAATAAAAGATAAACGCAAAGCATTTTACTCAAACAAAATCAATTCATCCTGCAACAGCTCACGAGGAGTTAATACAAAAGAGCTGTTCAATCTGGTTACTAACCTATTTGACACCACCCGCTACACTCTACCCACACACAACTTTAAATTACCCTCGGCGAACGACCTAGCCCTGCACTTTGACTCAAAAATTAAAAAACTAAGAAACAATTGCCCAACAGAAGAACCTAATGAACACCATATAGCTAACACACAAGGAAATGAAACCCCTGCAGACATGTTCTGGGATTCATTTCAAGACATAGATTGGAATAACTATACCAAATTATACAACAAATACTCCAAATCATACTGCTTCCTGGACTCGTGTCCCCCGGAAATCATGAAAGCGGCACCACTTGAATTTAAACTATCTCTACTGCACTACTTAGCCCATAACCTGAAAAATGGAAAATTCCTCACCAACAAAGGCCACATAATAATAACCCCTATCCTAAAAAATAGCAAAGAATCGTCAGCCCTAGTTTCCAACTACAGACCAATTGCTTCCATACCACTCTTTGTAAAGATCATGGAGGGGCTGGTACACTCCCAATTAATGGAATATCTAGACCAGTTCTCTCTCCTTCATGAGACTCAATCCGGCTTTAGACCACTTTTCAGCACAGAAACGGTAATTGCGGCCATCTTAGATTACTTGCACCTATTTTTAAGCAAAGGCCTCAGTACCCTGATCATGCAATTCGACATGAGCTCTGCCTTTGACCTTGTAGACCATGCGAATTTGCTACAGTGTCTAGACGCTATTAGCATCAGAGGCGAAGTGCTAAACTGGTTTCATGGTTTCCTTTCGTCCCGAACCTATCAGGTTCGCTTCAACAATGATCTCTCCAACACCTGGAGCAACCCATCCGGCGTTCCGCAAGGGTCCCCACTATCCCCTCTGCTTTTCAATATCTACATGACCTCATTGAGCGTTCAATTAACCCAGCTGGGGATAAAATTATTCAGTTACGCTGATGACTTCACAATTATTATCCCATTTGCCAACTCCATCTTGGAAACAATTCCAAAAGCATCAGAAGCCATAAACTTGATGGAACATTGGATGACAGACTTCAAACTCAAGCTCAATACCGAGAAGACAAAATTCTTTGTCGCTTCACCACACCCTCTTGACACCAAAACCCCACTAGACATCAACAAACATAACTACCCCATACAGCCCACCATTAAAATACTGGGTGTAACTCTGGACCAATGCCTCACCATGAAAGATCAGGTGGACTCCCTAATCAAAAAGAGTTTTTTCACCCTCTGGAAACTTAAATCCATTAAAGCATACTTTGATAACACTGCCTTCAGAATCTTGGTACAATCCCTCGTATTACGTCAACTCGACTACTGTAACATCGCCTACTTAGCAATCCCCCAAAAGAATATGCGACAATTACAACTAATGCAAAACACTGCGGTCAGACTAATCTTCGGTCTAAAGAAGTTCGATCACGTGACGCCATACTTCAAACAGCTACACTGGCTGCCGATGGAAGCTCGTGTAAAGTTTAAGTTCGCCTGCCTCTGTTTTAAAGTTTTCTACGGTCTAACCCCTAAATACATCACTGACCTATTCTCCTTCTCAGCCAACAAACACAAGAGAAGCTCTCACTCGCACTTCGTTTCTCCCCCGGTTAGAGGATGCAAACTAAAAAAACACCATGAGCATCTTCTCTCACATCAGGCTGCTCTATGGGGTAAAGACCTAGAACAACTCTTATTGCCCACCACTTATGAGGTATTCAGGAAACGCCTCAAAACTCACCTATTCCTGAAATACCTAGACAGCTGACCCACTTCCCTCCTTCCCATCTCTTGCCCTTTCTCCCCATTGTTCCCACATCCCTTAAGTTAACTCAACTTCTACGTCAACTCAACTTGTACTCCACTAATCTTCTGTAAACCGCATAGAACTTAACGGTATTGCGGTATATAAACTGTTGTTATTATTATTATTATTGTACAGCCTCAGCACCCTGTGGTTGTGGGTTCAAATCCTGCACTGCTCCTTGTGACCCTTGGCAAGTCACTTAATCCTCCACTACCCCAGGTACATTATATAGACTGTGAGCCCGCCGGGACAGATAGGGAAAATGTTTGAGTACCTGATTTGTAACCTGTTCTGAGCTCCTTTTTTTTTTTTTTTGGGGGGGGGGAGGGATGGGCAAAAAAAATTGAATAAATAAATAAATATACAGTGCTATGTACATTTAATAGCGCTATAGAAATAATAAGTAATAGTATCTAGTAGAGGAGTGGGCAATCATGGTCCTTGAGGCCCACACCCTAGTTGGGTTTTCAACATTCCCACAATGTACGGTATTTATTTATTTTGATTTCTATACTGTTCTCTCAGAAGCTCAGAACGGATTACAATTAGACAGTCACAATCATTTGAAAACTGTCTAGTCATGACAACAAATAGGTTACAGTAGACAATAACAGAGCTTATTCTAGAGACCAGACTGGTCATAGCGAAGAGCACTAGGAGAAGTATATTGAGAAGGCAGTTTTTAATGGCCCGACTGGTGGAAGAAGGTCTGTGGAAGGTCATTAGTGAGTCTAGCGACCTGATCTGTGTGGGTAGTTGGTTCCATAGCTGAGGTAGGAAATGGCTGTAGGATCTTTTTTTCGCCGTACCCATTTGGAAGGATCTTCCTGCGGGAATGCTGAGTCTTTGTTCTGCTTTGGAGCATGAGATTTATTTGCATGTATTGCTTTCACTGTATGCAAATAGATCTCATACTTATTCATTGTTACTGCATTTCTGTAAATCGTTAGCTGGCATTTGAAGAGAAGAAACTGTTTATGCAGATTTTAAGATTTTAGTTTCTCTTTTATTTTATGTATGTTTTTATTGATGTAAACCATTCAATTCTTTGTAAACAGAATAAAAAAGTTATAAATAAATACAACTATAATCAGCGGCATCATTTACTGCATGTCTCATGTCTGTAGAATTTCCCAGAAGCACTAGCATTGTAATACTAACTTCTCACTGGATTAGTTAACAGCAGATTTCCAAATTACCATAGATCAACTTCCCACACTGGAAAGCAGTGATGGTCCCTCTGAGATCATAACAAAATGCTCTCATCTTCCGCATGGGGGAGGGAGGGAACATACCCACCATCGGTGACTGGTTAGCATATGAGGGGGCACAATGTTGCCAGTTCCACCCATGAGTGGGGAGGGGTAGTAGTTAGAGCAGTGGTCTGAGAATCGAGGAGACTAGGGTTCAGATCCTACTGCAGCTCCTTGCCAGAGTTGCACAAGTAATATACTACTGAATTACATCTTATGGTTTATTGTTTATTATAATTTTATATACTGTCTGTCCAGAAGAGATACCAAAGCAGTGAACAATAGACAATAAATCTAAATCTGAGAGGAAAGAATGCCAATTGTCAAATGAAAGGAAATACATTTATTTATTTATTTTAGTAGTAGTTAGAGGAGGGTATAGGCCTGAGTTTCCATCAGGGAAGGCCTCCTCCCACTGCATCCCAAGGTGAATTTGGAGGGGGGAAGCCCTGTCATTTGCAGCACACAGCCCTGTAGTCAGGAAGGAGAGAGCTTCCCTTCTGATGTTTGCTCTTCTGAAGGTATGGGGGGGAGGGGCCCAGGAATGTTGGGGGGATGCGGGGGTGTAGATATCAGGGAAATGTCAGGGGATGAACGGGATGTCGGGGGGATGTTGAGGATGTCAGGGGAGGGGTGTATGGCTTCATGGCTCAGCTGATCCTGGCAGGGGGAATCCCCATCTGCTGAGCTACCAGGAATCCCTGAAACCAGCATAGCTGATGCACAGAGAGAGGAACGCAGAGAGAGGGGTGACATGATCAAGACATTCAAGTATCTCACGGGCCGCATCGAGGTGGAAGAAGATATCTTCTTTTTCAAGGGTCCCGCGGGTTATTGAGGCCAGCAGCGTGCCTGATTTTAAGGCCAAATGGGATAGACGCGTGGGATCTATTCACAGAGAAAGGTAGGGGAGGGTCATTGGGGTGGGCAGACTAGATGGGCCGTGGCCCTTATCTGCCGTCTATTTCTATGTTTCTATGTAATAGCGCATGATAAATTACTGAGCACACTAGCCACTACCGCCTCCTTTTTAGGAGGCGGTAGATTTTCGGCTACCGCACGCTATAGCATACGGTAATTTTGTATGTGCGCTACAAACCCTAGCGCACCTTCGTAAAAGGAGCCCTTAGTTAATCTACCTTCAAGAGTCAATAAAAGCTCTTGAATCTTACTTAAATTAAAAATGATAAATAATTCCACAAATATACTATCCAATTCAATAAATGAAATACAATTATCCCTATAAATTAAAAAAAATGTTAATATATCTATAATTTAAAACCATCACATATTCTTAAAAAATCATATTTCATTAAGTAAATACAAACATCATTGATGAATCAGATACAGTATTATCTTAAACCACATATTACTGAAATACACACATCCTTATAAAAATCAATTGAAGAACAGTGCAATCAATGAAATCCATATTTCCACAGCAGATAAAAATGTTTTTGTTTCAATAAGTGCAAATATTTATTAAAAGCAAAGAGACATATGTCTTATCAAAGACCTCTAGAAGGGTGGGTTGAAGGACATTTACTCTGAAAGCATCTTGCCTGCAGCAAAGTGCATTAATTAATGTGAAATCATATATCAGCTTAACTCTCTTATTACATCTTATTATCAGTTGTTACAATAAAAGCTATATCAAGCTTCAGTTTCCATTCTATTCAATGGGATAATAATATACTCTATAATGGCAGACCCATGTTCATATGTTAAAAAAAAAAAAACACACCATGGGCAAACCAGGGTGGAATTAACCCTTTGGTGGGCCTAAGGCAAATAAGCACATTGGGCCTGATTCTATAAACAGCACCTAGTGGTGCTTAGTGGCTAGGCACAGTTTAGCGCAGTTGTCAATCAACCATTAGGTGTTATTTATAGAATTGCACCTAGCAGCACCTGTCTCGACTTTGGAGCCGGTATATGAGGCCTAATTTACTGGCACTTAACACAGATGCCTACTGACACCTAAGTCAAACCACACCTATTCTCCACCCCCCTAACCACGCCTACTTTTAGGGTAGGCGCTGCACTGATTTCCATACGGAACTTTAATTGATTTTTTTTAAATTGGCTTTTAATGGTGTTTTCAATTATCATATTACAATAAAGAAGCTTTCATCAAAAGCCATCAATTATTTGTTATAGTTCTATTCAAAGACATCCAATAGATGCAATTTAAATATTTAATAATATAACCCCTGTATAGACCAGTCAATAAAGTGCATTACAAAGAATTGAAAATACAAACAAATAATCTAAAAATCCAGTTCATAGACTACTAGTTCCAATTCATCATTAGATAATCAATAACGTCAGTTCAAGATGTAAAGGAAGCTTTGCAACATTGTTCTCCACTCCTTGTGGCATATGATTTGTTAGTTCCGTAAAACCAACAGATGTATTAACATTTGCAGTCAGCCTTGCTCTACACCTGACGGTGTTTCGCTGTAAGCGTCTTCAGGAGTCAAGACTTCCAAGGAGTAATCCAAAGGACTATATATCTACAAACATAATCTAACATAATAATTCATATATAAACAATGTGAAAAAAATGTCCGTTCCCACCTGAACATTGTTGGTGGCGACTGACTGAACTGAGAAAACCCAGTACTGACTTGTTCACTGCTCTACATGCAACGTCCAATCAAAACAGAATAACTCAACCTGAGATGGCACCATAGTTGAACTGCTAAACTACTACTCTTTGCCCAATCAAATTCCATCAGAAATTGTCTAACGCCCCCCCCAATTCTATCTCCCTGTTCAAATGCAAAATTAGCTAGGCACTGCCAATCTAGATGCCACTTAGAGAATCAGCCATTGGGTCCCTCTTTAGCTCCCACGACTGGGGTTCCATATTGTTCTGATTGCAGAGGAAGACCAGTAGAAAATGAAGCAGAAAGTAAAAAACACAGACACAGAAGATGACAGCAGATAGAAGCCGTACGGCCTATCCAGTCTGCCCATCCATACCATCTATCAACCTCTACAATTCCTTCTGCTCCCTTACAGATTCTCTGAGCTTGTTCCATGCTTTCTCAAATTCGGATACAGTCCTCATCTCTACCACCTCCACTGGGAAGCTGTTCCATATATCCAGGACACTTTCCACAAAGAAGCATTTCCTTAGATTACTTCTGAGTTTAGCCTCTTATAGTTTTATACTGTGCACCGCCCCCCCCCCCCTAAAGCTTCCTTTCAATTACATCAGGCCCACCTCCTATGCATTTATACCACAGATATATTTAAATGTCTCTGTCATATATCCCATCTTTCATGTTTTTTCTTCAAAGTATATGCTTCATGATAAAGACCTCTGACTGTTTTAGTAGCTGCCCTCTGGACCTCATATATCCTGTTTATATTTTTTTGAAGGTGAAATCTCTAGAATAGCACACAATATTCTAAATTTGGTCATACCAGAGACTCATACAAGCACTTTCCTACTGGCAATTCCTTTCCTTGTGCTTACAAGCATCCTTATGACTTTTGCTGACTTCTTTTCTATTCGTTTGGGCTCCATAAGATCATCATCTATTTATGTGATTAATTTATTTATTTAGGTAATATATAGAAATAAAGTCAAACAAAAACATAAAAGAAATAAGGTGATACCTTTTTATTGGACTAACTTTATGCATTTTATGATTAATGTTGAAAGGTAACCCCTCCTTCCTTAGATCAGAAATAAGCAAATGTTGACAAATTTTAGTATATATAAGGGAAACATAAAAGCATTCCAGTGACAGTCTCACAGGAAAAGGGAGAGATGGGTGGGTAGGAGACAGAGAGGTGACAAAGCAGTTTAAATTATTTTGTAGTGCAAAAGAAAGTCAAGGTTTTTGTTAAGTCCTATCTGGTGGGTATCAAAATATTTCATCATTTTTTATTTCAAAGGTCTTATGTACTTGGATTGTCCTAAAATTTCCTTTTAGTATTCTCAGCATAAAATCATTGGTGCTGTTTTCAATTTTCCAAAGTGTTGTCTGACAGAGCTGACATCCTGGTTGGCACGGGAATTTTTCTGTGTAAATTGATCCTAGTCTTTAACATCTGGCCTGTTTCACTAATGTGGCAGCCTTCTTTGCATTCTTTTCATTGAATGATATACACCACATTAAAAGATGAGCATGTTTCCTCCGTTAAATAAAATTTATTATCTTCCAACTTCTTCAAAAAAAAAGGTGTTGAAGCAATTACAACGGAGTCTCAGATTCAGGCTCAAATGGACCTAAGCAATATATCAGAGATATTGGAATCATTGACGGTGCAAATTGAGGGCTTGCCTCGTTTGTTTTTCAGCAAGACCTAAATGCAATAATGAAAATGTACTTTAGGAATGCACAGACTCCTTTCATGGGACAACTGGTTTGGATTTACCCTGATGTTAACAAAGAAACCCAAGAGAGGAGAAAACTTTTCCTTAATATGAGGCAAGAAGTGAATAATTTGGGAGCAAATTTTCAACTAGCGTACCCATACAAATGCCTCATTAAATATGTTGGATTGAAATACACTTTCTTCCTTCCAGACCATTTGCGGACGTTTCTGGACTTAAAGAAGATCACCAAGGGTTAAATTGGTCATTAAGTTGATATAGAGGAGTATTCCCGTTAATACCATTAGTTACAATGATTTTCCTGTTTGGTATAAGTCCTTGTTTGGGGCCACTTCACCGTAAAATTTATGTTGGGGTCTAAGAAGAAGTTATTTTTGATGTTTAATTTGTAAAAATGTATTTCCTTATATTTTGTTTCTTTTCGTTTTACTTAAACAAGCGTTTTTGCTTGCTCTGTATTTCAAAATATAATAAATAAATAAATAAATAAAAAAAAGGTGAGCATTTGTTCCGTTAAGTTTAATCTTGGAAACTGCTAATTGAGGACTAGTTCTAGATTAAGCATTTATTTGTTGTCTTATGTATTATTTTGCTTTAAAATTACTCTATGCTTAAAGCTTTCTATACAAGTTTATGCTTGATTGTTTTATTATGATAATGTTAAATAAATTTAAAAAAATAGAAAAGATGAGCATTTGAAGGATCTCCTTATGTTGAATGTTTTTCCCATATGAGTGTTGGATCCAGTGAGATGTGCTCCCACAATTTGCAGCTTGCCACACAGCAAGGAATTGTGCCATTATCTTCTTTGTGGGTTTGTGTAGGGAGTTTGCTTTTTACCAGTTTCTGTTTCTGATTAGGTGGCTGATGGAAGGCCAGCACAGGTGAAGATGGAAATATTTCTTTCAGTAGTTCATCTTCTTGGAGTAGTGGTTGTAGAAAACTTATATTCCGTTCAATCACAAATGTTCTAGGCAGATTTCAATTATCCTCATATTCAATCAAATATATGCCATACAAGATAATTGTGAACAGAGAAAGTGGGGTGGAACTGTACAGCTTTCATATAAATAGCTTTAATGTACAGGTTTAAAAAGTCTCTGTTAAAATTTACATAACAGACCTGATATGGCCCGTGTTTCGTCTCAAAAACCTGCCTCAGGGATACATGTATTGTCCAGTGAATGATGATCTTGGAAATACTGTATACTAATATATGGCATCGATTAACAAGAAATGCTCAGCATTGCAGCAAAAAACAGTAAGTTATGAGTTGTTGACAGCCCGGTGTTTAAATTCCGTGTAGATGCTCGTGACCAAAATAAAACGCTTGTACTAGTGTGATGCAAGAAGCTCAGAGCTGAAAGGGGTGTTTTTGAAGGAGTGGTTAGGGCGGGATGTGGATCAACCTAGATCTAGTCGTGCTGCAGGGATAATCAAAAGTTTTACGAGGCTGCCTGGATGGAACATATATGTTATGACTTAGGCGATTTAAAAACAGGTCTAAGTGCCCAGAAGATATCCAAAGTGACCAGATAACCACTGCAGACACAAAGTACAGACCCCCACACACTCCCCCAATGATCACTGACACCCCCCACACACACACACACCGCCATAAAAGTCGGAATAAAAACATACATACGTAAGTAGAGCTGCACAGAGGTGGCCTAAGTAGTCTGAGAGGTGGGCTAGTGAACCATAGAGAGGAGGACCCAGGCCTATAAGTCACTCTAACCACTGCATTCATGATAGAAAATGTGAGTCCACCAAAATCCCCCCAAACCCTACTGTACTGCCATATAGGTGGCACCTGCAGCCATAAGGGCTATTGGGGTTGTAGACAAGTGGGTATAGTAGGTTTTGGGGGACTCACCATGACCTGGAAGGGAGTTGTGGTGAGATGTTTATATAGCACCCTTTTTGTGAAGTTCACAGCAGTGCCCAGTAAGGTTCCCCACAGCTATGTTGCCATATCTGGGTGGCCAGTCCATGTCCCAAAAGGCCTTGTCCTAGGCCAGGGGTGTCCAATGTCGGTCCTCGAGGGCCGCAATCCAGTCGGGTTTTCAGGATTTCCCCAATGAATATGCATGAGATCTATTAGCATACAATGAAAGCAGTGCATGCAAATAGACCTCATGCAAATTCATTGGGGAAATCCTGAAAATCCGACTGGACTGCGGCCCTCGAGGACCGACATTGGACACCCCTGTCCTAGGCGTTTGGGGCTTGGGTGATTTTTTGGACGAGAATGTAGTATAAAGATAGATGTACTAGTGGTCTGGACGATCAAACGGCTGGACGTAGAAGTAGTTGATTTTTGAAAAAAAAAAATATATTTTGGGATATATTTTTCGAAAATGGACTTTGGACAACTAGTGCCCTGGACCCAAAATGGACTTAGATGTTTGTTTTGATCAGGCCACTCCACATCTTACACTCTCACTCGAACCAACTTTCTGGTCACCCAGTCAAAGAAATTGACCAGATTCACCTGACAAGACCTATCTCTAGTACAACATGCTATCTTAGACCTAATTATCAACTGAATTCCAGAAACTGCACTGTCCTGCAATACAGTATTTCCATTAATTTCCTCACCACAGAGGTTTCCCAGCCTCCTCCTTATTTCCACTTTTGTGAAGAACCACACCTTCTCTTCCTCATTCCTTCAGGACCACTCCTAACTCTAAAGAAACACTGAAAAGAGCTGTTAGAACTTCCTTAAAGTTCCTCCAATACCTTCGGATGTGCTGCTCATTGACTACTCCTGCTAAATGAGGAAAAGGCACAGGAGGTGGGAAGAATAAACAAACCATTATATTATGCTTTAGTTTTCATTGCATTTGTTCATATGTTTAATAAAACTTGAGTAACTAGGGTAGAATTAATCCTTTGGTGGGCCTAGCAAAATAATCACATTGGGCCCCTCATAAACTCCCACACTGGGGTCCCATATGGATCTGACTGTAGAGGATGACCAGCAGAGGATGATACAAAAGGTAAAACATAGAACTGAAAATGACAGCAGATACAGTAGAACCCATACAGCCTATCCATTCTGCCCATCCATCCCAACTACCAAGCTCTACAATTCCTCACAGATCCTCTGTGCTTCTTCCATGACCCCCCACCAGTGTTCCCTCTAAGCGGGCGGGTGTTGTGAGCAAACTTTTTTCACTGTGAGCTAAAAATATCGGGCGCCAGCAAGTTATGAGCCAAATAAATATGTTGCTTTCTACCACAGAACTTCCTTACGTTTGTATGGAATCTATCCCCTTTCAACTTTAGAGAGTGCCCTCTCGTTCTCCCTGCCTTAGCTACTAAGTCTATTCCCTTCAGTACCTTGAATGTTTCTATCATGTCCCCTCTCAATCTCCTCTGCTCAAGGGAGAAGAGGCCCAGTTTCTCTAATCTTTCGCTGTACGGCAACTCCTCCAGCCCCTTAACCATTTTAGTTGCTCTTCTCTGGATCCTTTCGAGTAGTACCGTGTCCTTCTTAAAGTACCAGTGCTGGACGCAGTACTCCAGGTGAGGGCGTACCATGGCCCGGTACAGCAGCATGATAACCTTCTCTGTCTCTTCAGTCCAGCATCTGCCCCTTCCATTCACTGTCTGTCTTTCCCTGCCATCTCTCCTCCTGCCCCCCCCCACCCCCCAATTTGGTCTAGCATCCATCATCTTCCTTCTGTTCCCCTCATGGTCTGGCATCTCTATCCTTCCCTCCCCCCTGTGGTCTTTAGCATATCTCTCTTCTCATTTCCTCCACTCAGATCTGATCATTCTCTGCTCTCTCTTCCCTTTTCTTCTCTGGTCTTCCTTCTCTATTTTCTGCCTCCATCTAAATTAAATTCTTTCTTACTATTTAGTCCCGTTTCCCTCTTTTCACTGTGTCTACACACAGCTTGTCACCCCTTTCCCTCACCCCTCCATTATCTTACTATTTTCTTCCCCCTTTATTTATCTCCTCCTTCCATCCAGTATGTGTTCTTTCCCCACTTCCATTCAGCATCTGCTCTCCCTTCTCAACTGACATCCATCTGCCTTCTGCTCTCTCTCCCTTCTTCTCACTTCCATCATCTGTCCCCTTCTCTCTCTCTCTCATCTCCTCCATTCCATCATCTGCCCCTTCTCTCTCTCTCTCTCTCCCCCCCCCCAACTTCCATCATCTGCCCCCCTTCCCCTCACCTTTGTGGGTCACTTTCTTTCCCCTGAGGGTGGCTCATGTCACAGGGGAAGCTTTGGCCGAGCAGAACCGCTTGATTGACAGTGGAACTTACTTGATTGATGTCGATGCTGGGGCCCGTTGCCGTTTGAAGGAAAAAAAAAAAGGTGGAAAAAAGGAACCTGTAAAGGCGAGAGGAAGGGAAACCTCCAGGACAGCTGCTTTTTGCCCTCCTTCAGCGGCCCAAGAGTTCAGACCAGCAGCGGCAGCTCTGTATGCTTTTAACTGCCGGGACTCCTGCCTTCCACCGCGTTTGCCTCCTGCCTTGTCTCCGCACCTCCAGACCAGCAGCGGCAGCTGTGTATGCTTTTAACTTCGGCACAGAGCTGCCCCTAATCAATAGTTTAGCGCGGTTTCATGAGGCAGCCTCGGGGCCTTTGATAGCCGGCCCGCTTCGATGATGCGATGTGGGCCGGCCTAGCAAAGGCCCCGAGGCTGCCTTATGAAACCGCGCTAAACTATTGATTAGGGGCAGCTCTGTGCCGAAGTTAAAAGCATACACAGCTGCCGCTGCTGGTCTGGAGGTGCGGAGACAAGGCAGGAGGCAAACGCGGTGGAAGGCAGGAGTCCCGGCACAGCGACTGCAACAGGAAGTTGCAAGTCAGCTGACGCCGGCCTTTCGTTGCGGCGGGGACCGAATCCTTCGCGGACCGGCAAGATTTTGTTTGCGGACCGGCGGTTGAAGAACTGTGCTCTACACTGTGTGCGCTGTGACGAGAAACATGTGCGCTGCGAGGTAATATTTTGTGCGCGTGCGCACGTCAACGCAGCTTAGCGGGAACACTGCCCCCCACCCCCACCCCACACACACATCTCTTTTTTTCTTTTTTGCCAATAGCTGATTTAACAATACAAAAATCTATCTTGAAAGCCATTGAATTGGCACTTCTGAAAGGGTCCATCCTAAACATTCAAGCCCTAGGCAGTGGCGTACCTAGGGGGGGGGTGGGGGGGGAGGGCCGCCCCGGGTACCAGCCCTAAGTGGGTGTTCCCGGCCTTGCCGTTCAGTCCCCCGCCACCCCCGAAGGACCGCTCGCCCCACTGACCTTCCTGCACCACCTGTGAAGCAGCCCGCAGCAGGATCGCGAAGTCAGCGTCAGCGTCCCTGCGCTGCTTCCTGCGCCGCGATCCCGCCCCTCCTCTGACGTCAGAGGAGGGGCGGGACCGTGGCGCAGGAAGCAGCGCAGGGATCGCTGACGCTGACTTCGCGATCCTGCTGCGGCTGCTTCATAGGTGGTGCGGGGAGGCCAGGGGGGCGAGCGGTCCTTCGGGGTGGGTCGGGGCATCAGGCCTTCAGGGTGGGGCGGGCGGGCAGGCAAGCGATGCCTCTGACGTCGGAGAGGAAGTTGGTGCAGTACTAGAGGAGCGTACGGGAGGAGGAGATCTGGTTTTCTGATCTTCCCGTCTGCTGCACATAGAGGAACAGAGAAAGTCAGCTATGCAAGGTCTGCCCTGGAGAAGCCATCTTAGTGCCTCTGTATTTCACAGATTTAAAAAAGCAAAAACCCAGAAACTAAAGAGTTTCCTTATTTATATTCTTAGAAAACCAAGGGGCCTAAAGTTCACACACAAAAATCTATGCTGTACATGTAAATTTTCAAGGGGGGAGGGGGTGACAGGCAGGCAGGCAGGCCTTCAAGGGGGGACAGGCCTTCGGGGGGGGGGGTGCAGGCCTTCAAGGGGGGCAGGCAGGCCTTCAGGGGGGTGCAGGCCTTCGGGGGGGGGTGTAGGCCTTTGGGGGGGTGCAGACCTTCAAGGGGGTGCAGGCCTTCAAGAGGGGGAACAGGCCTTCAAGGGGGGAAAGGCAGGCAGGCCTTCAAGGGGGGACAGGCCTACAAGGGGGGGGGGACAGGCCTACAAGGGGGGGGGACAGGCCTTCAAGGGGGGGTGCAGGCCTTCAAGGGGGGTGCAGGCCTTCAAGGGGGAGACAGGCCTTCAAGGGGAGGAAAGGCAGGCAGGCAGGCCTTAAAGGGGGGACAGGCCTACAAGGGTGGGACAGGCCTACAAGGGGGTGGGACAGGCCTTCAAGGGGGGGACAGGCCTTCAAGGGGGGGACAGGCCTTCGGGGGGGTGCAGACCTTCAAGGGAGTGCAGGCCTTCGGGGGGGGGTGCAGTCCTTCAAGGGGGTGCAGGCCTTCAAGGGGGGGAAAGGCAGGCAGGCAGGCCTTCAAGGGGGGGACAGGCCTACAAGGGGGGGAGAAGCTACAAGGGGGGGGTACAAGCCTTCAAGTGGGGGACAGGCCTTCGGGGGGGGGGTGCAGACCTTCAAGGGAGTGCAGGCCTTCGAGGGGGGTGGTGCAGGCCTTCAAGGGGGGACAGGCCTTCAAGGGGGGAAAGGCAGGCAGGCAGGCCTTCAAGGGGGGACAGGCCTACAAGGGGGGGGGAGAAGCTACAAGGGGGTGGGACAGGCCTTCAAGTGGGGGACAGGCCTTCGGGGGGGTGCAGGCCTTCGGGGGGTGCAGACCTTCAAGGGGGGGACAGGCAGGCAGGCCTTCAAGGGGGGGACAGGCCTTCAAGGGGGGTGCAGGCCTTCAAGGTGGGACAGGCAGACCTTTAAGGGGGGACAGGCCTTTGGGGGGGGGGACCATGATTTAGAAGTACACGGAGGGAAGGGGGTGTTCAAAGAGACATGCATATGCCAAACTTTGGGGGGGGGAAGAAATAATGGGTCTGAAAATAGAGGAGAGGGAGAGAGATGATGGACCATGGGATTTAGGGAGGGAAGGAACAGAAAGGGAGAGAAATTGGACACAAGGGATGGTGTGGAGGAGGGATAGAGATACTGGATAGGAGGGTAATTAGGAAAAGAAAGGGAGAGATGGTGGACTCTGGGATGGTGGGGAAGGAGGGAGAGATGCCGGATGAAAGGGTATTTAAGAAAAGGTGGATCTGTGGAGGGAGATGAAAAAAAGGAAAGATACCAGACTTCCTGGGAAGGGAAGGGAAATGGAAAGGGAGGACAGAGTTGGCAGATGGATGGTTAGCATGCAGAAAGAAGGAGACCCTGGCAAGCAAGTTATCAGAAGAAAACCAGAGCCTTGGACCAATAAGATTTGAAATATAACCAGACAACAAAAGGTAGAAAAATTAATTTTATTTTCTGTTTTGTGATTATAACATGTCAGATTTGAAATGTGTATCCTGCCAGAGCTGGTGTTGGACTGCAAACGTGAGCTAGGATTTAACAGAAAGAGGAAAAGTCCTTTTTGTTTCTTTATTTTATTTACACCCACAGCGCCAGTGTGGTTAGGAGAAGCCAAAGGGGGTGAAAAAGCTATAAAACCCACCAGGAGTTTTGAAAAAAATCACCCAACTGGGCAGGAAAATCGAATTGAAAAACCAATTCAATAAGGCTGAATCGAATCAAAATTTTTTTTTCCTGTATCTGGCAGCATTAGTTTGCGCTACTGTCTTAGACTTTAGGACCTGGGATTGGGGAGAGATGGCATCCTCAGTACTTTATAATGCAAGTGAAACGAGGATTTGGTCAGACTTTTGAAGGGTCTGCAGAAAAAGAATATTGTATAGGCCGGGGACATGAGACAGCAGGAAATGGGAACTTTTCTTCCTTCTATTTTTGTGAATGGAAAGGCTGAGGATGTCAGAGAGGTCAGTTAAAATATGTGCTTTATAAGAAAATATAATAATGTGTTTTATAAAGTTTATAGCATAGCTGGCCTACCCAGTGAGGTGTTCCTAGTGGTGATGGTGGCAGCGTGTCAATGTGTTGAGAGGAAGAGGTGGTCTGGGAAATTCTGCTGAGCAAACTCCGGGCCCATTTCCACCCCCCAGTTAGTCCACTCCACTCAACTGATTCACACACTGAGTGGGTCTTTGGGTGTTGTTTTGGGATCTCTTCCAGTGGTTTATCTCCTTCTGGTCCAAGGAAGGAAACTTTGTTATCCTTAGCATTGACCTACAGAATATGTTTGTAACAGCGCTGCTTGTGTGGCATTAGGCTATGTAGTGATTGAAAGAAAAAAACAGACCTTTGCACATTTTTGCACTATATGGTGGGTGTATGAGGAGATTCACATTTCCTGCACAGCTAAGTCCATGTGAAGTTACCTTGTGCTGTATTTGACATCTAGCAAGGTCTCTGTTTGAAAGGAAAGATCTAAACTTAAAAATGAAGTGGCCAAAAGTTATGGTAAAAGCAGATAGTGTAGCTGGTTTTAAGAAAGATTTGGACAAATTCCTGGAGGAAAAGTCCATAATCTGTTATTAAGACATGGGGGAAGTGTCTGCTTGCCCTGGATCGGTAGCATGGAATGTTGCTACTCTTTGGGTTTTGACCAGGTATTAGAGTCCTGGATTGGCTACCATGAGAATGGGCTACTGGGCATGATGGACCATTGGTCTGACCCAGTTAGGCTATTCTTATGTTATGTTCTCATCTGTAGGGGCCTTTGTTTTCACTTCTTATTTTAATGTATTTTTTTTCTGGGAACTTATCAGTGTTTTTTATAATGGGAACAAAAATGGAAGAGAATTAATGTGTGTGGAATGGGGGGGTAACTAATTTCTTCAGCTAAATAATTCAATCCACTTTAAACAGACATAGGAGAACTTGTGCACCATTCACACACCCTCCAACCAAAAACGTCAAAAGAAAAAAACTGTTCGACAACCTCCTAGCCATTCGAGCTGCAACACTCGACCCCCAACTCTACAACCACAGACTGCAAAACCTTCAAAAAGAAATAAAAACCCTTCTATTCAAAAAACACATAAAACCGAACTAACACAATCAGAACTGTCCCAAGCATCACCTGCAACTACTCCATATGTACTTCTAATGTCATGACAATTTAGACATAATTTATGTTATGTTATGTTTGGAATAATGGTTACATATATGAGGTTCAATAAAAGAAAATTTTCACTGCCTGTTTCTATTCTGACCATTTATTCCATTTCATGGTTATTGCAAAAAAAAAAAAAAAAAAATTTTTTTACATGGGGGGGGGGGGGTGTCAAAAAATGATGGGCCCCGGGTGCCACATACCCTAGGTACGCCACTGGCCCTAGGCATGTGCCTACTTTGCCTATGCTTTTATCCTACCCTGGGAAAAGCAATAAAACTCAGAGAGACCTAAGATAAAAATGAAAAGCATGAAAGCAAATATTACAAACCTGACCACATTACCAGACTCCAGCAGGGGTGAAAATGTACTTTTCAACTCTAACACTGAGACAGATTTCTGCATGAAAGAGAACATATTGAACAAGAAACTAATGCCGCCATAAGCTATAAAAAGCTATTAGGATAAAAATCTTTAACAAAATAGAAATGGCAGAATCTTATTGTGACCTGCTTTATAAAATCTCCCATGCTATATATCTGAAAAAAAAGGGAACTATCACCCACTCAGCACCTGTTTAAAAAGCCTTGAATTTTCTACACATCAGTCTTGATTGACAGATCTGTTTTGGTGTCATTAAACAGTGACTTTTACAAGAATTCGTATGGCCTGCTAATATATTCAAAACCTTTGCAACTCAATCACTATTGTATCACAGGACTACTAGTATCTGGCTGTGAACGCCCACAGACATTATAAAATTGAAAGACCTTTCTTGCCAGCAGTTGCACAAAATCACCCAGACTTATTATTAATGTACATTTGGTCTATTACATAGCACACAGAGCCAGCTGCTATAAGAATACGTGCCCTATTTGTCAATTTTCAGTGACACTGTCTGGATTTTTATGATGATGGTGATGTCTCCTTGAGCAAGGAGGTACATACAGACAGACACATCTACACTTGTCAGTCTTGTGCTTTATTGACTGCTTCTGTATCTGAATTCAAGAACAGGTGGGATAGGCACATGGGATCTCTTAGAGAGAGGAAGAAATAATGGTTACTGTTGATGGGCAGACTGGATGGTCCATTTGGCCTTTATCAGCCATCATGTTTATATGTTTCTGACCAATTGATATTCACCTCAATGAGGCCCATTTTCACTCTTCATTGCCATGTCTATCTTGGCCTTCCTAGAAAGGGCTGGTGTTCTGAATCAACTTACTTTGGCAGCACTCCTCCCCCTCCCCCTACACACTAGTACAGCATCTCTTCCTCCCTTGGACTGGTATCTTCCCTTCCCCCCCAGTCTAGTTTCTCTTTCCCCCCTCCTCTGTCTGCTCGCTTTGTGGCTCCAAAACTGCTCCCTTACCTCTCTCACTTCCCCTGTGGTCCTGGAAAGTTTACATTGGTTTCCAGCAGCAGCGGCAGCAGCATGACAGGCTGTCTTTGGCCATCACCTGGGACTTCCCTCTCCCAACATCTCACCAATAGGAAGTTGCATCAGAGGAGACAGTATACGGCAGAGGGAAGATCCAGGGGCCAATCAGAGGCAGCCAACGGTGACTGACAAGAAAATCCTTAATCTTTTTTGAAAGATTTGATAGATAATGCATGACCGCAGACTGATGAGTAATTCATTTCATAAACTAGTAAATAGAAAAGAGCAAGAATGGAAGACTTGACTCCTTGACTGAACACCTTTAAAAAATGGAAAAGACAGCTTATGAGTAGAAGATCCATGGCCACTTAGTCATAGCAGACCTAAAGGCAATGGTACACTGAGTCATCTAATTGTCCATAAAATATTTTAAAAACTAGACAGGCATATTTGAACTTGACTGTTGACTGAATAGGAAGCCAATGTAGTAATCTCAAGAGGGTCGTGATGTCCAAATTTATTTTTGTTAAAAATCAGCTAACCTGTATTATTCTGTATCAGTTGTAGACATTTTAAATTACCTTTACTAATATTACAATAAACTGAATTACAATAGTCCAGCTGAGCTAATACAGTCAACTGAACAATCGTGGCAAAATGATGTTCATATAATAGGGCTTGTACCGACTACCCCCCCCCCCACACACACTTTTAATAAGCCGATAAGATAACATAGATCTATTGTAATAATATTTTGATGATTTTTCAATAGAGAAGGCTATTCCAGAGTCTAAAAAAATATTAGGATGTTTCAGACAATCAGGCCCTAACCACAGCAATTTAGTCTTCACAAGGTTTAACTTCATTATGGTCAAAGTTGACCACTGTAACAATCTGGTAATATAAGAACAAATATTAGAGGCAACGCTATTTAAGTCTGGACTAACTTCTTATAGTATAAAAATATCCAATCTAATCTAATCTTCTATTTCTGCGTCACTAGGTAGGCTCAAGGTGACTTATAGAGAGGGACGAGGATGGGGAGGGAGAAGAGGAGGGTAGGACCTGTGTAAATGCCAAAACCATCTAAGTCACTATTGCTGTAATATCTTATTAACTAGTGGCCATTTAATTGCCGCTCTTATCACTTCAGTTTTAACCTTATTATGCCACTTGAAATGAAGGATTTTTCTCAAGCTGTGTGAATCAAAACTAACTAATCTGTTTGAAGAGTTTTTGTTACTGACCAGCTTTCTGTGCTGTTTAACACTCATGTTCTGCTCTCCCTTTACCGTGGCGCTATCTGGACAGTTCTGGGACAGTAGTGGTACTATTTGGATAGTAAAAATTTACAGAAAATTTTTATTTTACAGATGCCAGAGCATGGATGTTCTTCTAAACTGTACAGATAGAAGGTACACTTCCCCCTCCCGATTCGTGGTTTTAGGACTCGCAATTTAGATTATTCATGATTTCCTAAAACCGGAATCATCCCCTCCTCCCTCCCACCTCCCAGACTTCCCTGGACCTTACCTGGTAGTCTAGCAGTCTTACGTTCCTGCCCCGTGCAGACCATTCATCCAAAATGGCCATGAGTTCCCATCGTAGTCTTGAGAGACTATGGGAACTCACGGCAGCCATTTTGGATGAGTGATCTGCATGGGGCAGGAGCTTAAGAATATTGCTCCTGCCTTGAAAGACCACTAGACCACCAGGTAAGGTTCGGGATGCTGGAGGGAGGGGAGGCGGGGGGGGGGGGGGGGTGTCAGAATCAGCCCAAAAGTTATTTGTGAATTTTCAATGTTCACGAGCCGGCTCTGCCCCTAACCCCACGAGTATTGAAGGAGGAGTGTAGTTCTTAAGAAGATGCCTAAAACTAGGCTCTAGGATAATGCACTAAACATGGATTCTTTCTTGGCAATTATGTGCATACAGTGGCGTAGTAAGGGTGAGCAGCACCTAGAGCAGTGGTGCCCCTCCCCCACCCTCTTCCCTGCCCCCATGCTGCGCATGCACCTCCTTCCCTTTCCCCATACCTTTTTAATTTCTCCAGCATGAGCAGCATGCCTACATTGGTATCGGCTCGTCCTTTGACGTCACTTCCTAGGCGCGGGTCCCGGAAGTGATGTCAGAGAGAGCACCAATGCCGACGCAGGCAGCAATCTCGCACCGGGGAAGTAAAAAAGGTATGGAGGAAGGCAAGAGGTGTGTACAAGTGGCATGGAGTGGAGCGGGGGTGGAGAGGAGGAGGTGTACCACGCCCATAGAAAGGCTGTGCCCCCTCTCCCTGCATCCCCCTTCTATGCCACTGTGTATAATTGTTGTTATAATGTAACTATGGTTAAAGTTTTAATTTTACCTTCGGAGGAGGCTCCATATACAGCATCATTGTCTTGTGAGTGGGAGCCGCAAATCCCCCAGTTCTGATGTCCCCGCATTGGGATTCAGCAGTTCAGGGCAGGCACTCCATTTATGAGCCTCTGGAAGTTCATTTTAGGCAGAGACAGGCTGGAGAAAAGTCCCCAGCTTTTCCTGAGGCTGGAGCTGTATTGAGAACATGTGTCCTGACGATGTCACAGCCGGAGTTATGGCTAGGCCCAAACTGAAGTCTGGTCCTCAATTTTTGGCTTATCCAATGGGAGTTCCGCAGTAAATTGCAGATTTTTCCCATTGTCGTGATGAATTCACTGAGACCCTGAAGAAAAGTGGTGATGGCCTGAAAACCATTGTGGAGGTCAGGTAAGGAGGCCTAAGGGCTTTAGTCAAGTTTATTTTTACTTATTCTAAAATACTGTACTAGCAAAAGTGGCATTTACACTACATCAAAAGCAGACTTAAATGCTTGTACCTGTATGAGGTATCATGTGTGTGTAACTGACATGATTCTATAAGTTAACATATAAGTGATAGGCATGCCCCTGCCCCACCCATGCTCCTCTCATGTGCACATCCCCTTTTGCATAAGAACATAAGAATCGCCACTGCGGGTCAGACCAGTGGTCCATCATGCCCAGCACACGTGGCGGCCCTTGGTTTAAAGACCAGTACCCTAACTGAGCCTAGCTTTACCTGCGTACTTTCTAGTTCAACCAAAAAAAAAAAAACTCTGTGGAGTGACGATGTTCCCAAATGGACTTTATTTGAAAGTATCAAAGTTCCAAAGGTACACTAAAATCATCCACATAAAATAATTCCATCCACATAAAAGTTCACCACACAATTGTTTCCCACGTACACATCTTTATAGGACCCCCAGGGACCCCTGAAGAAGACTTTTTGTCGAAACGCAGACCGTGTTGGGTCCTGTATCCCTAGCGGACTAGGTCCTTTAAGGCTCTTATGTGGATGATTTACTTTTATGTGGATGGAATTATTTTATGTGGATGATTTTAGTGTACCTTTGGAATTTTGATACTTTCAAATAAAGTCCATTTGGGAACATCGTCACTCCACAGAGTTTTTTTTGGTTTTCTCTGGATTTTCTTCTTTGTGGATATTTTGGGGTCAATTCCTTTTGTTTTGTACTTTCTGGTTCAGCAGGAACTTGTCTAACTTTATCTTGAATCCCTGGAGGGTGTTTTCTCCTATAACAGCCTCTGGAAGAGCATTCCAGTTTAACACCACTCTCTGGGTGAAGAAGAACTTCCTTACGTTTGTACAGAATTTATTCCCTTTTAACTTTAGAGAGTGCCCTATCGTTCTCTCTACCTTAGAGAGGATGAACAACCTGTCTCTATCAACTAAGTCTATTCCCTTCATTATCTTGAATGTTTCGATCATGTCCCCTCTCAGTCTCCACTTTTCAAAAATTTGCACGCTAACTTTACAGAATAGAAACTTACAGGCCAATGCTCAAAACTCCTGTGCTGTACAGCATCTGCTATAATAATTCCCTTAGCGCACATGCGCACTTCAATTTTCATGGCTTGTGCATCTGTAGCTCCGTGGCTGGCAGAATGTTAAAGGATGCAATGCGTGTGTGTGCGGCACATGTGCACGTTTGGGGCTGACATCAGGGAGAGAATGATGCGGTGGCAACTGAGCTACGGAGCTAGGGGAGGAAAGGCCACAACCACTGCCGCTCTCTCTGCCTCCACGGCCTTCTCCTCTGCCTCCACTCTCCCCTCTGGGTCAGAGCACCATTGCAGCTCTCTGCCCGCCCGGCACTGCTGGGGCAAAACGGAACGGGGAGAGGGGGAGAGTGAGACAATCTTCTACGCCTTTCAATTGGCCAGACAGCTGCCAAAGAGGGCAAAACTCATTGGGTCTGAGAGCTGTCAAGGAAAATGCCGTTAAGGACCTCAGCTCCGTGCCCTGAAAGCCTTCAAATGGGCAAGCAGGTACTTTGAGATTCTGGAGATTATTGGCTACTGCAGACACATTCTAAGCCACCTACTAAGCCACTGAATGTTGGGAACCTGAACCTATGAAGTTGATGGCCATTGTTTGCCCTCATGCAGGTCCTTCCCATGTGTTAAACCTATTTTTACCGTGATTGTAAAAACCCTGTTTATTTCATTAATGACCATACACTAATGTTGCAGATTTAAAAAAAAACCCAAAACCTTAACTACAGTATCAAACAAAAAAATATCAGCACACAGACAGCGGCCAAAGGAGAGAGAGAGAGACAGAAAGACAGACAGACACAGAGAGCGAGAGAGAGAGAGAGAGAGACAGAAAGACAGACACACACACACAGACAGCGGCCAAAGAGAGAGAGAGACAGAAAGACATACAGACAGAGAGAGAGAGACACAGAAAGATAGACACACACAGAGAGCGACAAAGGGAGGCAGAAAGACAGACAGACAGCAGCCAAGGAGAGAGAGAGGCAGAAAGACAGACAGACAAACACAGTGGTCAAGGAGAGACACAGAAAGAAAGAAAGAAAGAAAGAAAGTCAGACAGTGGCCAAAGAGAGAGAGGGAGAGACAGAAAGACAGACAGCAGCTAAGGAGAGAGAGAGAGACAGAAAGAAAGACAGACAGACACATCTATTCTAGCACCCATTAATGTAACTTAAAGGCTTAAAGACTAATAGCAACATAACTTCCAAGTCCTCAATACTAATGGATTACAAATTATATGTGCACTATTAATGTTCAGCATTGGGAAGTTAAGGGGGAGGAATGTGCCTGGTGCATAAACACAAGAGTTGTGCAGTAAGCTCAGTTCTTGTGCACAGATGCCAGACAAACCGAAGGTAAAGAACACATTATCCTCTAGCACTGACATTAGATTTTGAACATGTGTAAGTACAGTTACACATGTTTAAGTGTAAATTAATAGAAACCAATAGAAAAGAATGCAGAAAAATACTGTAATAACTAAACACACGTCTACTTGTCATCAAAAACAAAACAGGTATATCACAAACGGTGACGGGACAAAAGCACGCGAGACTTCAGTGTGCCGACATTGCAGCGCCGACAATTCGGTGCAAGACACCAGCGCCCCGCCTAAAAAGTGACTTTTAAAGAGCTCCGATGGGGGGAACCCCCCCCACTTTACTTCAGACTCTTCACGCTGCCGTTGGTGGAGGTGGGGGGGGGTGCAACCCCCTCCCCATTATAGAGAAAACTTAACTTTTTCCTAAAAAATCGGGAAAAAGTTATGTTTACTCTATAATGGAGGGTTCCAACCCCCCCCCCCAACGGCAGCGTGAAGAGTATGAAGTAAACTGGGGAGGTTCCCCACTCACACTCCGCATTGGAGCTTTTTAAAAGCCACTTTTTAGGTGGCGCGCTGGTGTCTTGTGCCAAATTGTCGGCGCTGCAATGTCGGCATGCTGAAGTCTCGCGCGCGAATGACTATGAACCATCACAACCACTATTACGGGGCACTACAGCAAGTGCCCAGAGAAGCAGAGCAACCAATAAAATGAAAAAGGAGGAGAAAAAAGTCTCAGATCTCAACCCCCCATCCTACAGAGACCTCATAGGCATTTGAAAAAAAAAAAAAAACCCGCCTCATATACAAATTAAATCAGTGCTCTGTGCAAAGCAAGTAAATCCCCTCCCATAACCTTTGGCAAGAAAGAGAATCTCCTCTACAATGCCAACTATTAATTGTTAGTGCCAATTATGACCTCAATAATGACATCACTTGCAGGCCTAACTGCTAGTATTCTATAATCCACATGTATAAAATCACTGATGTTTAAAGAGCCCACAATTGTCAGTCTTAGTATACGGGGACATTGGCATGCTAGCTCTGGTTCTTTCTTACAGCCTCACTTAACATGCAAGCTGATGGGTGGATGCAGAGAAGGGGATTGCACAGCCACATTAGAACTGATGGTAGAAAAAGACCAATCTTGCCTATCCAGTCTGCCCAGTAAGGTGGTTAGGGTTGTACCTGCTGTTCCGTGCCAGTCGTCTCCTTTATGCCTTTATTTTTGGCATTGTACCTGCTGTTCTATGGATGTGGCTTAATAAAAGGTGTGCCCCTTTATATTTCAAAAACTGAAGTATAAAGGGGCACAAAAATAAAAATTATGCAAAGTTTAATATATGTATGAAGGTAAAAACGGATCTAGCAGTAAATTCACTGAAAGTTGTAACAAAGTCAAAAAAGAGAAAATACTGTTTTGAGCAATCCCAGTGGTGGAATGTCCAATGTATGCACAATAAAGTTGAACCCAGTAAAAAAAGAAATACCAGAGAATTAGTTCAGACAGAAGGTTAATTGCAGGTTTTGACAGACTTTGTAACTCATAAGTCATGGGTGTTGCATTGAATCAAATCAACAGGTTTCTTCAGCCCAACAGCAGTTAGTGTGACTGTTAGGATCTATCAGCACACCCTTTAACCTGCTTTTTTAAAAATAGGATGTTTGTAAGTGTTGAGTTTAATTATCATAATCTTGGGGGTGCTGCTAGTTAGGGGCCTGAAATTTAATTGAAGGAGGGGGTAAAGCTGAAGGTTCTTCTAGGGAGCATGCTGTCCTTGTTCTGATTCTACTTGGACAAACCTCATACTCCCTGTCTCGTCAGCTTGAAAACCTTGGTGTCATCTTTCACTCCTCTTTCTCCTCTGCGGAAATCCCATAGACCACCAAAACCTGTTGCTTCTTTCTCTATAACATCACCAAAATCCAACCCTTCCTCTCTGAGCACTCTACCAAAACCCTTATCCACACTCTCATCACTTCTCGCCTAGACTATTGCAACCTGCTTCCCTCAGGCCTCCTGCGTAACCATCTCTCTCCCATTCAATCCATTCAGAATGTTGCTGCATGGCTTATATTCTTCCAGAGTCACTATGCTCACATCTCCCCTCTCCTCAAGTCACTTCACTGGATCCCCATCCACTTCTGCATACAGTTCAAACTCCTCTTATTGACCTACAAGTGAGACCCTAGCAAGGACTGTAGCAGAATGAGACTTGGGGGTGATCATTAGTGAAGACATGAAGACTGCCAATCAAGTGGAGAAAACTTTATCCAAGGCTAGACAAATCATAGGGTTGTATCCATAGAAGTTTCGTCAGCCGTAAGCCCGAGGTCATAATGCCATTGTATAGATCCATGGTGAGACCCCATCTGGAATACTGTGTACAATTCTGGAGGCCACATTACCACAAAGATGTGCTGAGAGTTGAGTCGGTTCAGCGAATGGCCACCCGGATGGTCTCAGGACTCAAGGATCTCCCGTATGAGGAACGGCTGGATAAGTTGCAGCTATACTCACTCGAGGAACGCAGAGAGAGGGGAGACATGATCGAGACGTTCAAATATGTCACGGGCCGTATCGAGGTGGAAGAAGATATCTTTTTTCTTAAAGGTCCCACGGCTACAAGAGGACATCCGTTGAAACTCAGGGGTGGGAAATTTCATGGTAACACCAGAAAATATTTCTTCACCGAAAGGGTGGTTGATCGCTGGAATAGTCTTCCACTACAGGTAATTGAGGCCAGCAGCGTGCCAGATTTTAAGAAAAAATGGGATTGGCACGTGGGAAGTTAGGGAGTGGGTCAATAGTGTGGGCAGACTAGATGGGCCGTGGCCCTTTTCTGCCGTCAGTTTCTATGTTTCTATTCACTCTATAGCTCCTCAATGGCTCTCCACTCCCTATGCTCCTTCCCAAGATCTCCATTCATTGGGCAATTCTCTCTTATCTGTAAACTTCTCCTCTACTGCCAACTCCAGACTACATGTCCCTTCTCTCTTGCTGCACCATATACCTGGAGTAAACTGCCTGAGTCAGTACATCAGGCTCCATCTCTTGTACTATTCAAATCCAGACTAAGGGCTCCTTTTACAAAGGTGCGTTAGGGCTTTAACGTGCAGAATAGCGTGCGTGCTAGCCGCTACTGCCTCCTCTTGAGCAGGCGGTAGTTTTTCGGCTAGTGCGCGCTAATCCGGTGCATGCGCTAAAAATGCTAGCGCGCTTAAATGCCCACCTCTTTGAGAATGCATTTAACTCATATCTCCCTCACCCTAAGCACCTGAGAAACTCCCTGCATGTCCTGTTGTCTGTTAATTAGATGTAAGCTCTACTGAGAAGGGACCATCTCGTATATGTGTTGATATACAGCGCTGCGTATGTCTATCAGCACTATAGAAATGTTAAGTAATAGTAGTACTTACAGATGGATGTGCTCTAGCTCAAAGCTGTAATTGAACAGAAATTTAGACGTTTCTATAATTCGATTATGACTGTGTGCTAGACATTGGATTAAGAAGTTTTCAGCAAAACACCTCAGTTTAGACTTAGACGTCATATTGAAAACACCACATTTTTTTTACAGAAAAAAAAAAGACAAAGTAAATTCTCAATCCTGGATCAATTAGCTAAATTGTATCCGAGATAGGGGGAAAAAGTGTACCAATGTTATTATTAGAGTTTGGAATAATGACAGAGATTTGAAGAAGACCACATGGAATGTTCCATTCATCAAAATGAATATAATTTTTATAAAAATAAAATTTGAAAGACACTCAGCAGTTTCTGTAGTGACTCGCAGCACTGCTGTATGCAGAACAGCTGTCTTCTGTCCTAGAAAATGATTTCTCAGTGAGACAAACAAACCTCTTTCATCTATTTTGAGTTGCACAAGATAAATCTGGAAAAATGTAGAGGATGCGACCTTCATAGATCGCCAGCAATAGCCTTCTTAAACAAAAAGGTCATTATATAAACCTTATCGTCTTCTGCCAAAACACAAAAATAGATTCTCACAGGCTTTCAGAAAGCACGATCTCTTAAAGGAATTTCTTTAATCGTTATTTTACTTTGCCTCTGGTGGAAACATCTTTTCTTAAAAGCATATCAAACGTTGGTATTCACAATACCATAGGATTTGTCTACCTTAGACATTTGTTTGAGGGCCATATGCAGTGCTTAACCCGAGGGATAGTTCAGTTCTCATCTCTAACCCACCTAATAAATTGTCTTCAGACCTTCTTTCAGGTCACTCATTTAAACAATTTCCTTCTAATTTTATCTGCCAGATCTTTGTTTTGGCTCTGGAGTGTGGTATTTCTTTGTTTGTATGATGTGAAATGATCATCACATTTTCACTTTACATAATCAATTTCTTTATTCTGGATATGGGAGAGTAAGGATGACAAAAAGAAGATGGATAATAAGAGGTGGCGATGAAAAGTAGAAAAAGAGAGATGTAGAGAAACCCCCCCAGAAGTTACTAGTCAGATCTCCATGAAATAAAATCTTGTTTTTAAAAAAAAATTTCTCTGTAAGGTGTATAGAGTGGAACCAGATCCTGGACTTTCAGGAGTTAAAATGTCAAAGTTTATTGGTGTTGCAAAACAAATCAATAATACAATGTCATAACATAATATCAGACATATCAGACAAATGCCAGAGAGTGGTGGAAAACTGGAACTCTCTTCTGGAGGCTGTTATAGGGGAAAACACCCTCCAGGGATTCAAGACAAAGTTAGACAAGTTCCCGTTGAACCAGAATATCCGCAGGAAAGGCTAAACTAAGTTAGTGCACTGGTCTGTGACCTTAGGGCCACCGCGGGTGTGGACTGCTGAGCACGATGGACCACTGGTCTGACCCAGCAGCGGCAATTCTTATGTTCTTATGTTATAGGACATAAAAATAGTGATGTATGTGACCCTACATGATCTGTGTTTCGGCAATGTAATTGCCTTCCTCCACCTAGGGTCTGTTTACTTCACATACATCACGATTTTTATGTCCTATAACTGTTGGCAATTGATTTTTATGATATTATTTTATGACCTTGTATTATTGATCTGTTTTGGAACACCAATAAATGTGTTCATTTTAACTCCTGAAAGTCCAGGACCTAGTTCCATTTTTTTGCTTTTCTCATCCATTGATTTTTGTGGTACCGAGGTCCTTTGCTGTGGGCAGTAGGACCGCCATTTGGGCGTAGAGCACCCCACAGCATCCCTTGTTTCTTCGTTGCCCTTATGACTGTAGCCAGATTTTCCTGTGCAGTTGAATGGATTTTCTCTGTGGGATACTCATTAAGTCATTTATTTTGAAGTTTGTCAAGTAGCTTTTCTGTTCCAAAAGCTGGAATGGTTCTTAAGTGGAAAACAGCCCTCCTGCTAGTCCAGTGTTTTTTTCATGCAACAGTTGCTTGAGAATGCTGTAACAACCCTTATGTATTTCACCCAAGAGGCCTAATCGGTCAGGCAGGTTTAAAAACGCAAACTAATTTTTCTTGACTGCACAGCCCCGAGCTGGCAGTTGACAAATATTCCAGTTAAAGTCAGTAAGCTCTGAAACTTTTTTTTGGGAAGGGCTGAGCCGAGTCTAGCACAAATATGTAGGTGTGGCCCAATCTCCAGCTCACCTGTGGAGCCCAAATAGGTTCTTTCACCATAGATACCGGGAATCCCGCTTTAGGTAAAAGATCTGTCTGCAAAGTCAAAGACAAGAAAAAAAAAAAAATAATGGCTTCACAATGTTTTCTTTCCTCTTCTGTTTATATACTGTTTCTTCTGGCCAGAGGACCGCTGCGTGAGCGGACTGATGGGCACGATGGACCACTGGTCTGACCCAGCAGCGGCAATCCTTATGTTCTGCTTTTCTCCAAGCTGCAACTTAGTATGGAAGTTATGGAAAATTGTAAAACGAACATGCCTGAAGCATGATTCTTGCCTGCAGGGAGACGACAGGGCTCCACACATGTCTGTGCAGGGAAGGATTACTATGTTAAGGCCCTGGTCCAAATTGTGGACTAGATTTATTTAAAATGTGCTGCCATGTTAGTGTGAGCAAGCTTGCATTAATGTATTTACAACAGGGCCCATTTTCTGCAAGGAGGTCTGTTTACCCAATGACATGTTAATAGCATTACTGAATACAAACATGGTAGCGCACTTTAGGAAATCTAATCCTATGTGGGGTATATTACTAAACCTCCCCTTTTACAAAATCATAGCGCACCAGGTTCTGAGAGAAATGTGTTTTCTTTCATCTCTCCTAACTGCTGCTCTTCCTGGGGATTCTATCAGCTGGTTGAACACAGCTTTCCCTTTCTGGGCTCTTGTCCAGCAGCAGAAGGGGGAAGCCATTAATGCAATGCAGCACAGCCCTGACGCGGTCACCAGCGGTGGATTGATACCGGCGTCGGAGGTTCTCCTGTGGCTTGCCCTCTATCCCCCCTCTCCTCGACGGACTTGCACTCCTGCAGCTGCATTGTTGGACACATTGAAGGGAAACTGAACTTTACTTCATGGGTCTGCTGTTGGCGGCGCCTGGCCTTGCCTGTCCGGTGACTGGTGTCATGGTGGTCTTCACTGGCGTGGTTCCTGATCCTGCTTCTTTAGTGGCGGCCGGTTGTCCTGGTTTTGCAGACTGAACTTACTATCAAGCCACCTCAGAGACTTTTCTATCTCTTAAATTTGTTTTATTTTATTTTTAATTTTCTATCTTCTTTCATTACTTCTATTTTCTATTTCTTTGATTTTTGATCTTGGAAATGTATTACATATTTTAATTTTAATCAGGTACTTTAGCTACGTTGCGAGCTTTCGGGACAGATAGGGTAGTTTTTCTCAAGTACCTAATTTCATTTTAGTTTGATACAGTTCAGTAGAATGCAGGAGCGGTATATCAAATCTTAAATAAACATAAACATAGCATAGTTCGTAGCGCAGGCTCTGGTGGTAACAGCTCCAACGCTCATAGGAAAGTGCGCTTGTGTGCTGTTCATTTGTAGCCTCTTAAAATACTTGAAATTTTTGTGGCTTTCATGTTTTTATATTTAAGACAGCCAAGGACCCTATACGTGTTAGTTTTGCTAATCTTCAGCGCCCATGCTGTGCCCTTTGAACATGTGCACAGCCTAGAGCTGGTGTTAGTCCGGCATTAAATTGCATCTAGCACCAGCTTTAGGTTCTGAACATCGGCCTGTTGGTTATTTATGAGATTGCCGCATTTAGCTGTGAACAGTTACACCTGCATACACCTGATGCAATTGTTGATGCCTACTTTTAAGTGTGTCAATGCCAAATTAGGCTAGTATTCTCTAATGCAGTGTATTGCAAACTGTGTGCCCTGGCAGATTCCAGGTATGCCACAAGACGCCCAAGGCGGAGAAGCGCTAATGCCGGCTGCCTGCTTACTTGACGTGGCCTCTCGCAGCGAGAGGCACGTCCTATATGCAGTCAGCCAGCGCTTCTCCTCCTCTCTGTACTCCCTCTCCAGCACCGCTTCCCGCTCACCGGCAGTCATAGGAGGCTCAGGGCCGCGGCTGGAGGACATCCGCACATGTGTGGCTGAAAATGTGATGATGCCACACCTGAGTGTGATGTCATCGCATCGGCATCCGCACACTTCCAGATGCCCTTCAGCCACGGCCCCGCGTTTAGTGTGCCACAGCTTCAAAAAGTTTGCGGCACACTGCTCTAATGACATCTTGGTGCTCGTACAGTGTCCATTCACATGGAACACTCCTCAATCAACCAATAAAACTCCCAGTAACAGGTATATAGCAGAAGCAAAATTCCAAAACACTCTGGTGTCACATCAGTGAGAGCAACACAAACGCCCTCCACTAACGAGTCGTTCAAATATGTCACAAGCCGTATCGAGGTGGAAGAGGATCTCTTTTTCCTTAAAGGACCCACGGCAACAAGAGGGCATCCGTTGAAAATCAGGGGTGGGAAATTTCATGGCGATACCAGAAAATATTTCTTCACCGAAAGGGTGGTTGATCGCTGGAATAATCTTCCACAACAGGTAATTGAGGCCAGCAGCGTGCCAGATTTTAAGAAAAGATGGGATTGGCATGTGGGATCTCTTCATGGAGGTAGTTAGGGGGTGGGCCATTAGTGTGGGCAGACTAGATGGGCCGTGGCCCTTTTCTGCCGTCATGTTCTATGTTTCTATGTTTACCAAACACTGAGAAGCAACAAAATCTTGCAAATACACACTCAAATTGCACTAACCCTACCTATGAAAAGTCAGCACTGCAAATATTCCAGAACACCAGAACATCTCCAGTTAGCACATGAGAGCAAGCCTACACAGAATTTATATGTTAAAAGAATCATTTTCTGTGGTCACAAAAGTAAAATACAGATTGTCATCTAGTAAATAACTAACTAACCCTCCTCCCCTTTTTACAAAACCATGAATGTGTTTTTTAGTGCAGGTCGGTGCACTGAATGCTCTGCGCTGCTCACGATGCTCATAGAAACTCTATAAGTGTCAGGAGCAGAACCGCTTTTGCGGTTTTGTAAAAAGTGTGTGTGTGTGTGTGAAGCTGCATTAGGCTTTTTTATTGCCGGCCGCAGCGGTATTAGCTCCAACGATCATAGGAATTCTATGAGTGTAGAAGCTAATACCACTGCTGCCGGCGTGCATATTTGTAAAAGGAGCCCTAAATAAATAATAGATTACAGCATTACATTACTTTTTACTATGGTGAAACCCCTAAAATACATATTTTTTCATCCACCGAGGAACCCTCAATTTATGTAAACATATATATATTTAAACAAAGCTCACTTTTACAAAACCGCAGAAGCTGTTTTTAGCAGTCAATGCGTTGAATGTTCTGTGCTGCTCTCGATGCTCAAAGGAACTCTATGAGTGTCGGGAGAAGCGCAAACCATTCAGTGCACCAGCCTGCGCTAAAAACTGCTTTCGCGGTTTCGTAAAGGGGGAGGGAAAACAGATTCTACAATCTAATTTCTTGAAAAATCCTAGGTTTCCCAGAAACCCAGTTTGGGAATCACTGGATTACAGATTAGAAACAAATACCTAGACAATAAAATGAAACTGAAAACCAAAAAAAACAGACTGTACACAGCATATTGAATTAAAAAAAAAAATTCCTCCTGTACAGAACAAAATAAATGAAATTCATATTTTTTATATTAAGAATTTTTCAAATTACAATTTAAGAAAACATGGCAATCCATCTACAGACACAGACTTAGAGGAATAAAAAGAAATAAGGAGATATCAATCCCTTTTACATCAAAAGCAAAAAGCATTTCATACAAATTCCATGTCATTGTAATAATAAGAAATATGAGAGAAGAATGCATAAATAAAAAAAAGAAATAAAAGGAAAACAAAGATAGAGGACATGGATAACCCCCTCCCACCCCCTTCATCTTAAACCCTACCAAAGCAATACTCATTACTCCAACCCAATTACAATATATAAATAGAATCAAACTAATATAAATCCATAAGCATAATATTGTCTGAATCTACAAACCCCTCCTCACACTATAGATGCAGCTTCAGTCAATTTGGTTTCAGGGGAAGCAGTTTGTAAAGTACTGTAACTAATTTACCCCTCCCCCCCTTTTACAAAACTGTGAAAGCAGTTTTTAGCACCATCTGGCACACTGAATGCTCTGCGCTGCTCCCGACACTCATAGAGTTCCTATGAGCGTCGGGAGCAGAGCAGATCATTCAGCGCACTGGCCTGCATTAAAAACCGCTTTTGCAGTTTTGTTAAAAAAAAAAAAGGGGGGGCAAAGGATTAGAATCTGATATTCATATGATTAAAAGGAAATACATATTTTTACAGCTGACATCTTATTTCTCCTATTAAAAATTAAAATTTGTATATCTTTGTTGTCTGACCATATTGATTTTCCACTTGGGTTGATCCTAGTCTCTCTTTATTACATCCTCTTATTAGTTTTCTCCTAATTTCTTTTCCAGGAACTAATTTCCATTTTCTCCTTTTCAATGACTATCTTCTTCCCTTCTTCTCATATATTTAATGCTGACTCTTTGATCATTATCTAATGTTATTCCATTCTCTTATCTGCCCTTTTTTAACTTACATGTAGCTAAATATTATTCCTCCTTTTCTTTCCCCCCTGTTTCCGTTCACCTAATTAACAGCTTTTTACTTCCTGCACTTGTCTTCCTAGCTCTCCCATTTCTACCTGTCTTTTTTCTTCCTCAGCCTCCTCTTTCTTTTATTTCACCTACTTTCTAGTCTTCCATTCTCTGAATTCATTGCCTACCCTGCTTATCTGTCTCTGCTTCTCACCCGTTACCCAGTTCTAGCAAACATCCCTGTCACTCATCTGTTTCCAGCTTCAGTCCTTTTTTGATTTATCCCCTTATTTAAGCTTCCATTTCCCCTTTCTCATCTCCTTCAAAGATCTGTCCCTTTCTTTAGTCTCCTCACCCTCTTCACAGACCTCCTTTTCCTTTCCACATCATCCTATGCCCATCCTCACAGTGGCCAATCCAGGTCACTAGTTCCTGGAAAAAACCAAAGAGTAGCAACATTCCATGCTACCGAGCCAGGGCAAGCAGTGACTTCCCCTATATCTGTCTCAATAACAGACTCTTAATTGGGAATCATTGTTCAAACTTTTGGCCATCCATTTTTAGGGGTTACCATATGGCTCTAGAAAAAGGAGGATGGACTGACACATCCAGGTTTTACTTCCACTAAAAGCAATGGAATTAAAACCCAGATGTCTCAATCCATCCTTCTTTTTCTGAAGCCATATGGAAACCCTATTCTTGTTCAAACACTGTACCTTTCAAATGGTAGGAGTCCCTTATGCTGCTTGAGGAATGGAAAAATATGGAGGTTTTCTTATTAATTCCTCATGAGGGAATCATTCACACCATTTAGAAGGTTAGTAGGTGCTTTGATTTATTTCCATTTAATGATTTATTGTGATAATGGGATTTTACATGTTTTGATTTAGGTAATTTTATAATTGCAGACTTTTTAGTAAGGCATTTTAAGCAGTTGTAGTCTACCTGGAAAAGCAGATTATAAATGTAAAATAGCGAAAGAAAGAAAGCTGTAGCCATACCAGGTTAATCTGATCTTTCTTTATTCAAATGTCATATCGTTCAAATGAACTCGTCTAACATTGACCCTGAGCATTGAGATTATTATTTAGTTAACAATATAGTTGCTGGGTGACCCTTCCTTTACTGTAGACATGCTGTTACTTCTGTTTAAGAGGTATGTATAGTCTGTGCCAAAGCTGGTGACAGAGGCCATGCTTTTGACAGTACAGACAGCTAATGACAACAACAACAAAGAATGCATTGTGCAGTACTTAAGAATAGCCTTACTGGGTCAGACCAATGGTCCATCAAGCCCAGTAGCCCGTTCTCACGGTGGCCAATCCAGGTCCCTAGTACCTGGCCAAAACCCAAGGAGTAGCAATATTCAATGCTACCGATCCAGGGCAAGCAGAGGCTTTTTCCATGTCTTTCTCAATAACAAACTATGGACCTTTCCTCCAGGAAATTGTCCAAACCTTTCTTAAAACCAGCTATGCTCTCTGTTCTTACCACAACCTCTGGCAATGCGTTCCAAAGCTTAACTATTCTTTGAGTGAAACCAAAAATGTCCTCTTTTAAAAGTATTTCCCTGTAACTTCGAGTGTCCTCTAGTCTTTGTAATTTTTTGATGGAGTGGAAAATCAATCCACTTGTACCCTTTCTACTCCACTCAGGATTTTGTAGACTTCAATCATATCTCCCTCAGCCATCTCTTTTCCAAGCTGTACTCATCTGCATCAGCCATGGACAACAAGAGGAGGAGTTTCTGAACTTGTCTTGCATAAAAAATATTTCAGAGATCAGCCCTGCAGCAGTATGAGGAGCTGCTGAAAAGCTCTCAGCCCAACCAACAAAGCTGGGGCAGTCTACATCAACAGCTATACGATGTCTGTTCTAAAAGTTCCAGGACTGATTTTATAAAAATGTATTAAACAATCATCCAGCTTATTCCATTGAGTCCCCTTCATTGTACTCCTCTTCAGGAATCGCCAAAAGTTGCTGCGTTGAATTTTGCTTTATGCCTTCAATGGTGTCGAATCACTTTTTATTTCAGCGTGAATTTAAGTTTAGGAAATGAGAAGAAATCAGCAGGGGCCAAGTCAGGAGAGTAAGGTGGCTGGGGATGAACTATTATCATGTTTTTTGTCCAAAATTTGTGAATATCAATGTCAGCATGAGCAGGCGCTTTGTCGTGATGCAGGAATCACAATTGTTCCCTCCAAAGTTCAGACTGCTTCCTCCCGATTGTCTCATGGAATTGTTTCAACACTTTCAGATAGTAATTTTGGTTGACAATTTGTCCTTGTGGCAGAAATTCATCATCAGTTGTTGACGTTGATGATCTTCCAGTTCGCGAATCGTTTTCCACTGATTCACGACCACTTTTGAAGCGTGAATACTTAAGTGTGATTGACATGCGGCCGGTGCCATTTTCCTAGGCACCAGCCGATTTAGGTGCTGTTTATAGAATCAGCCCCTTAGAGCAGTAAATGGCACAAAAAATAGGTGCTGGGAAAAATCCATGCTCAGAGTGCTTTGGGCTGAACGCTCTTTTTTTTTTTTTTTGTATACTCATATTTATTGAGCAAAAGGTGAACAATACAACAAGCAGTACATAAATAGCACCAAGTGCATAAATAGGGAAGAGTACAGAGGTACAAGCAGTGCAAATAATACAAATACAGTCTGGTCAGCAGGTCAGCAGGTTAAAAGACGTAAGTTGAGGGGAGCGTGACCTGAGGTACAGAGTCTAGCATTCCATGCTCCAGAAAACCCAGCACATAGTATTACAAATGGGAATGCCGAAAATCAATGGGAGCACTATGTGCTATCATAAGAGAATACAATGGTACTACAAACCAAAATGCTCAAGGGTTATATATAATAAGGAGGGGATCAAGGAACCCCATGGTTAACCCCAACAGTCCCACATTCACACCAACACTCACACAGCATACATACACATACATACACACATGGGCAGAAGAGGAGATGCAGGATGAGAGGAAAAGGAGTGAGAAAAGTAAATACGAAAAGAAGGTGATGAGAATAATGGTCAAAAGAATAGGAGTAATAAGAAGAAGAAGAAGAAAGAAGAAAAAGGGTGAACAGGTATGGGAGAGCAGACAAAAAAAAAAAGGAAAAAAAGAGAAATAGAAGACAGGAAAGGTACAATAGCCAACCCAATGTAGGTCAGCACTCCTGGCAAGACGCCAGAAAACGGTCCCACAAAGCACTGTATTCCTTCCAGTGATCCTGAGGACGAGAAGAATAAGTTTGCAGCTCATAAAGACCCAGGACCTTCATGCGGGCCAGCCAGAGCGGGTAAGTAGGGGCCTCAAGAGACGCCCAATGTTGCAGAATAAGCTGCTTTCCCAGCATGATCGCATGAAGGATAAATTTCTGAGAAGATGTGCTAAGCTGCTGCTGAGACAGGTCCTGCACATCCCCCAACAACAATGCAGGCGGATTCCAAATCAAGGTAGGACAGATAGTAGTGTCAAGTTTAGCACGGATAGAGTCCCAGAAGGAGAGAGTAGGACAGAGAAAGAAAGAATGTAGATAGGTTCCCGGAGAGATATGGCATTTAACGCAAAGATCATCCTGCCAGAGGTTCATGGCAAAACCTGTTGATCTAGAAAGATAGGCACGATGTAATATCTTAAATTGGGTCTCCCTTAGCGGTACATTTTTGAGAAAAAGATATATATTTTGAAAAAAAACCTGTAAGTCTTGAAGAGACACCGTCAAGCCCAAATCCCGGGACCACTCATCCACTACAGATTGAAGGCAGCGTTCCCCTTGAAAATCCCGGCCCTCCCTATACCAAGTAGCAATCTTATTCTTGTGAGGAGGTGTAAGTAAAGCCTTTTCATCAAGGGCACCGGAAGTCCAGTTGTCCAAAGGGACAGCAGATAGTGAGGAATAATAGTGCTTAATTTGAATATAAAGGTAAGCCTGTGTGGTGGGGAGCCCCCAGTGGGTACACATAAGGGGAAAAGAAGGAAAACTGCCTCCCCCTAAGTGTAACAAGTCAAGTATGGTAGAATCACGTTCAGGACGATCCCTCAAACCTGGCAGACCCCGAATTCCGGGTGTGAACCCCGGGTTACCCACTAAAGACAAAAAAGGAGATGGATAAGGCATCTTATGTTGTAAACGTCGCCACCACATCCATGCTTTTTGAAAGGCGAGGAGAAAATCCAAGGTAGGGTAGAGTAAAGAGATCGACGAACCCAGACTCCCATGGATAAACGATACAAAAGATATGGGAGAGCAGCCCAAAAGGCCCGGCGGGGAGTATTTACGGTGTAAAGTCAAATGTTCATAAATCCACCGAAATAGGGATGCCACATTATAAAGGCGAATGTCCGGGAGACCCAGTCCCCCTTGTTCCTTGCTCCGCGTCAGTTTAGGGAAACCGATACGGGCCCGCTTATCCTGCCAGATAAATCTACGAATAAGAAAGTTATAGTGACGTTCATCCTCTCGACTAACCCAAAAGGGGACAGTTTGAAGAGCATAGAGAAGTTTAGGAAAGAGAACCATCTTAACCAGGGCTACCCGGCCCATCAGGGATAAAGGAAGGGAGCGCCACCTATGACAGAGATCTCCGATCCGTCCAATAGTTGCCGAAATATTAGATGTATAGATCGTACTCGGATTTTTATATAATAGAATCCCCAAATATTTCAATTTCCCAGGTGCAATGCCAACCCCCAGATGTTTGAACCACCTGTCACCCATCGAGTCACTGAGAAGGAGAGCTTCAGTTTTATCATAGTTAATTTTCAATTCAGTAAAGGAACCAAAGGATAATAATATGCATCAGACGGGGAAGATGAACGTCCGCATGTTTGACATAAAGTAACATGTCATCTGCAAACATACTGATACGGAACTCAGACCCCCCCACACTCAGGCCCTGCAAGGTCGTGTCCTGGTGAATGCAGATAGCAAGGGGCTCGAGGGAAAGAAGGAAGAGCAGAGGTGATAAGGGGCACCCTTGCCTGGTACCACGGCCATGAACGCTCTTAATAGAATAGCACATAGCATGGGTTCCTGTGCCCAAATTTGGGCATCAAGACTTACACATCCCCCATATCCTGTAATAATATGTCTAAATATTTGGAATGCCCCACCCATGCCTCCTTTTGGGTTACACGCTGTGGACGTTGAATGCCCAGTGTTATAAAATAGTATGCAGGAAGATTGCATGCAAACCCTAATTGGTGCCCCTTAATATGGTCATGTGTGTATGTTTGGATTGAGCTCACATTTTTATGACCTTTACAGAATCCAAAGGTTAGGCAGTAAAGCACTTAAGTGCAGTTTCACATGTAACACACAACCTCAAGGCTGAATTCAGTAAATGGTGCTGAAAAATAGGTACTGGGAAAAATCCTTGATAAGCTTTATTCAATAAAGAGCGGTCTGGGATGAGAACTTCATAGAATAGCTCTTAGATGGTGTAAATTCCAGTAGAGAATGACACAGGGACAGAATTTGTCCCCATCCCCGTGGATAACCACAGGAAACCATCCTGTGTCATTCTTTAGTGTCAATCTCAACCTCAGCCTTTCTACACCAACATTCTTCAATGCAAGACTTAAGGGTCAGTGGCTATGCCCATTCAAACTCTGATTCTTCCCTCTCCCCTTAAAGAATGACATAGGAATGGTTTCCTGCAGTAAACCGTGGGGACAGGGACAAGTTCTGTCCCCATGTCATTCTCTAAATCATGATACTCTATGGAGAGGAGCGGTTTCTCATATGCATGATCATTTAAAATTGGGAGCCTCAACCCTGACAAAAGTTATTTGAAACATGGACATGTTGGTAGAGGCGCTCCCTTAATCATTTACTGCTGAACTAAGCTAAGTACATTACATTACATTAATGACTTCTATTCTGCTCGTACCTTGCAGTTCTGAGCGGATTACATCAAAAAGATAACTGGTCATTTCCAGGAAGAGGAATACAATTAAAGACGTTGGGCCTAATACATCAAAACAATAGCTGGAAGAGGAATACAATTAGAGGCGTTAGGTCTAAAACATGTTTGAAGGGGAGGATATAAGAGGGGGAGAGTGGGGAAAAGAGAGGGGGTTAGGAAATTAGGATGAATTTCTTGAATAGTATGGTTTTGATTTCTTTTCGAAAAGCTTTGAGGTCAGTTGAAGTTGTCAGTAGGTTGGTGATGGAGGGGTCCAATTTAGCTGCATGTGTTGCAAGTAAGTTGTCATACATCTTTTTGCGTTTAGTTCCTTTAAAAGGGGGGTAGGAGAAATAGGACTGGGTTCTCCTCTGTCTGGAAGAGAGGTTCCTGTTTAGGCGGTTGTTTAGGTGGGAGGGTGCCGTTCCGTTTAATGTTTTGAATAAGTACTATTGTTAAGCTGTTAAGCTGAATATTAATTGGAGAATCAATGAATTATTGAAGGAAAAACAGTATTATATATAAAATTGATATAAATAAATTTATAATAAATGATAAAATTGATAAAATTAAAATTGATAAAATATTAAAAAATAGAAAAAAATAGAAAAGTCTACATCAATCGATCCAATGAAGATTGGATTTTGTGATCTGTTTCACAACAACCACCGGGACAATTCACCCTCTGAGGATCATTACTAATTTATATGATCTTAAATTGAGTACCAACTGGATTAAAGTGCTGGAATTTTGGGTTTGAGATATATATAATTATTGGATTCCGGCTATTGGATAGTCATCTATATGATTTCTATTCTCTAAATCCTGGCATGCATGTTGGATGTGCTTTGTATTCCTATGGGTGTCTTAGCATTTAGCGTGCACTAATCATTAGCATGCACTAAATCGGTTAGTACATCTTAGTAAGGACCCCTAAGATGGCAGATGTTGAAAGGGACACAAAGAGAGCTGGACAGAACAAGTAGAGATGCAGAAGGAAGATGGATGGCAGACATGGAGACAGAAGAAATGTCAAGGGCTATTGTGTTATAGGGGCCATTTTGTCAAGGGCTATTTCATTAGGAGCATTTTGACTGGGTTATTATGTACATAGACATTGACGTACCCAGGGCCGGATTTTCCTATAGGCTAACTAGGCTTCAGCCTAGGGCCTCAAGATCAAGAGGGGCCTACATTCAAATTTTTAGCAAAATTAAAATTACACTATTCTAAAAACAGTGAACACTAAAACACTGAACCAAAAATAAGGAGAAATTCTACACATATGACTAATAAACAAACATAAAAATGTATTGGTTAAGATCAACGCGTTCAGCTCATTGGGTCTGTTCGTTTGTATATACAGTAGTACCTTGGATTACGAGTATAATCCGTTCCAGGAGCATGCTCATAATCCAAAATGCTCGTTTATCAAAGCGAGTTTCCCCATAGGAAATAATGGAAACTCGCTTTGATGCGTTCCCCCCCTCGAGAACTGGCATTGCTCCCCCTCGAAGGCTCCCCCTGCGATCATGCACCCCTCCTGCGATCCGGCAGCCCCCCTTCCTCGAACCGGCACCCCCCTGCCACGATCCGACCCCCCCCGACACGATTGGGCACCCCCCCGACACGATCCGAACCCCCTGACACGATTGGGCACCCCCCTGACACGATCCGACATCCCCCCGACATAATTGGGCACCCCCCCGCCGCTTCTTACCCTCATCTGGGCACTCTTGAAGATCGGCCTCCTCGTCTGCTGGGCCTTGAGCATCTGAGCATGCTCAAGGCCTACGAGTTCACGTTCACATGGGGGGGTCGGATCGTGGCGAGGGGGTGCCGGTTGGAGGCAGGGGGCGTGCCGGATCGCAGGGGGGTTGCTCGTAAATCGAGCCATGCTCGGTTTCTGAGGCACCGATTTTGCAAATGTTTTGCTCGTCTTGCAAAACACTCGCAAACCGGTGCACTCGTAAACCGAGGTACCATTGTACTAGATTGCACCAAAGTATAGTTCTTATGTTCACTGATTGCTATGGCAAATATTGACTTGCCTTATGCTACTAAGCTCTGGTTTGTTCTTGCATAAATAAAGTGCAGATTGGTGTAGATTGGAACAGACAAACGAACAGACCTATTGATATCCCGACATTCGGTTATATTCGTGTTACTTCGATAATATAAAACACGTGTTAATGTTATTAGAAAATATTCTTATTTTAGGATTGCGTACACGATCATTTGATTCTCGCCTTTTGAGTTCAGTAGGTTCAATACTTTAGTGAAGTGTTTATAGACTATTGAAAATTTTTTTTGTGACAATATCTTCATTTCACGGAATTCTAAGTAAGTTCTTAACATATGTTTTAATTTGCATATGTTAAAATGTATATTACGTGCTTTATTTTATATTTTCATGATTATATCATATCATAAATAATAAAATCGTAGAGCGCGCATGCGCTGTGGAAATATCGTGAGTCCTGGTGGCGTGAGGTGTGCTTCTGTGAGGCGCGCCTGCGCCAGCGACTCATCAAAATTCAGCCGGGGGTGGGGAATCCGAATTGCACACGTGCTCCAGCTCTGAATCGGATCCCGCTGCTCCTCTCTCCCCCCCCAACCTCTTTCCCGGCTCCGGAGGGGAATCGGTCTCAGCCCCGGGTGGGGGTGCATGCTGGTCCCCGGTCCAATCCTGCTTCCGGTTCAGGTTTTAGACGCTCCTTGGTTACCTCGGTTCCGCTTCGGGATCGGAACCAGCTCCGGCCGCAATGGGGCGCCGACTCGGCTTCTCCCTTTCTTTTTCTCGCCCTGGGAGGAGGTTCGGGGAGGGAAAGACGTCAGTCTGGAAACAGCTGGGCAAAGCCCAGCCCCGCGGGGAGAGAGGCAAAATGTGGAACCGTCAGGACAGGGCGGCCCAGACTGGCATCGGGGTGGGGGGGGGGGTGTTTCAGTGAAAGGGGGATGGGAGGCTGGCAGGCTGGCATCGGAGGGGGAGGGGGTTCAATGGGAGGTGAAAGGGCCTCATAAGTGGAATAGCCTAGGGCCTCTTTTCATCTTTTCAGCTGGACGTACCAGAACAGACCAAAGTTCTGTTTCTGTTTCTGTTTCTGTTTCCAACAGTGACCAATCCAGGTCACAAGTATCTGGCAGGTTTCCAAGAGAATAATAGGTTCTATGTTGCTTTTACTAGGAATAAGCAGTGGATTTTCCCAAGTCCACCTTAATAATGGCTTATGGACTTTTCTTTTAGCAACTCATCCAAACCTTTTCTAAACCCTTCTATGCTAACCGCTTTTATCATATTCTCTGGCAATGAATTCTAGTGCTTAATTATACATTGAGTGAAGATATATTTTCTCTGATTGTAAGGGATGACATCACATCACACCATTCTAGCAAAAAACATCACTGGCTACCAGTACAATACAGAGCTAAAGTTAGAACTCTGTTTAATCTTCACGTCCCTTAAAGGAATTAGGACAGTGTACTTGAAGAACAGGATTTCCCTCTATATACCTTCAAGGTCACTGAGAACCTCCCTAACCACACCCTCATCACATGATGTGACATCCGGTAATAAGCCTTTTCCAAAGTATTCCCACACTTTGGAATGCAAGACTTTGCTTAACACAAAGCACTCTTTACTTCAGTGAGTAGGCAAAAACTTGACTCTTCTCCGAAGTCTTTAATGGAAGAAGCAACCAACTAGCTAGTCACATACATCAGTTGTACATACTGTACTGTAGCAGGACTTGCTTATCCAAGCCTGCTCTAACAGTGATTGTCTTACTGAGCCTTTTTTTTGACTTCATGAGCAACTTTTTCATAAGTTAGTCACCCTTACACTATTTGTCTATGTATTCAACCTACCACCCTACGCTGTCCATTATGATGTTTTAAATATGTATTATGTTGATATTGTTTGTAATATACTATGCTATAATGCAGTGTCTCTCAAACTTTCCAACCGGCAGCACAGTAAATCCAGTGCCCCTGCTGGAAGGCACCCGAACTGTGCAGAGGCCCATCTGGCTGCGACCCGCTTCAGTGGAGGGATCCGGGAGGTGTGGGGAGAGGATAGATGCCAGCTAGGAGGAGAGTCATCTGCGCCAGCTGGCTTCCTACAGGATGTGCCTCTCGCCACGAGAGGCACGTCCTATAGGTAGTAAGCCAGTATTGACAACTCTCCTCCTCACCAGTGTGTTGCGGCACACCTGAAATCTCAGGAGGCACACTGGTGTGCTACGGCACACAGTTTGAGATACACTGCTATAATTTGTACTGTTATTTCTGCTGTAATTGTCTATTGCCTATGTCTGGCTTATTCTTGCTGTACACCGTTTTGAATGTTATCATAAAGGTGTTACTGTAAATAAATCCAAATAAATAAATACTACAGACCTACTAAGATTCTTTAAAGGTGGTATATGGCTGCATGCATATCTTACATTTCAGTGGATGTCGGAAATGATTTCTCCAGCTAAGATCACACAGGTTTATTCAGCAGGACTATATAACCAGAGGTAAGCAAGGGGCAGCCAGCCACCCAATGCATAAAACCTCATAGGATTTTAAAAAAAAAGAATGAAATCCAAGCATAAGCTGGCAACAGCTGAAAAAATAGGAAGAGAATTGCTTTACTTATATCATCCTTGTCAAGGAGGGAAAGAATCAGAATAGAGGGAATGAAGGGAGAGAGGAATTTATGTGGATGGTGCCCAGGGCAAGAATTGTTGATGGTACCCTCCTGCCCCGACTGGTTCTGGGATTGCTTTAAGTGGAGAAGGGAAAAGTGAGATAGAAGTAGATTTTTGCCATACCTGCCTTCCCAAATTATCCTTGGATTGTTTGCACACTCTGTCCTCCCTACTTGGTGCTTGGCATCCAGCACTGCCTTCTGGTACACAGTGAGTAAGCTGGGCAGGGATTTGGCTGCAGGGTATAGGATGATTCAGCACGGCCACTTCAGCGTACCCAGTTCACCATGGGCCATTTCAGCACGGCGTGCAAGGCAGAGTTATAATAGATGATGAGAATTAGAGGCCACTGATGGCGTAGGGCAAAGACTGAGCATGATGAGGGACAGTGGAGTTCAAATAAAAGAAAGATATAGAAAAAAGAACATTTGAGCCAGATTTTTAAAGCGTTTTCCCCCCTAGAAACAGAATGGGTACAATTTCTTAGTAAACAAGGCTCCAGTCTGCTAAATTCATCCTTGCCTACAGAAGGCGTGAAAAGAAAGAGCAAGCTGTGTGACTGAAATCGAGACTTTACATTACCAATGTGCTGGAACAAGTGTAAAGTTTCATGTTTTCAGAACCTGGTTTGTCAAAAAAGCTGCTTGCATTTTGCAACAGTCTAACCTGCGCCATCTCTGGCTTTATCCATTTCTTTTCTCAAATACAGGAGGAAATTTGAGAAAGGTGCACACAGCCGCAGAAGCATGAAGGGCAGTCAGACCTGTGCTGTCCTCATTGTCAGTAGGCAGTGCCTGGCAAAAAGTTAAGCAGGTATCACTATAGGGCTGTTATAATTTGTCAAGTTTTCATCTTGGAGAATTTTAAATACATTGGGGGGGGGGGGCATTGCCCCCGCCCCTTGCCATCACTGGAGTGCTTGCTTGCCGCTTGTTCTCACTCACTTTCACTTGTCGCTTATGCCCCTCTTCACCTCCCCCCCCCCATTGAAGTGCTTTGTGAGGTTGACCACTGGAGCTGTGTCTGCAGTATCCAAGTTTTCATCTTGGAGAATTGTGAGAGCATTGCCCCCCCTCACTCCCCCCCACACCAACTAGAGCATTTTCACTCACTGCTCGTTCTCACTCATGCCCCCCCCTCACGCCCCCACTGGAGTGCTTTGTGAGGTTTGCGATGAAATGGGCTGCATTAAAAGGGCCATGATAAAACAGTGATTTGAAGTCCCACACTGAACTGGTCATGATGAACTAGCCACGCTGAATCATCCCATTTCACTGGCTGCAGGGGTGGAGCAACTCCCTTCTTTGCAGAGCAATCAAGACAGCCACCCTGCTTGTCCTACTCCACTGATCTCCTGAAGTCCTCCATTGCAGACCTCAAACAGTTGGCTGACATACTCTTCAAATCCTGTAAATGCATTAATTTCAATCTTCAAAAACAGTGGAGAAAAAGGAGGCTAGGGGATAATATAATCCATCAAAACAAATCAACAGCTCCCCTCAAAAAACTTAGGATTTATGCTTGGTAGTTCTAAGTTTTTTTGAGGGGAATTGTTGTAATTTCAATCTTGCCAACTTGATAAAGCAACTGCAAACAATCTCATAAGTATGTTTCTCAGGTGTCTCAGTTACAGAATTTACTACTGCTGCCAATCATAAAGTGAGTTTTTAAAATATATCCTTGAAGTGTTGTAGAATCAATATTAGTATTAATGTTCAATGTTTAATATTCAGTCTGATCAAGCAGGTCAAAGTGGTTTACAAAATTAGTAGTATGTGTAAGCTTGAAATCTTTTGGTGGCCCCCGGAGCTTTCTCGTATTCACACTGCGGCATTTACATGACAAAAAAAAAGAATGGAGACCACTGTCCTGCTCTAAAGCCAGCAGTGAGTATGGGAAAACACAGACCTGATTGTCTGCCCTGGATGCTCTATCACCTAGCATCTCCTCTTGACATCAGAGCATATTAACATCCTTTAAAACTTCAGAAGGACAGGAATAGCTCAATAGAAAATTATAGAAAATTTAGAATGAGTCAATTTGGGTTATATTCTAGTTGAATCTGCTTTTATCTAACATATAACAATTATAAGAGCTTAATATCAAGGATGTGCATGGCAAGAAATTTCAGTACAGTTTGTGTTCCATTCAGTCACCCATTTGGCTTATTTTGGATTCCAAATTATCATTTGAATTTATTAAAATCCACAGAGTAAGAAATTTTGTACTCTTAACAGTAGGGTTTTCCATTTAAAATTTGCTGGCAGGCATTTGCCACAGGGGCAACAGAATGACATGAAAGCAAAAGTGGCACGAAGATCCCATACCATACCAGGAAAAGAGCAGACTCTGAACCATCATGAGAGAGTATAAGTTGCACAAACAATGGAATGGAGATACACCCCACCCCCCCATGCATGGGGAAAGGGTCAAAGTAGCAGCAGCAATATTAGAGAAACTCTCCAAGGCACTGGGAGAGTGATAAAAGTAGTATCAATATTGACAAGGAGAGGCCGAGGCACCATGAAAAGGGTAAAATAGCATCACCATTTTGCATGAAGACCATAAATCCTAAAGAACTACCTAGAAGGATGCTAGGTTGCATAGGGAGAGGTATGGCCAGTAGGATAAAGGATGTATTGATGCCCCACTATAAGACTCTGGTGAGACCTCATTTAGAATATTGGGTACAATTCTGGAGGCCACACTTTCAAAAAGATATAAAAAGGATGGAGTTGGTCCAGAGGAAGGCTACTAAAATGGTGGATGGTCTTCATCATAAGGCATATGGGGACAGACTTAAAGATCTCAATCTGTATACTTTGGAGGAAAGGCAGAAGAGGGGAGATATGATAGAGATGCTTAAATATGTAAATGTGCATGAGTCGAGTCTCTTTCATTTGAAAGGAAGCTCTGGAATGAGAGGTCATAGGATGAAGTTAAGAGGTGATAGGCTCCGGAGTAATCTAAGGCAATACTCTTTTACAGAAAGGGTAGTAGATGCGTGGAACAGTCTCCTGGATGAAGTGGTGGAGACAGAGACTGTGTCTGAATTCAAGGCATGGGATAGACACATGGGATCTCTTAGAGAGAGGAAGAGATAATGGTTACTGCGGATGGGCCGACTGGATGGGCCATTTGGCCTTTATCTGCCATCATGTTTCTATGTAAGGTAAAGTCAAAGAGTTTTGGGACAAAATGAGTCTGTTTGAGGGGATGTGTGAAAAAGTCTCCAAGTGTCTCCAGGACTGGATTCACACTATTTTGAGCCCTAAGCAAACATTAATTTATGGGTCTTTACCAAAGACCCCCATTTACTTCTTTCATTATAAACTCCCCCCCCCCCCCAAGAGTTCACTCTTTGCTTGCCCTAACTCCTCTCCCACAGAATCTTTTTACATGGTCTTCCCGTATACTTTACATATCCCAAAATAGTGTACAGAAAGCTGCAGGTCCTAGTTCTGGGCGTGGTAGCTGTAGCAGGTTGTGAATATGCAAATGTTAGTGTTGTTTAAAGCACTTGGGCCTAGATTCACTAAGCCCACTGATCTTACCTGATCAGTGGGCGATCCGAGGCAGGCTGACCGATTCACCAACCATCTTCATGCAAATGCGGGTGATCGGAGGCACACCCTTCACCGACGACATGGATCGCTGGAGAGTGATCCCGACGCATGCGCAGACCATCTACTTTGCCTGTAGATAGTCTGCGCATGTGTTTGCTGTCTGGTTTTTTTTGAACATTTTTTTACTCGCCCCAACTCTCCTTCTCTCTGCCGCCCTTCCCTGCAGTGCGAGCCCGTGATTTTAACCCGCGGGTTAAAACCACGGGCTCATGCTACAGGGAAGGGCAGCAAGCAGGAGATGAGAGCTTTTTTTTCAGCAGAAGAATCACGACAGACAGCAGGGAGGGAACAGAGAGCTTTTTGAGCAGGTAGCAGAGCAGGATCTCAGCAGAGAGCAGGGCTGGTGGAAGTTGGCTAGGATTTCAGGGCGGCATGGAGCAGGAGAGTCGGCAGGAATGTGTCTGACTGGTCCTCAGCAGACACTTGTTTTGGGATCGGCCAGCCCAGTCAGTGTTCCTTTTTTTTTTTTTAAGTGAATCGCTGCCTACCTAAATTTGCATGCTGTTCCCCCTCATTTGCATGCAGGGATCGGATCAGGTGTGGCAGGAAGGTTAATGAATTGGGTCGGGGTCGCAAAGTGGGCGGGACACGATCGGTGCACTTAGTGAATTTAGCCCTTAGTCAAAGTACTTAAGTAAAAGTAAAACTACAGCGAAGAGCACTAAAAATTTTACTTTTTAAATAAGAAAAAAAGTTATTGCCTGATATAACACTTTTTGAGTAAAAGTACTGCAACTACAATGAGTACAACTATCATTAATATTTTTATCTCAACAACTTTAATTCTCTACAATTCAACCCACTTTTCTTTTTATGTAAAGCTAAATTTTGAAAATGACTCATTCATGTGGGTGTGCTTGTGAGTCATTATTAAACCAGCACAGGTAAAAAGGTGTTGAACAACAGCACTGGCAGGAAGTAGAGTGTTCAGTCTGATTAAGAAAAAACCCAACTCACATTCCTTCATATCAAACCAAATTGCAATATTACTTTTGTCTTTTGACCTTGTTTGCAGCTATTGATCAACGGAATCCCTAGGTGAAACACTTGGATTTCTTATAGCAAAGAATGCTTTACCATCATCATTCCCATTACCATCTATATCAGCAGTAGTGCGGTCTAATCCATCACTTTATTTTCACATTTATTATCATTGTTATGCTGTCCACTTACAGAGAAGGTTTCCACAAAGTTGGAATCATTGTTGTTGTTCTAAGAATTTTTCATCTAATGGCAAACTCCATGTGAATGTCTTCAAGAACTGATGTAAGAACGTCAAATGTGTACAAACCCTCCTCTCTTCTTAAGGTCAGGCAAGGAGAATTCTACTCTAAAGACCCTATCAATCCAGTGGATAGTTACCTCAATGTACAATTTTCCATGTGTTGACTAGCAATTTGTTGTGGTAGAGACATACAGCTGCACACCAAAAATTGCAATCAGCTTCAACTCTGCTTCAAAGTGACCCAACTCATCACTGTTCTATTTGGCTGGAGAACAGTAATTAGTTTAACAAACACGTGGAGGGCCACAATCAAAAAATACATCTAAGTCTATTTGGGCCTAAGTTGCTAGTTGCCCAAAGTCGGACATGTCTAAAGTCCGTTCCCTAAAAATATGTCCAAAATTTTTTTTTTTCAACATTCATCTACTTGTATGACCAAGTTTCCAAGTTTATTTAAAATTTTTTATACCGCCTTATCAACAGTTTCAAGGTGGTTATACAATAAAATCAGGGAGGGGGGGGGCTGTGTGAAATTATAACAAAGACATCATCAATTAAAACAGTGGACAAATAAGACAACATAAGAATTTAAGAATTGCCACTGCTGGGTCAAACCAGTGGTCCATTTTGCCCAGCAGTCTGCTCATACGGTGGCCCTTAGGTCAAAGACCAGTGCTCTAAATGAGTCCAACCTCACCTGCGTATGTTCCAGTTTAGTAGAAACTTGTCCAATTTTGTCTTGAATCCCTGGAGGGTGTTTTCCCCTATAACAGCTTCCGGAAGAGCGTTCCAGTTGTCTACCACTCACTGGATGAAGAAGAACTTCCTTACGTTTGTACGGAATCTATCCCCTTTCAGCTTTAGGGAGTGCCCTCTCATTCTCCCTACCTTGGAGAGGGTGAACAATCTGTCTTCATTTACTAAGTCTATTCCCTTCAATATCTTGAATGTTTAGATCATGTCCCCTCTCAGTCTCCTCTTTTCAAGGGAAAAGAGGCCCAGTTTCTCCAATCTCTCACTGTACGGCAACTCCTCCAGCCCTTTAACCATTTTAGTCGCTCTTCTCTGGACCCTTTCGAGTAGTACCGTATCCTTCTTCATGTATGGCAGGAGTCTCAAAGTCCCTCCTTGAGGGCCGCAATCCAGTTGGGTTTTCAGGATTTCCCCAATGAATATGCATGAGATCTATGTGCATGCACTGCTTTCAATGCATATTCATTGGGGAAATCCTGAAAACCCGACTGGATTGCGGCCCTCAAGGAGGGACTTTGAGATCCCTGATGTATGGCAACCAGTGCATTACTCCAGGTGAGGGCATGATAACCTTCTCCGATCTGTTCGTGATCCCCTTCTCTATCATTCTTAGTATTCTGTTCACCCTTTTTGCAGCCACCGCACATTGCACGGATGGCATCATCGACTTGTCAATCAGAACTTCTAAGTCTCTTTCCTGGGAGGTCTCTCGAAGTACCGCCCCAGACATCCTGTTTTTGTGCATGAGATTTTTGTTACTGACTTGCATCACTTTACACTTATCCACATTGAACCTCATTTGCCATGTCGATGCCCATTTCTCGAGCTTAATTATATCACGTTGCAGATCTTCGCAATTCCCATGTGTCTTCACTACTCTGAATAACTTCGTATTGTCTGCAAATTTAATCACCTCACTCGTTGTACCAATGTCCAGATCATTTATAAAGATGTTGAAGAGTACGAATCCAAGCACTGAGCCCTGCGGCACCCCACTGGTGACGCTCTTCCAGTCCGAGTATTGCCCATTTATCCCCACTCTCTGTTTCCCATGTTCCAACCAGTTTTTAATCCACTTGAGTATTTCACCCTCGATTCCATGGCTTGCAATTTCCGAAATAGTCGTTCATGTGGAATCTTGTCAAACGCCTTCTGAAAATCCAGATATACAATGTCGATCGGGTCGCCCTTGTCTATCTGCCTGTTTACTCCTTCAAACAAGTGCAGCAAGTTCGTCAAACATGATCTGCCTTTGCTGAAACCATGTTGACTGGCCCTCATCAGCCTGTGTTCATCAAGGTGATCAATGATGCGGTCCTTTATCAGCGCCTCTACTATCTTTCCCCATACCGAGGTCAGACTCACCGGTCTGTAGTTTCCCAGATCTCCCTTTAAACCTTTCTTGAAGATCGGACATACTGAAACGAATGATCAGCCAGACCTCTATGTCATCTATCTTTATACCCCATTCTCATCCAAAAATTTGTCCAAGTCAAAAACGCCTAGAGCAAAACCTTTTGGACGTGAATACCCAGACATGGCAATAGAGTAGTGGGGCACTTTACAGGGCACTGCTGCGAACTTCACAAAAAGGGTGCTATATAAACATCTCACCACAATTCCCTTATAGGTCATGGTGAGCCCCCCAAAACCTACTACACCCACCTGTCTACAACCCCAATAGCCCTTATGGCTGCAGGTGGCACCTATATGGTAGGGTTTGGGGAGTGCACGTTTCACCATGAATGCAGTGGTTAGCGTGGCTTATGAGACTGGGTCCTCCTCTCTATGGTTCACTAGCCCACCCCCCCAGATTACTTAAGCCACCTTTGTGCAGCTCTACTAGGCTTTCCAATGCCAGGTGCTGATGTTCTGGAGGCAGATATGTGAAGTTGTTATTATGATTTTTATGGCGGTGGGGGGTCAGTGATCACTGGGGGAATGTGTGGGGGTCTGTACTTTCTCTCTACAGTGGTTATCTGGTCACTTTGGATATCATCTGGGCACTTAGACCTGGTTTTAAATCACCTAAGTTGCTACGTATAAGTTCTGTCTAGGCAGCCTCGTTAAATTTTCAGATATAATTGCAGTATAACTAAGTCTAGGTTGGCCCATGTCCCACCCTCCCCACGTCCCTTTTAGCTCTGGGCATACAGCAGCACTGAAAAGGCCTAAGTCATTTTTAATACGTCTAAAACCCGTTCCAATTATCTGCACTTCGACGAATTGTCTTACTGATCATCCAAGTACCGATTTAGGCCGGTTTTTAGATGTATTTCCGTTTCAAGTTTATTTAAAATTTTTTATACTGCCCAATCAAACTTCTAGGTGGTGTACAAATTCATAAAAACATAAAACATACTTTAGCTAAAATACAAGTTTAAGCTGACATTGCGTCACCAAACAGTAACAATAACTTTCGAAGACTTTTGAAAACAAAGACAAACAGGAACAAAAGGTAAAAGGCAAGAACTACAATTGTCAAAGTAAAAGAGAACAATTAAGGAAAAAACAATAGGAGAAGCTGCTATAAATAATGTTGAACTCAATTGCCCTTAAAAGGACAGTTAGGTCTCGAAGGTATCAAGAAAGAGAAATGTCTTTAGCTTCGTCTTAAAATTAATGAGAATTGATTCTTCGCATAGGTAATTTGGGATACTATTCTAGAGAGAAGGGACGGTAACAGAGAAGATAGTAGACCTCATTGTATTTATATACTTCAGTGATGGAATAGAGAAAAGGTTATTGGCTGTCGATCTTAGGGTCTTAGAAGGATTATAAGGGATAAGAAGATTACTAATAAATTCAGGTTGATTGTTTTGTCTGGTCTTAAATGTTAACAGAAGAATTTTGTAAGTGATTTTGTGTTCGATTATGAGCCCCATAGGATTGTCCAGGAAAGCCTAAAGTTGGAAAAACTCAGTGAACTGAAGATTTCCCATTACATCACTTTCTATTCCAGAGATAAATAAAAAAAAGATTTGACATCGATATGTGAACATTTCTTAAGAAAGAACTAAATATTTTATGGGGTGTCCTAATTTTTGCACATGACTGTAAATATAACCTTAGAATAGTTTGATTGACTTATCTTTGTGGTCTTTCAGGTAGGGATCAGTAAGCTTACCGATCCCTCCTGAAAGACCACAAAGATAAGTCAATTAAACTTTTCTAAGGTTATATTTATATTTGGGATGAAAAAATAATTTTGAATATTTAAAAGTTAATGAAGAGAAAATAGAAAATAATAGAATTCCAATAGTGAAACCACTTATAAGTAAGTAGAACCGATGGCAAACTGCTACATCAAGCTTAGGCGATGAAGTGTCTGAGCCTGGAGTTGTGTCGCTGAGGTTCTGTGGTAAATCTGGATGCTTGTGATGCTTCAGTATATACCAGTAAGTGGTGTATATGAAATAGGGAGGTGTTTATAAATTGGTCCCAAGCTATAATATACAAGTGCTGGATGAAATAAAAAAGTTTACAATAATGACATTTACATATGTATGTAGCACATGTATGAGTTATCTGACAAATTTCTACCTAAGCTCTATTCTATAAATTCACACTTAACTTACATACAGTAGACTCTCAGTTAACTGGCACCTTTGGGGATTGATAGATGCTGGATAAATGTAGTTTCCGGTTCCTTAAGAGTTACTATTAAAAATAGTCCTAATACTGAACCCCATACTATGCCATACCATAAACTGTCCAGACAAACTACTGAACATGTGATAGGCAAAGCTTGGGCATACTCAGGTGTGGCATGCCAAGTTTACATTTAAAATTCCACCAGAAACTGATTTTATCTTCAGTTTTATTTATAATATTACAGTATTTCTTTAATTTCCTTTTCTGGTTGCCTGTGTTCTGGTTAACAGAGAGTCTGCTGTAGTACATATTTGCAAGTGAAGTGTACACATGGGTGAAACATGGCAGGGCTAAAAATTATGTAATGCAGGTATCTGCAGCGCTTATGCGCTAACACACCAAGTTTTTCATCACCTCCGATTAATACATTGTTCCGTCTTTCTTGCTGGATCACAGCAATATTTCTGACGCCTACTGCTGCATATTATATACTGACGTGTTCATAATTTTATGCTCTATTACCCTGCACATTTTAAATTGATTTAGGACTTCAGATTTAGGACTTATAACGCAAATGTTGATATTTTGCGTCAAAACCGGATCAAAACGGTCCAATCAGACCACTCCATTTTCAATCAAAGGCATTTGTTTTGAGGAATCAATCACAGCGCAGCATTCATGTACATATATGGCGAAGCAGGAAAATCAGTTTTCATAACTGTCTGCTACTCCAGTAACAGCATAATCGCAACATGGGAAAGAACAACAAAAGAAGAACATGTGACAGTAGTTGTACTTAATGAAGAAGGCTATTCAAGCCAGCAAATTACAGCCAGGATGAAGTGCTTGATCAGTAAGAAAAAAGAGACAGGAAATGTGACTGACAGGGCTCGAAATTTTATTAAATTTTCTATACTGCTCTCCCAGGGGAGCTCAGAATGGTTTACATGCATCTATTCAGGTACTCAAGCATTTTTCCCTGTCTGTCCCGGTGGGCTCACAATCTATCTAATGCAATGGGGGGATTAAGTGACTTGCCCAGGGTCACAAGGACAAAGGCTGGCCCATACATTATTAGAATAGCAGAAAACAACCAGCCCTTTTCAGGGCTACCTCCTCTTGAAGGGGGTAACAGTTAAAATACAAATAAACTTAGTATGTATTGAAATAGCTAATGTAATCCATTTACGAAATATTGACATTTTTTGACATTCTGCAGTTTATGGGTTACAAATCTTAAATCTGAAGTCCTAAATCAGTGATGGCTAACCTTTTTGAGCCCGAGTGCCCAAACTGCCGCACAAAACCAAAGAATTTCCTCAAAGTGCCAGCATGTCAATTAAACCTTAATAACAAGATTTTAGTATCTAAAAACTCTTTATAAAGTTGCCTGAACTATGTAACATCATTTTTAAAGGTTGGAATCTTTGTATTGTCAGAGAATCAATTTGATTCACAATCCTTTGGTTTTCATTTCAATTTATTGGCAATTTATAATGTTTTAATGATTTCATTCATGGGCTGAATACACACATACTTTTCTCTTTCGCCGCACTCTTTGACCAAAAGATTTGTAAGCCTGCAACCACGTCAAGGTAGACTCTTTCAGCAGCTCCCCTCCCTCCCCCTTACCTTTGTGGCCAAGTCAAAATGATCTACCAACAATAAAATTTTAAAAACACAAAGCAAGCTGTACGCAGAGAAAATGTTAATTATCATTTATATTCCGCGGGTTTTCAAAGAGGTCAAGGCAGATGACTTTATGCAATGTCACCTCAGTAACAACTATACAAAAATAGACAAATATTCCCCCTCCCTTTTTACTAAACCGCGATAGCGGTTTTTAGCGCAGGGACCTGCGCTGAATGCCCCACGCTGCTCTTGAAGCTCATAGGCTCCCTGCACTAAAAAACGCTATTGCGGTTTAATAAAAGGGGGCCATAGTGCAAAATATAGACAGCATATATAAATTCTCAAAACGGACACATTTTGATCACTAAATTGAAAATAAAATCATTTTCCTACCTTTGGTAATTTCATCAGTCTCTGGTTGCACTTTATTCTTCTGACTGTGCATCCAATATTTCTTCCCTTTTTTCAGCCTCCTGTATGCTTTCTCTCCTCCAGACCTCATTCCCTCCCCAAACTTTTTCTTTGTTTCACCCTGCCCCCTTCTTTCTTTTTCTCTCTCTCCATACCCCCTTTCATTCTGCATGTCTATCTTTCTCTCTCTCTCCGTGCCCCATTTTTCTTTGTTTCACCCAGCCCTCTTTCTTTTATTTTTTTTTGGCTCCCTGTCCCCCCCTTTCTTTCTCCTTGCCCTCCCCTATGCCACCACCATTGGGAACATGCTGCCACCGCCACTGGGAAATAGGCTAACACTGCTGCTATCGGGAACAGGCCGGCGCCAAGTTCGCTCTGCTTCTCTTCCCCACGGAACCGACCAACTCTCGCCACTCAACGTCAATTCTAACATCGGAGAGGACGTTCTGGGCCAGCCAGGCAGCGATTGGCAGGCTCAGAACGTCCTCTCCGACATCAGAATTGACGCTGGTGGCGAGAGTTGGTCGGCCCCACAGGGAGAACTTGGCATCGGCCTGTTCCCAATGGCGGCGGTGGCACTCAAGTGGCTAAAGAGACGCAGTTTGCCAGCCTAGGGAGAACACTGGAGGGTGGCCAGCTGTGCACCCCCTTGGGGCATAAAACCGGGGCAGACCGCCCCCACCCCCACCTTGGTATGCCACTGTCTGTACCTCACTCCCTCCCTATGACCAAAAATTCTCCTTTCTTCTATTCCCCGTGTACACAACCATCTCTTTCCCTCCCTTCCTCTCTCCCAAGTCCTTGCCTTCTGTGTCCAAAAACCCATTCCCTCCCCCACCTCAGCATCTATTTCCCTCCCTTCCTCTCTCCCAAGTCCATGCCTTGTGTCCAAAAACCCATTCCCTCCCCCACTTCAGCATCTCTTTCCCTACCTTCCTCTCTCCCAAGTTCATGCCTTGTGTCCAAAAACCCATTCCCTCCCCCACCTCAGCATCTATTTCCCTCCCTTCCTCTCTCCCAAGTCCATGCCTTCTGTGTCCAAAAACCCATTCCCTCCCCCACCTCAGCATCTATTTCCCTCCCATCCTCTCTCCAAAGTCCATGCCTTCTGTGTCCAAAAACCCATTCCCTCCCCCACCTCAACATCTCTTTCCCTCTCTTCCTTTGCTTAAGCCCTCCCTCCGACGTCAGCGCTGACGTCGGGGAAGATTTCCGATTGGCTGTGTGAGCGGCAGGGCAGTCGGAGTAGGAGACGAGCTTATTTAACCCCGCGGGTCCCCCATTGTCCCCGTTCAGCTCTCTCTCCTGTGCACCCCCTGGTAGTACTGCCCTGATGGCGGCCCTGCGCGTGCCAGCTGCAAGGCCTTCGCGTGCCACAGTTGGCACGCGTGCCATAGGTTCGCCATCGCTGTCCTAAATCAATTTAAAATGTGCAGGGTGATAGAGCATAAAATTATGAAACGTCAGTATATAATATGCAGCAGTATGTGTCAGAAATATTGCTGTGATCCAGCAAGAAAGATGGAACAATGTAATAATCGGAGGTGATGCAAAACTTTTGCACGGCTCTGTATATTTATTTATAAAATAGGCACTTACCAAGCACTACATTTCTCAACGATAGGGCTAGGATGTTTATCCTTACAACTCAGCAAATCTTTTTAAAAATTATTTAAAATGTGGTGTCACCTCAGAACAGTAACACATTTTCCTCCACTGACAAATATTTTGTAAAAATAATATAAAGCTCTGCAAAATTGACACTCAGATCCTAAATAGCAGACTTACCATAATAGCCTTAAATTCCAGGGTTCAAATTGTAATTACCGTACCTCTTAAAAGACAGCACTGTAAAAATTACACCAAATCCTACAGCACCTGCACACCATCTGTAGGAAAACTAGAACAAGGAAGACTACTACAGTTCCCTATGCTGGAACTACATGCTAGCAGAAAATTTCAGCTTGATCAAACACAGTGGCATAGTAAGGGGGGTGGATCGCCCTGGGCCCCGTTTTGGTGGGGGTGCCGGCACCTCTCTGCCCCCCATGCCATGCTCATGCCCTCCCTACCTCTTTGAATCTCCGCCAGTGCGTGCAACTATGATCTGCTGCTTGCACCAGCCTGGCTCCCTCTGAAATCACTTCCGGGTCACAGGGCCAGGAAGTGATGTCATAGAAAAAGCCAGCACAAGCAACAGGCTGGAGAAGCTGCTTGTGCTGGCAAAGATTTACAGAGGTATGGGGGTGGGGAGGGTGCAAGTGTGGCGGGGGGGGAGGGGCGGGGAAGGATGAGGGTTGCAGGAGTGGGGGGTGGAGAGGAGGGCACGGGGGTGGGGGCGCCATCACACCAGGCACCTCCTACCCTTGCTACACCACTGGTCATACATACAGTTTGTGAACAAATCTTCACCTACTACAGAATAAGGAACCATAAATTAAAAATAAACTTGACTGATTTATCCACTCACTCTGCACCTAGACTAGCTTCCTGCATACCCTGTAACTTAGAGCAGGTCCTCATATTTTATTTACATATAATTTGGCTTATATCCTATATAATAAAACTCTAAGCGCGCATGCACACTTAGAGTTTTGTGATTCCTGGCTTCGTGAGGTGTGCCTCTATGCCGAATTCGATTTTCGAACACGGAGGCAGGCCAGAACACGGAGCAACTCCCCCCTCGCCGTCACTCACCACCAGAGTGCCGCCTCACTGCTGCCACTGATTCGGAGGGGTGGGGGGCACAGGCGCAACTGCCAGCATCTTCTTCTCACCCTCCTCCCTCTTGCCTGCTCACCCGCCCGCAAAGCGCTGCGCAGTGCTGCAGCTGGCCTCGCCGTCTTCTCTCCACTGAGGCCTGCCTTCCTCCAATGGACTCTTCTCGACCTTTGTAAGCGGTACCGCTCTCCCAATTCCTCTTATCTCGGCGGCAGCAGCAGCAATGGTGGCCCCGGTGGTTTTCGTAGCCTTCCATCACCAAAATGGCCCTACCGGCCGAAGTTTACTTTTAAGTTAAAAGCTGCTGCGATGGCTCCTCTCATAAGCCGCAACTGTGTCAGAGAAGGCTTCCGACGCAGGCGGTGATCGTGAGAGGGGCTGCCATGGCACATTTAAACTTAAAAATAAACTTCGGCCAGTAGGGCCGTTTTTCCTATGATCGAGGTGGAGAGCAGGGAGGCCAGAGACTAAAACTAATCCTGCATGCTATATCGCGGCAAGGGAAGGGGGGAGGGTGGGGGTGGCAGGGAGCTGGCCAGACCACGGGAAGGGAAAGGGGGGGGGGGGTAGGGGAAAATGATGCTGCTGCTGCACAGGGATATGGAGGGAAAGCAAAATACCGCTGCTGTTGCTGCAGAGGAAAGTTGGGGGGGGGGGGGGAATGCTGCTGCACAGGGAAGTGGGATAGGGGCAGGGAGAAAGACAGATAGACAAAGGACAGAAAGAAAGACAGGGGCAGGTAGAAAGACAGAAAGAAAAACAGATAGACATATTCTAGCACCCGTTAATGTAACGGGCTTAAAGACTAGTTTACATATAATTTGCCTTCAGTTTAGCTACCCATCTATTCAGTGGCGTAGTAAGGGGGTTGCAGACCGCCCCAGGCGTCATGTTGCTGGGGGCACTGGCACATCTCCATTCTTTCACACTATGCACGCTTGTGGCAACCCTCCCCCCACCCCCGTACCTCTGTATTATCTTTGCTAGTGCAAGCAACTACTGACTGTTGCTTGCGCCAGCCTGGATCCTCTCTGAATCACTTCTGGGTCATGTGGTCAGGAATTGACATCAGAGGGAATCCAGCGCTGGCGTGAGGAGCATGCTTGCATTCAATTCTGGTCTCCTTATCTCAAGAAAGATATAGTGGCGCTAGAAAAGGTTCAAAGAAGAGCAACCAAGATGATAAAGGGGATGGAACTCATCTCGTATGAGGAAAGACTAAAATGGTTAGGGCTCTTCAGCTTGGAAAAGAGATGGATGAGGGGAGATATGATTGAAGTCTACAAAATCCTGAGTGGAGTAGAACGGGTACAAGTGGATCGATTTTTCACTCCGTCAAAAATTACAAAGACTAGGGGCAACTCGATGAAGTTACAGGGAAATACTCTTAAAACCAATAGGAGGAATTTTTTTTTCACTCGGAGAATAGTTAAGCTCTAGAACGCATTGCCAGAGGATGAAGTAAGAGCAGATAGCGTAGCTGGTTTTAAGAAAGGTTTGGACAAGTTCCTGGAAGAAAAGTCCATAGTCTGTTATTGAGAAAGAAACGGGTGAAGCTACTGCTTGCCCTGTATCGGTAGCATGGAATATTCCTACTCCTTGGGTTTTGGCCATGTACTAGTGACCTGGATTGGCCACCATGAGAACAGGCTACTAGGCTTGATGGACCATTGGTCTGACCCAGTAAGGCTATTCTTATGTAAGATTAAGATGTATGGGAGGAGGGAGAGCACAAGTGTGGAATCAGGGGTGAGAAGGCATGGGGACATGGAGAGGAGGGTGCATGGGGTACGCCACCACCCCAGGTACCTCCTACCCTTACTACGCCAGCGCATCTATCTATCCTAATTAACTTTGTACTACCATCTTGTCCCCAGTCTACATCTGTATATAACTGTACTTGTTCCCTTGGCTACATAGCCACATTAGAGTGTTTTTACCACCGGCCACTGCAGTAAAAGCTCCAGTGTTCATAGAATTCCTATGAGCGTCAGAGCTTTTATGGCAGCAGCCAGCGATAAAAAAACACTAACAAGGGAGCCTATGTTATTTAAATGCATTTCTATGTTATGGTATCATTTGTATTGTCACTGAAAAGAGCCCGAGGAGGCCTTAACGATGAGACAATCGAGGCACAACAAAGGAGTCATGAATAATAATAATAATAGTTTATTTTTATATACCACCAAACCATGAGTTCTTGGCAGTTTACACAATAGTAATTACAACAAGTAATTAAAATATAGATCCGAATAACAATGTCTTATAAGGATGAAATGGCAATAATTCAGCCACGGGTGTAAAGTTCAAAGTTCACTTTATTGATAGTAGCACAGCGAAGATTTGAGACTTGACACTGACAGCGTTTTGGCATCTATGCCTTTGTCAAGAGTCTCAACGGCTGGTAGTTTTATCACATAAATACAGTAGTCAATAAAGGTCAAATTTAGAAGCAAGCCATCATTTGTATTGTACCAACAGTTATATTTCTGTTATTTGTTCTACGGTGCTGTTAAATTTGTTTATTTCTGATATTGTATATTACTAGGTTTCAGTTTTCCATCTCCAAGTTTACTTCATTGATTGTTTTATGTCTATATTTGGTCATTTTACTATTGTTATGCTGTTAAAAACTGTATGCTTTTATGTTAAACTTTACCTGCTATACATCACCTAGGATTCATCTCTTCATGAATAAATAACACCACTCATCCCAGAATAATCTGGATAAATGTGCTATTTTGAAACTGCCCCTATCACCTCTTGTCTTACTCATTGCTTTGACTACAGTTGCTCTTTGCTACCCCCAGAAGCGACTATCCTAGATGAGAATCTAGTCCTTCCTAATGTTTGGGCCACGTCCGCCGATGGTTGTTTCGTAAGATTTTGTTTTCAGAAATGTGCTCACAGTGAAACTGTCTGTAGTGCAGTCTGGAATGCAGATATCTTGCCTTTCCACATCATCTACTGCATAACCTTGCCAGACCCTTTGAAAACACACTCGGCAAACATATCAGAATTAGGCTTCTTCCAGATATCTTACTGGCCGAGACCTTTAACCTTTCCCTGTGTCTTCAAGAAGCAATATCCTGATCTTTCTATGCTAACATATGCATCTCATTGTCTTGTTAACATTATATGAAAGTGCAAATATTTGACATTTGCACAGAACTTTTTTTTTTGTTCTTGGGAGTCAATACAGAGAATGGGTTAGCAGACTGCATCCCAGAGAATTTTGCTCCCCAGAGGTATAATGCAATTTAGTTGCAATAATGAAATCCAGCATTTTAAGATCAGCTGGAATTTGACCAGTTGACAAGAGAGACAAGTTGTATTTTAGGGAATGAGTGAGCACTTTTGCAAGTGGCAGATTGTGATTTGGAAAGGAGATCCCTCAGGATTTAAGCTGCTCTCCCGCCCGCTGACTAGCTGCAGAAACCTTGTAGCAACTGGCTGTCAGAGCTGCCCTTAAATGCCACAGGTCAACATGTGATTGTTCTGAATCTAGTCATGAAGTAACAGAGGTTCAGGCTCAACACGTGGTGTCAGTCCCAGAGCTGTAGAAATTAGGGTCTTCCGAGGTCAAAATTGGCCAGAGTTGAGCTAAGACTTTAGCACTGCTGTTAAGAGCTGAAATATAAGCTTGTTCATGCCAATAAATTATGAACAGGTAAAATGCAGAAAAAAATCAAATACGTAAGTTGAATATGCAAGTTGTTTATGGCATCTAAATCATACACGGTATCACAACCATGAGACACTTATTGCTAGCTAAAGATCTCAATACAAAAAAAAAACGTGAGGGGACATTCAGGCTATAGGGGGGATAATATGACTCAGAGAGCTATTTAACTGGTTCTCAGTATTACACTATAAACAGTCAGTAGTTATTTGTGGACATAACCTTGCAGTGTACTGTTCAAACACTCCTCCTCAGGCTGTTGCAGCTTCAGTTCGCATTACAACCTTCCTGAGCCAGAGTCCAGCCCTAGCCCATGCCAGAACCAGACCCTACACTTGGGCCCGATTAACTGCTTGACTCCTAACCAGAGCCAGAGCTTGACCCTTGACCCTCAGCCTAAATCAGGCTCGGCTTATCAATAAGTTCACTTCATTTCTTTCTTCAATCCTACACTCCAACACAAAAGTGGTTTACAAAAGTAGGATATAATTACAAATCAGAAAACAACAGATACAATACAATATACATCAGAAAAAAAAAATACAAGGGGTTAGGTTTACATTTAGTAGGCTTATAAGTAATGATGACTTTTTAATCCCTGGTGATTACTTTTGTTATAAATTTTCCTGGATAACTTTTCTTTTCCTCTCCGTGGAATGGGCTACCTAGTTGCATTTATGGTTTAAAGTTTAATTTTTTTCCTTGTCTTTCCCTAGTGGAATTAATGTATGATTCCTGCAAATATGTCCTTGTTTATTTTTGTTTTGAACATTTTTTGTTATTAACTTTGTAGAAGAAAGAAAATGCCACAGGTGGGTGGAAGTTGTTGCCTTAGGTGCAACCCATTGGTTAGATACCGATATTAATTGATAAACTGTATTATCAGAATTTTAAGTATGTATATTTTTTAACCAACCTAGATAAGGAAATTTATAGATAGTAAAAAAAAAAAAAAAAAGACAATGCTTTCTTCTGGCACTTTATTTTGGGGTCCTTTTACTAAGGGCTCCTTTTACGAAGCTGCGTTAGCGGTTTTAGCGCACGCAGCTTTTTGGCGCACGCTAAACCCATGCTACATGGCTAGAACTAACGCCAACTCAATGCTGGCGTTAGTGTCTAGCGCGGCCGGCAATTTAGCGTGTGCTATTACGCGCGTTAAACCGCTAACGCAGCTTTGTAAAAGGAGCCCCCAAGGCACACTGTAGAGAAAGGGAGGGATCTGAGGTTTTTTCCTCCTCACTAGTTTTTTGATAGCGTGCATTCTTTAAAACACATATACATATCAGTTCCTCACTGTTTAGAAGCGAGTGTAAATTTAAACTGCTTTATATAGGAGTTAGTATCTGGCATGTTATAAAGGAGTTTTGTATTGGTTTTTAATATTAAACTACACAATGCAGTGATTACTGGATCCCAAATGATCACCCACTATAACATCAGAAACTTTTCCCGTTTGTAAGCACTAAGTCCAGTTCTCCTTGTAGAGAATCCAGGATCTCCCAACTTCTAGGAGAGCCCGCAGTAGGGATACCCCAGTGAACATCTGGCATATTACAATCTCCTATTAATAGTACTTCCCTTTTTACAGCTATATTTTGAATGTCTTCTTTTAATCTCTGTCCACTTCTTCCATGTGTGAAGGAGGTCTTTATAATCACACCAATGTATTTTCCATTCCCTCTTTCCAGTTTGACCCACAGTGCCTCTTCCTGTAGATCCTGCAATTGTGTGGCTTTAATATGATCTTTAAAATATAATGCCACGTCCCCTCCTTTTTTTCCTACCCTGTCTTTCCTGAATAGATTATAGCCTGGTATAACTATATCCTAGTCATGTTTCTCCGTTAACCAGAAATCCAACTTTGTCTCTTCCATCACAACCTGATTCAGAACCTTATTTCCCAAATTTCGAGCATTAGTATATACTGCTTTCCAGCATTGTCCCTTTTTCTCATTTGTAAAAGTATTTAGTCATTTACTTACCTGAGGGCTTATACTTACCTGCCCCCCACAATTCTAGTTTAAAGCCCTCTTCAGTAGGTTATCCAATCTACTGCTGAAGACATTTCTTCCCTTCTTAGATAAATACTCACCATCCCTGTTCAGCAGCCTTTGGAAAATCATTCCATGGTCCAGGATAGCCATTCATTCAACTCCATGATGTGAGCTTCTCTGCCCTGGCTTTTACCCTCAACAGGGAGGATTGATGATAACACCACATGTGCACCTGACCGATTTACCTTCTCTCCCAGAGCCACAAAGTCACTTTTGATACATTTGGAGGGGTACCTCACAGTATCATTAATACTAACATGGATGAGCAGCATCGGATAATAGTCATTAGGCTTGATGAGTCTCAGCAAGCTCTAACATCTTGAATTTTGGCACCAGGCAGAAAGCACACCTCCTAGGACATCATGTCTGGTCTGCAAATTGTCGCCTCTGTACCCCTCAGAAGGGAATCACCTACCACCACTACCTTTCACATCCTATTAGTCATGGATTCAGCAACTTTGAGGATTTCAAGTATTGGTCCTTCCTCTCCCTGAGATGCTCCCATCTCCTCCACTTCCAGAGCTGCATTCCAGTTCAAGGGTAGGTGGAGTCACAGTTTCAATCCTGCAGGGTCTCATAACCTGAGTTCATCTATCCTCCATTAGCAAGTCCTCTTCTTCCCACTACTGGAAATATTTGATGCCATATGAAGCATTTCATTGATGTATCTCTCATTCTCGTGGATGCTTCTCAGCCTTGCCACCTCGTCCCTCAGTTCCTTCACTTCCTTCATGAGGGATTCAAGCTGAATACAGCTTGCACATGGAACCACCCCCTCTGCTTAGGCAACATTTTCTGTCTGCACAGAAACAGAAGCTGTAACCTAGGAAACAGATTTAGCATCATGATGTTTCTCAGCCTTATTGTGGTTGCAGAAGCACCTGATGAAAGAAATAAAAAAAGGAGAAAGCAGAAAAATAAATCCTGCCAAAAACAAATGTCCTCTTCCTGACTGGCTGAAGAGCCTATAAATCAAAAGATCAGTCTTGGAGTGGGTGGGAGGGATTTAAACACTAAACAGAGACTTTCCTCAAATGCAACCTATAATACTAACCTAAAGCTTTATATAAAACCCTAACAGATCCTCTAAAGGCTACACTATTGTCTAAACTAACTTTTCTGAAAAAGCAGAATACTAACTAAAAAAGTTAAAAAGACAATGATATAACCTACTGAAGCCCAAATTTAACTTTTCCTAAGCCTGAATGCCAGCAGGTAGAATATTCCAATAGAGTTTTTCTTCCCCCTAAGCAGATCCTCACTCAGCACTTCTTCAGGACAAGGAGCAGCTGAGTTCTGGATTACTTTTTTATAGAAGTGCCTCTAAACTGAAAGGGATGTCAGCTACACCTCCTGGATGAGTCTTTCTGCACTTATCCTGCCCTTTTAGCTTCTAGATGAATCAGAGTGTGTGTCGACTATGCATTGAAGTGTGTTGAGGCATGGATCAATGCTCTGACCCATGAGATAACTCCTCTACTGATGACGATGCATGTGTGTAATGGGTCCATGCTAACCACAATGCTCGTTGTCAAGCAGGGATTTGTGACCTCGTCCTTGATCGATGCCTCAGTATATCCTCAGGCTGGGCTGAGACAGGCATGGATGCCTTTAAAGCCTTTGTAGACTGAATATGCACCCAAAGATTTAAACTTTCTTTTCCTCAGTAAAGGGAACAAAGCCGTCAAGAAATTTAGCCACTCTTTTATTTTTAAATTGACAGAATTATGAAATGGAATACCCTTTACCTTAAGGGGTCCTGGCTCCTTCCAATCTTTTTGCAAAATTTTATAAACAACCCTGTTTGCAAATCATTTTGGAAATCACTCTTCTTAGTTTTTTCTATCTTCTGATTTTGTTTCTTTTCTTATGGGTTTTTCCTTTTAATTATTGTTAACCGAGTCAAGCTCCTCTTTTGGTGATGACCCAGCCTACAAATCCAAGTTTTAGTTTAATTTAGCCCCCAAAACCTCTTGTTTGAACAGAGCCTAGATCTCCTCCTGGTGAGTTGTTGTCTGCACCAGAAGAAACATTGGCATGGAAGCAGTCTGCAGTGTATATTGTCCAGGCATGGGAGACCTCGATGTCGAGGCATGCCTGGGAAGAGACATTATCTGCAGTGATGGAAAGCAGTCCACGGAGCATCGATGCGTAGTATGAATCGAAGAGGTGGAGGTCTGCTGACGCTGCGCTGTGCCTAGAAGGGGAGAAATGTATGTGCTTTTTAGCTTTTTTACATGATGCCTCCCCGAATGGGCAAGGCATAGATGAAGAATGTCAAATCCTGTCTCAGCAAAGTTCTCTATACAGTATCTGTGCACATGGTGTTGAAGCAAGGTATCAGGTCCCAAAACTCCTGCCATGAAGTATGTCAATGCTGAACCAAAAGGTTTCACTGGATTTGTTGGACTTTTAGTGACCTCTTTTTCATATACAGAGTTCACAATGAATGTCCTGATGATCAGGACCAAGATACTGAACACATCAATTATGGGGGTCAGAGCCTGAAATGGTCCAATCAGCCATTTTCCCCTCCTTGTCAAATGAGTGTTGAGTGACTCCAAGAAATGTACTCGGTGTAATTGGACCATTTCAGGCTCTGACCAAGATACTGAACTCATCAATTATGGGGGTCAGAGCCTGAAATGGTCCAATTGCACCGAGTACATTTCTTGGACTCACTCAGCACTCCTTTGACATGGAGGGAAAAATGGCTGAGAAATAAAAGGTTTGATGGCCCAAGGAGGTTGAGTGAAAAATATACTGAAAAATGTTGATGCTTCCTTGGGGGGGGGGAGGGAGAAGTTCTGAAGAGGCCCCAAAGGCCAAAAATTGACCATATTCGAGGAAAACTTGAAAAAAATGAAAATGAAGAATTATGAGGAAAATGACATAAAACTAATATCGAGAAGGCACAAAAACACCTTCTAAGTCTGATGTGCCGAGAGGAAACTGAAGACATAGCTTCTTGCTTCCACAGAAAACTAACAACAGATGGTCCTGCAGAAGATGTCAGGTGGGAAGGAATTGGCACAAGCATGGCATGAGCACTGCTTAAAAATTTAAAAGTAATAGTGCACTTTGCAGTGTCCTTAGCAGGTTCCGTGGATGATTTCACCGCTTATTCTATTCCTTCAAATTTTGAATGTAATTTTTGTTTTAGTTTGGATGTAATCCGCCTTGAACCGCACGGTAATGGTGGAATAGAAATCACTAATGTAATGTAATGTAATATGAGAATATTATGCCTGCTTGTCCTCAGAGAAAAATTACAATATTAACAATTTTGCAAATATTTACTGTCACAGTTTTCTTAAAATGTGAGATTTATACTTTTCCACTCTGTGATTTTCTTTTCTGAGAAGGAAAAAAAAGCCTTAGATATTGTCCTATTAAAGAATGTGGCAGATGGTGTCTTGGTTTCATGACACTACCATTCCAAGAGGTAACTAACTTTCTGTCATCTGCAAAGAGAGCTTTTAAGTAAGTCTTATTTTTTGATTAAAGTTTTAGCTATGAAAATTTAGGACATGTGGAATAGTCTTGATCTTTTTTATTTTTCCAGATTTTTAAATCATGGACTGTTTTCCTGCAGAACGTTAGGTTACAGTAATATTTTATTTTAAAATATACTTTGTTTTTCTTTCATTACAAGTTCATGGATGGGTGTAGGCTGGATGTTTGGTAAAACAAGTCTTGCCACACCTCACTTGGTACAATATCTGCTAAAAATCAAGCTGTGACTTTTGCCTTGCATGTTCTGTCAAGAATTCTACAGACAACAAATGCATTTCTGCTGAATTTAAACATAGACTTACAAAGATTAGCTCAGTTTTAATGGGAAAGGCCATTAATCAAAGCCGTTTTTATATTGCATATTATTTTGAGTGAGGATTCATTATGCACTGGGAAGCCCTATCAACATCCATGGTTACATATACAATACAAACAAAATATACAACTGTGGTTAGCCAAAATCCCAGAGAATGCTTATTTTCTAGGAGATATGCACAGAAAAAAACCCAAACCTATACCATATTTGGCTTGTTATTGGGTAATTGTTTGGACTTTTGAAGCATTTTTTAGTTTCACATACTGTATTTGGTTTAATAAAATTTTTTAAGATAGAGTAGAACTCTGTAATCTATACTTGAATTGGTGTCAGGTCAAAAGCGCGCCCAGACAACTGAGTGCAGCGCTCGCCGCTGCGCCGCTCTAAATTACAGTTTTTAGGGGCTCCGACGGGGGTTTTTGTTGGGGAACCCCCCCAGTTTACTTAATAGACATCGTGCCGCGTTGTGGGGGGTTGTAACTCCCCACATTTTACTGAAAACTTCACTTTTTCCCTGTTTTTAGGGAAAAAGTCCAGTTTACAGTAAAATGTGGAGGGTTACAACCCTCCAAACCCCCCATAACGCCGGCGCAATGTCTATTAAGTAAACTGGGGGGGGGTTCCCCAACAAAACCCCCCGTCGGAGCCCTAAAAACTGTAATTTAGAGTGGTGCAGCGGCATGCGCTGCGCTCAATTGTCGGCGCGCGCTTTTGTCTTTCGTGCCGTTGTCTATGAACCCTTGAATTTGCATACAGTAAAACTTTTTTAAGGGCATGCTAACGCATGATACCGAGTACACATCCTTACAATTTTCCCTTCACTCCTTTCACTTGTTTAGAGTTCAAGCAGGCTTGGTACAGATATAGAAGCTGGTTATTAGAACAGGCATAATTGGCTGAGAATTGTAGACAAAACTCCCCTCCCCCACAACTTTCACTCTGCAAGAGCAGAGGCAAGAGAAAAGGTAATATAAAGGAAGGGCTATGGGGTAGGCTGGGTTAGAATCAAATGACATCTCTCCAGAAACAAAGCAGCTTGGTACTGGCACTCTACTATCAAAAATGAGAGGCAGACTGAATTTTAGTTTTGGCACTGAAACCAACCTGAAATCTAGATTTGATGCATTTTCAGCTGAAATGGTGAGGCTGCCACAGGCCATTTTGACTGTTCAGCAGGCCTGGGCAAGTGTGACTGAGGATCACTCCTGCCACCTAACGGGGCCACTAGAGCACCAGAGCTTCTAACTTTGCTTTTAGTCAGGGAAGGTGGTGGCTTTCAGTCATGGGGGAGGGGCCAGGAGTTCTGGTGTTACAGATCTGTCCTAACTTTGACAACTACCCTCATCTTCAAAGTTCAGATATATCTGTGAACCATCCAGTGGCGTACCTAGGGGGGGGGGGGGGGGCGGGGGGGGGGGGGGGGCGGGCCGCCCCGGGTACCAGCCCTGAGGGGGTGTTCCCGGCCTTGCCGCTCAGTCCCCCCCCACGCCCGAAGGACCGCTCGCCCCACTGACCTTCCAGCACACCTATGAAGCAGCCCGCAGCAGGATCGCGACGTAAGCAATCCCTCAGCTGCTTGGGCGCTGCTTCCTGCGCCGCGGTCCAGTCCCTCCTCTGACGTCAGAGGAGGGGGCGGGACCGCGACGCAGGAAGCAGCTCCTAAGTAGCGCAAATATAGCTGACGTCGCGATCCTGCTGCGGCTGCTTCATAGGTAGTGCGGGGAGGCCAGGGGGGCGAATGGTCCTTCGGGGTGGGTCGGGGATCTGACCCAGTTCTAATACCTCTCCGTCTCCGTGCCGACCGACCCCCTCAAGGACCGACCCTTGGAAACATGTTTTCAGGCTTGGAATCCAGTTAAAAGGCAATAGACGCTCTGTCTATACCTGGGACCAAACTGAAAGAAATTTGTCCAGCCCTGGCAAGTTCAAACCCAACTCAAACCAAATTCTGCACTCCTGGGGAAGGGGGAGGTTTTGCTTCTGAGAAAGTGCTCCTTAGTACATCAGAATCTCTGTCTGCTTCTTGGCACCAGCACTGGAGAAATAATGAGACGCCCTACTTTCTTTCTGCATGTGAAGCCATCTGGAGGGGGGGGGGGGTGTTTGTGAGTACCAGAAGGCACTGCGAGGAAGGAACGGGGTATATTAGTAGATCTGTGTGTGATGGAGGGCACTAGGGCCAGCAGGAGTGAGGTACATAGTTAGAGCTGTAGAGGGGGGGGGGGGGGAGAAGGAGGGTGTCCCTATTGCAAGGGAGGAGTGAGGTTTTCCCTCGCCTTTTCTTCAGTCCTAAAGTTCACATTTTCTGGCTTTGGCTGCCTTCAGCAGTCATGCGACCGGGTAACAAAGCCCCCCTGACCCTGCACGCTGTCTGATTCGGCTGCTGTTGAACAGTTTGCGTGCCGGAACCCTTCTCAGGCTGAGTGGAATTTGGGTTATGAGCTGCAGGGAGTGGTTGTGAATTTCTCCGTGAGAACCTTGTGCATCCTCCTCCAGCTTGAGTCCGCACTAGACGTCCCCACGTAGACGTCCGCAATAGACGTCCCCACTAGACGTCCGCAATAGACGTCCCCACTAGACGTCCGCAATAGACGTCCGCACTAGACGTCCCCACTAGACGCCCGCACTAGACGTCCCCACTAGACGTCCGCAATAGACGTCCCCACTAGACGCCCGCAATAGACGTCCCCACTAGACGTCCGCAATAGACGTCCGCAATAGACGTCCCCACTAGACGTCCGCAATAGACGTCCCCACTAGACGTCCGCAATAGACGTCCGCACTAGACGTCCCCACTAGACGCCCGCACTAGACGTCCCCACTAGACGTCCGCAATAGACGTCCCCACTAGACGCCCGCAATAGACGTCCCCACTAGACGTCCGCAATAGACGTCCCCACTAGACGTCCGCAATAGACGTCCGCACTAGACGTCCCCACGTAGACGTCCGCACTAGACGCCCGCACTAGACGTCTAGTGCGGACGTCTACGTGGGGACGTCTAGTGCGGACGTCTACGTGGGGACGTCTACGTGGGGACGTCTAGTGCGGACGTCTAGTGCGGACGTCTACGTGGGGACGTCTAGTGCGGACGTCTACGTGGGGACGTCTAGTGCGGGCGTCTACGTGCGGACGTCTACGCGTGCGCGTCCTCGTGCGCGCGTCTTACATTCAGCACCAAGTGGCAGAAACCTAAACCCCAAACTCAGATAAATGCATTCCCAGGCCTTGTTCTCCCCTCCTCCAGGTCAGATTGCTGTTGAAAGCTGAGGCAACAGGAAATACGTCAGCCTCGGGGAGGATCGGAACTCAAGCTGGAGGAGGATGCACAAGGTTCTCACGGAGAAATTCACAACCACTCCCTGCAGCTCATAACCCAAATTCCACTCAGCCTGAGAAGGGTTCCGGCACGCAAACTGTTCAACAGCAGCCGAATCAGACAGCGTGCAGGGTCAGGGGGGCTTTGTTACCCGGTCGCATGACTGCTGAAGGCAGCCAAAGCCAGAAAATGTGAACTTTAGGACTGAAGAAAAGGCGAGGGAAAACCTCACTCCTCCCTTGCAATAGGGACACCCTCCTTCTCCCCCCCCCCCCTCTACAGCTCTAACTATGTACCTCACTCCTGCTGGCCCTAGTGCCCTCCATCACACACAGATCTACTAATATACCCCGTTCCTTCCTCGCAGTGCCTTCTGGTACTCACAAACACCCCCCCCCCCCCTCCAGATGGCTTCACATGCAGAAAGAAAGTAGGGCGTCTCATTATTTCTCCAGTGCTGGTGCCAAGAAGCAGACAGAGATTCTGATGTACTAAGGAGCACTTTCTCAGAAGCAAAACCTCCCCCTTCCCCAGGAGTGCAGAATTTGGTTTGAGTTGGGTTTGAACTTGCCAGGGCTGGACAAATTTCTTTCAGTTTGGTCCCAGGTATAGACAGAGCGTCTATTGCCTTTTAACTGGATTCCAAGCCTGAAAACATGTTTCCAAGGGTCGGTCCTTGAGGGGGTCGGTCGGCACGGAGACGGAGAGGTATTAGAACTGGGTCAGATCCCTGAAGAAGCTCATTCTCCTTCTATCAGTTTGGTTCGGTGCAGTGGCGTACCTAGGGGGGTGCGGGGGGGGCGGGCCGCCCCGGGTACCAGCCCTGAGGGGGTGTTCCCGGCCTTGCCGCTCAGTCCCCCCCCACGCCCGAAGGACCGCTCGCCCCACTGACCTTCCAGCACACCTATGAAGCAGCCCGCAGCAGGATCGCGACGTCAGCAATCCCTCAGCTGCTTGGGCGCTGCTTCCTGCGCCGCGGTCCCGTCCCTCCTCTGACGTCAGAGGAGGGGGCGGGACCGCGACGCAGGAAGCAGCTCCTAAGTAGCGCAAATATAGCTGACGTCGCGATCCTGCTGCGGCTGCTTCATAGGTAGTGCGGGGAGGCCAGGGGGGCGAATGGTCCTTCGGGGTGGGTCGGGGCATCAGGCCTTCAGGGTGGGGCGGGCGGGCGGGCAGGCAGACTTTCAAGGGGGAGGGGGGTGACAGGCAGGCAGGCAGGCCTTCAAGGGGGGGTGCAGGTCTTCGGGGGGGGGGGGGTGCAGACCTTCAAGGGGGTGCAGGCCTTCAAGGGGGGGACAGGCAGGCAGGCCTTCAAGGGGGGGACAGGCCTACAAGGGGGGGGGACAGGCCTACAAGGGGGTGCAGGCCTACAAGGGGGGGGACAGGCCTTCAAGGGGGGACAGGCCTTCAGGGGGGGTGCATGCCTTCAGGGGGGGGTGCCGACCTTCAAGGGGGTGCAGGCCTTCAAGGGGGTGCAGGCCTTTGGGGGGGTGCCAACCTTCAAGGGGGGGTGCAGGCCTTCAAGGGGGGGGACAGGCCTTCAAGGGGGGACAAGCAGGCAGGCCTTCAAGGGGGGGACAGGCCTACAAGGGGGTGCAGGCCTTTGGGGGGGTGCCAACCTTCAAGGGGGGGACAGGCCTTCAAGGGGGGACAAGCAGGCAGGCCTTCAAGGGGGGGTCAGGCCTTCAAGGGGGGGACAGGCCTACAGGGGGGTGGGACAGGCAGACCTTTAAGGGGGGACAGGCCTACAAGGGGGTGGGACAGGCAGACCTTTAAGGGGGGATAGGCCTTCAAGGGGGGGGACAGGCCTTCGGGGGTGCAGGCCTTCGGGGTGGGTGCAGGCCTTCGGGGTGGGTGCAGGCATTCGGGGTGGGTGCAGGCCTTCGGGATGGGTGCAGGCCTTCAGGGAGGGACAGACCTTCGGGTGGGGGGTACAATCCTTCGGGGAGGGTGCAGGCCTTCAGGGGTGGGGTTTAGGCCTTCAGAGGGGGACAGACCTTCGGGTGGGAGGTAAAGTCCTTCGGGGGGTGCAGGTCTTCAGGGGTGGGGTGTAGCCCTTCGGAGGGGGGACAGACCTTCGGGGGAGGGGGGTCCTGGTGTAAAAGTACACAGAGGGAGAGAGGGAAGGGGGGGTTCAAAGATACGTGCATATGCCAGACTTTGGGGGTTAGAAATAATGGGTCTAAAAACAGAGGAGTGGGAGAGAGATGGTGCATAATGGGATTTAGGGAGGGAAGGAACAGAAAGGGAGAGAACTTGGAAACAGGGGATGGTGTGGAGGGGTGATAGAGATACTGGATAGGAGGATAGTTGGGAACAGAAAGGGAGAGATGGTGGATCCTGGGGTGGTGGGGAGTTGAGAAAAGGTGAATCTGTGGATGGAGACAAAAAAAAGGAAAGATGCCAGATCTCCGGGAGAGGGAAGGGAAACGGAAGGGGAGAACAGAGATGGCAGACGGATGGTTAGCACGGAGAAAGGAGACCCTGGCAAGCAAAACAACAAGAGCCTGGGACCAACAAGATTTGAATATTGATCAGAGAACAAAAGGTAGAAAAAATAATTTTATTTTCTGTTTTGTGATTACAATATGTTAGATTTGAAAAGTGTACATGAGACAGCTTGAAATGGGAACTTTTCTATTTTTGTGAATGGCAAGGCTGAGTTCAGTTAAAATATATGCTTTATAAGAAAATATAATAATGTGTTTTATAAAGTTTATAAGCATTGCTGGCATACTCGGTGAGGTGTTCCTAGTGTTGGTGGTGGTGGTAGCATGTCAGTGTGTTGAGAGGAAGAGGTAGTCTGGGAAATTCTGCTGAGCAAACTCTGGGCCCATTTCCACCCCCAGTTAGTCCACTCCACTCAACTGGTTCACACACTGAGTGGGTCTTTGGGTGTTATTTCTGGGTAGTTGTTTTAGAATCTCTTCCAGTGGTTTGTCAGTATCTCCTTCTGGTCCAAGGAAGGAAACTTTGTCAACCTTAGCATTGACCTTCAGAATATGTTTGTAACAGCGCTGCTTGTGTGGCATTAGGCTATGTAGTGATCGAAAGAAAAAAACAGACCTTTGCACATTTTTGCACTATATGGTGGGTGTATGAGGAGATTCATTTCCTGCACAGTTAAGTCCATGTGAAGTTACCTTGTGCTGTATTTGACATCTAGCAAGGTCTCTGTTTGGAAGGAAAGATCTAAGCTTAAAAATGAAGTGGCCAGAAGTTATGTTAAAAGTAGATAGCGTAGCTGGTTTTAAGAAAGGTTTGGACAAATTCCTGGAGGAAAAGTCCATTGTCTGTTATTAAGACATGGGGGAAGCGTCTGCTTGCCCTGGATTGGTGCACTCAGTTGTTCCCACTTGGAGAACCTATTGACTTTTACTGCTTTTCTGTGTGGCTTTAACATTTTTGCTATTCAGTATACCTAAACTATTATTCAGTAGAAAAAATTTGTTTGTTCAATCAAATCCTGTGTGGACATTGGACTTCTATGAGTGAATGTTCTGCTTGATTGAACAAACTAAATTTTTTCTACTGAATAATAGTCTAGGTACAATGAAAGTAAATAGCAAAAATGTTTGAGTAGATAATTAAGGAAATCTTTTTCATATTGCTTGCTTATGGACTGGGAAAAAAGACTGTTCAAGCAAATGTCTCCAGAACTGCTTTAATGGAAAAATGTGATTTTTTTTTTTTTAAAGTACTTTGTGAAATTTATTGTTGTTGTGAAATTTATTGTTATACTTTGTTTAAACTTAAAAAGCGGTGTCATTAACAGTGAATCTAATCGAAAAATCGATTCAACAGGGTGAATCGGATCGAATGAAATATTTTTCTCTGAATCGGGCAGCACTATTGGCTACCATGAGAATGGGCTACTGGGCATGATGGACCATTGGTGTGACCCAGTTAGGCTATTCTTATGTTATGTTCTCATCTGTAGGGGCCTTTGTTTTCACTTCTTATTTTAATGTATTTTTTTCCTGGGAACTTATCAGTGTTTTTTTATAATGGGAACAAAAATGGAAGAGAATTAATGTGTGTGGAATGGGGGGGGGTAACTAATTTCTTCAGCTAAATAATTCAATCCACTTCAAACAGACATAGGAGAACTCACGCACCATTCACACACCCTCCAACCAAAAACGTCAAAAGAAAAAAACTGTTCGACAACCTCCTAGCCATTCGAGCTGCAACACTTGACCCCCAACTCTACAACCTATTGACCTCGACCACAAACTACAAAACCTTAAAAAAAGAAATAAAAACCCTTCTATTAAAAAAACACATAAAACCAAACTAACATAATCAGAACTGTCCCAAGCATCACCTGCAACTACTCCATATGTACTTCTGATGTCATGACAATTCAGACATAATTTATGTTATGTTATGTTTGGAATAATGGTTACATAAATGAGGTTCAATAAAAGAAAATTTTCTGTGGGAGCATTTGTTGGAACTTCTGTTATCCTGATTTCTTCTATCTGTGGGCTTTCTTTAGCTAACCTACTTATCTGGGGCTTTCCACTTCTGCAGCTGCCCTTTTCACGGTCCACTTTGCGCTTGCACTCTCTGGGGAGGGGGGGTTGGGTCTGGGCTTGGTGGGGTAGGTGTGTCTGGTAGTTTTGTCTGGGTGGTGGCTGGGTGTTTCTTGGGTGCTTGTTGTGCGGATTGGTGTGTCTGGTGAGCGGTCTGGGTGTTGTTGCTTGTGGGGGTTTTTTTCATTATAAAATATGGCTGAGGGTCTAGTCCGGCTTATTATTCTTGTGGGTTCTGGGGTGGGATTTGTTTGCTTGCCCCAAGTTTTGGCCTTTTGTTGTGTATTGCTATGCCTCTCATTGGCAATTTTCTCTTGGGAGAGGCTTGTTCATGCTTGTTGTTGCTGTTACTCTCATTCTGTGTTCTTTTTGATAATGTATAAGTTTCTGTACAGACCATGGTTGCTTGTCTGGACCTTTTGCCATTCTCAATAAAAATACTTTGAAAAAAAAAAAAGAAAATTTTCACTGCCTGTTTCTATTCTGACCATTTATTCCATTTCATGGTTATTGCAAAAAAAAAAAAAAAAAAAAATTTTACATGAGGGGGGGGGGGGGGGGGGTGTCAAAAAATGATGGGCCCCGGGTGCCACATACCCTAGGTACGCCACTGGAACCATCTATTTGGACAGACACAGCAAAATCACACAGCATTGGACAGTATTAGAGTGAGACATGGTAATGGCTACTGTTTTAACAGGAAAGGGTTGCCAATTTTGCCCGGCATTACTGCAGTAATGGTAGACTGTTCTATGGTAATGCTGCAGGAATGGGAACTGTTGCCGTGGTAATACTACAAAAATAGGGACACCCTCCCCAAGCCTACCTTTTAACGACCCTAGTGGTCTAGTGCTTTTTCAGAGGCAGGAATGAGCCCAACCTTTTCCTGTCTCTTCTAGAGCTGCTGCCTCCAGCCCAAAGATTTTCAAAATGGCTGTTGAGACTTGCAAGGCTGCCACATGAAGTCTCAACAGCCATTTAAAAAATCTTCAGACTGGTGGCGGTAGCTCTAGCAGTGGCAAGAAAGTGTTGGGATCTTTCCTGCCTCCAAAGAAGCCACTAGACCACCAGGAATAATAAGGTAGGGCACAAGGGGTGTCAGGCTGGCGTTGAGGTTGTACCACAGGGTAGGGGTAGGCGGGAGCGACGGATGGCAGGGGAGGGGAGACGGATGGATGGCAGGTAGAGTAGGGAGGGAGGGATGATGGATGGCAGAGCAGAGGAAGAGGGCAGGGGTGTAACAATTGCCTGCACAGCCACCCAGCAATGGAAAACTTTTCCATACTGGTGTCGGGGAAACAGGCTGGGCCGAGGGTGCAAGAGAGGGAGGGGGAGAGAGAGATGTTGAACATGGGGTTGTATGAGAGGGAGGGAAAGATACATAACAGTTGTTAACTTTTAATGTAGTGACTGTAATATGTCAGTTTTTGAAATTTATCTCTAGTATCTATATTTTACACAGTACAGGGGATATCACACTTAGCTCTGGTGTTGCTTTATGGCTTCTTGGGGATTCAATTTAAATATTTTTCTAAGTGTTTTTATTTTTAATTTGTGGCTATTCTATAGTGTGTGAAAGTGATATATACCGTATTTCCCCGCATATAGGTCGCCCCTCTACATAGGCCACACCCATGTATAGGCCACAGAAAAGGCCAGCCTATGTTTAAAAACCGGAAGATGAGCCGCCCTATGGCAGTGTTCTCCCCAGAAATTTTTTTCCAGCAGGTTGGCATGAAAAAGTAGCCGGGTGAGGCAGGACGGGATGGAGAAATTTGGTGGTGGAGAAAATTAAATGTGTACTATTTTTATTAGTTAATTATTATTAATTATTTTCCAATGCTTAATCTGACTTCCTTTTTTAAGGGTTGACACTTATGCCAGAATATTTTTATTAAATTTAAGAAGTATCCAATTCTAGAAGTGAATAATTAGATATTTGCCCTCTTTCAAATGGTACTATAGAGGGTTAAAAAGGGAAATATATTAATGAAGTCATTAGGTTCAATCTAGCCATATATTTCTGCATGAATTTAAGCAACCAAAAAAAAAAAGATAAATATAGCTCATCCAGTCATACAAGAAACGGTTCTATAACACCTCTAATAATGTTTTGGTCACTAGGTTCCTTCCTGAGGTCTCACTGAGGATATGAAATAGATGCGATCCCCACTTCCAGACCTCTTCCACATAATTTATGGAGAGGTGTTACTGAGCCTTGAAGGAGACCTGTGTGATTGCACAACAGCAAAAATAAAAAAGTAGCAGATAAAGATCATAGTGAGAGCTACAGCAAAACAGTTTAGGTAAAGATGCAGGTAATAATTAGGAATGTATTAAAAATATTTTAGTTTTATTTGCTTATAATGTCATTTGATAGCTGCTTGATGGTAAAACAACTTTAATTTAATTCTTTATAGTGGGGGAGGGGGGACACAACACTTACGTCAACAGTAAAGTTAGAATAGGGTCATTAAATCCAGTGGCGTACCTAGTACATATGACAGCCAGTGCTGATCATTTTTTAACAACCTCCTCCTCTATATAAAAAAGTTATTTTTAGTAATAATCCATGAGTCACACAACAAGGGTGCACCTAGGAAAAGGCAGCATCTTAAACACTGCAGTGAGCACTAGAATATCAACACACACATTGTAAAACTAAACAAGCCAGATCCTGCAGTCAATTGATCCTGTACAGTCGATGCTAACAGAAAACCATGTCCTTTTCATACACACAGAACACAGATACACCCTTGCCCAATATGGAATAATCACAAACTAAAAATAGAAATATGTAGACAAAAGTTAAACTGAACCGCCAGGAAACCAGACTCTACTTACAATGTAACACCACAGAAACAGTGACACATGTCTCCTAATACAATGCCAAATATAAAGACAGTAGATGTAAATTTGAAAAAACTGATACATAACAATCACCACTTTACAAATTAACAAATAGAAATAAAACAATACCATTTTATTGGACTAATCCATTTTTCAATTAGCTTTCAGATGCCAAATCTTTCTTCAAGACAGTACAGTATACTGTTGTTATGGTATCCTGTCCTGACCTGAGGAAAGGGGTTTAGTCCAAAAAAATGACCTCATTTCCATTTTCTATTTATAGACTTATCAATACAGTTACAACGCTACTTGATTCTACGTAAAACAACAAAAAAAATTTATTTCTACCTTTTGTCATCTTTCTACGCTTTAATCATCTTCTCTTCACTCTCTTCTTTCTATTCAGTTTGTCCTCTCCCCTTCCATGCCCTTTCCACCCAGCCTCTGCCCTCTCTCTCTGCCCCTTCCATCTACTGTCCACCCTCTCTCTGCCCCTTCCATCCACTGTCCATCCTCTCTCTGCCCTTTCCATCCGTATGGCATCTTCCCTCTTTCTATGTCCCTTCAATAAACTATATATCCTGTGCCGTTTCTCTCCTTTGTACATGATTCATTTCAGCTTCACCCCCTCTCCATTTTTTTTGTCTCCACCCTCTCCCCTATGTTCTGGCATCTCTCTCTTCTCCTTTCTTTCCTTCCTTCCCACTCCACCCCATGGTTTGGCATCTCTATCTCCTTCCCTTCCATCCCCGCATACCCTGACATCTCTCTCCTCGCCTATGTCTCCCTCCTTGCCCTGGCACCTCTCCTTCCTTTCCCTCTGGTCATGCATTTGTCTCCTTAGTTTCCCTCCCCCATGTCCTGGCATCTCTCCTCTCCTTCCATCTCCCCTACCCCCTCCATTATCTTGCATCTCCACTCCTTCCTTTCTTTCCCTCCTTCCTTCCTTTCCCCTGGTCTGACATCTGTTTCTTCCCCCCCATATGCCCTGACATCTCTCCCTCCCCCTCCATGGTCTGGTATCTCCTTTCCTTTCCCTCCTTCCCACGGTCTTGGCATCTCTCTTTCCTCTCCTCCCTAGGTCTTCCTTCCCCCCCCAAATTGGGTGCAGCAGCAGCATTTCTCTTCTCCCCCCTCGCCCGCCCCTGAGCTGGCAGATTCACTACAGGCTAAGGCGGGAGATAGGTCAGTGATTGAGGGAAGCTTACAACTTGGTGCTCTTGCTTGCTTTGGGCCTTCCTTCACAGAAACAGAAAGTAGGCAGGACCCGGCAGCAAGGAAGGCCCGAAGCAGGAAAAACACCAAGTTGTAAGCTTCTCTCCCTGCCCTATCTCCTACCTTAGCCTGTAGCGAATCTATTTCTCGGACTTGCTTTATTCCTCTTAGGCACCTTCTCCCTCCTTTTCCGTGTGCCAGCAGCAGTTAATGAAGCATGCAGCTGCTAGCTTCCACCTCTCCTTTCTGATTGGTTCGCTTTGTGCAGGAGAACCAATGTCCAGCTTGTCTTACGGGATAAGTCGCAGAACAAAAGCAAACACGTAAGGGTTCTTCCTGTTTCACGCACTCGATCATAATGAGCCTGCAGCTCCTGCCTCCAACTGCGACCGTAAAAACCGACCAGCAGTAGGAAAATTTTTTTTTAAAGTAAAGCTGAAAATCCGCTTACTGGCGCTATGTTACGTTTTATCATTAACAAGTATGTTAATTGTTCCCCATCTTAATTTTTTAATTGTTAAATGCTTAGAATTTATGATTAGTGTTTCATCAAATTTTAACAAACTTGATGCAGGGCAGCCACGATTTCTTCGGCATCTGGCCTGCCCCTGCACCGCCCGCTGAATGGCTGATGTCAGCTCTCGTGGGACTAGCGAGAACTAATGTCAGTCACTCAGCAAACGGTGCGGGGACAGGCCGGATGCTGAAGAGATTGCGGCTGCCCTGTACTGCTGGAGATTTGCCATCTGCTGTCCAGGTGCCTCCGAAAAAGGTACCAAGGGTGGGGGAAATGATTAAAAATTTTTATATAGGCCGCCACATATAACTAGGCCGTGACCCATACACGGGTTTGTAAAACTCATGTATAGGCCACAGCCTATATATGGGGAAATACGGTACACATATGAAAGTGACATGGTTTTATGTCATTAACAGTGCAGGATGGATCTCTACTAATATGGCTTAATTAATTTTCCAATAGGTTTATTGATGTTCTAGTACACTTTGTAGTGTTTGGTGCTGTGTTTTCCTAAGTAGGTCTTTCTTATGTGACTTGTGGATGTTACTGCTATTATGGTATGGTAGAATTGCTCTTCAGGTCCTGGCTGACATTTGTAATGTTCTGTATTACTTCACAGTACGACTGTTACTAGATTTTGGATTTAGATCATACCTTTCTCAGTAATAGCATATGGCAAGTTTCATTCAGGTATAGTAGGTATTTTCATCATTCTGGAGGACTTATAATTTAAGTTTTGTACCCAATTTATTGGATGGTTTAACAACTAGTATAAGATTTCAAGAAGCAGCAGTGACAACCCTGGTTTTCGGCCTACAGCTCTATTAGATTAGCTGTACCTAATCTTTGGTAACTCAGTCCCTTACTAAAGGCTAGCAGAGTTGAAGCCTGGTGGCCGTTTGGCAACCTTTCAAAAACACTAATCCCCCTCTTTACAAAACCACGCAAGAGGATTTAGTTACCACGCTGAATGCTCTGCGCTGCTCCAATGGTCATAGAGTTCCTATGAGCATTGAAGCAGTGCAGAGCATGCAGTGCACCAGCCAGCACTAAAACCTCTTGCGTGATTTTGTAAAAGAGGGCTAAGGTTTCTAGTAACCTCAGGATTTTTGGTTAGTGCTGCTGAAATATCACTGTTTACATGGCCAACAGGAAGATACTGGACTGGCAAGCTAAGTATTAAAATACCCCATATATTTCCAGAATACTAGCCTGTTTGTTGAATAGGTTGTTTTTCTGTACATTGTTTTGATTTTTTTTAAATCCATAATTCCCTGGAGTTCACACAGTGTGCATAAAACATTCAGTAACAGAAGTAGTGCCCCATTTTTTTTAAAGAATGGTGCTCATACAGGGGGAATCAGTATTTTTTTAAAGCTGAACTAAACATCCAACCTCTGAATTTTATTCAGAGTAGCTATCTGCCATCATGTTTTTATAAGGGCCTGGGATAGGCACATAGAATATCTCAGAAAGAGAAAGAGATAATGGTTACTGCGGATGGGTAGATTAAATGGGACATTTGACCTTTATCTGCCATCATGTTTCTCTGTTTCTAAACTGCATGTGAATAAGTAGGGAAAGCATGCAGATTATGGCATTCTTTCCAACTTTCCAGCAAGTGCTTATATATAGGCATAAAATGTCTATTTGCAATGCCCTAGGCTCATAAAATTGCATAAAATTATGTTTCTGCTTTAGTGGGGAGATGCGGGGAAGAAAATTAAGACTGGAGGGATGGGGTTGGGGATGAATTTTTGTCCCCGCTTCACTCTCTAAGAAGCATAACTAATGAAAAAAAGATAAGAGATCCAGCAACAGAACTAGAGCAAAAAAACCCCCAAAAACTCCCAGTCAAGTTGATCGATGAACCATACACTTAGTACTGCTGCTTTAAGAACAGATGTGACATGAGTTTGAACTCAAGGAAAACTAAATGTCTTGAATTAGAGGGGCCCAGTGTCAGCTTTCCAGTGGTACACCAGACATCTACAACAGCAGGTGTCTCTACAAAACCTGGTTTCAATCAGTGTTTTTGGTAAAACATTCCTAGGCTTTTAGAAGAAAATCTAAAAACTAACCACTCCCCTTCCCACTCCAATTCATAAATAATATTCTGAATTTTATTAAAGTCAAGGTAAAAAGGGCTGCCCTTTCAAGTAGGTTTCTTTAGATTACTGCACAGTATTCTCACTGACACATATCAGAAGTATTTTTTAAACATGGATGTTCTCTCTGCTTTACTTAAAAAGTCTAGCATTAGTTACTTCAAGAGCCCTTTGAAGCAAACTACTCAGGCAGCACTTCATCGCAGCTGAATTCTGGCAGAGTCACAAAAGAAGTGAAACATTTTAATCCCATAAAATAGAATTTATTAGCCATCTACTTTCCAGATTGAACACACTGTCAAAGTTATATTTGTTATAACAAAACCAGCAACCCTGCAGCACAGGAACACTAGACATGTTCATAAACAGGGACCATAAAGATGAAGGATACTCGTATAAAGGATGGGCATCAGTTAACTTTTTGCAGAGGTCCAATTCTAGCCATTGTTTTATCTCTACAAAGTTTGTCAATTAAGCAGCCAAATTGACAGGTAATCAATTAAGAATTTAGGACATTGAAAACTTGTTTCATTTTCTTAACACAATAAAAGCTATCACAATTCTGAGTGCTGCAGACTAGCTGCTTCACACTCAAAGTGAGCAGATTTAAGAGGAGGAATGCAAAATCCAAAGTGTAAGCACACCTAGCAAGAGGAGCATGTGTGTACATTTTATTTAATACATGTGTACGAGTAAAATAAAGCTCTGTACTGCAAATACAGTATATCTAACTGACAGAAAAGTGAATGGTGCTCTCAGGAATGTCCTACACAAGTTTTAAAGTTTTTGTTAGCCAATAAAATTATCTTCCTTTTGGCTCAACATATAAAACTGAATCAAGTTGGCATGAGAAATCCAAACAAATTGGAGCACTGCTTTCTGCACAGTTGCTAAATCATATAACTTTTACTTGTTATTTTGCCTGGCAATTTCCTCCCTCTTCTTGGCTTCCAGCTCAACAAAAACTGCCTACCCCCTAATTCCATCATCTTGTGTGAACATTTTTTGGGCTTAGCATGCAAAATTACAAGTGCAGGTTATAGAACTGGGCATTTAAGTGCATAACTTAATTAGCATATTAGGTTCTAATCGGCACTAAACTAAATGGGTGATAATTGGTGTTAGTTGGCACTAATTAGCATATAAATGTCTTATACCCCTAAATTCTACAGTACACAACTTCTAGGGGTATGGACATGGGAAGATTGTGGTTTGCCAAGCAATTAAACACAAACTCCAGGATTCTATAAATGGTGCCTAGAAAATTAGAGCCAGCCATGTGTCATTCATGCTTAGGCACAGTTTACAGAATCGCACCTAGCGGTGCATATGTAAAAACTTAGGCGCTAGCAATATAGACGAGGGTTTTAAAGGCCTACATTTCAGGTGCCCAAGTTTTTGGTAAATCACGTTTAGCAGTTCAAAAGTAATGCTTTGCCCATAGAAATGCCCACTTAGATGTTAGGTGCTACTAAGCGCCATGCAATAGAATTGGATGGGCGCCTCTACCCAATTAATTTTTTTTCCCAATTATTGAGGCCATTAAGGATATTTTGCCAATTAAGTTAGGCACCTAGGAGGCGCTCTTTATAGAATCTGGCCTTAATCTATAGAATACTATCAGCTATGCACATAACTACCCAGCAATTAGGTAGAAGCATTTAAACCACTGATATGGCGTTAAGTGCTCATGAGTTAAGGTATTCAAATGCTTACTTATGTGGATAATTAGATAGAACTTGCACTTAGCACCAGCATTTTAGTGCCTAATTTAGGTGACCTTTTGAGAATTATCCCCATTTGTGCTATTCTACAATGTCCTTTCATTTATAGCTATCTATGGAATTTTTCCCCTTTTTAAATCTCCCTCCCAGCTCACTTTAGTCGTCATGGCCGACAGTCCTTAGCCAGAGGCCACAAATTGCAGTTCCTTCTAGAACAGTGGTCTCAAACGCACAGCCCGACAGGTATTATTTTGCAGCCTGCGGTTTGGACACGATGATAGTGTTTAGTTTCTGGCCGGTTCACTTGCTGCAGTCATTTTTCCTTCAAAGCCGCGGGCGGTGGTGGCTCCTCGTGCAATCCACGCCTGCGTCGGAAGCCTCTCTGATGTCACGACATCAGAGAGAAGACTTCTGACGCAGGTGCGGATCGTGTGAGGAGCTGCCATTCATGGCTTTGAACAGAAAAATGACTTCAGCAAGGGAACCAGCCAGAAACTGAAGAGGAATAGAAATGCTGCTACTGCTGCACAGGGAAGGGGGAAGAGAAATGCTGCTGCTGCACCAAATTGGAGAGAGGGAAGGAGGGAGAAGGAAGACAAGGGAGAGAAATGAGAGATGCCAAGTCCATGGGAGGGAGGGAAAGGAAAGGAGATACCAGACCATGGAGGAGGAGGGAGAGATTCCATGGTGTGGGGGGGGGGGGGGGAAGGGAAGGAGACAGATGCCAGACCAGGAAAAAGGAAGGAGAGGGAAATAGGAAGGGAAGGGAAGACATGGAAAATTAGATTTTGAGAAGCAGAAAAATTGAATGTTAAGTTAAATGCCAAAAATGGATGGCGTCTTTTTTCAACATCAAGTGTGTAGACCATAGGACTCAGGCACTGCACACTGCAAATTAAAACAATATAAAAAGTTCATCTTTCTGGCTTCCGGATGTAGCGTAGCGAAACACAGACTGTGTTGGAGCCGTGAACTGACCTTTTCAGATAAGTGATCTACTGTTAAACAACTTTTGTAGAGCCATAACGTTTGCCACTCCAGTAGAAGCAAGAATCCTTGCTCCATGCAATGTGTTTTATGATTAAAATTCAAGTACCTTTCCAGCAACATTGTATCACTGCTGTGGCACCTTGCTGAAGAGTTTATGAGCACATTTAAATATCTAAAAGCCTTTAAATGTTATATGATCATATTATTTGAGAAACTTGCACGGTATATGAGAGGGGGTCTTTTGTGTTTTGTTCTAAAAATGGATGCAAGGCAGAAAGTGAAGATGGAGAGAAAAACAGTCAAAGGACAAGAAGGCCCTGGAAACAGTTAAAAGCACAGAAAAATAAAATCACCAGACAACAAAGGTAGGGAAAATTATTTTATTTTTAATATAGTGATTGAAATGTGTCAGTTTTGAGAAAGGAAAGAAGTTAAACTTTAACTGTGAGGGCCAAAGAAAAAATAGGTTACTTGCTTTTCTGCAGCCCTCCAAGTACCTACAAATCCAAAATGTGGCCCTCCAAAGGGTTTGAGTTTGAGACCACTGTTCTAGAACATAACTAGGGAAGAAGACCTTACATTTGGTCATTAGCAATGCTCACAGGAAGCTGTGCAGCAGTATTCTTATTTATTTTGCAGGAGCTGTCTGCCCTGTGCAGTCTAAGCCATGAGATGACCACAGCACACCTAGTGTTAAAACTGACTCCTGCCTTGTTTATACTAGCCACTAGGTATCACCAATGAGACACAGCTGAGACTCTGCCACTAGAGATTGAGAGAATACCGCTTCCATTGTGGCCCCAGACCCAGCTAGCTTGTCTGCCCAGGGAGTAATTTTGGCTCAGAAAACAAAATACAACCCATGTTTTCTGCCTGTCAGTGCACAGCATGAAGCTCCTGAGACAGTCAATAACTTATATTTCCAAAATATGAACTAAGACACTTTGTTTTTTTTCAGATACCTCTTAAGTTTTATAGATAGGAACATATCTCCAAAACTTATCATCAAGAAAACCAGCAACGGAATGCAAATTTCTTAATTCAATAGCATAAAATGCATGCTGCTTCTTTTAAGAAGGCACATGACCAATCAGTTTAAAGTCTGGCTCACCAAAAGTTCCTGAGCTCTTTTAGGGCTTGAAACATTAGGTGCATTGCATGAAATGTGGATGCCAATAGATGGCACAAAAAAATTAAAATTTACATTTCATGTTGTTTATAAACCTTCATAATGCACCCAAAATAACTAGCCTACAGTGCCCCAATTTAGATTCATAATAACAGAAATGGGCAGTGTGAAAAAACACCTTAAGAATGGAATACAAATTAGAAAAAAAAATGTAAGTGCTCCAAATCCAAAAGGACATAGTTTCAAAAACAATCCTATATTACACTGAGGAAATCTAGTCTAAACATTTAAGTGCTGGGCAATTAATATTAATGGATCAAAAAAGTTTTAATTTAATTTTTTGGGAAATATTCAATGTCTGTTCGCATCCAGCTGAAATATTATGGTTCTTGATTTAAATTTAAAAAGATGATTTATTCAAATCTAAATAGTCTGGGAAAGGTGGAGTCAACATTGGCATGAGAGTAAATAAAATAAGCACCCTCCCCCCAATTCATAACAAAATATATCAGTACCACATTCTGTAGATCATTTCCATCAAAATAAAGGAATCTAATAGTTTAATTTACTATTTGACAATATGTTTATGAAATAAAATTCTGGCAGTCACACATTCAAGCAGTTTTAAATTGAAGAAACTAACCGAGATATCTACATGTAGATTGTGCACAGATAAACTCAGAACTATACGTTTTAAAAGCTTTATCAGCTTCAGACATTTACAAATATTTTGGGATGCATAATTAAGGACTTTTCCTCTATCACTTATGTTAGTACTATATGTAAAAATACCTTATTTCTTCTCAACAGGCACAGAATGGAACAAAACCTTTTTGATTAAGGCCTTATGTCTTCTTGCAAATGAAAAAAAAAATATTTCTGATTTGCTTTGTCTAAAATTGGTGGCAACTGGACCCAAGAAAGAAGGGATACTCTATCAGTTCACCTTATTTTAACTAAACAGGTGCTATGAAACAACTCCAATCATTCAGTGAACAGGTGCAGAAAATCACCAGTATAATATTTCAGTTTTCAGAAGCCAGAAAACCCCCCATTAAGCTGTAAAAATAAAGGCACATCTATATCACTGCAGAGTTTATACATTTACAAATGAAATAAACTTTCTAGACACATTTAATTAGCAGGTAAAATACACTGTAAGAAATGGACATCACCACATATTTCTTGCTCTGATTTAATAGCAAGGAATAGTCTTAGAAAGTCAGTCATTCTATGCACCACATAAACCCCAATACCTTACACTCCTGTAAAATCTAAGCTAGACTAAGTACAATTGCACCAGTGATTAAATCTCCCCAGGCTTAATTACTTTGTCTGATTTGGCAAACATACTGCACTACGAATGGTGCATTTTTAACATATATTTCTAAAGATGTACGTTTTAAACTGGCAGTTTTCTAATCTGGCAGAAACAGAGAAAACACTCCAAAACAAACAAAAAAGCAGCTTTCATGATACAGGACCAGCCCATATACCTTGTTTGTAATAGGAAAAGTGTCATGAATTACTAAATCTTTCACCAGGTCTTCCAAAAATGCATTTTAAAAGAATATTAGTTTGAAAGTTGGTGGTTTATGGACCAATAGTTGTTTTCTCATCTGAAAATTGGTTAAAATTCCATAATCTGACCAATAAACAACTTTTTTAAATAAATGAACAATAAGCTTTTATCTTGATTTCTGATAAAATTTACAAGGAGAAATTCAGAAAAAGGCATTTTTCCTAAAGTCAAGAAGAGCTCAGTTCAATAAAGGGCCTATTAAAATGTATTTTTATTCTCCGGTCTCTTTTAGACCATTATCACACATACCTCTATGGATTTCTATTCTACGTATAATCTACTAGATCAATTTAAACCTTAACAAGAGCTCCTTTAAACTGTGTTCTTTTAATGCTAAAAATCACTTACATCAGACCCAGACAGATCTTGTTGGCTTTGTGTGTGCAAACACACACACACAATCAAGACTCTAGGGCAGGGCTGCCCAAAACATCAATCGCGATCTACTGATTGATCGCAAAGGCAACACCTGTAGATTGCAGAGCCAGTGTTTTCCCTAGCATTCCCCCAGTCACTGTCTCACCTTTAAAGTAGTGTAATTACGGCAGCCTGCAGAGCGAACACAGCAGGCTGCCGTCAGCCTGTGTAGCATGTTCCCTCTGCAGCAGTCCCGCCCCTGAAGTCAGAGGATGTGCGGGACCACAGTAGATGGAACATGCTACAGAAGCCAATGATAGCCTGCTATGTTCGCTCTGCTGGCTGCCATAATTAACTTTCAACTGTGGTAGTTAGGCCCAGAGGGAAGAACGGAGGCGAGAATGACCTGACAGTCATTGTGTGTGGGAAGCAGTGGAGGTAAGGCCCCGCACATCGGGGTAAGACTGTGCCCATTGCGAGAGCCCGGGCAGGATGGGGGTTGCCTTAGAGACGCTGAATCGGAGGGGGGGAAGAGACAAAAGGTTCTTGAGGAGAGGTGGGAAAGCAGCCTTGAACCAAAAGGGAGGAGGAAGATCCTGGACTACTAGATGGGTTAGAGAGGAGAAACACCCTGAACCGAGGAGAGAAAGATACCAGGTCCTGGGGAGGGGGAAGACAAAGAGAGTGAGAGAAACAAAGACCTAGACCAAAGGTGGGAGGACTCAAAATGTTAGCAGGAGGAAGACAGAGGGAGAAACCTGAAACAAAGGGGAGGCAGAAGAGAGGTGGGCAGATGTTGGACTATGGGACAGAAGAGACAGAGGGGGAGAGACCCTGAGGAAGAACAGAGAGATGCAAGATCATAACAGAAGAGGGAGAGAGAGGGAGACATGTTGCCAATAGGGGTGGAGGAGAGAGGAAGAAAAGCTGGACTCCTGGAGGGACAGAGATGTTGGTTGGGGAATGGAACAAGGTCTGGAGGACAGATGAGGTGCACTCTGTATATATATAAATAAATATGGGGGGGGGGGTGTCTTTTACTAAGGCGCGTTAGCCAATTTAACACGCGCTAAATGCTAACATGCCCATAGAATATAATAGGTGCATTAGCACTTAGCGTGCACTAAATTGGAAAGTGTACCGTAGTAAAAGAGGGGGTATATGTTTAGTATTTTATTGTTGGTAGATCATTTTGACTTGGTCATTTTTAAAGTAGCTCGTAAGCCAAAAAAGTGTGGGCACCCCTGCTCTAGGGTACTTAATTATTTTGACTCTTTTGGGGGAAAGGGGTAATCTTGATTTAAAGTGTTTTCAATTTATCATTAATATCATGAATTCCTGTTCTTTGCTCTGAGTCTATTTGTAAAATCCTACTAGAAAACCTACCAGAAGAATCCAGTACAGTTTCTTTTTTTTTTTTTTAAAGGCACAGAAACCAATATTTACTACATTTAGGCCTTGCTGAGAGGGATGCTGAGAAGTGAGGATTGTTCCTAACAATCACCACATAAAAGAAATGGAAGTCATAAAGCAGCTTATAAAGGTAGACATTCTGATGTGCAGTGAGGTTAATTGGAAAACCGACATTCTACAGTTCAAATTCTGAAAACAAATCAAGTACTTTTAAGTTCACAGTGTAAACCAAAAAAAAACAACAAACAAACCCAATAAATCTATCAATCCTATAATAAAGGAGGTATATATTCAGAACTTCATACCTCTCCATAAGGCAGCAGTTTATAAATACTGTTACTTAGTACCACCAGCTGCAAACATAATTGTAAGTTTCCTGCATAAAACAGTTTACCCAAACACATTTGATTTGGGTCTCAACTTTAAGGGGCTTTTTAGAGACCGGTCATCCTCATCAGCATCTTTGAAAGACGGAGTTGTGTGAATTATTTGTGTCCTAAAGCGTATTCTGTTAAGTCTGGGTTTCACTTTACTGCTCCCCGATGGCTTTCTGCTGACTTCCTTGGACCTGAGCCAGGTCCCGTCCAGGTGGTCGTCAGACAGGAGAGGAAGTCTGTGCACCGTGATAGTGGACGGCAGGACCCTGGACAGCCTCCAACGCCCACTCCCTAAACTGCCGGCGCTCTCCTGCTCCGAGTCGGCCAGGGAGCCCACTAATCCCTTCATGTCCTCGGCGGCCTCCTGGCTTAGGTACTGGCAAGCTTTTCTACCGCTGTAATCCCGGATGTCTACGTCGGCATCATAGGCGCCCACTAGCAACTTGACCACCTCCACGTGTCCGTACATGGCGGCCAGGTGCAAGGCCGTGTAGCCACCACTGGCTCGAGCATTGATGTTGAAAGGCAGCTCGTGTTTGTTGGCGAAGTTCACTAGCATGGCGAGCAGCTCCTGTTTGCCCTTCTTGGCAGCCCAGTGCAGGCAGTTGAAACCCGTAATGAAGTCTCTTTTGGTGAAGAGGCCAGGGTCACAACTCAGCAACCCCTCCAGGTTTTCCCACTTGCCGTCCGAGGCGGAGAGCATCCAGGCGTGCTCTAAGGGGTCTAGGGTCACCGAGCCGCCGCCGCTCTCCTCAGCGGAGGAAGAAGCAACAGAAGCCGTGTCCGATTCTCCTCCGCTACCTCTGCACCCAGCGAAGAAAGTCCTGCGGAGCTGCGGGGAGCTGCTGATCATCCGCTCCCGGAAGGTCTTCCGGCTGGATCGGGGGGTCGCGAGCCCGCCGCCCTCGCGCCCCGCCGGCCCCGGGGAACAGGGCGGCTCTTCCGGGGATGCGTCCCCTCCGGATCCCTCCTCGAACAGGCTGCGCCGGAGTACGCCGTCCGCATCCCCCTCGTCGCCGAGGGACGACAGGGCCTGCGGCGTGAAGCGGCGCCCAGAGCTTTTCCTGCCGCCGTCGAGCGAGGCGAGGGGCGAGCCGCTGCCCCCGTCCTGTTGCTGCTGGGGATCCGCAGCGCCATCCACTTCTTCTCCCGCGCTCACCTTCGGGTCCTCCCGCGGAGCCGCTCGTTCTTCCTTTTCCCCGCGTCGCTTCTCTTCATTCTCCGACTCCCCTGCGGTGGTGCCGCCGTCTTCTACTCGCTGAAACACCGCTCGCTCCTCCTCGCTTAAAAGCTGCGGGGAAGCCTCGGTCACTGATATAACGGGGACGTGCTCGGGGGGAGAGGAAGCCAAGGTGGCGGTGGGAGAACCGGGCTCCTGTAGGTACTTCTTCCTCAGGCACACGTACTTGACGCCGTTCTCCTGCCTCACGGTGCCCAGCTCGTTAACTATGTCTTTGAAGCGCTGGCGCGCGGCGGCTCGCGAGTCCCCCGCCGCGCTCAGCCAGCTCTTGAAGTGCTCTACCAGCTCCTGATTGGGGGCCCGGCCGCCGCGCTCGCGCAGGAACCGCAGCACCGTGTCCGCGTTCAGCTCCTCGGCCATGGCCGGCTGCAGCGACGCGCGCGCTCACTCACTCACGCGCTGCAAGGCTGCAGCCACTGGCTCCCCATTCTCAGCATGCTATCTGTCGCTAGGCGAGCAAACTGAGGGAGACTGCTAGCCAGGGTGCTAGGATCCACAACTGTAGCACGTCCAGGGCGCTCTCGCTCTAAAACCAATCTGTGTGTGTGTCTCCCTCAGAGTTCCACCTATCCTCCTAGCGGTTCCTCAGTTTTCTTCGAGTTGGGTCCAGCTCGCTTTTGCAGATCCCACTGGACAAGCTCGGCCTCCATGGCAACTCCACCCTGTCCTCCTCCTTCCCCTTAGCAACAGCTGAACTCAAGCCGGATCATTCATTCTGTGAGCCGATCAACTACTGTACAAGCTATAAGTTAGGGGATGGGAGGGAGGAGAGCAGAGGGCGGAACCGCTGTTTTTAGATGTCTTTCCCTCATTCCAAACTACAGTAATCACAAGTGCCGGTTTACCAAATGCGCGTGATAAACAGCAACGCCACCTGCCTGCCATTTCAAAACAATCTGATCACCGGACTAGCACACGCGCTGAGCTTCTCTCCTTAACCCCCTCCCTTGATTCAGTGGTAGAGCCTTGCGGGCTAAAGACATTCCCATGGGATGAGAAGAGGTGGGAGGCGTCTGTTAGAAGGACCACCTCAGCGCACGCGCGTTCTCAGGCTGTTTCACTACATACTTGGGGCGGGGGCTCGTGCAAGTTTCTTCCTCTGTCTTGGGGGGGAAAAAAAAAAAAAAAAAAGTAAACGGGATAGCGGCTAAGACTGCTTACTGGCCTTCCTCAACTCTGAAGCATTCCTGGTCCTATATACTCTGCCCATGGCTTCTCCAAATACTTCCCCTCGCTCGGTAAGTGTGGGGGATGGGGAAGATAGAGATGGAGCACAGCTGTTCCCTTGTCAAACAAAGTTCTGTCTTGGGAAGGGCAGGATTCGCGTTCCGGATCGTACGGTGTCCAGGTTAGTACGTAGCCGGAGGGCAGGACCGTGGTAGAATTAACGGCCAGGAAGTAACCATTCTGCATGTGCGTGACTCTGACTCGCTCAGATTTCAGTAATTAGCTGCAACACATTGTTTTCCTTTTCGGCTTTAAATGGGCATTTTTTGTATTAATCCCACTGGACGAGTGAGTTATACACCTATGAGGTCGCCAGACAGCATGTAGAAAGCCTCATTTACATAATGTTTTTATCCCCTCTCCTCTTATCTCGAGAGTGCCCTCAGGAATCCAGTTGTATTCCTACAAGCCGGACGGCTAGTCTTTTCTGCTCCTGTTGGGTTTTTTTTTCCTACACTCGGTCTTTTTTTTTTTTATTGCAGTTTGCACTTTTGTGCTGCAGAGGTTCCCCGCGGGGACAACTCTGAGTGCGGGAGATCGCAGACTTTGCGGAACGTCTGTTTCCAGGGGGTTGGCTGCCTGCACTTTTGGATTGGGGCTCAGGGACCGTTCCCTTGGGAGCTTGCTCACGCCAGGTTTGTCCACTAGTGGGTCTGAGTTCATGCTGTGTGGCTCTGTGGAGGTGTGCCTGGGATTGGAGCCAACTGTGTCCCTCTGCCAAGTCACGTCCATGGGGGTATCTGGTGGTGGCAGAGGTCTCTGGCTGTTGGTATTGGGCTGATAGGGCAGTCAGAAGACCAGCAGTCCAGTTTGCATGCTTGTTGAGGCAGAGGATCTACCTGTAAGTTGTTTCAGCTTCCTTGCCTGCAATTTCCAACAGTATAGAGTTGACAGCCTATTTTTTTTCGGGGGAGGGGGTGTCCTCATAAGTGGATTTTGGGTCATTTGGGAGTGAGCCCTACCCTCCCACCACTAAAATCCCCAAAGTGCCATGTTCTGGGGGTTCTTGTGCTTATCCTAGACTGTTCTTTAAAAATGTAAAGTATATCTGCGGTGGCCATCTTGGATTTTCCCAATTTTTATTTTTAAAGTTATTTTTGGCCTCTACAAGCAAGAAAATCACTCAGATGGACTACCCAGGGCAAGATTCTTTGGATTTATGCCCTGTTTGCGGTGGGTTGCTGTCTGGCAAGCAGCCGTGTTCAATGTATGCTGCGGTACTGGGAGGGGGAAGGGAAAGGAGGGTCAAAATCTTATCGACCCAAGTTCCCTCAACCCTTGAAGGGGTTCCTGCCACTCTTTCTGGCCAAGGGCTCCCTAAAAAGTCAAAAGGGGGCCCCATCGATAGTGCCCTTCAGGCCCCAGGAAAACGCAACCGCAATTTGTTGTCCAAAGCTCAGAAGTCCTCCAAAAGTTCTAAGAAAGATCTGCAGCCACCGAACCTCTGTTTGACTGATTGAGAAGAATGCTGCCCTGAGGAGCCCCTATAATACAGGAATGTCTAAAGGGACGAAAGCTAGGGTGCCCCAATCTCCTGTAGGAGCTGGTTCCCATCCCGAATGATGGGCTTTCCCCAGAATTTATTAACATGATGTATCAAGCTTATTTGGCAGAGAAAAATGAGCCTTCTGTGTCTCCTCAGGTATCCCTCTTTTCCAGGACACATATGTCCAGCACATTCTCCCTGAGGTGTCCCAGGCTGTGGTGCCGGAGGATTCCATAGACAACCTGGATGCACTGACCATGCCTTTACTCATGCAGGCTGGAATGTTGTAGCGCACACGGATCTTCAGGATCTGGGAGGCTTCCTGGATCTGGGTGAGGATCGCACAGAGTGGAAATTTTTCATACCCGTGAATCTGGTTGATTTGATCTCTGGTTCCCTCCAGAAGTTGGAGGTTGCTCAGCCCACTTCTGCAGAATGCTTTTTTATGAGTAACGAAAAAATGCAATCTGCCACCTTCCCTGATCATCCAGGCATAGTCAAGATACTCATAGACATATGGGAGGTGCCTGAGGGTTCCTTGAAATGCGCAAGAGCCATGTCCAGGCTAACCAGCACTTTACATCCCTGAAAGTTGATTCCTCAGTGGCGCAGGTTACTAAGCACATGTCTCTCCCCAGCGATGGTGGGGTAGTTTTGAAGGATGCTCAGGACTGCAGAGTGGACTTTGTCCTCAATCATCTCTTTGACTTGGCAGCTGCCAGACTGAAGGTGGCAAAAGTTTCTTTTGTGCTCAGTAGTGCTGCCCGATTCAGGAAAAAATATTTTGATTCGATTCAGCTTATTGAATCGATTTTTCGATTCGATTCAATTTTCCTGCCCAATAGTTTTTTTTCCCAAACATCCTGGTGAGCTTATTTTATAGCCTCTTCACTCCCTTTGCCCTCCCCTACCCACACTGGTCCTGTGTGTAAACAAAATAAACAAACAAAACAGACTTTTCCTCTCTCTGTTAAATCCTAGCTCACATTCGCAGTCTAATACCAGCTCTGGCAGAATACAAATTTCAAATCAAGTTTCAAGTTTATTAAGTGTCTTGATTAATCGCTTAATCAAACTTCTAAGCGATGTACACATTAAAATTTACATTTGTTAGGTGACAGTACAATACATACGAATACTTAAAAAAGACTAAATTACACTCAGTTTAACATATTCTTAACATTAGGTAAGGAGGGATGAAATACAATTCATTAAAGTAAAGAAGAGACATTAAGGGAAAATACAAGAGGGTAATAAATAAAAAATATAATAAAGTAAAGTGGAGTAGTAAGATAATAAAATTAGTTTGCAAAGGCATCTTTAAAAAGAAAAGTTTTTAAGTTACTTTTAAATTTTCCAAATTCCTTCTCCTCCCTTAAAGAAATAGGGAGGGCATTCCAAGTCTGTGGCGCAGTACATGAAAAAATAAATTGTCGTCTCGTGTTTATAATTTTCAGCGAAGGAATAGACAATAAGTTTTGTTCGTTAGATCTTAAAATTCTCCTTGCAGAATATGGAATTAATAACTTAAATAAAAAAGCGGGGGTCATATTATATAGGGTTTTGAAGGTGATTATACTAAGTTTATAAGTTATTCTGTGAATAACTGGAAGCCAGTGAGCATTGTAATCACAAAACAGAAAATTAAATTATTTTTTTTACCTTTTGTTGTCTGTTCATTTTTCAAATCACGTTGGTCCCAGGCTCTACAACAAACGTCTTCTGATAACTTGCTTGCCAGGGTCTCTTGCCTATTTGTTATTTTCTTCTTTCTCTGTGGTAACCATCCATCTTCCATTTCTGGAGGTCTGGCATCTTTCCTTTTTTCCGCCTCTATTCCCGTAGCTGCAGCAATGGATCCCACCATACCCAGGTCCACCATCTCTGCTTTTCTCAACTACCCTTTCATGCAGCATCTCTCCCTCCTTCCCTCCCTTTCTCTTTCTAACTACCCTCCTATCCAGTATCTAACGCAGCTGAAAAAGTGGGCCGAAAAATGGCAAATGAGCTTCAACATAGGGAAATGCAAGGTCATGCACGTGAGGAAAAAGAACTCGATGTTCACATACAAAATGGGGGGAACACCACTAGGGGGTCAGTAACCTGGAGAGAGACCTGGGAGTGATGGTAGACGCAACACTGAAGGCATCGGCGCAATGGGCCACGGCCTCAAGGAAAGCAAACAGAATGTTGGGTATCATTAAGAAGGGTATTACGATCAGGACGAAGGAAGTCATCATGCCGCTGTATCGTGCAATGGTGCGGCCGCATCTGGAGTACTGTGTCCAGTATTGGTCGCCATACCTCAAGAAGGACATGGCAGTACTTGAGGGAGTACAAAGAAGAGCAACTAAACTGATAAAGGGAATGGAAAATCTCCCATATACTGACAGATTAAAGCAGTTGTGACTTTTCTCCCTGGAAAAGCGGAGACTTAGAGGAGACATGATAGAAACCTTCAAGATCCTGAAGGGCATAGAAAAAGTATACAGGGACAGATTTTTCAAATTATGGGGCACCACAAGTACAAGGGGGCACTCGGAGAAATTGAAAGGGGACAGGTTTAGAACAAACGCTAGGAAGTTCTTTTTCACTCAGAGGGTGGTGGATACATGGAACGCGCTTCCAGAGGCTGTTGTAGACAAGAAAACATTAAATGGTTTCAAAGAAGGTTTGGATAGATTCCTAGAAGAAAAAGGGATTGAGGGGTATAGATAGGTATAGACCATTACTCAGGCAATGGGCCTGATGGACCACCGCGAGAGCGGACCGCTGGGCAGGATGGACCTATGGTCTGCCTCAGCAGAGGCAACTTCTTATCTTCTTATGTTCTTATCTCTATCCCCCCCCACACCCCATCCCTTGTGTTCAACTTCTCTCCCTTTCTGTTCCTTCCCTCCCTAAATCCCATTGTCCACCATCTCTCTCCCTCTCCTGTTTTTAGATCCATTATTTCTTCTATCCCTCCCCCCATCTCCCCTCTTCATGATCTCCCTCAAGTCCATCTCCCCTCCTCCACCAAGTTTATTTCTCCCATTCATCTTCTCCCCATCTCTCCCCCAGTCCACCAACTCCCCCAAGTCCATCAACCCTCTCCCACCATCTACCTTTATTTTGACGTTACAACGTGTTGCCGGTGGCAGTAGTTATTTAGCGATCCACTCCTTGCATCTTCTCTCCACTGAGGCCCGCCCTCAGTGAAAATTTCCTGTGTCCACTTGGGCGGCCTAATGGAGAGAAAACACCCAGAGTAGCCGCAGGGTAGTGAATTGCATTCGCTACCGCCGCTTTTGCCTGGCCAGGGAGGAGAAATACTGTAAAATCTATCATTACATATTAAGGGCATGTATGTACTCAGAAGACAAATGCTGAGCCCAAAAATACCTTCATATAAGGCTATTTCTCTTTAAAGTAAAAATGATTTTACATTTGGAACTGAAAGCTCAGATCCTTTATCACGTTCAATACATGATTCCCTTCATCTTGTTTAGAGGACAGCTCTGAGTGGACTCCACCATGTGCGGGCGAAGAAAGTGCAGTCAATCCACTATGTGCCGCTCTGCTGGTCTTAGAGGCTCTGTGGAGGTTGGAGGGGGGGAGGGTCCTGATCCGCTGTGCAGCTGGTGGATGTTTGACTATCCCTGGTCCTGCCTGTTCTTGGTTCCTTTCTGCATCAAGCCCTGATGATCTGCTTGTCTTTCCTTTCTGTTCCTCCATTAGACTGATACAATTCCTTCCTGTTCCTCCATCAGACTGATACAATTCATTATTTTCCAAACTGGTTTCAATAAGCTGAAGATATTGCCTCATCTAATACATTTTATATTCTGAAGTCTCTCTGACACTTGGTGCTGTCTCCTGGAAGAACCACAATCTCTGGGACACCATTGCTTGTATCATTCAACATTTCAAAGATACAAGAGGATTTTTTTTATTCCAGCTCTTTGGTTTCCTCTTCTTTCCCTTGGTTGTTGATTATTAGTATTTTCCTAGTTTTCCAAACTAATAAGTGCCACTATCAGGCAGTTGGAAGCTCTTAGAGGCTCCAGACTTGCTACCTTAATTGATATTGAACGAGCTGCTGGTAGACGGGAACAGGGCCACTTCTGGATAATTTGCAGTTTAATCAGCGTTTGTAATGAGAGCTGCTGATTAGGACTGTTGGAAATAAAAGAGAGTTACAAGGAGTGTCTGTCAGAGTCCGGTGATAATTCAGGACTAATTGTGGTGATTAGCGCAAACTGGGCGGGAAGGAGAGAGCCTTGCTGCCACCGATCTGCATGCTGAGACCCGTTCGGGGTTTCCCTCTGCCACCGGAGTCCTTGTTTCGATATAACTTCCGGTTTTGCAAAACCGGAAGTTACACCAGAAGCAAGGACTCCGGTGGCAGAGAGAAAGCCCAAATGGGTCTCTGGTGCAGATTGGGGTAGCAAGGCTCTCTTTCCCGGAAGCAAGGCTCTCTCCTCCCTGGCCAGGCAAAAGCAGCGATAGCAAGGGGGCCAATGAATTGGTAAGTCCGATTTTCTTCAATAACAAACCGATTCGAATCGATTCACCCAAAGTGAATCAGTGAATTGATTCAAATCGCAAATCGGGCACACTAGTGCCCAGAGCTTGTCATTTGAAGCTCCGCCATAATCCTGACACTATTGTGATCCAGGATCTCACGTTTATGATCTCAGGGGTGGATTACATGGCGAATGCCTTGTATGACATTTTCAGTGTATTTAGCAAGCTATCGGCCTATTCTATTTTGGTGTATAGGATGTTGTGGATTTGTCAGTGGTCCTGTAACTTGTCCTTTAACCCTTTCAGGACCATAAGGATCGTAGGCCAATTTTTGTGGTTTTGACGACATTTTTATGGTAAAAAGGGCTTGCAGATGCCAAAAAATTGATTTTTTTTGTGAAATATCATTATTTTTATTTAAAAAATCACACTTCTGGCTTATGGACAGTGTGGCAAGTGAATCTTCTCGTCAATCTGGCAACGACGCTAATGAATGAATGTCGGAACCAGTTTGTTTACATAAAGGCAGTATCATATGGAATCCGTACATATCAAATTTAGAACTGTAGACTATCCCAATCAAAATTTATAGGATTTTAAAGTTATGGGACAAATATGTCCCTTGGTCCTGAAAGGGTTAAGGCGACCCTGAGTAGGTTGCCGAACAGCAATTGCCCTCTACTGAGACAGATTGTGGCACACAGGGGTCTGGTGATTCTTGTAGCACCCGACTGGCTGAGACATCCGTGATACGCCAACCTGGTTGATCTGCAGCTGGATCAGGGTTTTGGACTTCCATGTCAATTGTTCTTAGTCTAGCCCATGGGTGCCCACACTTTTTTGGCTTGCGAGCTACTTTTAAAATGACCAAGTCAAATGATCTACCAAAAATAAAATTTAAAAAAAACACATTGTACGCAGAGAAAATGTTAATTATCATTTGTATTCAGTTTTTTTTCCAGATGTCAAGGCAGATGACTTTAAAATATGCAATGTCACCTCAGTAACAACTATACACAAATAGATAAATATACCCCCTCCCCTTTTACTAAACCGTGATAGCGGTTTTTAGCGCAGGGAGCTGCGCTGAATGCCCCTCGCAGCTCCTGACGCTAAAATCCACTATCATGGTTTAGTAAAAGGTTACCATAGTGCAAACTATAGACAGCAGATATAAATTCTCAAAACGGACACATTTTGATCACTAAATTGAAAATAAAATCATTTTCCTACCTTTTTGTCTAGTGATTTCATTAGTCGCTGGTTGCACTTCCTTCTTCTGTAAATCCAATATTTCTTTTTTTCTGCCTTTCTTTCTGCCCCCTCCCCTTTTCTTTCTTTTCTCTCCCCCTGCCCCCCTCTTTATTTCTGTCTTTCTGTCTCTCATCCCCTGCCCCCCCACAAGCCATTGTACCGATTTCTCCACTTCCCTGATTCTTTCTCTTTCCCTGCCCCCCCAAGCCACCACGCCGATTTCTTCCTGCCTCCCCGAGCCAGGCCAGGCGTGTACAAGCGCCAAACCCAGAAACCTTCACCTCCAACGTCAATTCAGACGTCGGAGAGGAAGCTCCAGGCCAGCCAGGCAGTGATTGGCTGGCCCAGAACTTCCTCCCCAACATCAGAATTGACATCACAGGTGAAGTCTTGTGGATCTGGCGCTTGTATGTGCCTGGCCTGGCTCAGGGAGGCAGGAAGAACAAGATTGCAAAGGCAGTGCAATTTACTCGCGTTGCCTTTGCAATCTACTGGTTGATCACGATCGACCATTTGGGCAACCCTGGTCTAGCCTCTTTTCATGCAGGGCTCCATTGCGCTTCAGGATCCAGATTACTCTGGTTTTACGGCCTGGCTATTGAGCGTGTGGCCTTAGTCCACAGGGGCTATTCTTCGGCTATGATTGCCATGCTTCTCCACAGCATAAAGAAGTCAGCTTGTGGCAGCTTGGCTGTAGCTTCTTTTCAGATCCAGCTTGCCGGTTTCTCCTACCTAGGTCCCAAGCCTCTGAGAAACTCTTTGGCAGCTCATCCGAACATAATTCCGTTTTTGAGGGGCGCACTCAGGCTTCAGCCCTCACTGCGGTTACCATGTTCAACTTTGAATTTCAACCTGGTTTTCAGATCTCTGACTCATCTGCCTTATGAGCCTTTGGAGTAGATATCCTTATTGGATCTCGCTGTCAAGACTGTCTTCCTGGTAGCCATGACTTTAGTCCAGAGAGTTTCTGAGCTTCAGGCCCTATCCTGCCAGGGCCCCTTTCTTAGGATCATGGATTCTGGCATGTGTTTGCGTACTATTCCCTCTTTTCTTCTGAAAGTGGTCTCTACCTTCCACATTAACCAAGAGATTCGACTTCCTACCTTTACTCCCTCTGGTTCAAGGGCACGGGACTGGGTATTGCGGTCATTGGATGTATGCAGGATCTTGTTGCAGTATCTGGAGGTCACAAATGAGCTTCTGGTTTTTGACCATCTGTTTGTACTGGTGGGTCCTGCTTGAAAGGCCAGGCTGGTTTAGAAATCTATCATTTCTAGATAGATCCTTGTAGCTATTTCTTCTGTCTACATTGCGGCCGGAATGAAGCCCCCTATTTCAGTGCAGGCTCTTCTACCAGAGGCATTTATTCCTCTTGGGCAGAGTCTTCAGCGATATCTTTGGAGATTTGCAGGGCTGCTACCTGGTCCTCTTTGCATACTTTCACCAGGTTTTACAGGATCGATGTGGCATCTAAGCAGGATACTGCTTTTGGTTCCTCCGTTTTGGCAGCAGGCTCATCAGTTCCACCCTGACTCTAAAGGACTGCTCTGTTACATCCTACTTGTTCAGGAATAAAGAGGGATTGTACAAGAACGAAAGATTAGGTTCTTACCTTTGCTAATCTTGTAAATTCACGCTCTATTCCTGGAACCTGCCCTGGGAGCTGCTGATTCGCCGATTTGTCTGTCTTAACAAGTACAGGTAACTGGTTTCCTGACCATCCTTTCAAAGAGTACCATCCAAACATGTTTTCACACTGGGCCTTGGAGGTCTTTTTCCTGTGCCTCCTTCTGTCAGTGCTGGCTGTCTCTCTTTATAGCATGGTTTATTTCAGGTTTCTACTGTTTATTAACTTGTTTCGATTGTTTCAGTTGTTTGATTGTTATGCTATTTCCTGTTCTGAGCAGATTAGACTTATTTGTTTGGGAGTTTCTCCGTACCTCTCTCTTTGTCTGCGTCTTCTACAGGTGACTGCTTTTAGATGAACTGGATTCCTGAGAGCATCCCTGAGGTAAGAGAGGAGGGGCTGAAAACATGTAAATAAGCTTCCTACAAGCTGCCTAGTGACCATAGGTGCATAACCCACTTGTCCAAGAATAGAGCGTGGATTTATAAGAGAGAAGAATAGCAAAGATAAGAATCTAATCTTTTGTTGTTTCCCTAATAGGTTATGTTCTGGAAAGAAATCTCTTTACTTTTGCAACCCAATTTTTTTAAACATGAAATTGATGTTATTGAGATGGAAAGTATTTCATTATTGGTTTAGTACAGTGAAAAAATATGCATGCAATCCAGCCTGTAGATATATTAATTTAAAAAAAAAATCTGAATAGGGTAAAGTTATTGGGATAGTCTATGTTTCTGTGTTTTATTGAATAATCATTGGGTGGGGGGAGAAAATGGTTGGTTATGCATATTTGTAAGTTGAATGTGCTTTTATTAACTTATTATATGATATAGATTTGTGTATTGCATGTTTGAAGTTTAGAACAGTGTTCTTCAACCTTTTTACACCTATGGACCGGCGGAAATCAAAGAATTATTTTGTGGACCGGCAAACTACTAAGACTGAAATTAAAAAAAACATTTTCGCCCCGTCTCTGCGAGTTCGGTCCCCGCAAACCATCTGATCCCATCCGCACAAGCCTCAGTTATGATTTTATATTGAACATATTTTATTAAAGTATAAAAAGAAACAATATTCTGTACAATTGTCATTTTATAAATACAAATATACAGAGCAAGGACCAACAAAACCCCTGTTTCCCCTCCCCTCCCCTTCATATATATCCCTTCCACTATCAAGAAAACTGAACAAGCCAAATTATTACAGAATGCTACACAGAAATATCATGCTAACAGAATACTGCAGTCACACATGACAGGAATAGTGTTAGGAGAGTGCTGGAAGCTAAAGAAGCACTGCCTGGGCTTTGCAGTCCCCAGTTATGTCTCTAGCAGGATATATAGTTCAAATCTGATATATTCTAATGACAAAATAGAAATAAAATTATTTTTTTCTACATTTATTATCTGCCCATTTTGTTCTGCTTTCTTCTGTCTTTTCTTAAATTTCTTTCCAAGGTCTTCAATCTATCTTCCACTTCTGTCTTCTACCTATTATTCCAATATCCAGAACCTCCTTTTTCTTCTTACTGCATCCACCCTGTGTCCAGCATCTCCCACCTACTCCGTCAAGTCCTACTCAGTCAAGTCTGCTTTTTTCCTTCACCCTACAACCTCCATGTCCAGCATCTTCCTGTGTTCTTTTTTTCTTCCCGTTGCTGAGCCATCCAGCCAACCCATCATCTTTCCCCATCCCAGTGCCTCCCCTCTTTTCCCCATCTTAATCCAGCAGATACCTTCCATCACCCTACTCCCTCCATTCCTTATTCAGCATCTTCTCCTTGTCTCCCTATTCCCCCTTCACCATGTCCAGCATATCCCCTCTGTCTCCGCTGCACATTTCGCCGATGGCTTTAGGGTTCTGACAATCAGAACCCCCAAATCCCTTTCTTGTTCGCATTTTGCTAATGTCACCCCCAACATTCTATACTCGTGTTTTTGTTCTTCTTTAATAAATGCAAAGTGATGCATCTAGGAAAGAAGAACAAAGAACACGAGTATAGAATGTTGGGGGTGACATTAGCAAAATGTCTCCTTATCTCCTTATCTGATGGAGAGAGTGCAGAGGCGAGCCACGAAACTAGTCATAGGAATGGAGAATTTGAGCTACGAAGAACGCCTCAGGAAACTGGGACTGTTTACACTCGAGAAGAGAAGACTGAGAGGGGATTTGATTGAGACTTTTAAAATATTAAAAGGATTTGATAAAATAGACCAAGAAGCAGCATTACTAACACTTTCAGATGTGACACGGACAAGAGGTCACAGCCTGAAACTCAGTGGCAGCAGGTTCAGGATAAATGTCAGGAAGTTTTGTTTCACACAACGAGTGGTGGGCGCTTGGAATTCTCTTCCGGAGGATGTTGTAGCGGAGACTACTGTTCTGGGTTTCAAGCGCAAGTTGGATGCACACCTTCTTGCAAATCATATTGAGGGATACGGTAATTTCGGGTCTCCAAAAAGGAGTACCTAAATGGGCCTCCGCGTGTGCGGATCGCCGGACTTGATGGACCTCGGTCTGATCCGGTGAAGGCATTTCTTATGTACTCCCTCTACCCATGTCCAATATCTGACTTCTGTCTTCATACTCCATCCTCATGTTCAGCATTTTCCATGTCTCTCTGCCCCCTGCAAGGTCCAGCATCTATCTTTGTGTCCCTATTCTTCCAATTCCCACCTAGTTCCAATAACTATCCTCCCCCAAGGGGATCCACCATCTTCCTTCTGTCACACCAGTCCCCCCTCCTGGGTCTGCCATCCCCTTCCAACAACACCTATATCACATTTTTCCCTCTCATCATAATCCAGTATCTCTTATTTCCTCCCTTGGCTGCTGGCCCGATCCACTCTTCCAGTACTCGATTGCTATTAGCCCTGCCTTCAACCCCGGTCCTGCTAAACTTGGCAGCAATAACAACAATCCTACCCCTCAAAAACAGGAAGTCACTTCAGAAGGGGGCGGGATCAAGATCGGCAGAGCCTATAGCGATGCAGGCAAGAGCAAAAGTCCCACGGCTTCTGTCTTTCTTTTTGCCATCCGTTTGTAGCAGTACCACAGCTGATCTTAACGTCGGCCCTGGAAGGGAAAGGGGAAGAGATGCCCGACAGGAAATTTAATTCATAGATCTCGCCGGCCCTGCGCGGACCGGCAGAAATTTTTTGCGGACCGACACCGGTCTGCGGACCGGCGGTTGAAGAACTGTGGTTTAGAAAATCAATAAAGAATTAAAAAAAAAAAAGTCAGAGAGGGATGTATTTGAGTTTTACGATTCCCTCCCTGATGCTTTTGGAATGCAGTGCCTTGTTTGTATTTGAAAAAAGTGGAAGTGGATAAATAAATAACAAATAAGAATGCTCCACTTGTTTAAACTATAAGCACTACCTCCAACAGAAGACGGTAAGAACAAAAAAGCAAGCCAAGCAGTGAGTAGCCCAGCGGGTCACATCGAATACTGCTCAAGATTCTACAATAAGGTGCATAAAACGATTGTTTGTGTTTTTTCAACAGATGCAAGTGGGGAAGTGACATTTAACAAAGCCCTGAAGAAACAGCTACACGCTGTGAAACGTTGACTAATATGTTTCATCTTCACAGTTTATAGGCTGCAAATAATCTTAGTCCTGCATAAATAGAGTAGTGGTAGCAGCACACTCCTTCTGGAAATTTTTTGCTGATGATGTGGGTGGAGGAGGTTTGAGCATTTCTTGCTCTGCCGCAATAATACCTGAGGCTTTTTCTTCCGTTGGAGGTAGTGCTTATAGTTTAAACAAGTGAAGCATTCTTATTTGTTATGCCTTGTTTGGCGCAATCATTAGGCAAGACTAGACAGTCATCTAGGACAGTAGTTTCTAGGGGGCAATAAAAACTATTTGCAGTTAAAGCAGAACACTAAAATCCGTATAGTACAGAAACTCAAAAACCCGTCATTACCTACCTTTACCTGCAAAACAAAATTTAATATTTAAAAAGCACAATGTCTAATTATGCATTTTTATAGGTAATATATAGAAAGAAAAACATAAATGAAATAAGGTGGTTCCTTTTTATTGGATTAAATTCATTTTATAATTAGCTTTTTCTTACGTAGATCAGAAATAAGCATGAAAGCATTCCAGTGATGCCAAAATCCCCCACCAGAGAGGAAAAGAAATCATGAAAGTAAATGTTTGGAGTGTAGACAGTGCCCAGCACAATATACTGTCTCCAGAGTTCCCCTATCAAAAAAAGATATCTATCCTCCTGATCTTTTATTTCTTTATGAATGCAGAAAGGGATGTTTTTTGGATCAAAATGGCTACCTCTCTCTTCCTGAATAAGCTTGAGATGTTCTGTGGTGGTCAAGTGAGTTTCTTGAAGAAACACTATATCATTCCTCTGTTTCTTCAAATAGGCCAGAATTTTTGTTCTCTTTATAGGGGAGTGGATACCATCAACATTTAGAGATCTTACATTCCAATTAGCCATAGAAAATAGAATCCAAAATAGTTTGAAAAACCAAGAAAGAGGGGATGTCCCAGCCAAATCCCTTCTTCCTGCGGACTCCATAGCAAAACTGAACTCCTGTCAGCCACCAAATCCACACACATATCCTGCACCATGGCACCACACATATATCCTGCACCATAGCATAGCACAAACAGTCAAACATGTATACCCCCATAATCATCCAGCCCACCCCTTCCAACCCTACTGCCCCCCTCCCGCCCCACCCCCCAGACTATAAAGTCTACCCTGTCTTATTACAATAGCTCAGATACAGCAGCTCCGGGCCACCCCCATATCAATAAGTAAAACAAGCGAATAATGAGGTGTAATAAACCCCTTTAGCAGTAAAGCATTACAATCAGGGGTAGCTACACCATATCAGCAAACATACAATATCAGAAGAGAAATAGCAACTTTCATAACAGAAGAACTAAAAACATAAATTAACAGAAAGCCCTGCAGGAGTACATCAAGCAGAGAGCCAAAACAAATGGTCTGCCTGGTAATGTAAACGTAGGCTGCATGGGCGTCCCAAATACAAATTGTCAAAGAGCAAAAATGCTTTGTGAGCCAGTTGCACCCGCCATAAGCAGAACAGCCACCATCGAGAATTAAAGGCTCACAAGTTATAGTGGTTAGCAGTTAGAAAACCAGGCGCTAAATAATAAAAGAACAGAAAATAAAAGAACATTAACAGTGCGTGCCAGATCGGGGTATCCTATGCACTACAAACATTAAAGCAGAACAATTTCTCAAACCAGCAGATCGGGCACCCCAAAATGTGGCAAAGAAAATTGAAGAGTTGAAGAGCAACCACCCCAGAAAGGTCACTCCACTGCCCGATTAGGTTCCAGCACGGAGGGGGGGAGGGGAAGCTTTTTGATGAATTGTTCCAAGGCTTGTGGAGTATCCAGATAGGAAAACTTGTTATAAAATACTTGAGTGTGTACAGGGTATAACAGCGCTATATGTATATTTCTCTTGAAAAGTTCATTACAGAATGGGGCCATGGCATGCCGTTAGTATGAAACTTGTGGGGAGAAATCTTGAAAAATAAGAATTTTATGTCCATCAAACAAGATCTCCTTTCCCTTATGATACAGAAAAAGGATCTGATCCTTAACAGCATAGTTGAGGAAGCACACAATCACGGTGCACAGACGTTGCTCATCTTCCCTACGGAGACCTACTCAGTGCGCCCGTTCAATATGCACCTGGGCCATAGGGGCCTAGCTGCATTCTAAGGTCCATATCTCAGACGGAAGCTGGAATACCAATGAACTGTTAATTGTTCCATCTTCCCCTGTTTTCTAGGTCTTTGGCGTGCTCCTTTAGCATTTTGTTGGAGGATTCGAGAATTCATAGGTGTTCCTCAAAATTATCTGTGCACTCCTCCTGTTGGGCTATGCGATCTTCTGCTTGCTGCAAACTTTCCTTGATATCCTCCATAAAAGATTGGATTTTTGTTAATTTATCCTCCTTGACTAGAGTTAAGGACCGCGTAAGTTCTTGAACCGCCACCTCTTGTAAGGTGAATATAGGCACCTCGTGCTGCTCCGCCATTTTGGAATCCGGTGCTTTTGGCTTTTCTTTAACTCTCCACTGCGATTTTGCAGACATAGCGGGATATATCGCCCAGGAAGACCCACGAACCGATGCTCCTCACCTTGAGCCACCAAATGAGGTAAAAGAAGGCGTCCAGCGGCGGTTTTGGGGTTCAGAAGGGTTTTTCAAAACGGAGTGGCCCAGATCTGCAGAGAGGCACGTCCGATTAGGTCTCCAGCATCATGGGACCACCCTCTATGGCTTCTTGTAGCATCGCCTACCTTGCCTGTCTGTATGGAACACCTACTTTGGGGTAAATAGCAACAAAAGATAGCGACTTGATCACTTGGCTGAGTCTCTGACCTATTCTCCAAAAGCAATCCAATGCACTATAAGTTTGCATGCAAACCCACCGATTCAATCGCTCACTGAACGATTGACACATGCGCAGAGTCCTAATAGCAGTAACAGTTGAAGCAGTCTCCTGTCACTACTGTTAGGGCTTCTGTTTTTTGTTTTTTTATGGCACAGATGCGTGTTTGTTAAACATGCACAATCTGTCCCATTATATTAAAAAAAAAAAACAACAACCCGCGCCATGCCCTTCCACCCTGTGATGGCACTACGAGCCACCATACACCCCTCCCCCCGTCCCACTCATAACCCCCCCAAAATGGCAGGAGGGATGCCCATTCAACCCCCCCATGCAAAACATCAGGAGGGATGCCCACTCCCTCCTGCAATCCCAACTCGCCCCCCCGGCTCAACCCTCCCCATTCAAAACTGCAGGAGTGATGACTACTCCCTCCTGCCACCAGAGATCCCCCCTAACACCCCCTCCCCTGTACCTTTAGTTAGGAGCAGGAGGATTGCTCAGTACCTCCTGCTCTGTGGCCTCTTTGACACAGATGGCACAGACCTAATCTCAGTATCGAATCTCTACTCATCTCACTAATCTCTGAGATTCAGCAATTGCAAGCGCACAATAAATTTGCAATTTTGCTACAATTCGATCTATTGGCAGCCTTCGACGTCGTTTACCATGATATTTTGATTTACCAACTTTCTGAGATAGGTACTGATTCTACAGTCTTAGGCTGGTTTTCAAAATTCTTACGATCTCGCTCATATACTGTTAATATGAACGGCACCATTTTATCCTCCAAGCCTTTATGCGGAGTCCCGCAGGGATCACCTTTATCACACATTCTTTTCAACATCTATGTGACTACTTTGAAACTTTTCCGTTTATCCCCCTGCGAAATACTATTTATGTATGCAGACGATATCTTTGTTCTCCTTGAGATTGACACGAACCTTACTAACTTCGTTGGAAATATAATAGAATGTATAATGAAACTTCAGTCTTGGGCCCTTACTGTACAAACTGAGACTTTTGGCTTGGCCCAAAATTAGAGCAGCTACATTTGTCCATTCTGTTGCCTTCAGGATCCTCACTGTAGATTGAATTCTCAAGTAAAGTTCTGGGTGACATTATAGATTCAACACTTTCATTCATTGACCATCTTAATTCTCTGGTAAAAAAAATGTTTTTTTAGTCTCCATATGTTGAGGAAAGTGAGATCCTGTTTCCATCATCAACACTTTGCTGTCCTTGTTCAATCAATCATCCTTTCCAGGCTGGATTATTGTAATTCGGTCTATTTAGGCTTGACCAAGAAAAGCTTTCAGAGACTTCAACTGATCCAGAATACTGCTGCTAGGCTGATCTTTACAAAAAGTAAATTTGATTACGTTTCTCCGCTCCTGCAAAAACTTCATTGTCTTCCTATAATTCTAGGGTTTATTTTAAATGTGCCTGCTTAACATTTAAGATCTTGCATGGCATCCTTTCTCCTTTAATTCCCCTGTCTTGGAATTCTGTAAGATCTGATATTACCAGATCTACTCAAAAATTTAAATTGTCCTTTCCTACACTGATGGGCCGTCGGCCCGTTTCTGCCGTCATACTCTATGAAAGGCGTCACCTACATTGGCAAATTAGGGAAGCCTCTACTTTTTCAAAATTACTGAGCTGTGGAATGATTGTCCTATTCATCTGCGCGATCTGGGTTCTTTCCAACCATTTCTAAACATCTGAAAACTTGACTGTTTTCAAAGTTGTAAATTCTGCTCCTCTCTATACTATTCCAAATCCATATTGTATCTGTTCTCCTTTCTAATTTTCTTGTAAACCATGCTGAGCTCTACTGTTATAGAGAAGATGCGGTATATAAGCCTAAAGTTCTAGGCCTTAGGCCCCTCCCCAGTGCTTCAGTTGCTTGGTACAATTGGAGCTCATAAGGTTAGAGCAACAGCTTCTTCAATAGCCAACTTAAAATCCATTCCTATTAAAGATATTTTCAAAGCTGAAACTTGGTCCTCAGTACATCTTTACAAAGCACTACTGTCTGGATCAGAATTTTGCTCAAGATGTGCGATTTGGTCAGTCAGTCTTAAGGAATCTGTTTGCACTGTAATTTTCTTTTCCACCACCCAGGTCTTAATTTCAACTTGGGACTCATCTGTTTAGAAAAATAGAAACTGACGGCAGAAAAGGGCCAAGGCCCATCTAGTCTGCCCACACTAATGACCCACCCCCTAACTTCCTCCATGAAGAGATCTCGTGTGCAAATCCCATTTTTTCTTAAAATCTGGCATGCTGCTGGCCTCAATTACCTGTAGTGGAAGACTATTCCAGCGATCAACCACCCTTTCGGTGAAGAACTATTTTCTGGTGTCACTATGAAATTTCCCACCCCTGAGCTTCAACGGATGCCCTCTTGTTGCCGTGGGACCTTTAAGAAAAAGATATCTTCTTCCACCTCGATACGGCCCGTGACATATTTGACCGTCTTGATCATGTCCCCCCTCTCTCTGCGTTCCTCGAGTGAGTATAGCTGCAACTTATCCAGCCGTTCCTCATACGGGAGATCCTTGAGTCCTGAGACCATCCGGGTGGCCATTCGCTGAACCAACTCAACTCTCAGTACATCTTTGTGGTAATGTGGCCTCCAGAATTGTATCTTATACCTCAAGGGAATTTAATTATCCAAAGTGATATACTTAAATATGTTCTACTAACTCACTTTGTTATTCAAAACAATATCATATCAATCAATCAAGTAACTGAAGTTATTTAGTGAACACTCAGACCCACAGCTGAGGTCTCAGTGAAAAATTCACGGAGCAGCTGTTAAAGAGACCATCATCGTTGTTCACAGTCTCACCCTCCATACAACAGCTAAATAACTGCACAAAGATGGTAAAACAAAACCAACTTAGCTTTGAATGGAGTGGGTAATCGATATAGCTGCTCCGGGTTCCTTTTTATTCAAGTGACTGCATTCAATACAATTGCCGACCCCCCTACCCAGGTTTCGCCAACTGGCTTCTTCAGGAGGGGTACTATGAATGTAAAACAACCACATTAACACTAAAACACTTCAGTTACCACTACTATAATTTTACACAATAATCACAATTAACTGCCATACCATTCACACTCGGACCTACCGGCATAACGCACTCCACACTACTCACAGACACTAGAGCTTTTGACGACGAATTTCCATCAGCAGGCCCACTTTATATACTCCTCCCCTTCAATTACGTCATACTGACGTCACTACAATTTAATCAAAACCCTGCTCCTTCTATAAATGGAACCATTCGATTTCGTTATTTAACCCTTTTGGGGTCAAAGTATGCCACTGGAAGATGAATTTTTGTTCCAAATATAGTAGACACTGAGTCACATCCCCTGTTTTTTTATGTGTCCTAGCTATCACTGTATATTTGACACAGTATTCCAGATGGGGTCTCACCATGGATCTGTACAATGGCATTATGACCTCGGGCTTACGGCTGACGAAACTTCTACGGATACAACCTATGATTTGTCTAGCCTTGGATGAAGCTTTCTCCACTTGATTGTTTATCTATAGAGAAAGCAAAGTTGCTTACCTGTAACCGGTATTCTCTGTAGACAGAGGGGAATGCAGTTACGCTTGCCCGCCCTCCTTACCCTCATCTTGCATTTCCTTCATTGCTAGGAACAAAACTGTCAGGCCAAGGGTAGGGGCTGTGAGTGTAGGGATTCTTGCACATGCAGTTAAGCGTTTAAAAGCTTACCTAGCTAGGGGAAAGCTCCGGCACGTAGGCTCAGTCAGCGGACTTCACCTACAAGTGTGGCTGCATTCCTCTGCTGTCTATGGAGAACACCTGTTACAAGTAAGCAACTTTGCTTTCTATGACAATAATTCAGTTTCTAGCCATTTTACTTGGCCACTCTTTCTTGTCCTCACTCATGGTAACTTCTTCAGTTTTGTTTTGTTTTTTCAGCTCTTGATAACTTTTTGTTATTTTTTCTAGTTCACTCTTCTAGCACTTCCTTAGGAATGCTGTATTTCCTACATGGGTTTTCCTTGGCCTTCAGTGGTTTCCTTCTAAGGGTCCATGCACAAAACCGCTTTTACCACATCCTCTAACAATGCATTCCAGCATAAATCTAAGCCAGCAAAGGACAAGGAAGTGACCTGATGTATAGCAGTTCACTTCCTCCTCTTGTCATGCCATGCAATCTCCGCAGAGAAGGGGGAGAGCCTGCATTGGCTGCTCCAAGGTGGATAGCAAGGTGAGTGTGCCATGGATGGAGAGGGTCATACAAAGGTGAGGGTGGGCAAAGCAAGGTGCATGTGCCATGAGGAGGGTTGGTAGAGGGCAGATAAAGATGATTGTGCCATGGGGAGAAGACAAAGATGAATCTGTTATGCCATGGGGCAGAGTAAGGTAAGTGTTCTTTGGGGGAGAGGGGAGTAGAATAAGATGAGTGTGCCAAGGGGAGGCAAAGCAAAGTGAGTATACTGTGGGGAGGGTGGAGGGGGTAAAATGACTGTTGCCATGAGGAGGGTGGGGTGGCAGATGACAAGATGGATACTATAGAGAAGGGAGATAGGAGCAGAGAAACGGAGCAAGGTAAGAGTGTGCCCTGGGGTTTGGGACAGGGAGCTGCAAACGCTGAATGTGTTTCATCGTGGATTTTGGAGGGTGCACTAGAAGAATGAGAGGCGAGCAGAGAAAGCTTAGTATGCATCATGTGGATGGGAGAGGTGGCAGAAAAAGGTGAAAGTATTCTACTGGTGTGTTTTGGGAGGGGGAGGAGATCAAGCTTGACTGTGTGCCATGGGAAGTGATATAATGATACCTGGGAACAGGAGAAGAAAGAATAAGAAGTGAGAGTGTATGTCTGGGGGGGAGGAAGAATTAGAGGTCAGGATATGTCTAGAGGGAAGGAAGAATGAGCGATTTGAGTACTGCATGCTGGAGAAGATTTTGGGGCAGACAGAATTAGAGTTCTTGCTGGGTTTGTAGAGAGAACTGTAGCTGGAGTGATTGAGAGAGAGAGAGAGAGAGAACTGGGAAGGCTGGAGCCTGAGGAGGAAAAAGGAAGGAGAGAATTTCAGGCCTGATAGAAAACCTCTGTGCAAAACACTACAAATAATGCAGAATTTGCAGAATTCTCCAGGGAGTAAACAAAATAACAATAGTATGTGATACCATATTTGTGTAGTTTGATTCTGCATTGGCAATGTTGTTTACCTCTCCTGCCAATTTAACTTTATTGTTCTTGGCACTGAAGTTGTTTAGTTTATTTATTTTTTACTTGTCAGCAAATTCCAGATTTGCAGCATTGGATTAAATGAATGCTTATTCATCCTTGGTTCCTTTCTGTATGGGGTATCTTCTTTCCTTCCTGTTGATATCTTGTTCTTTTTGATTGCTGCTTACTCAAGCTTCTTCTGCCTTTTAGAAACAATGGACTTCCATTCTTGCAGTGGCACTCTGTTTACAGTTCAGTACTGTATTTGGCTATGATTTCATTGTAATCTTTCATTCCCAGATAACATTCCCTTTTGGGATTTTAATTTGCTATATTAGATAACTTTCGTCTTCTTCCATATTTCAAATCCTTTGGCTTTATTTTCCATTTGCCTTCCAGCATTCTGAATCAGGTAGATCCTTCTTCCTTCCATTTTTATTATTTGCCTTTATTTGCTTCATCTTGCAGGTGTTAATGTACATTACTTTAGCAGAAAAGATCTACTTTACGGTGGTTCCTTTTATTATTTCTTTTCTTATATTTCTCAGAATTCCTTTAGATTTTTTTAATAAATGTCAGTGTCGCCACTGACCCGTGTTGGTCCTCTTATCTCTTCAGGTCCTTTTTTTTTTAACTTTAGAAGACAAGTTGTCTGTTTTGGAGTAGTTGTCTCCTCTTCTATGTACTTCTTTCTTTAGGGCTTCTGTCTTCCTCATTTTCCTCATTTCCTCTATTTTCTATTTTTTAGTAATTCTCTGTGTATTTTCCATGGGGAGATTCCTGATATCCATGTTTTAGAGAGAGTCTGCTTTGGCTAGGAGGCTGTAAGTAGTATCTTTCACAGATGACCACATTTCTATACCTTTCTAGGGTAACATCTGTGCTCTCTGTTTTTGACGCTATATAGGCCTATATTTTTTTCATAAGATTTTAGAATTCCTCCCATATTTAGGACTGCTTTGCTACATCCAACAGGTTCTAGACTGGTGTAATAAGGATGCTAAGGAAGGAAAAATTATTACATCTCAACTGCTAATTTTCTTTCCTTTAGTCCAGTGGTCTCAAACCCGCGGCCCTCCAGGTACTATTTTGAGGACCTCGGTATGTTTATCATAATCACAAAAGTAAAATAAAACAGTTTCTTTATCATATGTCTCTCTAGCTATAAATTACAATATTATTATTAAGACTTAGCAAAAGGAAAGATTTATAAAATATAAAGAGTTTTACCTCATGCAAAATTGTCATTTCTTTAATAAGACATTAACTAATTTTTTTCTGAGGCCCTCCAAGTACCTACAAATCCAAAATGTGGCCCTGCAAAGGGTTTGAGTTTGAGACCACTGCTTTAGTCCGACCAGACCAGACCAGAAGCTCACTCTAGTGAATCTCTGGTTATTCAGCTAGTCTACTGTTTATTTATTTTATTTTTTTTCCTTCAGGTATAAATTTTCTGATTTTCACTTGGTTCATTGTTTCCATCAATTTGACAATGAATTGTTACTACTGTTTTAGTTTTACTACATTATTTTCACTCAGCAGTTTGGTCTTCTACAATTATTTATTATAATATAATAATATGCTTGCTTCTCTATATTATCTCCCACCAATAAACTTAACCTGTTACAATTCTTGAGCTGTTGTATGCTGTCTTTAAGCCAACAGGTTGAACTTAATTGATGAAAATGTCATTTGTTAATTTATCATAATATCAGAAAAGGATTTTTGAAGCAATTGAGACACCTACACAGTAATACATCAAAGAATCAAGTATCTCATTAATTAGTGTCTGGTCAGTGTTTTCCCCAGAAATTTTTTCCAGCCGGGTGGCATGAAAAAGTAGCCGGGTGGGATGGGGAAATTTGGTGGTGGGGAAAATTAAATGTGCGTTATTTTTATTAGTTAATTATTATTAATTATTTTCCAGTGCTCAATACGACTTCCTTTTTTAAGGTTTGACACTTAGGCAGTGTTCCAGTAGCATTTAAGCCACCTTTGACAAAAGTAATGCAGATCCTCTTATTCCGAATAACTACTGACCATTTCTTTCAAAACTATCATACTTGAGAGAGTGGTATTCAACCAACTTCAAACTCATGTTGAATCAGTTAATGCTTTGCATCCCTGGCAATCTGGTTTTTGTTTAAGACATAGCAAAGAGACTGTAGT